>NC_045779.1:30421481-31789159 GCF_008692025.1 Phocoena sinus | reverse complement strand
AGAACAATTTCTACATATGGAGATATGAGAGATAGCAACACAGTATAATATAACATAAAATATGGACATTTCTTAGAGATTCTCTGTCCCAACACACCTAAAGAAACAGTCTTCTATTTAGCATACTTTGGCATTGAGTGAGTGAGGTGAAGTGGAGTTATACAGGTAGACAATCCGACTTCTAAAGATTTGTGAGTGGGAATAATTTACCAATTCATATACCTTCTCATTATCTTTCAATTAGAACTTTGCAACACAAATTTCTAACTTTACTTATCTTACATTCTTAATGCAGGTGGTCTCACAACATTTCTCCTTTATTATGTGTTTACTGGTTAGAGTTTATTGTTCTCAGACTTAATGTTGTGCGATTTGAATGCCTTCTAGTTACTAAAATTGCCATGTCCAGGAAAGTACAATTTTATACATGCTTGATCTCATTCAATTTATTTTACAAAGCTTACCTACTGCTCCACAATTCTCACTGACAGTGCAGAATAATTATCATAAAGTAATTCAATTAACTTTTATTTTTCATGTTCTCAGCAAGGTCCTACTTAATTTCCATGCTAAGATCAGTATTTAAACACCAAATTATTAATACATGAATATTCCTATCTAAGATCATTTTTCCCTAATTAACTAGATGAATGTATCTTGTTGATGACAGCTTTTGGAGCCTGCATTAACTATGTAGTTAGTTGCCTCTAGTTTTCCTTGTGTTCTTATACTTTAACACAAATAATTAAACAATATTTCATTTGAGAAATGCTTATCAAACACCTACAATTGACCTGAAGCTGAGTAGTACTGTCATATGAAAATGTGCTGACACTGAATCGTACTTCCCCATGAAAGTTGATCGTGCACCCCTTCACATGTCTGCATTACATATGACATTACATAAGCAATTTGAAGTGGCCATGGTGGAGTATTTACAACATCATAATGGGCAAATGTTAGATAGCTGGGGTTTTGGCTTTTTTACCCCCAGATGAGCTGATTTACCAGCACACAACTGGTAAATGTCAAGATATCATCTTTGTCCTCAAAGAGCTCAGTGACAGGTAGCTGGAAAAGATAAGTAAACCTCTGAATTTTCATACTGAAAAGATAATACTGGTGGTAATGTAAGGGTGATTAGAATAAGGATGAGGCTGAAAGTGCCTGTGGTGTTTAGTAGAATAGAGCTGGAGACCAAAAATGAAAATGTCAGTGGGGATGTAAAGGTGTGCATAAAGTTTGTAGGAGATTGGCTTTGAAATAGTATATTGGTCTTCCACTACATTCATGAAAGCTGAACTGCAACAAGTACTGCTCTGCTAGATCAATAAACTAAACAAAATATGTGAAAAAATAGCTTTCAAACATTGGACAACAGGTATCACTTGAATTATTTTTCTGTTCTTAATTGGCATCCATACTTTTATTGCTTCCTTCTTTTAAATTTGGATTCTATATTGTTAAATTAATTTTTGTAAAAGGCAGTTCTCGCCATGTCATTCTCTTGATCAAAAATTATGTCATTGTAAAAGAATGCTGTAACAATAGTAAAATTATAGAGTATTTTATTTTTGAAGTTGTGTCACAGGAAGCTGTATCAGATTGATGTAATGAGAGATTAAATAACGTGACCAAGGTCTCAGAAAATAGGGGTGCTGAAATTCAAATTCAGAAAATTTGTAATAGTAATTTTTGTAACCATAAAATCCACTTACATTTCAAGAAGATGCTGCTTTATACCTTTTTGCCTATTTCAAAGTTCCCCGTGTATGGATCCCAATATATATTTCCTAAGTTATTCTTTACTATTTTTCTATAATAAAATTCAATTTTCTCATTTGTAAAATGTAGTACCCATCAAAGAGAATACTATAAGGATTTAATGTGGTAATCACATGCTTAACTTATAGTAAATATTCTATAAATATTAGCTCTCTGCTCCTCCCCTTTTTCCTTTTTCCCTTTATTTTGCTCTTCTTTTACCTCTTCTATTATACCTATTAATATTATATTTTCATATTAAACTGGGTAACACTTTTAGCTCCTTTGTGTTCTTTACCTCAATCCATATAGTCCATTGTGCCATTTTTGTGAACAGGTCTTATGTTCTCTTCTGTTTTATACATTTGTATACTTGTAACTTTTTGAAATTATACTTTACGTATTTTATATTAACATGTGATTCCTTACAAAAGAGTACTTTGATTTGCATACTGTAGCACAATGCTGTTCATTAAATAGATTTACATTTTGTCTACTGAGAAATGAGTGGAATTTTAACATGAATTTTGAGGATGCTTTGACATTTTAAAGGTTAGATCTTTTGAATCAAAGTCCAGGGTTATTATTTTTTAACTTAATTAGAGTTGCAGATATAAACAAATATAGAAGGTCAAATATACTTTCTGAAATAAGCAGGTATAAAGTGTATACAATCAAGATGAAATCCCATAAGGGTAAAAAGAAGGTAATTAGGTTAAGAAGAGAGAACATTTTGCATAAATACAAATAAGTCATGCTTAGCCTTGTGCAAAGACCTAAGAAAAAGCTGAAGACACCATGGGTTACAAATTACATATGTCATTGCTATAGTTTAAAAAGAAAAAAAGGATACAAGGCTAAATAAATTACAATGAAATATGCAAACACTCTTTACTTGCTTTTCCAAGTAGGGAAATTGGGGTGATGATTAGCAACCTCCACTAAACTGAAAAATATTCAGGTCATTTATTGTTTCTTTACCCAATATTTAAAGAATTATTTTGACATAAGAGTATATTCAATAATTAGTTGAAGTGTTTGGATCCACATTATCTAAATAACCAAGTGTATTTTATTAAATGTTAAGTGCTGGTATAAAAATGAATAACTCAAGCTACAAGTAGTGTAATATATAGATAACAACTGTGTGGTCTTTGTGTAAAGTACATTTCTTTGTCTTTCTGGTTTCCATTTTCTTCCTCTTTAATCTTTCTTCCTCCCAGGCTGTTGTGTACTTCCCCCAAGTTCCCTTTCTCTGCTTAGTCAAGTGCACTGGTTATGGCATTGTATTACAGCTAATGTGCCAAATGCTTTAAAATCAAGGTCTATTTTCTGTAATTTTTATTTAACTTTAACGTATTTCTACTGCTTGGTTTCTATTTTTACAGCATAAATGTACAGAAATAGTAGAAAAACAACTAATATTTATAGAGTGCTTTTGCACTTTCACCAGTGTTCTTTCTTTGATATTTTAAAACTAACCCATTTCCTCCCTTTTTAAAAAAAATGCTGAAACATGGAGAGATTGGTTCAAGATGGTGGAGTAGAAAAACGTGCTGTCACTCCCCCTTGTGAGAGCACTGGAATCACAACTAACTGCTGAACAATCATTAACAGAAAGACACTGGAACTCACCAAGAAAGATACCCTACATCCAAAGACAAAGGAGAAGTCACAGTGAGATGGTAGGAGGGGCACAATCACAATAAATTCAAATCCCATAACTGCTGGGTGGGTGACTCACAAACTGGAGAACACTTGTAACACAGAATTCCACCCACTGGAGTGAAGGTTCTGAGCCCAACATCAGACTTCCCAACCTGGAAGTCTGGTAAAGGGAGGAAGAATTCCTAGAGAATCAGACTTTGAATACTAGTGGGATTTGATTGCAGGACTTCAACAGGACTGGGGGAAACAGAGACTCCACTCTTGGAGGGCACAGACAAAGTAGTATGTGCATCAGGAAATGGGGGAAAGAGCAGTGACCCCATAGGAGACTGAATCAGACCTACCTGCTAGTGTTGGAGGGTCTCCTGCAGAGGCAGGCAGTAGCTGTGGCTCACCGTGAGGACAAGGACACTGACAGCAGAAGTTCTGAGAAGTACTCCTTAGAATGAGCCCTCCCAGAGTTCACCATTAGCCCCACAAAAGAGCCTGGGTAGGCTCCAGGTTTGGGTTGCTCAAGGCAAAACAAACAAAAGGGAAGAAACTCAGCCCAACTCATTAGCAGACAAGCGGCTTAAAGTTTTACTGAGCTCTGCCCACCAGAGCAACACCCAGCTCTACCCATCACCAGCCCCTCTCATCAGGAGGCTTGCACAAGCCACTTAGATAGCCTCAACAGCAGAAGGCAGAGAGCAGAAGCAAGAAGAACTACAATCCTGCAGCCCGTGGAAGGAAAATCACATTCATAGAAAGACAGACAAGATGAAAAGGCAGAGAGCTATATACCAGAAGAAAGAGCAAGATAAAACCACAGAAAAACAACTAAATGAAGTGGAGATAGACAACCTTTCAGAAAAAGAATTCAGAATAATGATAGTGAAGATGATACAAGATCTCGAAAAAGAGTGGAGGCAAAGACTAAGAAGATGCAAGAAATGATTAAAAAAACACATAGAAGAATTAAAGAACAAACAAACAGAGATGAACAATGTGATAACTGAAATGAAAAATACACTAGAAGGAATCAATAGCAGAATAACTGAGGTAGAAGAACAGATAAGTGACCTGGAAGACAGAATGGTGGAATTCACTGCTGCAGAACAGAATAAAGAAAAAAGAATGAAAAGAAATGAAGAAAGCATATGAGACCTATGGGACAACATTAACTACAACAACATTGGCATTATAGGGGTCTCAGAAGGAGAAGAGAGAGAGAAAGAGCCCGAGAAAATATTTGAAGAGATTATAGTTGTACACTTCCCTAACATGGGAAAGGAAATAGCCACTCAAGTCCAGGAAGTGCAGAGTCTCATACAGGATAAACCCAAGGATAAACATGCGAAGACACACAGTAATCAAATTGGCAAAAATTAAAGACAAAGAAAAATTATTGAAAGCACCAAGGGAAAAATGACAAATAGCATACAAGGGGACTCCCATAAGATTAACAGCTGATGTCTCAGCAGAAACTCTACAAACCAGAAAGGAGTGGAATGACATATTTAAAGTGGTGAAAGAGAAGAACCTACTGCCAAGATTACTCTAGCCAGCAAGAATCCCATTCAGATTTGATGGAGAAATCAAAAGCTTTACAGAGAAAGAAAAGCTAAAAGAATTCAGCACCTCCAAACCAGCTCTACAACAAATGCTAAAATAACTTCTCTAGGTGGGAAACACAAGAGAAGAAAACGACCTACACTAACAAACCCAAAACAATTAAGAAAATGGTCATAGGAACATACATATCGATAATTGCCTTAAATGTGAATGGATTAAATGCTGCAACCAAAAGACACAGGCTTGCTTATTGGATACAAAAGCAAGACCCATATATATGCTGTCTACAAGAGACCCACTTCAGACCTAGGGACAAATACAGACTGAAAGCGACAGGATTGAAAAAGATATTCCATGCAAATGGAAATCAAAGGAAAGCTGGCGTAGCAATACTCATATCAGATAAAACAGACTTTAAATAAAGAATGTTACAAGAGACAAGGATGGACACTACATAATGATCAAGAGATCAATCCAAGAAGAAGAAATAACAATTATAAATATATATGCATCCAACATAGGAGCACTGCAATACATAAAGCAACTGCTAACAGCTATAAAAGGGGAAATTGACAGTAACACAATAATAGTGGGGGACATTAACACCTCACTTACACCAATGGACAGATCATCCAAAATGAAAATAAATAAGGAAACAGAAGCTTTAAATGACAAAATAGACCAGATAGATTTAATTAATATTTATAGGACATTCCATCCAAAAACAGCAGATTACACTTTCTTCTCAAGTGCACATGGAACATTCTCTAGGATAGATCACATCTTGGGTCACAAATCAAGCCTCAGTAAATTTAATAAAATTGAAATCATATCAAGCATCTTTTCTCATCACAACACTACGAGAGTAGAAATCAATTACAGGGGAAAAAAAAACATGAAAAACACAAATACATGGAGGCTAAATGATACATTACTAAATAACCAGAAGATCACTGAAGAAATCAAAGAGGAAATCAAAAATTGCCTCGAGACAAATGACAATGAAAACACGATGATCCAAAACCTATGGGATACAGCAAAAGCAGTTCTAAGAGGGAAGTTTATACAAATACAATCCCACCTCAAGAAACAAAAAAATATTTCAAATAAACAATCTAACCGTACACTTAAAGGAACTAGAGAAAGAACAAACAAAACCCATATTTAGTAGAAGAAAAGAAATCATAAAGATCAGAGCAGAAATAAATGAAATAGAAATGAAGAAAACAATAGCAAAGATCAATAAAACGAAAAACTGATTCTTTGAGAAGATAAACAAAATGGATAAACTTTTAGCCAGACTCATCAAGTAAAAGAGGGAGAGAGATCAAATAAAAAAACTTAGAAATGAAGGAGAATTTACAACAGGCACTGCAGAAATACAAAGCATCTTAAGAGACTACTACAAGCAACTCTATGCCAATAAAATAGACAACCTGGAAGAAATGGACAAATTCTTAGAAAGGTATAACCTCCTAAGACTGAACCAGAAAGAGATAGAAAATATGAACAGACAAACCACAAGTAATGAAGTTGAAACTGTGATTAAAAATGTTCCAACAAACAAAAGCCCAGGACCAGATGGCTTCACAGGTGAATTCTATCAAACATTTAGAGAAGACCTAACACCCATCCTTCTCAACTTCCAAAAATTGCAGAGAAAGGAACATTCCCAAACACATTGTATGATGCCACCATCACCCTGATACCAAAACCAGACAAAGATACTATTAAATAAGAAAATTACAGGCCAATATCACTGATGAATATAGATGCAAACATCCTCAGCAAAATACTAGCAAACAGAATCCAACAGCACATTAAAAGGATCATACACCATGATCAAGTGAGATTTATCTCAGGGATGCAACGATTCTTCAATATACACAAATCAATCAATGTGATACACCATATTAACCAATTGAAGGAGAAAAAACATATGATCATCTCAATTGACACAGAAAAAGCTTTTGACAAAATTCAACACCCATTTATGATAAAAACTCTACAGAAAGTGGGCATAGAGGGAACCTACCTCAACATAATAAAGGCCATATATGACAAACCCACAGCAAACATCGTTCTCAATGGTGAAAAACTGAAAGCATTTCCTCTAAGATCAGGAATAATACAAGGATGTCCAGTCTCACCTCTTTATTCAACATAGTTTTGGAAGTCCTAGACATGGCAGTCGGAGAAGAAAAAGAAATACAAATTGGAAAAGAAGAAGTAAAATTGCCATGGTTTGCAGATGACATGATACTACACGTAGAAAATCCTAAAGATGCCACCAGAAAACTACTAGAGCTAATCAATGAATTTGGTAAAGTTGTAGGATACAACATTAATGCACAGAAATCTCTTGCATTCTTAAAAGCTAATGATGAAAAATCTGAAAGAGAAATTAAGGAAAGACTCCCATTTACCATTGAAACAAAAAGAATAAAATACCTAGGAATAGACCTATTAGGGAGACAAAAGACCTGTATGCAGAAAATTATGACACTGATGAAAGTAATTAAAGATGATTCAGACAGATGGAGAGTATACCATGTTGTTGGATTGGAGGAATCAACATTGTGAAAATGACTCTATTACCCAAAGCAATCTACAGATTCAATGCAATTCCTTTCAATTTACCATTGGCATTTTTTACAGAACTAGAACCAAAATATCTTAAAATTTGTATGGAGACACAAAAGACCCTGAATAGCAAAAACAGTCTTGAGGGAAATAAACGGAGTGGGAGGAATCAGGCGCCCTGACTTCAGACTATATTACAAAGCTACAGTAATCAAGACAATATGGTACTGGCACAAAATCAGAAATACAGATCAAGGGAACAGGATAGAATGCCCAGAGATAAACCCATGCACTAATGGTCAAATAATCTATGACATAGCAGGCAAGGATATACAATGTAGAAAAGACAGTCACTTCAATAAGAGAATTGGAAAGCTGCATGCAAAAGAATGAAATTAGAACACTCTGTAACACCATACACAAAAATAAACTTAAAATGGATTAAAGACCTAATGTAACACTAGACACTATAAAACTCTTAGAGGAAAACATAGGAAGAACACTCTTTGACATAAGTCACAGCAAGATCTTTTTTGATCCACCTCCTAGAGTAATGGAAATAAAACCAAAAATTATGAATGAAACTTAAAAGTTTTTGCACAGCAAAGGAAACTACAAACAAGATGAAAAGAGAACTCTCAGAATGGGAGAAAATATTTGCAAAGGAATCAATGGACAAAGGATTAATCTCCAAAATATATAAACAGCTTATGCAGCTCAATATTAAATAAACAAACACCCCAATCCAAAAATGGGCAGAAGACCTAAATAGATATTTCTCCAAAGAGGACATACAGGTGGCCAAGAGGCACATGAAAATCTGCTCAACATCACTAATTATTAGAGAAACATAAATCAAAACTACAATGAGGTATCACCTCACACCAGTTAGAATGAGCATCATCAGAAAATCTACAAACAACAAATGCTGGAGAGGGGGTGGAGAAAAGAGAACCCTCTTACACTGTTGGTGCAAATGTAAATTGATAGAGCCACTATGGAGAACAGTATGTAGGTTCCTTAAAAAACTAAAAAGGGAATTATTATATGACCCAGCAATGCCACTACTGGTCACATAACCAGAGAAAACCATAATTCAAAAAGACACATACACCTCAGTGTTCATTTCAGCACTATTTACAATAGCTAGGACATGGAAGCAACCTAAATGCCCATTGACAGATGAATGGATAAAGATGTGGTATATATATACAATGGAATATTACTCTGCCATAAAAAGGAACAAAATTGGATCATTTGTAGAGACATGGATGGATGTAGAAACTGTCATACAGAGTGAAGTAAGTCAGAAATAGAAAAACAAATATTGTATATGAACGCATATATGTGGAACCTAGAAAAACGGTACAGATGAACTGGTTTGTAGGGCAGAAATTGAGACACAGATGTAAAGAACAAATGTATGGGCACCAAGGGGGGAAAGTGGCAGGGCACTGGTGGAAGTGGTGTGATGAACGGGGAGATTGGGATTAACATATATACACTAATATGTATAAAATGGATAACTAATAAGAACCTGCTGTATAAAAATTAAATTAAATTAAAAAGTAAAAATAGAGCTTCCCTTGTGGTGCAGTGGTTGAGAGTCCACCTCACGATGCAGGGGACACGGGTTCATGCCCCGGTCCGGGAAGATCCCACATGCCACAGAGTGGCTAGGCCCCTGAGTCATGGCCGCTGAGCCTGTACATCCGGAGCCTGTGCTCCACAACAACAACAACAACAAAAGTAAAAATAATAACGCTGAATCTCTAGGAGTTTTTGATTTGCTTAGGGAAATATAGCTAGTAAGCGGCAAAGCAAGGATTCAAACTTCATCTTCTACAATCTGCAAAATCTCTGCTAAGTGACTTTCATCAGTGCAATACCAGGACTTTATATACGTCCTCGCTCTTGGTAGGAGAAATATCCATTCTAAACTTTAAATAAAATTCTTCCCTACTGCTCATTGTACATGATGGTGGTTTCTTTTATTGATTGATTAAAATGTCCAACTTTAGATGCACAGAGTCCTCCAAGTTCCAGTCAGTTTATGATGGAGGATGCATTACTATGTCCAGGACAACAATGAATTTAGGTAGCAAGGTTGGTAATCTTGGCAATGCAGTCTCATGCAACAGCTGGATTTTAGTTGGACTCATCAGGGAAAGGGTGCTTACCATGAACACCTACAGGTGTGATCCAGTAAATTCGATCAGTAACCATGACTTGTGTGGCAGAGCAAACTTCTAGTCCATTGGCAAAAGCTCAAAAGGCAGTAAACTTGTAATAAGATTCCTTAAGCAGAGTATTGGCCAGAGTTATGAAAACATCCTTGTGTTCTGCCCATCAAGAGAAGATCACCTGTCCATTTTCAGTTCAGCACAGTTGGCGTTAAGGCTAAAGAGTTCAGTAGACACCATCAGTTTTAGCCAATATTTCAGTCCAGGACACCATCAAAGTTGAGCTCACTCAAAATATTAGTGACCTAGATCCAGGAGTTCAGGGGAAACTTGTGAATCAAAGCCCCTTATCAAGCCAGTTTTACTTTCAGAGGCAGAGGGGACATAAACATTCTCCCAAATTTTTAGCTGCCATTTTTTCATATAAAGTTGCAATGCTGCTGGCGTGTAGCCTAGTGCATTCTTAGATATACAAATTGCATTTAATAAGGGAGGGTTTTTGGCTCTTCCCACTTTGTTTGTTGAGTTTGAGCTGACCCACCTGAAAATGGGAATATCAAAGTGGAAAGTCACACACTTCTATGTTTCAGGTATTTCATTTCAATAAGCGCTCTAATGACAAGTCAATAGCTGCTTTACAAAAGAAGTTTACTTAGTCACCATGTCAGAGGAGACATGACTGCCAAACCTGAAGAGATACCATGGTGTAGATGCTGCTTTTCATTGTCAGAGGTTCCAAAGCCAAAATCCTCAGCACTTGTAGCTCAAATGGAATATTAGGGTTGTGTGACTCCAAGTACTAGCATTGGTTTTTGGTACCAGTGACTTTTCCCAATTAGGGGAGTTCCTCTGGCACTTATGAACATTCAGCAGGTAAAACATAAATACAATTAATTATACATTCAGTAGTTTAGAAGCCACAACAACAGTACATTGAATTGGCTCAATGGATCCCACCAACAAGGTCACTTAGTTTTCCTTCCCCATTATAAACTCTGCCTAAAACCTATATGTTGAACTTGGGTACCCCTTCCTCCCATGGAACCAGATATGATGGCGACTTGGGAGGACACTACCCAACAGAATAATAAATTTTGTAATTCTCCCCTCCCCAAAATTCCCCAACATACTTGAAGTATAGCTTTTGGTTTTTCTTGGAGACAATAAGAACTACATCTCACTCTTAATAAGCTTTCTTATTAAAGTAGCTGAAGTTGACATCTGGGGAGAGCAGGAATCAGTGAGGATAAAGGGAGAGAATGCTACACACCAATAAGCAAGGTACATTTACTTTGGTTTCAAGAGGTGCTGAATTTCTGACCTCAAAAATTTATCTATGTTTGTC
Organism: Phocoena sinus; assembly: GCF_008692025.1. Classification (NCBI taxonomy): domain Eukaryota; kingdom Metazoa; phylum Chordata; class Mammalia; order Artiodactyla; family Phocoenidae; genus Phocoena; species Phocoena sinus. Next base: position 31,778,062 of record NC_045779.1, on the reverse strand, counting down.
TCACAAGAATTTAAATACTGAAGGTCATTTCTAATTCTCCAGTGGGTCACCTTTGTCAGCATTGTAAACGATCTGGATCAGCAAAATCCTCAATTTTAGTCAATGTCTAATCTATGCTTTCCCATAAGAGTTTTTTTGTTTTGTTTTTTTTCAGGGAATTCTTCCCTAGAGGATCAAAGGTCTCTTATAGCATCCAGAACCCATTACAAAACAATACAAAACAAAATAAAACCCCTCAGATCTCCAACTATCATCTTCAAATGGATTTAAGATAGGCATAATAGACTGCAAGAGGGGCTAAGCTATAAGACAGCCCAGTTATTTCCAGTGTTCCTCAAAGAGCATCGCATGCCCTTTCCCTGTTTCTGAAATGAAGTAGCCAAATTTTTGATCCACCTTGCTTCTGCCTATACCTCTTGTGAATTTTCCTCCTTCCATGATATTTAGGTGCCCGTTTCTGTAACTGCTGTTTGAAAGTAAGTAGAACTACTTCTGTCCTCCCAGGATGAATCTTAGCACTAGATATTACAATGGATGGAACTGAGGCTCCTCACCATATTGGCAGGAAAATCCTCCTTCCATCCACCCTCCCTCTCCCTCCATCCCTGTCCCCAACTATGGGAGAATTAACAATTATAGCACACTGTTCAGATAGCTGTCTTTGAGCCTATTTTCAAGTTGTCAGAATGCAGCTGCTACCCAATTTTTTTCTAATTAACAGGCAATAAAGTTGAGAACCATTTATTTCCTGGTTGACCATACAATTTGATCAACATGTTTATTACCAATTTCTATGGATTTCCCATAAATTCTATTAGGCTGCGTGGCTTTCATTCTTCCTCTTCCAGAAATTCTTGCCTCTATCAGCATCCCATCTTCACTGCCAAAACATCTTTCTAGAACTGCAAAAGGTCTGATATTTTTATCTAATTTGCAAGGTAATAAGTTAGACTGCCACAAAACAGAGACAGTTTTGTGGATGCTGGGAGAAGACATGAGTCTCCTGTGTCAGAGACAAAGGACTTTATTTTTCATGACAGTAATAGTAACAAGAGTATCCAAATTTTTGCATATATTACATGAATTCCAATTCTCCCAGGATGAAGAGGGCCAAATGACCCTTGCAAACATAGTGGGTTTCAGGAACTTGAATATTCTATAATAGGAAGTAAGCATGTTTGCCCTTTGCTTCTATAGGAATCATTGTCTCATTATGTTAAACAGCAAGCAAGGCTACTCTTTGCTTCAGAGACACTATATCTTCTTAGTCTGACCACTATGCAAACATCTTTGAAAAGAGAGCCCAGAACAAAGGGCAGTTAGTGACTCACTCATGAGACATGTAGATACATGAGAGCCACTGAAAATCGTCTCCTAACAATAACAATAATGTGAAATTATAACTAAACATAAATCACAATTTTGATAACAATTGCATTGACTCTTTTAGGGAGGGAATTGTAATTAAGAATATCTTTCCTAATGAACAAATACTTCCCATATAAATTTGGTGCTGTTATCTATAGAATTACACACAGTCCATGATTTAAGATGGCTCAACCTACAATTTTTCAACTTTATGATGGTGAGAAAGCCATAAGCATTCAGTAGAAACAACATTTTGAATTTTGATCTTTTCCTGGTCTAGCAATATGCAGTACGGTACTTTTTTGTGATGCTGGTGGTGGCAGCACGCCACAGCTCTAGTCAATCAAGTGATAACAGGGTAAACAACTGGTACAATTGTTTTTCAATTTCAGTACAAATTCAATAAATTACATGAGACAGTCAACACTATTATAAAATAGGCTTTGCATTAGGTGATTTTGCCCAACAGTAAGCTAATGTGCATGTTCTGAGAACATTTAAGGTAAGGTAGGCTAAGTTATTATGTTTGGTAAATTAGGTGTATTAAATGCATTTTGATGATGATCTTTCAACTTATGATGGGTTTATCTGGAAGTAATCCCATCATAAATCGAGGAAGATCTATAAAGTGAATGGATGACTATCTCTTGTAATTTATGCATTAGTATGATACAATCAACCCTCAATATGTATATATTTTATTGAAATTCAAATATCTATTTCCTTTCCCCAGATTAGCTAGAATTATCATTGTTGCACAGCAACTATGTGTTCTCAGAAATAGTGCTAAGATGTTTGTTGAACAAGAAAGGATGGAAACAATTCACGGGGGATTGTATGTGAGCTGGATAGGGTCAAGAGAAGCTGGCGAGCTCCTGCTTGATATATCTTGCTGATACTGAAAGAAGGAGGTATTGTTGATATTCAGAGGGCCTTAAATTCTAGTCTGAAAAAGATTAATGCATGTTTACCATGTAATAACATGCTTTAGATATAAAAGCTAACAAGTGTTGTATTTGGTAACATCTGTTTATATTTAATTGAGTAGTGACTTAATGGCATCTGTATGTAGAGCTGTTTCACAAAAACTACACATTGAAACACAATTTTGGAGGGAATGGAACAGTGATTTTTTCCTCAAAGGTGGCACTTTATAGTAATTTACCTCTTGTTAGCTATAAACTACAATTTTTTACACAATTTGGGTAGTAAATTCTGATTTATTATAGTGATTTAATTAGTAACACAAACATTTCATAAACTTCTAATTATTTTTACAATTGTATTCTTAGCATATAAGAATATAATGAAAGAAGTCTTTTAATATGTTAATGTATCTATATGTTAATATAACATAAAAAGGAATAATGGTGTCTGAATAACAAAGCTCACAATGTGGTTACATTTAACAAACTCTAAAATAGTAATTAAAAAAAAAAAGAGTTGGGATTTTTAAATCTAAGTTCAGAGCAAGAGAAATACTAGGATAGATAGAAATAGTCATACTATTTAGAGGTGATTTTAGTTTAAGCCATATATTAATAGAGACAAAGTTTGTTACTCAAATTACATTTTGCTTCTATCTTCTCTAACCTGAAGAACTATTTCAATCTAAAAAGCAAGAGGGAAGAAAGTCCATGATGGTTGAATAATTAGCAAGAGTAATCTCTTTACATATATTCATGTATTCTGTATCCCCAAATCTTTGAATCTATAGTTTCCAAATGTAATATGAAAATGATTTACTGAAAAAAGTAATGAAGTAAGAGTTAAGAGAGCAGCTGGTTTAACCTTGAGCAATTCATTTAAACTATCTGGTATTAATTTTCTAGGCTGTGAAATGAGCTTTTTGGATTAAGAAGTGTGTGGGCAAATTAGATTGATGTTATATCTACCTTCTAACAAACCAGTTGTACTTCCTGTCTATAAATAACATTGCAATTATTAGGAGTTATAATAAGTCATGATCAAAGGCATTACCTAAGACATCTTGTTCATCACCCAAAACATCTTGGCTTTTAGACTGGAGAAACATTGGAAGATAACACACCACCTTCCAATGTGAGTGCCCTTGAGACATGGACCACATGGTATGGTGACAGTTACTGTCCAATTGATCATTGCAACTTTCCAAGTAAGGAAAGGGGGAACAGATTTTGATCGACTGTTTAGTTCTTCCTAAGGACTGTACTAATACAAATCCTTAATGAGCTAAGCTTTTATTGGCCCAGTTCTGCAAACAGAGATCTTGAAATATATTAGCAAGTAAATGGAGGAGCCAGATGTCTTTGCCATTTATTTTATATCAAATCTATTTTCTATGCAGTAAATCACACCACTACTAAATAAAAAATTAAGTGAAATAACATTGCTCTTTCTGGATGACTCATCTTTTGAATAGGCTTCATAATGCCTCGAGGATAAAGATCATGGTTTATTCATTATGATCCTCTGAGCCTAGTGAAAAATCTGTACACACTAAGTGTTCATTAATTATTGTGTATACATTTTATTGAAGTTCAAATACTTGTTTCCATTCCCCAGATTAGTTAGTACTATCATAGTTACAGAGTAACTCTGTATTCTCAGAAACAGTGCTAAGACGTTTGTTGAATAAGAAAGGATTGAAACAATTCATGGGGGAGTGCATGTGAGCCAGACAGTGTCAAGAGAAACTTGGTATATCTTGTTGACACTAAAAGAAGGACGCATTTGCTGATGATCAGAAAGTTTATGAAACATAATTGTATTTTTCTCATCAAAGTATAAGATTTTTATTTAATGAAAACTTGTACCTCTCATCAGTTTTCTACTTGATGTAACAGTGCAGAACACTGAGATACTAGACATTTTAACTGGTAATAAGTGTGAAAATAGTTTTAAAACATGGAAAACCTAGATGAATTTCTGAGGACCCACAAAACTATGTTTCATGGATTATTTAGGGATTAGTAGTTTAAATGATTCTCATTCAAAATAAATTTAATAAGTTTAATTAAAAATAAATCTATTATCAACAAATGCTTTATTAGAAGCATATAAAAAATAAAGAATATCATAATAGTATGGATGAAAGACTTGAAAAGTGGAAAATAAAATGGAAAGCAAAAAATGCTTTAGAATCATTAAAAGAAAAGTATTATATATGGAAAAAAGGAGATCCATCATGCAGATATTTCTGAATAGAGAACAAAATAAATGAATAAAAATACTAAAAGATATGACAGAAGGAAATTTATTAGAATAGTGATAGCACTGAATTTTACCAAATTAAGCAGATATAACACATTCTAGGGAAATTGATTAAAAAAAAAAAAGCAAAACAGTCAACAGGCTTCCAAAATCCAAACCAAGTGAAATAAAATACATACTTACATGACTAGCCCTAGAAATCTCCAATGAGTTTCATTATTTGATAGAAATAGTGATCTCTTATTTTTATACCAGCTCAACTAACTATTTAAGTTCAAAAGCAGCGGGTAGATTTTTTTTAACCAATAGAAATGAGGGAATATAGAAGCCGTGAGTCCATTTTGAAACAACTGCTCCATGGTAAAATTCAGAGCATAAAACAAATATCGTATTTCTTACATGCATTGGATTGGTTTATATAAGTATCATTCATTCATTCTTTCAATAAAGATTTAACATTCCTTTTTAACATTCCTTTCTGAAGCAGCCGTTATGCTAGGTCCTGGTGATTCAGCAGCAAACAATTTAGCGGAGGTCCCTGATCCCATAAAGCTTACATTTTTTGGCTGGAAATTGGAGGAGGGGGGCGGAGATAAAACAATAATTTATCATGGTGACTGGCAGGTTGAGAGATCTTTCAGATAACTATTTAGAAAAGGATTCTCTGAGTAGGTGACCAGTATGCTGAAGATACTAATTGCAGAATTTGTACATGTACAAATGGTCAATAATTCATCAATATTTTGTATATTCTATATTCAGTTGCTCCCAAACTCTTCTAGGGATAAACTGGCCATAATTCTACAATTTCATGGATTGTAGTCGTTTCTCACCATTTAAAGCTAACCTTACTTTATTTTGTTTTGCTTATAAATTGATAACTGATTTTGTTGTATTTCTTAAATGGAAATGTTTCAATTGTGCATTCATTTTTAATAACTTTATTGAAATATAATTGATATACAAAGAAATGCACATATTTAATGTGTACAATTTGATGAGTTTGAACATATACAAACAACTGTAATAATATCATTATCAAGGTAACAGACATATCTAATTCGTCCCAAAGTTTCCTTGTATCTCTTTGTATATGACTCTTAAGTATTTATATATAAAACATTAATCTCTTTTCCATTAAGATAATAAGGATATTCTTTAATCTTTTCATTAGTTGGATTCTAAAACATAGTTAACTTGAGTTTGCTTTCCATGAATAAACACAATGCAAGTCAAACACCTCCACTGTGTTATGTTTTAACTCATTTCTGCCAGAGTGACTCTCCCTCCTGGTCAAATAAATATGTTGGTTGGCATGATAATTTTGCTAAGTGAAACAAATATGGTTCTTTTGTTGCAAAACATGGGGTTGAATCCTGACTCTACTCCTTTACTTGCTGTGTGACTTTAGGCAAACTACATATCTTTTCTCATACCAATGAAATTTGCATATTTGTGGCAAGACAACTGAACTAAAAATGTTTTTGCCACCACCTTTCTAATTTCTACCTTTAACATGCTAAAGGGTTGGCCAAATAATAATATGGCTTTAATATGGTACATTCATGCTCATGCTAGTTCCTAAGAATGAAAGACTGACCTACTCCATTATATCTTCGCAAAGACCAGAGCTGATTTAAGTCACTGGCTCTCCATTTCTGTTAAGATTTCCACTTTTATTGACACTACTTAGGCTCTTTGTAACTCACTTTTAACTTTTCTCTATCATTTATCTTTTGTTCTTTTGACTTTTCCAGTCTCTCTTCCATATAATTCTCATTCTTTTGTGCAATTGCTTGCTGACGTGAGTGTTGTTATTCACCTGGTAGGAAGTATAACGATTTCTGAAGCATTAAGCATAATCCTTTTTCTTATGTTATGCTTGGTTATCTTCAGTTGCTAGATGTTCACAGGTCACTTTTACAGAGCCATAAACATTTTGTTAGTTTCTCCTTCCTTCCCTTTTACTTTCTTACTCTTCCTCTCTCCCTTTCTCCCTCCCTCCCAATCTTCCTTCTTTCCCCCTTCTTGTTCTCCTATAATTCTGATTGTACTTCTTTCTTTAGCCTTAAGGAAGTCTAAAGTTAGACTTCTAAATAACTGAGATGAAACTCTATTTCAAATATATCATGTATATAATTTATATGCATATAGAGTTCAGAAATAACTTTACTCAATTGTACATATTTATACACTAAGAACATTAGCCATGTAAAATATCTAGTCAAATTTGAATTTTAAATAAACAACAGATAATTCTTTTGTGTATGTCCCAAACATTGCATGGGATATACTTATACTAAAAATTATTTGTTGTTTATCTGAAATTCACATTTAACTGTATTTTTATTTGCTAAATTTGACAATCTTAACCTAAGTATTTCTTACAGGCCTGATAAGTTAGTGTTTTAATCAAGCAGTGTTAAAAATCATTTTATAATTTTGAATGTTAAAGCTATGTCAGTTGTCCACCAGGGAGATGTAAACAACATTTACATCAGGAAAATTAGAAATTGCCAAATATAATATGACAAAATTCTTTATGACATATATTATACCTGTCACAATAAAACTACCTATTTTCACTTTTATAATAATTCAATATATTGTTGTATTATTTATTATAACCTATCTCTAATTTATTTTATTGGAATTAGAAACAGAGACATTTATTTACAAATAGGTAAATAGCCACCTTATACTGAATCAATATACTGACTTATTCTAAAACACTTAGAAATTTATTGATAACCTTGAGCAACAGATAATACAGAAGAAAAACTAAATAAGGAAGTTTGCAATGAGAAGCAAATGCTAAATCAGAAGGAACTTAAGTAGGGATGGGAAACATGATTTTTTTTTTCTCTTTCTATAAAAGTATTTCTTATGGTAGAACAATTTCACATATATGTCAACATAAAAGGCTATTTTTTAAATAGAATCCCTCTTTTAAATTTTATAATCCATAAAGAAAAGTGATCATCATGTGTTGCTGCACCTACGCAAAAAAAAAAGAAAAAAAAAATCATTGACAGGCTTCAAAGTCTTCCTCCTCCTCTCAGACATGCACATTATGATGACCTCTAGTGGTAAAGCCAAGCAAATGTGCCAGCATACGCAGACACACCCAGACACACAGGCGTAGAATAGCTTTTAATCAAGAAGCCTCATGTAGGTGTAAAAACTCACCTTACTATTACATCAATCCATGTGTTCTTCTGAATTCAATTCAGGGTAATATAAAATATAATTTAATATACTTAGTATAGGCAGATTATGAAACTTACTAAACTAACATAGAAAATAGATTAAAATACATTTGTATTTAGTACATAGTAACACAATTTTAATTTTTGACTTCTTAACAATACAGGTATTGATTATGACTTTGAGTTAACATCAATTTATACATTCACAGAAGCTGAGAAATTTAGAATACTTCAGAAATTATCTGACTCAAACTCTTCATTTGACAATTAGAATATATTGAGCAGAGAATGATTGGCAGGCTAGCTTAAATTCCATCAGCTATTTATTGACAAAGCTAGAACTAAGAAACATCTCTAATACTACCATTTCAGTGCAGTTTCTAATATCCACCAGTGCCTCCTAATTAACAGTTCACAATATTTGCTATAAGAGGAAAAAAAGAGCAGAACCTTGTGGTTTTGTATAGGGACCTAATATTCATTAAAGAAAGTCTATACCTTTCCTGAAGGAAGGTATTAATCATATTCTCTACAGACTATATTCATACCCTAAGAGGCAGGAAATAAGGTCCTATATTCTGATTAAGGTTAAGATATAGCTATGTATATATATATATCAATAACAAATACAATTGAGGAAATTATTAAAATTGAATTTAATAACCTTAAGCCATTATGTTATAATAACAGGATCAAGAAATATAATAATAATATGAAAATATAGATTTCATTTGAATAGAGAACATTTTACATTAAAGTTTAGTATGACATTTTAGTAAGAGCTCAAAATATTCAAATAATTATGATGTAATAATGGACTTTTTAAAATTAAAAAAAACTGGGAGATATTTTAGAGAAGATTCAAATCATAGATAAGAAAATGAATTACCTATGCTCTTCAAAGCCCCCAGAAACCTTGAAATTTAACATTTTATGGGAAATGTATTTATGGATTATTTTGTTTAAACAAATTGTAGGTTCATAAGCAGATTTCAAATACATTTTTCTGTTCTTGGTCAGTATCCCATATCATGAGTTTTCATATTTTTAATTTCACTTTTAAATGGAGATACTTGAATGGCTTCTGATAGGGTGTTTATATATATATATATTTTTTTTAATGATTCACAAATCATTTTAGCTATGAAAAACTACATAATTTTGGTTTGGAAATTTGATCAAAATGACAAAGGTCATATGCACTTGGAAGCTTCACTGAATATTTTGCTTTGTAGTAAAACTCCCATTCCTGGTTGTTTTCAAAAGTAGTTGAATGACTACCTATTAAGAATAGCTAAATTATTTTTTTTCTTTGGGTGAGAGCACCCCCTCCCTTTCCACTTAATGAAGTGTCTCTATAAATTTTGGATTAACGGTTCAGTCCTCACTGTCCTATGGAGTTTACTCCCAATGCAATTTAAATGAAAATTAAAAATTAATAAAAATTTCATGTAAACAATATCCAATATTTAACTTCATTGTCTTATTTCCAAGGCTTAAGAATCATCTAAGATTCTCTAAAGATATAAAATAAGTTATTTTTTTTACTAATTTTTATTAATTACTACTGGAGTATGGTTGCTTTAAAATATTGTGTTAGCCTCCACTGAACAGCAAAATGGATCAACCATGCACATAGAGATATCCCTTCATGTTTGGACTTCCCTCCCATTTAGGTTACCACAGTGCATTAGGTAGAGTTCCCGGTGTTATACAGTTTGTTCCCATCAGTTGTCTATTTAATACATAGTATCAATAATGTATATGTGTCAATCCCTGTTTCCCAATTCCTCCCACCCCACCCTTTCACCCTTGGTCCCCATACATTTGTTCTCAACGTCTATGTCTCTGTTTCTGCTTTGCAAATAAAATCATCTATTTATACCATTCTTCTAGATTCCTCATATATATGTTATTATACAATATTTGCTTTTCTCTTTATGACTCCACTCTGTATGACACTCTCTAGGTCCATCTACATCTCTACAAATGACCCAGTTTCATTCCTTTTTAATGCTAAGTAATATTCCATTTTATATAAGTACCATATCTTCTTTATCCATTCATCTCTCAATGGACATTAGGGTGTTTCCATGTCCTGGCTATTGTAAATAGTGTTGTCATGAACGTTGGGGTGCATGTGTTTTTTTGAATTATGGTTTTCTCTGGGTATATGCCCAGTAGTGGGATTGCTGGGTCATATGGTAGTTCTATTTTTAGTTTTTAGGGAACCTCTATATTGTTTTCCATAGAGGCTATATCAATTTACATTCCCGCCAACAGAGCAAGAGGGTTCCCTTTTCTCCACACCCTCTCTAACATTTATTGTTTGTGGATATTTTGATGATGGCCATTCTGATCAGTGTGAGGTAATACCTCATAGTAGTTTTGATTTGCATTTCTCTAATAACTAATGATGTTGAGCATCTTTTCATATGTTTGTTGGCCATCTGTATGTCTTCTTTGGAGAAATGTCTATTTAGGTCTTGCACCCGTTTTTGGATTGGGTTGTTTTTTTTTTTGATATTGAGCTGCATGAACTGCTTGTATATTTTGAAGATTAATCCTTTGTCAGTTGCTTCATTTGCAAATATTTTCTCCCATTCTGTGCATTGTCTTTTCTTCTTGCTTTTGGTTTCCTTTGCTGTGCAAAAGCTTTTAAGTTCCATTAGGTCCCATTTGTTCATTTTTGTTTTAATTTTCATTACTCTAGGAGGTGGGTCAAAAAAGATGTTGCTGTGATTTATGTCAAAGAGTGTTCTACCTATGTTTTCCTCTAAGAGTTTTATTATGTCTGGCCTTACATTTAGGTCTTTAATCCATTTTGAGTTTATTTTTGTGTATGGTGTTAGAGACTGTTTTACTTTCATTTTTTAACATGGAGCTGTCCAGTTTTCCCAGCACCACTTATTGAAGAGGCTGTCTTTTCTCAAATGTATATTTTTACCTCCTTTGCCATAGATTAGGTGACCTTAGTGTATGGGTTTATCTCTGGGCTTTCCATCCTGTTCCACTGGCCTATATTTCTGTTTTTGCACCAGTACCATACTGTCTTGATTACTGTAGCTTTGTAGTATAGTCTGAAGTCAGGGAGCCTGATTCCTCTAGCTCTGCTTTTCATTTCAAGATTGCTTTGGCTATTCAGGGTCTTTTGTGTTTCCATACAAATTGTAAAATTTTTTGATCTAGTAATGTGAAAAATGCCATTGATAATTTGATATGGATTGCATTGAATCTGTATATTGTTTTGGGTAGCATAGTCATTTTCACAATATTGATTCTTCCAATCCAGGAACATTGTCTATCTCTCCATCTGTTTATGTCATCTTTGATTTCTTTCATAAGTGTTTTACAGTTTTCTGAGTACAGGTCTTTTACCTCCTTCAGTAGGTTTATTCCTAGATATTTTATTCTTTCTGTTGCAGTGGTAAATGGGATTGTTTCCTTAATTTCTCTTTCTGCCCTTTTGTTGTTAGTGTATAGGAATGCAAGAGATTTCTGTGCATTAATTTTCTATACTGCAGCTTTAACAAATTCATTGATGAGCTCTAGTAGTTTTCTGGTAACATCTTTAGGATTTTCTAGGTATAATATCATGTCACCTGCAAGCAGTGACAGTTTTACTTCTTTTCCAATTTGGGTTCCTTTTATTTCTTTTTCTTCTCTGATTGTCATAGCTAGGACCTCCAAAACTATGTTAAATAATATTGATGAGAGTGGGCATCCTTGTCTTGTTCTTGATCTTACAAGAAATGTTTTCACTTTTTCACCATTGAGAATAACGTTTGCTGTGGGTTTGTCATATATAGCCTTTATTATGTTGAGGTAGTTTCCCTCTATGGCCACTTTCTGGAGAGTTTTTATCATAAATAGGTGTTGAATTTGGTTGAAAGCTTTTTCTGCTTCTACTGAGATGATCATATGGTTTTTATTCTTTGACTAATTAATGTCATGTACCACATTGATTGATTTCTGTATATTAAAGAATCCTTGCATCTCTGGAATAAATCCCACTTGATCATGGTGTATGATTTTTTCAATGTGTTGCTGGATTCTGTTTGCTAGTATTCTGAGGATTTTTGCATCTAAGTTCATCAATGATATTGTCCTGTAATTTTCTTTTTTCGTGATATCTTTGGTTTTGGTATCAGGGCGATGGTACCCTTGTAGAATGAGTTTGGGAGTGTTCCAACCTCTGCAATTTTTTGGAATAGTTTCAGAAGGGTAGGTGTTAACTTTTCCCTAAATGTTTGATAGAATTCACCTGTGAAGCCATCTGGTCCTGGACTTTTGCTTGTTGGAAGATTTCTAATCAGAGTTTCAATTTCAGTACTTGTGATTGGTCTGTTTATATTTTCTATTTCTTCTTCGTTCAGTCTTGGAAGGTTGTACTTTTGTAAGAATTTGCCCATTTCATCCAGGTTGTCCATTTTATTGGCATATAGTTGCTTGTAGTACTCTCATATGATCGTTTGTATTTCTATGGTGCCAGTTGTAACTTCTTTTTCGTTTCTAAATTTTACTGATTTGAGTGCTCTCCTTTTCTGATGACTCTGGCTAAAGGTTTATAAATTTTGTTTATCTTCTCTAAGAACCAGCTTTTAGTTTTATTGATCTTTGCTACTGTTTTCTTCATTTATATTTCATTTATTTCTGCTCTGATCTTTATGATTTATTTCCTTCTACTAAATTTTGTTTTGTTTCTTCTTCTTTCAGTAGTTGCTTTAAGTGTAAGGTTAGGTTCTTTGTTTGAGATTTTTCTTGTTTCTTGAGGTAGGATTATATTGCTATAAACTTCCCTCTTAGAATGCTGTGTCCCATAGGTTTTGGGTCATCGTGTTTTCATTGTCACTTGTTTCCAGGTATTTTTAAATTCCCTTTTGAATTTCTTCAGTGATCTCTTGGTTATTTAGTAGCATATTGTTTAGCCTCCATGTGTTTGTATTTTTTATGGTATTTTCCTGTAATTGCTTTCTAATCTCATAGCATTGTGGTCAGAAAAGATACTTGATATGATTTCAATTTTCTTAAATTTACCAAGGCTTGACTTGTAACCCAAGATGTGATCTATCCTGGAAAATGTTCCATGAACACTTGAGAAGAAAGTGTATTCTACCACTTTTGGGTGGAATGTCCTATAAATATCCACTTAAGTGATATTTATATCTATTGTGTCTTTGAAAGCTTGTGTTTCCTTATTTATTTTCTGTTTGGTTGATCTGTTCATTGGTGTAAGTGGGGTGTTAAAGTGCCCCACTATTTTTGTGTTACTGATGATTTCTCCTTTTATGGCTGTTAGCATTTGTCTTATGTATTGAGGTGCTCCTATGTTGGGTGCATCAATATTTACAATTGTTATATCTTCTTCTTGGATTGATCCTTTGATCATTATGTAGTGTCCTTCCTTGTCTCTTGTAATAGTCTTTATTTTAAAGTCTATCTCATCTGATGTGAGTATTGTTACTCCAGCTTTCTTTTGATTCCTATTTGCATGGAATATTTTTTCCATCCCCTCACTTTCATTCTGTATGTGTCCCTTGGTCTGAAGTGGGTCTCTTGTAGACAGCATATATACAGGTCTTATTTTTGCATGCATTCAGCTAGTCCGTGTCTTTTGGTTGGAGCATTTAATCCATTTACATTTAAGGTAATTATAGATATGTACATTCCTATTATTATTATAATAATTGTTTTGGGTTTGTTCTTGTAGGTTTTTTTATTTATTTATTTTTTCCTTGTGTTTCTCACATACAGAAGCTCCTTTAGCATTTGTTGTAATGCTGGATTGGTGGTGCTGAATTCTCTTAGCTTTTGCTTCTCTGTAAAGCTTTTGATTTTTCTGTCAATTATGAATGAGATCCACACTAGGTAGAGAAATCTTGGTTGTAGGTTTTTCCCTTTTATCACTTTAAATATGTCCTGCCATTCCCTTCTATCCTGCAAAGTTTCTGCTGAAAAATCAGCTGATAAACTTATGGGTATTCCCTTGTAGGTCATTTGTTGCATTTCCCTTGTTGCTTTTAATATTTTTTCTTTGTATTTAATTTTTGTTAGTTTGATTAATATGTATCTTGGCATGTTTGTCCTTGGGTTTATCCTGTATGGAAATCTCTGCACTTCCTGCACTTGATTGACTATTTCTTTTACCATGTTAGGGAAGTTTTTGACTATAATCTCTTCAGATATTTTCTCAGGTCCTTTTCCTTTCTCTTCTTCTTCTGGGATCCCTATAATTCGAATGTTGGTGCACTTGATGTTGTCTCAGAGGTCTCTGATACTGTCCTCAATTCTTTTCATTCTTTTTTCTTTATTCTGTTCCTTGGCAGTTATTTCTACCTTTGTACTTTCCAGCTCACTTTTTCTTTCTTCTGCATCAGTTATTCTGCTGTTGATTCCTTCTTGTGTATTCTTCATTTCAGTTATTTTGTTATTCATAACTGATTGTTTGTTCTATAGTTCTTTAGGTCCTTGTTAAACATTTCTTGTATTTTCTCTATTCTATTTCCTAGATCTTGGATCATCTTTATTATCATTACTCTGAATTCTTTTCTGATAGCTTGCCTATTTTCTCTTTATTTATTTGGTCTTGTGGGATTTTATCTTGCTCCTTTGTCTGCACCGTATTTCTCTGTCATTTCATTTTCTCTAACCTACTGTGTTTATGGTCTTCTTTTTGCAGGCTACAGGGTTGTAGTTTCTCTTGTGTCTTTTGACTGACCACTGTTGAGTGAGTTAGGTCCAGGGGCTTGTGCAGGCTTCCTCATGGGAGGGCCTGATGTCTGCACTCTGGTGGGTGGAGCTGAGTCTTTTCCATCTGATGGGCAGGGCTGCATCAGGTGGTGTGTTTTAGGGGTGTCAGTGAGCTTAGTATGACTTTAGGTAGCCTGTTTACTGATGATGAGGCTCTGTGCCTGTCTTGCTGGTTGTTTGGTATGAGGTGTTTAGCACTGTAGCCTGCAGGCAGTCTCGTGGGGCTGGGTCCTGTGTTGATATGGATACCTTCAAGAAGGTGCCAATTAATATTCACTGGGCTCAGGAATTCTCTGTTGTTCCAGCATCCTGGACTCTATTTTCCCTCCCCAGAGGCCCAGGCCTGACCCCTGGTTGGGGAACCAAGAGGTTGTAAGCTGCACAGTGCAGCCCAATAAAAAATAGAGAAAATAAAAGGAAAAAGAAAAATAAAACAAAAACCAAGCAAACAAACAGAAGAAAACCAGAGAAACAAAACTCAGGGCAAATAGCAAGAACAGCAGCAAACAAATAGCAGCAACAGCAACACAACTCTCTCGCTCTCTCTCTCTCTCTCTCTCTCTCTCTCTCTCTCTCTCTCTCTCACACACACACACACACACACACACACACACACACACACACAGGAAAAAAAAATAACCAAGGGAACAGACAACCAAACAAGAGTATTCTACTATGAGAACAGTTGATAAGGATTATACTAATGAAAACAAAGAATGAAAAATAAAACAGAAACAGAGGCAAGCAAACAACAACAAAATATCAAATAAAACATAGAATATACAATTAAAAAGAACTGAAAAAAAAGAGAAAGAGAAAAAATATATATAAAAAAATGAGGAACAAAAACAAGAGAAAAGCCACAGAGCAACAAAAAAGTAAAGGAAAAATATAAAAATAAAGACATATATATTAAGAAAATAACACAAGATTAAAAAATAAAAAAATAAAAGTATAAAATCAAAAATGAAAGATAAAAAATAATAAAAGCAACAACACCAACAACTGAACAAAATGAAACAAACCAACAAAGAATAATAGTAATAAGAATATTTTCCTGGAGCTGCCTCCCCAGGAGGCCTTCCAATACCTCTAAGTAGGTCTCTGGACCTGCTGTGGACACACTGGGCCAGTTCAGACTCTGATCTGGCTCAATTCCTGTGTGTATTTGCCCCAAAGTCCTGTCCTGTGAAGGTTAGACTGTTCTAAGATGTTGAAACACTCGTTGTCTATTCAGGTATTCTGCAAATGCAGGATTTACCCAGCTGATCTTGGAGATTTAATTCACAGCTTGCACTACTACATAGAAAGATCTGTGCTTCTCTTCTTTAGTTGCACCACCCCTTGGGCTCAGCTTGGTTTTAACCCCACCTCTGCATGGGTGCGCCCTCAGGTGTCTGATCCTTGTCCAGGTGAGTCGGAGTGAAAGCCATGGCTGCTTGGAGCACAGTTGGGTACTCCCAGTAGC
Source organism: Phocoena sinus (assembly GCF_008692025.1). Taxonomy (NCBI): domain Eukaryota; kingdom Metazoa; phylum Chordata; class Mammalia; order Artiodactyla; family Phocoenidae; genus Phocoena; species Phocoena sinus. The sequence goes on along the minus strand of NC_045779.1, from coordinate 31,762,075 downwards.
TGCAGTGGCAGGAGCTGGTATATGGGAACGTCGTTGGCCCCACCCCTCATAGCACTTCTCAACAATGGTGCCTCGCTTTCCAAGCAGATCATGCTTCCTCTTGAGCATTCCTGCCCATGTGTCCCCTTACTCCTGTCCCTTCTATTGTGTATGTGCAGCCAACTGAGTTTCTCTCCCTAGGTCTGTTTTTTCAACCCCATGCTTTAGCAGTCCAACCATGCCAGCTTCAGCGGACTCTCCCCCCAGGCAGGGGCGTCCAGGGCTGATTCCCAAGGAAGTTTTGGGGTGGGCAGTGCTCAGGCCACTGGAGCCTACACAGGAAGAGGCAACCCCAGTCAAAGGGCTGGGCACCCCTCCCAATGCCTGCAGAGGCTGAAGAAGCCACCTAAGGGGGTTATAATGGCGGCTCCGCCCCTTGCATGTTGCTCGACAATGATGCCTTGCTATGATGTCTCAGGCTTTTCCCACAGACTTTCCCAGTTGTGGTGCCCCTTGCTCTTGTCCCTTCAGGCTGTCTTTTCACAGCCAAGAGCTGTCCTGTCCCTGGGTCTGCACTCCAAATCCCTCCTTCCGGCACCCAGCCCCCCTTTGCAACAGGCAACTCAAGATTTAGGCTGGAACGCTCAGAGTTGCTGTGTTGATCATACGTGTGGTTCTTACTTTGCCTGGCCTTCCACAGACTGTCTGCTGCATTCTTCTTTGATCCCCGAAAGTTCCTTTTTTGTCCCAGCTGATTTCCCCTCCGTGAGGGAGTCTTTCTTAATGTGGGTATCTCTCCTCACCTGCAGCCTCTCACCAGGGTTGCTGGTCTTTTTTTTTGATTCCTCTTTTCTTTTTTCCTTTCTTTTATTCTTTTAGGTGTCCAAAGTCTACTGCTACCATTCAGCAAGAGCTCTGTGGGAACTGTTCCATTTGTTTTTGATGAACTTGTGAGGAGTGACAAATTCCACATCCTCCTATTCTGCCATCTTGACTCCCCCCTCAAAAGTTATCTTTAAATTAACTACACTAAGAATTGTTTTTAAAGTAAAAGTAATTAAAAACGAGTAAGTGCAGATGTAACATTGATATAGACAAAATCCCAAAAGTGTTATTATGAATATATATATATATACATATATATACACATATATATTCTTGCTCTAGAATTATTTACTGTAACATTTAAATTGTATTTGTGGGTAGTATATTTGGTTGTCCTATAGAAACTATAAGAACCTAAAGCAAGACATAAAATATTTTTCTGACTTCTTGGGTTAATAGGATGATGATTTTACTTAGACATATATGATGATACTGATGTTGAAGAAAATATTGGGTATAAAAATTTAGATAATTTTTTCTAATTAATTTTCAAGAATTTTTTGGATAAGTTTTAATCTTACTGAGAATAATCACATATTTTACCAAAAAATAAATAAGTATTAACTATAGTGTCAAATTACAATTTATATACACTGACTAATACTCTTGTATTGAAATCACACTGCTTACATTTTTATTATATAAACAAAAATTCTGTTTTAGTCTTAGCTCATTTGAAATGACTATAGCTATTTTTTCAAGGAAGAAATAAATTCTTGTAAGTCTCCATATTCCCAACATTGATTACTTTATAATTTACAGTGAATGAGTCACTTATTTTGACCTTGTGAATGACATAAAAACACAACTGTTCCAATATAAACAGAATGATACATCTTAGTGATTATTAATAAAACAATGACAACATTTAACATATATGATAGTGAAAATGAATCTTTTGGAGGGATTTTATAAATGTGTATGGATACTAACTGCGTATTAGACTAACATGGTGATTGAAATGCCCTCCTTTTCAACAGAGGGGTGAAAGTGAGTCAGAGAATGAAAGATGTAGTGGACAATCAAGTTCAATATAATATTAAGTTTCTTAAAAACAGTAAGCAGTATATGAATTATTCTGCCTACTCCAGCATTAGGGAATTAGAGATAAGTGAGGTTAAATCATTTCAAAATGAAGAAACATACAATTGAAGCACTAGATACTATAGAACTAAGATTATTTTACATCTTTTCTTATCTTTCTATTACTGTCTTTCCTCTAATTATAACTATACTGCTATGGGTTAAGTCACTTTTATTTTTGGTCTTATATGTAGGAAAAGGACATTTCAACTTAGATGTTTAGTTTCTCCTTACTGTTGGAAATTAGCTTATAAAATATTTTCTGAACTCTGTAAGTTTAGATTCTGAGTCAATGCCTCTAATCTAAAATAGTCACTTCTATGTCATACATTTTTATTGTGATCTTACAGCTTTATGGATGCCAATTGAATTTCCATTCTATTTTCCATGTCCTTTTCTTTCCCTATGAACTAATAAAAAGTGCATTTAATATACTGTGTAATAGTTCAAAAGGAATTAATTGTATTTTGATAAAAATGTTAAAGACTGCCATTCTATAGCTCCTTTTCATTTGCTAAGAAATGAAAACCTTTATCATTTCTGTTAATACCAGTAAAATACACAGTACTCGATCCTCTCCAATACAAACTATTAGGAATGTTCTCATAGTGTCCTCACTCTGAAAATTTCTAACTCTGTTTTCTTTTATAACTTCTTTTGTTAACTGGAGTCCCAAATGAGTCTTTGTTGCCTGCTTGCATGTGTATAACATGCAACAGTCACATGCTGTAATGATACCTTATGTTGTTTAGCATTTAAACATTTAAATATCTCACCACTCACCAAGCTATAAGTCTGATGATCCACAGAGTGTTATTCAATTTTATTCTGCTATAATTATTTATATGGCATGAGTGAAACATCAACAAAACTATTTTTTAAACTGAGTTGTTTGTTCACAGTGTTTTCTTGCATGTCTAACTAGCTTATAATGAATCTTTTTCTTTAAAAAGTGAAATCAGCTGTGAATCAGTCAGAATACATGTGTTTTTTACCTTTGTCTACTAGGCACATGATTTATTTAACATCACTGACCCTCAACCTCCTCTTCTGTATAATGAGGAATTTGAAGAACAGAACCTTAAAAGTTTCCTTCCAACTTATAACTGCCATGTCTAGGTTGAAAATGATGTATAAGCATAGTAAAAGGGAGAGGTTTCAATGGACTGGCATGAAGAATAATTGGAGACCAAAAAAGAACATAGGCATGCACACATATTGGAGGCTACTGCAGTGGTTAGTCATGGAATGACAAGGGTATGAATTTATAAGGAACAGTGATAAACTACAGGTGCAGGTGAAGGAATGAATCACAGTAGTATTGGACAGAAAGACATGACAGCTACTGGTGACTTATTCAGCATGGAGCATAAATTAGTATTAGAGTCAAAGGTGTGTTCAAGATTTAGTGGAAAAGTTGGTCTAGATTGAAATAGGGAAACTAAGGGGGTACATCATCTAAGGAAAAGGTGGTGAACTTGTTTGGGAACATACTGAGTTTTAGGTGAAAGTGATGATATGAATTCTAGGCCATGGGGTTGAGCTTAAGGCTGGAGATATGAAAATCACCAGAGTAGAAGTAACAGACAAAACTTTCTGAGGGAGATGGTAGAGTGAGAGAAGAGCAGCATTAGACTCTGCAAATCCTGGTATGTGTTGTAGCATACCAAGGTCTCTGGGAAGAATATAATTGTAGTGCTGGAGAAATGGCCTCATAGGGTGATGGACACAACTGTGGGCACAGACAAAGCTCCCCCCATAGCCTAATGGTATAAAAGGCTGTATACCCACTATTTATTTTCTTCTTTCAATTGGTGTGTTCCTCATACTTCCCGTTCATTTGGACCTCCAAACTTCAGATACTCCATGATAAAGAAATAATAGGGAGGCACTGGAGGCTATCTCCACTCACCCACTTATATCAAAATCTTGCCTCTAAGATTTGCAATGCTATCTATTTCCTTATGTTGATAGTAAATCCACATGAAAACAAATTTAAAGTCCAAGACTTCATTTTCATCTGTCTTAGACCTTAACCAACTGAGGTGGTCTATCTTAATTCATTTCACTTTTACCTTTTTACATCCTCAATTGCTTGGCTTTTAATAGTGGTTAATGAAGGGGAATGAATAAACAAATAAATGAGCAGAAAACCAAATATTTGAGAAACACTAATAGTTATGGAGGTAAAAAGAGAGCGTAAGTCAATGAAGAAAATGGAAAAAAATCATACTTTCTTAACAGACTGATAAGAGCTAGCAACTTCTCAATTTTACCCTGTGTATGAATCATGGGGGATCTTGGTATAGCCAGAGACTCAGCATTTCTGACAAGCTCTCAGACCTTAAGTTTCCACCAGGGAACGTGCCTTAGGTGACAAGGCTTTAGATGATTGTTCTATACATGCATGCCCCTGCAAATAAAAGATGCATGAGATAATGCCCATAGCTCAGCACTAATTCAATATTCTCTGAATTAAAAACAAGCAAGCAATAAAAACACTGCAGATTCAACTGACGGAAGTAGGGGAGAAAGCACATTAATTGATATGATAGAAGAATGAACAAGTTTATGTAACTTTCCAAAGCTATAAACTCCTTTCTAAGGCTCTAGTTTATTAAGTTCAATGATGGTTGTAATATATTATTTACCTCCAATATTGTTTTAGGTAGTTATTATTATTCACACATCCCAGCATGCCACTCAACTGCTCACTTTTAAGTATCTGTCATTTGCTTCTTGGGAGTTATATCATTTGCTTCCTCAGACCCTTTCTCTCCTATATAATACTCTATTGAATTGCTATTAACCTTCACCAGGGGCAATTATTCCTTTCTTCTGACTTCCTTATTCATTTTTTCAGTCTCTTTTGGATTCTCTGTTCTCCATTCACATGTAATTCTGAGATTGTTCATTAGTTTTGTGAAATTGTGAGAAGAAAGAATTTGAGAGAAAGCACAGTGAGAGCCAAGAGCTGGGAGGAAAAATTTCATTAACATTAAAAGGAATGGTGATATTCTATATCTTGACTTACTGTGGATAGGAAAGCAAGTCCTTCTCCAAGAAGATCACCAACGAAGAAGCTAACACTAGTAAGATATGAGAATAGAAACTTCTTCATAATTCTACCCTTTAAAAGATAAGCCTGTTTAACAGATGAGAAATGAAATAACAAATTCACCTGATAAAGAAAGTGATTACATTTCCATAGGTACCCAGCTGAGTCCACATGGAGAATTGTTGTATCAGGCATATCATACTAGCACAGATACAAGGTCTACAAAGAGCATAGATATTAAATGCTTAATGGAACATATGAAGGAAAAAATATAAGAACTTCTACATGGTGACTATTTCCACAGAACTAGCAAGTGTACAAAAAGGTAGTGATAATTCAATCATCTCCTCCTAAGAAAATTTTTAAGATAAAGTCTAAAGCCTGAAATGTACTCAAGACACTGATTTGACCTCTACATATCCATGCAACTTCTGACCTTGACCTTCCTTTATAACACCTTGGCCTCCAGCCCTGACAAACCATTTGTAGTTCTCCAGATTTTATGTTTATACCTCCGTTGCACACAGGTCTGAAATATCCTTCTTTTAACTGCCTATTAATTTTTTACTTTTTCTTCAAGATACCCTTTGAGAACCACTACTTTTGTGATGTATTGTCCAAGGACCTCAGAGAAAATCAACTACTTCTTCCACCTTGTTCTATATCATCTTGCATACATAATTACCTGAGTCCTTACAACATTGCTATAATTATTATATGTCTGTCTCAGTATTTTATTTCTGTATTCTGGAACTTTGAATATTCATTCATTTCAGTATATTCATTTATATATTCATTGCTCATTGAATGCTCATTAATGAATTTTTTAAAGTTTGTAAAAAATGTTATGATTACTAATCACTAATTTGAGATTATCTTTTGAAGTTAGGATTTCCTACTTTCATTTCCCTTACGATGGGTCTCCAAGGACACCTCACTAGTACAGGCCCTTACAGTTTCACAGCTGGACTTAAACACTGTTTTAACTGTCATCTCTTTGAGCCCAGTCTTCCCCATGGCCAATTTTATGCATAATTTTGAAGATAATCTTCAGTAGATACCTATTCTTATATAAAATGTTTTAACAATCATTGTTCACCTATTTAACCAAATGTTAACTAAATATTTCATTGCCGGTCCTTCCCCATATCTTGCCTTCCATAAGTACCCTGTTAATGTATCTCTCTGTTCTGAGCTCAGCTATTTTCTTTGACAAACAGGTTGCTTGCAGTGAGAAATCCCTCCTTGTTTATAGGTCAGCAGCATTTAACTTGCATTCCACTTCTTTGATAAAGTCTTCTAATATTCTGGCTCATTTAGCAAGGACTTCACCATTTAGAATTGTTTTCTCATGTAAATCTTGTGTAAGGTAAATCTTGTGTAAGTTTGTTTTACCTCCCTCCCTTCAATGCCATCTCCAGGATGAGGAAAACAACATTTTTTTTCCCTGTATCTCTTCCCACTAAAATTTTGTACTTTGCTAGATATAATATATACATAAAAATAAGTCTTAATTTATTAACAAATATTTCCCACCACATTTTATTACTCTATATTGACATATAACGCGTTGTACCTTCTATATAATGATCTTGCTTTCATGTTGCCTTCTAATTGTTTCAGGTACATAAATCAACTCAATCTACGGGTTATACAACTGTTAAGAGCAGAAACAGATTTCTATATGGAAATCAGTGGAGTGTATTGGGAAATGCACCGAAGTGGGAGTCAGAAAACTCAGGTCTTAATTCTGCCACTTGAATGATCTGCTGGAAAGCTATCTTTTATTACCATCGTTTTATCCACCTGTGAGATGAAAACAAAATCCTCAGGGATGTTTGTGAAAATTAAATGAGATACTATGTGTGGAAACATTCTGCAAACTATAATATGCTATACAATATAAGGTATTTCTTATGTCTTCAAAATTCTTGTGGACAGGACATGCTGTGCACAAAACAGACTGTCAGGAAAGTCTCCCTGAGAGACTTGAGTCAAATTGGGTGGGTCATATTTCCTACAGTTTTTAAAGCATTACTCAAAAAGTCCCATTCCTCAGCTTGATTACAGTCCAATGCAATTTTTGGCAAGATGTGTTTCAACATTTTCCATCTGCATGACCTCTTGTAGTTCTACTTCTTGCTTTACCAATTCACCCATGAAATTTGCTTTGTCAATTCTCTCTTTCACCTCACCGAGGTAGCTGCCGTACCTGGAACAGCCTTTATTCTCAGCCTTGCCTACATTTCTTTCCAGTCGGCTCCTCTTCCCCTCTGCTGGTTGCCAAGGAGAAGCACGTTTATTGGCACGGCCCCCAAACAGATGCCTGCCTTTCTCCCTTCCCCCTTTCTCTTTCAGCTAAACCATCACCTGCCAAAGGCTGGTGGTTGCTGCCACCCCAGTCCACTGCCTCACACTGCTGCGGCTCGAGTCCTTTTTGGCAGCCTCTACCGAAGTTCCCCTGCCAGCAGCCTCCCCCTCTTGACTGCAGCTCTCCTCGCTCCCGCCAGTCTCTCCCCGGCTTGGTCTGCGCGCAGCCTCTTTCTCCCGCCCTAGCCAGCTGCTTTACTCGCCTTTCTTCAGGCTGCTCCCTCTCCTTTCCTCCCCAGCCCTTCCTCAAGCTCCCACAGCGCGGTCCTTTCAGGCGCCCCCGCCCTCTCTGGCCCGGTGTTTTGTTAACACCCGGACCACCTCTCCGGGGTCCCAGTGTGTACCTGTTTCCACCAGACAGAACATCTTTGGGAAGTGAGCATTTTCCTCGTGCTTTGTATTTGACTAGATTTCCCTCACGCCCCCACCCTTTGCCATCCCCGCGAGCCCAAAAGGCAGGATGTAATGATGGTAGAGAGAATTCAGGGAGACAACAGGCCACATACTTGGTTGGTGGGCCCCAACAAAGTTTTGGACGCTCAGGACTTGCCAGCTCAGGCTTTTTAAACTTGGCCTGCTGGCAACAGACCCGAGCCCCCAAGCAGCGCACAGTGACCCGGGCGCTCCCTCAGATTCCCAGCGTTTTTTTGACTGAGGACGACGGTCGCCCACCGGGACCAGGCCTGGGCAGCTCCCCAGCCCATACCGGGGTCTGCAGCCTGAGCCCCAGCCAGTCCCCGGCAGGAGAGGGGCGCACTTGTTTCTAGGTGCTCGGCGGAAGGTGGGCGAGACGAAAGAATGGAGCCGCCCAGGTTCTTGCGTGCTTGTCTCGAGGATAAGGGGTGGGTGGTATATTAAACACCACGTCTCAATTCAGGGCTCTTCTCCCGGGCTGTCTACTTTCAGTGCGCGGTACAGTGGCAGTTCCCCTCTACCAGCCGTCTCCTTTAAGAAGCGCGCGCGTGCGAGTCGGGTTGTGTGAGTGTGTTCGCGTGCAGATGTGTGTGTGTGTATGTGCGTGTGCGTGTGTGTGTGTGTGTGCGCGCGCGCGCGCGCGCCGAGGGCCCAGGAGTCAGGCAGACCCCGGGAAGGAGGAGTTATGTAGATTACGGATGAACGTTCTGGAGGGGAGCGAGGAGAGGAGGGAAGGAGAAGCAGAGACGAGAGAGCGAGGAGCGGCCGAGGCCCTTCCCGCAGAAGCAGGAGGCGGTAGCGGCGGAGGAGGATTGGGCGGTGGAGGAGGAGGAGGACGCACCCTCTGGAGGCGGCGGCGGCTGCTGCGGCTGCGACTCGGTTCTTTGAGCCGGAACCGCCGGTGAACTTGGGCGCCACGTTCCCGGCCGCGGGCCAACGAGGATGGTGAATGCGAGCTGCTGCTGACTCTACCTCAGCCGCTGCTTCTCTGGGGGCTGCCGAGAGCGGGGGCCCTCTGTTTCCTCCCCTTGCCGTGCTGTGGGTGAACCTGCAGGCTCCTTACCCACCCGGAGGACTTTTGAAAGGAAACCAGGGAGGGAGGGAAAGGGAGAGAGGGAGAAAACGAAGGGGAGCTCGTCCATCCATTGAAGCACAGTTCACTATGATCTTACTCACATTCAGCACTGGAAGACGGTTGGATTTCGTGCATCATTCGGGGGTATTTTACTTGCAAACCTTGCTTTGGATTTTATGTGCTACCGTCTGCGGAACGGAGCAGTATTTCAATGTGGAGGTAAGAGTACGAGGGCTTTCTTCCTTCCCCCTTGCCTGGGCTGCTCCCTGAAACATATCGTTCGCTCGTCAGATCCTTGTAGCTCACAGCAGCCAGGGTCTCAACACATTGTTTCCCTTCCAGCCGCCAAGACCCGTGTTGAGTTTCCCTGTCTTAGGTGATGGATGCGCGTGAGACTGAGAATCCGTTATCCCCAGCAGCTGCGCGCTCAAAGACACAATTGTAGCCGATCCATGCTTCTTATCAAGGAAAGAGGCGAAGACCTAGAAGACCTACATATAGCAAACGTGTAGTTTCATAAAAGCAGTTTGAGTTTATAATAAATAAACTGCTCGGGAAACACAGAATTGATTGCTTGGCATAATGTGCTGCCTTGGTATTGTTCCTGAAATCTTTTTCCCTGTGTTTTGTGCCTAACAAAGGAGGTTAAAATCAAAGAATCTAGAGGAGAGCGTGGGAATACTTGATATGTTTAATAACATTACATTGTGATAAAACACTTGACTAGACAGAGTCTTTTTCTCATTTAGACATAACTTAATACACTGTAACTAGATCTGGCTACACAGAGGACATGAAATCCATCTCTTGAAGTGTTTTCGCTTCCCCTCCCCCGCCAATTGAAAATAAATGTGGCCCAATGTAATAGTTCTGAGGTGTGTCTTACAATTTGATTTCACACTCTCATGGCAAAACATAGAGGATTTAGACTGTCATTTGCTTTACTTTGATAGCTTTGGAAACAGACAGACACAAAGCAAAAGGGAACTTAAGGATAACGACTTGTCAGACCTCTGCCAAAGTACTTTTCCTGTCATCAACTCAGCACTAAAGCCAGTAACATGCAATAAATCAATGGAAGCTTGTATACACCTGGGCTCTAACCAGTTTATCACCTACACGGTGGAGTACAAAGACAATAAGAGGGTCTTAGTAAAATATACTCCTTTTGGTTAGATCTTCTGTCACCTCAAAAGAATTATGATTAAGTCTCTGAAGAGTAATGTGATTTTTTCCCCTATATTGTTGATTCTTTAAAGCTTATTTTCATTTTGTTGGGTGTGTGTGTTTACACAACAGCAGAACCTGTTGCACAGTATTTGAACGTGTTTCATGTAACAGATTTATATACAAAGTGTGCATAATAAATGCCATATGTGAGGGCATATTCTGAATATAATTCTCTGTTTGTATAAACTGTTCTTAGGACTACATGTAATAAGTGATGGTTAATAGAGAAACAAAATATTTGAAAAAGTAAGAACCATTATCAAGAGTTAAGTTTACAGATATTAAGTATGATTATATTACACCCAAACCCTAATTCAAACCAAAACTGTTTAACCCTTTGAAAAATACAACTTTGTTTTTCTGAATAAAAGAGATGGAAAGGTAAATCTGGTAAGTCCAGACTTTTCTTGGTTGCAAATTTGAACTGTTGGAATTGCATGCTGCAGACGGATTTTTGTTTCTAATGTTTAAATCAAGAGATAATTTAATGTGGAAATGAAAAAAAGTAAGCAGTTCATAGACTAGAGGAATGAAAGTGGCAAGCTGTTATTTATAAGGTTATAAACAGAAGGGCCTATTGCTTCAGATTGGTGGTGGTGGTGATGGTGGTGAGATGGGGTGTGGGGGAGGTGTTAAAAGTAGGGGCTAGTTTTTATCTTGCTCAGTCTGAAGAGGGAGGGAGAGCCTGGATTCATGGCCACCTGCTTTGGGAAAGTCTTAGATTTGCTTTCAGAGATTATTGGGATAACATAAGTGTATTGATGATCATTAGCTTTCCTTTTTGAGCCTAAATAAAATGTGCATGTATTTCTTCATAGTTTGAATCCCTCAATCAGTTCAATAAGATATTATTATGGGAGAAAAAGTTATGATTTTGCTAAAAAAATTTTATTTTGAATTTCTGTAATTTCTGTTCTTCAAGATACATGTTAAAAATTGTTCATGGAAAAGAGGGTTTTTTTTTCCTTCCATTTTTAGAGTATTTAACTTATTCCATCCATATTTATTACACAATGCAAAGATTTAATTATGAAAGATAAGAGGTATGTGCCATCTGAGACCTTAAAAAGGGTATTTGATACAAAGGAGATTTTCTAATTATTTAAAGTAGATTATGTTTCAGAGTTTGTATTATTCCCAAATAGCATTTTTTAAGCATTTGAACATATACTTAGTTGGGTTTATATACTTATTTGTGTGTAAGGATAACCTCCTTTTTTTAAAATCATAAGAATAGCTGCTAGGTAATTCAGCATACTATAAAGAACACAGATGACAGGATATTTTGTGACATGAATTTCTGCCTGATTCACTTTTATTAGATGTTTCTTTTTGGTAGGAAACAGTAATGGGAAGAATAGTCCATCACATCTTCAGAAAAGGCATTTATATTGTGTTGCACATTCTGATTGCAAAACATAAACTGAGACTGCTTTATTTGACTGACTCTTAAAAACAGTTAAAATAAACAGTAATGGTATCAATCATGCATGAAGCTCATATGATCACAATTTTTTTTTCTAGCAAGCGCACTAAGTTATTAGAGTTGGAATGAAGCTTCTAAGAGATGCTTTTTATGCTGACAACTGAGATTACAATGCTTTATTCCTCGCTGAGCTTCACAATTGGTGGGACCCCTATACTTTTCATTTCTACAAGTTAATGTTTAAAAACCTGTGTTCCCTCCCCATCTAGGTGGGAGGGAGTTGGGTAGAGGTATTCATGTTAACTCTTTCCTGTCTGATTTTGAAAGTATAAATATTTGAAATTTTTAAATTTTAGAACAGGAGATATTTGTTAATATGCTGATGAAAGCCTATTACAGAGAAAGAGTGCATTTTGTTTGTTTGTTTTTGTATTTAAGAAGCAAAAAGGAACATCTCTTACAGCTAAGAAGGGTAAGACACTACCAGAAGCAGTACTATGGAAGAGATTCAATAAATTCCCCTCCTTATATATTTCTGGTAGAACACTGTTTAATGCTAAAATTTCACTATACATTTGTTTAAAGATTTTTGTATATCACTGGATCCATTTTTTGGAGTGCGCCTTTCAGTGTGTAATCATTAGCATGATGCAAAGGAGGTACATTGCTAATATTAACTAAAACTCAAAGACTGCTGTCATTGGACAGCAGTCTGAATCAGATGTGTTCATTGGTCAGAAGCAGCTAAATTGTTAGCAGAGAATCATGATTTAATCTGTACACTCTAAAAAGTCATTTTGTTGTCTAAAATAATTTTCATGTTGTAGTGGGGATTCTCATGATCCTGAGACTCCTTTATTTATTTATTTTTTTAACACTGCAAACACTTTTGTCATGAAATTAAGATAGAATATAGTTCAATTATATGAATATAATCAATAACTTTCATCATCAACTTTCATAGTTTGTCAAATGTTAAATATTTATGTGAACATGTTCTTTATTTTTTTTAAACAATAGCACACATTTCTAGTGAGAAAAATTATTTTAAGCCAATTTAATGGTAAAATAAAAGCATATGATACTCTGAATGATGCACATATCAAAGCATGAGAAGAATGACTTCTAGTGACAAAAAGAACTTGATAAAACAAAAATTGATTTTGTTCCTTTCTTTGTTAAAGAAAGAAGAGAGATTCTAGATTTCTGAAGGCTGTTTTATGACAAATACTATGAATTGTGAGTGTAACCCTCCTACATTTTTCTTGCAGTGTTTAACTGATTTAGTGTTTATTCACCTTTGTCAGGTTTATCTGAATCTACCTAAAAGTTCAGTTTCCTTGGATTAGCTTTGTACTGCATATCATCTTAGCAGGAATTAGTGGTGAGACATTTCAGAGATAAAAAAAAAAAATATTTTACAGATTTAAAAATGTCAGATGTTGGGATCTTTTTTCATATCTCTTATTTTCTACTTGCTTAAATAATCAACATGCATTATTTTATTTGCTCATGGAAGGATGGTGACAACGTGATCTGGTCAGTCTCCTTGAGTAAGGGATTCTGACTACATCCCATAATTCTCCATGGTAGCAGTTTTATACTGGTCAATAGCAGGGGCTGCATAACTGATTCACAAAGGTTTTTAACCTTCAGCAACATTCCATGCTTTGGAATCCCAAGTTTGCTGGCCATTCAGAATATCATAAGAACCAAGAACTCTGACCAAGAGACCAGAAGACTCACTAGTCCTCAGGTTCTTCAGCTTCTCCTGTGTGTTCCACCTTAACTGTGCCTCTCTCTGTTCAGAATTGCTTGGTCAGGTTGCCCAAATCTAGGGTTATTCATGAAATCCTTACTAGTGAGCCTATACCAGTGAGGTAAGTTGTCTCATACTACCCCTGAGAAATCCACAGAAAATAACCATCCAAGTCCATCCCTTTGTACAGCTGGGTTTTCACTTTCAGTCTCTTCATCCCTATCAAGAATAGAGTTGGGTTCAATAACAGCTTTTTAATCTCTAGAGTCAGGTGAAAAGTGATAGATCTGGGCTTCCCTGGTGGCACAGTGGTTGAGAGCCCGCCTGCCGATGCAGAGGACGCGGGTTCGTGTCCCGGTCTGGGAAAATCCCACATGCCGCGGAGCGGCTGAGCCCGTGAGCCATTGCCGCTGAGCTTGTGCGTCCGGAGCTCGTGCTCCGCAATGGGAGAGGCCCGCGTACCACACACACACACAAAAAGTGATAGATCTAAAGTTTATAGCTATTTCAGGTTATTAACATGAGAAAACTTTAATGCACTTGTTCAGTGGTATAATTATTTTCTCTTATGTTGGATTAATCAATTATTTTATGTAAATTTATTTTTCTGCCTGACCTATCTCAAGGTACTACTCAAAATGTACCTGTTCAGAATATTTGGTAAATGACCAACTGAAATTATTTCTGGACCAAAAAAGGACATTGAGCATTTAAATCAATTAGTTAAATTTGTTGAGTGTCAAAAGAGAAAGACTGATTTCATTGTGCACCTTCAGGAGTTTTCTGACCCTTCGGCATATATATTTCAAATTGAGAAAGTCATTTTTCATGTTACTTTCCACCACAATTCATTTTAAATATCTGTGAATGTAATTATATTCATCAAATAATTTTTTATTGTGATATAGTATAGTGATTAAGAGCACGTATTCTGATTACCATCCATAAAAAAGAATGAAATGATGCCATTTGCACCAACATGGATGGACCTAGGAATTATCGTACTAAGTGAAATGAATCACAGAGAAAGACAAATATCATATGGTATCACTTATATATGGAATCTAAAAAATGATACAAATGAACTTATTTACAAAACAGAAACAGACTCACAGACATAGAAAATAAATTTATCATTACCAAAAGGGAAAGGAAGGGGGAGGGATAAATTAGGAGTCTGATATTAATAGATACTACTATATATAAAATAGATAAACAACAAGGACCTACTGTATAGCACAGGGAACTATATTTGATATAACCTATAATGGAAAAGAATCTGAATAACCTATAATGGAAAAGAATCTGAAATGGAATATATATATGCATATAAAATTGAATCACTTTGCTGCATACCAGAAACTAACACAACATTGTAAATCAACTATACTTAAAAAAAAAAAAAAAAGAGCTCATATTTTGTCACCAGATTGCCTGGATTTTAATCCCAGCCCTTTTACTTGCAACTTAATTGTTAAGTCAATAACAGGCAAGATAACCTCTGTGAGCCTCAGTGTACATATCTGTAAAACGGAGATACTAACAGTACTTGTCTCATAGGGGTTCTGATGATTAAATGAATACATGTATATCATATTAGGTAGATAGATAGTGGATAGACAGCAACATGCCTTCTCATAGTTAAATACTCCATACTATTTAGATATTGTTAGTAAAAATAAATGCTGATTCAAAGGTATGATAACATCTAATTACAGAAAGTCTATCAGGTTAGGATATACCAGCTGGTCTAGGAAGATTTTATTTTAATACTTTTAAAATTTTACAAAATGTAATACACTAAAGTCAACCAAGCTAACATCAGTACATTTTCTTCCCGTGGGTTTTTCTTAGTTTAGTTCAGGAATGTGATTTTCACATTTTGTCTCATCATCTGTTACTATCATAGAATGTCAAGTTCAGCTCACACCTTCTTTTATAAGACTGAATTTGCTGAAATCTGTTTATCTTTTCTTCTAATACCATGGAAAAGAAATAGGCCTTTATGATTCAATGGGCTTGTTTATTTTAACTGGCTCAATGCCCAAGTGCTTCCTATTCACATTAGGAGTAGGATTTGATATATAACTTAGACCAGCTCAATGTTATACCCCAAATTCAGACCATAAACGTCTTTTTTTCTTTTAGTTAATAGGGGAAGGAGGAGGATGGGCAGAAAAAGATATTAAAGTGGTTTATTCAATGACAAAGAAGTTTAAGATAAAATAACTTGCGCATGTAACATTGGGAATAGAAGATATAGCAATATAGTATAATGTAGCCCTAGGACAGAGGGTCAAGGGACGTGGCCTTTAACTTTGGTTCTTATACTAACATAGCCTTGATCTTCGGCAAAAAGACAATTGAACTAACCTGTCACTAAGGCCATTTCCAAATTTGAAGTTCTATTGTATGAACCACCAAGCTTTAATTTATATGGCCAAAAGGGGAAAATGTACATATTTATCCTGTAAATTTTGGGGCAACTGGCTAACAAATGTTCAGATTTTTTCTTTCTGAAGTACGTATCATGAAGAAATACAGAATGTGCAACTTAAATCTAACATTTGTTATCTTCTGTAGTGACACAGGGTGTTCCATTTTGGAAACTATCCTAGCCTTCTGCTGAGTAGTAAAAACACTGGCAGCAAATTATATGGAATTTTAAAATCAATTTTTTGCCAAGGTAGCAAACTTTAAAAATTTAATGTTAAAAACATGGCTTGATGTTATTTTGAAAAATACGTGTCATCTACAAGTGGTACTGCAATCATAAAAAGGCAAGTTGGAATGAAATCAAAATAGTTTTTTGGGGGAGAGTCTCAAAATTCAAATCCATATATATGTATATATATACATATATATATGTATATAAAAAATATACACATATTTTGTAGTGAAATGAAGTACTTATACTGTATGTCCCTTTTGCCCACTGTGGAAAATAATTTTGGCGCCTGGCTCTTTGAGGGTTATTTTTGTTCTTCACAACACATTTGATTTTGAACGTGAAAAATCAGACTGCATTTGTTTTATGAAATATGCAGCTTATGCAAACAGCAAAAATATTCCAGGTTAAAAGGGTAAACTACTAAGTTAAAATATGTGACACTCAACTTTTTTCTTTTGCCTTCTTTCCTTGGGAAAGTCATTTATAGATTTTGAGGTTATTCATGTAATCATATTTGATTGTTGCTTTCTATAATTTAGCATTCTGAATAGATGTTCTTTGTCTTAGTGTCTCACCACTACCATTTGGCATTGTGTATCCTTGGGTTTGGATCAGTGGAATATCTCGATGAGCCACATAACAAGTTTAGGCAAGAGAGTAAGAGTAATCCCACAATAGGCTCCTAACCTTTGATTGTGACTTGTGGGTGTAGTATATAAAAGGAGGCTAGAGGGAGCAATTGAGCCGTTTAAAGATTCCAATGGTAGAACTTGGTTTAAAAATCAAGGCCAGTAGGTGCAATTAGATGTCTTAAAATGAATCATAGCCAATCATAGAGAGCTTAAGGAAATCAATGAACTATTCACGATTTAATGTGCGACTTAGGTTTACTAATAGCCATTTGGTACCGGTTATTACATATTTGATGAACTAAGAAGGAAATGAACACTTCTGGAGGAGTTTGGGAGGAGTTCTGGGCATGACAATATGACAAAGATTGTTACAGTGTAGGACAGCTTTATATCTCCTTACACTATATATCGTAGTAACTGTAGATGCTTTTGGTATTCTCATTTTAACTAAAATGAAAATGAAATAATTGTAGTCTTACAGATCAGAGTGGGATAAATCTAATTTGATTATGCCTTTTAGATATATAGCAAAAATCCACTTTTAAATGTTTGTCAGACTGTTATTTTATTTTTTAATGTTTACCAGGGTAATTTACTGAATAAATATTTTTTGATGAAAACACGTTTTAAAATATAGGTTGTACCTCTTTATCTTTTAAAAAAATATGTAAGAAATAAGCCACAAAAGTGTGAAATAGTGCTTTACCTTTAATAGGAACCTCAAATATGTTTTCAGTTGACCAGATTATTATATAAGTGGAGATTAAAAAGGGGGCAGTCACTAATGCATTAGGGAGTGCCGACATTTAATTAAGATATTATAATCCACTTACAAGCATCATTCAGATTTTTTAAAGTCTTTAATCTAGTCAATTAAGTGGAATATGGATATACAAAGTAAGCCATGGCCCCACAGACAGATATTCTCAGGAGAGATAGTCCTTAGAGTGATGTATTCAAATGACCAAATAAACTACTCAATGGGATGGAATTTTACAGTATTTGTTTTAGTCATGCTCAAGTTATGGGGGAATAAACTGCCATTGTTTTAAGGAAGCTGGATACTTTTATGAACTTTATTTCTTGTCCCCAAATTGCATGCACCTGAGGTGATGTCAGTGGAATACAGGCCTGTGCCTCTGCAGGTGCTGATGCAGTCAGACCCTAAGTGACATCAGTGGAAGCATTTTTTCCATGGGAACTTTTCACTGTTGAATTCATACCATGTGTTAATAGTTTCTCATTGTTTATAGCGATTAGAAATTTGAATTTGTTTTAGGTTTCTGATGTCTGTGTATTCATTCTCCCTTTATACAATTGCAAGCCAGTTCCTTCTTGTGGTCCTACTTTTTCTTCTAGTTGAACTCTTGAGGGACTTTGTATTCTAGATATATTACAGGACACCAGGCTTGGAAATTGGGTAAAATTTTACAAGAAGCTACATTTTTTACTCTTCCCTCTTTCATTGTGAATAAGGCAGAATAAATTCAAAGAACTTCCAGAGTCAAATGTACACTCAATGATTTATATGAAACTGATAACCAGCTTACAAATACTCACTCCCAGTTACAGATAAAACTCTTTTGGACATCTGTGTGTTTTAATATTACAACAGCTCTATTCATAGAACTTGCTAACTTGCTCCTGTATGTAGATGGAGTGAAATCGTTTGTTAGTCCTGTGGATGAATCAAGCAAATTACTAAAACAGTCTTTGCCTTATTTTGACCATTCATAAAATGGCTTTGTGATCTTTATTGCTTGTCTATAGCACAGGTTTTGTAATGACAGCATTTAGACAATCCCAAGCAATCTCTTTCTTAGGTAAGAAAAGGGTATATCTCAGTTTTTTCACTCCCGCAGATAACCAGGAATGTAGAAACAATTATGTGCCAGCATTATATTCTAATTAGACAAGGTCCAAATAGCCAGTAGAATAGAAATACCTGGAATTGATTTCACTGAACACCTTATTTTAATGATAAGAAAAACAGAGTTAATTATCACTGGTTGAGCATTTGCTATGTGCCTGATAGTGTTCTAAGTTCTTCATATATTTTAACTCATTTAAATTTTATTACAATCTTGTGAGATAGCACTACTATTTCTCTTTCACAGATAAGGAATCTGAGGCATGGAGAGGTTGAGGAACTTGCCAAGGCCACCTACCCCTGAATTTTCCTGAAGTGGAATAGCCCAGAATCAAAGCAGGCAGGTTGGCTATGGAGCCCAGGGCCCTAACCGAGTAAATACAGGCAAGAAATAACTCCCAGGTTCCCAGTAGGGACAGTGTATCCAGTTCCATTGATCACATCTTTTATATTCCAAACTGGAAAGAAATCATTGACATGCATAAAGAAAATGCTAGGTCTATCCTAGTATAGAGACTTACCTGGAGTAAAAACTGAATAGACTGTTGTTGATTTGATTTGTTGATTCAAGAGTGATTATTTGGTGCTCAATATAAATTTATTGTTTAATACCCTTTATGATTTTTTACTTATAGAAAGTTGGTAACCTATGTTAAATTGCATACTACTAAATGTGGCACAATCTTAATTATATGTAATATTAAATTAATCATAATATCTCATTCCTTAACTATTTGTTATGTTGCATGTTGTCACATTAAATGTGATTTTCAAAGGTTTTAGGAAGTTTTGATTACATTCCAAGATGAAAAGAGTAGAACATGTAAAGGAAAACCTGTTAGATCGGTGTTCCAGTGCCCTGCTGGGGAAGAATATGTATGTATATGGCTGCTGACTGGCATGAGTTCTGGAGTTTGTTATTTTTATATATTACTTTGATTGGGTAGAAGCTACAAGGAAACAGATATATTTGATCATTTCTAATATATTTTTTTATTTTAATGTAAAAGAGAACTTACTCAGAAGTAGATCATTTCAGAGGTGGATGAGGTGCCTCAGAACTCGCTGTTTGAGAATAGGCCTGATATCTGGTTATTGTCTTTATTGTAGAGGCAATGGAAACTTCTTGGTGGTTGACCTAAGGATGTTTTAAAAATTCTTCAGTCCTTAAGATTGTTGCTGTATATAGCTTTCAAGGCTCACTTAGTTCATTTATTAGCATTTTAAGGAAAGACTATTTCTAAACCAATTTATAAAGGTGACTTTATAAAACATTCTCAGTATTAAATATTCATTCAGCTATCTGTCACTTTCTCTGTAGGCAGTATATCATAATTGCTATATGCAAGAACTTTGGAAGGAATGCTTAAAAATCTTAGCTGTGTCACCAAATCTCAGTAAACTTGAGTGAGCCAAGTTACTATTTATTTCCTCATGTGTAAAACAGAGGTAATAATACTCAACTCAAGGGTTGTTCTGAGATTAAAGAGGTAAAAGATAATGGGTCAAGATAAGTAATAGCCTTCTGATTTACTATCCCCTGCTGAAATAAACAAACAAACAAAAAGGACAAACATATGAAACAGTGGTTTTTAAATCACTGGACATCAGGTAGTGAAGGACAGTCATCCCTGAAAGATGGGAAACAAACAAGATGAGCCCTATGATTATATCAATTTAGTTCATAGAGAGGGTTTCCAGGTGATAGTACAGGGAAGGCAGAACCAGGTTGAGCCATACAGACTCCTTGAGTTAAGGAGATGAAGCTGGGAGTATGGAGAAACCAAGGAGTTTAGAATTCACAGGTCAGAATACCAGAAAGGTGAATTCTGCAGAGAGAGAAAGCACTGGAGATCTGCAGAGCATTCCCCTTGAGTATTCAATTAAGAAGTGATCTGCACATTCCTGTGAAGTAACCAGTGGAGGCCAGAGAAAGAATCAACCAACAGGATCAGAGGGGACCATGCCTGCAGATCACACAGGGCTGGGAATAGTGCCCATTCTCACCAGCCACACTGGAAAACCTCATCATTTACAGGGTGTTGGGTAGAGTACTCAGAAGCATCTTGCTCCAGTAGTGGGAAAAAAAAATCCCTGGACTGAAAACTGCTCTAGTTCTGCTTACAAAGTCTTAAAAGCAAGACCTTAAAGGATCAAACTTTTTCTAAGTGACTAAACTGCTTTTCACAACAAAACTCAATAAGACATATGGGAATACAAAAATCCAGCACTCAACAAGTTAAAATTCACAATGTCTGACATCCAATAATAAAAATTACCGAGCACGCAAAAAAGAAGGAAGACACAATACATAAAGAGGAGAAATATCAATCTGTCTAAACTGTCCTCCCTCAGTGATTTCCATCACTTGGCACCACCTACCACATGTGTTCATGCGAGAAAAGTGAGCACCAATCCCCCAACTTCCTGCCCCTCACTCGTTACTTCTAATTAGTTGTCATTTTTTTCCCCTATAACATGCATCTTCGGTCTGTTCATTTCTCATATGTACTTGGCTACAGCCCTACTTTGAGCCTCTATATCCAGTCTGGACATACTGTATTATCCCATGGTCTGTACAACCTCTCATGATCAGACCCCACCCCTCTTTGTAGCCTCATAGCTCAAAGTTTATCTACTGAGCCCTGTGATTTAGCACAGCACTCAAACGAAAGATCCCTGTACAGGCCTAAAATTATTGAAAACCCCCAAAAGTTTTTATTGTGTGATTTATATCTGTCTATGTTTATAGTTCTAGACAAATAAACCTGAGAAAGTTTAAAAATATTTACTTAGAAATTCGTTTAAAACAATAATAATTAACAATATATTAACATAGATAACATATTTTTATGAAAAGCACATTTTACAAAAGAGCAATTGTAAGAAAAAAAGATATTGTTTTACTTTTCTCCAAATACCTTTAATATCTGGCTTAACAAAAGATAGCTGGATTCTCATATTTGTTTCTTTTATGTTAACCAGTTTTTAAATTGAAGTATAGTTAATTCACAAAATGCTGTGTTAATTTCAGGTGTACAGAAAATTGATTCAGTCATATATATTATTCTTTTTCAGATTCTTTTCAATTATAGGTTATTACAAGATATTGAATATAGTTCCCTATAGTATACAGTAGGTCCTCGTTTATTTTTTATATAGTAGTATGTGTATGTTAATCCCAAGCTCCTAATATATCTCTCCCCCTACTCTTAAGCTATCCTCTTTGATAAACATGTTTGTTTTCTTTGTCCGTGAGTCTACTTCTGTTTTGTAAATAAGTTCATTTGTATAATTTTTTAGATTCCACATATAAGTGATATCATATGGTATTTGTCTTTTTCTGTCTGACTTACTTCACTTCATATGATAATCTCTAGGTCCATCCATGTTGCTGCAAATGGCATTATTTCATTGTTTCTTGTGGCTGAGAACAAAAAAAATTAAAAATTTCATGGAAATACAAAAGGCCCCAAACAACCAAAACAATCTTGAGAAAGAAGAACAGAGCTGAGGCTTCAGACTATACTACAAAGCTACAGTAATCAAAACAATATGGTACTGGCACAAAATAGACATACAGATCAATGGAACAGGATAGAAAGCCCAGAAATAAATTAACACGTTTATGGTCAAGTAATCTATGACAAAGGAGGCAAGAATATACAATGGAGAAAAGACAGTTTCTTCAATAAGTGGTGCTGGGAGAACTGGACAGCTACATGTAAAAGAATGGAATTAGAACATTCCATAACACCATATACAAAAATAAACTCAAAATGGATTAAAAACCTAATACTAAAAACAGATACTATAAAACTCCTAGACATAAACATAGGCAGAACACTGACATAAATTGAAACAATATTTTTTTGGATCCATCTCCTAGAGTAATGGAAATAAAAACAAAAATAAACAAATGGGAGCTAATTAAACTTAAAAGCTTTTGCATAGCAAAGGTAATCATAAACAAAACAAAAAGACAACCTATAGACTGGAAGAACATATTTGCAAATGTTGCTACCGACAAGGGATTAATTTCCAAAATATACAGAGAGTTCATGCAGCTCAATATCAAAAAAACAGCCCAATCAAAAATGGACAGAAGACCTAAGCAGACAATTCTCACAAGAAGACATGCAGATGGCCAACAGGCACATGAAAAGATGCTCAATATTGCTATTTATTAGAGAAATGCAAATCAAAACTACAATGAGGTCTCACCTCACACCAGTCAGAGTGGCCATCATTAAAAAGTTTAAAAATAATAAACTCTGGAGAGGATGTGGAGAAAAAGGAACCTTCCAACACTGTTGGTGAGAATGTAGATTGGTATAGCCAATATGTAGAACAGTATGGAGATTCCTTAAAACACTAAAAATAAAGTTACCACAAGATCCAGCAGTCTCAGTCCTGGTCATATATTTGGAGAAAACTCTGATTCAAAAAGATACATGTACCACAGTGTTCATGGCAGAACTATTTACAGTAGCCAGACATGGAGGCAACCTAAATGTTGATCGACAGATGAGTGGATAAGGAAGAAAAAAAAAATGCACACACAAAATGGAATATTACTCTCATATTTGTTTATGCATTCACACTTGCAATATCATAAATCATGTAGCCCTGGTCAACACCACTGTCCATTGCAAGCTAATGAGAATTAAAAGGCAAATAATATCCTGTTAAAATATTATTGACCTAGCCAACTCCTGCAAGAGTTTTAGGACCCACAGAAGTTCCAGGATCAAACTTTGAGAACCACTGTATCAGCAGCTATACTGTTAATCTCTTTTCCTCCTAGATACCAAGATCCGTTTTCCTTGGAGTCTTCATCAAAGTGCTTAACTCTTTCATTTATTTCCCACCCTTCTACAGATTCTTCAGTGCCCAGCAAACATCATCTGATCTTCCCTAATTCCCATCTTTACCCCCATGAGAAGATGAGCCCATTATGCATTTATAATAACTTTTCTTATGCTTCAAAGTACCTATCATAATTATACAGAGTGTTTTACCTTCCCTCAAAGTTAGATACTGATATATTTATTTAAGACAAAAAGCTCACCCTTAAATTACTGTTGAAAATCCATTAAATGGCTTATTAATTGATAAGACTTGGCACATGGACATGCAGAAGCCAAGTATCAACTTCTGTTTCTCAGCACCTTTGAATTTTGGTCTTCCTGTCTTTGGAATCATATAGGCCAAACTCATGTTTCCTGGGGGAGAAATTTAAGGAGACTTGAATTAGGTAATTTTTCTCTCTTTTTGCCTGGAGCATATGGTTAAATTTGCTGTATTACATTAAATCCATGTGCAAATAATCTGTTGTAAATGGTTTGTGTGTAATAAATTAATATCTCTCACTGTAAATTATAACTTTATGAGACAGAGTATATCTGCCTTGGTCACCACCACTGTATGCCATAAGCCTAATGTTGCCATGCAAAAAGTTGAGAGCTCAGCAGATACGTGACGGAGGAATGAGTGGGTTACATCATCCCTATTCATAGGTGTTAAATTTCTAGTTTAACTGACATCTTATGATCCATTTCAATAGTTATCTTTTCCTTTAACTCATTTTGCCCATACTAGATGAAAATATGCTGTGTATATCTTACATTTACTTTAGTTACTTTATTCAATATATTTAACTTCTAATAATAAAAGTTCATATTTATCTTAGTGATTAATGGTTAACTAGTGAGTAGACTGCACCCCTGGAATTTTTTCTAGTTATCATCATTACATTGCATCAGTGTTTCTGGTATAAATAAGTGTTTTTTATCTTATTCCACTGATAGAACATTTCTATAGATACCTATTGGCTTAGCATCAAAAAAAATGTAAAATTGGTCTTTATTTTCAGAGGGGTGTATCAAAACATGTAGGGAAAATATAAAAGGAAAATAACTTTGTTCTGGTTCAGTGACTTCAGTTGTAGTTATTACTATTAATAAATGACAACCTCCCCAAAAGAATATTCAGGAAAGAGCAAAAACAATTTTACTTGTATTTCATGGGACATCTTAAATCATTTCAATACCTGTTTTAGCTACATGGATAAGAAATAAATTGATATGCTGTCAACTTTTGCATCCATTAGCATGTAAAACCTAAGAGTGAATAATCACATAATAATTTGAATTTCTTTTAAATAACTTACATTAAAATTAGATCATCTTTAGTGTTCTAACAAGCACAATATTGAAGACACATGAAGAAATGACTCAAGAGATGTTAAAATTTGATGGATTTTCTCTTGCTGAACCCCTGCATATTGTTGATTGTCAGGATAAGAATAGCAAAAACACAAGACTTTCTTCAGTCTTTCATTGATACATGAACTGTCTGTCTGGATTACATCTTCCTTAGGAGGAGAGGAAATATAGTCTTCTGAATATGAAACAGTCCATTATTAACTTACTTTTGCATTCTAAAAGAAAAATGAGTCTTCTATTATAGCATCATATTAGGAATGGCAAACTTACTGAGTCTATTAGTTGAGGACAGCCATCTGTCTAAGGGTTTTCAGTTTGCATTTATTTTTTTTTGAAAACCTTGTTTTCTTTTCTCTGTGTTACTTGAGTAATTTCCAGAAACTTTCTAGACACACATACACACATAATGCATTCTTTCCTGTGTTCCTTCTTTTTTCCCTTCTTATGGAAATACATTATTTAAAATATTCTATACATTTTAACATAACAATACATTTTGGTGAATTTTTCTTATCAGTACATAAAGAACAACCTCATAACTTACATATATGGTAATTTATTTAATTATAGCCTATTGCTGGATAATTAGATCATTTTCAAGGTTACTTCTATTATAAACAGTAATACAGTATGCTTACCTAAGCTTATATGAATTTAACAAATAAAACTTCTGGAAGTGGAATTGCTACATTAATGACTATATTTATTTATAATTTTGGTGTATTTTGCCAAATTGCTACCCCTAAAATACATCAGTTTAATCTTTATCAAGAATGCTTTAGCATTATTGATTCCACACACACCTACCAGTACTTTTAATTTTTTTCCAAATCTGATGGGTGAAAAATTAATTTTTATACAAATTTAAACTAATACAAACATTTGGCACTTAAAAATATTTTAATTAATTAAATTTTTAATTCAAGAAAATTTTCCCTGCCATTCTTTGTCTTCTTTTCTTACTGATTTATAAAGCTTTATACATATTTATTAAGAAAATTGACCCTTTCTCTGTCATACATAATAAAATGAATTTGTTGATATGTTTTGGTTTTGCTAATTTATTTTTTCAGGTTAATTAGTCATATATATTATGTCTTTTAGTTTTGTATCATGCTTCAAAAAGTCTCCAGCATTTCAAATCTGTTTTTAAAAACAATTGTTTCTTTCTGTCTTTTTTGTTCTTTCTGTTTAAATCTTTGATTTGCATAAAATACTTTCGGTACAGGCACTAAAATTAGACTATAACTCATGATTTCCCCAAAATTGATTAATAGGTGCTTTGGCACTATAGATTGAGTAGTAGTCTTTTCCTGTATATCACATAGGTTTTGTTGAGAACTAATAACTATAAAATACAGTGGTTTAAGACAAATTTGATTAGGTTTGATGGATCCAAAGGCTGAAGACACCTTGTTTTCATATAGTTTGGCGAGGGCAGCTGTGCTGTATATGTCACACATGCTCTTGGAACCAGAGGCATATGGGAACATGTTCCCTTGGTGATGGCAAAGGTGCTGGAGAACAAGCAACCACATCAGTTCTTATCCTCGTAACTTGCACACGGTCTTTTCTGACCAAATTCTTTTACCTAAAGCAAGTTGGTTACTTGACAAGGCCCAAGGTCAAGGAGATCAGATGTGCACATTGCCTCTGATGAGACCAGGGTAAGGGTGTGGATGTAGGAGGAGTGAAGAATTGGGACTAGTAATTCAACCTATGACACTTTTACTGATTTAAATGCTGCCTTTATTATATACTAATTTTTACTTATATCTTAGCCTATTTCTGAATGCAGTTTTTTCCACTGATTTATTTAAATCTTCCTGAGAAAATACCAAGCTATTTTGCTTATTCTCTTCAGTAATGTTTTGCAACTTTCTATAGACATGTAGTTAATTTATTTTTCCTTTTTTTTGTTGTTGCTATTTAGAATGGGAACTTCTACTATACTTACCAAATGATTTTTATTTAAAGAAAAGCTAATGATTTTTTTAATATATTAATTTCAAATAACCACCTTGTTAAATCATCATATTGTATCACATAATTCTTCTGTAGAATCTCTTGAGTTGTCTGGGTACATGATCATGTCATTTATACTTAAAGATAATTTTACCTCCTCAATTTTTTCTTTAATTCATTCTTTTGGGTAATTGACTTCCAGAGCAGTATTAAGTAATTATTGTGATACTAAACACATTGTCTTTATTCTGACTTTAGGGGAAACGAAGACCCATTTGTTTTCAATTGTCAATCATTAGCCTTTAAAATAATTAAAATCCTAGTCACTTTATCCAGGATAGTTACTTCTAGAATCTCTGTATATTGCCTTTAGATTAAGATTGATGGTGAGTACACAGCATGTTTAGCATGACAAAAAATTGAAATTTGGTCTTATTAAATAACGTTCTTCACCTTTTTCTTGATTTTAGTGTGATTTTTCTTTTAATATTTCCTATAGTTTCCTTGAAAGTTTGACTCTCTGACTTATTTATTGTAGTATTTCCATGAATATTACAGTGGTTGGATAGACAAAAATCATTTTCTGAACAAAACAACAAATGGATTGATTGATTAATTTTGTGATGGAATTTGGGCATTTTATTCTAGACTTTTATTCTGGATTTTGGTTCGTGCAAAGGAAGTCAATTTGAACTACCTGAGTGATAGAGGAGGTTTATTGGAAAATACTAGCAGAGTTCACAAATTGTGGGGAAGGGCTGACCAAGCCAGCCTGGGGCAGCTGCAGATATCTTAAAGCTGAGACCTTGGAAGAGCTTTCTCTCTTACCCACATCTCTGCTTCTCTTTCTTGGTTGGCTTCATTCTCTCTTGCTGCAGATTATTTTTCTCCATGTGGTGTGGGTTTTCTATCAGCTGGAAACCATTTCTCTTTATCACCTTTCTGGAAGAAAATAACTTCCCTCTGTCAATATGCACACACTTCCAGTTCAACTATGAAAAACCCTAAAGAAGGTTTCTGATTAGCCCAGTTTGAATCGCATGCCTTTTCCTGTATGCAGCTGGAGGTAGTTTGTAGGGTCCGTGAATGACAGCTCACAGTACAACTGGATAATGGAGGAATAGCACTTTCCACAGAAACCTGAGAAGGCATGTTGGACAGAACTTCAGCAATAGAGGTCTAAAACAGGTGAATTGATTTATCCTTTTTCTTTTCTTTCTGCTCTTCCCTTTGAGCTATCTTCCCCTCCCCCCTTTATTCCCAGCTGCCCAACTGCAACACACACACATGCATTTACCTTCTTGACTATCTTTCACTTCCCTTTTCTTTTCACTGTCATCCATCTTCCCTCCATTTCTTTGGACAAGTTAGGATTAAGATGTGCCTTCTGCTGTAGCATTGTTACCTATTTGGAGTGAAGTTTCAGTGGTAAAGGAGTAAGAATAGTCATCATGCACAGATTACTCTGTATAATAAAAACAGAAATTAGAATAAATGAGGTAGATTTCTGAGCTAGTGTGACTGAGAAAACACAACGCCAAGAGGCTTAAGGTTGGGTTTAAGCCTTAGGTTAAATTTTGGATTTACACTCAATATTTGTACTCAAGAGTGACAAATAAATAACTTTTTTCTCCAGAAACTTCTTTGACTGATTTTATTTGAGAGGTGACAGCAAAGTGCTGAGTCTGTTGCTCTTTACCCACTGCCCACCCCCACCCCCAACAAGTCTATATTTTTCATGTTGGGACTTTAACCATAATCTAGATCAATGCTTTTCTGGGTGAGGAGTCTGAGGACATGGCTGTGGACATGACTTCACCTCAGGCTTCACTGAAAGTTCATTGCAGAAACCAGAGTAGAAAACAGAGCTTCAGACTCCAGTGTTCTTGAGAGGATTTATGAGGAATTGTGCTATTATTGAAAAATGGGCATTCTGCTATGCTATTAACAACCAAATTACAGAAATTACCACTGTAATATGGATTGGATAAATGTTATTTTATTTGGATTCTGGCCCTCTGTTGACAAAAATACCTTGTGAAAAAATAAAATGTTTTAGCCATTTTAATATTGATGTATGAATTTATTATTTATGTATTTCCTAAAAACCAGTTTCAATAGGGCAAAAGAATAGAAAGAAAATATTAGGACATTACCAAATGCCTTCTAAATTCAGATTTTGACAAATTAATTTTGTCCGAAATAATTTTACTTGAGGTATGCTTTCTTCCTCAATAGCAAAGATGTTCACATGTTCTAGGCACTATTAAATAAGTGCCTTTGTTTCACCTTTGTTTCAATTTATCTGTAATGTTACAATTAAACACATTTCTAACTATATACACATAATACCATATTCATGCATATATATATATATGTGTGTGTGTGTGTGTATGTTTGTGTGTTCTTAAAGGAAAGGTATGGAATGCAACAAAATATGAATGCATATATTGAAAGAGAGCTTTCTGAGTGATTTGGGAAAATAGCTTTTTATATACATCTAGAGATTTTCGTCTTATTTTAAAACTTTGTAGCAAATAAGTCAGGGTGATATTAAAAGGAGATAACTGTTTTCCTGCTTCCAGAAGATGATAAGACATTTAAGCTCTAAGAGTTCTTTCTTAGGCCTTATATATAAGACTTATTGCAGATATAAAATGGAGAGAAGCTGAGAAGGTGGAATATTGGTGGAACAAAAGAAGGCTGAGAAAGGACGTTTTCTCTCCCAATGCACATTATCCCTAGAAGAACTAGCATTGCAAAAATGAATATTTGTCCTTTGATTCAGAATTATTGAATGGAGCTCTATGAGAGGTAACCCTAGTCTTTTATTGAGCTAGATTTAAAATAAAGGATGATGCTGTTTTTATGGCAAGATAAATAATTGATTAAATTTTAATGTGTTATTATAAGGCAAAAATAAAGATTTAAATGATACCTCCTCTCATGTTACTATTTCAACTTCCTGCTTCTCTCCATCTTTAAACTCACACATAGAAAATGGTAAACTTTGTGATTCTTGTTTTTCCCATCTACCAGTTTCAAAGTCAATTTTGTGCTTGTGACTGATGGCATTTCATTAGCTGGTAGAAGAGTTACTCCACTTCCAGGCTCTTAAAGAACAAGTCCTTCATGTACACTTCTTTTTTTCAGTCTTAGAGGATTCTAAGGCTTAAGTATTTTCCCATTCTCTCTCTCTCATTCTCTCTCTCTTCAGTGAGGGCTTGAGGGAGTGAGTATATTATTTATATCAAATAATTATTGGATAATATTTTAATAAGGAAAGTTTGAATTCACAATTTAAGAGATAGAAGAATGGAGTACAATAGAATTCACATCCCAGTCTTCATGATAGAATGTATTTTAAGTTTAGTAGTTGATACTATAAAGGTACTGGCCACTCTTTTCCAGAGAGACCACTTGCATATGGTCTACATTGCTTTCACATTTTTAATGTAAATGTTTTTCGCATTTCCCAACATGGCAGACATTTATATTCACTTTAATAGGAAATAAATATAAACCTAAGGGTAAGTATGTATACTAGTTTGTGTCTAGTATCTAGCACACACAAAGAATAGACGTTAAGACCTCTGCTGTCCATGTAGCCTGGAGAGACAAGGGATGCAGCCATGAAAAGAATATAGAATAGGCCATGTGTTCCCAAGTTCTGATGTTTCTAGTATAAGCTGTCATTGATGGACTCTCTTATAGACTCTTTCATTCAAGGTTAGAGAGGAATGACTTCGTAAGAAGGGCTTTTATCTGTTTTATGAGATACAATGGACAGTTTTTTTTCCAGGTCGAAAAAAAGCAGGATATATTCCAGGCAGTATAACAATATTGTTACAAATCTCCTCAAACTGACTCAGTTGATGACATAATGACAGTTCACATCTTAGGTGGCAAGAAGTTTTGGTAAATATTTGGATAGCTACAAAATAGAGAGGAAGAATCATTCACTTTTATGTTTGTATTGTATGAATATCTATGGTGGTGCTTTTGTCTAAGTGTTATTTGAGGATGAGGAAGAAGTGG
Source organism: Phocoena sinus (assembly GCF_008692025.1). Taxonomy (NCBI): domain Eukaryota; kingdom Metazoa; phylum Chordata; class Mammalia; order Artiodactyla; family Phocoenidae; genus Phocoena; species Phocoena sinus. Next base: position 31,731,393 of record NC_045779.1, on the reverse strand, counting down.
GTGATGGAAAATGGGACATAAACTCCAGGATCCTTCCCTTGTTTGCTTACTACTTCCAGGTGGGAACCAGCTAGGGAATCAAGAGACATGGTGTTAGCATTAATTGAGGAATTTGAAGTTTGGAGGACTTTTTTTTTTTGCCTTTTTATTTAAACATCATATTGATACAAATTAATAACATAAAGCATGAGACAGGAATTTATACATTTACTTTCTGAACAGAAGAGGTCAGCCATGAAAAAATGAACTAATCTGTTTGCAATATATTCTTTTCAAATTAAGAACAGATGCATATGTATCTACAGAGTGTAGGTAAACAGGACTGAGCTTTTCACTGAATAAGCTCAACTTTATTCCTCTGTCCATTGTACCTTTTCTCCCATGGAAGGTCATCTCCACCCCATTTCCCCGATACTGTGTGGTTTTAAAAGGTTAAGCTTAAAAAGAAAAAAAAATTGGATTTGTACTAAGCAAGTTATAACCTACAAATATAATGTTAAAAATGAGCTAAGACAATTTTACTTATAGGCTGTCCATGTTTAAAAAATTCAGTGGATCCATTTAAAATTAATTATAATCATGTTTTGAAATTTAATTTGCTTTTTCAAACTGTGTACTCTTACCATGTAACACATGTATTTGAAGTAAGATACCACTGAAAAAACAATATAGATAACATTTATATAGGCAATCATAGAGTAAGTAGCACTGAATTGAAAAGATGCCATCAGTATTTAAATTTTTTGTTCATCATCTCTTGCTGTCACTTCTTTTTGTGCCATGGAGCTGTGGGTCTCAAACTTCAATGTGTAGATGAGTCATCTGGAGGAGCTTGTCTAAAGTGATGATTCCTTGGCTCCTCCAGAAGGTCTATTTCAGGATGTTTGATGTAGAACTTCAGATTCTACATTTTGAAAAATGTTTCCCCTCCCCCAAAATGATTTTAATGTTGCCAAACTAATGATCTGGCTTTTAGAAGTACAGTTATAGAAATTCCTCAAGGATTGTTATCTGAGCAGTTCCACAGTTCCACGTGTTTTCCATTTCTTTCCCTAAATTGAATTCAGGTTTATTGGCCTGTAATTCTCTGCTTCGCTTATTGTCCCACATATAAATTTGGCAATTACAAGCAGTACATTTTTTACCTCCCAGTCTACCCTTTGATACTTAGATGGATCTACTCTCTTACACTATTCCTAACATGGAGTGTTTAGGGAAGAGGAGGTGAAATGTTTTAAGGCTATTATGAGTTTTAACTGATTGTATTCAAAATGTTCCTGCTGCATTTTTTTTCTTCTGTTTTCCAGTGGTGACCTGTCATTGGCTTTCTCCCCTTTTCTCTTTACCTTCTAATCACTTTGAACAGGCACAGGTATGATTTAGCTACCTTTCTTACTTTATTTTTTTCTCTACCTATTGTTAAGTCTAGATCTTTGCTTTTTGTACAACTGAACTTACTGAATTCATTTGCATATGGTAGAATTATAAGTTTGGTTGTGTTGAACATCTTTTCTCCGATTGTCATCTACATAGACTTGGCTTCTTTGCCTTGAAATATAGCCAAGATTTATTGAGCATTTGCCATTGTGTCAGATACTGTGCTAAATGTTATGTGTATTACCTTATTCCATTTTTAACTTTCTGAGGTATATATGATATTTAAAATTATTATTAAATATTAATATTTCAGTTATTAAATATTAATGTTTAAATATTAACATTTTAAATTATTAAATATTATATAATTATTTAAATATTTTAAAAGAAAAATGATACCAACTATCATTTTACCATATTCATTTTACAAACAAGAAAACTGAGGTCACAGAGAAGTTGAGAAGCTTGCCTAACTAAAGTCATGCAACTAGTAAGTGTGAAAGCTGGGAATCAATTCCAGACAGTGTAACTCTAGAGCACACTCAGGCAACTACTACAGAGCACTTACAGTATGTAAGCTCGGGTAGACTTTCCGTTCCCGATTGTTTCAAGTCCCTTGCCAGCAGAGCACCAGGGAGTCTTTAAGAGAGACACACCATCATTTCTTTTCTCTAATAGGCAAGGCCTTAAACCTTTGGTGATTCATCCTGAGCTTTGGTGTGGACCACATTCAGAGAAATCATCTCTGCAGTTAATCAAAATGATTCATGCAGCTTTATTCTCTCCAGCACCCATAACGGACTGTTCTCAGATCTCAGAGATCTTCTTGGTTATTACAGAGAAGTTGTATGAGTTTGGGAGAAGCCCTTCTATAGGGCTTCTTTTCCAGATATTGACATTTCATCCTTAGAGCACTCTAAAATTTTTCTTCTGTTAATAGCACAGGTGATGGAAATATTCATACTCACTATATGGCCTTCAACAAACTGCTCTTGGGAGGTCATTTTTTCAGATCTGAGTACATAGTAGAGTCTCTGGCACATGTGTCTAGCTTTGTGGGAACTCATCCTTTGGACAAAGTCATATCTTAGCCAACCTGTTAAAATAGAAGGATTAAAGATTATAACTATTGAAATTCCAAGTTTTAATAACATTATATATTATTTCTTTACAATAAACATACTGGAAACTTCTTTTTACTTTTAAAATAATAATTTTAGGGTTCCTAGTCACAGTAACTTATTTTGAACTTACTCTATATTAAAAGAAAAATGATACCAACTATCTTGTTAGGAGTAAATGTGGCTGAAGCCACCGGTTTAAATAATAATTCCCTTCATTTCATACATCTTTTAGAATTCTTGAATGTAGAGTAATATTCTTATTCACCTTTTTATCCCAGCATCATGCCTGGCAATTAGTAAAAGCTAAATAAATGATTGCTGAATGATGGAGACTGAGGAAATTTGAGGCGGGATAAAATATTGGTTTATAAACATATTCTTGGTATTTTATTCATACAAGTATATTAATAATTAGGATTAATATACAATTAATATAAATGTTTATATATATATTTCTATTATGAAACATTTTAATGCAATCTAGCAAAATATTATGTCTAAAGTTTTGATTTTTCTTTTTTTTTCAGTCATACACATTTATGGTGCTGTTTTATATCTTGTTAGAGAAAAATGGTACAGTACAAGGTTCATGATAATATAATCTGCATATGAAAATATATCTTGTAAAAGCAATGTATTACCATCTGTGCTTCATTTATAATTTCCAAAGAAATTACTACCCAATTTCCAGAATTACCTTATTTCTTTAACCAACATGTGCTTTATGAAAGCAGATTAAGGGTTGGAAAACATTTCTGTATTCTTTCCAGAAACCACCATGTTTATTAGGTTTAAGCAGTAATAAAAACAAAAGGCATTTAAAAATATCTTTCTTGATAGACTCAGCCACTTTGGAAAATTGAGACCATCACTGAAAGCACACATAACTTAAATTGCTCTTTTTTTAAGGTGTAAGATCTGTTCTCTATTATGTAAAGTTTTCTCTGAAAGAGTCTATGAATACAGAGTTTATCGGGATCTGCCCAATCTATAGGTATATATCACTTTTTTTTTCTATTCCATTTTATCTTCTTCAACTTCTTATGTTGTGGATTACTTCTACCAATAGCAGTAATAGCACTTGACATTGTTGGGTTTTGCTCAGCTGTTATTTTCCTTCCTGAATCCTTGGAGAGCCTACATTCTGGATTCCAGGGGTAAACAATCAAGTATTTGGTTATTGATGGAAAATTGGAATTCAATGTGGAACATAACTTCCAAATAAGTGGAGACTAATTTTAAATCCAGGAGGAAATGTGGAAGCAATGTGTGCCCTTATTAATTGCTAGTCACATCTGTGAATTAGAATGAGGTTTAATTCTTACATCCTTCATGCCATATCCCAAAGGAGTCATAGTATTTTGTAAGATGAAGGAGATACTTACAACACTAATCCCGTGAAAACAGGAATTGAGACCTAAGTGGATGTTTCCCTCCTGTATTTCATTACTAATAGTGAAAATGTTAGGTCCAACAAAAAGAAACACAAATCAAAACACTGACACACACACACACAACTTAATCGTCAATTCATGCAGCTTCATAGTTGGTATGGATTTCAATGCCAGATGTTGCCTTAGGAAACTGTAATCCAAGCCCAGATGGATTGTCAAGAAAGCTTATTGTATGTGCATGCATGCACATGTGTGTATATAAATATGACAATAAGGTTTCCTTAGTTAATGAAATGTTAGGATTTATAAAACCACTTTATGAAAAGTCAATTAAACACACAAATATCTTCATATATCAAGTTTCAATAACTTTCCATTTATGCTGGCTTGAATGACTGTTAATAACAATTGGACTGATGGTTGGTCTTGTTTTGAAGTGTTTTAGCATGGTCCTCAGGCTTCTTTTTATTTTTCCTTTTCTTTCTTCCTTATCAAAATATAGAATGCCTAAAAAAGTGTCTGTCACATAATAGTTGCTCATCCAACATCAGCAAACAGGACTTGGAATAACTAGGGATGCTTTATATAAAGAGGGGGGTTGAAGAGGGGGCATCCGCTGGCCTGAATTTAAATCCTAAGTTTACTTATATTATGTAGTTTTGGATAAATTGCTTAAACACTGAAACTTATTTTGCTTTGCTAAGTTACCTATTCTATAGAGAATAGGATAATAGTGCCTATCTCATAAAGTTTTGAGAATTAAATGAGATTTAAAAATATACAGTGTACACTTTAAAATATGTCCAGTATACCTTTATTTATATGTCCTTCAAGTTCAAAGAACATGGGTGATGCTCACTTTAAAAGGAATGGATTAAAATTTTTAAAAAGTGTTTATTCTTATTGTCATTTAAATTATGATATTTGGAAGAAAGAACAATAGCTAATTAAATTGGATTTTGTTACTCTAAGATGTTTTTAATTGATAATGGGTTTGATTAGATAGGGGCTTACTTCCAGTTCAAAGCTACTTTATTTATTTATTATTATTATTTTTTAACATCTTTATTGGAGTATAATTGCTTTACAATGATGTGTTAGTTTCTGCTTTATAACAAAGTGAATCAGTTATACATATACATATGTTCCCATATCTCTTCCCTCTTGCGTCTCCCTCCCTCCAACCCTCTCTATCCCACCCCTATAGGTGGTCACCAAAGCTACTTTAAACTTTCATCAATCATCAACTTTTAGAGTTGTCTTTTTTAAAAGTAGGTCATTTTGGGAAGGAGATTAGCTTAGATCAACATCAGCTAAATAAATAGTGAGGGGACACAGTGAAGAGAGAGAAAGTAGTAAGACATGAATTCTCAGAACCTAGAAAACTTTTAGTGTTAACTGTTTTAACTATTTTTAAATCTACTTAAAATCATCTATGGCATATCTTATGATATAACCAAAATTGCAGTTGTGATATTTAATTTACTTTTAAAGTCTTCTATTTGTAGTTTTCATAGCTGAGTGTTCACTACCTGGTGTTCATGGAATTCTAGAGAGTGAAGTAGATAGACATCAGGGCACTGTGAACTCCCTGAGGTCATGTGTAATGTTTTTATATGTGTATATTCCAGAGATTCTTTCTTCAGATTATCAAAGAAATCCAAAATCACCATCAACTGAGAGTAAAAACTACTGTCACTGTGTGTTAATATAAAAAAAGAATAATATTTAGATTAAAGTAAAAGAAGTTTATAGGTTTTTGCTAATTTTTAATATATAAACATAATTTCTAATTAAATGCTAATATTTTCCACAAAGTGTTTCTATGCATATTTGATATTGGTGATTGAAGTAAAATAATGTTTATGGATTTCCACATTTGGGCTTTTATGAATACCAATGAAGGAAAGATTGTTTAGTAATCTAGATTATAAATAAAATCTGTTTTGTGAAGACCTCAGAGAGCTATCTTTTATGACTTACAGATTTACTTTTCCCAATCATATGATTTCTGTTACATATTTAACTTTCTAATATTTATTGATTTTTTAGAAGGCTTTTTTCTTACTGACAACTTAAGTACATAATAAGCAGTATTATATCAAGACTGCTTTAGCTAGGATAGTACTTGTACCTAATGCTGATGGTTCCTCACCTGGTGTTCACAGCATCCTAGAGAATTAGGTATGTAGACATCACAGCACTGTGAACTCTATGAAGTCAAATGCAGTATTTGTGCATTAGTATTTTCTTAAGATCTTTTCTTCAAATTCTCAAGGGACTCCATAAGCCCCCCAACAACTAATAGTTAAAACTACTGAGACTGTGAACTAATATGAAAATTAAAAAAAGAATAGTAACAAATTAAATGAGGTTTAAAGGATTTTGCTAACTTTTAATTTACAAATATAATTTGCTAACTTTTAATTAACAAATATAATTTTATAAGAAATTATAATTACCTGCTTTGTTTCTTTTCAACAAAGCAGGTAATTATTTTAGAATAATTCTTACTTAATAATTATTGATTTTGGCTTTCAAGGTACTATTTTCAGGAGGCAGCATCCATTGTGCAATGGAATGAGAATGGACTTTATATCGAGGTAGACCTAGGTTAAAAAAAACACCTCCTCAAAATACTAACTGTGTATAACTTTAGGGAAATTGTTTAACATTTCTGAGTCTGTGTCTTCATGCATAAACTAAGACAGTAATGCTTACCTAGGGCTGTTAGTTGGGGGAGTAAAGATAATATTTATAAAGCATATGGTAAACACTAAGTTCTCTAAAAATGCTATTGTTTTTTACATTTTAAAAACTGCTATCTATTGAAAATACAATTTTATTTTTTTAATTTTCTCTCATATTTCTGTTTTTAATCAATTTATCTGGAATATTAATTTGAAATAAAAAATGTTACTAATGATTAATCTCTAAAAATCTAGGCTTGGCCTTCCCTTGGACTTTTTATTCTCACCTTCAGCTTTTATTAATTTGTTCACTCCAAGTATATTTTTCTACTTAATTAAAGAGAGAGAGCTTTAGTTTGCCTCTACCCCAGTCTGGAAAAGTTCGTGCCTCCATGCCTCCTCACTCTAAGACACTAAGTTTACTTTCTGACCTCTGGTAAAAGCAGGGAGTGAACAAAGACCCTTAGACCAAAGCCCTGAAGTGCCTGTCAAAGGCGTCAAATCCTTCTACAGAAAGAAAGATCTTTCGAGTTTACTTCTCTCATTATAGTATCTATTATTGTAGCTTCCAGTAGCTATTGGTTTTGGCATACAACAATACTGCTAGATTGAGGAGGACTTTAAAATATTTTAGCCACATCCATAGTAGAATATATGCTTATGTCCCTATTTTCTTTAAAATTTGACCTTATTTTTTAACTGACTTCACACGTCAAGTTAAACAAGGTTTAATTCATTGGAAACGGATAATCTCTTCAGTTCTTGAATATTTAAGGGAATTTTTCCTATTCTACTTATGTAAGCAAAATGTGAGTAAAAATGGATATCCAGCATAGGTTATGGTTACTTCTAAATCCAGAAGGTTGTAAACAAGTAAGGTGTCATGATTTGGTGAACGCTGTTCTTGCTTTATTAATTTGGGATTGATGTTTAAATTCAATATGAAATGAATCAGGAATTCTCATTCCTCTCTCGCTGTTTTTTGCCTTAGAGTGTTGTGATTTCAAATTGTCCCTCACAAGTGAGATGGGACTTATTGAACTATTGTTAGATAATTAAATTTAATACATGTCTATAAGGTCATAAAACCCTTGAAGTAGAAAATATTTAGAGATGGAAAAACCTTCATTAGACATAGACTTGAGGTCAAAAGAAAATTCTGAAATTATAGAGTCCATTTTCTTTCATTATACAGAAGAGGAAATTTCAGTTCAAAAAGGTTATAGATTTTCTCAATAGCATGGCTATTAAATGAAAGGTCCCAAGCTTACAGGACTCTTTCCACTGTACCACACATAAAACAGGCACATGTCAATGTTTCTCTCTGCATATATATCTTAGGGTCACATGATGTATAATGTGGGTGTTTCCACTGTATACTCCATCCTCCTTATTCATGGATTCCATAATCGTGAATTTACCTACTTGCTATGATTGATTGTTAAACTCAAAATCAATCAGTGATATTTTGCAGTTAATTCACAGACAGGCACAGAGAGGCAAAAAATGTGTGTCACCAATACACACATTCCCAGGAGAGGCCAAACAGGATAAAGATGGCTGGGGATAGCACAGTCCAGCACAGTGCAAGAAACTCTGGCTTAGTTGCATGGGGTTTGAACCCCAACTCAGACACCTGTTAGTGGGGTGACTTCAGGCAAGTCACTTAACACTCAACCTTGTTTTCTTTTTTGTAAAATAAAGAAAATAGAATTTACTAATTTAAGTTGTTTCTAGGATTTAAGATTATAATCACTGTGAGATGTGTATGTGTATTTCCTCTTGAAGTCATGATACAACATTTGCTAGTGTTTACAGTGACTTTTCAGAACATAAACTATTGCAAATAATTAGAAATGACTAGTTTTTAAGTAAGATCTAAAAGAAAATGTTTAGTGTGAAATGACTAGTGCTATTGCAAAAAACACTTCCTATGTGAGTGTATGTTTTTGTGCATGTGTATGTGTGCATGTGTGTGTGTGTGATATATACGTATTTTATTTCTCCAAGTTTTGAAATCTATTGCTCTTTTATTTTCTTCCTTTTTTTATAAAATTTTCTTCCTGACAACAGTCATCTGATGTGACAATTGTTTTGATGATGTGCTTTATGGGTCAACTATGTGTGCTATTACAACCATTTTCTATTTTGCTAGCTTTTGTAATAGGTTTAACATTTTTTTTCCTTGATGAACAATGTATAAATTTTAGATATATGGAAACATATGAAGAAGAAAACAAAAGTGATCCGTGTCCCTATGACCTATATTTTCCTTATATTCTTTTTTATCTGTGACCCCTTATCACTCTTATTCATCCATCCAATGTGCTTCTCTCTCCAAGCTATAAAATCTGAGTGGAATGTTCTCCCCTATGCCTATCTCCCAGTTGTGTGACTAGCCCATACTTGTCAGATATCAGCTTGAACCTCTCTGTCTCCACTCTCCACTGTATGCATGAAGGGCCCTACCTTTTCTCTAACTACAAGTTGAAATTGTCTTGTTTTTGTTCTGACTCTTTCTTAGACCCGTGAGCTTCTTAGTGAGGTAGAAAACACTGGAAGAGAATGATCTTAGAGGACATTTAGGAGCTTGATTTGGAATGTGGAGTTTGGGGCATTTGTAGGGAATAAGAAAGCAGTTTGTAATATTTATTTAATCTTGACAAAAAGTTTTGGCTGGACTGTCACATATAAATATGTGAGTTTGAAATACATAGGTAGTAACCAGATTCAAAGGCATGGTGAAGCTTACCTATAAGGGAAGGGGAAAGTATGTTAGGAAAACAAGAGAAGACCTAGAGAGGAGCATTCAGGGGCTCTTACAGTGATTGGCTTTGTGTAGCAAAAGTATATACAAAGGATATAGAAAATAAGCAGCTGGAGGGACAAGAAGAGAACAAGGAATATACGGGGCTGGGGAAGTAAGGGGAGAATTTACTGAGGAGGAAGAAGTGGGTAACATTTAGACATACTGTTGAGAAGTGGAAAGAGCTCATTGAATTCTTCAGTATGGACCACTATTGCTCACTAACTGAAATTATCTTGGAAGAATGATGGTGATGCTCTAATCCTGACTGGAATAAGTTAGGAGTAAGCTGTTGTTGAGAAAATAGATACCATAGAAATAGGAAGCTGGCTTTGAAGAGGAAGAAAGGTTATCACTGGAGGAGGATGAGATGACAGTTCTACATTTTTTTAAGTGGCAGATGCTTAAGTATGTTTAAAAGCCATTGGAAAAAGTTCTAGAGAGGGACAGTGGTGATGGTTGTGTGACAATGGTAATGACACTGAATTGTACACTTAAAAATAGTTAAAATGGTAAATTGTATGTCATGCATATTTTACCACAACAATAAAATTTTTAAAAAAGAAAAACAGACATTGGAAGGATCCAACTGAGAGGCAGAGGTGAAATATACAATAAAAAAAAGAGATAATCAAAAGTTTTGTCTCCAAATAAGGCAGCAAGGAGTTGGGACTAACATGGTTAGAGGGATTTGCCTTCGGAAGAAGAAATAGTTCATCTTTCATAAGTGAGAAAATGAATGACTTTTCATGGGGTAGTTTGGATTTTATTGTCTAAAAGGCCTTGGGGATAAAGTAAGATGGTAAGAAAGAAAAAAAAATAGTCCTGTCCTTCCTGGAATTTATAGTTTGTCAGGGAGACCGACAATTAAAAAATAAATAACAATAACATATGCTAAATGCTGTTGTAAGGAAAATAAACCAGTTATGGGAGCCTATTAACAGGGGCACAGTAGAGGCTATCAAGAATGGGCAAAGTTCACCTGGAGCAAATAACATTTAAGTTGCAGCCTCATGGCTAAGTAGGAATTAGTTAGGGGAAACAAGGACATGGAAGAGTGTTTCTGACACAGAAATTTAAAAAAAAATAGAAAAAAGGAAGTAGCCTTAGGAAAAAGTGGGAGTTTGAAATGTTCAAGAAAAGAATTAAAGCAGTGTTTAGTTGGCGGAAGTGGAATTATTTTAGGAAGACTTGATGCAAAAACTTGATCTGTAGAGAGAGGCACATGGTGAGCAACGGCACTCTGCAGCATTCTGGCCATATCCACTGTCGGTCATGTACTTCTTAGAAGCACTTCCCAGTGTTTCCAGACCCCAGTGCTTGTCTTCACTTGGCTTTAAGGAGACAACAGGTTGTATTGAAAAGAGCACTGAATTAGGAATCTTCAGACCTACATGTAGTACTGTCTCTATCATTCATTGCTTACAAGGCCCTGGGCAAGTTATTTAACTTCTGTCTTAAAGTCAATATCATCATTGTAAATGGGAGGAATTAAGTCATAAGATACTTCTAACTAAACAGTTCTTCATTATTGTTATTGTTATTATAGGCTAAATATGCACATATGCAGTATGTGCCACATTGATAGTAAAAGACAAGTATTGACAGAAACTCTTCAAGAGCTGTTTACCTATGTCTGTGATACATAAGCAGCATTATTTGTAAAAGCTGTTAGAGTGGTGTGATAAAACACTGCTTTGTGTATTTTGAGGGTTAACAGTACTGGGCTGCCCTGGATAACATAGAGCCAGGTCCTGTTGCCATTTCATGTTACCTTCACTAAAACAGATGAAAAAAGTACCTTAATGGTGCCATCAAGTAAATTTTCTTAGAAAGTACTGCTTGTGGACAAAAGGGGATGATACTTTGGGATAAACGATTTATGAAATACATTTATTGTTAACAGTGATCACTCCAACATTTATTTAGTGCTCAAGTACAAAATTATTAGTACCATTACATACTTTGAAAAATAATTGTAACACTCTGCTTTAGTACTGTTAATGTAAAATAAAATAAAATAAATAATAAAGAAGGAAAGAAAGATAAGCAAAGGAAGAATATGAGTACAATGGTTCTGTGTATAATAAAATTTGGCCACAATTATAATAAAGTCCAATATCATCTTAACCCCTGTTATCTTCCAACTCCCACAGTGAAACAGAACCAGTGGAACTCCATTGAAGAGGACTTATAGTGTTTATTAAATGATCTACTTCAGTATACCTATACTCTATTGCCATTTGAGCTGAGGCCAGAATACTATGCATAAGAGATGCTTAGTAGTTAAAGGTGATTAATAAATGCCTCTATATCAGAATTCCATGTAGATACCACATAAAACATTCAATCCAGGAATGTAAAGGATGTTTTAAAATTAAGATATTTGTTAGTATCATACACTGTAATAATAGATTACATAGAAAGACTGTATGGTCTTTTCAAAGAATGCCAAAAAGATTTTGACAAACTAACTTCCACAACTGTTTATTTTCAGAAAACAATAATAAAAAAAAGAAAACTTAGTTGAATTCAATTACACGACTACCTACTTAATGACCCATTTATTTACCAGCCTCAAGAAAAATAATGTTTCAATTGAAACATTTTTAGTTAATTCAGGGGAAAATAACTGAAAAGGGATCATGTTCACTATTGTTAATATTGTCATAGAAGCTGCAGTCAGTGTATTAGGAAAGAGGAAGAAAGAAGCACATAAATATTAGAAAAAAAAATTATGACGTATTCAACATTGTCATTGATTCCATTGAATGAATATTTACAGTTTTCTCTTTGTTATATTTTTTAACTCATTGTTTTCATGTGGAAAAACTCTGAGTGTTTTAATATTAATTCCTTAGTGATATTTCTTAATATTTCTTTAAAACAAAACGTGTATATTTTTAGTTACCAAAGAACAGACAGGAATTATTTGTATAAAATGCAAAAACCCTTCCATGGGACATAAACAAACTTGTGGATGTGTGGTGGTCTGGACAGGGGAATGTTTAGGAGATACTCTCAGAAATTTCCAGAGCAAATGAGTAGACATTTTTGAGACAAAGAAGGATTCCTAGATTGATAGTGTAGCATGGATAGGTTTAAGAAAACCAAGTCTGGAAAAGTACTGGCTGTCCGTCCTATGATGGGCATCCTTGCACAGTGCTGCTCACAAGGTTCAGGTCAGGTTCTCTGTTATACAGAGTCAGATCTCTGAACTCTAGGTCTAGGTAAATGCATTGATTAAAGGCCCACAGGTGACTGCTACAGTCTTCCTGGTTAAGAGCTATTGACTGGAAGGATCACCAGCCTGAGGGTCAGTAGGCTAGGATTCTAATTTGATTGTGATATTACCAGCTTCAAAGGTCAGAGTATCCTTCTCAAGGCAGCCAAAGCATTATTACTCCTTTGTCATATCAAGTTTGCTTTAGGATCAGTTTGAAAATGGTTTTCACCTTCCTCTGAGCCTTCCACAGGTGTTTTGGCAAAGAAGCAGATTGATATGCTCTCTTACCCTTGAGAGCTCTCAAGTCTTGTGCTGTCTACTCTTTCCTGTGGGCCAATAAAGTATTTTTATATTCCTTTTGGACTTTTCAGATGAGTTTAAGATGGATCCTAACATAGTATAAATAAATTCTTAGTTAAAACTGTATAATTTGTTTTGCTTTTTCTTTCAATCATCCTTAAAAGGTATTGAAAGGAGAATGGTTTATAATTCTATCTGAATAGATAACCAGAGGAATTAAGTTAAAATTTGAAATTCTAAAGATGTATCCTTTTTTTTTTTTTTTTTAAATGACATAATACAGTACTTCCTTTATTTATTTATTTATTTATTATTATTATTTTTTGCGGTACACGGGCCTCTCACTGTTGTGGCCTCTCCCATTGCAGAGCACAGGCTCCGGACGCACAGGCTCAGTGGCCATGGCTCACGGGCCCAGCCGCTCCCGCGGCACGTGGGATCTTCCCGGACCGGGGCACGAACCCGTGTCCCCTGCATCTGCAGGCAGACTCCCAACCACTGCGCCACCAGGGAAGCCCTAAAGATGTATCCTTTGATCCAAGGCTTGCACTCTTTGGCCTTGCTGTATTTATGACTTTCATTTCCTGCTTTGGGGTGAAATTTCATCTTTATTACTTTGTGTTCTTCTGATTTCATGTGAAGTTGGTTAAAGAGAACAGTGAATTGCTGATATGTTAAAATACTGGGCAAAACATCATAAGACTCTAGGGATTCAGAAAAGCAGAAAGTAAATTTTAAGAAAATGTAATGATCTCCATAATTTAGATAATTTAAATGTTCAATTTTTAATTATTAGTGTACAGATTTCAATAAAGTTGTAAAAATTGGTTTAGTACAGACTGAAATTTGTTTATTATTAAATGATGTATTTATATTAACTCTAGTTAATAATTGTAGTGATCTTCAAAATTTTTGATCAAGTATTTTAAGGATTAAATTTTTTGAGCATGGCTCAATTTTTTATTTTTTATTTTATTTTATTTGGTTATTGATAAATTCTATTAATTGACTAAAGCATACACAAAATAGAAGTAAAAAAGAATGATATTTAATAAATCAATAAGGAAAGAAGTTCTAATATTTTATTCCATCTCCCTGGTAAATTATCTTCCACATTTCCTGTGATGAATAAAGTTTCTATTATAGACCAATATCCTATTACATCAAATCTCCAAATTCCATTTTAAGTCTGAATTTCAGTAGATTTTTTCCTCAAAAAATTCCAGCAAAAGTATTTTCTATTTATCTGTCATCTCTCTGTGTCTAACTACAATGAAATATTCTATCGTCCACTGAACTCACATCTTTTTTTTTTTAATTGAAGTATAGTTGATTTACAATGTTGTGTTACTCTCTGGTGTACAGCTAAGTGATTCATATATATATACACAAACACACACATACACTTTTTCATATTCTTTTCCATTATGGTTTATTACAGGATATTGAATATAGTTCCCTGAGCTATACAGTAGGACCTAGTTGTTTATCTATCTCATATATAGTAGTTTGTATCTGCTAATCCCAAACTCCTAATTTATCCTCCTCTTTCCCCTTTGGTAACCATAAGTTTGTTTTCTATGTTTGTGTGAACTCACATCTTAAGACATAAACCTTAATCTCTTTTTTAAAAAAACATATAGAGGTGGTATTTTGGTAGTTTTAGCCTTTAGCCATTTTTTTTACTTGATTATAGCAGTATGCATAGGTAGAGCTCTCTTTGTTCTACAGATAAATACGTTTCCTTTTTTCGTGTCAATACACAGAAATATAAGTTTTGCTGATGTGCTTTCAGCTTTAGAATACTTTTCAGAAACATGGCAATCCTCTATATGGAGAAAAAAATGCATGAATTAAGTGAACACAGCCAGATTTCAGTACCAATTTCAGGATATCTTTCTTAAATTATGAGACAAGTAAAAAGAAAACAGAGCAAACCATATGTGTACAAATTGTGCTTCTTAAAACAAATGCAGTTTGGCTTTTTATTAACTGACCGTTTTGTACAAGCACAGGCAGATTCTTCAAGATTATCCATGGTTGGAGAATCTGCTTGGTAATGAGAGATGTGAGAGAGGTGTGGGGAGTGTTGGGGAGACCACTGAATTCTGAACCAGTGAGGTTCATCTACCCCTGGGGACCTCCTGTTAATTTCTGCTGCCACTAACCTTCCATCTTCTGGGCATTACACTTCAGTCCAGGCAGTTTTATGCTTCTTACCTACAAGTACCATAGCTCCCTGATGCCTCATTGTGTTTCACTGAGGACTTTGTTGCTTATTAGAATTCTTTTTAGATGGTACCTTCTACCTTCTAATAGTAAGAATGTGTGGCAAACAGTTCTCCATTTTTTGTTTTTTCCTCTTGATTACCAAATGCAATGGCCCCTTTTATGGTGAAGTGGAGGTTGCCCCTTTTGCGGCTGTAATTAGTGATGTCCCAGAAAACTCCTGCCCACAACTTTGTGAGGTTGTTTTTACAAACCTTTCTGTACCCACTCCTACATGAGAACAATGCAGTGGGTGATTCAAACTCTCAAAACTTTCATACAATGTTCTTTGATGTTGTCCTAAAACTTCTGAAATGTTTTCAGAAGGATGTTACCTTGCCATGAAATACTGTCCTTACTTAATACTAGACCAGTTCTGCCCAATTGAAATATAATGCAAGCTTCACAGGTAATTTTAGACATTCTGGTAGCCATGTTAAAAATGTAAAAATAAACAGATTGAATAGATTTAAATAATATATTTTCTTTAATGCAATATACCCAAAATATTATCATTTCAACATATAATCAATAAAATATTATTAATGAGATAGTTTCATTTTTGTCCATTGCTTCAGTTTTTCAATTTTAAAATGTGGTACTAGCCACACTGCAAATTTTAAATAGCTACATGTTTCTATTACCTGTGACTCATGTTGTGGACAGTGAGCACTGGACCAATAATTCACCTGTATGTATTTCCCTTCTTTAATTGTATGTAGCTACGTTATCCATGCAAATACACCAGTTTGGATTACATGATGACCCCCAGATAATAAAGTAATGCTATTCCAAGCAAAATCTTCTCAAATTGCTTTCTAAAATGTGAAAACTTCGCCACTCCAAGGCAATCATTTGTTTCTACCAAATCACAGACATGATTCTTGCATTATTCTCCCATTTTAAGTCAAACAGTGAAATTTCACAATTTATACTAAAGTCTCTTCATGTTCTCATTAAAAAAAAAACTTTTTAAAAAATGTTTGGCTATACCTCCTGGCATGTGGGATCTTAGTTACCCCACCAGAGATCAAACCCATGCCACCTGCAGTGGAAGCACAAAGTCTTAACCACTGGACTGCCAGGGAAATCCCTTCATGCTCCCATTTTTAAAATATTCTGAGCCATCTAGAAGAGTTTCACTTAGGTACCTTTTGGAGCCTGAGACATTTCTTCAGCTATAACCTTGACATATGTTCCAACAGTAATTTATATAACTTCTACAAGTACTTCTAAGACTGAATACCCTTAACCATATGTCTTTTATACTTCCCATCACATCAGAGTCCTAGGGAATTAGCAACCTGCATGAAGATACTGTAGCACCAATATTGCAATATACCCAGGTCTCAGGACCAAACATGGCCACTGCAGCAGTTTAGGACCCAATCACTGTACAGCAGCATTTCCCATGTGGTAGATGTGTTCTTACAATCCATTACAAATCTTATATTTTAGACCCACATTGTGGGACTTAGTGTTACCTGGGGGATCAGGGTAAACAAGGATATCAAAACAGCCAAAATTATAGGCTTCAGGATTTTATCTTGAGTGGTGATGACTTAAAAACTATGAGACCAGGAGGAAGAACAGACTTAAGGGATCAGTGATAACTATTTGCCTTTGTCCTTTTTGGGCTTTTCTTTCAAATATTTTTAGGCATTTTACCTGCCATGTACATGGAACCAGGTACATGTAACCAGCATTAGCATCTTACTCCATGAAGATGTTCAATAAATTTGAGGGAATTCAATGCAATCAATTGTGCTGGGAAACATAAATACCCTTAAGATAACAGCACACCAAATATCGCTGTGTGAGTGACTGCTTACCAGAGAGTAAGGATAAAACTGTCTTCTTAATTTCTCAGAAAAAAACAAAAGTATCATTCTGAGAATGCACTGGACTGATATTGATTATATAAAGCTATTCTTATAGTTGAAAAGTAAATGTGTTGAAAATTATTCTTTGTGTTGTTGGTCATACATATAGTACAGGCCTGATAGTGGATCATAAATTCATTCCATGTCAAATCTACCATCTAAAGGGTAGCCAATTTTATAACATGTCCCTTAGTAATAGTTAAGCAAACATGATCACCCTTATGGTTCACAATGTTGCTTTCAAGCCTGGATAAATATTAGTTCTCAAGTAACCAATTCATC
Organism: Phocoena sinus; assembly: GCF_008692025.1. Lineage (NCBI taxonomy): Eukaryota > Metazoa > Chordata > Mammalia > Artiodactyla > Phocoenidae > Phocoena > Phocoena sinus. The sequence continues at coordinate 31,714,043 of NC_045779.1, read as the reverse complement.
TGCCTGGCACACAATTTCAGCCCTGGTAGATCAGGAAAGAGAAGGATGATACATGTTTGTTTCCAGTATGCTATCTCTGGAAGAAATCTGTGAATCCCTTGATTAGAATCTTCCTAAAGCTTAGAAGAATTTCTTCCTAATAGCACACCTGGGTGTAGATGTAGTTCTGAAGGCTTTGGGATTTTGTCTGAATAGCCTGAATAGAATATTCATAATTAAAGGGATTTGAAGAAAATACTGTTAATCATAGTGACAAATTAAATATATAGCAGAGATACATCCACAGTAATTAATATTGAGCAGCTAAGCTTTTCACTCCTTTTGCTCATATTTGAAATTCCAAATGTTTTGAAGTGGGAATAAAAATTTAAAATGTAAAAGTTGAACATCTTTAGTTTTATTTTGGTGGCTTAAGAATAGTTAGTTACTATGTATTGCATATGTTCTTTTGCCTAAAGCAGATTTATTTCACTATTCTTTTAAACTGTGTAATGTAATTAAGATGTTTTAACTTTACTAATATTCAATAAACAGAAAAGAATCTATTATGTTGAAAATCTTATAAAGTGAAAAAGTGTTTAGCCAACAATAAAGATAACTGCTTTAGTTTAGTGAATTACTATTGAATATATGTGATTTAATACATTCAACTGAATCATTATTTATTATTCTTTTTCTTAAACATGGAAGCAGAAAGAATGAAACTTGACCTAATTAACATTGAATTCATTGAACCAATGTAGAATGATAAATGAAACTTAACAGGGGTTGTCATATTTATAATTTAGAGATGGGGAGTGGTAACTTCTCTTCAGTGACATGTAATTACCAACCCGTAAGTAGTATTGGGTAAAATCATATGAATCAAAATGACTATTTTATATACTTTCCTTCATGACATAAGACATGGACTTCACGGACAAAAAGCAAGAGATTTTAGTATTGTAAATCCTATTTAAAGGAAAACTTAAAAATATTTTCTTTGAAATCACAGGTAACTAAATTTTGTCTTCAGAGATATTTAGGATAGCTCTTCACTGGAATTTTCCAAGAGATTGAATGGAACATTTGCATAAATACAAAGCAATGCATTTGAAAGCAGGAAGCAGAGAATTACTTTCATATCTTATTTAAGCTTTTGTAGAGACAGTAGAATTATCCTCAAAGGAAATGAGTAACACTCAAGACCAAAGATGCAGCAGACCATAGAATATTGGCTGAATATTAAAACACATATACATGCACATGCACACATAAACACATTTTAGCACACATTTAAACACATACAGACACACACATTTATACTTTTAGAGGTATAAGAAGCTACATAAACTCTTGCAATATAAGCTGTACCTTTGTTGTGTCTGTGTCACGTGTGGGTACCTCACTGTTGCCATTATTTCTTAAGATAATTTTCATGGCTTGATTCTCTGTATTCACTTCTAAAATTTTTTAAATTTATTTGCTTAAAATTTTAATTTTTTACATAGTTTAATTGAAATGTTACATTATCTGAGTTATACCAGCCTTTAAAAAAGTTGTGTGTACTGGATTTCAGAAACATGATTTGAAATTGACAACTAGAAAACGGGAATATCTATGGCATCATTACAATCCTACTGTTTGTAAAAGGATTGGTAGTGCTGTTAGTTGATTTTATGAAGGTCAGACATGAGGATATTAGTTTCACATCTTACAAGAATATGAGAATAGATTCCTATCTTGCCTAAGAAGAAAGTAAACACTGCTATATATTTTTCAGATGTTGACAATGGCATTATTTATAATGTTGGTGAGCAGTGTTCTCTGGGATTGTTATTGGAACTATGAGCATGAATAAAAGGCCTCTTGATACAGTTTATTAGACCCAATTCTCATATTTTAATATTAAATAACGTATGGCAAGGACTGAATAGGACCAGAGGGATTCTGAACAAAATGGCTAATCTATATTGGAACTAAAAAAGGTTATCAATAACCAGGGGTAATCTATCTTAGTCTTAAAGATATTAAGGAATGGCATTCCATAACTACTTAGCCATATTCTACAATTATTCATTAATTAATACATAATATTTTTATTCCAAATAATCTCATATTTATTTAACATATCCATCATAACTTTTTTTTTTTTTTTACTATTTTAATTGTTAGCTGTTCCTTTGGATCCTTATCTAGGCTCACAGAAAATAATGAGAAGATTGACCTACAATTTTAATTGTCGTAGTTCCTTTTCAGAAATGGCACTATAAGACTAAATTATTTATATTCTTACCTGTTATAGATGTTTAAGTTCTCCTCAGATATCTTGCCTAGCTAATCATTGCTTTAACTATAGTGACTTTTATTGTTTACTCCTTAATGTGACTCTCTTTCTAGAAGACAATATTTTTTTTGTAAGGATAGATCAGAGAATTGGGAAATGATGAAAAAATATGGCTTTATGTGCAAATATTTTTTTGGTACGACTCCCCTACATGGAGCACTCAGAGATGCAGCAAATATCAATTTCCTTCCTTTCTTCAAGATCACAAGAGAAGGAGTCTGGTCAGACCCATTTACCTTTCACAGGGTTAACATTTAATTATTACAGATAGAATCTTCTACATCTGGGCAGTGTGCCTGATGGAATCTGTTTTCAAGTGAATTTACATGTTGTCCATTGTTTCATTTCCATGCATTTATTCAACACATTTTTTTAGCATCTACTTTATGCCAGGAACAGTAATGGGTACTCGAGATATAAATCTAAATAAGACAGAGCCTCTTTCGCCGGAGGAGTTTTCCCCTTCTGTTGGTAAAAGCAGGTGAAGGTTCACTCTCACAGTTCAATGAGAAATGCAATCATAGCAGTGATCCCTGGGCTTCAGGAGCTTACAGGATTTAGGACCAGTCTCTCATCAAAGCCAGGTTCTTTACTATTTAGCTATTCAAAGCAAGAGAGACACCTTTTTTTCTGGAATGATTTATTTGAAGCCAGCCTTGTAGCAGAGATTGAGCTCTGGAATTCCATTACAGTTTTATTTCATTTGATTTGTCTAAAAGTATGGAATCATAGGATTTTGATTCTTAGTCTCTGTGAAATCTCGAGGTCAGATAGTCTAGGCTTCCGTTTAATATTCCTGACATGTTCACTTTTGGTGATCATTGCTCCCCTTACTGCGTGCTTACAAAACATCTCTGCTAGAATTTCACTAGCAATCAAAGCTCACTGGTCTACAATTTTGAAAATTCATCTCCTGCCAACCTTTTCTACATAGGTTTCACAATTGTATGCCTCTGGTTTTGGCTGCTTTCCTGCTTTTTGTGACAACACAGATATCCATCATGGTTATGTGATCACATTTACCTGCAAGTTATTCCATTTATTAGATATAGATATAAGCATAGAATTATAGATATATAATATTATACAATATTAATTATTATATTCCCCAGAATATAATGTGTTTGGATTTAAAGATAACTGTAGTGAGTTCTTAGTCTCACTTTTCTATCTCTCTTAGTCATGTTTGTTCTTTCACTGTTTACAGTGTTTTTTCTTCATAGAGAAGTAGAAACAAAACAGAATGTAAGTCATTTTGATCTTGCACATATGTTTCAAGCACTAAGCTATATCTTCTTTTTTATTTTTCTTATTCTGGCATGACTTAATAACATGTTCTCCTTTTGTGACATTCAGAAGATTATTGGGGATTAATGGTTATGATCTTGATGATGATGATGTGACGCTATAAATAATGATAATGTTACCCCTAATATGACAGCCCTTATGATGATAATGATGATAATACTACTCCTAATATATACACTCTCTCATTTAGTTTCCATAAAAGCTTTATGAGGTAGGTATTATCTCCATTTTATAGATGGACAAATTGAGAGCTTAAATACCTCTTAAGTTGCTGAGCTAGTGTTCATATCCAGCCTTCTGCAGACCCAAAGCCATGTTTATAACCATAGTGCAACATACAGATACAAATTTTACATATTTAAACAAACTTTTATTATCTAGCAAGTTCCTTTGTATTTGTTTTGTGGCTGCCCTTCTTACCACTTCACTTTTAATATTTCAACATTTTTTGTCTGTGATTCTCAATTTTCAGGTAATTTCCATTTTAGCGGTATATGTGGTCTTAATAAAACTTTTTTTTTTTTTTTTTGCGGTACGCAGGCCTCTCACTGTTGTGGCCTCTCCCGTTGCGGAGCACAGGCTCCGGACGCGCAGGCTCAGCGGCCATGGCCCACGGGCCCAGCCGCTCCGCGGCACGCGGGACCCTCCCAGACCGGGACAAGAACCCGAGTCCCCTGCATCGGCAGGCGGACCCCCAACCACTGCGCCACCAGGGAAGCCCTTAATAAAACTTTTTATCTGGAACTTTGAGAATCAAGTTTCCTAAAGTCTGGATCCATGACTGATAATGCCTGATGTGCCATTCATTAGCTCATAAATAAATAAGTTTCTATCAAGATTCCCCGTGTATGCAGTTCACTAAAACATTTTTTGGTTAGAGTCACATATAGAGATGAACATCTTTATTTGCTTCCCTAATCCAAGTTATGGAAGAATGGCACAAAGTACATCAAGAATCAGGAGTCCATCAGTGTTCTTCCATAGTAAAATAGAATTCTAGTAGGTCAGAAGTAGTTGAAGTTTCTCATAGGTCTCTTTTATGTCAGTTTTGTAATCCATAAATTATCACTTATTTCTTCATCTGATATGATAGTCTTGGTATACTCCTCCATAGAGTACTGTGTTTTTCCTCATTCATCTTATATTAAGTCCTCTTGGAACTTAAATGATATCCTAAGTCCAATTCAAGTGTGCCTACTTTACTTTAGTCTCATTTGTTTTGTATTCATACATCTAGCAAATGTCAGGTACTCTACCAGGTCCTGTATATACAGAGAGGTAAATAAGGGAGATGTCCTTACTTATTCATCTTTCAAATAGTTGCTGGAATGTCTGGAACTTGTTTGGATTCTGATTCAAGTAAGCCAACTCTTTCTAGGAACTCTGCTGGGAAAATAATTAATTATGTAAGAATAATAAGGTTCTATGAGTGTTAAAAGAGATACCAGCAGTCTTTGAAGGCACGAAATAGCTTTAGCTTACCTAGGCTTTTAAGGAAACATTTTGAAGGAAATGACAATCGGTCTGAAACCCGGTGACATGTATATGTGTTGCCTTTAGATGTTTATTTTGTGCCAAGGACTTTTTTATAGGCTTACGCCAGACATATATTAATTGAATAACCATTTCATCCCTACCTCTATTTCTGACTGCAAGGAGTTTCTCTGATTCTCAGTGTTTATATCTATAAAATGTGCATAATATGTTACTGTAAATATTCAATGAGGTATCTGTAAATGTTTTTGTAAACTATACATTGACTAAGATAATTTCTCTTCGTATGCTTCTAATTATATGTAAGACACTGTATGGGTTGCAGTGGGCATACAGTAATTGCAGACCGTGTTCTCCAGTTCCTGCACAGGTTACCCACTCTTCCTTCTTTTTCTCCCTGATATTTAGACAAGTGATCTGATAAACTCTGTAGGAAATTTGAAAGTGGAATTGTAACATTAGATGTCCCAAATTCATTAAAAGTGCTTTATTGAATGCATGACTCAAGTCTGGTTTTCAGTTTCCTACTTAAGAGTTATGGCATTTTAATAATCCTGTTATTCATTTATTCAACACATATTTATTAAGACCTTCTATGGGTCACCATATTGGATTCTGAGGCTATGGTACTGTCCTTTGCATTAAGAAACTGGTTTTGAAGGCAGTGCCATCCCCAAAGCGTTGACGTGCTTGAATGTGAACATGAACCTGTCAATTTAATTCCACAACAGTAGTGTTAAAGATGCTATATACTTGGTTTTAACTACATAAAAGAAACAAGAGGTAAAAACTTTTTATGTCTGCATCTAATAGTTATTCTAGTGTCAGAGAACATGTGAAACATATGCATTTTAAAAGAATGGCTTGTGAAATAAACTCCTTGTATTATGTCTAGTTTTCCTTTGAATTCCACTTAAAAACTGTTCTATTTCAAATGGGTCTCCCAAGAGTATACTAAAATGTTTTAATAGGTTATAGAGCTTAGCAGTGACCAGTAGTGTGGGTGCCATTCCAAGAGCTGAGTCAGAAGCCAGGAGGTCCACCCTGGTCTCAGTCTTGTTTTGTTTTTCTTGATCATTTCTTGTGTGTTTCTGAGTAAATATGGATTTCTATCATCTCTCTTCCTGTTTCTCTATTTCATTACTGAGCTTGGTGCTAGGTCCTTGTCTACTTTTATCCTGGCTCATGCTGGTTGCCTTATGAAGTGTTTTATTATAGCGACCATACTTGCTGTTTTGCTCCTTTTGATATTTAGGGCATTCACAGTGAAAGACAAGTAGTGGCTTTTATAACAGGAACATTGTTGGTTGGGCTTAAATGCCATAGATCAAGCCCTTTTGGTGGCTGCAGATAAAGCCTGAATGACCACTCTGTCAGTGAGTTGCACTGTCAGATCAAATATTGGTCAAATCTTCTCAGGCCCCTGACAGAAAGATCTGAGTGATTTTAAATTTTATTACAATGCACTAATAACTGATTAGTATTATTTCCCATGAAAAAAGTTTAAAAATTTTAAAGGCAGTGAAATGCTAATGTTGAAACACCTTGGGGCATTACCAGTATACCCCACCCTTCTTGTGGTGTGTTCTGCGAACTCTGTAAGTGTCTCTCCCTTATCAGCAAGTGTAGTGGTTTCTGTTACAACCCACTGTTTTAGCTTCTTATACTTGAGGAACTCTGCATAGATTCCCCATCCCAAGTTACTGTAAGAAACTCAGCCTGCCTTTGTATAGGGGACATGGCTAAGAACCATAGTAGGTGTTCAGTTTTTACACAGTGGGGATGGAAAGAATGGAAATATTAAGAAATATTAAGAAAAAAAGAGCAATAAAAAGTGGGGAATTTTGGAAGAAATAGAAAAATACCTATTGACATGATGAATGCAAACAATGCATTTGCATCAATGTTCATCAGGTGGACAAGAAGGAAAATCAAAACCTTTGTTTAAAATCCAGATGCTTGGATGGCTAGACCAATGATTTTCTAACTGGCTTCTGTAGAGAAATTGGCTTACAAAGAATAAGGGAAGTTGAGTTATTGTGACTCCGGCCCCCACCCCCAGCCCTTTAAACCAGAGCAGCCTCTGTTTTATCTCTTTTATGTACTAGACTTCCTATTAAGTTTTTATTTGAGGGAGAAAAAAAGAATTGTCTGGAAAAAATGGAATGCAAAACATAGAACTAGACTACACACTTCTTGAAGTTCTTCCTTGTGTTCGTAGGCATGTTTATTGAATAGATGAATGAATGAATTTTGGTGGAAAATCTGTTTTTTTTGGAGATTCTAGTATATTTGGCAGGATTTTTCCATTTAATAAGAGAAAGGATTGTTTAAATCTACCTTTTCCTACATGTACCATATTAAGAACTGCAGTTTCTTTCCTTTAACTTTTTCATTCACATTAGTATATAATGATAATGCAGTTTTCAATGTCACTGAATAGGAATGTGGTGTGAATTTTAGAGCCAGTTATAGAATTTCCTTAAATATTTCCCCCTTAATTTCTGCATTTTCCACTTTTTATTTGTTAATAAACTATGATGAGTTTACACAAATTTGACTCTACCAAATATAGTACAACCTAAATTTCCTCATGAATTTTCCTTTCAGTATTTAGGAATAACATCATTTCACTATGTGCTGTATATTATAATTCTACAACCCTTAATTTTTAACATAGAAAGGAAAATTCACAACTAACCCTGAGATGGCATTCTCTTTTATGCATTCAATGAGTATTTATCAAGTGCCTGCTATGCACTAGGTGTTGTGTTGGCTATATAAAAGTAGGGCAGGTGTGGCTCTTAGCCTACAAAAGCTCACAGTCTGCTGTGAGGAGGTGGGAAAATTAATAAGTGCAAGAGTGTTATGTCCGCAGAGAAATCACAGTACACTGGAGAAAGTCTTGGCTAAAGCAAAGTGCTTGAAATCTGAAGTGAAAAGACTTGACCACTTGACCACTGCTACCAGTAGTGTCTTGGGCAAGTTACTTAACCTTTTGGACTACTTTTAGTTTTCTCAGCTGTAAAATGGCAATGGATCACCTCAAAAGTTTTATAAGAATTAAATGGCCATGCTTTATAAAGTGTTTTGCAATTCATAAAATTCTATAGAAATTTTAGGGCTCTCTCCCTCTAGGCCCTCCTGTGTAAAAGAAAATGCAAGTTCATGAGGTTTCTAGGTAGGTGTCAGATAGCGAAATGTGGAAGATCTTAGTTTCCCACAAGTACCATATAAATTAGCACTCATCGTATAAGCATCTTCTCTCTGTATACAAATTCATTTTCTGTGTTCTTCCTGCTTTGGAGCCTATTTTAGAATAGTTACTAGATTCTCAACTAATGTGGCCAGGTTCTGTAAGGAAATGTATAAAGCAAAGATTTTCAGGAGTCATGAAATAGCTATTTGAAGGTAATTGCACTGATTCAGCATAACTGAAGTCCAAATGATAAAATTGGTTAGAGAAAGACTGCGATATGTTACCTTATTCATACTCTAGAGCCTCCCATTAAAAAACCAAACAGTTGCTCACCTCAGGTAGGCACACTTCTTTTTATGTTTCTACAAACTACTAAGTAGATCATCTCTTAGCATTAAATGGAATTATACTACTATGAAAATTTTCCTCAAAGTTGTGAAATGCCCATTTTTCCATAGTAGGAGGGAACTTGGGAGAACTGGGTGTCAGATGGGTGGAAATATGATGCCATAAAATGAACCCTGGTTAAGGTGACAGGAAACCTGTTTCTTATGTAATTATATAACAATTTCACTGCATCGTCAGATCTATAAAATGATAAATGTATACTAGTTAATCTTTAAAACTGCTAACAGCACTGTGATCTTATAAAATGTTATTGAATCTCAACTTGAATTTCACTTTTTTTTCCAACTGAAGAAAGTTATGTTGAAGAATAGCATATCCAGTAATAACTAAATGCTATCAAGCTGATGGATATAAACACATCTATCTATCACAGAATCAGAGACTTGGAGGGAAATTAAGACTTTATGTAGTCAACTAGGTCTTAGCCAGAGGTTTAGGGAGGGAGTTTGGAAGTGGGTAGGGGTGTTTTTGTTTTTCACAGTAATAGGGACACCTCTAGCATTTTGGGGGACAGTGATGCTAAAGTCTTACAATGTTTGGAATTGTCCTACATGATGAAGAATTTTCTTTTACAGAATACCAACGATGCTCCATTGAGAAATACCAGTAAAACAAGCTCTCATTTTATAAATGAGAAGGCAATTCTAAGTGAAAGATAATGGTCCTGAACACTGAGCAAATTTGTGACAGACCCCAGATTCCTCCGACAACCAGGTTATCCAACTCCATTTCTTTGTTTTCCTAAAGCCCCTGCTGTCAGCATAGGTTTGTTTTCCATCTGCTTTGGAAAACTCCACCACCAAACTTTTTGGATTACACAAAAGTTGTCTAAAATATAATGTCATTGGTCAGCTTTTGGTTCTGGTTATATTACTTTCTTCCAAAGCATAAATCTCCCTGTAGTCATGGATTAGCCAAATATTACATTCTCAGAGAACAAAGATGAGATGATATGCCTTATTCACAATAGAATTGTCAGTGCCTCATGCAGTTTCTGGCTTTCATAATATCTTGAATGCTTGAAACTTTAAGTGGGAAATCCAGAATGGATTTGGAGTCAAAAGACCACAATGAAGAGCATGTCCCAGCTAAATTACTAGTCTATGAGCTTGTAGAGCTACTTGACCACTCCATGACTCAGTGTCTTTTTCTGAAAAATGGAAATGATAACTTCTACCCTGACTTTGTCTACCTGAGAACTGAGTTTGAGGACTGGTAAGAATGAATGCTCAGGCACTTTGGTTATATTCAAATTAAACTTTTCTTCAGTAAAGTTGAAGGGTACTACTTACAGCAAGCAACTTAGGTAGCATCAGATAGGGAATATTTGTTTAGTTTTATAGGTCTCTAATTCCATCATGGTAGACATACTTGGGGAGGGGTAATAATAGGTAATGTCCTGCCAAATCACCAAAACCTCTCAGGGCTTTCTTGCCTTGGTATCTGAAATTGTAGCATGATTTCTTTATATGTCTGTATAAACTATCTATGATTTAGTTTGGGGGCACTGTTTTTGCAATATACAATATTATAATAACCCCGTGTTATATAATGCTTAACCATAACAGAAGAGCCATATTACCACTTCGGTGTAATAATGACTAATCACTGACATGGCAATTATATGACTGCTGTGTTCAAGGCCCAGGAGATTCTGAGCATGACAGGCCTGGCGATGGCCTGAATCATATCCCAAAGGATTGTTGTGAAAATTGAGATAATCACCTACATATGCCTGATACTGAGATGCTCAGTTATGATGATTCTCCCTAGTGTTTACTCTAGGATTCTAATATTTAAAACATGCAAAATATTTCTACATTATCAAAAATATGGACTTATTTCTGATAAATAGCTATTGGCTGCTTTCCTGTGTCTAGCACTGACCTAAAGTGATATATATATATATATATATATATATATATATATATATATATATACACACACACACACAAATACATGTATGACACTTATATATCACTATATACTTTTGCAGGGAGGTTGTAGGAGAAAATTATATCAGTCATGCACATTACACGTTTTGTAGAGGGTTTGTAAGCACCAACCCCTAAATGGGTGGTGTTATGGGTTGGATTGTGTCCCTGAAAATTTTATATTTTGAAGTCCTAACCCCCATTGCCTCAGAATGTGACCTCATATGGAGATAGAGTTTTTACAGAGATAATTAAGTTATAGTGAAATCATTAAAGTGGCCCTAATCTAGTATAACTGGTATCCTTATAAATAGGGGAAATCTGGACACAGAGACATGCATAGAGGGAAAATGATATGAAGAGACATAGGGAGAAGCTGGCATGTACAAACCAAGAAAAGAGGTCTGCAACATTTTTCCCTCAGCCCTCTGAAGGAAATAGCCCTGCCAACACCTTGGTTTTGGACTTCTAGCCTCCAGAACTGTACACAATATATTTCAGATGTTTAAGCCACTCAGTCTGTGGTACTTTGTTACTTCAGCACGAGCATACTACTATGCAGGGTGGGTGGGAATTTGTCCTCACAGAGCCCCTCTCTGCCATGGCTTTCCTGTAATTTAAGCCTTGCTTTAAGTAATATGCCAGAACAGTTTATATATGCTGTGATACATTTGAAAGGATAAATGTCTTTGGAAAATTGAAGTCAATATAGCTAGATATCCAAAAAGAAAAGACCAATTGAATTGCTTTTATAAGGAAATTACATTTTTTTGTCTTCTATTTGTTTTTGAATATATCTCTTGAGACAATGGAAAATGACATTATAATAATGCATAAAGCAGAGAGCCTTTTTTTTAACATCTTTATTGGAGTATAATTGCTTTACAATGGTGAGTTAGTTTCTGCTTTATAACAAGGTGAATCAGCGATACATATACATATATCACCATATCTCTTCCCTCTTGTGTCTCCCTTCCTCCCACCCTCCCTATCCCACCCCTTTAGGTGGTCACAAAGCACCGAGCTGATCTCCCTGTGCTATGAGGCTGCTTTGCACTAGCTATCGGTTTTGCATTTGGTAGTGTATATATGTCCATGCCACTCTCTCACTTTGGCCCAGCTTACCCTTCCGCCTCCCTGTGTCCTCAAGTCCATTCTCCAGTAGGTCTGCATCTTTATTCCCATCCTGCCCCTAGGTTCTTCATAACCATTTTTTTTTTTTAGATTCCATATATGTGTGTTAGCATATGGTATTTGTTTTTCTCTTTCTGACTTACTTCACTCTGTATGACAGACTCTACATCCATCCACCTCACTTCAGATAACTCAATTTCGTTTCTTTTTATGGCTGAGCAATATTCCATTGTATATACGTGCCACATCTTCTTTATCCATTCATCTGTCAATGAACACTTAGGTTGATTCCATGTCCTGGCTATTGTAAATAGAGCTGCAATGAACATTGTGGCACATGACTCTTTTTGAATTATGGTTTTCTCAGGGTATATGCCCAGTAGTGGAATTGCTGGGTCTTATGGTAGTTTTATTTTTAGTTTTTAAGGAACATCCATGCTGTTCTTCATAGGGGCTATATCAATTTACATTCCCACCAACAGTGCAAGAGGGTTCCCTTTTCTCCACACCCTCTCCAGAATTTATTTTTTGCAGATTTTTTGATGATGAACATTCTGACTAGTGTGAGATGATTTCTCATTGTAGTTTTGATTTGCATTTCTCTGATGATTAATGATGTTGCACATTCTTTCATGTGTTTGTTGGCACTCTCTATATCTTCTTTGGAGAAATGTCTATTTAGGTCTTCTGCCCATTTTTGGGTTGGGTTGTTTGTATTTTTGATATTGAGCTGCATGAGCTGCTTGTAAATTCTGGAGATTAATCCTTTGTCAGTTGCTTCATTTGCAAATTTTTCTCCCATTCTGAGCATAGTCCTTTTGTCTTGTTTGTGGTTCCCTGTGCTGTGAAAAGCTTTGAAGTTTCATTAGGTCCCATTTGTTTATTTTATTTTTATTTCCATTTCTCTAGGAGGTGGGTCAAAAAGGATCTTGCTGTGATTTATGTCATAGACTGTTCTGCCTATGTTTTCCTCTAAGAGTTTTATAGTGCCTGGCTTTACATTTAGGTCTTTAATCCATTCTGAGTTTGTTTTTGTTTATGGTGTTAGGGAGTGTTCTAATTTCATTCTTTTACGTGTAGCTGTCCACTTTTCCCAGCACCACTTATTGAAGAGGCTGTCTTTTATGCATTATCAAAGATAAGGTGACCATATGTGCGTGGGTTTATTTCTGGGCTTTCTATCCTGTTCCATTGATCTATATTTCTATTTCTGTGCCAGTACCATACTGTCTTGATTACTGTAGCTTTGTAGTATAGTCTGAAATCTGGGAGCCTGTTTCCTCCAGCTTCATTTTTCTTTCTCAGGATTGTTTTGACTATTCAGGGTCTTTTGTGTTTCCATAAAAATTGAGAATTTTTTTGTTCTAGTTCTGTGAAAAATGCCAGTGGTAGTTTGATAGGGATTGCATTGAATCTGTAGATTGCTTTGGGTAGTAGAGTCATTTTCACAATGCTGATTCTTCCAATCCAAGAACATGATATATCTCTCCATCTATTTGTATCATCTTTAATTTCTTTCATCAATGTCTCATAGTTTTCTGCATACAGGTCTTTTGTCTCCTTAGGTAGGTTTATTCCTAGGTATTTTATTCTTTTTGTTGCAATGGTAAATGGAAGTGTTTCCTTAATTTCTCTTTCAGATTTTTTCATCATTAGTGTATAGGAATGCAAGAGATTTCTGTACATTAATTTTGTATCCTGCTGCTTCACCAAATTCATTGATTAGCTCTAGTAGTTTTCTGGTAGCATCTTTAGGATTCTCTGTGTATAGTATCATGTCATCTGCAAACTGTGACAGCTTTACTTCTTCTTTTCCAAAATGGATTCCTTTTATTTCTTTTTCTTCTCTGATTGCTGTGGCTAAAACTTCCAAAACTATGTTGAATAATAGTGGTGAGAGTGGGCAACCTTGTCCTGTTCCTAATCTTGGTGGAAATGGTTTCAGTTTTTCACCATTGAGGACGATGTTGGCTGTGGGTTTGTCATATATGGTCCTTATTATGTTGAAGTAAGCTCCCTTTATCCCTACTTTCTGGAGGTTTTTTTTTTCAAAAATGGGTGTTGAATTTTGTTGAAAGCTTTTTCTGTAGTTCTTGACATGATCATATGTTTTTTTTTCTTCAATTTGCTAATATGGTGTATCACATTGATTGATTTGCATATATTGAAGAATCTGCATTCCTGGCATAAACCCCACTTGATCATGGTGTATGATCTTTTTAATGTGCTGTTGGATTCTGTTTGCTAGTATTTTGTTGAGGGATTTTGCATCCATGTTCATCAGTGATACTGGCCTGTAGTTTTATTTCTTTGTGACATCTTTTTCTGGTTTTGGTATCAGGGTGATGGTGGCCTCCTAAAATGAGTTTAGGAGTTTTCCTCCCTCAGAGCAGAGAGTCTTGATTCTCACAATTTATTTCTTATATTTGTACTTTATGTAGGAGTGTGCTAGCAAAGATAGTGGTGTATAAGCATTCCTCTTGAACTCAAAAACTTCAGCTTACTCCAAAATTGCCAATTACCTGAAAAGAAGATTTTAAAAACAAGGAGTTTAAAATGCTTGCAAAACCCAAAGAAAGTCAGAAATCTATAAAGGAAACAACCAGTGGCCTATATAACTGGCACCGTATTGATGGAATCCAACAAGCCTGAGTGTGCAGATTCTGCTGAGTAGTAAGCAGTTCTTCTTCCAGCAAAGAGACTCAAGGTGTGTACTTTCTGCCTAATGGATGCAGAAACAGTAGAGAAAAAGTAGGTGGATCAACCTCTGTATCTGCTGAAGTTCCAGAAAAATGCTTTAGAATTTTATGACGTGTAATATTGGTAGACAGTCTATATTACCATGCCAAGGTCATAGAAAACCGTGAGAATCAAATAAAATTCAAACACAATCTGCAAAAAGGAAATATTTTTTAAAAATACTTATCTTTTCTACCTTTAATAAGTGTGGACATAGTTTTGTTTCTTTAGTCAAGCCTGTCATGTGCCTCCACCCTGAAAAATGTCTGGCAGTCTTCTTTAGAGCTAAATTCAAACAAATTTTACTATTTACTAAGAAGTTTATAGCTTTTATGTTTCCCATGCCTACCTTTTTTCTTATAACAATATATCTCACTGCTGTGCACAGTCCTGAGTGTTTATGTTTTATAATTTCATTTGTTTGTTTCTGATTTTTGGTGAGAGTGGAGCTTTAGCATCAATTGACCAGAATTCAACTATCACTTTATTCCTGAGCATTGAAACACTCTTGTTTTGTCCCTGTGCTAGGCACTGGGATACACAAAAAGGAGACATAGTCCTTTGTCTTAAGGAACTCAGTCTTTAGAGGTTGCTTACTTACTACCTAAGTAGTCTTGACCAGGTTACTTTCTGAATCTTTGGTTATTTTTAACCTGATAGGTTTGCTTTGGGGATTAAATAATATATTGTGTGTGTAATGCTAGGTGTAGTGCTCAGTGCATAGGATACACTCAGTAAATATTGTTATTCTTCTTCAATTGTGGATGATTATATGGCATATATGCAGTATGTATATATATATATATATATATATATATATATATATATATACACACATATATAATGGAAAGTGCTTTGAGGTACTTCTCTAGTATTAGAGATGGGTGATGATCTCCTTTGCGTGATATATTTTTGCCCGATGGTTGGTAGAGAGTCTGAATTGGAGAAGGAGTCTTAATTGAGTGGCTGGATGGAAAATATATCCTGACTAGTGAAGTAGAGTGAGAAGTATTGATTATATTATCAAGTACAGCAGTGAAAAATGAGTAGTAGGACAGGAGTTCAGGGGATTGTACTTTAGAGATATAGTACAGTTTTAAATTGCAGAGGGTTTTTTTTTTTTTTTTCCCTCATAAAACTGGGCTGTTGAATATATAATAAAACGTATTTTTTCTCTGGGGTGGATATTATGACTATCCATGTGAAGTAATATTTGAATCAAAGATGGCATATTTGTCTGCTAAATGCTTTCTAATCTTGATAAACTAAATACCAAAGTTAGGAAAGATCCAACCCATTGTGAGTAACTACCTAACACTAGATCATGGTAAAAGAATTGTTTGTAGTGATGCCCTTGACACATAGGGGAATGATTAAATTAGGACCAGTATGTTCTGCTTAATAAAGCTGGGAAATTTGTACTATGTTTGAGGCATATTTCAACAAAAAGTGTTAAATGCTGTCAGCATTTTCCTATGACATTCTGGACTGAAATGAGCTGTTAGGGTTTTTGAGTATGAGGTGCTTCTTAAAGTGCATTCATTATCTGAAATCACTAATGTAAAAATTAGCCATTTAATATTTGGAAGCTATATATGACTTAAAACAATTATTCCCTTCAAATGGGAATAATTTACTCTTAAGGCACTTATATACTGAAGTCCGATAGCCAATTGTTAAAGTACCCGTTAACTGAGGAACATGACAGAATTCATTAATGAAACATGAGGATTGTTTGGTTTTATAGTTATATTTGTACTTTGTATATGCTTTGTATAGGCTTTATATATGTTTTTTCCTAATTTTTAATCTATACTAAAGTTGCTAAATCTCATGTGATTGTCATTGTTTGAAATGATTTTTTAAATTTTCACTAATAGTTTGGTCTTGTTTAATTGGCTTTCCTTCTTGGCAGAAGTAGAAGAGATCTGTCTTTTGGATACTATTTTTAAATGAGGTAAGTCATTTACGATGTTAGACTATGGAGAGGTGATATCCTGAATGCTCTGTTGGAGTTGTATACAGTAGAAAAATTAAACATATACTTATTTTAGCTACTTATTCAGAGATTCAATAACTAACTCTAGAAATCAGAAAAAATACAAACCTTTTGGTGAAAAAGTAAGATGATTTGATGATGTCTAAGAGAGTCAAGGAAAATAGGTCTTTTACCTTCATTATGTTTTAATTTGTTATTTTATTTTGCAAAAACAAACACATTCATTAATTATTAGTGTTTTGTGAAATATTTTCTGTGAGAATACAGATAAGAAATTGTACTCTTCTTTATGAAAAGCAATAGAACAATATTATAGAAATATAGAAAAGTAGAACAAAGGTGAAAAAATGAAACATAATTTTTATCACTTCCAGTATTATTAATGGTCTGTTTTTTTTCAATGATACAATTGTGGGCCTGTTTTTGGAAAAAAGTATAGACTTTTTCCATACGTAGCTTTTCACTTCACTTCACTTGGTCAACTAAGTTAAGCTAATGCTTTCTACCTTTAGTAGTGGCAAAAAGTAAAGTTTTTTTATTATTATTATTATTTTATTTTTTATTTATTTTTTGGATGCAGAGCAAGGAGCCAACAATTTAGCTACTTATGAGATTATGATTTATTCACATCAGTTTACCTGAAAGACTGAACTCTTAAGAAATCCAGCTTCGAGTCAGATTGTTTCTGGTCTCACTGACAAATAATGATGGGGAAAGTGGGATGCTCGTTAGTAGTTGGAGCTGAAGGATAAGATCAACATGGACCTCAAGCATTTGTACCTCTTCCTAAAATAATCTTCCTAATAATCAGTATTTTTCTTGTCTGCAAAGTTTTTAATGCAATCAATGTTACATTTTAACATAACTATAATCCTAATTGTTAGGATCTCTCTCTACACTTCATTTTTTCTGCAATTTTTAATTATTTGTTTAGGATTTGGAGGATTCATTCTGCAAAATACTATTATTATTTTAGATTGTGGTAGATTTTACTATCAGTAGGGGTGTAGCAATATAGGGATAGGGATGTAGCAGTATAAAATGCCTTAAATTATATACAAACTACATCATTACCAGTATACAAACATTATCATTTTTGTTTTTCTAATATAATACTCTCATTAATATTTGGTCTAATATACTCTATTCTCTTTGAGACATTTCTGATGAAAACTCATCCAGTTTCCTAGATTAAACTATTTTTTTCCTAAAGCTGTAATTTTGGTTTGGCATAAAGTATCCAGGTAGTTACAGAGATGTTATAATGTAGATAGCATCTGTCTCTGGTTCCCTAAAGGTCCTGCCTCTGGAGTTAGACAGACATGGGTTGAAACAATTCACGTACTAGACAAGGCACTCATCTCTTTGTGTCACAGAGACTTCATTTTCTTCATCTGTAACATGGAGATGATGACTGGTAAAAGGAGGAAAGTAAGGGAGGGAGGGAGGAGGCATGCTTCCGCATGCTGTCACCACATGAAGTTCTTTGGACTTTTATGGTGGTTCTAAAATCCTCATGTTGTTCTAAATGGGAAATGAATTCTCTGAATCACAGCTATGCAATTTATATGTTAGATGTAACTCAATCAAATATTTTGACTTCAGATTATTTTCTATCAGTAGTATTCTATTTTTTTCTTTTTCTGCAGTATTACAACTTTTATACTATGCCTCCTATCTATAAAAGGAAATTACAAGTTTCTAAGTTGTTGAGATAGGAGAACAATGGTAACATGATTCATTTTGCCCAGTTCAGAAATTAAAAAAAAACACTTTTGGAGTTATAAGCCTTTATTATTTTCTCTTATTGTAAACAGTTATTTAACGCTTACTGTGCATCAGGTGATGTGGAAATCACAGGATAAAATTTTGCTCAAAAGGCATACTTTTCACAAATAAGGTTCTATTTAGTCTTGCTTATTTTTAGTGATTGCCTTAGTTTTAGAACAAAAGGCTACTAAGGAAGGGGAGACTTAGGAAAAGGGAATGAGGGCTTAGGCAAAGAGTAATCTTTTAAGTTGGGGAGAGGCCTGATGTGTTAGACAGGAATTTGTATGCCTTATAGCTGACTCACTGGAAACTCACTTTGGTAAGCTAGTCATAATTTTTGAAATTGAAAACCTATTTTAGCTACTGATCTTAAGTATAGGCAATCATCATTCATGAAGGCAGGCAAGAAAGGAAATTATATACTACCCTAGCAGAGGTGTTAGCACAGGCAGCTTGGACAAAGCAATGGGGAGGAAGATGTGAAGTCCTGAGCAAGAGAGAGAGACATCATTGAACTGCGACTCACCTAGATACAGGCAGTGAAGTTAGGTCCTCTTCCAATGTGTTTTACTCTTCCTCACCATCAGCCTACGCTTCTATTCCTAGAAAATATGTTTCTTTCAGAGAGCTGAGAAGTACCTTTACAGATGCCAATATAGTATTCTATTTAAATGTAAATTTTATTAAGACAAGATTCACGTGTTGTTTCTTTTTGTATCACCTTTAATAAGAGAGAGAGACTCAGTGTGTCCCATAGGGAGTGCAGTCTGTAAATATTTATAAAAATTAAATGGCAGGGTATTTGCTCATTTAGTCAGTTTAACAAATATTTACTCAATGCATGTTATGAGTCAAGCATTGTTCTTAATATTTGTTATGTGTTCATGGTTGAAGAAACAACTCCTGGGCTCATGGAGTTTATGTTTTAGTGAAATTCATAGCAATAAATTATAAATAAAATTAGAACAAGCTTTACTGTAAGAGATATTAAGCCCCATAAATGGTAGATCCCTTAGAGGGCATTAATCCATCTAGAAATATTCAATGTTTACTAGGTGCATAAAATATGCCAATGTCAGTCAAAAGTAATCATAAAATATGCTTAACTTTTCATTTGTTTGTATTTCTCTTTCCCTGTTAGCTGCACTTTTTGTTCATACATCAAAATTCTGCACAGACATGACCGATAGTAACTCAAAATTCTGCACAGACATGACCTATAGTAAC
Organism: Phocoena sinus; assembly: GCF_008692025.1. Taxonomy (NCBI): domain Eukaryota; kingdom Metazoa; phylum Chordata; class Mammalia; order Artiodactyla; family Phocoenidae; genus Phocoena; species Phocoena sinus. The sequence continues at coordinate 31,694,505 of NC_045779.1, read as the reverse complement.
TCTTCTTTACTGCTGGAAGGTGACTCCTTCCTCTGTTCTCTTCCTTACGCAGGTTTCTAGAGAGCATTGTCCACAGGTATTTACTATTACATATACATGGATATCTTCCTAAGACATTCTGGACTATTTAAGATCAAGGACTATTTGTGTGTTTGTTGAATGAATGTAGGTCCTTAAGTTTAAATGAAGCCAACTTTTCTAAGAGTAGATTAACTGGATCAATTGAAATAAAATCAAATTCAGCTTCATTAAGTGTTTCAAGAAGTGCTATTAAGAGGATGCAAGGTTACAACTAGTTGTAAAATTTAAGAAAATTAAATTATTGAATTTAAAGTAAAAGAAGGTAAGAAAAGGCATTGTAGTGAAAGCAGTGGCCATTCTTATTTGGGATAGAACAAAAGAAATTCAGCAGAACTGTAATGAATCTATGGTTCTTGTTTTGAAAACTGTCATATTATTATGTTCAGAATTGCTTAAATAGGTTCTGAAACAAAGGTAGAAAAATACACTTAGCTATGGTGACCTAACATAAACTTCTTGCAAGAAAAGCAGGTCATAATATGTTGACATTTTTATTTCTGCTAGGGAGGTTATATGCTGGTGACCCCAAGTTAGGAGTGTGTGTTGCCACCCTTCTGATGGGGAAGAGATGATGTGTGTGTGTGTTTGTGTGTGTGTGTGTGTGTGTGATGGGGTGATTATGGAAGAATGGAGTAGGAAAGGAGAAAGGAAGAAAGTAAGATGATGATAAAGTGATGCATACATGCTTACTTCAGTAGTTGGTATTTCTTCTCAGAAAAAGCCATAAGAATTAGCTATAAAAGAAACTTTGCCTGTTTCTTTTCTGAGTGTAAGTTGGTGCTTAGTCCCAGACAGGAAAGCAAGCACTCAGATATGTATACAGGGTAGAGGAGAAGGGGGACTGAGGCCAGCAGTGCGGCATGACCTTGTGCTGGCTGAATCCAGCCCTGGTTTCAGTAGGTATGATTTCCTGCTGGTGTGGGAGAAGCCAATAAAGCCTCCAAAGCCCTAGAATACTGAATGGCTTCAGTATTCAGAACAAAAAATAAAGCAGCTCAGAGCAGTTTTGATAGAATACAAAGGTGTTCAAACTCTTTGTATTTATCTAGATCTTATCTAATATGCTATATTTTGCTAAAGTTAAAAAATAATTTTTTTCATTAATTGACAACATGTGGTTGTTTTCATTTATATGCTAGAGTACCTGTTCAAAATGTGGATGCTTCCAAAGTCTATTATGTTATGATTGACATCTAGGATGTTTTCCTACAAGTAGAAGGCTTTCACAATTGGTCTATTAAACATGTTTCCACAAAAAGGAATTCATATGTTGGGAAGAAAGTTTTCCATGGATCAACCACTGTTAATTTTGGGAAAGACTTGCCAAGTTCTTTGTGTATATTTTAAAAGATGATTGATTCTAATTAATCACAACTACTTTGACTCCTTCAGTTAAGGAGGAAAACAAATTATGTTTCAAGGCTTTTTCATCCTTTAAACAGTTTTTTTGTTATTCTACACAAAAATGTTTATTGGGTAGAAGAAGATCATAATAAAAATAACACTTGTCTTACAATCAAGAGACCTAGGTTCTTGTCTTAGGTTCTTTAGCCGTATAACAATGGGCACAACACAGTTTTCTTGTCTGTGAAATGAGAGTTTTTTGAGCTAAAATAGTTGACACCTAGGTCTTTTGAGCTCTAACATACTAGTTCCATTAGAGTAACCATAGACAAGTCTTTTGAGAATATTAAATAAATGTTAAAGATTATTGGCAGAAATTTTTGCAAAGGATTTCTCTGAAAATAAAACTAAGATTGTGGCCAAATGGAAGAAACTGACGCAATTTCTGTAACCTAGAACTCCTAAACCAGTTCAGTGAATGGATGAACTCTTCCAGGGACTTTTTGCTGTCTCAAAATTACTCTGAATCATGATAGATTTGACTTCAGAAACTTTTGGCAAACTTTTAAGGACACAGCATGAGTTAAGACTACTGTTCACCAACAGTAAACCTTTGTGTTTCTTTGTTATTATAGGAACCTCAGGGAAGCAGCAGTGTAGCAGCAGAGTAAAGCCTGAATTTCGTTAGATGGGAAGATGCTGTTTCTTTAGGCATGTTATTCTCATTGCACTTCTTGCCTTCATTTATTATTTGAAGGGAAATGTGCATTATTATCTCTGTCACTTTAGGGGCAGGCTTGACATCAGAAAGGAAAGGATACTGATTTGAAATTTGTTAAACAGCATGAAAGCTCTGTTTATGTATCTGATTTCAACAATAGCAGTGAAACCACAATAATGATAGTTAAATATAGCTTTCCCCAAGGATTATCAACTTTATTTCAAAGGCCCTTTTTATGCTTGATTGCGTGTTCTTTAAATTTAGACTTAGCTGTTTTCAATAACTCCAGCCTTCTATAATCTTTTAACAGCCTAGCATTATTCAAGGAAAAAGAATCTTTAGAATGAGCTTCATATCACTATCTTCTTTAAGTTTTATTCTGCTCTTGAATCTCACAAGTCATTTTCAAGTTGTTAAAAGCGATAACACAAATTGAGACTAAACCAAAATGTAGTTCTTTTATGTACTCACTTTCTGGGATGATCTTCAAATTTTAGTTTTAGTTCCTATCCTGAAAGAGGTCAACAATTCAACAAACATTTATGGAAGTTCTACTACTTGCTGAAGCTCTATTATGCCCTGGGGATAAGTAGATGCTTAAGCCATGTGCCCACCCTGGGGGAATATTTGAGTACCTGTGGAGTTTTTCACAAAAAGAGATTATTTTAAAATTATGGGGCAAGTGACAAAGGTTCTTTTATTGACCAAACTTTAGCCAGGCTCCTGAACCTTCTCCTGGGCCCATCTGTCACTACCTTGTACAATTTAGTTTTGGCATGAACCTTGCTAAGTCAGTTTAATCAGAACTTCACCCCCTGATACCATATCTGATCAGGTTACCTATCTTTACCATCTTTCAAGTAATGTCTGATCACTCTGACTTGTCTTCAGTAAGAATCCTGCTAGGTTGGTTTAGCCAGAACCCCTCTGCCCCTTACACTTGATGGTTTCTCTTTGTAATTATCTGTCCACTGACTCTCACTCTGCTTCTTGGCTCTTGCCACTTGCCCATGGTGTATTTGGAATTGAGCCCAGTTCTATACTAAGGTCTCTTACCCCTTATTGCAATAGTCCTGAATAAAATTTGTTTTTAACTTCTTTAACTACTGTCCAGTTCTGGTTTTCCTTGACAGTTATGGTGCTGCAACTTGAATAGGATCAGATTTATCATTGGACCCCCAGACCACTGACACAGGACCCTAAGTGTGCACCTTTGAAGCCTTTGCTTTTACTGCTGACTGATTGATCAGGGATCCATTGGTGAGTCGGACTCCTAAACCAGTGCTCCAGACAAACATCTGTTGGAGCTGGTAGAGACAGATTTTGATTTTTAAGTGTACACTAAAAGCTGGGTTAGAATCCCAGATAAACAAAGGCTAGATTAGATTCTTAGGCTTTGTAAGAGGCTATTCTCTAGAAGGAACAGAAGCTGTGTTAGAGTTGTTGTTTTACTCTGATGCTTTTGCAAAAGTGCTTTACCTAAGAAGATACTCATGCAAAAACTATAACAAGTACAGATTTCTAATAATACTACCAAATGAAGTAAAAATTTCCAGAACTCTAATGGAAAACTGGATTAATAAAACTGCCATCCCAAGGTCAAGCAAACCAGGTATCAAATAAACATGGAACTAAATAAAATGGTGAGGATGATTATAATTTTATGGCTCTTTATTTGAAATATTGCTGTTTCTTGATTTCTTTCCAGATTTAAGAAAACTTTTTATTTTCTTCTCTTAAGCTATCTATAACTGATAGCAATTTGGTAAATTATACCTTTGTAAACAGAACTTAAACAATTTATCTTTTTCTCCTTATCTGATCCCACCAGAATTTAGCAACTTTTAATGAGTATTCTTATTTTCAAGGAAATATATTTTTTGTGTAAGTTCAATAAGAATCTGTTCTCTTCTCTTGGGCTTCCCTGGTGGCGCAGTGGTTGAGAGTCCGCCTGCTGACGCAGGGCACACGGGTTCGTGCCCCGGTCCGGGAAGATCCCACATGCCGCGGAGCGGCGGTTGGGCCTGTGAGCCATGGCTGCTGAGCCTGCACGTCCGGAGCCTGTGCTCCGCAACGGGAGAGGCCACAGCAGTGAGAGGCCCGCGTACCGCAAAAAAAAGAATCTGCTCTCTTGAATAGATTCACAATTGGAAACATTGTGAACAGTTCACAATTGGAAACATTGATGATTTTGCCAAGACTTTGACTGGAATGTCATACTTGAGAAAGGTGTGTGTATAATCAAAGGTGACAGCTTTAAGGACCTATGGTTGATTTTATGGAGTCAATAAAGTCTCCCTTCAAAAAAACGATCTGGTGTTTTGCTTCTAGGGTTCCTGGCTTTTTAGGTTAGTAAGGAAAGTCATTTTTTTTAGGACCAGGAACCTCAGGATATTTTGGGGACCTGGAGAAGGAAGGAATTCACTCAACAGGTATTGCAGGCAAACTCTGATGGTGAGTCCTTGGCTTGGCTTCCTACCCTCAGAGGCTTTTAAAAGTCTAATCTGAGATTGCTTATGAAAATTTCCAGCAGAACAAATTCAAAAGAACTATGTTGTCAATCTCTATTCTTGCTGCACTTATGTAAATAACCAGGCCACGTTTAATGAAAATAGACTTACTTTGCAAACAAATTAACCTTACTTTGACTATCTTTGATAGAAATGGTGGTGATTATAGAGAGAAAAAAATGTTTCAGTGGAAAACTATAGAACACTCTAGTGGATATTAAATTCTAGTCCTGTTCATTGTCGTTAAGGCTTCGTTATTTATCCCACAAACTGGACTGGATCATGAATTTTTCTAGTTTCCTCTAAAATCTGTCTACAACTATCCAAATTAATGTTTCTAATTTTTCTCCCTTCTGACTTGGAATCATTGAGAACTAAAATTATCTTTTTCCAAAGCCCTGCTAGCTGAAGCTGGATGACTTGATATAAACTTTAAGGAAATCAACATAACAGATCTTGTGTGGGCTATCTCATGCTTGCTGCTGTATGAGTTCAGAAGGTTCACTGGAACACCCCACGCCAACAGTAGAGGCATTCAAACTGCAAACCAGGAATTCCACTGGATTGCCAGTGCTGCCCTCACTCCACCATCTAATGATACTTCTAGTTCATCATCTAGAAATCTTCCTGACTGGCTGCCCACTGAATTCAGAAACTGGATTTTTAACTATTAATCTCAGTTTTTCCTTTATTTTCATGGAAACTCCCCTCATTAAATGCCTGGCTCCTAGCACCATCTAGCAAATTCTCTCTACTACCAGCTCCCAACAGATGATTCAACTGATCCTTAACGAATGAAAGATAACCTGATGAGAAATGGACCTATAATGTTCAAAAGAAAGAAGAATGCCCCTTCTTCTCTTGAACAAGAAATGGGACTGACAAAGATTCTTTGTTTGATCATCCTGGCCTGTCTTTAGCAAGAATTCTATTAGGTCAGTTTAGCTCAGAACCCCCTTACCCCTGATGCTGCCTGTTTGTAATTTTTCATTTACTGAATAACCACACCCCCCACCCCCACCACCCTACTCCTTGGCTATAACTTCTCACTTACCTATGCTGCATTTGGAATCAAGTTCTCTTTTTCCTATTGTAAGAGTCCTGAAAAAATTGTTTTACTGCTTTAACTACTGTCCAAATCTGTTTCTTCTTTGACATAAGTGAGAAGGTAAAGGTAGGGCTGGGAATTCAAAACTCAGAAATCAAGGAACCATATTCCTCTGGGTCACCGCCTAAATTGATATATCTGGAAGTGTCTTCTCACCTTCCCAGGCACTGGTAGCTCTCAGAAGAATTTTTCCTTTGCATCAAGACCTTTTCACACTGGTGCCTAGGGCCCTGCTCCTGTACTCTGCTCCTACATCTCTACCCCAGGGGCTCCTGAAACTGCTTCTTCAGATGTTGAACTCTTGTCCATAGAGCAGTTGCTGTATTGGATGACCATGGGCATCAGGGACAGTGACTAATATAGCTCACTGTCAAGGGGGACTTGTGAGGGCAAAGATCGCTGCAGGGCACTGAGGATCGTTAGTAGTACGAACAGCAGCATCTTTTGGCTTCTATTTCTGTAGTGGTACTGGTTAGTGGCCAATATTTAGAATTGTGAGTGTGGGTTAGATTCAGGAACAAGTTTATTATATTCTAAGTGTCTTGGAACTTCTCTTCCTAGAGTGGGAAATAGGTCAGAATCCTACCCCAGATAAAGCTTTATTTAAAAGATAAAACAAAGCATTAGGTTACATGACCACATATATAAATTATTTAACATTATATTTTGTTATGGAAAATATATTTGACCATTCAAAGTTTGATTTTGGAAAGAAAGAATATTAGCTCATTTATTTAGGTGAAAAGATTGGTTCTTGTTAGACACAGGCTAATTGTAAATTAATAAAATTATTTTTACAAGTACAAACATAGTAACGTTGTTAGGTCCTGTCTTTTTTTTTTTTTTTTTCGGTACACGGGCCTCTCACTGCTGTGGCCTCTCCCGTTGCGGAGCACAGGCTCCGGACGCGCAGGCTCAGCGGCCATGGCTCACGGGCCCAGCCGCTCCGCGGCATGTGGGATCTTCCCGGACCGGGGCACGAACCTGCGTCCCCTGCATCGGCAGGCGCACTCTCAACCACTGCGCCACCAGGGAAGCCATTAGGTCCTGTCTTTGATGAAGAAAATGATAGAAGAATTTTGTTCTTATTTTTAAGTATTTAGAACATGATTTATTATAAGTTTGGCTTAGAAAATATTTAACTATACAAGATAGAATTGGTGAAGGAAGAACAAATGGGTTAAAAATACTGCCCAGAAAAATCACAAGCTGAAAACGGAGATGAGCTGTTTTAATAAGATCAGGGAAACCAGGTGCAGAGACGTTACAAAGATAAGCCGGGACAACCTTGAGGTTCAACCAAGTGGAGAGATAAGAATGACCTCTGGATAAATGAAAAGATAGAGTAGGAGAAAATGAAACTAGCATCTGCTGAGAAGTTCCTTAAAGCTATGACTACAGAAATGGGGATCTAAATGATTGGATTCCACCATATTCAAAAATGGACTGCCCATGCTGTACGCTTTACTTGTGGAAAAATTAGACTCTTGCTCAAGTATTCATTAGTGTGTATGAGTGTGGGAGTGTTCTGTGTTTGATGCACATATATAAAAGGGTTTTTAAAAATTAACCCTTCTCTTTTCTGTTCATCTTTTGGCAAATAAGTATGTGTTATTTTTAACTCAAGTGTGTCAAGTCTTTATTTACAATGAATGCTGTTCAAGGCAACTCTGTTTTATTAGAGGAAAGCTTTGCTTTTAGGTTTGAAAACCCTTTACTGGTTCAAAGTCAGCCTCTACTAGTGATCCAGGATCTCGGAGAAGCTCTGTTTTCTAACTGTAACTTAGGATGTGTATGTGTGTGTGTGTGTGTGTGTGTGTGTGAATTCTTTCCGTGTTTTTTAAAAAATTTTATTTTAGAGTACATTTAGATTTACAGAAAAGTCATGACGATAATACAGACAGTTCCCATACTCTCCAGAACAAGCTTACCCTATTATTAACATCTTACATTAGTATGGTACATTTGTCACAATTAATGGTGTAAGACCTATACCCTATTATTAACTAAAGTCCACACTTTATTTAGATTTATTTAGTTTATCTGTTGTCCATATTTCGTTCCAAAATCCCATTCAGGACACCACATTCCATTTAGTTGTCTTATCTCCTTATGCTCATCTCTGCTGTGATGACAGTTTCTTAGATTTACCTTGTTCTTGATGACCTTGACAGTTTTGAGGAATATCAGTCAGATGCTTTTGTAGAATGTCCCTTAATTGATACTTGTCTAATGTTTTTCTCATGATTAGTCTAGTATTATGGGTTTTAAGAGGAAGACTACAGTGAAAAAGTACCATGTTCATCACACCATATCAAGAGTACATGCTATCAACATATCACTGTTGTTAATTTTGATAATTTGACTGAGGTTCTGTACTATGAGATTACTCTTTTTCCCCCCTTTCCATATTGTACTCTTTGGAAAGAAATCACTATGCATAGCCCACATTTAAGAAGGGTGGAATTATATTCTACCTCCAGGAGAATAACTATTTTATGAGAGAGATTGTGACAACTAAATACATATAAATATATATAAAACTAAGTGTATGTAAAAGGCTTGGAAAATATACAGTACTATTTAAATAAATGTTATTAATGATAATCATCATAGTAAGAGTATCAAATACATGCTAGATGTGCTGTTAACCAGCATCTCTACAAGTAATTGACAACTAAATTATAAAGTTGAGAGAAGAGATGAAGGGAAAGAAAATACAATTTTAATTAAGGAAACAACAATCTTCCTAAATAATTGTTCTATCAGAATTTTCATTTCCACTGTTACCAAGTGTTCTGAACTAGTTCACAGAGACGTGCTCACTTATTTTTCAAATCTACTACCTAGTTAGCACATGTTTTTTTCAATTTGAGCCAGATAAATCAAGTTATCTAATTTGCATTATCCTTTTACATACCAAACTTTTATAGACTCTCTCTTTACAATCAGTCAATTCTTCAATGTGAACTAGAGTGATACAGAAATATGGAAAAGTACAACCCTACTATGATGTCATTTTAGATGTGCCCATTGGATCTGAAAAACAGAACAGGAATTAAAAACAACTCTTACACAGCAAGAATGAGTGACTGCAGCCATCTATAGGTGTGTGTATGTATGTGTGTGTGTGTGTGTGTGTGTGTGTGTGTGTGTGTGTGTATATATATATATATATATATATATATATATCCTGAAACTTCAGTCTTGCGTAAATATCCATAAAGAAAATTTCTTTTCAGTGGACAAGCATACTCAATGTTCATTCAACACAAATTACAAAAAATATTATAATAAAACAGTCACATTTGTAATTCATTTTGCCAGAAAAGTACTGGTAATATCTTTAAGGGTAAAAAATGCAATGAATAGAAAATCCAAAAATAAAAGTTAAAACTTTAAGTTGTCAATACCTAGAAATGGAAGTTGGCTAAACTAGACACAATACATTTATAGATATTTACGTGAAATATAGAAAACAAAGTCTGTGTTTTTAATCAATTTTTACACAGAAATATAGGTATTAAATTGCCAGTAAAAATCAATGGTACATATTATTTTTCAAATGTTTTAGTGCAGAGACTTCCAGCAACTAACATAGAGACTAGGAATTAGAAGTTTGCAATAGAGCCATGATTGGTTTGGAATTTCGAGACCAACGGAGAATTCCTTAAACTAAGGGTATTATTCAATCCTTATGCAATATTTCAACTTTAGAGGAACCAAGAGGTAGTATAAACACAGATTTGGATTTGAATCCCAACTGATTCATTTATTAGCTGTGTGACTTTCAACAAGTCACTTAGCCATCCTGTACCTGTTTTATATGTTTAGAGGTGCAAAGATGATGTTTGTGAAGAGACAAGTACACAACAGTTGTTCAATGAAGATAAGTGATTATTGAAAGTTATGTTTGTTACTGACCTCTAGTAGGTGATTGCTACTTCATATATCTTCTTTTGAGATCAAAAAAATAATACTGCTTTGCTTTTATTTTGAGAAAATAAGTATTAAAATTTTCTATATTTCTCAGGCTAGAAGTACACACAACACTCCTGGAAATTAATGTTACAATTGAGTAATCAATTATATAAATTTGACTGGGCTAAAGTATTAAGGCAAGATATTCTGAGAATTTTAAGTTCATTTAACTTTAATTATGCACTTAAAATATTTCAGGTGTATAATTAAAAATACTGGAAAACAATGTGAAATATGGTTTAAATTCCTACAATTCTGTTAAATGTCAATCTTTTATCTGTTAAGAAGCAGGAAAATATTTGTTTCTAAAATATTCTTAGTAAAAATGCTATTCAACTTCACTTTTACCTAGATCTTGATATTAGATTTTGGAACTTTATTTATTCCTTCTTAATGTTTGACAGAGCAGAGGTTTGTTTTTACGAAGCTGAGAAAATAGTTCAAAGGGGAAATAAAGTAAAATGCATTTGCTATTCAAAAGCTGAAAGTGTAGGCAATAATGAAAATCTTCCTATTAACTGTAGTGATTGAGAAATCAGTTAGAGAGCTGTAATTGTCCATTAAGATAATGAGCCCCATGAGCTAGAAACAACATGTGTGGAACAGGGGCTAGTACCAAGCACCATGGGAAAAATTGCAACTCTTAGTGGGTCATAAAAACTAGAGGAGTATAAAACTACACCTAAGGAACTACAGACACTGAGGGCTACTTTTGTAGATTTCAGGGGCTTCTTAATGACGATCTTGTACATATTTAATACGAATTTTAAGAGAGAAAATATTTTCATTTTCAACTGGCCTTTTGCATATTTTATATTAAATTAGTTATCATTGATAATTTGCTCATTACTCTACAAAACGATCTGATTTAATAGTTGAGCTCCCTTTATGCTTTGCCAAGGAAAAATAAGTTGATCCTAAGGAAAGATAAAATTGTTACTATTTGATACTAATTTTAATTTCATTTTGGTTCCAAAATTAAATTAATAGTAGTATAACATTTAAAATTGTATCATTTTTTATTTGAGGGTATGAAAAACTTGGAACTTTTTTATCTTTTTAATATTAACATTTCAATAGAAAATTTATTTAGTGTCTTCTATATGCTGGCATTGTTAACAGGTGCTTGGAATTAAAAATTAAGAAAGACATGATACCTATGCCCAGTCTATTAAAACAAACAGACTGTAATCTTGTGCAATATGTTCTATATAGCAGAGGTTTATACAGAGTTTTGCAAAGTTTATGGCTAAGGAACTAAGTATTAATGATTTCTGAAGTTGGATCATGAAAATACAATAGAAATTTGTAAGGCAGAAATGGAGCATTTGGGATGCTGAAAATGTATATTTAGCCAAAATATTAAGATGTGAAATAATTTTGGAATAGAATAGGTGTCTCTACAGCTACAGCATATTTTAAATGGTGGGGAAATAGTAGAAGCTGCTGATAGAAGGCAAGGTAAGTTGGTTACATAGATGAATGTTGCTTATACAACTAGACTATTAATGTGTGCAAGTAGTGTCAAAATGAAAGAAGTAAAATATTTTAGGAACATTATACCTAATTTATTTAAGCACTTTAGTGCTTGTTTAAAGGCAAACGAAATTTTAAAATCTACTTTCTAGCCGAGCTCACTTGCTTTGGAATATTAGAAATACACCTTGTTGGATAAAGACAAGTTCTCTCTTGCTCGCTTTTCTCATAGATTATTCTTTTCTCTACTCTCACAGCCCTACCTCAGACTTGTAGGGTTTCACAGCTACAAGCAGGAGTTCTTATTGCTTTTCCTTAAAGCCATGGTTTGGAGGAGATCTTGGTCGAGGAAGACCAAGGATAATACTCCAGAGAAATATTCATCTGGCTGGGGGAAGGAAGTTCTCAGGTGTCAGTTAACATAATGTGGCTTCTATCCCTGAGTAAGTCCAAGTCAGAAGTCCCTCATGACATAAGGATGTTGAGTGGGGAGGATACCCCAGGAGTCAGGAAGGGTAGGTGTTCTCGTTAAAGATTAGGAGATGCATTTCTTCATAAGGCGGGGGATATGATGTGAGCATAATTGTAATATCTGAATGGTCTTCACTACTTCTTCCTTGCATGTTTACTCTGCTTCAGTTCATCCATTCAATAGGCCTCTACTGGACCTAAAGGCAAGTTATGAAGAACAATTCATGTTCTAGGCAGTCACTCAGCTCTCCAGTGGAGTGCCTCTTTCTGATCAGTAACTATGATGTCCACCCTTGCCTCTCTGGCTTTCAAATGTGGCTTTTTCCTTAAATCAACCTCTGTCCCCATCAGACATAATTATTTTCTGTCTACCCTCTCCCACCCCCAAAATTTCAAATGACATTTTGAACGTTGACTCTTCTATGTATCATGTGGTTTTATCTTCTTTTACACTTTGTTTCCACCTTTGCCTCTGGGATGAGGGTTTCTGGTTCCAAGGATCACTGAGGAACTCTGAACTTTGATTCATCCCAGTCAGCTTGTGTTAACGATAGGCTTTTTAAAACAAAACAAAACAAAACAAAACAGGATATCAAATATAAGATTTATCCAAAATCATAACAAGCAGGATTTCAAATTGAATTGGATGAAACTACTCTTTTAAGTCCTGTAGTAATTGTAACTGTATTGTGATTGGAAAACACACTAAAAGTTTATTTTTAACCATGTCCAACACAGCCCCTGCAACAAAATTCTTTTCACCAACTTCTGCCTTGAGCACAGTTCCTTTTTCCAGTTTCCACACCAGGCAAGTCCTCTGTGTGTGTTGTGATGAGCATATGTGTTAGAGATTATTATCCTCAGAGTCCAACGTAGGAATACTGGAAGCACTGGAAGCCATGGAGCTTAAGCCAGGAGGTCCTGGGAATGAATGTTCTCCAGGAAAGAGGGAAAAGGGGCATCTGTGGGAAGCTGTGCCTTTGATGAAGACCTTAGCTTTTTTCACCTCTGGCTGTCTTCTACATCTCTGAAACTTTTCTGTACATTTTCTGTCTGTTTATTCCTTTCTAATGCTTTCTGGGGACACTCCTTAATCTATACTGCCAGCTCACTAATTCATTCTTCAACCTGAACCATTCCACTCTTCAGTGTTGAGTTTATTATATCCACAATTATATTTGTTCACCCACTATCTCCAATTGTTTTCTTATTATATCTTTTTATGCCTGTTCAAATAACCTGCTGTATAGCACAGGGAACTCTACTCAGCTCTCTGTGGTGACCTAAATGGGAAGGAAATCCAAAAAAGAGGGGATATATGTATACATATAGCTGATTCACTTTGCTGTACAGCAAAAACAGCACAACATTGTAAAACAACTATACCCTAATAAAAAATTCTCACATATTTGATGATATTTAATATATTTCTTCAAAATATTTATCCTGTCTGGATCCATTAATTCTGATTTATATGGTAGATGGTTTTGTACATTGTCTTTCTTTTACAGAGACTATGCTACAGGTGGGTGGAATCTCCAGAGATTATTAGCTAATGAAACCTCAGCCTCAGTTTATGTCTCCCAATCTTTGGGAATTGTGTGTGTGCATGCCACTTTGGTGCCTCTCTCCCCCTCCCCTATTCAATTCTAATTTAGTTGGTCTGACATGGGGCCCAAGTTTCAGTTTCTTCAAAGCTGCCTTGGTGAAGTCAATGTGCAGCCATGTTTAAGAACCTCAGAGCCCTGATCATTGTAGTGGGAAGGAAATGCTTGGGGATACCTGGGTACCCCTACTCTGTAATATGTTCCATGCAGCCGGGAATGGCAATGAAGTGATTGGTGAGTGATCTGCCCTGAGCAATGTGAAACAAAGGAGAAACCAATATACCCAAGCCCACACCACATCCATGATCCAGGACTTGCCTTTTCTCTGGACTGCTCCACCTAGAGTTGCCCTAGGGATTTCCCACTTTTCTCATCAATTCTCATCAATCTCCCTCTCCTTTGTGCACCCTCTCCTGGACTTACAGGAAGTCATTCATGTTAGGAACCACAAGGGTAAATTCTCTAACTTGTTAGCCTTTCCCTGTGAAAAATGGCAGAGAATTCACAGGAACAACCACTGTTATACAAGGACAGACTCTTATGTATCATATATCTTCCTGATGGCTGACACTTCTTTATACTCCCTCGATAATTTGTCATCTGTTATAATGATGACAATTTACATTACTTAAAAAGCTATAAAATTCTTAAAATGACAAGATTAAATATACTTTATAGTAGGAAATATATCTACTAAATATTTCTACTTGAAATATTCTGATATAATTTTGTTGAGGATTTTTTAAAACATTATTTTAAAATGTCCTACTGTATTAAACACTGACTTCTGGATATATTTTAAACATTTTGTGAAGACTTAAGATAATCATAGTGAATATTATTGACTGCCCCATTATGTTTTGCAGTTCTTGGAACTATTCAATAGTTGTATTCTTCATTAGTTGGTTATTATTATTATTCCCTATGGCCTTCAGAAGAACTGCTTTCTCTGATTCTCTGTTTTATTCTGTAATAGTTTAAATAAAGGGATATTCATTCTGTTTAGAATCATATAAAAAGTAATACACTCAGAGTGACAGTTTTATGAACAAAATTCAATACAAAAGTTTTTGAATTTTTTTTTAATTCTGAGAAACAATGTTTGACACATTTCTTGTTTTGAAGTTATGTCCAGATAGTTGAATTTGCTGGATTTAAATAACCACTAGATGAGAGAGATGGTAACTCTAATTAAATAGTATCACTTGTCTCCTGATGTGATATTTTCCTTAAACAATAACAGACTTGAATTCCTCCCTTCACTCATTAGCATATAAGCATCCTTAAAAAAAAATCTAGAGCACATTACCAATTCCCATAACAGATACTATGATGGTTCCATGAAACACATCCATAAGCATCTATTATCTTTTAAGGTGAAAGCTGGGCTGAATAGTGCTTATTGTTCAGTAGATTTTTATAGAATTATCTTTATACACAGGTGATATGTCACTAAACTGAAATTTTCTTTTCAGCTGTCTTGAGAGTTGATGTGAGATTGCTAGACAGTCTTAAAGGTGACCAGATTGGCCACTCTGCTCATAATTTTGCCTGTATCACAGATGCACTCATATACTCTATTAGTCTATTTCTTAGGGGTGCTGTAGAAGAGATTTAAAGGGGCATGTTACTAAATTGGAAATAATCAAATTATTTGACAGATTCCATTTTCCAGATATAACAAGTTGTTCATAAAAACATTTGGCATACAATTTGACAAGTCATCTGAATGAAAAATATTAGAATATCAAAATTTTTCTTATAAATATGATCTCTAAATCAAAATCTAAATATCTTTATAATTTCCTCACTTTTTTAAAAATGAAGGCACTGTTATACTGAAACAAAGCAGGACCATTTCACCTAGGTACTTGATTAAAATAGGTCATTTCACTACTTTAATGTTTTCTGTAATGCATGGCTTGCACAAGAAAACTTATTCATATTATGAAATACGAATTTTGTAATCATACCTTCCAATAGGGTAGAGCCCATGAGGAAAATAAAACATATTATTAAATATAAAACATATTCTCTTTGAAAATAGCCAGCCAAAATTTTGGCAAAGCAAATATAAGCACTATTTTAGTTAGAATGAAAATAGATTGCTTTATACAAGTGCATATCAAAAAGATCTTTTAAAATGTAATCTGACTTTGAGATCCTTTACTTCATATGTTTCTTTACAGGCAGCAAACTAGTAGAACAGAGGAGATTGAGAGTAACAGCATAAAGTAATCCATTTCACAGGATCTTTACATATTTTTTCATAGACTGTGCAAACACTGACTATCACACTGAGTTGAAAATATTGGATTATTTTCAAAGAGGTTTAAATACTCAAGATAGGCCATCTTTTAAATAGGTTTAACCAATATTATTTTATCAGATCACTGGTTGTTCTTTTATTTGATATTTAACCTGCTACAAAATTAATTTTAGGTGACCTTATTGTCACAGAGCACTTTTTCTACTTAGAAAAGTTGGATTGAATTTTGTGTTTCCTGTTAGCTCTAGAATGTTTTGTTAAAATCTGAATGTAATCAGTCTATTTTTGCCATGACTGATTGATTTTCTCCCATCTAAAAAGAGACCCCTATTAAATAAAAGTGGTAAAAGACACCATCTTCAGAGTACACTAAACAACTCAAAATTCTACAGTTGCTTATCTGATAAAAGAATGATTCTTCCCAGTCTTATTGGGTCCTTGGCTTTATTTTGGTGGAATCTGCTGAGAATTTTTACTCCATCTCATGCATATCTGGTCTCCTTTATTCCTCTTGTAATCTGTGCAGGGTAATCTCATAATATCTCAGCTGTTCTTTCTTCCTCTGAGGCAGTTCCAGTAGTAAAACATTTCTTTTGCCCTTACACAGGATCTGCCTGGGAGAGACTAGCTCACCTGTCAAACTACTGTAACTGTTGATTTCTAGCCCTGCCAGAGAGTACATCCATACTACTGCCAAACTCAGGGGGTCTGATATTTTAGGAACTCCTAAGGTCATCTATTTATACTATCCTTAGATTCTTAATAGTGAGGAATAGCTTTTGTAGTTATTGGTTCTCTAGTGGAGTGGACCTTGTATGGTTAAAAACTGTGATATGGGAACATAGGTATATAAATATATTTAACCAGAAGAATTTCCATTCTAATACTGGTGTATTGAGAGTCACACCTCTTAGGCATAATAGGCAAAAGAGGAAACCTCCACACTGAGAAGAGAAAGGTCAAGTAAAACATATGGCAAGTAAAAAATAAAGATTTTGCCTTAAGGTGCAAGGGAGAAAAATAAAGTGAAATTAAATCAGTCTGAGCTTTAAGTTCCACATTCCAGTCTATTGGTGTGGACGGAAAGGAGATAAGAGATATTTCACTGGAGCTGAGGACATGTGTTTGGCCTGAGGTTTATTGATAGCCCTAGGAACATAAATCCCTCGGTATCGGGGAGACATCTAAGTAATATCTAATGAGACTGGAAAAGATAATAATTGAGTAATAGCGAAGGATTTTCAAAGGTTTATGACACATAATTTTGTTCATGTCTATGAAAATCATGAAGTGAAAACAGATGTTATAACAGAGTAGTTAAGAAGCAAGCCTTCTGAGTAGCCCAGCTTGTGTTCAAACTCTATGTCTCTCTTTTACCAGCTGTGTGACTTTGGGCAGGAGATTTCACTTCTCTGTGTCTTGGTTTTCTTATGTTAGAATGTATAGCATAGGGCTTATGGTTAGGATCAGTTAAGTTAATGAATGTAAAGTACTTACAAGAGTGCATGGTACATTTAAAAAATAAAAGATGCTTAATATATGTTAGCTATAAAAATACTATTAGAGTAATTATGATATTATAATTATAATGTTATAAAGGAAAGGGGAATTTGACCTGTTTTTTTCATCTAGCCATGAACTACTCATCCCTAAGTAGTTTTCAGAACTCACTCTCAGAGTTTGATAAGGCTTTTATTTTCAGGCCCATTTCAGGTCACATTTAAGATCCTGTATTATATGTATTTTTTGTATATTCACAAAATAATAGCAATTTCTTATACTTTTCTGCTTCCTAATTTATAACAGTTTTTTTTTTTTCAAGTAGATAAGGCAGATATACTCTACAGATGAGAAACGTGAATCTGCCTAGAAGTTTGTATTTATGAACCTGTGATTTGATAGGATATAGTGCTGGCACAGGCCAAAGAAACATTTATGATTAGAGTGGTAATCAGATGTTGCCTTGAGCATGGGAAATGTCATCAACTTAATTTTTAAAGGTTCTTTATTAGGATTTTTCACTGGGTAAATTAAAAAAAAAAACCTTTATTTTTACCTTTAATAAAAAAACAATTCTAGTAACTAATTTACTTTCGTAAAATACTACATTACAGCTGTCTTTTGCTTTTGTACTTCCTTCTTGGTTAATACTTTGGCTCAAATGAATGGCTTTAAGAGTAAATTCTAGCAACCTGAGCTTTACATTATCTTCAACAGGCAACCCAAGGATTATTACCTAGAAAGAAGCTCATTATTCATCTCTTTTGAGCAGTTGCCCAAATGAAACAATGGTGTCATACATTATATTAACATGCAGCACAAAAGATCCTTGCTTACTAAACAATTCTGAGCTCAGGAAAAGCTTGGATCTTCTTCCAAATATTAATGTGAAAAAACAAAACAAAACAAAATACTTTACCTACATCAGCAGAAAACAAATGTTTAATGTAACTCCACAATAAATTTGAGGATCCTTGTCCTAAATACTGCTTTACAGTCTTATTCTATCTTCCTCCAGATTCTACTGCTGCATTTCTCAAGTGATAGCATGATGACTAGAAATAAAATTAGGAAGACATAGGTGACAGAAATTAAATGCCTTTAGTCTCAAGAATGGCCAGGGCTGCTGTCACCCATAATTACATATGGAGCCTTGGATGCTGCCGAGAACCAGGTGTTTGTTGGCCTTTGCCTAGTGCATCAACTCTCTGATGAGTCTTTTCATCTAGCTTCCCTATAGTTTTTGTTGGTGGAAGTATGAGCAAAATCTATCTCTGCCTTCTTAAATCATGCCACAAAGAATGATTCCAAATGTCATCTAATCCAGAAACTAAGCCTCAACAAACATATACGACCTTGGAAATATTTTTATCTTTCTACTCTAAAACTGATTGACAACTGTAACTTTCATTTTGGAGCACCATTCTTTAAGCCTGAAGTTGAGGTTGGGAAGAAGATAATAGCTTATTGAAATGACTGAGCACTCACATTCTTGAGAATGGAAGGTCCAGTAAAACATGCTTGCAAATATATTTAATTTTGGCTTATGAGATCATATCATGCTTTCAGATATGTTAAAGGCATATAGGTTTACCATCACTACAACTAAATGACTATCTAGGTAACCTACGGCCATTAAAAAAAAAGATACTTGGGTGATACATGTTAACAAATAACATTCTTCTCTAACTCATTTTTTCACTGATGTAGGGATATAAGGATTAACTACTATCTACTGGCTAACCTGAGGAAAGCTAAAGGTCAAATTTTTCTTATCATAGTATTTAAATTGTGACTATCCAAGTCCTTTATTATCATGACTTGTTTTGGCCATGATAGAGTTCTTCTATATTTACAATTTCAGAATACTGTTTTTACTTTAGAATGGACTCAAACCATCATTTTCAGAGTGCGTGCAGCACTCAGACTGGGAGTTCACCATGCCTGAGTGGAAGTTATGTGGACAACTCAATAACAGTGCATTTCTGTGGTACTGCACCCTCTACAATTTAGGAGAGCTTGGTTTTAAGTCTTCTGTTGGGGCACAATTCTTTGTATTGCTATGTCTGCATGAGGGAAATATACTTAACTTTATTGTAAAGTATCATTTGGCTTAAAATATCTCCTCTTCCACTCCAATCTTTGTCTGGAAGTACCCAGAAATGATATTGTTGATTAGGCAGGGTAAATGTCTAACCACTTGACAACTCACCTAGAAATCTTGCCTAGAATTTTTACTACAAAATGTAAGACACAAATGTTAGGAGCAAAATTAAAATAGAAAAAAAAGTGATAAGTACAGTTTTTTTCATGTTTAAATATTACTAACTACAGCTGTGTGCTCTATTCCTGTCACCATTAAGAGAGAAAATTATGTCTGTTTTATTACCTTATTTCAAGGTTTAACAGGAACTGCTTTCAAGTTTTCTGTTTTATTTTCTATCTACATCTAAAATATTATATATGTTATCTGGCTTAAATAAATATTGTGTGTTTTCTAATATGTCATTTATTTTTTCACCTTTATTCATGTATAAATGACACATAAAATTACAATACATTTAAAATGTACAATGTGATGATTCGATATACATATACATTGTGAAAATATTCCCACAAAGTAATTAGCACATCCATCACATCAGATGTTTATCTTTTTTTTCTTTTTGATGAGAGCACCTAAGTTCTATTCTCCTAGCAAATTTCAGTTATACAAAATAGTATTATCAATTATAGTCACCATGTTATGTATGAGAACAAAAGATCTTATTCATCTTATAGCTGAAAATGTGTACTCTTTATCAACCTCTCCCAATTTCTCCCACCCCTCACCCTTGGCAGCCAGCATTCTGACTCTGTTTCTATGAATTTGACTTTCTATTTTTGAGATTCTACGTACAAGTGATGTCATGTAATATTTGTATTTCTCTGTCTAGCTTATTTCACTTAACATAATACACTTCAGGTTCATTCAGGTTCTAAACGGCAGGATTTCCTTCTATTTAAGGCTGAATAATAAGCCATTATATATATATATATATATATATATATATATATATATATATATATATATATATAATTTTCTTTATTCCTTCATTCTCATGACACTTAGATTGTTTCCATACCTTGTCTATTGTGAATAATAATGCAATGAGTATGAGAGTACAGATATCTTTTTGAGATTATTCTTTCATTTCCTTTAGATATATAACCAGAAGTGGGATTGCTGGATCATGTTGTGGTTCTATATTTAATTTCATGAGTAACCTCCATAATGTTTTCCATAGTGGCTATATTAGTTTACATTCTCACCACAGTGTACCAGGGTTCCCTTTTCTCTGAAACCTCATCAACATTTGTTATCTCTAGTCATTTTGATAATAGATATCTGAACAGGCTTGAGATGACATCTCATTTTGGTTTCTGTTTGCATTTCCCTAATGATTAGTGATATTAAGCACCTTTTCATATACCTCTTGACCATTTGAATGTCGTCCTTGGGGGAAAAAAATGCTATTCAGGTCCTTTATTTATTTTTAGTGGGATTATTTATTTTTTAGCTTTGAATTGTATGAGTTCCTCATATACTGTGGGTATTAAACCCTTATCAGATATGTAGTTTGTGAATATTTTTTTTCCCATTCTGTATGTTGCCTTTTCATTTTGTTGATGGTTTCCTTTGCTGTGCAGAAGATTTTTAGTTTGACATAGTCCTACTTATTTATTTTTGCTTTCATTGCCTTTGCTTTTGCTGTCAAATCCAAAAGAATTGCTGCCAAAAACAATGTCAAAAAGAATAAAATACCTGTGAATAAATTGTAAGGTGGTAAAAGACTTATACTTGGAAAACTGTAAGACACTGATGAAAGAAATTGAAGACAACACAAACGGATGTAAAGATATCCAGTGTTCTTGGATTGGAAGAAATAATATTGTTAAAATGACCATACTATCCAAGGCAATCTACAGATTCATTGCAATCCCTATCAAAATACCAATGGCATTTTTCACAGAATTAGAACAAATAATCTTAAAATTTGTATGAAAACACAAAAGACCCCAAATAACCAAAACAATCTTGAGAAAGAACAGAGCTGGAGGAATCATGCTCCCTGACTTCAGACTGTAATACAAAGCTACAGTAATCAAAAGAGTATGGTACTGGCACAGAAATAGACACATAGATCAATAGAACAGGATAAAGAGTCCAGAGATAAACCCACACACTCATGGTCAGTTAATGTATGAAAAAAGAGGGAACAATATGCAATGAAGAAAAGAAAATCCCTTCAATAAGTGATGTTGGGGAAACTGGACAGCTACATGTAAAAGAATGAAATTAGAACATTCTCTAGCACATTCTCTAGTTTACAAAATTAGAAATTAGAACATTCTCTAGAACATTCTCTAGTTTACAAAAATAAACTCAAAATGGGTTAAAAACCTAAATGTAAGACTGGATACTATAAAACTCCTAGAGGAAGACATGGGCAGAACATCCTTTGACATAAATCATAGCAATTTTTGTTTTTGAATCTGTCTCCTAAAAGAAAGGAAATAAAAGCCAAAATTTAAAAAATGGGGTCTAATTAAACTTAAAAGCTTTTGCAAAGAAAAGGAAACCATCAAAAAGAAAAGACAACCTACTGAATTGGAGAAAACATTTTCTAATGATATGACTGGTAAAGGGTCATTATCTAAAATATATACACAGCTCATACAACTCAATTTCAAAAATCAATAAACAACCCAATTAAAATATGGGCCAAAGACCTGAATAGACATTTTTCCAAAGAAGAAATGCAGATGGCTAACAGGCACATGAAAAATTGTTCAACATCACAAATCATCAGGGAAATGCAAATCAAAATCACATGAGATAGCACCTCACATCTGGTTATCATTTAAAGAACACAAATAACAAATGTTGGCAAGAATTGGAAGAAAAGGGAACCCTGGTATACTATTGGTGGGAATGTAAATTGTTGCAACCACTGTGTAAAGCAGTGGGAAACTTCCATGTTCATCAAAAAACTAAAAATAGAGTTACTATATGACCCAGAAATTCCATTCCTGGGTATATATCTGGAAAAAAACAAAAGCACTAATTTGCAGATACATACATTATTTACAACTTCCAAGATATGGAAGCAACCTTAATGTTGATCAACAGATGAATAGATAAAGATGTCACACACACACACACACACACACACACACACGCATGCACACACACAATGGAATACTACTCAGTCATAAAAAAGAATGAAAATGAAGAATGAAATTTTGCCATTTCAATCAACATGGATGGACTTGGAGAGCATTATGCTAAATGAAATAAGTCAGATAGAGAAAGATAAATACAATATGATATCACTTATGTGTGGAATCTAAAAATTTCCACAAACTAGTGAATATAAAAAATACAACAAACTAGTGAATATAACAAAAAAAGAACAATCTCACAGTTATAGAGAATATGCTAGTGGAGAATGAAGAAGGGGTGGAACAATATAGGGTCAGAGGATTAAGAGGTACAAAAATAAGCTACAATGATATACTGTACAACACAGGGAATATAACCAATATTTTATTATAACTACAAATGAAGTTTAACCTTTTAAAGCTGTGAATCACTAATTTATGTATATTAATTTTATACCTTTCTCCTTTACTTAATTCTCATGGATTTTACTGCTTTTTTTCATAGATTGTCTTGGATTTTGAAAGAATTCAATTATATGCTATCACCTGCTAGCAATACTAGTTTTACCTCTTACTTTCCACTCTTTGGCCCCTAATTATTTTTTTCTAATTACATTGGTTAATATCTTCAGTACCATGTCTAGCACAGGTGCTGATAGTGGACATCCTTATATTATTCTTGGCTTTTGTTGGAAACCCTCTAGTGTTTCCCCATAAAATTAATTGTTGGATCTTGGATTGTGATATAAAATTGATTGAAAATGTCAAAAAAAGTTGTGAATCACTATATTGTACACCTGTAACATATAATACTGTACATCAACTATACTTTAATAATAAAAAAACAATGTCAAAGACCTTACCATCCTTTTTCTCCTAGAAGTTTTATGGTTTCAGGTCTTATATTTAAGCCTTTAATTCATTTGGAGTTGATATTTGTGTATGGTGCAAATAGGCATTCAGTTTAATTCTTTTGCATGTGTATATCCAGTTTTCCCAGCACCATTTGTTGAAGGGACTATATTTACCCCATTGTATATTTTTTGTTCCTCTGTCAAAAATTAATTGACTGTATACACATAGGTTTATTTCTGGGCTCTCTATTCCATTCTATTGGTCTATGTGTCTGTTTTTATGCCAGTACCATATTACTTTGATTACCATACTTTTGTAATATAGTTTGAAATCTGGAAGCATCTTGCCTCAAGCTTTGCTCTTCTTTCTCAATATTGCTTTGACCATTTGGAGTCTTTTGTGGTTCCATATGAATTTTAGAATTTTAAAACTATCTTCTGTGAACATTGTCATTGGAATTTTGATAGGTGTTGCGTTGAATCTGTAGATGGCTTTGGGTAGTTTGGGCATCTTAACAGTATTCATTTTTTGAATCCATGAACAGATTATCCTTCCACTTATTTGTGTCTTCTTAAATTTCCTTCATCAAAATTTTATAGTTTTCAGTGTACAGCTATTTCACTGCCTTGATTAAATTTATTTCTAAGTACTTTAATTTTTTTGATGCTATTGTAATTGAGATTGTTTTCTTAATTTCTGTTTTGGATAATTTGTTCTTGGTATATAGAAACATAACTGAGTATTGTAATTGTAAATTCTGCAAACTTACTGAATTCATTTATTAGTTACAACAGTATTTTTGTGGAGTCTTTAGGGTTTTCTATGTATAATATTATGTCGTCTGAAAATAGTGACTATTTTGCTTCTTCCTTTCTGTTTTGGGTGTCTTTCATTTCTTTTCCTTGCCTAATTGCTGTGGCTAAAATTTCCAGTACAATGTTGCATAAAAGATTTGAGAGTGCACATCCTTGTCATGTTCTTGATCTTAGAAGAAAGGCTTTCAGCTTTTCACTGATAAAAATTATGCTAACACTGTACTTGTCATATATAATCTTTATTATTTTGAGGTACATTTCTTGTATACTCAATTTTTTGAGACTTTTTATCATGAAAGGATGTTTAATTTTGTCAAATGGCTTTTCTGCATCTATTGAGATGATCATATGATTTTTATTCTTCATTTTGTCAATGTGATGTATCACATTTTTGATTTGCATATGCTGAATTATCTTTGAATCACTGGAATAAATTCCATTTGATCATGGTGAATGATCCATGTATCATGCTTTTGAATTTGGTTTGTTAATATTTTGTTGAGGTTATTTGCATCTGTTTTCATCAGGGGAATTGATGTGTAATTTATTTTTTTCTTGCAGTGTCCATTTCTGGCTTTGATATCAGGGTAATGCAATGGCATACAATGAGTTTGGAAGTGTCCCCTCCTTTTCTAACTTTTGGAAGAGTTTGAGAAGGAATGGGATTAGTTCTTCAAATGTTTAGTAGAATTCACCAGTAAAGCCTAGTCTTTGTTGGGAGGTTTTGATTACTGGTTCAATCTCCTTACTAGTAATTGGTTTGTTCAGATTTTCTGTTTCCTCATTATTCAGTCTTGGTAGGTTGTATGTTTCTATGAATTTATCTATTTCTTCTAGGTTATCTAATATGTTGGCATATAACTATTCATAATGGTTTCTAATAATCCTTAGTATTTTTATGTTATCATTTGTAATGTCTCCTCTTTCTTTTCTGACTTTATTTAAATCTTTTTTCTTTACTCAGTCTAGTCAAAGATTTGTCAATTTTGTTTATCTTTCCAAAAAATAAGCTCTTATTTTCATTAATATTTTCTTTCTAGTCACTATTTAATTTTTTCCCACTCTGATCTTTGCTACTATCATTTTTCTACTAACTTTGGGCTTAATTTGTTCTTCTTTTTCTAATACTTTTAGGTGTAAATTTCAGTTGTTTCATTGAGATCTCTCTTTTTCATTAATGTAGGCATTTATCACTATGACTTTCCACTTAGATCAACATTCAATAAGTTTTGGTATGTTGTATTTCCATTTTCATTTGTCTCAAGATAGTTTTTGATTACCCTTTCTATTTCTTCTATGACCCATTGATTGTTTAGTAGCATATAGTTTAATCTTCACATATTTGTGAATCTTCCAGTTTCCCGTTTGTAATTGATTTCTAGTTTCATACCATTGTGGTTGGAAAATACACGTGATATTGTTTCAATTTTCCTAAATTTATTAAGACTTGTTTTGCAGCCTAACACATGATTTAAACTGAAGAATGTTCCATGTATTCTTGAAAAGAATGTGAATTCTGCTCCTGTTGGATGGAATGTTCTATATACATTTGTTAGCTCTATCTAGTCTAACATGTATTTTAAGACCAATTTTTAAATTTATTTTCTGTCTGGATTATCTAGCTATTGTTGAAAATTGGGTATTAAAGTCCTGTACTATAATGGTATTGCTATTTCTCCATTCAGGTCTGTTAATATTTACTTTATATATTTAGTTGCTCTGATGTTGGGTGCATACATATTTATATTTGATTATATGCTCTTGATAAATTGACTCCTTTATAATTATATCATGTCCTTTGTCTCTTATTACAGTTATATGCTTAAATTCTATGTTGTCTGATATAAATACAGCTATCTCTGCCATTTTTGGTTTACTTTTGCATGGAATATCATTGCCCATTCTTTTATTTTAAGTTAAGCGTGTTCTTAAAGCAGAAGTGAGTCTCTTGTATGCAGCATGTAATTGGGGTTTGTTTTTTAATCCATTCAATGAATCTATGTCTTTTGACTGGAGAATATAGTTTATTTACATTTAAAATAGGTATGGACTTACTGTAAGATCCTGTTAATTGTTTTCTGTCTCTTTTGCAGTTCCTTTATTCTTTTCTTCTTCTATTGCTCTCTTCCTTTGTGATTTGATGATTTTTTTGTAGTGGAATGCTTTGATTCCTTTTTCTATAGTTTTTGTGTATCTAGTATAGGTTTTTACTCTGTGGTTTCCATGATACTTACAAAAAACAACTTATAGTAATAACTGTCTATATTAAGCTGATAACTTCAAATGCATAAAAAAGCTCTACATTTTTACATGTCCCCTCAAATTTTATGTTTTTGATATCATATTCACATGTATTTATACTGTATATCCATTAACAAATTATTTTGTTAGAGTTATTTTGAGTCCTTTTGTCTTTTAACCTTTACACCACACTTTTAAGTTATTTACCCACCACCATTGTAATATTAGAGTATCCTGAATTAAACTATATACTTACTTTTACCAGTGAGTTTTATACTTTCATATGTTTTCATGTTACAAATTAGTATTCTTTTATTTCAGCTTGAAGAACTCCCTTTAATGTTTCTTGTAAGGTCAGTTAAGTGACCTTCAGTTTTTGTTTTTCTAGAAGAATCTTTATCTCTCTTTCATTTCTGAAGGACAGCTTTCAGGGGAAGAGTATTCTTGTTGTCTTTGTTTTTTTCCAGCACTTTGAAAATATCATCCCACTGCTTTTAAGCCACAAGGCTTCTGCTGAAAAATCTGCTTATAGCCTTAAAGGTGTTATTTTCTATATAACAAGTTTTTTTTTTGTTGTTGTTGTTGCTTTTAAGATTCTCTCTTTGACCTTAAATTTTGCCAATTTAATTATAATGTATCTTGTTGTGGGTCTCTTTATATTCATCCTATTTGGCATTGGTTAGGCTTCCTGGACCAGGATGTCTATTTCTTTTCCCAGGTTAGGCAATTTTTCAACCATTATTTCTTTTTATTAGTTTTCTACTCCTTTCTCTCTTTTCCTTTCGAGACTCTTGTAATATATATATAGTCCCATAAGCCCCTTAAGCTATCTTTACTCTTTTTCATTCTTTTTTTCTTTTTTCCCCTTTGATTGGATGAATTCCATAGCAGTGTCTCTGAATTTTCTGATCCTTTCTTCTGTTTGTTCTAGCTGTGCCTCTACTGAATTTGTCAGTTCACTTATTGTATTCTTCAGCACTATGATTTCTGTTTATACTTTTCTCTCTATTGAAATTCTCATGTTCAGTATTTGCACTCCTGATCTTGGTGAGCATGTTTATGACAGTTAAATTGAACTCTCTGTTTGGTAAATCACTTATCTCTACTTTATTAATAATGGTTTCTGGAGATTTATCTTGTTCTTTTGTTTGAAATATTTGGTTGGCCAAAAAATTCATTCAGGTTTTTCCATAAGATAGAATGGAAAAACACAAACAAACTTTTGGCCAGCCCAATATATTTCTTTGTTTCTTGATTTTCCTTGATGTTCTGTGTTAGTTTCTGCACAATGGCTCGAAGAGTCACTTTTTCCAGTCTTTATAGACTGGTCTTGTGCAGGAGATGAACCTTGTCAATAAGCTAGCCTAGGCTCCTAGCTGCTGCTCAAACCTTTGTAATTGTTCAAGCCACGGTCCTTGTTCTTAGTGGCTGCCTGTAGTTGAGGGTGTCCCAAGACACCTCAAGACCTTTCAGTGTCCCAAAGGAGAGGATTGCAACAGCACCTAGATGCAGGCTGATTAGAAGCCAGACCCTCAGGCAGTAGCTGGGCATATGTGCAGTTGACTACACAGCCCTTCCAGGCAGAAACTGGGAGAAGAGCATTTTGCCCACTCCCTCTGTACTGAGTCTTTGTGGTATAGCTGTGGCAAGTGCTCACATGCCCATTAACAACTGCTTCTTTGTCATAATTCTGTGTGGCTATGAATGCAACCCCACTGGCTATCAGAGATAAATTATTTGGGAGCCCATTCCTTGAATGGCAGCTGTAAAAGTTGGACCCTGTATATATACAGTTTCTTTCCTGATATACTGAGGTATTTTCCCGAGGTACTGGTAACTTGGTTTTATTGTTGGAATGAGCTTGAGGGAGAAGACAGGAAAGTGCTCACCCACTCCCCTGGTCTCTGAGGGGGATCACATCCAGTACAGTATGAAGATGCATGCTCATTAAAAGCTGGACCCTCTGGGCTTCCCTGGTGGTGCAGTGATTGAGAGTTCGCCTGCCGATGTAGGGTACACGGGTTCATGCCCCGGTCCAGGAAGATCCCACATGCCGCGGAGCAGCTGGGCCCGTGAGCCATGGCCTCTGAGCCCGCGCGTCCAGAGCCTGTGCTCCGCAACGGGAGAGGCCACAACAGTGAGAGACCCGCGTACCGCAAAAAAAAAAAAAAAAAGCTGAACCCTCAGGCAGCAGCTGGTAATGTTGCAGTCAAACACCTTCCAGGGAAAGACTGGGAGATGGTAGTGTTTGCCTGCTCCCTCTGTGCTGAGTCTTGTGGGGAATAGCTGTGGCAAGTGCTTGTGTTCTTTTAAGAACTAATTCTTTGTTTGCTATAATAGTGTGGGACTCATGAATGCAAGTCCTGTTGACTTTCAGAGCCAGGCGTTTTGGGACCCCATCCCTCAGGTGGGAACTTTAAAAGTTGGGGCACCATATGTGTGGTTCAAGCCCTTCACTCCCAGAGAGAAGCTGGGAGTTGGGGGGTCCCTTCTGATTGTACGGCACTGTGCTAGGGGTGGGGTTTATAGTCAGAGTGTGTCTCAGCTTTCCCTATGGATTTAGGTGTGTGATTTTCTTATTCACCCCACGTGAAGGAGTCAGTCAGCTTGTCAGCTGGTGTCTGGATTTCTCTCAGTGAATTGCTCCAGGTATAGCTGTGTGCATTCAGTGCATATGTGAGAGGAGAGAAATTTAGAAGCCTCCTATGTCACTATCTTGGTCCTGCCTCTTAAAACCTCATTTAAACTGAAAAGTTTATATACTTCCAGTTGTTCAAGTAAAATTTTGATTAATTCTTAAGTTCTTATGTTTTGCCACAGCAAAAACAGGTATTCTAAAATATTGGTTTTTAGATACTTACCTAGAATATAATATGTAAATCATATTTCCCTTAGTATCTTTGCATATCGACTTTAGTTAAAAAGAGTATTTAGTAACAAATTTTTCTTTGTATATTTAAAATCATCTCCTTCAGTCACAATATAAATTACAATTAAAGATAAGCATGTCTGTTGTTAACTTTTGTAAACATGTTTTCTTCTGAAAATAAGTTGAATATTATATCTGTGAGGTGATATTATTCAACCATATTTTGCTTACATTTTATAATTTTTCTTATATCAGGTATTAATGAAATACAAAATATTTCTCCAAAGTTTTATTTTTTAATATGTTGGTCTTTTGAAGGAGATATCTGGTGCTTTGCTATGCCATTGAAAAAGGATATCATCTGTATACCCAATGGAAACCTTAACATGGTTGGTCATTAGCTTGGAAGAGAGTCCTGTAATTCACTAGACTTTCAGTGGTGGACTTTGATTACATTTCCATTTTCTGAAGGGTAGTATAAATTTTTAATATATTTCTTTGAAATCAGTTTTTTTTTTTTAATGAGGAAAAAAAGTACTATTACAGAACCAAACTTGGGTCTGCTCACCTGCATGCAGTAAAGCCAATCTACTGACACCCGGTTGTGGTGAGGGAAAGTGCAGGATTTATTGCAGGGCACCAAGCGAAGAGTCCAGAGCAGCTAGTACTCCAAATACTGGAACTCTTGGATAGGTTTCATGAAAGCATTTTTAAAGGCCAGGTGAGGTGTTGGGTGGGGGTTACAGGGTATGTAATCAGTTCATGCATAATTCTCTGACTGGCTGATGGTGAGGTAACAGGACAGTGTCATAGGGGTTAACATTACTGATTCTTAGGCTCCAGTAGGTCTGGGGACTATGTGCTCATGGTCATCAAGTAGTTAACATCTTCCATTTCCTGGGGGCTTTAGCATCTGTAAAATGACTCTGGAAATGTGCACCAGATACTATTATCTAGGTACTTCAGAGCGGCGCTAAAGTAGAGGAAGTGGGAGAGAGGTCTGTCCTGGGAAGGGTCTTGTTCAGTTGGGAATTGGGAAGCAGAACTAGTTCTCATAAGTTGTCTCATCAGCATAGAAATGTTGTAAAGAAGGGTAGCTTTTCCTTAGGCATATTTTTTCTAGGTTAAAATGATTCCTGGTGAAATATTTTTCAGCCTAGCATAGTACACTTCTCTAATGATAAAATTGTGTCCCCACAATCTTGCATCTTCTCCCCGGTGACTGTTGTTCAGACATATGAACAATTTCTTTGCTGGGAAAATCCTTATGTTGATAAATATTTACTTCAGATTTGTTAATTGCAGTAATTAATATAACATCCATGCAAGCAGGGATTTTGTGTGATTTCTTCAGTTAATGAGAGTGATTGGTGACTGGTCAATAGTGACTGACACATTGTAGATCTTCATTAAGTATGTTATTTTTTTGACTGAAAAAAATGCACAACCTGAAAGTTAAGAGTTATGTTTTGTTCAGTGGGCAAACCTGAGAAGTTAGGCCTGGGATGCAGCATCTCAGATAATGATGAGAAACTGTTCCGAAGAGGAAGTGGGGGGAGCCAGGATATATAGGACTTTTGGCAACAAAACCAGATGGTTAGAACATCAAAAGATTACTGTTAATAAAATTAAACCAGATATCTCAAGTTAAGGAATTTAGTGCTTTTCTATGTATGGAAAGATGCATGAGTCTGGCCTCACTGAAATCATTCCTTTGATATGCACCTCAGCTATCTGGGGCCAAGTATCCTGTGTTTTATCATCCTGAGTTTCCTCAGGGTGCACCGTGAGGGGTGGCTGCAGTGACTGAATTGGCAGTGGGCAGCCCCTTTGTCTCCATCCTGAATGTCCCTCAGGGCTCACTGTCTGGGAGGCTGTAATGTGATGGCTTGATGGCTGCAACATCATTTGTTTACAGATATAGCAGGCAATATTTTGGTTCACAGTTCATGTATGCATGAATGGATGCCTGACTGACTGACTGAATGAATGGAGTAAAACTGATCCAAGCTAACCATTGGCTCTCCATAATAGAGATGTGGATGATGTTTCTATGCTGAATACAGTTGTGTTTTTCCTTATTTCAAGTTAAGGGGTACATCATTGTTCCCACCTATAATGGAAAACATAGAAAATTCTGTAAACTGTTCCTTCATTTTTTTTGAAAAAAATTCCTCTTGGTGATATTTTTGTTCAATATTAGAAAATATCTTTATTATAATCACTATTTAATTGAACTTTTTTGTATAGGGAATTCTCTCTTCATTAAAGAATTTATTAACCTTACAATCAACTTGATAATATAAACGTTATTCTTCTTATAACAAAATTAATTTTAAGTGATACTATCATGTTCCTCATAATGCAATCAAGTTGTAGAATTCATTAGTCTTCTGCTAATGTGTTTCCTTTGAGAGCTTAAACAAAACTCATTGATTCATTTATCCATTCATGAATTGAGACATTTGTTGAACACCTACAATATGTGAGTCATTATACTGAGGCCAAGAAATGCAATGGCTCAGGGCTTCCCTGGTGGCACAGTGGTTGACAGTCTGCCTGCTGATGCAAGGGACACGGGTTCGTGCCCCAGTCCGGAAAGATCCCACATGCTGTGGAGCGGCTAGACCCATGAGCCATGCCCACTGAGCCTGCGCGTCCGGAGCCTGTGCTCTGCAACGGGAGAGGCCACAGCAGTGAGAGGCCCGCGTACGAAAAAAAAAAAAAATAAGAAGAAGAAATGCAATGACTCAGATGTCTCTGTCCACAGATGTTCAAAGTCTAGTAGGGAAGGGAATAACTGTGGTTAGTGAGTTAAGTGCTCAAGCATGGGGAGCATGTAGGCAAGGCATCAAAATCAAACCAGGAAATCATAGAGTTTTCTGTAGGAGTTGGTGAGTCAGATGATTTTTGAAGAGACAGCTCCACGCTGGCTATATAAAAAACATGGTTGTTCTGGAACAGTGATGGCAGGTGTACAAGAAGAGCAAAGAGAATCTGTGAAAGTATGGAGAAGTAAAATAGACATAGTGAATAGTTGTGGCTATAGCTGACAGTAGTACATGTAAGTCAGGAACTCTCTATTATATAGCAAACATTTGTGTGGTAGAATGGGTGGAATGTCTTCTTCCACTTTTTATATTAAACTCTCCACCTAGGTAATTTCATTCACTCCCAAGGGAAATGCACATGTTTATCAAGAATATATGAAACACTAAACATGCCTATTGGTGGACTATAAAGTTAGCTTCAACATATTAACATGCAGAAACCATTTTTTGACAATACAGCAAGTTAGAAGTAAAAAAATAAAGACATGTTTGAATATTTAAAAGCATGCTTCTAAACAACTCAGAGATTAAAAATAAATCATTATGGAAATGATAAAATATGAACTGAATGAAACACTTACTACCTGTCATTCCATGTAGGTTACAGCTGAAGTAATGCTTTAGAAAAATAAATTTATAGTCCAAATGCTACATTAGAAAGAATAAAAGTTAAAAATTCATTAGCTAAGCATTCAACTTAGAAAATAATACCCAAATATATCCAAAGATTTTAGGAAGAAGGAAATAGTGAAGGTAATTCATAAATTAATGAAGTAGAAAAAAATAAGCATATGGTATAATAAACATAGAATAGAGTGGATCCACAAAGACTTATTCATTTTAGAAAGGCTAATAAAAATAGACAAAACTCCAGTAGGATTAATAATTTAAAAAAGGAATTACACAATTACACTGGAAGTAGAGATGTAATTTTTATTTCTACAGAGGTTGAATCACTAATAAGAGAATATTATGAACAATTTCATGCCAGTAAGCTCAGAAAGATGGACTGGAACAATTTGTAGATCACTGCAGTGGCCTCAAAATCAGTCCTCTAGACTTGGTTCGTAAGTCCTCTCAGTTCATTATCCACACAGTAAAGTGATCAGTTTACAAGGAAATCCAATCATGCTACTCTTCTGCTTCAGTATAAACCAAAAATGATTTCTTGCTAGTCTAAGGGGAAAGTATAAAATCCTCAATGTTTCCTGCAAGAGGCATCATCTTCCTTCCACCTCTCCATTTTCATCTGTTTCTGCTCTGTCCTTGCTTACTGCTCTCCTACCACATTGTTTTCCTCTGCCTCTGTTCCTAAAATATGCTGAGTTCCTTTCTGTCTCAGGCTCTCCGCCCAACCTATTCTCTCCATAAAGGCATATTTTTTCACCACATTCTCTTGAATAATTCTTACTTAGCTTTCAGATAAATGTTACTTCCTCCATGAGAGCTTCCCAGATTCCATAATCCCAGATTAGGTTGCACTAGTACAACCTTTCCCATTATTCTGTGCTTTTCTTTGACAAGTTCAATCCCATTTAGGTGTGATTATATTTTATTTATTTTTCATTATTCATTACATGTACATATACATTTCATAATGGCAAGAATCATGTCTGTTGAATTGACTGCTTTAATCCCCAGTGCCAGCTTAAAATCTGCCCCATTGTAAATTTTCAGTCCACTCACTCATTCATTCAGAAAAAAAATGTTTATTGTGTATTTTTATGGACTTGGCTCCCCTAGAAGTTATGGCAACTCAGCAATGAACAAAACAGACAAAGTTGCTGCCCTTGTGGAGTTTAATTCTATCTATGTGTATGGGGATGTATGGATACCAAACAAAATAAATGACTGAAGTGCTGTCTGATGGTGATAAGTGCTGTAGAGAAAAATAGAGATGTACTTTTAGAGAGTATGGACAGGAAAAACTTCACTGGGGAGTTTATTTGAATGATGATTTGAGAGTCTTCTCTAATACTTCCAGAAAAAATATATAATTATTCCTTCCTCAGGGCTTTTAAATTTTTATTTACAACAACTTCATTATAATTTGTTGTTTTATTTCATGTTGCTTGCCCAGCTTTGACTGTGGATGCCTTAAGGAATCTTTTAATTCCCGTCATGCTTGTATTTTCCAGTTAGTACTTTTGAACAAATTAAAGGATACTTGAATGAATGAAGATGTTTAAAGATAGACTGCAATTTATTTATTTTACACAGAGCTTTTAAAAAGGCTTTATCGATATATAAATAACATACAATAAACTGCACATATATAAAGTGTACACTTTGACAAGTTTTGATGTATGTATAAACTCATTTTGTAAGCATTTCTTCCTGCCTGCCCCCTAGTCCCAAAGCAACCACTGGCCCACTTTCTGTTAGTATGGATTAGTTATCATTTTATTGAGTTTTATATAAAAGGAGTCATTCTGTATAAACTCTTTTGTGTCTGCCTTCTTACATTCAGCATACTATTTTAAGATTTATCCATGTTGTGTGTATCAATACTTCATTCTTTTTTATTGCTGAATAGTATTCTATCACATGGATGTAACAGAATTTATGTTTTCCTTGTTGATGGATTTACACAGGGTTTTAACCATTTGTCTGTGACTTACCTCTCCACAGACATATTAGTAGTAATAAAGTCTGCACGGATTGGGGGTAAAGAAACACCAAATACTAAGGTTGAAAATAGAGAAACAAGTGTAAAACTATTTATTCTAGATATTTTCAAATTAGTAGATATTTGTGTATTATAATATAGAGGTCTGAAAATTGCCTGTAACCATTGGCATGCTTTTTGGCTACAAGGAAGACTACACAGATGCTTGAATATTGGTAGAATCACTACTTGCTATCTCTATTTTTAAAATTATAGTAACTATAAAACTGTATGTTTAACTTCTGCATTGGAAATCCTCTAAAACTATAGTTAAAACCTCATAAAGAC
Source organism: Phocoena sinus (assembly GCF_008692025.1). Lineage (NCBI taxonomy): Eukaryota > Metazoa > Chordata > Mammalia > Artiodactyla > Phocoenidae > Phocoena > Phocoena sinus. Next base: position 31,659,665 of record NC_045779.1, on the reverse strand, counting down.
AGTGTGGAAAAGAAAATTGCATAATCACTTTGCCTTTGCATGAAAAAAATATTCCTTTTAGATTAAGCTGTCATTTTCCTATTATGACTGTTAGATAAAGGGGGTATGAAAAAGTAATCTATTATTTTTGTATATGTATTATGTTTAATGTCATCACTTTTTTTCTAATGTTAAGTCTTAACCATAAATTAAGTGATCTTAAGTAAGGACATACTGCATCTTTCTTTTGTTTTTTTAGTTTTAAGTTTAATCAGCTTAAAATGCATCTGTCTATGTAGGGATACATCTCTCTCTCTAGCTATTGGCATCTATCAACATTTTTTTTAGAGTAGTGCTAGTCCAAAGAATAATTGGGAAGAGAATGAAAACAATAGTTCTTCATTGTACTTTCCCTTTCAATGTACTCTTCTAGAAAATGCCTCTCTGCCAGTGTTTTTGGACCGGTTTAAGGAAGGAGAGAGAGTCATCCAAATAAAAAATATTCACAAAGATGTTAGAATTTTCATATAGATATAATCTTCTTTTACAGTAGACATATAGACTTGTAAAAACTTACTCCAATTGCAAAGAAAAAATATTTTAATGTCAGGCATTGGGGCTTGGCTGAGAGAGACAATTGATAGGGCAATCCCACCAATCTCTAAGATGTCAGCTTATCATGCCTGCAAGAAGGGCCAGTTCAGGCATCTTTGGTAGAGCTTTAAATACAAAGAATTCAAAATATTAAAAATAGAAGTATGGAGGAGAAATTGAAAGGGAATCCAGAAAAAAGGAAATATGACAATATTGCCTTGTTTGTAGGTAACTGACAATTTTTAGTAATTGACAATTGATTCCTAGATTTAGTCCTCCAATAATGGAAGCTGCTTTAGCTGTAATTCTAACTTTTTAAACTGAATTGTTTTGATGTATTTTTTTTTATGTATTTCTTATCTCCCTCATTTAAACTATTTTATTTCTGGAATGTAGTATTGTGCAGTGATTAAAAATATAATCAGAAAAATCTGTATTTGAAGTTCTTCTTTCTCATATTCTTATTTTTTGGATCATGATTGAATTATTTAACAGCTTCCTCTTCAAAACTAAGTGACCACATCTAAAAATGAGAAATTGTAATTTCTTCAAATTTTCTGTGACTGTTGGGCTATTAAATGAGAAATACACATTAATGCTCTATCATAATGCCCCGTGCATAGTATGTGCTCAGTTAGTGAAGATTAATGGTGGCACCCATAATTATAAGTTTTGATATTCTTCACAATATCTTTTTCCTTACCACTCAATCTTTCCTAGACATTACCCCTATACTGAAGTTAATAATGTGAAGATAAAGAAAAGGGGTACCTTCTCAATTAGGTAGTGTTAATAACTAATATTAAGTTTATAAAGCACTATATATACATCATCTCATATAATCATTTAAAAATGTGGAAGTATAGGGCTTCCCTGGTGGCGCAGTGGTTGAGAGTCCACCTGCCGATGCAGGGGACACTGGTTCGTGCCCCTGTCCGGGAGGATCCCACATGCCGCGGAGCGGCTGGGCCCGTGAGCCATGGCCACTGAGCCTGCGCGTCTGGAGCCTGTGCTACGCAACGGGAGAGGCCACAACAGTGAGAGGCCTGCGTACCGCAAAAAAAAAAAAATGTGGAAGTATATATTATCACCCTATTTCATATAGTAGCAAACTGAAAATGCACAAAGAGAGAGAGAGATTTTAACGAATTTGTTCAAGCAATTGTGGAGGCTGACAAGTTCAAAATCGGCAGGCCACTGAAGACCCAGAGAAGAGTCAATTTGGCATCTAGAGTCTGAAGGCAGTCTAGAAGCAGACTTTTGTCTTCCTCAGGAGAGGACTCTTTATTCCTCTTAAGGCCTTCAACTGATTGGATGAGATCTATCTACATTATGAAGAGTAAATCCGCTTAAAGTTTATTGATTTAAATGTTAATCTCATCTAGAAAATACCTTCACAGCAACATCTAGACTAGTGTTTGACCAAATATCTGTGTACTGTGGCCTAGCCAAATTGACACATATAATCAACCCTCACAACTTGTTAGTGATAAGTTGACCTTTAGGTCCCCAGGATACAGGTTGGAGGTCACTTCTGTTCACTTCCCATACTCCTCATTCAGTGTTGCCTGATGGACACCTTTCAACAGCTGTTTTTGCCACTAGGTGAAGGAGGTTGTTTGCCTACCAACAGTGTGGGCCTTGTGCAGCCCTGTGAATGTAATCTCCAGGCATGTAGTACAAAAAGATGGAGAGTTTGTATGTAGATCACCTAAGTTAAATTTGCAAAGTAAGGAATTTCTTAATAAATCCCCAACATTTTTTACCCATGCTTTAAAAAATGCATAAAAGTAGAGAAGACCATTTTTTATGTTATTCAATGTATAATTTCTATATCTGATTTTTGAGTGAAAAATTGTAATCTATTCTACTCAGTGTTAATTCTTTACATTTTTCCAACTGAATGAAAAAAAAAGAAGAAACAAAACAAAACAAAACAAAAACAAAAAATATGCAACGGTGATGTAAGTTTTTATAGTTAAAATAGTTTTAATTAAGGATTTCTGCTATATCATCATCTGATTTGTCCTCTTCTTCAGAAGGACTATATTTGAAAAGCAATAGGCACTTTAGAAGAAATTCTTAGTATTTTAGTAATCATGTAAATGTGCTGTTTACATCTGTGGAAGCAATGTCTTTTGTTTCTCTTTAGTGATCTACCTACTTTTTCTTTTCTTCCTTCCTTCCTTTCTTCCTTCCTTCTTTCCTTCCTTCCTTCTTTCTTCCCCCCCTCCCTTTCTTCATTCCTTTTTTCTTTCTTCCTTTTCTTTCTGTCCTTTCTTTTTTCTTTTAACACTCTACTGTTTTCAGAGAACAAATGCTAGACACTGAGATAATGGTTTGTATTTTTACCAGTGTACCTCAAAACTTTTTTTACAATGATGTGAGGTAAACATAATTAATATTTATTTTAGTAGAATACAGCAATGATAAAAATTAAAACTTGAAGCTGACCTTTTTAAAAAAGTAAATAAGCCAATCAAAAAGAAAAAGAAAGGGCTTCCCTGGTGGCGCAGTGGTTGAGAGTCTACCTGCCGATGCAGGGGACATGGGTTCGTGCCCCGGTCCGGGAAGATCTCACATGCCACGGAGGAGCTGGGCCCGTGAGCCATGGTCGCTGAGCTGGCACGTCCGGAGCCTGTGCTCCACAATGGGAGAGGCCACAACAGTGAGAGGCCCGTGTACCGCAAAACAAAAAAAGAAAAAAAAGAAAAAGAAGATTTTTAATCTTTTTTGAAAATTTCATTTCCTCTATCACAGTATTTTCTCATTGGCTAAAGAAATGGCATAAACTTTTAAACATACTTCAAAATATTACAAAAGTTATACATGCATGTGGGATGAAAAATACTGATGGATAGAAGATAAAAAGTAAAAGCCTTATACATGGTCTCCTTTGATATGTGAGTTTTCCCTTTACAAGTGGCACTGATGATCTAGATCATTGTGTGTATAATCCAAGGTATGGAGAGGAGACAGGCAGGATGGCCCTCCTAAGATGGGCTCACATCTGTAAACAATTCATCACACTATAATTAATTTCATTTTACAAGGCTGGAGGGAATGCATGTTACTTTGAAGTTCTTCCTGCCTGCCTCAGTTTTCTCTGAGAGAGTGAATGGCATATTGTTTCATGTGCTATGTTACTAATAGTAACTAATAGAGACACTAAGTAGATGAAATCATTTCCAAGACAAAAGATTAATCATAATGATAGAATAATATGCCTATGGTACCAAGGCATACACTTTCAGTCTTTGAGAACAAGCAAATGTACACACAAACAGAGATAACCAATAACAGCTTCATCCTCTTTAGCAAACGCTTCATTCCATGTCCATGTAGTAGGCAAGATACAATTAAGAAAAGCTGAATTCAGTAATGTGAATTTGAATCAGCCCTGTTATTAGCCAGATGTCTTTGAGCAAAAATGCAAATGTCAATGCTTTCGATTCTTCATCTGTAAAATAAGACTGTTGGACTAAAAGAGTTTAAGGTCTTTCCACCTCCAAAACTCTTGTCAGAATTTTTATGGAAAATCTTATGGAAGATGGTCTTGTCAGTAAAATAGAGATGATAAGATTTAGGAGGATTATTAATTACCAAACAATCTGATGCTTATATGCTCATTTAAAATTAATTTATATAAGACTTTGAGCAGTCTTTGAAATAAATCTTTCATCTCTGAAAATGGAGATATTTATAACCTGGAATGACTTGTCTATATCACAGGAGCTGTAAAGTATTATATCAATGTATGATTTCTTTAATTACTACTAATACTAATTCTGCCTTAAGTACTACATAGTGTGAGAAATCTTGAAAGAGATAGCTGGGAGTAAGTATTAGAGCAGGTTAGATCAGTGGTGGCCCAGATCTGAAAAGTGAGTCAGCAAGGAGAGAGAAGACAACAGTCTCAGTCCTGGGGTCAGTTTTAATTATTTATATTCATGTTAGGCAGGACATTCTTCTATCACAATTATCATCACCAGCAACTAATGTCATCAGCAATTAACAGTTGAGGAGTGCTTATGGTATGCCAGGCACTGTTCTAAGTGCATTACATTTAATCCTCACAAAAATTAAATGGAATACATATTTTGGGGTCACACCACTAACTATAAAGTGGCAGATTTGGACTCCATTTCAGATTGTTTGATTCCAGAGTATGTGCTCTCAACCATTCCACTGCACTACCTCCTAATTTTTCTGTTCAGTTTCCTCTGTTTACATGCTCTTTGTATGCTTTCTACTTCCAATTTCCATCCCTATGCACAGATTTTTTACTTTATGAAACCCTTATTTTTCCAATAAGTCATTAGTTTCAAGGTGAAAAGCTGGTGGTTTAGTTTACTGCTTGTGCATTCCTGCTAAGAAATCCAGTTATTTGACTGAAGACACCTAAGCCCATGTGCCAGTTGCCTGACTTGGATGTTATGGGTTTTTAAAATAAAACATGTAAAATTTCTTTAAGAAGTCATTTGGATGTAACTCAATATGTATTTTAACACATATGTTATTATTTTTTATCAGTGATTCTTAAATTTGGGGGTGATACAGAATCCTTCAAGAAGTTGAGCCTATAAAATCTTTATTCCAAAGGAAAGAAAGAAATGTATATCAACACACTTCATGAAACTTGGGACTGCCTGAAACCTTTCCTAGGGCCACAGGTTAAGAACACCTGATCCATGGTTGAAGCTTTATTTATCCACACATAGTAACTTTAGTAATGCTATAATCTTATTATATTAACTCCTGAAAGACATTTAAACAAGGAATGAGTAAATGGAATAAAAGGCAATATATACTTTGGGGTTTTAAAAGGCAACCAACTCCTTTCCTCCATTAGTCTTTGACCTTCCTTTACTGCCCTTCTTTCCAGCAAGTCTGCTTTACTGAGTTACCAGAGTTAAAAGGGCCTAGCTCTAATTGTGTCTGTAAGTACAGGTCAGAGCCTAACCCTGAATTTTCTATATTTGTTCTAATAGCTTTTGAAAGAAACAAAGGATCTGCTGCAGTTAAAGAAGGGTCAAGGAAGAAAAGTTAGTTAAATGATTAAATCAGAAAGCAGTTATTAACTTAAAGACCACTGCTGGGGAGACCCATGGAGCCCTGAGCCATTAAATCAGAAAGAGCTTGCACACATAAGTCCCAAGGCCAAAACTATTCCTGAAGTGGGTGGGTAAGAAAAGTGATTGTGTACACTTCATTTGGATTATATCATACTCTTGTTGAAATACTTTAACTTTTATTAAATTCCCAGGGAAACATGAATACCACATTTTAGATCTGTGGCACATCTAAAATTCTAGTTTATATTTCAGATGAAATCAGTGCTTCAAGATGATAGACTCAAATATGAATAAACATATTTGGTTAATTAAATGAGTTTCTAAGTAATCCATCTGCTATTTGGTAATTGAGCACAACTCCACTTTATGTTGTTTTATTAAGGATAAGTGATTTGAGGTTTTTTCCATCTCTAAAAAATGAGCATAAATAGATTTTATTTATTAAAGCATCCGCTCAATGAAACACTGATTTAATCATTCATTGCTAGGTTAAAAAAAAAAATCTTTAACTGAATAATACTGTTCTCCAGAAGCTAGACGTATCTTCTTAAAGTTGTACATAATATATGTCAGTTTGCACGTTTGGCCATAAAATAGAATCATTACTGTGAAATAACTAGACTTGACACCCACTTTGGGGACCATTTAAGGAAAGCAATTGAATAATATTGCAAAGTCCAGTGCTTTTGTATCCTGTACATTAAATATTGGTTCAATGTGAATAAACTTTGCTGTATGAGAAGTTTCCATGATAGGGGCAGGCTGTGTCCCAACAAGTCTCCCCATTCATCATTATTCAGCATTTATTTCAATATGTGCAGGCAATATGCTGGCAGCTTTGTCATTTAAAGGAGAGAAAAGCCCCATCTCTGACACTGAAGAGCTCAACTTTGGTAGTGGAAGGTGCTCATCTGCCCAGATGGAATGTACTCTTGGAATTAAAAGGAATCATACTTGTATCATATGAGAATAAGTACTTGGATTTGACCATCAAGGAACTGAAATTAATAAGGGAAAAGTGGGATGAGAAGGGCATTTGAGGCTGATCAAAGGAACTACTTAAAGGTGGAGAGATCTGGGGATAATGCAGAAAAGGGCATACCATCCGGTCTGGATGAAACATGGATTGCCAATAGGAAAAGTGTAATGACAGAAATCTAGAAAAGCAGCTGCGCCATAAAGTAAAAGGGCTTGAATTTCTGGCTTAGAAGCTCACAATTTATTTTGACAGGCAATTTTAAGGAGTAAGGGGTAGGGGTAGAATTAAAATAATATCTCACATTTACTGAACATTTACTAGGTACTAAGTATTCTGGCTAGGAATTTTCATATTTTATTTAATCCTATGGAAAATTTAAAAGTAGGTGTGTTATTTTTCCCTATTTTAATAGATGAATAATCTGTGTCATAGAGACATTAAGTAAGTTGTCCAAAGTCACTTACAATAAATGGCAGAGCCAGGGTTCAAACCTGGATCCCCTTGACTCCAGAGTCTAACTCTCTTATTTACTATACCATGATTTGACTTAGACCTTAGGAAGATAATTCTAGAAACACTGTATAGCTTAGGTCATGGAGAGAAGAAACTAGGGACTGTGAAAAAAGTAATGAGACACAAAATCAAGGTACTACTACTAGAAATGCATGGAATGGGCCTTAACATCAGTGCAAAGCTCAAAGCAGGGAACTTGGCCCAGGTATTACTGTTTCCAGAGGAAGGATCTTCTTTTTTAACTAGAGTACACTTAGATGACACCTTTAATCCGTACGATCCAAAATATTTACTGGTTATACATTACTGGCCTGTATTAATCACTGTTTTTTCTCAAGTTGTTTTGCATATGTAAATGCTTCATTTCTTTATGTAGATTCTAAATTCACTGAAAACAAGAATTGTCTCTCATACTATCAAGCCTATGTCACACAGCCTTAACTGTATGCTAAATAAAGTTGTTGCTCAAAAAGAAATTGTCCGGGCTTCCCTGGTGGCGCAGTGGTTGAGAGCTCGCCTGCCAATGCAAGGGACACGTTCGTGCCCCGGTCCGAGAAGATCCCACGTGCCGCGGAGCAGCTGGGCCCATGAGCCATGGCCGCTGAGCCTGCGTGTCTGGAGCCTGTGCTTGTAGCGGGAGAGGCCAGGGCAGTGAGAGGCCCGCTTACCGCAAAAAAAAAAAAAAAAAAAGAAATTGTCCACTTATATTGAGAGTCTGTTTGATATTTATATTGGTGGTATTTGATTAATTTCACCGTGTGAGATAGTTATTGCTGACTTGCATTGGCTCCATTGCCAGAGAAAGTATGCTTGCACAGTAATCATATATTTAACTATCAGTTTGTAAACGGGCCCTCATACACAGTGGACAGGGAGAGACCAAAGAAAGAGGCAGACCACTCCAGATTGGTAGGTAGCAGTTTTAATGAGTAAAGAAACTTAATTATGAGGCTTGCCATTGGTGGCCTCAAGACAATAGATCTCATCTCTAGACAGTATATCTTCATCATCAGAATCTTAAAAGTTTGTATAGAGGCCTTAACTAGATTCAGTCACACACGCAGTGTGGATAGTCTCAACATCACATGTCTATCTCAAGGCTGTGTCCTTGGGGCAACTTCTGGGAATATGGAAGGCACATTCCTAGGACAGAGGAGAACATGGGGATCCTCGAATTGCCCAAGTCCAGCACACAGTTTCAACTGGTGATCTCTTGATGACCTCCCCCAACTTTAACATTAGATGTGTAAGGGCCTTGAGTGCATCCTCTTAAGACTGAAAATATATAGAAAACTTCAGTATATACTGTGACTGTATATCTGTGAAGAGTCTCAAATCACAGAACCGTGTGAGGATCACTCAGTCTGTAATCCTGTTTTTTAAGTGGCCTGTGGCATTTCTGTTGAGAAAATTATGAGAAATGATCTGATATGTAGTAATGAGAACTCACAAATATATAGTCCATTCAATATGTAGTAGTAAATGTATCAATAGTTCTGTGGAATTTGGAAAGTATTTGGCCAGTTTTATATACTAAGAAGTGTCTTTTTTCTGCGTCCCTGATTCATTGGAAGGTTGCTTCAGTTTTCTCATCTGTAAAATGGTTTTCTGTGTAGTCTATGGTTAAGTCAATGCAATTAAAGAAATATAACATAGTTTCTTATAAAAAGCACTCTGAAATCTGAAATGAAAGCTATTTCAGAAGTTCAAATTGGCATTGACTATCCATCAAGGCTTAAATTGACGATGGGGACAACTTCTTTGCTTGCCCATATGTGAAATTTGATCCTCATAGATCAGAGTCTGGAGAAGTAAATTAGTGATAACCTCCAGGTTTCCTCCCCACTCCAATCACTCTTTTCATGGTTTGATATCTGTGCAGAAAAATAAATCCAGAATTTTTAAATGTCTTGACTCAGGAAGAATCCTTAGCACTGTTTCATGTTAGAATTTGGAATGTTTTAACACATTTTAGATAAGAAGATGAATCAGAATATGACATTTTCAAAGTTATAATCTAAAACTATGTATATATGTTTATCACATTAAAATATTTTGGAGAAAAAGTTTTTTAAATGGCCACATCCTAATACAGAACTTGTTTTAATTTAGCATATTTGAAAATAAGGAAGTTAGAATCATTTTGGTGAAGCTAATATTTTTAGATAAAGGAAAGAGAGAACCAACCAGTTATTTTCACAGGTGTTATTTAAGCTGTATAAGACTTGGGCACCTTTAACACTTACAAGCTGGTTACCTGGGTAACCTCCCAGTGACCTTTTATGGCTCTCATGAGCTTTAGTTGGAGAAAAGAGCTGCATGGTTTAAATATGGCATGTATAATGATTGTTTTGCTTTCTGTTACCACTGGACTTTCATTTCTGGACTTGGTAGAATGTGTGTTCTTTAAGTATTTTCCTGTGCTAACAGTTTCTGCCCAAGGAAATTAAGTAAGGAGAAGCTGGATGATTTTATATTCTACTTTATCAAATGAACTGCAGCACACACTGGAAATCTCATAATGACTAAAGAATCAATAATTTTATGCCTATATTGGGTTAAGTAATGGCTCAGTTTTGAGTTGGATACACCCCTGTTATTTCAATGAATTATTATAGAATCTATCCACTCTTTCTGTTCTGTTGATTCCACTTTCTTGTCTCAAGTCTACTGTGGATACAAAGAAGGATCAAAAAGGAAATTTTATAACTGTTTTCAAGATGGTATCATAGATATTTCAGGTAAAATATCTAGATAATATTTATTGAGGACCTTCTTTATGTTGAGCACTGACATATATATCATCTTTCAATTCAGCAATATTTGGAAGATGGAAGTTTTAATCCCCATTTTAGCAATAAGTATACTGAGACCTGGAAAGGTTATATGACTTCCTATTTCTGCACAGGTAGTAAATGCCAGAGGTCTTTTACTAGATGACGTGCAGTGACTTGATTTCTGAGTTCTAGGATTTTTTAATTTATATAATTTATGTAACTTATGCAACTTCATGTAACTCCCAGAATAATCATGGATAATTCACATCAGGTGGCAAATTTGAGAATAAGAAAAACCGTGCAGCTTGTTTATCCAGTATTTATAAAATGGCATAGTAATCTTATAAATCATGATCACATTTCTTAGAAGACATTAATGTTGCTTTTTATTGTTGATATTATTATTGAAAAATACAAACTCTAAGTAGCTCACAAGCTCACATATTGTCTGACTTTCTAGCCTTCACCCCATAAACTGGCTCATTACGTATTGAGAATCAATATAGTAAAGGGAAAATTTAATTATTATTTTCCTATTGCTTTCATTTCTATCTGTCACTAAAAAATAATTTGATCTAGTGACTATCTAGTGGTAAGTATTTAGATTCAGTGTGAAGTAGCAGTCTAGGTTCTCTGGATCTCAGTTTTTGATGACTAAACAATGAAACATCACATGTTCAAACTGCCATTTTTTTCTTCCCATTAAAGGTTGTGTGTTCAGACTGCTCCAGAGTTATATTTTGAGACATTAGCCCTTGACTATATCTCATTTAACCTCAGTTACTTAATTTCTCTTTACTGTTCCTAGGGTATGTGGTTCTAGGGCAGTGGTTCTACAACTGCAGTCCCCAGACCAGCAGCATCAATGTCACAAGAGGTCTTGTAATTGCAAATTCCTGGCCCCACCCCAACCTCCTAAATCAGATCTTGGGGGTAGAGATCAGCAATCTGTGTTTTCAAGAAACCCTCTGGATGACTGTAAGGCACTCTAAAGTTTGAGAACCCATGTCCTAGAGATAAGCCAAAATGATGAATATTACAAATAGGTAATTCCGAGGTGTGTGACACTCAGTTTCTGTTTCTGTGTAAATCGTCTGATTGTTGATTACATTTTGTTTCTGAATATAAGTTTTCCCTGCTATGGGAAAGTAGAGCATTCCTCTTTTGAAAGCTGAAGCGGTGTAAAGCAAAGAAGCAATTACCTTAGGATACATCTTGCTAACGATGCACAAAATAAATGGTCGTAAAACACAGATGTTCACAAGACATAGTTCAAAGCTATGCCGGCTTGATGCTGAGCTGCAGAGTGTAGTTCCAGGGAAGGAGCTTTGTGGTGCCACTCTTGCTGCTCTGGTGCATGCTGTCTCTATAACTCCATTCAAAACAAATATTGAACACCATTTTTGCTTTTTGGCTTTTTTCATAAAGGCAAAATTCCTGTTTGGATTTCTTTTGTTTAGTGAGAACAGATACTAATGTAGGTCTTTTGTAAAAGTGAAGTGGCGTAAAATGTATTTTAGAAAAGTGGGGAATACCTGTATTTATTTACTTCTATTGAGAAAGGGATGTGTATTTTGCCAGGATAATTTTGTACAAGGATGAAAAGACAGAACTACTCTGTCAAAAAGGGAGATGTAAGAAAAAAATTAAACTATACTGAATATTCTAACCAACTCTTAAATATATCATTTCCGCCATTCTTTGTTTGTTCCTGTATTCTTTGTTTTAATTTTATTTTTGTTTGTTTGTTATTTTCTCCCAGTTTTATTGAGATATAATTCACATACAGCACCGTATAATTTTAAGTTGTAGAGCGTAATGATTTGACTTACATATATCATGAAATGAATACCACAATACATTTCGTGAACATCCATTATCTTATATAGATACAACAATAACAAAAAGAAAAAAAAATTTTTTCTTTGCGATGAGAACTCAGGATTTACTATCTTAACAAATTTCATATAAAATGTACAGCAATGCATATTATATTTACCATGTTGTACATGACATACCTAGTACTTATTTATCTTATAACTGGAATTTTGTACCTTTTGACTATCTTCATCCAACCCCCCACCCCCGACCCATTCCTCAGCTCTGGTAACCACAAATCTAAATTTTTCTATGAGTTTGTTTGTTAGTTTTTGAAGTATAATTGATCTACAACACTATGTTAGTTCCTGGTACATACAGAAAAGTGATGTGATATTTCTATTTCGAAATGATCACTATGATAAGTCCAGCTGTCATCTGTCACTATATAAAGATATTGCATTGTTACTGACTATATTCCCATGCTGTACATTTTATACCTGTGACTCAAATATTTTGTAACTGGAAGAATGTACCTCTTAATCTCCCTCACCTATTTCTCTCTTCCCTCCACCACACTCCTCTCTGGCCACCACTTGTATGTTCTCTCTAACTATGACTCTATTTCTGATTAGTTATGTTTTTTTATTTTTGATTTTCAGATTCCACATATAAGTGAAATCACACAGTATTTGTCTTTCTCTGACAGACTTATTTTACTTAGCATAATACCTCTAGATCCATCTGTGTTTTAACAAATGGCAAAAGTTTATTCTTTTTTATGACTGAATAATATTGCATTATATATATGTGTACATATATATATATATATATATATATATATGTATATCCATATTCTTGGTTGTAGGTTTTTCCCATTCATCACTTTAAATATATCATGCTATTCCCTTTTGTTTTGCAGATTTTCTGCTGAAAAATCTGTTTACAGCCTTATGGGAAATTGCTTGTACATAACTAGTTGCTTCTCCCTTGATGCTTTTAATATTCTCTCTTTATCTTTAATTTTTGCCATTTTAATTACACTGTGTCTTGGTGTGGTCCTCTTTGGGTTGATCTTGATTGAGACTCTCTGTGTTTCCTGGGCCTGGGTGTCTGTTTTTTTCCAAGGTTAAGGAGTTTTTCAGCTAGTGTTTCTTCACATATGTTCTCTGCCTCTTTCTCTCTTTCTTCTCCTTCTGGGGCCCCTGTAAAATGAATATTATTATGATTGATATTGTCCTAGAGGTCTCTTAAACTGTTCTCATTTTTTAAAATCTTTTTTCTGTTTTCTGTTTAGCTTGAGTGATTTCCATCACCCATCTTCCAGCTCACTGATCTTTTCCTCTGGATGATCTTATCTGCTATTGTTTTCTTCTACTGTACTCTTTATTACAGTTATTGTATTCTTCAGCTGTTTCATTCTTCTGTAAATTTTCTGACTCTTTGTTAAAACCCCCTAACTTTTCACACTGTTCATTTATTCTTCCCCTGAGTTAAGTTCTTTGAAAATCTTTATGATCATTACCCTAAACTCTACTAGGTAGGTTGCTTATCTTCACTCCACTTAGTTCTTCTTCTGGGGTTTCAACTTGTTTCTTCTTTTGGAACATATTCCTCTGTCAACTTATTTTGCCTACCTCACTGTTTTTATTTCTTTGTGTTTGGTAGGTTGGTTATGTTTCCCAGTCTTAGAGAAGTGGCCTATGGGGCCCAACAGGACATCTCCTCTGTGGTCACCAGAGCTATATGTGCTAGGGGTATCCTCTATGTGGGCTGCCTGGGTTCTTCTGTTGTGGTGTGCTGATTACTATGGGTGGTCTTGTAGGTGTGACTGGCCCCCATTATGGTTGTTTCCAGACACTGCCTTGTGCAGAGCGTACAGGGCACTGGTGTTTGAGGCTGGGTCATAAGGTGGGTAGCTGTGGAGCCCCAGGAAGTCTTGGGGCTAGTACTGGCCCACTGGTAGGTAGAGCTCAGTCCTGGGGTTGCTAGCTGTGGGGTTGGTAATCCCGGAGATGGTGTGGCTTCAGATGGGTGGAGCTGGTTCCTGATATGGTTAGCTGCAGGGACCAGGGTGACCTGGAGCTGGTGACATCCCACTGATAAGTGAGGATGGATTCCAGAATGGCTGGCTGAGGTGCTCAAGTTTTCCTGGAACAGGTGTTGGTTTGGTGCTGGGCAGGGCAAGGGCCCAGGGAGTCCTGGGGTGGTGCCAGCCTGCTGGTGGGTGGACTAGGTCTTGACATGGCTACTTATGGGGCCACAGAAATCCAGGGACTCGTGTTATCCCACTGGTGGGTGGTGCCATGTCTCAGGGGGCCCCAGGGCTGGTCCCCCTCCCACAAGTAGGTGAAGTATTCTGGGTCTAGAGATGGCCCATTGATGGGTGGTGCCAGGTTCTTTGATCTCTGGTGGGCGGGACCACTCTCCCGCTTGCTGGAGGATCAGGGGGTGCTAGAGCAGTGGACCTGCTGGCAAAAGGAGCTGTGCCTTTGCCCAGCTAGCTGCTTAGCCTGGGAAGTCCCAGGACTGATGCAGCCTGGCTGGTGGGTAGGGTCATGTCCTGGCACTAATAAGCTAGAGGGAAGATGTCAAAATGGATCTTACCAGCACCAGTATCCCTGTGGTGGGTTGAGCTCCCAGATATGGCTGCTATCAGTGTCTGATGTGCTTAACGAGAGTCCCAATTGCTTTCTGCCTCTCCAGGAGGCTCTCCAAGATTAGCAAATGGGTCTGACCCAAACTCCTTTCAAATTACTTTTTCTGCCCTTGGTCCCAGGTGTATTAGATTTTGAGTATGCCTTTTTAGGAGCAGAGTCTCTCTCTTCACCACAGCCCTCTAGCCCTCCCAAAAGTAAGCACCACTGGCCTTCAAAGCCAAACATTCTGAGGGCTTGTCTTCCCATGGCAGGATCCTCAGCCTCAGGAGCCCAGTGTGGGGCTTGGACATTTCACTCCTTGGGAAGAACTTCAGCAATTGTAATTATTCTTATGTTTGTGGGTAGCCTACCTGGGAATGTGGCTCCTTATTGTGTCTTCGCTCTTCCTACCCATCTTGTTTTGACTTCTTCTTTATATCTTTAGTTGTAGATCTTTCCTACTAGTCTTCAAGTCATTCTCATTGATAGCTGCTCTGTAAATAGTTGTAATTTTGGTGTGTCCATGGGAGAATGTAAAGTCAGGGTCTTACTACTCTGCCATCTTCTCCTTCCTTTGTTCCTATATTTTTTAAATGCCAAATTATTTCTTCTCAAACTCATATAGACTTGAACACACACGTGCAAGACTTGCTTTCATCTCCCTTGTTACCCACATCGATTGGTCTGTAAATTCAGCAATTTTACCTTCAGAGTTTACTCAAGTCCCTTCTCTTTCTTCCCACAATCACCACGTCATTAGGTAATGGCTCTGTCCCCTTAACTGATCAGGTGCCTATAGTATTTTTTAATCTAATATAATTTGTACACATAAAAGTCACTAAAATACTACTCTGATACTGTAGTTCATCTGTAAATAAAAAACAAACTAAATATAACAAACTCTTGCTTACCTCATAAAAGTCAAATGTCTTATTCTTGCTAAGGCTTCTCTGTAATCTAGTTATAACCAGGCTTTTCTGTTCTACCTTCCCTCTCCCCCTACATGTTTTCTAGTCAAACTGAGATTTGAGAGCATAATCTTTTTTTTTTTATTTCCTGTCTTGAGATTGTTTCCTCATGCTTTAATTTACTCTAGAATATGTGTTCTCATAGAATGTGGTCATCTATTAGAACCGTTAAACTCATTCACATTTTTGCAGCTTTATTGAGATTCAACTGACAAAAAAATTACATATATTTAATGTATACAACATGATGATTTGATATGTTGAATACTGAGAAGTGATTACCACAGTCAAGCCAATTAACACCTCCATCACCTCACAGTTACCTTTTTTTTTTTTGCTTTTTGGTGGGAGGACACTAAGATCTACTCTTCCAGAAAATTCAAAGTATTTAATACAATACTGTTAACTATAGTGTCACCATGCTTATATTAGATTCCCAGAATTTATTCATCTTACAACTGAAAGTTTGTATCCTATGACCAGTTCCCCTGTTTTTAAAATATGTATTCTGGAAAACTCAGAATATATAAAAAATGTACAGAACATAAGTAGCAATAATCTCATGTCACTTCATTCTTACCACTTTTATATGGGTGATTCTATTATTTATCCTCTTCTTTTGTATATTCTCATCATTGTAACATTATTGTGTATTTTTTTTTGTAAACAATTTTTAGAGCATATTTTAAGTTCACAGCAAAATCAATGGGAAGATACAGAGATTTCCCATATAACCCCCATCCCTACACATGCATAGTCTCCTTATTATCAACATCCCCTGCTAGAGTGGTACATTCATTGCATTTGATGAACCTACATTTGTACATCATAATCACCCAAAGTCCATAGCTTACATTATGATTCACTCTTGGTATTATATATGTTATGGGTTTTGACCAAAACATAATGACATGTATCTCTCATTACAGTATCAGAGTATTTTTACTACCCTAAAAATCCTCTGTGCTCTACTTGTGCATCTCTTCTCACCTCAACCCCTGGCAACCACAATTCTTTTTACTGTCTCCATAGATTTGTCTTTTCTAGGAAATCATAAAGTTGGAATCATATAGCATTTAGCCTTTTCAAATTGCTTCTTTCACTTAGTAATATGCATTTAAGTTCCCTCCATGTCTTTTCATGGCTTGCTAGCTCATTTCCTTTTAGTGTTAATAATATTTCATTGTCTGGATGTACCACTGTTTATCCATTTACTTACTGAAGGACATTTTTGTTGCTTCTGAGTTTTGGTAATTATGAAGAAAGATGCTATAAACATATATCTGCAGTTTTTTGTGTGGGCATAAGCTTTTGGCTCCTTTGGATAAATACCAAAGAGCATGATTGCTGGATCATATAGTAAGAGTCTGTTTAGTTTTATAAGAAACCAAAAAAATGTCTTCCAAAGTGGCTGTACCATGTTGCATTCCCACCAGCAATGAATGAGAGTTCCTGTTGCTCCACATCCTTACCAGCATTTGATGTTGTCAGTGTTCTGGATTTTAAACATTCTAATAGGTATATACTATCTCGTTGTTTTAATTTACATTTTCCTGAAGACATATGATGTGAAGCATCTTTTCATATGCTTATTTGCCATCTGTATATCTTCTTTGGTGAAGTGTCTTTTGAGGTCTTTGGCCCATATTTTCACTGGGATGTTTTCTTTTTTTAATATAAGAGTTCTTTGTATATTTTGGATAATAGCCCTTTATCAGATGTGTTCTTTACAAATATTTTCTCCCAGTCTGTGCCTTGTCTTCTCATTTTCTTGAAGTATTCAGTTTTGTATAGTGCTTACCATAAAAATTTTTAGGCTATTAAATTTTTGCTTTTAAAAATAATTTTATTAACTCCACAATAGCCTAGCAGGAATGTTCCATAGTTTATCTAATAGTTACCTTCTGAATTAAAATGCAGGCTATTTCAGGCTATATTCATGGGGGTAGGGGTAGCTTTTATAAATATTGGCCTAAAAAATATCTTTGTATATCTCCAATTTCCCTATATTTTTGGTATTAAGATTGATTCTCAGAAATGAATTTATTCCATTTAATATTATAAATACATAAGTAACAATCACTTGTAATGTGCCACTTAGGAGGAACTACACATTATATTTTAATAAAATTCTTACAATCCTTTCTTTGGCAATCATTTTTTATATGTAATTGGTACCATACATATTTTACTTGATATTTTTAATATTTAACGTAAGCATTTTATCGTGTCATTAGAGGTCATAAAAATCATTTTAATGGCTATGTAATATTTCATTTAAAGTGTATCAGTATTTAATCATTTTAATCACTATGCTTATTTTGATATGTCTATTAAAATAATTTGTCAGGAATAATTTTGTACAAATGTATCATTTTAACCTCATTTTCTTAATAATTTCCTAAAAGTGAATCAAAGGGTATGATCATAAATTAAAGCTCTTGAAACATCTTGCCAAAATTTCCAGAATGGTTTGCCAATTTATATTATTGATATTAGCAGGGCATGATATTGCTTGATTCAGTGCTCCCTTTTTAGGATTGAAGATGATATTTTTTTTTTTTTTTTTTTGCGGTACGCGGGCCTCTCACTGTTGTGGCCTCTCCCGTTGCGGAACACAGACTCCGGACGCACAGGCTCAGCGGCCATGGCTCATGGGCCCAGCCGCTCCGCGGCATGTGGGATCTTCCCAGACCGGGGCACGAACCCGCGTCCCCTGCATCGGCAGGCGGACTCTCAACCACTGCGCCACCAGGGAAGCCCTGAAGATGATATTTTAATCATTGTTGAGTTTATAAGGGAAAACAGCATTTTGTTTTTATTTGCATTTTTTTTTTTTTTGATTAGTCATGTTTGAATGTTTTCAAGTTCATTAGTCATTTGTATTCTAGGAATTTTCTGTATATAGTCATTACCAGTCATTACCATTAATTGTGGTTGTATGGTTTTCCACTTGATGTTAATGATATTGAAACTTTGTCAATTAAAGTCATTTTATAAAACAATATGACATTTATTTTTTAAGTTCTTACATATTTTAGGGAGTTTCCTCTTCAAAGTTAACTTAAACAGATTGATTATTGTACTTCAGAAATGAAGAGTCTGCTTATGAAGCACTTGTAGACCACAGATCAGAAATCATACTTTATTCTATAGATATTGCAGAGATTTTAATTCCTTTGATCAAGAGTGGAAAACACAACCAGATTTATATATTGGGAACAACAAACATAGATCCTGGGGAAAGTATACTAGAGTTGGGACAAGACTGAAAAAGGAGGCAGCCACTTAGGAAGCTGATTTATAATGTGGGTAAGATTTCTATCACCTGACCTTAAGAAACAGGGAAATGAGTAGAATAAAGACACATACCTAACTAAGACTGATGCATCTTTGTCAACTTTTCCTAACAGGGTTATTTTGGCTTCATAAAATTTCTTTATGTTTGTAATTTTCTATACCTTTTTTTAGGCTTTGGAGTTATAAATTTGATGATATAAAAATATCATTATTTCTGTGGTAATTTTCTATCCTCCCTTATGAGTTATTAAATAAGCATTTCTTTACAAAAATATAATTTTCTGTTTTACAATCTCTTGTAATTAATTATGCTATATGTATATTGTATGAATTTAAATTATTTTCTTTTTCCTGCGAGTTAACCAATTGTCTAAAAGAGGAGGTACTTAACTGTCTACGTGAGACAAATTGTGATCTGACTGACTACACCTAAATAGCATTCATTTTAATTTTCTTGTCCATCTACTTTTTAGGACGTTTTCCTTAAAAATATATTTGACTTTTTTGTTTATTCTTTCTAGATTACTTTTATATATTTATAGGTAGGAGGAAGAGGGAACAGAGCAGAGCAAACTGAATTGAATCTCTAGTTGTTTTACTGTTCTTAAATATTTTTGTCTACTTATTTCTATGAAAAAAAAAATAATAGTAGGCCCTTTGAGTATCTCTTGCTTTAATATGTTTCAGGAAACGAATTTGTCTTGAATGTTTTTTATAGGGACTGGGTTTTTTAAAGCATCTATTTGTGAGTTGCCATGAACACAGTTGAAAGGCAAAACTCTAAGAAAATATTTTTAATTTTCATAAAATGTTTTCCAACTTTAATATAAAAATAATGTAAGAAAATAGGGGACACACCAATTGGAAAAATGGACAGAGTATGAATCTGCAAGTCACACACACACACACTCAGAGTCCAGTTTTGCTAATGATCTAATAAATATAAATGGAAAGAATAAGACACATTTTTCCTATGAAATTAACAAAAACAATTATAATCAGAGCATTATCAAGAGAGTGGAGAAATGCATGGTCCCAAACATGGGTTATGAGAGAAGTGTAAAACATTACAACTTTTCTAGAGGGCAATATGACAGTATCAAGTTTTTAAATGTTTATTCATGTTGATTCTACTTTGGCACTTCTAGGAATTTTCACAGGAGAAAAATCAGAATTACACAAAAAGCTTTTTAAAAGCTTATTATGATAATGACTAATTTCAAACAACCTAAATTTCCAGCAGTAGGGAAGTAGGGATGGCTTAATTGATGGTAAACTTATGCATAATAATCCAATGCAACCACTACACTTCACGTGAAACAGAAAAATATTCATGAGATAGATTGGAAGGATGAAAACAAGTGTATATTCAGCATGAGCCCAGTGCACAGTTAGGTGTTTGCATGTGTTTGTGTTTGGGGAAGGGTGGGATGTGTGTTTGTGTATTTTGGTGTGAGTGTATATGGTACAGTATGAGGTTTAGTATGTATTTAAGTGATATGTTTGTGGGCTTGGGTGATAGTGGGAATTTGGAGATGTGTTTGTGCGTTTGGGGTGTGTGTATGGATTTGTCGATCTGTATCAGTATTTATGGGTGTGTTCACGTGTGAACAAATACTCAGAGATGAAAGAATTCAAAGCCAAAACATTGAAGTGATCATCATAGTTATAGTTGAATAGGCAGGATTAATTTTATTAATTATATTTTTTCACCAATAAATGTATTTTCATGTGCGAATTAATGTATTCCATTATACTTAGAGAAAGATTATCACAATTAATTAAAACAAAAATATTTTTCATAACTATAATGAAATATCTCTTAGGATTATAAATAACCCCCCAATTCAGATAAATATGGTAATAAATTCTACTTGGATAAAAACAATCTGGATGAATTTTAAGAGCCAAAAAGTGGAAAAGCAACAATTTGTATACATTTTTACTATGCTATGGAAATATTTCATGTGAAGTGTGAAGTTTTAATTTGAACTAAATAATTTTAGTGTGAGCTATTCTGTTTTCTCTCAGTGCATTTTTTTTTTTTTTCGGTACACGGGCCTCTCACTGTTGTGGCCTCTCCCATTGCGGAGCACAGGCTCCGGATGCGCAGGCTCAGCGGCCATGGCTCACGGGACCAGCCGCTCCGCGGCATGTGGGATCCTCCTGGACCAGGGCACGAACCCGCGTGCCCTGCATCGGCAGGCGGACTCTCAACCACTGCGCCGCCAGGGAAGCCCCTCTCAGTGCATTTTTATCCATTTCAAACATAAAATATCTTATGGATGTTTCACATTAAAGCTATTTAAATTGAAATTATATGGTTTCAGAATGTATTTTTGATTTGAAAGAGCTCCTTTATCCTTCAATGTAAAATGAAAGTTAGTATTTGAAATATTTAAACAGGTGGTGCTTGTTCATAAATGATTTGAAGTGTTAGGATTTATTTAACACCTCACTCAGGAAACATAGCAGAAAAGATCAGAGGTTAATCTAATCCTTTAAGCCAGAGACTCTCAAATTGTGTTCAGAGATGTTAATGGGTATTCTGGAAAAAAAGTACATAAATTAAAGGTTGTGTGGTCAAATAAGTTTAGGGAATGCTGTCTATTATAATCCTCTCTTGTTGATTTTCTCTTCATATTAGCTCTCTGAGATCCAACAGAAAAAAAGCTATTTAGCTTTGTTTAATTCAATATTTCCCACATAAATTTGACTATGGAATTATTTTTTTTTTGTTTTTTCATGGATTGCCCATTAATATGTCATGAAAGTAGAATTCTATAATTTGAGAAATAATGTGCTAAATTCTTCAGTTCAAGCATAGTAACAGATTTACTTTTAGGTCAAAATAGCTGTTTCCAACAGTCTTGCATGGCTGATTCATTCAGATCATCCTCAAAACAAGAACAAAATATAGCAGTAAATAGTTTGAGCTAAAGTCATAAAAAATTATTTCTAAGAACTTGATATACAAATGTCATAGTAGATAATTTTTATAAACTGACTAAAGAAAAATCTTTTCACAGGCAATAAACATATGTATATTAGGGAAAGACAATTATTGATAGAGAAAAATTAACCCCCCCAAATCTGCTTATGGTATATGTAGCTATTTTTGCTATATTTTGAGTCACTCCTAGATGATTACATATATTCTAGTCAGACATATGGTTCATATTAGATACTGTCCAGAATCCTATAATATATTATTAAAGAGAAAATAAAGATAAAAATGGACCTCAATTTTTTTATAGCCTAATGTGGATGCATAGAATGAGAACAGACCAATTTCCTTCTTAGTAAAATCTACCATTAGATACAAAGGACCAATACTAGCATTTTAATGTTTTGAAACTGTTTTTAACATTCAGATAATAATAGTAATTCCCTTGCAATCCTCCAGAAGCCTAATTCATGTTTTTATCCTTTTGATTCACTACCACTCTAATTAGTTTCTCTAATGACTTTCCCTTTCACAATCTATGCATCTTGGACCTCATGTCCTCTGTCATGTCCCTCATGCTTATTGCCACTTCTTTTGGACTATTAAAATCTGTGGTTTCTAGGTCCATATCAAATGCTTTCTGCCTGGTAAACATTTTCTGATTATCTTAGACTTAATTAATTATTCTTTATGCAGGTTACTATTGATAAGTTTTTAAAGGTCTCACCTCCACTCAATTGTAAGCTCTTTAAAGGGAAGTTCCATGTCTCTACACATGGGTCTCCTCTACAGTACCTGGTATTGTGTGGAGAGGACAGATCTGGAAAGATCTGTTGAGGTGAGAATGATATACCTTCTTGCATTCTATAATTACTCTATCCTAGTAATAAAATGCTATTTCGGTATGCATAGATTTATCAACTATTTTATCAAGATTTAAAAATCATGAAGCAAGAGCATGATTTTCTCCTTTAATAAAAAAAATACACATAAAAAGATGGATGTTTTGTAATACAACAAGCCAAAAACTTCCTAAAGCCTTGATGGAAAAGAAAACATAATCTGATTTGTACTTGTTTAAAATAATTATCTGTTTATAGGCCTTTAAGTTCATATAAATCTCAGTGACACATTGGATAGGAGTGTAAAACATGAGTAAAACTACTCTTTTCTTGACTTACTTTCTGGATTTTGTTAATCATTGTTAGAACTTTTTTATTTACTCCCCTGATATATTAATATTCTCTACTATTTTGAATTCACTTTTAGTTTTTAAAGATTATTTCAATTCATCCTATCTACTGATTATATTTTATTGTAGTTTGGCAGTAATACATATATATTTTACTTTCCCAGGGATTTTATTTTTTGCTTCCTACTTCTTTTTTTTGCATAAGAATTCTCTTTTCTTTGAGGATATTAATTGTAAGGATTTTGTTTTGGTTTGCTTTTTGACAGTTTTTGTGTGTCTGACAGTTTTTTGTGTTTTGCTTTCTCTTTAATTATTTTTTTTAGTGTTATGTTATATGCTTTCTGCCAATTCTCACTTTGGAGGTTTTCTTTAATTATTTAGCAATCTTCAGCTATCTGTACCTGTGTCAGACATAGGCACTAAAAAGCTTGTTGAATATCAAGGCCAGGCTTGCCAGTTGGGGGTCTCACTGTATACAGTTGTGTAGTGATCTGACCTCTAGGCTTTCATCATTTATAGAATATTTTTAGCATTTGATTTCTCTAGAAAACTGTTACTGCCTAAGGAAAATAAATCTGCCTGCCAGCCTGGGATCCAGGCAGGGAGGACAGAAAGTCTCACCATTTAGTGTGCAGACTGTCACTCAACCAACCCTCCCCCCAGTAGCCATTCCAGTGTCTAATCTTTGTGCTTCACCCCCAACTTCTACCATGCCTCCCATCCCTCAGTTCTGAGTTGCTTTGGTTAAATTTTCTTAGAAACTAATCACATCTAGCTGCAGGATAGTCATCTGGGTGCACAGATGACCCAGATTGGATTCTTGAGAATCTGACTGATCCTTATACAACTTTTAGACAATCTTTGGGAGGTTGTTTTCTTATTTAGTAGAGTTTCAGGAGGGGGCAATATAAATGCATATGACTCAACCTGCCAGAAATCTTAAATATGTCACTTGTACATATGTAAAAAGTTAGTATTTTAAGTTATTGTACATAATTTTGATGTTATAGCACTAAAAGCAAATTGGTCCATAACATCCACCTCATATTGACCTCTTCAAAATGATTTTCTTCCTTTTGTGATATCACTTTTTTTTGATTCTCACAGTGCAGATAATTATTCCTCTAAGAAATAAAGATCTTGCAACTCCTAACAAATGACTAAACCTAGGTAATGATTATCAATGGGTGATTCTAGCTGAAAAAAATATTATATACACATAATCTGAATGTGAACAGTCCTCTACCAACTTACAAGATACACATGAATTGACTTGGGACCATAATAACTGACAACATGAAGATGCAATCAGTGGAATCTAGGCATATAGTTTGAAAGAATATCTATAGAACAATCTGGTTTCTTTGACAAATAATTGGAAGAAAATAAAAAGGTGAACTTGGGGAACTTATAAACTATAATAACCTAAAAGACTTAAAAATCACAATGTACAGAACTTATCTAGATTCTGATAAAAGCAAACTATAAAAATAAATTACAAAACAGGGAAATATGGAAGCTGGCTGGATATTTGAAGATATTATTAAATTATGGTGAATATTTTAATGGTAATAATGGTAATGCAATTCTTAAAAGTAGGTACTGAAGTAAATTATTAGTGAAATGATATCATGCCTTGTGATGTCTTGGATTTGCTTTACCATAATCTGGGGGAGGAGTAGGTAGGGGTAGAGATGAAACAAGATTGGGAATATATTGATAACTGTTGAAGGTGGTATGTGTATATTAAATACATTTACCATTCTCCCCACTTTTGTCTGGTTTGAAGTAAAAAAACAAAAAAAAAAAGTCAAGTCTGTTTTTACTCCTTGGAAAAAAAATAAATGTATCTGCTTCTGAAAAATTCAAATCAGAATTCAAAGCTCTTCTAATTCAAAACAAGAAAATGGCATTAAGGATGCTAGCCTACAATTTGTAACACAAAGCTCTGCATATTAAGCTACTATATCTGCACTGAGATATGCATACTTATCAGGTTATTGAAATAAATAACCCTGGAATATTGTAAGGTTGTGTTTTATTTTTATTTTAATCCAGTGAACATTGTCATTGTATAAAATATTCTATTAAATAGCTATTTGTCCCATAGCTTAGTGTGTCTCTGTGTTTTCAGTGTACCAGAGAGCTGGCTCTACAAATTATTAAAATGAATGGGACTCTGATCCCAAAAGGCTACTTTAACAAAAGTTCTTATGGGTGAATAAAGTCATAGTCTTTCCTTCTTATTATGTGTCAATATTCCTTCAGTGCTCATCACTCTCTAGTGGTCCATGATCTTATACAGAGGAAAAACCAAAGTCCTTAAAGCAGACTGCATGGTCTAACATTTCTTGGTTCTCTGGAAATTTTTTTGACTTTATCTCCTATTGAGTTGTCTTTTCTTACTCTATTCCAACTCTAAAGACATACTCTTGCCTGTGTCCTTGACAACTGTTAATTATTGCCTCTGCCTGGATCTGCATATCTCATTTCTTCACCTTCCTCCAGTCTTTACTCAAAATGTCATTTTCTTACTGAGGTTGTGCTTTACTATCTTGCCACTAATTGGGCATTTCCCTCCCCTATCCTCCTTTCTTGCTTATTTTATTTTTCCTGTGGCTCTTATCTCTATACAATATTCTATATATTTACCTTTTGTCATCATATTTACTGTTTGTTTGTTATTTTTATCACCTCACCAGAATGAGAACCATATGAGGGCCAAGATTTTTCTCCCTTTTATGGTCTGCTCTAATGCCAGAGTGACTTGCTGTAGTTGGTACTCCATAAATGCTTACAGATTTGATTTAAATGATCTAGCAACTATGGGCTACAAACTATATAACTTTAAATAATCTTTAAGGGTTTCTAAAATGTAGCAATCATAAACTATTATTGGTTCTTTTCTGCAGTTTACTTAGGATGTCAATGCAACATCATATTATGAAGTTTGACTGATGTGCAATGTACCTCCTAAGCATGTGTGAAGACACAAGGGTATTCTATCAATTTTCTGGATGGATACTTGACATCTGGCTACCATTAATATTTTCTAGGTTTAGTGAGGATTCTCAATTGATGGCATTCTTGCTTTGGATTTAAATTGTCCTAATTTAGGTTATTGAGATTTTCTTACTTCCTGTTCATCATAGACTGATGCATATTTGCATCAACAGTGTCTTTGCTCCATACTTACCCAGTAGTAAACTAACAAATAAGGATGTACTGTGTCTTAAATATGAATATTCATGCCTTTATTCCTAAAGGAGATGTGTACATAACACCCCCCTCATTTTTTTCCTTCGAGATGTTTTTCTTACTAAAATTAGCCAGGTAATAAGAGTAGAAGATCGTAATATTTTTTGCCTGATCTTCTCTCAATGCTTTGTCATGCATATTTGAAAACCAAGGTCAGGGCAGGGGTTTGGGGACAGGAGATGGAGAGACCAGTTCACATAGACACAGGCATTCCCTGTGAAGGAGATATCTTCAAGTATCTAACTGGCTCAGCCAGCTGATTTTTTTGAATTTTCCCATAAACGATTATGTAATTTGCAAAAAAAAAAATGTTATTTTTTAACTTTTTTCTTACTCATATTTTCATACTTATTTTTGTTTTTTGCCTTATATGAATTAACTGAAAATGATGAAAGTAGAGTTTTTTTCTGATTTTAAATATAATTCCTCTAGATCAAATTATCTGTGGCATGGAAATAGGAGGTAGGATTGGTGCTGATGGAGATATGAGATTGGTTATGTAGAGAGGGATTGATCATATAACTGAATATGTTAAGGGTGATGGAACCTAGTTTTTATATTGGCAAAGAAGGGTGTTAGAAAGGCAGAAAGAGAAAAAAATATTTGACACCCTGTGGTGGAATAATATTACTGAGAACTGTGTTAAGGAATGGTTTTAAACACGTATGTATATAGGTTTAGAGAGATATAGATTTAAATCTATATGAGTATGTGAGAGAGCAGCATAGTAATAAATATTAGTGTAAACATATGTGTGTATGTGAATATGTATGTGCACACAAACACATATGTGCATACACATACATATATTCCCTGGTTTTATACATTGAGAGAACTGAGATTAGCAGCAACCCAATAGCAATCTTTTCCTCAGATATTACCTTCTAAATATTATTCACTAATAAAAGCAACTGCAACTCTTTAGAAAATGACTGATTCCAGGGCAGAGGCTGGGAAAGTATAAGAAGACCAT
Source organism: Phocoena sinus (assembly GCF_008692025.1). Classification (NCBI taxonomy): domain Eukaryota; kingdom Metazoa; phylum Chordata; class Mammalia; order Artiodactyla; family Phocoenidae; genus Phocoena; species Phocoena sinus. The sequence continues at coordinate 31,632,653 of NC_045779.1, read as the reverse complement.
TGAACATCTTATTGCACTAGAATAAAAGAAAGTGCTTAAACAATTGTGGGAACATGTCAAAAGGACAGAAATCATAGCTTTAAGGCCCTCCTATTAGTCTAACATTAAAGTAAGTAATAATAGTAACAGATTAAAATCCATTGAATAAAATAATAAATCATGAGTCCATACAGATGTAAATTCATAAGTAAATAATTTGAAAGTTCATGAGGAACTGGATATTTACATAGTTTCAGAATATACCATTAATTTATAGTCGAGGAACCTGGCAGACATGACCTAATCAAGTGATCCAAGTAAACGTCATCATTAATGGGACAAATTTAAATAATGTACCACTTGATGGATGCACACAGAATCACTTTGAGATATTCCTGCCAAAGTACATAGCCAAATCTAATTATGAGACAATATTAGGCAAACCATAGTTAATGGATACTCTCCAAAATAACTGGCTATTAGTCTCCCAAAATGTCAAGATCATGAAAGTGAAGAAAGGAGTGAGGAGATATTCCAGACTAAGGAGACTAAGGTGACATCAACAGGTAACCCAGGCTTTTGAACTGGATCATTTTGCTATTAAAAACCTTATTGAAAAATCTGTAAATAAAACCACCATATGACACAGCAATTCCAGTCCTAGGTATATATCCAAAAAATAAAACCACTAATTAGAAACATGCACCCCTATGTTTATAGCAGCACTGTTTACAATAGCCAAGATATGGAAGCAACGCAACACAACTGTCCATCAACAGAAGAATGGATAACGAAGATGTGAGATATATATATATATATATATATATATATATATATATATATGCTATACAAAATGAATGAAATTTTGCTGTTTGCTACAACATGGATGGACCTACAGGGTATTGTGTTTTGTGAAATAAGTCAAACAGAGAAAGGCAAATACTGTATAATATAACGTATATGTGGAATCTTAAAAAGTAATAAAAACAAGTATAAATAGCAAAAGAGAAACAGACACAGAAATACAGAAAACAAACTAGTGGTTACCAGTGAGGAGAGAGAAGTGGGGAGGGGCACATTAGGGGTATGCAATTAAGATATACAGACTACTATGTATAAAATAAATAAGCGAGATTGTCGAGATCAGTTCAAGATGGCAGAGTAGAAGGACGTGCTCTCACTCCCTCTTGCGAGAGCACCAGAATCACAACTAACTGCTGAACAATCATAGACAAGAAGACACTGGAACTGACCAGAAAAGATAAGTCACATCCAAAGACAAAGGAGAAGTCACAATGAGACGGTAAGAGGAGCACAATCACAATAAAATCAAATCCCATATCTGTTGAGTGGGTGACTCACAAACTGGAGAACACTTATATCACAGAAGTCCACCCACTGGAGTGAAGGTTCTGAGTCTCACGTCAGGCTTCCCAACATAAGGGTTGGCAACAGGAGGAGGAATTCCTAGAGAATCAGACTTTGAAGGCTACCAAGATTTGATTACAGGACTGGGGGAAACAGAGACTCCACTCTTGGAGGGCACACACAAAATAGTGTGCACATAGGGATCCAGGTGAAGGAGCAGTGATCCCATAGAAGACTGAACCAGACATGCCTGCTAGTGTTGGAGGGTCTCCTACAGAAGAAGGGTGTGGCTGTGTCTCACATTGAGGACAAGGACACTGGCAGCAGAAGTTCTGGGAAGTACTCATTGGCATGAGGCCTCCCACAGTCCACCATTAGCTCCACCAAAGAGCCCAGGTAGGCTCCAGTGTTGGGTCACCTCAAGCCAAACAACCAACAGGAAGGGAACCAACCCCACACATCAGCAGACAAGCGGATTAAAGTTTTACTGAGCTCTGCCCACGAGAGCAACACCCAGCACTACCCAAAACAAGTCCCTCCCATCAGGAAAGTTGCACAAGCCTCTTAGATAGCCTAATCCACCAGAGGGCAGACAGCAGAAGCAAGAACTACAATCCTGCAGCCTGTGGAACAAAAACCACATACAAAGAAATATAGACAATATGAAAAGGCAGAGGGTTTATACCAGATGAAGGAACAAGATAAAACCTCAAAAAAACAACTAAATGAAGTGGAGATAGGCAACCTTCCAGAAAAAGAATTCAGAAAAATGATAGTGAAAATGATCCAGGACCTTGGAAAAATAATGTAGGCAAAGATCGAGAGGATGCAAGAAATGATTAACAGAGACTTAGAAGAATTAAAGAACAAACAAATAGAGATGAACAATACAGTAACTGAAATGAAAAATACACTAGAAAAAATCAATAGCAGAATAACTGAGGCAGAAGAATGGATAAGCGACCTGAAAGAGAAAATGGTTTCATTCATTGCTGCAGAACAGTATAAAGAAAAAAGAATGAAAAGAAATGAAGACAGCCCAGGAGATCTCTGGGACAACATTAAACGCACCAATATTTGCATTATAGGGATCCCAGAAGGAGAAGAGAGAGAGAGAGAGAATGGACCTGAGAAAATATTTGAAGAGATAATAGTCAAAAACTTCCCTCACATGGGAAAGGAAATAGCCCTGCAGTCCAGGAAGCACAGAGAGTCCTATACAGGATAAACCCAAGGATAAACATGCCGAGATGCATAGTAATCAAATTGGCAAAAATTAAAGACAAAGAAAAATTATTGAAAGCAGCAAGGAAAATACAAGAAATAATATACAAAGGAACTCCCATAAGGATAAGAGCTGATTTCTCAGCAGAAACCCTACAAGCCAGAAGGGAGTGGCATGACATATTTAAAGTGTTGAAAGGCAAGAGCCTACAACCAAGATTTCTCTACCTGGCAAGGATCTCATTCAGATTCAATGGAGATATCAAAAGCTGTACAGAGAATCAAAAGCTAAGAGAATTCAACACCATGAAATCAGCTTTACAACAAATGCTAAAGGAAATTCTCTAAGTGGGAAACACAAGAGAAGAAAAGAACCTACAAAAAAAAAGCCACAACAATTAAAAAATGGTAATAGGAACATACATATTGATAATTACCTTAAATGTGAATGGATTAAATGCTCCAACCAAAAGACACAGGCTCTCTGAGTGGATACAAAAAGAAGACCCATATATATGCTGTCTACAAGAGACCCACTTCAGACATAGGGACACATACAGACTGAAATTGAGGGGATGAAAAAAGATATTGCATGCAAATGGAAATCAAAAGAAAGCTGGAGTAGCAATACTCATATCAGATGAAATAGACTTTAAAATAAAGAATGTTACAAGAGACAAGGAAGACACTACATAATGATCAAGGGATCAATCCAAGAAGAAGATATAACAATTATAAATATATATGCACCCAACACAGGAGCACTTCAATATATAAGACAACTGCTGACAGCTCTAAAAGAGAAATTGACAGTAACACAATAATAGTGGGGGACTTTAACACCGCACTTACACCAATGAACAGATCATCCAAAAAGAAAATTAATAAGGAACACAAGCTTTAAATGACACAAGAGACCAGATAGATTTAATTTATATTTATAGGACATTCCATCCAAAAAAAAGCAGATTACACTTTCTTCTCAAGTGTGCATGGACCATTCTCCAGGATAGATCACGTCTTGGGTCAAAAATCAATCCACAGTAAATTAAAAAAAAATTGAAATCATATCAAGCATATTTTATGATGACAATGCTATGAGATTAGAAATCAATTACAGGAAAAAACGTAAAAAACCAAAAACACATGGAGGCTAAACAATACATTACTAAATAAACAAGAGATCACTGAAGAAATCAAAGAGGAAAACAAAAAAATACCTAGAGAGAAGTGACTATGAAAGCACGACCATCCAAAACCGATGGGATGCAGCAAAAGCAGTTCTAATCGGGTATTTTATAGAAAAATAAGCCTATCTCAAGGAAAAAAAAAGTCAAATAAACAATCTAACCTTACACCTAAAGAAACTAGAGAAAGAAGAACAAACAAAACCCTAAGTTAGCAGAGGGAAAGAAATCATAATGATCAGAGCAGAAATAAATGAAATAGAAACAAAGAAAACAATAGCAAAGATCAATAAAACTAAAAGCTGGTTCTTTGGGAAGATAAAAAAAAATTGATAAACCATTAGCCAAACTCATCAAGTAAAAGAGGGAGACTCAAATCAATAAAATTAGAAATTAAAAAGGTGAAGTTACAACAGACACTGCAGAAATACAAAGCATCCAAAGAAACTACTACAAGCAACTTTATGCCAATAAAATGGACAACCTGGAAGAAATGGACAAATTCTTTGAAAGGTATAACCTTCCAAGACTGAACCAGGAAGAAATAGAAAATATAAACAGACCAATCACAGTAATGAAATTGAAACTGTGATTAAACATCTTCGAACAAACAAAAGCCCAGGACAAGATGTCTGCACAGGCGAATTCTATCAAACATTTAGAGAAGACTTAACACCCATCCTTCTCAAGCTATTCCAAAAAAGTTCAGAGGAAGGAACACTCCCAAATGAATTCTATGAGGCCACCATCACCCTGATACCAAAACAAGACAACGATACTACAAAAAAAGAAAATTACACACCAATATCACTGATGAATATAGATGCAAAAATCCTCAACAAAATACGAGCAAACAGAATCCAGCAACACATTAAAAGGAACATACACCATGGTCCAGCAGGATTTATCCCAAGGATGCAAGGATTCTTCAATATACGAAATCAATTAATGTGATACACCAAATTAACAAATTGAAAAATAAAAAACATATGATCATCTCAATAGATGCAGAAAAATGTTTTGACAAAATTCAACACATGTTTTTGTTAAAAACTCTCCAGAAAGTAGGCATAGAGGGAACCTACCTCAGCATAATAAAGGCCATATACGACAAACCCACAGCAAACATCATTCTCAATGGTGAAAAACTGAAAGCATTTCCTCTAAGATCAGGAACAAGACAAAGATGTCCACTCTCACCAATATTATTCAGCATAGTTTTGGAAGTCCTTGCCATGGCAATCAGAGAGGAAAAAGAAATAAAAGGAATAAATATTGGAAAAGAAGAAGTAAAACTGTCACTATTTGCTGATGACATGATACTATACACAGAGAATACTAAAGATGTCACCAGAAAACTACTAGAGCTAATCAGTGAATTTGGTAAAGTTTCAGGATACAAAATTAATGCACAGAAATTTCTTGCATTCCTATACACTAATGATGAAAAATCTGAAAGAGAAATTAAGGAAACACTCCCATTTACCATTGCAACAAAAAATATAAAATACTTAGGAATAAACCTACTTAGCGAGACAAAAGACCTGTATGCAAAAAGTATAAGAAACTGATGAAAGAAATTAAAGATGATACCAACAGATGGAGAGATTGCCATGTTCTTGGATTGGAGGAATCAATATTTTGAAAATGACTATACTATCCAAAGCAATCTACAGATTCAATGCAATCCCTATCAAATTACCAATGGCATTTTTTTACAGAACTGGAACAAAAAATATTAAAATTTGTATGGAGACACAGAAGACCCCAAATAGCCAAAGCAGTCTTGAGGGAAAAAAACAGAGTGTGAAGAATCAGGCTCCCTGTCTTCAGACTACACTACAAAGCTACAGTAATCAAGACAACATGGTAGAGCTTCCCTGATGGCGCCGTGGTTGGGAGTCTGCTTGCCGATGCAGGGGACATGGGTTCGTGCCCTGGTCCAGGAAGGTCCCACATGTCGCAGAGTGGCTGGGCCGTGGGCCATGGCCACTGGGCCTGTGCATCTGGAGCCTGTGCTCCACAATGGGAGAGGCCACAACAGTAAGAGGCCAACGTACCATAAAAAAAAAAAGACAATATGGTAGTAGCACAAAAACAGAAATATAGATCAATGGAACAGAATAGAAAGCCCAGAGATAAACCCACGCACCTGTGGTCAACTTATCTATGAAAAAGGAGGCACACATATACAATGGAGAAAAGACCGTCTCTTCAATAAGTGGTGATGGGAAAACTGGACAGCTACATGTAAAGAAAGAAATTAGAACACTCCCTAACACCATACACAAAAAGAAACTCAACATGAATTAGAGACCTAAATGTAAGACCAGACACTATAAAGCTCTTAGCTGAAAACATAGGAATAGCATTCTTTGACATAAATCACAACAAGATCTTTTTTGATCCACCTCCTAGAGTAATGGAAATAAAGACAAAAATAAACAAACTGGACCTAAGAAAACTTAAAAGGTTTTGCAAAGCAAAGGAAACTACAAACAAGTCAATAACACAACTCTCAGAATGGGAGAAAATATTTGCAAATGAATCAATGGACAAAGGATTAATCTCCAAAATATATAAACAGCTCATGCAGCTCAATATTAAAGAAACAAACAACTCAATCCAAAATTGGGCAGAAGACCTAAATAGAAATTTCTCCAAAGAAGACATACAGATGGACAAGAAGCACATGAAAAGCTGCTCAACATCACTAATTATTAGAGAAATGCAAATCAAAACTACAATGAGGTATCACCTCACACCAGTTAGAATGGGCATCATCAGAAAATCTACAAACAACAAATGCTGGAGAGGGTGTGGAGAAAACGGAATCCTGTTGCACTGTTGGTGGGAATGTAAATTGATACAGCCACTATGGAGAACAGTATGGAGGTTCCTTAAAAAACTAAAAATAGAATTACCATATAACCCAGCAATCCCACTACTGGGCATATACCCAGAGAAAACCATAATTCAAAAAGACACATGCACCCCAATGTTCATTGCAGCACTATTTACAATAGGCAGGTCATGGAAACAACATAAATTCCCATTGACAGACGAATGGGTAAAGAATATGTGGTACATATATATGATGGAATATTACTCAGCCATAAAAAGGAATGAAATTGGGTCATTTATAGATACGTGTATGAATCTAAAGACTGTCATACAGAGTGAAGTAAGTCAGAAGGATAAAAACAATTATATATTAACGCATATATGTGGAACCTAGAAAAATGGTACAGATGAACCAGTTTGCAGGGCAGAGATTGAGACACAGATGTAGAGAACAAACACACGGACACCAAGGGTGTAAAGCAGTGGTGGGGGGGGGTGGTGTGATGAATTGGGAGATTGGGACTGATGTATATACACTAATATGTATAAAAGGGATAACTAATAAGAACCTGCTGTATAAAAAAATAAATAAAATTCAAAAATTCCAAAAAAAATAAATAAAAAATAAATAAAAGACCAAAAAAATAAAATAAATAAATAAGCAACAAAGATATATGGTATAGCACAGAATTTTAGTCATTACCTTGTAATAATTTTTAATGAAGTATAAACTATAAAAATTCTGAATCACTATGCTGAAACTAATATAATATTGTAAATCAAGTATACTTCAATAAAAACAAAAACATTATTGAGACAACTGGATAACTTTGAACAGGGTCTGATGATTAAATGATAATAGTATATTGATGTTAATTTCCTGACATTGATGGTTATATTTAGCTATGTAGGAAAAGTTTCATATTTATAATAAATACAGTATTCAGGGTAATGTTTTATTATGTCACTGGCAATTACTTCTCAACGTTTCAGAAAAATAAAAGTTCTATATTTTCTCTGAAAATTTTACAAGTTTATGATTATTTCAAAATTTAAAAACTAGATTTTAAATTCTTAATCTATAATGGATCAATATTTCTGTAAAATGCATAAAAATATTATATAATGTCAAAGTGTTATAATAGTTTTTAAAAGCTAACTACTAATGTTTGTACTTTACCTTGTAATAGATCAGTCAGAAGCAGTCATGACTTCAGATCTGTGCCAGTGTGTGGACTACACTTTGCAGAGCATTGCTCTGGATTACATATAGTCTTTTTTGATAAAATATGTACTCATTATTTTTGGAAAATGGTTCTAGGAAATTGGCTTCAGGTTGCACAAATGTGTGTGACATACCAAATACTTACGAACATGCATGGGCATTATGTAGTTTTTTAAAATGCAGTCAAGATGGAATATATATTCTGTTCTATTCAATATATTCTATATTGCTGCTTTTTTCTATTCATGGAATAAACTCAACTTGGTATATGCATTAGTCATACATGTCAGTCAGGATCCTGGCAGGAAGAAAGTGGCACACTAACCCAAAATAATTACATTAGGGGACAATTTTCTGAGATTTAGGGAGGGTTAAGGGAACATACAGGATAGAGTGAGGGACCCTGAGATTAGCAACAGCAGGCAGTTGTTACTACTTTTAGGATTAGGAGGGCAAATGGATGTGATTCAATTTTCAGAGCCTGGTGAAAGCTGTAGTCATGGAAGAATCACTGTCCAACAGATGTGTGACCATAAAGAAATGCATTGAGGGTAGTAGAAGGGGCATGGATATCTCAACTTCCCCTTTCATTGGTCCTCTGTTCTCCACAGTTAGAGTCTCCTTTTGCACAATCCAACTGGAAATCAAATGGCAAGGGAGCCTCAGTGGTGCAGTCCATGGAAGTCAGCCTCCAAGGGTACAGGTCAAAGGGACATAGAAAAGAGATTGTAGAGAGGCAAATGAAAAATAAACCACGTAGCATTTTTTAAAAATGTCTTTAGTTCAGTTGCTATTATTTACTTTAAAGTTTTCTATCTGTTCAGTCATGAAATTGTCTCTAATTTTCTATCTCTGTGTTTCTTTTCAGATTTAAGTATTAGAATGATAGTTCACTCATTGAATGAGTCCAAATGAATTCTGCCCACTTATTCTATGGTCTCTTCTTCAAGTGTTTGGAAGATTGCTGACTAAAGATTATCACACTAATAATAGACAGGAAGTTGAATCAAGAGTAGAATCAGGGAGACACTTTAAGAGGTCATTATCATTTTTCAGTTTTAAAAGTTTGAGCTCACAATCTAAGGCTAAGGATGGAGAGATGAAAATGGGTCTGAGATGTATTCACTGTGCACAATCAGTCAGATGTGTAGACTGGCTGATTGGTTGAAAGAGGTAAGAAAAAAATATGTTGAGATAGCTTCCAAATTTGGAGTTTGGTTGACTGGATGGTATCATTTACCTCAATAATTAACATAAGGCTGGGCAATGTTTTCCCTGCACTGGAAGCCACATGAGCATTGATAAAAGGTTCAGTTTGAAACATGGTGACTGATGTGCTATGGAGACATCTAAATGCAGATGTTTGTGAGAAAATGTGAAATATATTTCTGGAGCTCTGGAGGGAGAGCTCAAATGAGGTTACAGATAAAGGAGTCATCAGCATTTAGTTATGGTTTAAGACATTATTATTGTTTTTATTATTATTAACAGCCTTCATATGTTGAAAAACCACAATATGTCAGGAGTTTGGTAAAATCAGAGAAGTTTAATAACTTGTTTCCTTAGGAGAAGATGAATTCTCTAAGTGTAGAGAAATTCAGAAGTCAGATTTTTATAGGGGTGGGGGAGTAGTGGGAAGGAAGAAACATCAGCAAATAAAAAAATCTGATTTTTTTTCCAATTTGATATATATTGTTGATATTAACTATTATAAGTGATTTTTTTTTTCTAAACTGCTTTTCTTTGGTCTGTAATAATGAGGCTAAGTACATAGCCTCAGGGTCATATAGTCACAAAGTTCATGAGAAAAACAACACCTAGGATTAGGACTAGGAAAAAAAATAAGGTCTTTCTAAAGCAATCTTGTGACCGTCATAATTGATCTTATAATTGAACATTTTTTCTGTCTTTGCTCTGAATTTTAGGAAATCCAGATGAGTTGGGTGTATGGCACCTATACAAGATATTAGAGTATACATAATCTATATTAATTTTGCCACTGGCATTATCTCAATGTCAACTCTTTTATCCCTAAATGTCAATGTTTTCTATTTTACTCCTATTCAATATATTTCTGTGAGCAACATTAAATATCGAATGAGGTAGAATATTTTTTAAATGAATACAAATGTAATCATGTAATTTTGCTTCACAGAGCAGTTTTCCTAAGTCTCAAACCATTTGGGTTTGCAGGGTCGACCCATTTCAAATGTTAATTTTCAGTATTTATCAAGTCAAAATAACATTTTAAATTAAACCCAAATGAATAATATATGAGAGTCAGTGTGGAAGATCTTAACATAATGTTTACTGGATAAGTGCTCTAATGATATTGCTACAGAAGTACAGAACTCATTATGTTTAATCAGTACAATACAACCCTTGATATTCATTTAAAATATATTGTTTTAAGCAATCTTCAAGAATTATGTGGGATATCATATGTTATACACTAAAAGAATTGCTTTTAGCCAGAGTTTGCCTCTGAATTTTCATATATTTACTAGGTCTTTTTAAATTATAATCACATAAAAGTTAAATACTACAGAGATGAAATCTTTGTTTCAACTCTTTACCCACAGTTTCCACTCATAAGAAGTAAACATGTTCATGAATGATTTTTTAGAAACATGTACAAATTTAAAATGCACATGCAAGCATAACATATAGATATGTATATACATGTGTTGTCACTAATAATTTGCATTCACCTCTTCCTATCTGTTCATATGGGCCCATTTGATTCTTCTTTATGAGTATATAATATTCTGTTATAATAATTTGTCCACTCATTCAATATTTATTGAGTACCTAATCCATGCCAGGGACTTTTCTATATGCAGTTTAATAGGATATTCATGTTCTCTGCTCTGATGGAGCCTAAGAGTCCAGAAGGTGAGAGACAAAAAAGTAAATTAAATATCTATTTTGGAATTTACTTTAGAGGAATGAAATAGGTTATGCAAATATAAAGTAATAGGAGAGATGTATTTATTTAGGATGATTTGGAAAGTCTTCTCTCTGAGGAGGTGCCATTTGAGCTGAGACCTGGAATACTGAACAGAAGCAACCAGACATCAAGAGAAGGTCAAAGTCTCTTTTCCACACTGTTACATAGTATTCCACTGACATATTATACCACAATTTATTTATTCATTGCCTTCTCTAGTTAGAAGTTTTCTTTTTTCTCTATTAGAAAAATACTGTTATAAACATTTGGGCACAAGTCTCTTGGTATACATGTGCAAGAATTTCTCTAAGGCATATACCCAGAAATAAATTTGCACAGTCATAGATATTTATATATACTTTAATATATTCCAAATTATTTCCCAGCATATTGTGTATATTTACATTCCCATTAGCAGTATGGAAGAAGGCCTATTGTTCGACAATTTGCCAGTACTTTGTAATGTTATTTTTTTCTTAAGTTATATTACTCTTAAGGGATATGACCTAAAATAATTCCCTCTCAACTTCAGTGACACTCTGATTCTTCCTAATTCCTGGTATCTCCACTGCCACTTTTGTTGGTGTCTTTCCGTTGGTGCCCCTTAAGTGTTGGTGTTTCATCCTTCTCTTTTGTGTTCTCTCTTTTTCTGTGTCCTACTTCTTATTTCCCTCTCTCTGTTCCACGATTGCCCTCAAAATGCACAGCCCTTATAATTTTACTATTTTTGTTATATCAGTGTTCACATTGCCAGGGAGTGTATGATGACAAAGATGTAGCTTACCTGCCACATTACAATAGAGAAGTCAATTAAGGGTGAAGGAATGCGACACAGTTGATGTGTGTAAGTAACACTTGATCCATTAGAAGAACTATCCATGGATTGTAAAATGAAGGAAAGGTAGCAATTTGTATAGATAAATGCAATTAGGGACATGTCCTAAGAACAGATGATAAACTATCACTGATGCCTGTTGCAGATTTTGAGCTAGTGTCTTAAAAGTATTGTAAACATAAATTACAAGACATGGCAGGAGGCGAGAGGAATCCAGCAATTAGAAAATAGAATTTATGGTAGAGAGTGGATAAGGCTCCTACTTAAGAGGACGAGATCCCAGAGAGGCTCATGAGATGTTTGTCAGTAATGGCACATGGTAGCAAAGGAATGGTTTTTATTTGTTTTGTGGTTTCTTCTTAATGGGTGTAGACATCACAGATATTTTTGTCAAGAAATATATCTGTTACCTAAAGTTGTCATGTATTCTTCAGATATTTTGGGAATATAATTATGTTATATAAATAATTATAACATGTACAAATGTGATTTTTTTCTCTATTATTGTTGAACTATAATATTTTGTGCTATACCCTGTGCTAGGCCTCCTGTAGGGATTTTTTTTAAATTTAACCCACACCACAATCCTATGAATTAATGATAGTATTATCTCCATTACAGATGTACAAACTGAGACTTACAAAGGCCATTTATTTTGCTCAAGATCATAACTTGTAGGTATCTGATCCAGGCTTGAACCCGTGTCCTACAGACTCAAAGGCTATACCCATACCTACAACGTACTGTTACTTATCAGTGATGACTTAAGTGCCAAATGAGCTGCATGCACACTAAATTCTATGAGATGCTAGAAAGGGAGATAAGGAAAGATAAAGACTTCAAAGAAGATGGGGACTTGATCAACCAAGGCACTTCGCTATATGCAGGAAAATAGTGGTATGGGGCTAATGTAAACATAGGCAGAGCCTGGGAAACATGTTCTATGGCCCATAAATAGACCAATTTGGATAATATCCAGGGAATATATAGGTTTTTAGACAGAGTTGAATTTGCAGAAGTAGATATGTATGAACTTTTAGAGTTTATTAAATGCAAGGATAAATTTTAAACCAGTATAGGAAGTAAATGATAGCAATCATAGTGTCGTTAACAGGAAAGTTAAAAAAAGAAATACTATTTTAGGCTAACTAATCTTTCAGTACTAAGTAAGATAAATCAAAATGGAGCTGGGAAATGAATTAGGCAATTAGGAAGTGTCACATTAGTAAGCCTGGCCTAGGGAAGTGACCTTGAAGATTGAAAGGGGACAAAGGAGTCTTTTTATAAAAACTTTAAAATGCTTTCAAAGTTGTATTTAAATAATATTACCATTACCCAGTGAGGTTTAGGAGCCCTATCCATGTGCCCCTATAGTGTCCATACAAGATTCTATCAGAATATCTGCTTGTTTCTCTGATGATTCAACCATGAAGCTCCTTGATGGCAAACAGTTTGCTATTTCTTTCTATCCTAGTGCCTAGTATTCTGTACAACAAAAAAAAAAGTGAATATGCACCAAGCTTAAATAAGATAGTAATAATAATAATATCTGTAACATGCTTGCAGAGTTGTGTCTACCTTTGAAAGATATCATGAATTCATCTACTTACCCATCTCCCCAGCTACTGCCAGAATTGCATTTACTAACTGCTCACTTGCACTTATATTCCCTTCAATTCAGTGTCTATACAGCAGCCAGAATGATACTTTTCTAGTACAGATTTTATTGTATCACTTAAAGGCTTAAAACCATTTTCTGCTTTCAAATTAAAACCCTACAAGTTGTTGCATAATCTTGTCATAAAACTCTCTTTTCTAGATTCATTCCCTCTCAACCAGAGTAGCTTTCTTTCAGTTTCTTGAAAACTCAGAGCAATCTCATGATGCTCCAGTTATCTACTGCAATGAAACAACCTGCCCCAAAACTTAGTGGTTTAAAACAACAACATTGGTTTGGCCCATGAATCTGTAATTTGGACAAGGCTCAGCAAAGGGAGCTTGTCTCTGAGAGTACTACTCACAGATTAGGAGCTGGAATCACCTGAAAGCATGTTATTCACTTGTTTGGCAACTGATGTTAATTGGCTGAGACTTTAGATGAGGCTGTCAGTGGTAACACCTATATGTGGCTTTTACATGTGGCTTGTGCTTTGTCACAGTGTGGAGGCTGGGTTCCCTGGGTAAGCCTCCCAAAAGAGAGAGAACCAGGCAGAAGCTGTATCACATTTTCTAACATAGCCTCAAAAGTTGGGCAGCATCATATCCATCATACTCTGTTAATCTAAAGCAAGTACAAGGACTAACACATAACCAAGTGGAGGGGAAATTAGACTCCTTTTTATGGGACAAATGTCAAAATTTTTACATCTTTTAAAACCACTACCCGTGTCTCTGGGCATTTGTACCTGCCTATCTGTCACCTTAATATGAACTTCATTTTCTTTTCTTTTCTAACTTTTATACTTCAAGTTTCAGTTGAACTATCCGCTTACTACATGTGCCTTCTTATCCTCTACATCTAAATTAGGTCCTTTAGTTAGACTTCCACAACACTCCATGTTCTTTTAAAGTACTCGTTACCATCTGAAATGACATATTTACTTAATACTTGTATTGCCAGCCATCAGTCTGTCAGTTCCATAAGACCAAAGATTATTCATGTATTATTCACTGATATGGCTGAAAAGCCTAGTCAAGAACCCGTACATTATAGTTTTTCTGTAAATACTTGTTTATTAATGCACAATGGAAGAGGTTTGCTTGTTTTTAAGACCCTTATTCTTTAGAGGAATTTGGAATAGGGCTTCTTACCCTTGAGAAACTTCAATTAACTTATTAACCCTAAAGCATATGTATTTTTAGAATACAGGTAACCTTATTTTTTTAAAAAAGTGTTCTTAATGTCATAAAGCATTCAACCTTTTAATTTTCTTAGTTATAGTAAATGTTAAACTCTTTCAACCTTCAATGCTATGCTATTCCCCTAAAAAAAACAAAACCAAGTTTTACATTTCCAAGAACTATATACCCTCAGGGGCAAAGGATGTTGCAAGATTTTGAAGCACAAGATTGTCCCTGGAGAGAGAAAGCTGTTTTGTGAGAGCACCCAGTACTGAAAATGGAATACATGTGTTTTTGTTGTTTTTAAGTATTATTTCACTGTTCACTGTATCATCTGGAGTTATATCAGGAGAATCTATCCTCATTAACTCACCTCCCTGCATCAAATTAACTTTATGTTTAGTGCTTCCAAAAGTACAATATACGAATGGATTGGCAATATGAAACCTTTTTTCTTACCATTTGGCAGAGATCAGAAAGAGACGGGAGACACCTCTTCTTTGTCTTCAGAGGACTATGCTGTTTTGAAGAGAAACTTTTAGAGAATTTTATTTTATTTTCAAACTTTTACTTTTAGAGATTCATAATAATTTCTAGCCTTCTGAGAGCTGCTCACACTTTCTCTTTGGCAACTGGTAGCATATGGGTTCTGATGGGCAGATAAGTAACGCTTATATGTGCTTATAATTTGTTTTTGTTTGTGTTTTGTTTGTTACAGTGAAATGGCCCATCTTCCCACTGATGGGATTCAGCTGTGTGAAACAAGACAGCTGATTTCTGACCCAGAATGTCCTGTGTAGATCATCCTCAATCTTATAAGAATCTCACTCTTCTTGCCTTTTTGTCAGTTATTAAGATCCAGAGACATTTTATATCCACACTGAGACTTGTATTCTTGGATATCACCTACCTGCTCTGAGGTTGCCCTGAGCGAGTTGATTAACCCTTCTCAATCTATTTGCTCACCTGTAAGGTGAAGATAATACCAACCTCACAAGCTTGAATAGCCTAATATAGTAGAGAGATTAACACAGTGCCTGAATTAATAAATGTTAGTGTTTGGTGTGTTGTTTACACTGAATATCAGTGTTTTCCAATAGCAATTTTCAAGTAGCAAAAAGAAGTCCCCATTGATGTTTATCTCCAGGTATGGAGAGGGAAGGTACAATCTGAAGAGCCAAAGAAAAACCTAAAAACTGCTGTGTTCTTTTCCAACAGTGACCCAAGTTGTCACTCATATTTTACCTTGTTCTGTATTTCCTAGAGCTTATCTAGAGGTGCCTGGAAGTTACTAACTTTTGCTATGAATCTGATAAACTGAGGTTTGTTATTCATGTTTGAGGCACTTAATGTGAGTTTGAAGACTCTCATTTGGGTCCTAGTTGTGTGTGTCAGGGTGGGGAGGGGATGAATAATTGGATAGTTAACTCAGTGAGCAGGAAACAGCAAACAGCAAAAGACCATTTGTAAGGTTTCAATTGTGATATCAACTGGGCATTAATGTATGGGTTCCTCACTTAGATATCCTCATAATTCTATTACCCAAGCTCAGAAAATACCAGAAACTGTTTTAGGTGTTGTGCCTATCCTGTTAAATGAGAACAGAAGGATAAAGAACAAACATGTAAAACAAAAAGCTCCCATGTAGTGTTATGATAAATGCAGTGAGAGACTTAAATGGGATGTTATGTGGTGTTGGTGGTAGTGGTAAAGTGGAGTCAGGGAAGATTTCTATGAAGAAGTCTAATTTGAACTAAATTTATAAATATGAAGAGAAGTGTATTTTTGTATTTCATACATAGGAAAAATAAATGCAGTGCCCTAAGACAGAAAATAATTTAGCTTGCTCCAGGAACAGGAAAAAAAAAAAAAAAGACCATGTGCTTGGAATGTTAAGAGAAGGTACTAGGAAAAGAAGTTAAAGGGATGTGTGCTCACTCCCTCTTTCAAGAGCACCAAACCACAACAAACTGCTGAACATTCATCAACAGAAAGACACTGGAACTCACCAAAAAAGATACCCTCCACAGACAAAGGAGAATCTGCAGTGAGATGGTAGGAGGGGCACAATCATGATAAAATCAAATCCCATAACTGCTGGTAGGGTGACTCACAAACTGGAGTACAATTATACCATGGAAGTTCACCCACTGGAGTGAAGGTTCTGAGCCTCACGTCAGGCTTCCAAACCTGGGGATCTGGCAATGTGAGGAGAGAATTGGACTTTGAAGCCCAGCAGGATTTGATTGCAAGACTTTGACAAGACTGGGGGAAACAGAGACTCCATGCTTGGAGGGCACACAGAAAGTAGTGTGCAAACCAGGACCAAGGGGGAAGGTGCAGTGACCCCATAGGAGGCTGAACCGGACCTAACTGTTAGTGTCATAGGGTCTCCTGCAGAGGCAGGGGGCAGCTGTGGCTCA
The DNA here is from genome assembly GCF_008692025.1 of Phocoena sinus. Lineage (NCBI taxonomy): Eukaryota > Metazoa > Chordata > Mammalia > Artiodactyla > Phocoenidae > Phocoena > Phocoena sinus. Next base: position 31,615,777 of record NC_045779.1, on the reverse strand, counting down.
CCACGGAACAAGGACACTGGCAGCAGAAGTTCTGGGAAGTACTCATTGGCATGAGGCCTCCCAGAATCCACCATTAGCCCCACCAAAGAGCCTGTAGGCTCCAGTGTTACATTGTCTCAGGCCAAACAACCAACAGAGAGGGAACACAGCCCTACCCATCAGAAGACAAGAGGATTAAAGTTTTACTGAGCTCTGCTCATGAGAGCAACACCCAGCTCTACCCACAACTAGACCCTCCCATTAGGAAGCTTGCACAAGCCTCTTAGATAGTGTAATCCACCCGAGGGCAGACAGCAGAAGCAAGAAGAACTACATTCCTGCAGCCTGTGGAACAAAACCATATTCACAGAAAGACAGACAAGATGAAAAGGCAGAGGTCTATGTCCCAGATGAAGGAATAAGATAAAACCAAAAAAAAAAAACAAACAACTAAATGAACTGGAGATAGGCAACATTGCAGAAAATGAATTCAGAATAATAACAGTGAAGATGATCCAGGACCTTGGAAAAATAATGGAGGCAAAGATCGAGAAGATGCAAGAAATGTCTAAGAAAGACCTAGAAGATATAAAGAACAAGTACCTAGAAGAAATAAGAACAAACCAACAGAGATGAACAATACAATAACTGAAATGAAAAATACACTAGAAGGAAACAATAGCAGAATAACTGAGGCAGAAGAACAGATAAATGATCTGGAAGACAGAATGCTGGACCTCACTTCTATGGAAAAGAAAGAAAAAAAAGAATGAAAAGAGATGAAGATAGCCTAAGAGACCTCTGGGACAACATTAAACACACCAACATTCGCATTATAGGGATCCCAGAAGGAGAAGAGAGAGAGAAAACAGCCAAGGAAATATTTGAAAAGATTATAGTCGAAAACTTCCTGCACATGGGAAAGAAAATAGCCACCCAATTCCAGAAAGTGCAGAGAGTCCCATACAGGATAAACCCAAGGAGAAACACACCAAGACACATAGTAAACAAATTAACAAAAATTAAAGACCAAGAAAAAATATTGAAAGCAACAAGGGGAAAAGGACAAATAACATACAAGGGAACTCCCATAGGTTAACAGCTGATTTCTCACAGAAACTTTGCAAGCCAGAAGGGAGTGGTAAGATAAAGTGATGAAAAGGAAGAACCTACAACAAAGAATACTCTACCCAGCAAGGATCTCATTCAGATTCAATGGAGAAATCAAATGCTTTACAGACAAGCAAAAGCTAAGAGAATTCAGCACCACCAAACCAGCTGTACAACAAATGCTAAAGGAACTCTAAGCAGGAAACACAAGAAAAGAAAAGGACCTACAGTAAGAAACCCAAAACAATTAAGAAAATGGTAATGGGAACATGTATATCAATAATTACTTTAAATGTGAATGGATTAAATGCTCCAACCAAAAGGCACAGACTGGCTGAATGGATACAAAAAGAAGACCCACATATATGCTTTCTACAAGACACCCACTTCAGACCTAGGGACACATACAGACCGAAAGTGAGGGGATGGAAAAAGATATTCCATGCAAATGGAAATCAAAAGAAAGACAGAGTAGCTAAACTCATATAAGATAAAATAGACTTTAAAATAAAGAATGTTACAAGAGACAAGAAAGGACACTACATAATGATCATGGGATCAGTCCAAGAAGAAGATAAAACAATGATAAATATATATGCACCCAACAAAGGAGCACGTCAATACGTAAGACAAATGCTAAGAGGTGTAAAAGGGGAAATTAACAGTAACACAATAATAGTGGGGGACTTTAACACCTCACTTAAACCAATGAACAGATCATCCAGACAGAAAATTAATAAGAAAACACAAGCTTTAATTGACACAATATACCGGATAGGTTTAATTGATATTTATAGAACATTCTATCAAAAAACAACAGATTACACTGTCTTCTCAAGTGCACAGGGAACATTATCCAGGATACATCACATCTTGGGTCAAAAATCAATCCTCAGTAAATTTAAGAAAATTGAAATTGTATCAGGCATCTTTTCTGACCACAATGTTATGAGATTAGAAATAAATTACAGGGAAAAAAAAGTAAAAAGCACAAACACCTGGAGGCTAAACAATACATTACTAAATAACCAAGAGATCACTGAGAAATTAAAGAGGAAATAAAAAAATACCTTGAGACAAGTGACAATAAAAACTATGGGATGCAGCAAAAGCTATGGGATACAGCAAAAGCAGTTCTAAGAGGGAAGTTTATAGCAATACATTCGTAGTTCAAGAAGCAAGAAAAATTTCAAATAAACAATCTAACCTTACACCTAAAGGAACCAGAGAAAGAAGAACAAACAAAACCCTAAGTTAGCAGAAGGAAAGATTTCATAAAGATAAGAGCAGAAATAAATGAAATAGAAACAAAGAAAACGATAGCAAAGATCAATAAAACTAAAAGCTGGTTCTTTGGGAAGATAAACAAAATTGATAAACCTTTAGCCAGACTCATCAAGTAAAAGAGGGAGAGGAATCAAATCAATAAAGTTAGAAATTAAAAAGGAGAATTTACAACAGACACCACAGAAATACAAACCATCCTGAGAGACTACTACAAGAAATTCTATGCCAATAAAATGGACAACATGGGAGAAATGGAAAAATTCCTCGAAAGGTATAACTTTCCAAGACTGAACCAGGAAGAAATAGAAAATATGAACAGACCAATCACAGTAATGAAATTGAAACTGTGATTAAAAATCTTCGAACAAACAAAAGCCCAGGACCAGATGGCTTCACAGGCAAATTCAATTAAACATTTAGAGAAGAGCTAACACCTGTCCTTCTCAAACTATTCCAAAAAATTGCAGAGGAAGGAACACCACCAAATGCATTCTATGAGGCCACTATCACCCTGATACCAAAACCAGACAAAGATACTACAAAAAAAGAAAATTACACACCAATATCACTGATGAATATAGATGCAAAAGTCCTCAACAAAATACGAGCAAACAGAATCCAGCAACACATTAAAAGGATCATACACCATCGTCCAGCAGGATTTATCCCAGTGATGCAAGGATTCTTCAATATATGCAAATCAATCAATGTGATACAACATATTAACAAACTGAAGAATAAAATCCATATGATCAACTCAATAGATGCAGAAAAAGCTTTTGACAAAATTCAACACTCATTTATGATCAAAACTCTCCATTAATGGGCATAGAGGGAACCTACCTCAACATAATAAAGGCCATGTATGACAAACCCACAGCAAACATCATTCTCAATGGTGAAAAACTGAAAGCATTTCCTCTAAGATCAGGAGCAAGACAAGGATGTCCACTCTTGCCACTACTATTCAACATAGTTTTATAAGTTTTACCTATGACAGAGAAGAAAAAGATATAAAAGTAATACAAATTGGAATAGAAGAAGAAAAACTGTCACTGTTTGCAAATAACATGATACTATACATAGAGAATCCTCAAGATGCCACCAGAAAACTACTAGAGCTAATCAATGAATTTGGTACAGTTTCAGGATACAGAATTAATGCACAAAAATCCCTTGCATTCCTATACACTTACAATGAGAGATCAGAAAGAGAAATTCAGGAAATAATCCCATTCACCATTGCAACAAAAATAATAAAATACCTAGGAATAAACCTACCTAAGGAGGTCAAAGACCAGTACTCAGAAAACTATAAGGCACTGAAGAAAAAAAATAAAAGATGACAAAAACAGATGGAGAGATATACAATGTTCTAGGATTTGAAGAATCAATATTGTGAAAATGACTATATTACCCAAAGTGGTCTACAGAACCAGTGCAATCCATATCAAATTACCAATGGCATTTTTTATAGAACTAGAACAAAAATCTTAGAATTTGTATGGAGACACACTAGACCCCGAATAGCCAAAGCAATCTTGAGAAGAAACAAAAAAAACAAACAGAGCTGGAGGAATCAGACTCCCTGACTTCAGACTATACTACAAAGGTACAGTACTCAAGACAATATGGTACTGGCACTAAAACAGAAATATAGATCAATGGAACATGATAGAAAACCCAGAGATAAACCCTCACATCTATGGTCAACTAATCTATGACAAAAGGCAACGATATACAATGGGGAAAAGGCAATCTCTTCAATAAGTGGTGCTGGGAAAACTGTTTAGCTATATGTAAAAGAATGAAATTAGAACACTCCCTAACACCATATACAAAAATAAACTTTAAATGGATTAAAGACCTAATGTAAGACTAGACACTATAAAACTCTTGGAGAAAATCATAGGAAGAACACTCTTTGACATAAATCACAGCAAGATTTTTTTTTGACCGACCTTCTAGAGTAATGGAAATAAAAACAAAAATAAACAAATGGGACCTGGGCTTCCCTGGTGGCACAGTGGTTGAGAATCTGCCTGCGAATGCAGGGGACACGGGTTCGAGCCCTGGTCTGGGAAGATCCCGCATGCCACGGAGCAACTGGGCCCGTGAGCCATGGCCGCTGAGCCTGCGCGTCTGGAGCCTGTGCTCCACAGAGAACAAGAGAGGCCGCGATAGTGAGAGGCCCACGCACGGCGATGAAGAGTGGACCCCGCTTGCCACAACTAGAGAAAGCCCTTACACAGAAACGAAGACCCAACACAGCCATAAATAAAAAAAAAAAAAAAAAAAAAAAAAAAAATGGGACCTAATGAAACTTAAAAGCTTTTGCAAAGCAAAGGAAACTATAAACAAGACGGAAGGACATCCCTCAGAACGGGAGTAAATATTTGACAACAAGTCAAAGGACAAAGGATTAATCTCCAAAATATGTAAACACATCATGCATCTCAATATCAAAAAAACAAGCAACCCAATCAAAGAATGGGCACGGGACCTAAATAGACATTTCTCCAAAGAAACATACAGATGACCAATAGGCACATGAAAATCTGCTCAACAACACTAATTATTAGAGAAATGCAAATTAAAACTACAATGAGGTATCACCTCACACCTGTTAGAATGGGCATCATCAGAAAATCTACAAACAATAAATGCTGGAGAGGGTGTGGAGAAAAGGGAACCCTCTGGCACTGTTGGTGGGAATGTAAATTGATACAGCCACTATGAAGAACAGTATGTAGGTTCCTTAAAAAACTAAAAATAGAATTACCATATGACCCAGCAATCCCACTACTGAGCAGAGAAACCTTAATTGAAAAAGACACATGCACCCCAATGTTCATTGCAGCACAACTTACAATAGCTAGGTCATGGAAGCAACATAAATGCCCATCAACAGATGAATGCATAAAGAAGTTGTGGCACATATATACAGTGGAATATTATGCAGCCATGTAAAGGAACGAAATTGGGTCATTTGTAGAGACATGGATGAATCTAAAGACTGCTATACAGAGTGAAGTATGTCAGAAATAGAAAAACAAATATCATATATTGACGCATATATGTGGAACCTAGAAAAATGGTACTGATGAACTGGTTTGCAAGGCAGAAATAGAGACACAGTTGTACAGAACAAATGCATTGGCACCAAGGTGGGTCAGATGAATTGGGAGATTGTGATTGAACTATATACACTAATATGTATAAAATAGATAACTAAGAAGAACCTGCTGTATAGCACAGGGAACTCCACTTCACTGTACAGTAGCAACTAACACAACATGGTAAAACCGCTATACCCCAATAAAAAAAATATATTAAAAATATCATAAAAGAATAAAAGACTAAGAGATAATTTTGTGTCTGATACATAACAAGCTCAATAAATATTAATTTCCCTTTAGCTCCAGTAGTTCCAAAAAGTAGAAAAAAAGTTAAAGGGTTAACCATGACTGTGCATGGACTCATAAGCCACAGTAAGGAGTTTGAATTTTATATTCAGTTGTTGGGTAACTTCTAAAAGTTTATAATCAAATGAATGATATAGGTTGATCTACTTAAAAAGACAGCTCATGCCACTTCATGCACATTAGGATTACTATTATAAAAATAATAAACAGAAAATAACAAGTGTTGGAGAAGGTGTGGAGAAATAGAACCCCTTGTGCATTACTGGTGGGAAAGTAAAATAGTGAGGCTTCTGAGGAAAACAGTATGAGAATTCCTCAAAATATTATACTTAGAATTGCTTATAGTCCAGTAATTCCATTTCTAGATATAACCCCAGAAAACTGAAAGCTGTGATTAAAATAGATATTTGTACACCAGTGTTTATAACAGTATTCTTTATAATATCCAAAAGATGGACAAAACACAAATGTTCATCAACGGATCAATGGAAAAATAAAATGTAGTATATACATTCAATACAATAGTATTCAGCTTTAAAAATTATATTTGTAATATCACATGCTGTAACACAGATAAACGTTGAAAACATCCTAAATGAAATAAGCCAGACACAGAAGGACAAATACTGTATGTATCAGTAATGCGAGGTACATAGAGTAGTCAAATTCATAGACAGAAAGTAGAACAGTGGTTACCAAGGAATGGTAGAAGAGGATGGGGAGTTATTGTTTAATGGACACAGAATTTCAGTTTGTAATTATGAAATAGCTCTGGGGATGGACGGTGGTGAGGGATGCTTAACAATGTACTTAATGCCACCAAATTTTACTGTTGAAAATGGTTAAAACGGTAAATTTTAAGTTACATATATTTTACTGTAGTTAAACAAAAAGCACTTCATATTGGGGAATGAGAGAGAATAGTAGCAATATGTAAAGCACAGAGGCCAGTTGGAGAATCTTGTAATTTCTGGTAGGTGCTCTGGACAAAGGAGTGGCAGCAGAAATAAGAGTTTCCATTCAATGTAAAATTGGAGCTAAGGCATGATGATGGATTGAGTATGAATGGTGAGAAAAAGGAGAATTAAGGATGATTCCTATATTTTTGGGTTAAACAGCAATGTGATAGCAGAGTCTGTGCATTATGGTGAGGTCAGGATTAAAGGGTTAAATTGGTGTGCCATCAACATGTGTATGGTATTTGAAGGATTAATTTTAGAAGAGATAACCGAGGAAGCTGTAGATACAGTTGACCAGAAACACTGAGACTTATTGTAGTCTTATTATTATAGAAAGTGCTGGGAAGTAATTAATGAAGTGAGAAGAAAGGATAATTCTCTGGCAAAGATGGTTATAGTGTTTTTTTAAACTACGAAACAGAAATGGCCATAAGTATTCTGGCATGGAAATAAGAATATTAGTTGAGCTAGGCAAATTGGACAGTGCAAGGCTGTTTTGCATTGGCAATTAGAGAAGCCCTCAGAAGTAGGAGCTAGTGTTATATCCAGAACATAGGCAACAACAGCTCCTTTCATGATGTAAAATGGAATGTTTTGTTTGTGTAAAAACTACAAAAACTCACAGTTATTGTAGATATGTTTTCAGACGGTCTGCTTTCTCAGTTTGAAATGTGAATAGGGTCTCCTAGCATTTCCTAGGATATAGATAGGCAGCTGGGTCTCTTCCAAGTCTAAGAGGCAGCCTTGAAGAACAAAGTTGACCTTGGGCGTAGTCAGATCTCTATTTGAATACTGATTACTCCTCTCTTATTGGTGTGTCCCTGGGTAAGTTATTTAATCTTTCTGGGGTTTTATTCTGTCATTTATAAAAGAGAGATAATAGAGATAATAATGCTTAACTCGCAGAATTGCTATAAGATAAAGCATGTAAACTGCCTAGTACCTAGTAGGCAGTAAAGGACTGGCAGCAGTTGTTATTATTATGGAGGTCTGTTGGGGGTGGAACTGAAATTTCAGTGTGACCAAAAAATGGATTCTTTACAACAAAGTAACAAAGGCATACTTGGAGACCAAATTATGAATGTCTTGGAAGTTATTCTAGGGAGTTTACTCTACAGGACTTCAGTAGCTTCAATAGTGCCTGACAGAAAGGAAAAGCTTGGGAATTGTCACAGCCAGAATATATTATACAGATATTGATAGACTGTATTCTCATCCCTTAGGGAGAGTAAGTGACTATGTCATGGAGAGAATTTAAGGAATTAGCTTCACTTTAAAACATAGAGTAGCTTCTTTCTATCAGATCATTGATCTCTGCACTTTCTATTGCATTCTTCCATCAGTCATTTTTTTTAACATTCGCAATCTTATTTACCATTATATCTTTGAACTAACTAAACATTATATATGTTATAAAATATCGTCAAAATAGAAATAGTAAGATGAGTTAAGGATGACAAAATTAAATAATAATCTTTGTATTTTACATAATAATTGCATTTATATTGTTTTGCTCTTATTAGAACTATTTTTTCATGGAGAGTTAGTTCTATGGCTGACTATGCTTCATTATTTTGAAAATATTGATTTAATACTTTAAAATATGGCAATTTCAAGATTTGTTTATTTCTTTTTTTATTGGATTATAGTCAATTTACAATATTATATTAATTTCAGGTGTACAACATAATGATTCAATATTTTTATAGATTATACACCATATAAAGTTATTATAAAATATTTACTATATTCCCTGTACTGTACATTACATCCTTGCAACTTATTTTTTTATACATATATCAATTGTTTGTACCTCTTAATCCTCTTCACCAATCTTGCTCCTCCCCCTACTCCTCTCCTCTCTGGTAGCCACTAGTTGTTCTCTGTATCTATGAGTCTGTTTCTGTTTTGCTATATTTGTTCATTTGTCTTTATTTTTGGATTCCACATATAAGTGAAACTATACAGTATTTGTGTTTCTCTGGCTGTCTCACTTCACTAAGCATAAGATCCATATATTTGTAATCTTAAAAATTGCCATGGACAAAAGACACCTCATAAAGATATGTAAATGCAACAGAAAAAGCTATGTCATTAGCTAACTACAAACCACTAGGCTCGTTCTATAATCTTATTCATCAGTTATGCAAAGGTTTTTCAGCAAAATTCAGATGGTAAATTCTCATCTTCCATGATGTCTATCAATTGTTCTTAAAAACAAATCGAAAGGTGTTGCATTTTCATCTTTTTAACAAATGGACTTACAACCTACTGAAATTATTCTTTTGGCAGGTTATTTTACAGGTGGAAAATTATGTTTCTGGAATTTTAAAGTAGGAAATTCTGAGACAGTTTTAATAGGTGATGTATTCATATCTTTTCAGTACAAATTCATATGGTAATGGAAACACTTCCAGACATGCATCTTTACAAAATTACTCTATGTGGGGCATATTTCTTTCAAAAGCATTTTTTTCTCCTAATTGCTAAAACATCACTTTTATCTTAATGGGACAGATTATATGTTCTTTTTATTCATATTCCCAATGTAGCTATTGAGTAGTATATTGCAGTTGACCCTTGAACAACACATGTTTGAACTGTGCAGGTTTGCTTACATGCAAACTTTTTCAATAAATGTATTGGAAAATTTTTTGGATATTTATGGCAATTTGAAAAAACCTTGCAGATGAACAACATAGCCTAGAAATACCGAAAAAATTAAGCAAAATATATGTCATGAATGTATAAAATATATGTAAATATACACATACTTACAAATTATGTTATTCAACTGTTTACGTTATCGGTAAGGCTTCTGGTCAACAGCAGGCTATTAGTAATTACATTTTGGGGGAGTTAAAAGTTATACTCAGATTTTTGACTGCGTGGGGTGTCACTACCCCAACCCCTACATTGTTCAAGAGTCACCTGTATTTGCAACCTCTTGTCTTTACTGAAAATTACAGCACTTTTGTCTTTTTGTAAAAGAAATGCAAAATTTATGTAAGTGTGACAACTTTTTAAGTACTTTGCCCTGAGATAAGCAGGAAACATCTATTGGTACAAAATATTTTCTTGGTCATTCTCCATCACATCACAAAGTATTACAAAATTTCTTCTTTTTAAAATGATTAATCCATAAGTCCATTTAAAAATAGCTGCATTTTGCAATGTGCTGGAATCAAGCTAACTATTGAAGGTGACACACTAAACCTTTAGACAAACTAAACCACAGTTTGTACTGTGGAACTCCATCTCCTCCCTCAGGACACCTGCTTGAACACAGATGATGAATGTATGAAGTCTGTCCAAGTGAGGAAACCAGAATCAATCTGTGCATTAAATAAAAGTGAAGTTTATTTTTTCTTATTTTATAGGTAGGAGAGTTCATGCATAAATGTGTGGATGTGTGTATTAAATACAATGCTCTGGTATTTTGTGCCTAAGTTTCAAAGATATTTTGTACCTCTACCTCAAAGAAGCTAAATCTGCACCCCACCCCCACCCCAGCCCAATAAAGGCAAGTTCAGTCCATCATCTACATGACTTAGGCTCAAGTAATGTCTTTTAGAAAATTCACAGTAAAGACAGATAAGGAGACAGTGTATCGCAGTACTCTAACTTTCCAGCACAACAACTAACATATAATGGAATCTCATTAAGGGCTGTTGTCTTTTTGTTTGTTTGTTTGTTTATTTGTTTGTTTTTACCACTAGAGTTCAGCCATTACTGTTTGAGGGGCTTCACTGCCACAGCTGCTAAATACAAAGTACAATTCACTTTTTTTTTTTTAAAGCATCTTCATTGGAGTATAATTGCTTTAAAATGTTGTTTTAGTTTCTGCTGTATAACAGTGAATCAGCTATACGTATACATATATCCCCATAATCCCTCCATCTTGCATCTTCACTTTTATACAGAATGATAAAAGTCTCCTTAACCTTTACATCCTAAGTTTTTAGTTTCTATCATAAATTAGAGAATCACGTGTTAAGGTGAAAAATATTGTCATGATGATCATTATAACTTTTAGTAATGGCCCCAGCTATTTTCCATCTTTTTGTCCAGTTGACAGTGTCTCTTGATTGGTAAGATGTTCAGTGGAGTATCTTTTGGTCCTTCCACTGCTTCATTTTCATTTAAGAAGCCATTTAAGCAACAGTATAATTATAACGAAATTGCATACTATATATGAAATTTCAAACACTGATTCATTCATGGTGGGGATGGAATGGTGATTTAGAGCTCCTTTAGATTTTTGAATGAACAGAAAGGCTAGTTTTTGCCTCATTAACTTATCCTATGAATTTTCAATTTGACCAATTCTGAATGACTGCTCCCACATAAGTTTTTTGGTTAATAGGTAGTTATAATTCATATTTATAGCCACTTTTCAGACTAGACAATTTAGGTCCTAAATTCTGCCACTCTTTATAACCAGTGAATATATGGAATGTCAGTGAAAAATGTCCTCAAGCTTTTGCTAACTTTGCTGATGGTACCACAAAACAAGGGATGATCAGGTTTTAGTTGTTTATTTTGGTTAATAACAGAATTTTACAAGTATGTTTAGAAGTCTCATATTGAAAATGGAAAATAACTTGATAACAATGAAAATTTAACTATTAAAAATACATTCTTCCAGTTGCATTTTATTAAGACTCAGTTAATTATATCAGAATAGATTTAAATATTTTGTTAGTAAATATGTTCAATTTAACATGAAGCCAACAATTTTTGAAATGTATGTGCCAATATAATAAAAAATGCATAATTATTTAAAGGGAAGTGATTGTTATCATAAAAATATACTTATCACCCGTTTCTTTGTTCTTCCATACTGAGTACTATAATTTGGATCATATAATCACTGGGTATATGAAACTTGCATTTGGCCTTACCAAACATTAGCTGAAATTAAACTATGCCTGAAATAACTGGCTCAGTCACAAATAGGAATATGGACTGGCAAAGTGATTTTTCAGATTAAATAAAATTCCAAACCCTACTTCCCTTTTCTTCCTCTCCAAGAATTTCTATAATATCTAAAATACATCCCTTCATGCCCTAATATATTTATTATTTTAATCATTTAATTTTTTCTTCAGGAGGAAGGATGTCTGTGTTTCATTTCATTGTATTCTCTCATTTCAATGTGTTGGGTCCTGTCAGTGAGGTAGATTTAGGGTTCTTGCCTTTGTGATTCACTTGAGTAAGTGAGTAGTAATATCTTAATTTTACATTAAGGTATTGATAAACTTATTAGCCTCAACAGCTGGAGGAAAATTTACTTCTCTTGATTTCAGTACTGGACTGAGAGATTAAATAAGAATATATATTCTAAAAATGCTCTGCTTACATTTGCCATTAGGCATAAGAACTATTAATGTCTCCTCCTTGTTATTGCTGTTGAAAGCCATATTTCAGGATACCACCCTAATATATGGGTATGGATAGCTAAGTCAATTAATACAGGTTTTCACTATATGTTTACATGAAATGTTTGTGACAAGGACACTTTTTTAATGAGTTTACTGAAACTTTGTGTGCCTGCTACTCCTTATTTATATTAGAATCTAGTAAAGGCAATATCTATTAGCACAGAATTTAAGTGTTTGCCTTTTATTGCCTGATATATCTTCTTGCTCTGCAGAGAAAACTCTTCTGGTTTTTCCTCCATTTAGGTAATCACTAAGTGTACGAAATTAGTTTTGTCCACAAGACAGCAAGGTATCTGAATATATTAGTAACACAGAGAATGTAATTCAAGGTTATATTTTGTTACACCATTTGAGGTTCTGTAGTTGCTTGTTTTAGTGATAATGAGATGGGCTGAATCCTAGACAGTAAAAGGACTCAAGTTTTCCCTCAAAAAAACCTGTTTGCCTCCTAATATATTTTCTATGCTTTCAAATGCACATCAATCCAGTGAGCAAAAGAAAACAAAGCAAACAAAATAAAAACTAATTTGCCAATTTTTTACATTTCCCCTTTTTGTTTTGGAACTTGGGGAATTTTCAAGCAATATATGAATGTGCACCTGCTACAGTTTCTCTTTCATCACAATTCTGACTACTTAAATCTCACCTGCATTTTCAGTCTTGCCCATTCCAAGGACAAATCTTAACTTCAGTAGGAACAATTTCAAGAACTCAGAACAATTAGTAAGCATAAAATAATAATATGACTTACTGAGCAAGAATTATGCTGGTGACTTTATATATTCTCAAGCCTCACATGGACACTAAACATACAATATCATTTCCCCAAATGCACACATAAAGAAAATTTTCCTTAATTATCCACTATGTGCATTTGAAAACATTGAAAAAACATCAAGGCACAAAATAGGGATATATTTCATACAACAATGTATGAGGATGGATGTCTATGGCATAGTCTTTAAGGGATAAGGTGTACCTTCAAATTTTACTTTGTAGATTTAATGTAATTTTTTAACAAGATATTATAATTTAGTAGAAAGCAAAAAAGTTATAAAGGTTTCTTCTATGTAATTTCTATCATATCCCAATTTCCCCAACTTCTTATTGTTCACTACTATAGAATGATGAAATGCTAAGCCACCTATCTTGCTCTGTTTGTACAACAAACATGTTTTATTCTATAGAGTAGAATAAGGTTACTTATACAAGAGACTCCTATACTTTGATGATTTCGAGACAGTGTTTATTCCTGATCTTCACTTTTTGAACCTGATCTTAATTCATTGGTAACTTAAATGTCAGTGTTTACAAAGCACTATGAATTTTGGCCAGAGTAGTTTCCTACCCTTGATGCTGAGTGTACAGTACGGCTTGTATTTGGCTAGTTTTACATCACCATGTTGACCAAATTATTCTCATACAAAGAGCATTAGCATCTTATTATTTAGGGCTGTTTGGTACAGACCTTTTCCTATCATACCAAAAATGATTGGACTCTCAGAATTCTGTGGTCTCAACAACATAAATGAAATAAAAGAAAACAAAAGCAAACTCAAGAGAGGATATCCGCTTGGTGATTAAAAAATTATTTAAGCAGATATTTGTTTTCATCTGTATTTCATACATCAGATAAGCACTGAAGATAAAATTACTACTTGAAAGCATTGTAGGTATAGTCACTTACTTTTTACCTTGACCTAGAGTAAGGCTGTCTACAGCAGGCTTTGCTTCAATAAGAAATGCTATTGAGGCCTTGCTGATTTCATACTCTAATGTGACACCAATATAGTCATGTGTGATCTTCCACTGTTTTGTGGAAATTTGCATTACAAATTTTAATTGATAATTATTCCTGGTCAATTATTGATGATGCCAGAAAAGATTTCTTGATTAACCAATAACAATGGTATGAAGAATGGACAACTCAAAGTGACCCATAATCTTATTGACATTGATTTGTCAGCCAAGAAACAGACTTTGATCATAAAATGGTAGATCCCTTAGCCTTTCTGATATTTTACAATTAAAAATAGTTATGCACTTTTTATTCATTTGGAAAAACAGCCTTTCATGATGAATGACATAATATAAAAAAAATTTGGAGAAAAATCACCATTCGTTTTTTATGTAATTCTAACTTATTTGTTTGAAAGGCTAAGGCATAAATCAAATACATATTTTTTAGAGCATGCTATTTTTTCATTATGCACTTAAAATTCATATATTTTATAGTCTCTATTTGTATGTAAATCATAGGGCTTATTAACAGTTTTTTTCTTTGCTGTTCTCACAAATGTGATTGACAGTAGCTTAGTGCCCTTGAGTAACCTAGCAACAAGTTTTCTTACTCTATAGAAAATAAGAAATGGATGCAAACAAAGTGCTATGGGGAAAAAAAAAAAGAGTTCAATTTCAGAATATTTGTGCATGTATACTATTAAAAATCATGATGAAATCTAATTTGGGTGAAATTGATTGACAATAGGTATTGAATTTCCTAGTAAATAATATATTGCCAGTGAAATCTTGTCTCCTTCTTTCAGGAAAAAAAAAAAGAAAAAGGTCTATTTCAGACTGTACCACTGTTGACTAGGTTACTGAATATATGTCTTCCTTAGCAGCCTATTCATTATAGATTAGATGAGGAGAGTGTCTGGGCATGTTTTCACTATGTGGTAGATGAGTTTACTAGATGGAATTTCAACAGTAAACCTTCCTGACAGTGATGCATTTGCTAATCCCTTAAATAGTTTTAGAATAAATGTTTTGTCTTATTTTCAAGGGGTTACGCTGCACCTTTGGGGGGTCAATTTCTTGGAAATATCACAAAAGATTCCACCTTGTGTTTTACATGTTAAGAAGCTGATATATTTAATATCTATTTCTTTTGGTGAAATTTAACTTCTATAATTGCTGTTTATTATCAATGAGAAAATAACTCTTTTCTGTTTTAATTGTAAGGTCATAATGGAAGTGTATCACGTATTGGGAGAAAGCTACAACTTCACAGGATCATTATATGATGAATAGACTCAGGTGGGAGGGGAAACACATACTGTTGAATACCTTCCATTAAATAGCAGAGCTTTTATTTTGTGCCAAAGGCAGAATTACCTGGCCTTTCTCAATTTGACAGGAATCTTCAAGAAATCTTAGAGCCTTATGAAAGATTGAAGTAAGGGACAGCAGGATGGGATATGAGCTGGACATATGATTGTGCATTTAAAATGAATGCATAGAATTGTAAAACTAGAAAGCATCCACTCTCTGGTAGAGATGTCCCCCAGATAACCCAAGTTTTGGTTATTTTTAAAATCTAACCTTAAATGACTCAGATTTTGGCTGTAATCATGACTGGGTGTGAGCTCAACATCAATATCTTCCTCTCACTATCCTCCCAAATCTCTCTTCCCTAGGGAAGACCAGAACTAAAATCATGATATCCTTAAGGAGAGGGACAAATATTCTCACCTAAATAGTCTGATTTTATCTCTATGTGAAAAGTTTGGTCACTTACATGATTTGGTTTGAAGTGAGTCAACTGTAAATAAATGAAAGGATATCCTTTACATGAGAAAGAGTTCCCTGTCCTTGAAGAAATCTAGCTACAATTGGATAGACCAGTTGCATAGAATTCATACCTCAAATGTCATTATAGAATAATTGGTCTACATGTGATGATGCTACTAGTAACAGCTATAGTCAGTGGCTAATTATTCAGGAAAATGACATTTCAGATGTGGCGTATGCACATTAACTTCCCCTTCCAGCATAGATGTCTCAGTGGGGTCATACTCTTGAAAAAATATCTTTATTTTGGGAAGTTGAGTTCCTAGAGGGCAGGGATCATCTTATTTGTGATTTTATCCAGTATCTACTATAGTATTCTATACAGTGTAAGCTTGAGACAAATGATTAATCTTTTTCTTTACAATTAGAGTTTGTGTGTATGTTAGAAAGATATGTTAACAACCACTGAAATTATACTAAAATAAACTACATAATATGTGTTAAAAAGAGACAAAATTAAATAATATATGCCCTTAGAAGAGGAAATAAAGTTTAAAAATCAACTATAGACAGAACTTAATTACCATAAAATTACTGTTAAATTGTGAAGTTGATCTAAAAAGAGCTGTACTTGTTATTGCAGGTTTGGTTACAGAAGTACGGCTACCTTCCACGGACTGACCCCAGAATGTCGGTGCTGCGCTCTGCAGAGACCATGCAGTCTGCCTTAGCTGCGATGCAGCAGTTCTACGGCATTAACATGACAGGAAAAGTGGACCGAAACACAATTGAGTAAGTAATGGCATCTGCACTCTTTTTCTCTCAGCTCTTGAGCCAAACTAAGTGGTCTGAAAAACCCTTAGTGAACTCCATCAACCACAAATGGAATGATTTTTCTCACGAACGTTTCTTTGGAACTTAACCTATGTTAACTCCACTCCCCTGAGATTTCATAAAAAATTAAAACACCAAATTAAGTTTATTCACCTGGACTTTAGCAATACATTTTCAAAATAGGAAAGAAAATACCAACAATAGGAGTCAAAGTAGATGTACAGCTGAAGCCACTACTAGAAGAGTGGTGATAAGTGATGTGCTGGAGCTGGATTGTATGGCTGGAGGGAGTAGTGTGTGCACATCTCTTTCCCTAAATGATATCACAGCAGTAGCTTGAAATTGGCCAAAGTCAAAATATTGAAGCCGAGGAAAATAGGAAACTGCAAATCAGTGCTCTGTTTTTGAGGGAGAGGGAATCAGAGAGCCAGTTAATAGCTTACTAGCTTTCTGCTAGTGACAATTCTCATACTAGTTAAATCAAGGGAAAAGTTTTCACTGAAAAGTCTGTGCTTTCAATCTTTTAGTAACAAAGGGCTTATTTCTACTCTTTAATAATATTTGTTATTTTATTTATTGTTTTATCAATCATTTGTTCATTTATTTGTTCAACCAGTCACACTTTACTGGGCATTTTATCTGTGAAAGAGGCATATACAGATCCAAAAGACATAGTCTCTTCTTCAAAGGAACTTCAAGTTAACTGTATAGCTAGACACAGTCATAAATTTTTTTACCACAAGTACACTATGAAACAGCATTATTGTTTCTAGACAACAAAGGAGGAAATGATGAATTCTTTTAGTGCAGGGAAGAATTATTTGTGTTCATTGAGTCTTTGATACTCAAAAGTAAATCTACTTCAGCATTTATAATGATCAACACACATTAAACCTACACAATAGGGAAGATAAGAATACATTTTTCTCTCTACTTTTTCAAGTAGAAAACTGAAAGTCAAAGGCTAGTTGAAGTCCAGATTAGCTTCAGAGTCCAGATTTTTTGACATTTACTTGGGGAAGTTTCCACTATACCATGCTGTGTGCCTTTGAGAAATGACACATTTTTCTTAAATACCTGAAGTGCCCGGACTCAGGCGTATATAATTAATTCTTACATGTTAAACTAATTTAATATATAATTTTAAAATTCTATTTTGCCTTCTAATACTTAAAGTATGATGTTAGTCATACTATTTCTATTTCATCAAAACAGAAAAAAACATATAACAATGGCTTGAAGATTAAACAGTTTTCAAGCAGTTTGAAAAACTAAATTGGGATAGGGAGGGTGGGAGGGAGGGAGATGAAAGAGGGAAGAGATACAGGGACATATGTATATGTATAACTGATTCACTTTGTTGTAAATCAGAAACTAACACACCATTGTAAAGTAATTATACTCCAATAAAGATGTTAACAAATAAATAAATAAATAAACACATTACCTCTCTTAACATTTTTCATAGATACTTAAATATTGAATTTGATTTGAGTCTGTGAAAACAGAATGAAGAATTAATATAATGCATTCTGTGAGAATGAGAAACCTGTTATTAATATTGGGAATACAATTTTGATATTTTGGATCTACTGCCCTGTAATCATCGCAATTCTCTCTTAATAGTATACTATCAAAAGTTCATTTTAAGTCATAACATACCTTTTATCCAAAATAAATATAGTGTTAAATTAATAAGCAAAACCTCCACCAAGCCCTGTGTTTCATTGCTGTGTACAATACAGAACTCCATTTATATTATACTCTTTATCCCAACAATTTAAAAAGTGCTCTGGACAAGCTTTCTTGTTCCCTAACGCAGAGCTGATACCTTCTAATTCACTATTTTCGAAATTATGACACAGTTTTTAAAAATACAATAAATGGTAACTTGGGAAACAAATTAGTTTAAATATGCTTATTACTAGATACTAAAATTGAGAGAGTGGAGTCCTATAAAAGGTGTCATTTGTGTTTCCCCCCACTTTTGAAAGCCCTGCTAATCATTGAAAAGGCTCAGGATAGATAAGTTTGATTCCCTAAAATAGCTAGAAAAAGGTCTTTGTCAGGACATAACGGAAGAGGAATGTGTGGAGGATTTATTTGGACCCTTCATGTGGAAAGGGGTCTGAACAGCAGTAAGAAGTAAAAGATGCAGAGGTGCAGAGAAAGACACGGGTCTTTTCCTGGCATACAGTGGCTCAGATTACAGACCAAAAGAAAGGAATGTGTCAGTGTGTAGGTGTTAAAGTAACATTTCTGTGAACTATAGCATTATAAAGAAAAGATCAACTAAATAAGCAGCCTTAAATTTAAAACCAACCAGTTTTTCTGCTTGCTTTTTGTTTTTCTTCTTTAAAAGAGTTTTGTTCTAACTCAGTTATTTTGAAATTAAAAATGCATCTTTCTCTTTAAAGAGAGTGTTACACTTGGTCATTATTTCTAGGTGAACCCATTAAAGCCTTGTTGAACCCTGGTCCTTTTCCTTCCTAGACAGTGATGCTTCCTCTGTCCTCTGTGTCATTCTTATTGTCACTCATACTAGAAACCCTGCTTCATGCTAGAAGCAGCTTCATTTGCTTCCTGTCTGTTTTTTCCACTGATGTATCCCCAGTCTTGGGGTATTGCTGCTCAGGGTACTCAGCTCAAATTATGTACCATTTTTGTAAGTGTAATGCCTATAATCATGCTACTTAAGCAATTTTCTGCGCTTCTGTAATATTAAATGAATGTGTGGTAACAATCCATGCTGAAATTGCATTCTATTATTTTACATAGTCAAATTATAATGTATGAATTTTTTCATCTAAGTCTTATTACATAAAATATGTAGTAAAATTAGAGACCTAGAATTATCATCAGTATTAAAATAATGTCTTAGGATTCATTCATTCATTATGGCATTTAAATGCCATAAACATTTATCTAATTTTAGAGTCTTGTTGAAATCAATTGTTTTTAAATTAAGTAATTATATTCTTTTTTGGCAGACAGACATTTGGTGGATTCAATCTATAATTCTTGGGTAATGAAAAGTAATGATGCCAATTATAATAATCCCTACATTACATTGAAGAAATTAACCATTTTCAAGCAACAAATCTGGTTATTACCTTAAGTGGCATATTATATAGCTTTTTAATTAATTAACATTGGTATTGGAGAGATAGTAGTGGTAAATACTTATACCATCCCCACCCAAAATGAGCTAATTATCATATGTTGCAATGGTTCTTTTAAATTATTGGTTACTTAGCTAATTTTAGTAAGCAAGCTCACTTAAATTCCTTAATAAGTGAATTAATCTATGTTATGAATAAAAATGCAGTGTTTTGCAAGGATGGAAAAGGATATCAAGGCAATAATAAGAATGAGTCTAATATGTTTTTATAATATTAGTAGTAAGTATTTTAAAATTTTAGTTTATCTTTTTATGTGTTCACAGTGTTATGCCTTGAAGCATAGTTGATGGGATTTGTAAGGTGATCTTTCTTTATGTTTTTATCTCTCTCTCTTTCTTTCTCTCTCTCCATATATATATATATATATATATGCATATGTGTGTGTATACACATACAAACATGTATGCATTTATACAGGATGATCTTAGAGTCTTGTTGTTATTAATTATTTAAATCATGCCCAGAAATTTGTCTTAATTAAAAATTATTTTAAGACTGAATAAGTAGCTTTATTTAAAGAATTATTATGAAACTGTAGTGATATTTGAACTCCTGATTTTGGAATTCAAGTATTTATTTAGATATATCAAGAACTACAAGCTTTTTGGTTTACTTATCCAGATGTTCCATGATTTTTTTTCTTTTGTCTAAATTATCAAGTTAAGACTCTTCTTTTTCAATTTGGATATAAAAGATAGATCCATCAGTAATTAAAGATTTTTCTTTGTTATTTTTTAACATAACAATGGTACTCAAAGCTATAACATTATAGCATGGGTCAGTCCACATTTTGGTAGCTGCAGAAGGTTGGTTAACAGCTAAATGAGCAGGGTCCTTAGAGCCCCATTCCAAAAGGTAAAAGGTGAGAGGTGAAAGCTTGAGAAAGAGGTGATACTCTAACAGAGCTTTTGTTCACATTGCAGATCATGGAGGCTTAATACACTTATTCTCTGTGCTTGGGTTTTTAAGTACTTTAACTTTGCAGTTTCAGCTTTGGGAATAACGTGTGGGTCTATGCAGGCTGCTAATGAGTTGATAGAAAAAAGAAACTCTGGACCAGAGTGAGCTATCAGCCTATCTATATTTTGAGCCCTAAGTTAATTTTCTTTTGAAAAATCTTCTTCATTATTATTGAACTTGAATACAAGCAAGGCCTAAGGATTTTTAACATAATAAATATAAGCATATTTTAAAATTTCTAGAAAGATTTCTTGGGACAACTATAATCATAGGTATTACTCTTACCTTTCATTAGAACTTGGAAAAGTTTGGAGGATAGAAACCTGTTTAATATATTATGTTGATGAATATTTTTCTAAGATTACTAATGCCTAAGGCACAAAATATATATTTTTGAGTATTTTTCCCTTGGTAAAGGTAGATATATGTACACAGGGCCACTGTGTGGCACAGCCCTAACCCCAAAGCCAAAGAGTGGCATTCCCATCTTATTCTATTGAGGAGCTGCCTTCCTGCAGCCCCACTATAGGGGCATCAAGGGCATGGACTACAACTTGAAGGAACTTCTTGGAGTCATGCAATGGGTAGCCCTATATGTTTGACATGAATGCCCAACTAATTAATTTCTTTTTTAACTGAAGCTAATGGATACTGTTTCCTATATGGTGGCTTTTAACATTACTGTAAACTTGCTTAGAAGATTATGGTTACTTTATTTACATAAAACAGAAGATAATGTGTCTGTTGGCATAATTGTTATCAAAATACTAAGAATATCCCCGTCTTGAACATACAAGTCAAAGTGAACTGAAAAATGTAGAAACATAGATATCTGTGTGCTGCTGCTGCTGCTTCTACTACTGCTAGTATAACTACTTCCTGATATTTTAAAAATAATATTAAAATTATAAGTTAATAATAATAGCAGTTACTATCTGCCAGGACCTGTTCTAAGTATTTCACCTGATTTAACTAATTTAATCCTCACATTAACTCAATAATAGTACAATCATTTCATTTTATAGAAGAGGAAACTAAGGAATAGAAAGAAACAGTAGACTGAATAATAGCACAGGGCTTGTGGGTCAGTGAAGCTGGATGGGAACCCTGGCAGTCTGGCTCTTGGATCCCTGCTTCCAACTTTTATAATGTAACTCCTCACAAGAGAACTGATTTTTAGATATTTTTCATTTTTGAATTGAGTTAATTTAAACAGACATTAATGATCCACCAAACTAGTTTAAAAATGTTCTGTATTCTAAACAGTTAAACCAATACTGAATATCGGTATTATATTTATGAAAATTGAGGTGGTGCCGTGACTTACAACTTGAAATTACAAAATGTCTCTCTTGTAGCTCACTGCCCCCCCACCCCCGCCCCCCCACCGAGCCCAGTGCTCATTCCCCATGTCTTTGTTTGCTTTGGAATGTCAACTTAAAATTTTTAGCAAGGCTTCCCTGGTGGCGCAGTGGTTGGGAGTCCGACTGCCAATGCGGGGTACACGGGTTCGTGCCCCGGTCCGGGAGGATCCCACATGCCGCGCAGTGGCTGGGCCTGTGAGCCATGGCCGCTGAGCCTGCGCATCCGGAGCCTGTGCTCCGCAACGGGAGAGGCCACAACAGTGAGAGGCCCGCGTTCCACAAAAAAAAAAAAAAAATTCTTAGCAAATGAGTCAGTACAGAAGCACAGGTATATGAGTGTGTGTTGACACACTGAAAAAGTAAGTGTTTTAGCAACGATACTTTCACAAAAAAGTACGACTTGAAAATCACACACACACACACACACACACACATACACTTCAACACCTTTCCTTTTCATATGATGTAGTTATTACCTTGGGTGAAACAATCAATTTTACTTTTGCATGCAAAAGTAAAATTGCACTCTTTACTTCTGCACTCTTGTGTATAGGTAAATATGGGATTTATCAAATTGGTATATGAATGGAACTAACATTTTGGTGCATGATAACTAGAAATGAACTGCCAGACTCTACCTGAATAAGAAAATTAACATGCCAATTTTACATTTAATATTAGACAGCATTTAATTCATTGATGAGTTCTAGTAAACACTGACCATTCTTGATATCACTGAGAACTTTAAAAATTGTAAGAGAAAGAAACAAATGTTTATAAAATTAAAGAACAAACGTTTGGAATCACATAAAAATCCCAAGGACAGATTTAGCTCAGATACTGTGTGACATATTTAGTGTCAAGATGTGCTCTGATCATGTTTTTGGGATTTTACATATTTTGATAATTAATACCTGCTAATATCTCTGTGCCAGAATATTTGGGTACATATATTGGTGAAATTAACATAGAGCTATCTTGACCAACCCTCATTAAGTGTTCTTTGAATTAAATTACTAGTTTATATTACCTCATTCCTGTTCTTATGTTTATTTCTTACACTTAAGTCATCTACATTATGGTTTAATTTTATATAAAGTTTCACACAACATCTCTCTGCATAGTAAGCATTTGTTCAAGGCACAGAGCTGTAAGAGTTACAAAGTCCTCAAGAAATATATAGGATAGTGGGGGAGATCGGTATGTGCAAAAAAAAATGCATGAAGACAGTTCATTTGCTTCATGTTCTTCACTGGAAGCTTCCCTGGGCACCGGTCCCATCCAGGCCTCTCTGGTTTGACTCACAGGCTAGTAGAAGAGAGAGACAGAGATGTACACATTGTAATATACACTATAATACATGCTGTGTTGAGATGGTAAACTGTACCTGTGGGAGTTGAATAATGAGGAGGATTAGGATTGTCTTTGTAAATAAGAAGGCAAAAGTATTCCAGACAGAGTTCACTGTATACAAAGGCAGAAAGAGGTTTGTTTCTGTAGAACTTGTGTGGATCTTGGGAAGCAGGGAGATGGGGGACATCCTTGCTAAGTATGCCTGAATAAGATTCTGTCTATAAAAACATTTCATACTTAGAATATGTAGTAAACACATCAGTGTTTTGAAAAGATTTATCTTTAGAAGTGAGAAGGCACTGTTGAGAGTAAGAGATACAGAGAAGTTTTAAAGGCAGAAGATACTACATCCTGATTGATTGGATGTGAGGAGAGATCAGTGGAAGATGTTACCTGGATACCTGGCTTAGGCATTAGAAAGACTCTGGGCTGAGATAAGGTATCAGAAGAATTGGTGCAAGTTTGGAGCTGAAAAATCATAATTTTAAATTACATGTAAAATTAGAAATGATGACAAGATAGCTAGATGGAGATGTGAGAAGACTTAACTAATTATATTGTTTTTTTGTTTTTTGTTTTTATCATGAATGTCTTACCTTAGACTGGGAGCTCAGCAAGAGCCCCTTGCCTAATCTTTTTATACACAATTTTTTTTCATATATCTCTTAGCGTATTATAAATGCCTAAAAATATTGTAAGATAAATGGATCAGGATAGAATGAGTAAATATATAAACAAATATTTGGAACATAAGAAAGAATTATGTGAAATGGGCAAAAGCTGAAGAAATCCATAAGGAATTTAGCAGAAACATGTTTCAGCATAGGAATCTAATACTCATCTCTAAAAGCCCTGTCCTTTGGAAGATGCAATGTTTCATTGAGAAAACTTTTACTAGGTCCAACATATGCACAACTTAAAATGGAAATTTACATTAGTAAATTTAAATGTTTTCAATGGCTGTCTTCATCTTTTAACTTTATGTATTGTTAAAGTAATTTTAGAGAATATATCCTCATTGAAAACATATTTCATCTGATAATGTATCAGGATAAATACAAATTGTCAAATTTTATCCCACAATCCATTTCAAAATTATTTCTTTCCCTAGAGTGTTTACTTCAATATTTTCTTTAGCTAAATGTAATCACATCCACATTAAGTAAATTTATTCATATTTAATAATTATTTATTCTCACAGCACTTTCAGGGAGATGTCAGAATAAGTACTTGGTTAAGAAATATAATTTTTGTTGAGAGTATGATTAATGAAATAGCCATTGATAAAAGCCACTTAAATTATCATTAATTAATTAATATTAACCATTAATGCTTAATATTTGTTAGTTGAATATGTATCTAGATCTTACAGAATATAATAAAAATATGTTTTCATTAAAAAATGTCCCTATCCACCTATTTATTAAGCCTCTTTTAAATTCTAGAGGTTGTACAGGGACAGGGAGTATGTAGATCCCCTGCCTTTGAGTGTTTTACACTCTAATGAAATATATCTCAAATTTAGTGATTTAGAGCAGGAGTCCCCAACCCCACAGGCCACGGACTGTTAGGAACAGAGCCGCACAGCAGGAGGTGAGCGGTGGCTATCAAGTGAAGCTTCATCTGCCGCTCCCCATTTCTCCTTATCATTTGCATTACCAACTGAACCATAACCCCCGCCGTGGAAAAATTGTCTTCCGTGAAACTGGTCCCTGGTGCCACAAAAGGTCGGGGACCGCTAATTCAGAGTGGCCTGGGAGTTTTAGTTAAAAGTAAAAAGTCTCAATTCTTGGCTCCAGAGACTTCAGTTCCATAGGTCTGTATAACTTTCTAGGCATTAGCATTTACAAGACATCTCATTTGGTTTGGAGACTTTAATAAAGGGAAAGAGTGATTTCTGAAGTAACTCTACAATGCATCATAAACTAGGATGGAGTTTGTTAAGTCTGTTAACTGCAATGTCTACATTTTTACTGGTAGGAGAATAAAAAAGGAGAAACGTATAATGCTTATCAGAAAAGTTTTTTCTTTCTTAAAAAGTAAAAGTCATGCTTTCATTGTTGCATGATGTTATTCTTATGTTTATAAAAGCTAGTTAGCTGATTGATCCATGTAACATAAACTATTTCAGTCATTTTCACGAAATGGACATCTTTAGACGGTCATCTCTGCAGTCAATTATTTTCCATTTAAAGAGTATAGAAATTATTTGATGAAATATAACAAAAATTCATTATTTTGCTCATTTCCACTTTCTGAAGCCTGTAACGCCATGAAGATTCTGCTTCAGTTCTGTAATTGTTAAATTAAATGAGCTAATGGATGATAAAGCCATTTCGAGTCACTAAAGAAAAACTAATAAAAATCATGTCAATCTTTCTCCTTAGACAAGAAGCAAGACTACATAGAAAACATGACAATGGTCAAAGGAGACTCTCCAGAAAAAAATTTAGACAACTGTATCTATATAAGTATTAAAAATCATTAAATCAAAACTAGCATTTAATTTTCCCAATGTTAATATTTAAATTTTACTGGTGTCATACTAAACATTATATTCAGAAAAAATTTTCTTAAGCAGTGAATTCAGTTACTATTAAAGGTTCAAAGAGAATGGCTGTTATTTGAAAATTGGGGTAATGCTTAAAGTGTAAAGAAGAAAAAAGTGGAGAAAGGCAAATGTTATTCTAAACAACAATTTCCTTCTATTTAAGCTAGAAGAGAGTAGCATATATATTCTTGATTCCTGGAGTTTAGGTCATGTAATAGATTTTAAAAATTGTTGAATGTTAAAGCTGAAAGAGACCTTAGTGAAAATTTATTTTAAAAAGTCTCATTTTCTGAATGAGACTTTCTCAAGGTCATATATCTGTTAACAGCAGATTCTAGTTAGAAGCATCAGAATACCTTAGTTTACAGTTAGCTTGAAATGAATTAGAGAGAAAAATTATCTAAAAGATATGAGTTATAAACTAGTGATTCTTGATCATTCCAGAAAAAAAAAGATGCTTTCTACAATACTTAGATTCAAATTGCAAGAAAACTGAC
Source organism: Phocoena sinus (assembly GCF_008692025.1). Classification (NCBI taxonomy): domain Eukaryota; kingdom Metazoa; phylum Chordata; class Mammalia; order Artiodactyla; family Phocoenidae; genus Phocoena; species Phocoena sinus. The sequence goes on along the minus strand of NC_045779.1, from coordinate 31,589,319 downwards.
AAAATTCTCCTTTATGTTTTCCCGTTTTTATTACCACTGCCATAACTTCTCAATGGATTTCTCTTTGAAATTAATGATTAGCGTTATTGGTAAATAACTGGAAAATATTGCTTTTTGCAGCTGGATGAAGAAGCCTCGATGTGGTGTACCTGACCAGACAAGAGGTAGCTCCAAATTTAATATTCGTCGAAAGCGGTATGCGTTAACAGGACAGAAGTGGCAGCACAAACACATCACTTACAGGTAAAATAGCTAATGATGAATTACTGTTTCTTTTCAATTTTTCACAACTATGTATTTCGACATTTTGTTTGAGATCTTATGCACACTGACTACATGGTAACATATAGTGATGTAATGTTAACATAAAGAAAAACAAAAATTGCAATTGAGAAGAGAATAAATTGTCCATTTGGGGACCCTGTAGACAGACATTCCTTGAAACACTTTTGTAAACTAGATCTTCCAGCTTCTTGAATGAATGCTAATATTCTGAAAGACTTTCAGATGAGTATTCTAACACACAACATTCTTTATCAAGTATTCATAATCTAAAAAAATATAAAATAATAAAGTATATAAATAATTGCAATTTAAACAATATATCTTTGAATTATTAATTAACTTTTGGTATCAGAGCAACCACTTAACTTTTTATCTTTTTACAACAATGCAAATGGATCATCCTTTCTTGTCTTCAATGAAGCATGCTTAAGGGATGAGAGTATCTTCCAATCTGGAGTGGCAATTGCTGCTAGTTCATATTCGTTCATTAACTAATTGAACGACGTTTTATTGAGTACCAGTTTGGACAAAGAACAGTGCTATTACTGGGGATATAGCAATAAATAAAACATAGGGATTCCATCCATCCTCATGGAATTTACAGTCACGTGGAGAAGTTTAACAATCATATAAATGTGGTGATGCCTGTTTTGAAAGAGAAGGAAAAGGATGCAAGAGAAATGTAAACCATGGTCATTCAACCCAACTTAGAAAACCAGGGCTGGCCTCCCTTCTGTCTTGAGAGTAATATGGAGCATTAAAGGAAATTCTTTATATGATCACCTTAACAGATACAAAAATGCGTTCAAGAAAATTTAACCTCCATTTATAACTAGGAATCAAAGCAAAGAAAGATACTTAATCAGAAAAATGACATCTACAAAAACAAAAATTACAGCTTCATTATGTATTTCACATATAATATGACCACTGTAGCATGAGGTGTTTGGAAAAAAAAATCGTTAAGTGAAACAACAAAAAATACCTGCTATCTCTACCTCTATCCAATAACATTGTGCAACTACTTATAGTTGTAAGGTAATAAAAGAGAACAAAAGATATAAGGATCTGTAAAGAAATAAAACTATAGTCACAGTTGTATCACTTTCTAATAGAACACCCAGAATAAACTCTAGATAATTTTTTTAGAAATAATAAAAGAATATATCCAGCTTTAAAAATAATTAGTAGATTTTATTTTTAGAGCAATTCTAGGTTTACAGAAAAGTTGAGCAGATAGTATGGGTAGTTCTCACTGCCCCCCCTCCTCCCAGTATACACACTCACATAGTTTCTCCCATTATTAAGATCTTAATTAGTATTTGTTACAATTGTTGAGCCAGTATTGCTCTATTACTGACTAAAATCGATAGTTTACACCACAGTTCACTCTTTGTGTTGTAGTTTTATTGATTTTGACAAATGCATAATATCATATAATATTACAGTATTATACAGAATTAGTTTCACTGTTCTGAAAATCCTTTGTTACACCTATTCATCCCGCTTCTCCTTAGGACACTACTGATGGTTTTAATGTCTCTATAGTTTTGCCTTTTCTAGAATGTCATATGGTTTGAAACACAGTTTGTAGCCATTTCAGACTGCTTTCCTTCACTTAATAATATGCATTTATTTCCTCCTTGTCTTTTCATGACTTGATAGCTCATTTCCTTTTATTACTGAGTAATATTCCGTTGTATGGATGTGTCACAGTTTGCTTACCTGTTCACCTATTGAAGACTTCTTGGTTGCTTCCAGTTTTGGGTAATTATGAGTAAAGCTAGTATAAACATGTGTGGGCTGGTTTTTGTATGGACATTAATTTTCAACTTATTTGGCTAAATACCTGGGAATATAATTTTGCTGATCATAAGGTAAGACTATGGTTAGCTTTTTAAGAAACTACCAAACTATCTTCAAAGTGGCTAAACCACTTTGGTTTGGTAATTTTGCATTACTACCAACAATGAATGAAAGTTACTGTTCCTCTACAACTTTGTCAGGATTTGGTGTTGTCAGTGTTCTGGATGTAACCACTCTAATAGGTGGTTTCTCAATTTTTTAACTTGCAATTCCCTAATGCCATGTGAAGCTGAGCATATTTTTGTATGCTTATTTGCCATCTGTACATCTTCTTTTGTGAGACGACTGTTTAGATCTTTGTACCAACTTTTAATTGAGTTGCTATTTTAAAGGTTCTTTGTATATTTTGGATTACAAGTCTTTTATCAGATATGTTTTCAAATATGTTGTCTCAGTCTGTGGTTTGACATTCCATTCTCTTTTTTTAGTGTATTTTGCAGAGCAGAAGTCTTAATTTTAATAAGGTAGAACTTATCAATTATTTTCATTTCTATATTGTGCTTTTGTTGTTATATCAAAAAATCATTGCCAAACAGAAGGTCACTTAGAATTTCTCCTATGTTATCTTCTAAAATTTTAATAGTTTGGCATTTACATTTAGGTCAATGATCCATTTTGAGTTTGTTTTGGGGAAAGGTGTAAAATCTATATTCATTTTTTTACATGTGGATGTTCAGTTGTTCCAGCACCACTGGTTGGAAAGACCATTCTTTCTCCACTACCTTTGATCTTTTGTCAAAGATCAGTTGCCTATGTGCGTGGGTAAATTTCGGTGCTCTTTATTCTGCTTCATTGATCTATGTGTCTATTCATAAACCAATATCACACTTTCTTGATTACTGTGGTTTAGAGTAAGTCTTGATATCAGATAGTGTCAGTTTTCTGATTTTATTCTTCTTCTCCAGTATTATGTTGTGTTTTCAGAGTCTCTTGCCTTCCCACATAAACTTTAGAATCAGTTTGCCATTACAGGCGTTCCTCAGAGATATTCTGTGTTCAGTTCTAGATCAACAAAATAAAGAGAATATAGCAATCAAGCTCATATAACAATCAAACGATGTCTTGAAATTTTTGGTTTCCCAGTGCATATAAAAGTTGTTTACACGATACTACAGTTTATTAAGTGTTCAGTAGCATTATGCCCAAAAGCACAATGAGCATGCCTTAGTTAAAAATACTTTATTGATAAAACATGCTAACCTTCAGCTGTTGATGGCTACTGACTGCTCAGGGTGGTGGTTGGTGAAAGTCAAGGTGGCTGAGGCAAGTTCTTAAAAGAAGACAACAATGAAGTTTGCCACATTGATTTACTCTTCCTTGTATGAATAATTTCTCTCTAACATGCAGCGCTGTTTGTAGCATTTACCCACAGTAGCACTTTCAAAATTGGAGTCAAGTCTCTCAAACCCTGCCACTGTTTTAACAACCAAGTTTATGTCATATTCTGAATGCTGTTTTTTTTTGTTATGTCAACAATCTTCATAGCATCTTCACCAAGAGTAGATTCCATTTCAAGAAACCACTTTGCTCATCAGTAAGAACCAACTTCTCATCACTTAAAGTTTTATCACGGGATTGCAGCAATTTAATCACATCTTTAGGCTCATGTTTCATTTAAATTCTCTTGTTATTTCCACCACATCTGCAGTTACTTCCTCCACTGAAGTCTTGAACCACTCAAAGTCATCCATGAGTACTGGAATCAATTTCTTCCAAACTCCTGTGAATATTGATATTTTATCTCTTTCCATGAATCACAAATGTTCTTAATGGCATAAAGAATGGTGAATCCTTTCCAAAAGATTTTCAGTTTACTTTACCCAAATCCTTCAGAGGAATCACTATCTATGGCAGCTATAGCCCTACAAAATGTATTTCTCAAATAATAATACTTGAAAGTTGAAATCACTCCTTGTTCCAAGGGCTGCAGAATGGATGTTGTGTTAGTAGGCATGGAAACAACATGAATCTTGTATATCTCCATCACGGGTCTTGGGTGACCAGGTGAATTGTTAATAACCAGTAATATTTTGAAAGAAATCTTTTTTCTGAGCACTAGATCTCAACAGTGGGCTTACAGTATTCAGTAAACCATGTTGTAAACAGATGTATTGTCATCCAGGCTTTGCTGTTTTACCTATAGAGCACAGGCAGAGTAGTTTTAGCATAATTTTAAGGGGCCAAGGATTTTTGAAATAGGAAATGAACATTGGTTTCAACTTAAAGTCACCAGCTGCATTATCCACTAACAAGAGAATCAGCTTATCCTTTCAAGCTTTGAAGTCAGGCATTAAGTTCTCTTCTCTAGCTATGAATGTCCTAGATAGCATCTTCTTCTAATATAATAAAGCTGTTTCATCTACATTGAAAATTTAATGTTTAATGTAGCAATCTTTATTAATTATCTTTGCTAAATCTGGATAACTTGCTGCAGCTTCTGTATCAGCACTTGTTGTTTCACTTCGTGCTTTTATGTTATGGATATAGCTTCTTTCCTTAAACCTCATATACCAACCTCTGTTAGATTCAAACTTTTCTTCTTCAGCTTCGTCACCTGTCTCAGCCTTCACAGAATTAAAGAGAGTTAGGGCCTTTCTCTGAATTAGACTTTTGTTTAAAGGAATATTGTGACTGGTTTGATCTATGTAGACCATTAAAACTTTCTCCATATAAGCAATAAAGCTGTTTTGCTTTCTTATTATTCGTGTGTTCACTGGAGTAGCACTTTTAATTTCCCTCAAGAACTTTTCATTTACTTTCATAGCTTAGCTAACCATTTGGGGCAGAGGTCTAGCTTTTGTTCTATCTCAGCTTTTGACATGCCTTCTAAACCTAATCATTTATTACTTTTACTTAAAGTGAGAGATGTGTGATTTTCCCCTCACTTGAATACTTAGAGGCAGTTGTTAGGTAATTAATTGGTCTAATTTCAATATTGTTGAGCCTCAGGAAATAGGGAGGCCCAGTGAGAGAGAGAGCAATAGTGGAATGTCAGGTTAGTGGAGCAGTCAGAACACAGACAACATTTCTTAACTTCACTGCTTTATGTGGGAGTGGTTCATGTTACCCCAAAACAATTACAGTAGTAACATCAAAGATCACTGTCACAGATCACCATAACAAATACAATAATAATTTAAAAGTTTGAAATATTGTTAGAATTACCAAAATGTGACACAGAGACACAGTGAGCAAATGCTTTTTGAAAAATGGTGCCAATAGACTTCCTCAACATAGGATTGCCACAAACCTTCAATTTATAAATAACACAATATCTGTGAGGCACAATAACACAGGGTATGCCGGCACCCATGAAATAATTTAGCAGGAGTTTTATTGTGAACGCCTTGAATATGCAGATCATTCTGGGGAGAACTGACATCTTAATATTGATTGTTACCATTAATGAACATGAATATTTCCCCATTTGTTTAGGTTTTTGATTTCTTTCCTCAGAATTTTATACTTTTTTTTTTATACTTTTAATCTTATAAATCTTTTGTATATATCTTAGTCCATTTGGAATTCTATAACAAAATACCATGAGTGGCTTATAAACAGCAGAAATTTATTTCTCACAATTCTGGAGGCTGGGAGTCTGAGATCAAGTTTCCAGCATAGTTGGTGCCCTCTTCTAGGTCACAAACTTCTTGGATCCTCACATACATAGCAGAAGGGTTAGAGATATTTGTGGGACACTAATCCCATTCATGAAGGTTCCATCTTCATGACCTAAGGACTTCCCAAAGGTCCCATCTCCTAATATTATCATCTTTGTGGGTTAGGATTTTAACATATGAATTTTAGGGGGACAAATATTCAAATCATACTCACATATTTTGGATAGACTTATTTCTAAGGATTTCTTTAAACATTTTTTGTACTATAAGTTGTATTGTGTTTTAAATTTCAAATTCTAAATGTTTATTACTGATATATAAGATAGCAATTGACTTTTGTATATTAACCTTGTAGCCAAGAATTTTGCTATAAATCACTCATTAGTTCAGGATACTTTTTTGGTCAGTTCATTTATATTTTCTACATAGAAAATCATGTCATCTGAAAACAAGGATAGTTGTTGTTTTTTTTAATTCCCAATCTGTATTGCTTTTATTTCCTTTGCTTATTTTATTGCATTAGCTCCTGCTTTCAGTGCAATGTTGAATAGGAGTGCTGGGAGCAGACATCATTGCCTTTTTCCTAGTCTTTAAGGGAAAAGCATGTAATTCCTCACCATTAAGTATAATATAAGCTACAGGCTTTTTGTTAGATGTTTAATCAAGTTGAGGAAGTTCTCCCATTCCTAGTTTGCTGAATATTTTTAGTAGGAGTGGGAGTTGTCTTTTATCAAATGCTTTTTCTGTATCTATGCTATGATTGTATGTTTTTTCTTCTTTAGCCTTTTAATGTGATTGATTACCTTAATTAATTTTCAAATGTGGAATGAGACTCTCATGCCTGGGCTAAATCCCACTTTGGCATGGTGAATAATTCTTTATATACATTGTAGAGTTTGATTTGCTAAGTTTTGTTTAGGATTTCTACATCTATGTTCATGAGTAATATTGATAAGCAGTTTTCCTTTCTTGTAACGTCTTTATCTGGTTTCGGTAGTAGGGTAATTCACCAGTGTAACCGTTTAGACCTAGTTCTTTTTTTTTTTTTTGGAAGGGTATTAATTTCTAATTCATTTTATTTAATTGATATAGGACTGTTCAGATTACCTATTTCTCTTTGTGGAAGTTTTTATAGATTGTGTCTTTTAAATGAGTTGTTCAGTTAAATCAGTAATAGCCTTTATAGGCTGCCTTAACAAAAACCTTGGTGGCTTAGACATCAAGAATTAAATTTCTCACAGTTTTGGAGCTTAGAAGTCTAAGATTGAGGTGCTGTCAGTGTCCTTTTCTGGTAAGGCTTCTTTTCCTGGTTTTTAGATGGCCACCTTCTCACTGTGTCCTTATCTGTGTCCTTTGTAGGTCAGTTTTAGACCTATAAAGCTTACACAACTATGTTTCCTCTGTGTGTGGGTGGAGAGAAAGAGATTTCTGGTGTCTTCTTCTCTTCTTATAAGGACACCAGACATACCGAATTAGGGTCCAACCTTGTGACTTTATTTACTATCAAGTACCTCCTTAAAGTCCCTATCTCTGAATACAGTTACATTGAGAGTTAGGACTTTAATATATGAATTTGGAGGTACACAATTCAGCCCATGACATCATCTAAGTTATCACATTTATGGACATACACTTGTTCATAGTATTCTTTTATTATCCTTTTAATATTCATGGTATCAGTACTGATGTGCCTTCTTTCATAACTGATAGTAATTTGTGTCTTCTTTTTTTCTTATTTAGTCTGGCTAGAGGTTTATTAATTATATTAATCTTTTCAGAGAAATGGCTTTATTTTTTTTTCTGTATTGTTTTCCTGTTTTCAGTTTCATTGATTTCTGTTCCAACTTTATTTTTCTTCTGTTTGCTTTTTTTTTTTCCTAATTTCCTATGATGGAAGTTTAGATTAATTACTTTTATCTTACTTTGCCTCCTAATATGCACTTAATGCTATATATTGTATTTTAAGCACTGTTTTTGCTGCATCCCACAAATTTTGATAAGTTGTATTGTCATTTTAATTTAGTTCAAGTAATATTAAAATTTCCTTGAGATTTTCGTTCTTTGACTCACGTGTTATTGATAAGTATGCTGCTGTATCTCCAAGCATTTTGAGATTTTCCCTCGTATTCTTGGTGAATGTTCCATGTGAGATTGAGAGTAATGAGTATTCTGCTGGTTTTGGATGAAGTTTTCTGTACATGTTGATTAGATAAAGTTGATTAATGATGCTGTTCAGTTCAACTATATCCTTACTATTTTCTATCAGCAGGGTCTGTCAATTACTAATAGAGTGGTGTTGAAGTCTCCAACAAACGGTACACTTGCCTTTTTCTTCTTGAAGTTCTATCAGTTTTTGCCTCATTTATTTTGTTGCTCTGTTGTTAAACATATATATATTAAGGTTTGTTACACCTTGGAAAAATTGACACCTTTATCATTATGTAATGCCCCTCTTTATCTCTGATAATTTACTTTGCTCTGAGGAAGACTTTGTCTGAAAATAATATAGCTATTATGGTTTTCTTTTGATTAGTGTAGCGTGGTATTTTTTATCCTCCTATTTTTAACCATCAAAATCTATATATTTAAGGTGAGTTTCTTGTAGACAACATATAGTTGGGGCTTTTTTTTTTTTTTTAAATCCACTCTTATTGTCTTTATCTTTCCATTGGTATATTTAAGCTATTCACATTCCAAGTAGTTATTTATATAGTTAAATTAATATCTACTATATTTGTAACTTTTTGCTGCCCATTTCTGTTGTTCTTTGTTTTGTGGATTTTGTTTTGCTTTTGTTTTTGTATTTCCTTTTTTTCTACCTTTTCTGGTCATATTGAGCATTGTATATATTACCATTTTCTATTAACATATCAATATTCTTCTTGCTTGGATCATATTCTTCTTGCTTAGATGGTTTTTGAGGAGAAGTCTAATTGAATTGGTATCTTTGTTCCTCTGTAGATAAGGTGTTTTTCCCCCCTCTGGCTTCATTCAAGGTTTTATCTTTGTCTTTGGTTTTCTGCAGTTTGAATATAATATGTCTGCGTGTAGATTTTGTTCTCTGAGAGTCCTGGATCTGTGGTTTGGTGTGTGACATTATTTGAAATATGTCTCTGTTCATATCTCTCTTCTTATTCTAGTATTCTTATTATATTCTGTTACACTTAAATGTCCCATAGTTCTTGGATGCTCTGTTCTGTTTTCCAGCCTTTTTTTTTTTTTTTTTCCCCTTTGCTTTTCAATTTGGGAAGTTTCAACTGAGTTATCTTCAAGTTCACTGATCCTTCCCTTGGTTGTATAGTCTTATGATGAACCTATCAGAGATATTTCTATATATATATATATATATGTATATATATATATATTTAGCATTTCCTTTTAATTCTTTCTTGTAGTTTCCATCTCTCTGCTTATATTACTCATGTGTTTTTTTCTTGTTGTCCACTTTTCCCATTAGAGCCCTTAGGATATTGATCATATTTAATTCAAATTTCTGGTCTGATCATTCAAAATCTCTGCCATAAAGAGTCTGGTTCTAATGTTTCTTTTGTCTCTTCAGTCTATGTTTTCTCTTGACTTTTAGCATGTTATTAATTTTTCTTTTGAAAGCCAGACCTGATATATTGGGTCATGAAACTGAGGTAATAAGCCTTTAGTGTGAAGTTTCATGTTCATCTGCTTAGGAGTTTGGCTGTTTATTTTTTCTTGTAGCTGTAGGTGTTGGAAGCTTCATTTTCTTCTACTGGCCTAGTTTTTGTCTCCCATGCTGTCTCTGAATATCCTAGAAGCTCTTTCTTAAATAAACTTTGTGTCTTGCAGCTTTCTAATTTGTAATCCACTGTTATTATACTGAAACTTGTTGGTGTGGTGTAAAGTATTGGGGTGAGGAAGCAGTCTATAATCCTGTGATTAAATGTCAGTTTTTTAGGTGGGCTTGACTTTTGGGGATCTTACACCCAGAATATTAGCATAGCCTTTTACTTCTTTTCTTCTACTATATCAGACAGGACTGATTCAGGGACTTTTGCTTCTGATTCTTCATACTCTTCTGTGTCTCCAGTTTTGGGGGTGGAACTTTGCCCTGTAACTGCAATTCCCGATGGAGCTATGAAGTGTTGTTTAGTTTTTGTTTGCTCAGCTTTTTTGTCTTATTGTGAGGTTGGGAGTAACAGCTTCCAAGCTCTTTACATGTCAGAACAGAAACTGGAAATTTTTTACAAGATCAATATACAAAGTAAACCGTCACACACACAGAGTATAATCTTTACAAAAATGACATTTAAAATAGACACAAAAGTATGAGTAAAGAATAAATCTACAAAAGATGTGTAAGCCCTTTAAGAAGAAAATTAGGAACTTTTATTGAAAGACATAAAAAGACCAAAAATAAATGTAGAGATATATTTTGCTCTTAATAGAAAGTCTCAATATAATGAAAGTTCAGCTCTTCCACAAATTCAATGCAATTTTAACAAAATTCCCAGTAATATTTTTTGTATAATTTAACAAACTGACTCAAAAATCTCTGAGGATTAGTGAAGGCCCAATATTAATCAAAATGTTCCCACTTACTAGATATGAAGACTTTCTTTAAATCAATACAAATTAAGGCAATATGTGGTGTTAGCACAGAGATAGACAAATAGTCCAACAGTGCAGACAAATGATCACAGAAATAGACCATTCATGTATTAAAAAATTGATTTATGCCAGAGCAGTCCTTGTAGATCAGTGAGGAAAGGATGGGCTATTTTACTTATTAACTTATTCTGTGATAATTGGTTATCTATACAGAAAACAATGAAATTAGGTTCTTACCTCATACCATAGAAAAATCAATAAATATCAACTGGATTAAAGTATAACCAATTTTAGACCTATAAAGCTTACACAACTATGTATATTGATATTTATTTTTTCCATTTCAGATTTTATTATTTTTCTGACCTGATTTCCAAACTCTTGACAGTGTACCCTGCTTAGTGTCTCTGCATCCTTAGGTACTACCTACACCATTCAATTTTAAAAGAAAGAAAGAGAGAAACTAAGAGCCATTAGGTTCAGAATAGATCATAATTCCGTCTATGTTGTATCCCTATACTGACAATTGTCTCAGTTAGTTTTGAATTTTCAAATAATTAGGTGTTTATCCCTGTAAATTTCCAGATTATTTTTTAATGTTTGATTATTGATATGCACATAATGTGATCAAGAGTTTTGGAGTAAGAAAAGTCTGGATTTTCATTCTGGCTCTGATACTTGCTACCTGTAAAACCAGGATCAAGTTACTTATTTTTCCAAGTCTCATTTTCCCTGTGTGTAAAGTGAGTATTGTAACAATACCTGCCTCACAAGGCTTAAGAGACAATTAAGTCAGATAGTAGGGAAAAAAACCAAAAACAGCATAGTGCTTGAAACTCAGTGCTTAATAAATGCCAATTATTATCTTAACTTCTTTAATTTATCAGACAAATCCCAGAAATTGTTGAGAATATTATAACAGGATAAGAGAAAGTTGGGAGTGAGAGCTAAAGATACTACCTTCTAAAGTTAATATATATAAGGTGTTAAGAAGTTGCCTTGTATATAATAGGTAGTAAAAAGTATCATTTGCTACTACTTTTTTTTTTACTATGTTTAGGAAAATAAATACAAAATATGACATTGGAGCTCAAAATGATTACAGAATGTGCCATTACAGAATAAAGACAGCAATTGGAATGGGGGTGGTAGAATCTAGGTTTTATTTGATTGCAAACTCATTATGAGCCAACAGTATAATGTGGCTCAAAAAGAAAAGCTAGAATGTCCATAGTAGATTTATAGAAAGCAAAGTGTTCAAAGCAGTGGAGATGCTAATTTTATCTCTGCTTTGTTGGCCATGCCTTACCTGATGTATCTTTTTTTCTTTGGGCCACCACATTTTCTGCTGCTTCTTGGCAAATTAATGCACACCTCTAAAAAGAAATCAAAATACTAAGAGATCTTGAATGCAGTTTGCATGAGGAAGAGCTCAAGATTAGAGCCAAGTATTCTTAACATGATGGAAAGAATATTTAAGGGAGAAATTTCTTTTTTATTAAATATCTTTTTTATTTTAATAATTTATTTTTGGCTGCATTGGGTCTTCCTCGCTGTGCAGCTTTCTCTAGTTTCAGTGAGCGGGGCCTACTCTTCGTTACGGTGCATGGGCTTCTCATTGCGGTGGCTTCTCTTGTTGTGGAGCACAGGCTCTAGGAACATGGGCTTCAGTAGTTGTGGTACACTGGCTCAATAGTTGTGGCTTGTGGGCTCTAGAGTTCAAGCACAGTAGTTGTGGTGCACGGGCTTAGTTGCTCCACAGAGTGTGAGATCTTCCCAGACCAGGGCTTGAACCCCTGTCCCCTGCATTGGCAGGCGGATTCTTAACCACTGCGCTACGAGGGAAGCCCTATTTTCAAATACTTAAAGGCTTTAAGAGAAATTTAATATTTTGAGCTATCAGAAAATTAAATCATCCATCCTACAATTCTTTTTTCATCATTGGAAACATATAAACCAGGAAATTTATTTACTTGTCAGGGAAATTAGAGAACATTTGTGGAATGGTTGGAAAGTTCAATTACATAACTTTAAGATCTCTTCCTATCTTTAAAATGTGGGATTGAAAGGAACTTTCTATAATCAGTCCATTTAAAGGGAATGTCTAGGCCCCTATGCCTTCCACTTAAATGACCTCAATGTTTGATGCCTAGAAATGGGAACTTCTGAGGTTGTATCACTTACGTATTCTTAAGGATATATATAACTTTGGCTGATGCATAATATATATGCTGGTTATAACTGTAATACAAGTACTGATGACCATTCATCTCTTACTTGAATTTTTATGATCAATTTCCTTTTGACAAATTTTGCTTCTTGGATAATTAGGTGTATTTAATTCAATAAATGATTATTGAACAGCATTATATGGCAGAACTGTCAATAGATAGATGAGTTAGGCAAGGCCCCTGCTCCCATGGAGAATGTAGTCTAGTATGGGAGACAGTTATGTAAGTGAATAATTGTAAAATAGTATATTGTATGTTACTTCAAGACCATACAGGAGCTCCATTTCATCAGAGAACATATCCATTTTATGCTCCCCAGCACCTAGTAGAGTGTCTGCTGTGTATTAGATCCTCAAAAAATAGTTGTTGAAAAAATTAATGAATTTTTAGTAGGCTTTGGTTAAACTTTATTCAAAATAATAATAGGATCTTAATGAGTAACATCATTTTTTATCAAGTAGATATTTATTTCTCAGGTCTATTGAATATTATATAAAGTAGATTTAGCCTAAGTTCCTTTTCTCTATAAAATATAAAATCCAAAATAATAACTTATATAATAAATGACCAATGGGATAGGTAATCAACTGCCAGATGCATCTATTTTAAAAAAATTATAGTATATTACCGGGCATATACCCTGAGAAAACCATAATTCAAAAAGACTCATGTACCAAAATGTTCATTGCAGCTCTATTTACAATAGCAAGGAGATGGAAACAACCTAAGTGTCCATCATCAGATGAATGGATAAAGAAGATGTGGCACATATATACAATGGAATATTACCCAGCCATAAAAGGAAACGAAATTGAGCTATTTGTAATGAGGTGGATAGACCTAGAGTCTGTCATACAGAGTGAAGTAAGTCAGAAAGAGAAAGACAAATACCGTATGCTAACACATATATATAGAATTTAAGAAAAAAAAATGTCATGAAGAACCTAGGGGTAAGACAGGTATAAAGACACAGACCTACTAGAGAATGGACTTGAGGATATGGGGAGGGGGAAGGGTAAGCTGTGACAAAGCGAGAGAGAGGCATGGACATATATACACTAACAAACGTAAGGTAGATAGCTAGTGGGAAGCAGCCGCATAGCACAGGGAGATCAGCTTGGTGCTTTGTGACCACCTGGATGGGTGGAATAGGGAGGGTGGGAGGGAGGGAGACGTAAGGGGGAAGAGATATGGGAACATATGTATATGTATAACTGATTCACTTTGTTATAAAGTAGAAACTAACACACCATTGTAAAGCAATTATACTCTAATAAAGATGTAAAAAAATTATAGTATATTAATGAGTATTCATAATATATTAGTGGATCTGATAATATTATGTTATATTATTTAAATTAATTAGTATTGATTTTCCCAGTAAATTCTTCCTTTAGCTAACCTTGATTTTAATTCCATGCTTCTGTGACTACTAAGGATACAACCCTAAAAGTTATTATTTTACTTTAACAATATATGAAGAAAAAAAGAAAGCTAGAAATTGCTAAAGAATAAGAAGTTCCTTCCCAGAGATATTTCTCACCATTCTCTCTAAACCCAATGAGCTCACTGAACTTGATTATCCTATTGACAAACTTGTGTATCCAGAGGATACACAGCAAGCTGAGAAACAGAAACTATTTAAATAAGACTCAAAGTAATATGTACCTAGGTCTGCCCTACCTGGAAAGCTAGCATCTTTGGAAAGAGTCAAATATTTAATGCTAGCTTTCCTAGAGGGACTCCATAGTCAATCTCCACTCTGATGATTTCTTGTATTTAAAAAAAAAGTGAAGTCACATCAACTATCCAAACATAATATGGGTAAAAGTAAGTTAGTCTATTTAGTTCTCCTCTGATAGAACATTTTAATACATTCTGAATAAGGATCTGCTAATAATTTAAATATGTAGTTTATTATTTTTACTCTGTTATATTCTTAGAAATTGTCTACTTTCCTAGTTATGATAAATTCCATTTACTTGCTAATCATTTTTAATAAAATATTAGTATGCTTTTCTGAACAATTATTTCTATTTATTGAATTGAGTAAATGGTATTTAACCCTGGTCATACCAAAATATCTTGACATAAGCACATCATATAACTTCTGTATCTTAACTAAATACCGAAGTATTCAGTTTTATTTTTTCTTACTTTGAAAATTAGAGATAAAACATACCCAAAATTTGAAAAAGATTGATCACTTTATCAAAATTTTAGGGGAAAGAGTCATTATTAGTATGTAGAATTTTTATTGAAGAAATTGATATGCATCCAATGATACTGAAACTAGAGAATTCTGACTTTACATAGTAATTTTAGGCATTGGGTAACATGTACTGTCTCCTGAATACCTAAACAGAGTTTACTTGATTTGAAAATGATGAAACCTTTGGCAATGTCCTTGTTACACATTTCCCATAACTTCTATTCAAATGAACAAATATTTGATTATTTTACATTTCATATTAATTTATTTTACAGAACTAATGAAGCAAAATAATTCCTACAGTTCCATGAGTAAAGAAAACACATACATATTTTGGTAGAGTTTTGTTAATAAGCCTCTTTCTCCCCAGATTTACTGTGTCTCTAAACGTCAAATTCCAACACTTTTTAAAATTACCCTAGAAATAGTGAAGTAAACTTAATATCTCACTTATCATGGAGAAATTTATGTATTGCTATTGAGAACTGTAAAGCAGAGTTCAAGCTTCTTTTAACTTTGAATATGTAATACCAAACACCAAAATATTTAGTTTTTTTCTTACTTTCATGTTAGGGATAAATTAATACTCTAATTTTGGAAAACATTCATCACTCTATTAAAAACTTGAAAGGGAAATACTCCATTATTAGTACATAAAATTTTTATTAAATGAATTGGTAGCGATTCAATGAAATTAAACCTAGAGAATCCTGACCTTACACAGTAACCTTAAAAATAAATTAACATACTTTGCCTTCAGTACCAATTATTCTGATGAACAATGATGTCTTGAATTTCCCACTTCATCAATTTTATTATGCAGGGTTGTATAAGACATGATTGTTAAAGATAATATACATATATATATATATATATATATATATATATATATATATATACTTAGGTAAATGTTACAAAATTTACCAAACTGAAGGCTTAAAAGAATCAGTGAGGGCTTCCCTGGTGGCGCAGTGGTTGGGAGTCCGCCTGCCGATGCAGGGGACGCGGGTTCGTGCCCCGGTCCGGGAGGATCCCGCATGCCGCTGAGCGGCTGGGCCCGTGAGCCATGGCTGCTGAGCCTGCGCGTCCGGAGCCTGTGCTCCGCAACGGGAGAGGCCGCAGCAGTGAGAGGCCCACATACCGCAAAAAAAAAAAAAAAAAAAAAAAAAGAATCAGTGAAATAGCATAATGAAAAAACCCAATAGAGAATTCAAAAATGGAAACAATTGTCTTATTAAAATGGAAAATATGTTCACTATAACCACTCTATTTCCACAAAAAAAGACAAAGTAAAAGCACTTTAAAATTAAATTAGTTTGTTTTTCAAATATAACCTTAATTTTATTTATTTTATAGTATTGTCTTTATTTTGCAAGTATATATTAACAATTTTGTGTATTACGTGTTAGAATATTAAGAATAACAGTGTTTACTCTTAATATCGTATGATGTCTCTGTGCTCTTTATTATTTCAGTTATTAGTAAATACGAAACATCTCTCAATGGCATCAAATTTGTAAGTTGGTTTTTGTGTGTACCTAATTCAGAATTCCAGCTCTAACTCTGAAGTACACTAATGTGTCTTGTATTTTTTAAAAATTTTTATGGGAGTATAGTTGATTTACAATGTTGTGTTAGTTTCAGATGTACAGCAATGTGAATCAGCCATGTATATATATATATGTATATCTGCTCTTTTTCAGATTATTTTCCCACATAGGTCACCACAGAATACTGAGTAGAGTTCCCTGTGCTATACAGTAGGTCCTTATTAGTTACGTATTTTATACATATCAGTGTGTATATGACAGTCCCAATCTCCCAATCTATCACTGCCCCCCACGTTTCTCCTCTGGTAACCACAATTTTGATTTTGAGGTCTCTGAGTCTGTTTCTATTCTGTAAATAGGTTTATTTGTATTATTTTTTATGATATTCCACATATATTTGTCTTTCTCTTACTTACTTCACTTAGTATGATAATCTCCAGGTCCATCCATGTTGCTGCAAATGACATTATTTCGTTCTTTTTTATGGCTGAGTAATATTCCATTGTATACATGTACCACATCTTCTTTATCAATTCTTTTGTCAATGGACATTTAGGTTGCTTCCATGTCTTAGCTATTGTAAATAGTTCTGCAATGAACACTGGAGTGCAGTAAGTGGGAATGTAAATTGGTACAACCATTATGGAGAACAGTATGGAGGTTCCTTAAAAAACTAAGTATAAAACTACCGTATGATCCAGCAATCCCACTCCTGGGCATATATTGGGAGAAAACTGTAATTTGAAAATATACTTATGTCTTGTATTTATGAATGACATCACAAATATTGTAGTTAAGCACATTTTGGAAATTCATCAGTACATAGCTTTGAAAAACACAGTGATGTGTTTTCAAGTCAAAATGGTACTCCACATTTATTATTTTTTATTATATTATATTACTTCATTTTTCTCAGAACCACTGTGTACTTATATACATATCATACTAACATGATTTCATTTTTCTTTGCTGTAAGGTTACCCTTTATTTGAATATAAAATGATTTCTCCATTACATATTGAATCCAACACTAATTCCTATTAACAATATCCTCAGAACGTATACTGAACTTGTCTAATTCTTCATATCTCCATGACAGCCACTCTAGTACACTTCTCTAATTTCACTTGCTCAAACTTCCAAAATGTTTGGTTCCAATCTTGTCCCCCTAGTCATTTTTCATCAGAAGCAGTGATCTTTGTAAACTGGAAAAATACCAGGATACATCTCAGCTTAAAACTCTTCAGTGGTTTCCTTTCACAGAACATAACCCACTCCCTGCCAATTCTCTTTCATCTCATACCACTGTTCTGAACATTCATTTTGCACCAGTTCACAAAGCAGTCCCATTCTCTGAACTGGCCAAGTTTGTTTGCGCTGCTCACTATTCCTTCTGGATGGAAACTCAATGCTAGGCATGCATGGCTCCTTTTGTCATTGAAATCCCATTTATCATCTACTTATCTCACCTCCTCACCCCTCATTTATAACCATCTATAATTGTATTTTTTATTGTTTATCTCTTACCACTAAAATATATAAGTTCTACAAGATCAGAGTCTTATTCACAGTTTTATGTCTATCACCTAGAGCAGTACCTATTATGTAGTACATTCTTTCAAATGCTTGTCATAAAAATACTTGCCCACTAATGATGGGCTTCTGCGATCCGATAAGGTGGAAAGAAAATAAAAGACTACAAGGAAAATTAATTTAGACAAAATTCAAAGTTACAACATTAATCTGCATGCATCGGCCATCAAATAGGTAATATAGAAAAGAAAGCAAAAACAAAGTAAAAAGACAACCCTCAGAATGGGAGAAAATATTTGCAAATGAAGCAACTAACAAGGGATTAATCTCCAAAATATACAAACAGCTCATGCAGTTCAATGTCAAAAAAACAAAAAACCCAATCAAAAACTGAGTGCAAGATCTAAATAGACATTTTGCCAAAGATATATAGATGGCCAAAAAGCACATGAAAAGACGCTCAACATCACTAATTATTAGAGAAATGCAAATCAAAATGACAATGAGTCATCACTTCACACCAGTCAGACTGGCCATCATCAAAAAATCTACAAACAATAAATGCTGGAGAAAAGGGAACCCTCTTACACTGTTGGTGGGAATGTGAATCGGTACAGCCACTATGGAGAACAGTATGGAAGTTCCTTAAAAAACTAAAAATAGAGCTACCATATTATCCAGCAACCCCACTCCTAGGCATATATGTGGAAAAGCCATACTTCAAAAAGTTACATGCAACCCAGTGTTCTTTGCAGCACTATTTACAATAGCCAGGACATGGAAACAACCTAAATGTCCATCAACAGAGGAATGGATAAAGAATATGTGGTACATATATATACAATGGATTATTACTCAGCCTTAAAAAATAATGAAATAATGCTATTTACAACAACATGGATGGACCTAGAGATTGTCATACTGAGTGAAGTAAGTCAGACAGAGAAAGACAAATATATGATATTGCTTATATGTGAAATCTAAAAACAAAGGGTACAAATGAACTTACTTACAAAACATAAGTAGAGTCGCAGATGTAGAAAATATACTTATGGTTACCAGGGTATAAGTGGGGGTGGGGAGGGATAAACTGGGAGATCAGGATTAACATATACACACTACTGTATATAAAATACATAACTTATAAGAACCTACTGTATAGCACAGGGAACTCTACTGAACACTCTGTAATGGCCTATGTGAAAAAAGAATCTTAAAAAAGAGTGGATATATGTATATGTATAACAGATTCACGTTGCTGTACACCTGAAAATAACACAACATTTTAATACAACTATACTGCAATAAAAATAAATTAAAAAATAAAAATACATATGAAAAAAATTTTTTAAAATAATTCTTTAGCAAACAGACCTATGGTTGCCAAGGGGAAGGGGGAGTGGAGGAGGGATGGATTGGGAGTTTGGGATTAGCAAACACAGACTATTATATATATATATATATATATATATATACATATATATATATATATATATATATATAACTGAATTGCCTTGCTGTACACCAGAAACCAACACAAAATTGTAAATCACTATACTTCAATAAAGTAATTTTTTTTTTACAAAAGAAAACAAACCCAGTAATTTAGAGGCTAAAAAGTTAAACAAAGTTGTTGATGCCCCAGTATAGTTTACTCTTTTTCAAAAGAGAGTTCAAAGCATCACACTAAATGGGATACAAATTTAAAACAAACAAACAAAACACTAAAACAACAAAAGATTTCATAACTTTCTCCCTGAGCAGAAATGAATTCTTTTGCTCTATCCATCCTTTGGCTCAGGTAAAAAATAATAATAATAATGGTGTCTTCCTTGACACTTCCTTTTCCCTCAGCGCTCATGTCCAGCCATCAGTACATCTTGGCAAGTGTACCTTTAAAATATATCCAAAATCCAACTATTTCTCAATATCTCCACTGGTACTCTCCTGGCCCAAAGCAGTATCATTTCTCACCTGAAAATTTGCAAAAGTTCTCAGTGGGTCTTCCTACTCCTGCTCCACTTCAATATATTTTCCACATAAAGCTCGATCATTTCTTTAAAGCATAAGTCAAATGTCACTTTTCTGCTCATGACGCTCCAGTTTTTTCCTCTCAATCGGAGCAAAAGCCAAACTCCTTACAGTGGTCAACAAGCCCCTATCTCATTTGATTCTCTGTTGCTTTTCTGACCTCATATCTTGGCACTTGCCCTCTGTCTCTGCTCAAACTATACCAGCCACCTTGCCATTCTTCAAACTTGCCGAGCATGTCTCCACCTCAGGGCCTTTCACTTGCCATTTCTTCTTCCTGGAATACTCCCTGCCCCAACTCCATTTCACTTGGTTCACTTCATCATTTTCTTTATGTATAGTAAATGATACTTATCATCAAATAGTCATTGTAAGTCTGGTCTATAATACGTATTAGAAAATAGTGAAAACCTTGTTTCAGATGTGTGGCCTAGCTTAGAATTTAATATAACTGATTCTTGAGTGAGAATGTTTGGAATGAAAAACTAGCTCTGCCCTTCTAAATTTTCTTTAAATTTCTCTAAATCTCAACTTCTTGCTTTGTAGGATAGGTATACATGTCCATCTCACTGGGTTACTCAGGGGATATATAAGATATTGTGAAATGCTTGCCTGGCTCATAGTAATTAATTAATTCCATTATTATTATGTCAGTATAATTCCTGCCTAATGTTTGTAATTATCCTGACATAGTTACAATTGTGTGAAAAATATAACCTGCATACTATTTTTGCACCAGAAATTATATCTTAAATATTTTTACATACAGCTAAATAGCTTTAAAACAGCAAAATCAAATTTTGCTCTTTCAAATTTCAAATCCTGTGTATATTATGGCATGCAATAGAGACACCATGATTTGTATATAATCTAGCCTCCAATTCTCTTTCATTAGTGTGCTGCAATAATAAAAATGCATTGCAATAATAAAATAATAATATTCACCTGAATATTATACCCTCCTATGCATTAAGACAGTCCCTTAGTGAAATTCATGGATTCACGGGTGTAAGATTATTGGTTGAAGTGGTCTGAAACTTAGTTATAACTCCTATGAAATTTACTCATTACTTTTCACAAAGATGGTATGAACTTATACTACCACAATATAAAATACTTACATATATATACATTTGTTTCATTTATATTCTATTTAGAAAAAATAGAAAAATAAATGATAAAAGAGAAATATCTGATCAGTGCTAGAGAAAAATACTTATATCTTTTTCCATTTGTTATTAACCTCAAGACAAATAAGCTAATAATGTCCAAGTTACTTCTTTAAATTCATATAACTGTTAAATATTTGTGTTAAAAAGCTATTCACTCTCATTGCTTTATTTTGACTAGAAATAAGTATATAAGAAAACAATCGAATATCAGGAACTGTAATTAAATGACATTTTCTTTAAAAACTGAGAAATAATTTTGTATCCACTGATTTGTTGTTCATGGATAAGAGCATAAAGACATTGTTTGAAAGCAGCATGTGTGCACAAAATACTGTGCCCCTAAAAGTAATTATTACCAGACAGAAATTGAATTTTTTATTTCAGCTTGAAACTGCTGCACCTGTTTGATCATTTGGCAAAGCTGTCTTTCTATTGTTGTTCAGGAGACAAAGTGACTGATTGATCTAATTACCCTAGTGTTAACCATTCTGCAGAGAAGATCTTCTCATTTATAGCCTTGGTAGATGAGTACTATATTGCTGAGAATTAAATGACCCAGCACAGGGAAATCTAGCTATAGAGACAGAAGGAATTAATTTCTTTCCTACTTAATATGAGACGTTTTTCTAATTTTTTACTCAACTGAATAGAGGAAAATATGTAATAAACCAATCTATAATAAGTCAGATTATATATAATAAGCCATACTGATTACCCTTTTTTCTAAATTTCAGTATAAAGAACGTAACTCCAAAAGTAGGAGACCCTGAAACCCGTAAAGCTATTCGTCGTGCATTTGACGTGTGGCAGAATGTAACTCCTCTGACATTTGAAGAAGTTCCCTACAGTGAATTAGAAAATGGCAAACGTGATGTGGATATAACCATCATTTTTGCATCTGGCTTTCATGGAGACAGTTCACCCTTTGATGGAGAGGGAGGGTTTTTGGCACATGCCTATTTCCCTGGACCAGGAATTGGGGGAGATACTCATTTTGACTCAGATGAGCCATGGACACTAGGAAATCCTAATCATGATGGTAAGTGCATAGTTTTTTCCATTATAAATAGTTCTATTTTTATTTTTGGATGCCCAAGTGATTTACTAATTTAAAAACTTAAAATAAACAAATAATTTGTTTTTAAAATTACCGAAAAATACATGAGGCTTTTTATAACGTTTTAGAACAAGAATTTGTACGAGTCATTAGACAATAATAGTTTTTCATGTGGCTTTTGATTAAAGATTAGAACTTTACAGTGTATTCTATAAATGCTTTAAAGTGAATTTTGTTTTCTATAAAGAGTCATTTAAAAGTTTCTGTAGTATTCAAGTCATGGGACACGCATTAAGTAAATTATGCTATTTTTTTACACTTAATTCCAGTGTTTCCACTTGAAACAACCCTGATTGACATTGGTGGTGTAGCTTCTACCATATCTTTTCTGTTTATTTTTTTCCATTATAACCTTTCTAATCTATAAAAGTTTTCTCCTTCTCTTTTGTCTCATAATTTCCTTGGTCTCCCAATCTGACATATTCTTGTATGATATTTTTATAGAAACCAGATTCTTGCAAATCTATACAAACATATCTATCAGTTTTCTAATCCTTATAGTTATTCTGATATGCAAAAATAATGTAAAAATTAAAAACTCAACAGCTAAAAGTATCGTTATTTGATATAAGAAGCATGTGTTTCTTCCTAGGGAACAATTTTGTGTTTAAAAAATATTCATAGAATTATAGGATTCTAGAGTTATGAGATTCTTAAGTCACCATCTCTCATAATTCTTGTAATCAATACTTAAATATTTTACTTTTTCACTACAGTAGAATGTTGAAAATGAAAGTGTGCATTGTTTAATGACAACTAATCAGCTGATAAAACTCTTAATTCCTCCTTGATGAGTTAAGCCCAGCCGTCAAATTAAGCTTTGTTAGTTCCTTAGAAGGTTTAGTTAGCTGGATTAGTGTAATAGTCTTGCATGTTTAGAACATGTAGGGTTCAAACACATTATGGATAGAATGAATTAGTTGAGTTAAACTTGAAATAACATTAATTTTCAAAGAGAAAAATATAATAAATAACTGTTCATGTTTTCCAAAAGGAAATAAAATATCTAGTATTGAACAAAATGATCTTTTGTATTGTTATTAATAGGTATATTTGCTATAATATAAAATTATGATTTCATTTTTAAGAACTGGTTTGGAGACTAATGGCAACTATGTTGGGAGGATTCACTATACTGAATGAAAGTCAGATACTTTGGAGTCAAACAGATGTACATTCCTGGCTAAATGTTCAGCAGCTCAAGAACCTTCTAACATACTGTATACTTGATTTCATTCTTTACCTTGTATTGCAGGGCTGGGGACATTGTAAGAAGTGCTTTCTATTCAGGCATGTTTAACTTACTGTATAGCTGAGAGTCTAATAATAAAATATCTGCAACATGATAGTTGGCCCATACTTGTTTGATACATAATTCATTTAAAATTAAATGTGTTTATTTTTATCAATATCACACAGGAATTCAAATGAAGTAGCTCAGACTTCTTCAAGTCAATTGCTAAAATTGTTTTAAATAATGGAAAAATATTTGCATTCTAACTAATTGAGAAAAGTAGCACATATAATGGTAGAATTTTGCTGACATAGGCATAACTACATTTGCTTCCAAGGGAAAGATTTTCTTCTAAACTTCTGAACAGAGAAAATTGTATTTTATTCCAATAATGGGTCTAAATGTTAAAGATACTCTAAATGTGTAGCTTTGAAGTTGTGTTAATTTGGCTTTATGGACTCATAAATTTAAAATTGTTTTAAAATTCTATATGAAGGAGATGGTGCCTATTAAATGGCCTATATTTTCTCTTAAAATATGAAAATCATCAAGAAAGCTGCACAAATCCTTTAAATGTATCCTCTATTAGCTGTATTTTTTTAGGCATTAACCAATACTTTTAAAAAATAAGTTTTAAAAATATCTATAGGGGCATTTGAAGTGACATAGGAAATGAGAATTTTTCCACTGATTTGAGTATTATAGGTATTATTAATGTTTATTTGTTTTTTTGTGTGATTTAAGAAGTCTTTCAAGGAATATATATGTGGGAAAGAATTCAGAAATGGGATATAGGAGCTAAATGTGTACAATCAAGTCGATGGACTTTTAACTCAGACTGTGTATTAATACATTTGATTGCCTTTTAAATTATACTGTAGAAGTATAATAACTTTTTACATATACATATATTAAAAACCTAAATTATTTAATATTTAGTGTTTCATTTGGATGAAAATATTTCTTTACTGGTCCAATAAGAATATTTTTCCTTTTGAGTGAGCATAAAGAAAATGATTCTGCAAAATAACAGTGTTCAGAATTGTAGGAGATTAAAGGAAAAGTTAACAGTTCAAGATGTAATACCATAAAGATTCACTGTTTAATTGAAATTCAGACTTTTAACTAGCACCAGGGTAGCTATGGTAATGTCATATGAAGTACTGATCGTTTATCAAAGGAAAAGCCTCTAGCTTTGTTGTGGTACTGTTGAATGTGTGGAGAATTAATGCATTTGTACATCCTAGATCCTTTCTGTAAGGCTGTCTTTTTGTATCACAAATATACAGGCACAATTCTGACATCTTTATTGATAAACCTTTTTGTTTCTTTAATCTAGTCCTCCAATGCCTCCTGGCTTACTTCCTTGAAAATTTTTCTTTCTGTCCTACTCAGAGCTCTTAAGCATCTAGAAAACAGAGAAGCTTGAAAGTTTAGCAAAAATGCAAATGACAGAGCCTCTTGATAAGTACCCAGCTCATTTTCCACATCATATTGCTCAGTTAATGAAGGCAATTTGAATTCTGTCTACCTCAAAAGAGATAAAACAGAGTCTTAGTCTGCCAGTAATCCTTAATTCATTGTTGTCCACTTTCCTATCAATTTGCTTATAGTCATGATACCTTTTGAAAGCTTTAGCTAATGCTCATTAAGGAAATTACACAATACTTACATTAAAATAAATAAATAAGTACACCATACACACACACACACACACACACACACCCTTAGTAAATAGAATGCCTTTTTTTGCTTCAAGATGTTTTTTTTTTTCTTTAAGGAGTGGATAAGAAAAACATCTGCATAGTAATTCTAAACAGAAAATGTTACTGTGATATGGTTTTTAAAAAGTATACATTGCCCGAATGTGTGTTAGGAAATTTAAGTCTAGCAAAATGTTAAGATTCATTTTGAGCATCATTATCATATTGTTTCCTTGGCTACTGTATAAAGTTTAAATGGTAATGTCAATGTAAACATGAACTTACCACAAAGATTCTTTCTAATTAGACAAGTAATCTACCACAGTCAGAGGATTACAAATTGATAATCTCCAAACAAAAATGTTATCTATTAAAATAATATATAAAACTATGACAAGAGAAATATCCAGATGCATATCTTATTTTACTATGTAGTTCTATTAACTATTCTATTAACAAAAAGAATGCATTGCCTTGGCTCTGTTTGTTGGTGTAAAGGTCACTGTCTAAAGTCAGAAGGTGATCATGAGGTGCTCAGAGCTGTTGTGGCAGTCTATCCACAAACTAAGGAGAGAGCGATGATGATGAAAATTTCATGAGACATCAAAATCCTTAAATCTATTGCATCATTATGACAGTTAATTTTATGCATCAAGTTGATTGGTCTAAGGGATGCCCAGATAGCTGCTAAAATATTATTTCTGAATTTGCCTGTGGGGTGTTTCTGGGAGAGATTAGCATTGGATTTGGTAGACTGAGTAAAGAAGATCTTCCTTCACCCATGTGGGCAGGCATGATCCAATCCACTGAGTGCCAGTATAGAACAAAAGAGAATGGGTGAATTCTGTCTCCCCTCTTGATGTGGCACCTGCATCTTTCCCTGACTTTGTACTTCAGAACTCCTGGTTCTTGGGCCTTTGGACTCAAACTGAATTGTACCATCAGGTTTCTTGGTTCTTCAATTTGCTGACAACAGATAGTGGGACTTCTTAGCCTCCATAACCTCATGAGCCAATTCCTATAATATATCTACTCTAATAAAGCCATATATATCTTACTGATTGTATTTCTCTGGAGAATACGAACTAATGTAATCATTAAATGTGAAACGGTCAAATTCTACATCTAAGCCCACAGATTCTTTGAATAGACCAAGTTTAAGTTAAATATCTTCATGATATAATGTTTGAGTCAATGGACATGATTTATGCAAACCAGGGAGACTTAACTTTCTGTAAGAGAGATTTTGTCACTGGTGTGCAAATACAAGTTTACCAAGAGGCACACCTAGGCCTTAACAAGCTGTCTGTCACCTCCCCAATTTTTACGCTCATTTTGCATCTGTATTTGCTATATAATATTTTTCAGATGCCTGCAGGTTTTGGACTTTGATCTTTGAGAACAGGAAGGGTTAGTTGCCGAACAGATATTACCAAGAGTCCTAGAAGTGCTGCAGTCTGTGGGAATATTATCTGTATCAATCTGTCTTGCGCTTTTTAAATATATGGGAAGGACTTAATATGACAGGACAGTCAAGGACTTTTACCCATCCTTAAAATTAGAGAATTTATTGAGATTTTAAACTGTAAAACTATTAGCTGTCTCTCACACAGTTATTACCTTATGATGCTTTACCAAAACTTTCTATAGTAATTTGGATTTGAAAACTATGATAGAGATTTTTTGATTGTTTTTAAAAACCTTCCTTCCTTCCTTCCTGGAATAAACTTCATTTCACTGAGTTTATTTCATTTCACTAGACTAGTGACCTAAAGTTTGATAGTCTTTACTTTTTCAAAACCTCTCAATTATGTTGTTCCATATGATTACTATGCAGGCTCTACTTGGTTCTTTATTTTTAGATCTTTGTGTCCAATTACAGAATAGAAGATAATTGATGTCATCACACTCAAAATATTGTTTCATTATATCAGTTTTACTAAAGTATATAGATGGATCATGTACATTAAAATACATGTAACATAGAGCAGAAACAGATAGAGCCAGACATTTCAATGGCTTAACACAATAGAATTTTATTTCTTGCTCATGTGGTGGGGCAGAGGGACTGTCCACTCAATCAGCCAGAGACCCAGAATAATGGAGGCTCAGCCATCATCAAGACATGATTTTCAGAGTTTCCTAAGCCATAAACATCCAGACAGCAGATGAGCAAACCAAGGTAGTTTTGCTCATTTGCTTATGTGCCAGACCTGTAAGCAGTAAATATTATTCTTCCCCAAGTTCTACTAACTAGAATTTAATCCTATGGCCATATCTAATCATAAAGAAAGCTAGAGAAGGCTTATTTTTTTTTATTGCAGTATAGTTGATTTATAATGTTGTGTTAGTTTCAGGTGTGCAACAAAGTGAATCAGTTATACGTATACATATATTCACTCTTTTTTAGATTTTTTTCGTATATAGGCTATTAAAGAGTATTAAGTATAGTTCCCTGTGCTATACCATAAGTCCTTATTAGTTATCTATTTTATATATAGTATATATATGTCAGTCCCAATCTCCCAATTTATCCCTCTCCCCCACTTACCCCCGGTGACCATAAATTTGTTTTCTACATCTGTAACTCTATTTGTTTCGTAGATAAGTTCATTTGTACCTTTTTTTTAGATTCCACATATAAATGATATCATATGATATTTGTCTTTGTCTGACTTACTTCATTCAGTATGACAATCTCTAGGTCCATCCATGTTGCTGCAAATGGCATTATTTCATTCTTTTTTTTTTTTGACTAATATTCCATTGTATATATGTACCACATCTTTTAAAATATATATTTATTTATTTATTTTATTGGAGTTTAGTTGCTTTACACAGTTGTGTTAGTTTCTGCTGTACAGCAAACTGAATCAGCCATATATATATATATATATATATATATATATATTCCCTCTTTTTTGGATTTTCTTCCCTTTTAGGTCACCACAGAGCACCGAGTAGAGTTCCCTGTGCTATAGAGTAGGTTCTCAGTCATCTGTTTTATGCAGAGTAGTGTATATATGTCAATCCCAATCTCCCAGTTCATCCCACCCCCTCTTCCCCCTTGGCATCCATACATTTGTTCTCTACGTCCATGTTTGTATTTCTGTTTTGCAAATAAGTTCAGCTGTACTATTTTCTAGATTCCACAAATATACGTTAATATACGATATTTATTTTTCTCTTTCTGACTTCACTCTCTATGACAGTCTCTAGGTCCATCCACATCTCTGCAAATGACACAATTTTGTCCCTTTTATGGCTGAGTAATACTCCATTGTATATATGTACCACATCTTCTTTATCCATTCCTCTGTTGATGGACATTTAGGTTGCTTCCATGACTTGGCTATTGTAAATAGTGCTGCAATAAACATTGGAGTGCATGTATCTTTTTGAATTATGGTTTTCTCCAGATATATGCCCAGGTTTGATGAGCAACTAGTCTGTGTCTGCCACACCAATAAGTTGTGAGGTAAAAACAATGCTAGATTGATATTAAATATATTACTCTGCATCTGTGGGTAAGCTGCTTAACCATAATTTCCCTTAATGCAGATTTTAACCTATTAATCATTATTTAGCTTCTGTCATTCCTCTTCTTATATAGTATGTGTAGGAATTATCTTTCTAATCCATCTTCTTATAGAGTATCTATCCTTAAATCTAGGTAGACAACCAAGTACAATGAAGTGCAATTTTCAAATTTAACCATTAGTTAAGTTATCAAAATAATGTCTTTAAGTTTTTTTAAAAAATCTAGTTGGTTGGCGTTAATAATTTGATAGTATTTTATTGACTAAATTATCAAGACCATTAATGAATTTCTACCTTAATTTTGTGTAATTGTTTTTTGCAGTATTACAACCATACCATTACAAAACCTGGCATTCTACCATTTTAGTAATTTCCTTATATTTTAAACACAACTATCAACTAATTGTTCCCACATTTAATTTATAACGCACTTCTTCGTTTTTAATCAAATATTGCCACGACTTACCTCCTACACAGTCTGTTGATTAGGTATCAAAGCAGTAACAGAAATAGCCCATGTTGCAATTAACAGTGGATATTATACTTTGCTGTTGACTGGATGCATCAGAGAACAAGAGAATGGGTCTACAAGAGACCAAGACAGGAATGTTCTACCTCTGTTAGGCAAGGCTATGCTAAATGCATTTGCCCTGAACAATGGAAACTGACCTAAGACTATAGAATATCAGCCATTCTCCAGGTTTCAATTGAAATGGTTATTTGGCCAATATGAAGAAAGGTAGGGAAATTAAGAAATAATTTAAATACTGTCTCTGCTGGTTATTCTCAGTCTCATTCAAAGTTGCATAAAGAAGAAAACAGTGAAAAATAAATACTAATAGAAGCCAAATTTAATTGAAATTATTTAAAATTCAGCTTATATATTTAACTCATTTATTCCTCACACAAATTAATAAGGAAGATAGTGTAATTATTTCCACTTTGCAAGGAAATCGAGGCACAGAAAGTTCGGTAACTTGCTTAAGTTTACCTAGTTAGTAACAAAAAATGATGCCATTAAAAAGATACTGAAAAAACTACCAGAAGACTCAGGAGAAAAGCCGATTGCTGAAAATACTTTATCGAGTGAACCAGAAAATCAATATTGGAAATAACTCAAAATACCCATAAAGGCTCTCTATGGAACAGGAAAATAAAACCTATTATTGCTTTAAAAACTGAATCTGTCATGTGGAAGAAAATCTTGGTAAGCATTTTCAGAAAAACATAATAAGATAAAATGATGTGAAATTCAAGGATAGATATTAAAATACTTATAGATAACTCCAGTATAAGAAGTAAGATTCTTCCAAAAGAAGGAAGAGTAAAAAATTAAGCAAAATAAGTAAGTAAATGCATATTAGAAAAATCTTCTAAAGTATGACAGTAGTATGCAATTCAAAAGGAGTCATTGCATTCACTGCAAAATTACCAAATAAGATCCATAAATAAATACATCCTACAAGTAAAAACAAGATCCCATTAACCAAAAAGCAGAAAAAACAAAAAAACAGGTTCTTCTCAGAGGCCAAAATACAAGGCTAATCATTTTGTGTGTTCTTTTTGTTTGTTTGTTTGTTTGTTTGTTTGTTTCTTTGCGGTACACGGGCCTCTCACTGTTGTGGCCTCTCCCGTTGTGGAGCATAGGCTCCAGACACGCAGGCTCAGCAGCCATGGCTCATGGGCCCAGCCACTCTGTGGCATGTGAGATCTTCCCAGACTGGGGCACGAACCCATGTCCCCTGCATCAGCAGGCGGACTCTCAACCACTGCGGCCCCATTTTGTGTGTTTTTTAACCTTTGCTATGCTAATTGCTAAAAATGATGGAAGAAATTATACATAATATTCTTTTATATTCTAATAGCTTCCTTGCTCTTTTTAATATTAAACTTAATCTGTGGTTTTAAAATATTTCTATATAAATGATCTTTGTTTTAGAAATCATATGTGTTCTGAGTGATACTTCCTTATGATTTGGTAATTGTATAAAGGTAGAAGGAAATTATGGAGTAAATATTCAGCATTTATATAAAATATAACATTAGCATAGAGGTCTACTAATATTACTGTATTTTCATACACTCTCCCTTCAACAAACATTTCATTGATCATTAGGATATTAGTAATATGGTAGAAACCACTACTTCGTATAGTAGGAAACCAAGGGAAAGACTAAACATTACATAAAATCCCAATAAAAATATTAATAAGCAATAACATTTTAAAAGAAGATATTTTACAATCTAGGATAGAAACATAATACAATTATTTATAATACTGACTGTGAAAAGTATCATAATAGTGGTTTTAAAAGAGCACTATTGAAATACCTGCTTCTAGAGGAGTAGATATTTCAAAGATTCTTCTTATTACTAAATAACTACTCAATGAAGCATACTTTTAACTGAGTAGATGGCATCACATTCAGCAAATAATATCTTCACAATATCAGGAAAACAATGAACTGAAACTAGAGTTTTGAGTAACTTGCATATGTGAAAAGCAGAGACCAAGGTTTATGTCAGGGACAAAGTGAATCTGAAGATTCTGTATTAAAATACCAGCACTTGGATATAGACAATATAATCCAAGATTCATAATATCACCCACCCCCACATACACACTCAGATCCCAGTATAAGTGAATACATGTTCTCTCTAGCAGAAAGCATACTGGCTTTAGGCTCTCAGATTTTTTTCATAGATAGACGTAATGTAAATGTAAAGATTACTAAACATAAAAGGAAATCAAGCATAATGAATGAGAATCAGCTTTAAAAAAGAGATTATTCCCCAGGAATTTAAGTTACTGAAATTATAAATTTAAAAAGGATACAATTTCAGGGTGTGAATACTCTAAAAAGGAGAGATGGAATCACAGAAATGAACAAGAAACAAGATATTATTTAAAAAGATGAAGAAGAGATGAAAAATAAAACCTAAAAATGTAATAGTAAGAATAAAATATAATAATAATGGGTAGGTTAAAGAGCAGACTAAAATTAGCTAAAGATAGTGAATAATAAGATAGATCTAAATAAATACACAAATCATAGTATGGAGGGTAAACAGGATGAAGCATACAAAAGATTAAGAGATAAGGAAAATAGAACAAAAGATCTAATATAAATACAATTGGAATCCCAGAAAGAGAGAATTACAAAAAAAAAAAAAAAGATAAGAAAAGAAGCAATATCTGAAGGTATACTAATTGATAATTACCTAGAAATAAAAGTATAAATCCACAGATGGAATCCCAATTTATTCAAAAGAGCATAAATTCAAAAACACACACACACTTTAGAGTAAATGCAAGTTACCAAAGACAAAGGAAAGATTTTCAAAACAGATAGATGGAAAGCACACTTTACCTATAACTAGCCAGGAAATTCCCCAGACAATAAAGATCTCAATAACAATGAAATATTTTGAAGTGCTCAGAATAAATAACTATCGACCTAGAATTATCCAACAAAACTATCTTTCAGAAGTTAGAATGAAATAGAAAATTTTAAAAGGATAAAAAATTAGACAAATTGCAATACAGTTAATAACTCTAAAAGACTTTCTAACACTTGACAAAATAACCCTATAACAAACTTAGATAAAAGAAATAATTTTGATCAAAGAAATTAACAAATATTCCATGTATGAAAATAGTAATGTGTAATCTGTACAACTAAAAAGAGAAGAAGCTTACTGAAAAATAACTACATGAAAACCAGGGAAGGAGAGATCAATATTGAAATGCTCTAAGATTCTTGTATAATTTAACAATAAGGTTAAGGAGTTAATTTTATATTCTGGTAAACAAGCATAATAAATTGTCAAAAGCAAACAATAAAATAAATAAGTAAATAAATAAATATAAATGAAAAAAAAATCTTTAAGCAGTGCATAACTTCTAAAATATGCATAGACACCAAAACAGGAACTACAAACTTGCAAAAAGTAGACCCCAAAGCAGTGTTAAAAAGGAGACCCCAACAAAGTAAGTTAAACAAAATGAGAAGACAGAAAAATATGCAGCAGATGAAGGAGCAAGGTAAAATCCCACCAGACCAAACAAATGAAGAGGAAATAGGCAGTCTACCCAAAAAGAAATACACAGTAATGATAGTAAAGATGATCCAAAATCTTGGATATAGAATGGAGAAAATAAAAGAAACATTTAACAAGGACCTAGAAGAACTAAAGAGCAAACAAACAATGATAAACAACACAATTCTCTGGAAGGAATCAAAAGCAGAATAACTGAGGCAGAAGAACAGATAAGTGACCTGGAAGATAATATAGTGGAAATAAATACCACAGAGCAGAATAAAGAAAAAAGAATGAAAATAATTGAGGACAGTATCAGAGACCTCTGGGACAACGTTAAATGCACCAGTATTCGAAGTACAGGGGTCCTAGAAGAAGAAAAGAAAAAGAAAGTGTCTGAGAAAATACTTAGATTATAGTCAAAAGCTTCCCTAACATGGGAAAATAAATAGTCAAGTCCAGGAAGGGCAGAGAGTCTCATACAGGATAAATCCAAGGAGAAACATGCTAAGACACATTAATCAAACTCTCAAAACTTGAAAAAATATTAAAAACAGCAAGGGAAAGCAACAAATAACATACAAGGGAATCTGCATAAGGTTAACAGCTGATCTTTCAGCAGAAATGCTGCAAACAGGAAGGGAGTGGCAGGACATATTTAAAGTGATGAAAGGGAAAAAACTACAACCAAGTTTATTCTACCCAGCAAGGATTTCACTCAGATTTGAAGGAGAAATTAAAACTTTAAAGACAAGCAAAAGTTAAGAGAATTCATCACCACCAAACCAGCTTTAAACAAATGCTAAAGGAACTTCTCTAGGCAGAAAACACAAGAAAAGGAAAAGACCTACAATAACAAACCCAAAACAATTAAGAAAATGATAATAGGGACATACATATTGATAATTACTTTGAATATAAATGGATTAAATGCTCCAGCCAAAAGACATAGACTGGCTGAATAGATACAAAAACAAGACCCATATATATGGTGTCTACAAGAAACCCATTTCAGACCTAGGAACACATACAGGCTGAAAGTGAGGGGATGAAAAAAGATATTCCATGCAATTGGAAATGAAAAGAAAACTGGAGTGGCAGTTCTCATATCAGACAAAATAGACTTTAAAATAAAGACTATTACAAGAGACAAGGAAGGGCATTACATAAAGATCAAGGGATCAATCCAAGAAGATATAACAATTAAAAGCATTTATGCAACCAGTATAGTAGCACTTCAATACATAAGGCAAGTGCTAATAGCCATAAAGAGGGAAATTAACAGTAACACAATAATAGTAAGGGACTTCAACACCCCACTTTCACCAATGGACAGATCATCCAAAATGAAAATAAATAAGGAAACCCAAGCTTTAAATAACATATTAAACATGATGGACTTAATTGATATCTATAGGACATTCCATGCAAAAAAGCAGAATACACTTTCTTCTCAAGTGCTCATGGAACATTCTCCAGGACAGATCATATCTTGGGTCACGAATCAAGCCTTGGTAAACTGAAGAAAATTGAAATTGTATCAAGTATCTTTTCCATCCACAGTGTTATAAGACTAAGGATCAATTAAAAGAAAAAAACTGTAACATATACAAACACATGGAGGCTAAACAATACACTACTTAATAACCAAGAGATCACTGAAGAAATCAAAGAAGTAACCAAAAAATACCTAGAAACAAATGACAATGAAAACACGATGACCCAAAACCTATGGGACATAGCAAAAGCACTTCCAGAGTGAAGTTTATAGCAATACAATTGTACCTCAAGAAACAAGAAAAATCTCAAAGAACCAAATATTACACCTAAAGCAATTAGAGAAAGAAGAACAAAAAAACCCAGAGTTTTCAGAAGGAAAGAAATAATAAAGACCAGATCAGAAAGAAATGAAAAAGAAATGAAGAAAACAATAGCAAAGATCAATAAAACTAAAAGATGGTTCTTTGAGAAGATAAACAAAATTGATAAACCATTAGCCAGACTCAACAAGAATAAAAGGGAGAAGACTCAAATCAACGGAATTAGAAATGAAAAGAAGTAACAACTGAGACTAAGCAACTATATGCCAATAAAATGGACAACCTGGAGGAAATGGACAAATTCTTAGCAAAGCACAACAGTCCAAGACTGAACCAGGAAGAAATAGAAAATATAAACAGACCAATCACAAGAAGTGAAATTGAAACTGTGATTAAAAATCTTCCAACAAACAAAAGCCCAGGACCAGATGTCTTCACAGGCAAATTCTATCAGATAGTTAGAGAACAGGTAACACCTATCCTTCTCAAGCTCTTCCAAAACATAGCAGAGGGAGAAACAAGCCCAAACTCATTCTAAGAGACCACCAGCACTCTGATATCAAAACCAGAAAAAGATGTCACAAAAAAAAAGAAAACTACAAGCCAATATCACTGATGAACATACATGCTGGAATCCTCAAAAAAATACTAGCAAACAGAATTCAACAGCACATAAAAAGGATCTTATACCATGATCAAGTGGGGTTTATCCCAGCAATGCAAGGACTCTTCAATATACGCAAATCAATCAATGGGATACACCACATTAACACATTAAGGAGTAAAAACCATATGATAATCTCAATAGATGCCAAAAAAGCTTTTAACAAAATTCAACAACCATTTATGATAAACTCTCCAGAGAGCAGGCATAGAGGGAACCTACCTCAACAAAATAAAGGTCATATATGACACCCCCAGCCAACATTGTTCTCAGTGGTGCCAAATTGACATAATTTCCTCTAAGATCAAGAAAAAGACAAAGGTGCCCACTCTCACCACTATTATTCAACATAGATTTGGAAGTGTTAGCCACAGTAATCAGAGAAGAAAAAAAATAAAAGGAATCTAAATCAGAAAAGAAGAAGTAAAACTGTCACTGTTTGCAGATGATGATACTATACAAAGAGAGTCCTAAAGATGCTACAAATTTCTAGAGCTAATCAATGCATTTGGTTAAATAGCAGTGTACAAAATTAATGCACAGAAATCTCTTGCATTCCTATACACTAATGATGAAAATCTGAAAGAGAAATTAAGGAAACACTCCCATCTACCATTGCAACAAAAAGGATAAAATACCTAGAAATAAACCTACCTAAGGAGACAAAAGACCTGTATGCAGAAAACTATAAGACACTGATGAAAGAAAGATGATACAAACAGATGGAGAGATATACCATGTTCTTAGATTGGAAGAATCAACACTGTGAAAATGGCCATACTACTAAAAGCAATCTACAGATTCAATGCAATCCCTATCAAGTTCCCAATGGCATGTCTCACAGAACTAGAACAAAAAATTTCACAATTTCTGTGGAAACACAAAGGACCCTGAATAGCCAAAGCAATCTCGAGAAAGAAAAACGGAGCTGGAGGAATCAGGATCCCTGGCTTCAGACTATACTACAAAGCTACAGTAATCAAGGCAGTATGGTACTGGCACTAAAACAGAAATATAGATCAATGGAGCAGGATAGAAAACCCAGAGATAAACTCACGCTCATATGGTCATCTTATCTTTGATAAAGGAGGCAAGAATATGCAATGCAGAAAAGACAGCCTCTTCAATAAGTGGTGCTGGGAAAACTGGACAGCTCCACATAAAAGAATGAAATTAGAACACTCCCTAACACCACATACAGAAATAAACCCAAAATGGATTAAAGACCTAAATGTGAGGTCCAGCACTACCAAACTCTTAGAGGAAAACATAGGCAGAACACTCTATGACATAAATCACAGCAAGATTCTTTTTGACCCACCTTCTAGATAAATGGAAATTAAAAAAAAAAATGGGACCTAATGAAACTTAAATGCTTTTGCACAGCAAAGGAAACATAAACAGATGAAAAGACAACCCTCAGAATGGGAGAAAAAAATTGTCAATTAAGCAACTGACAAGAGATTAATCCCCAAAATTTACAAGCAGTTCATGCAGCTCAATATCAAAAAAAAACCAAAAACAAAAACAACCCAATCCAAAAATGGGCAGAAGACCTAAATAGACATTTCTCCAAAGATATATAGATTGCCAACAAACACATGAAAGGATGCTCAACATCAGTAATCATTAGAGAAATGCAAATCAAAACTACAATGAGGTATCAACTCACACCCGTCAGAATGGCCATCATCAAAAAATCTACAACCAATAAATTCTGGAGAGGGTGTGGAGAAAAGGGAACCCTCTAACACTGTTGGTGGGAATGTAAATTGATACAACCACTATGGAGAGCAGTATGGAGCTTCCTTAAACAACTAAAAATCGAACCACCATATGACCCAGTGATCCCACTACTGGGCACATATCCTGAGAAAACCATAATTCAAAAGAGCCATGTATCACAATGTTCACTGAAGCTCTACTTACAATAGCCAGGACATGGAAGCAACCTAAGTGTCCATCGACAGATGAATGGATAAAGAAGATGTGGCACATATATACAATGGAATATTACTCAGCCATGAAAAGAAATGAATTGAGTTATTTGTAGTGAGGTGGATGGACATAGAGTCTGTCATACAGAGTGAAGTAAGTCAGAAAGAGAAAAACAAATACCATATGCTAACACATATAAATTGAATGTAAAAGAAAAAAACGGTTCTGATGAATATAGGGGTAGGACAGGAATAAAAGCACAAAGGTAGAGAATGGACTCGAGGATTTGGGATGGGGGAAGTTTAAGCTGGGAAGAAGTTAATGAGTAACATTGACAGATATACACTACCAAATGTAAAATAGATAGCTAATGGGAAGCAGCTGCTTTACACAGGGAGATCAGCTCCATGCTTTGTGACCACCCTGAGGGGTGGGATAGGGTGGTGTGAGAGGGAGACACAAGAGGGAGGGCATATCGGGATATATGTATACATGTCGCTTTTTCACTTTTTATACAGCTGAAATTAACACAATATTGTAAAGCAATTATACTGCAATAAAGCTGTTTAAGAAAATAAAGAAGCAAAAACCAGACACAGGCATATAAATTGCTTTTCAAAGCAAGGGAAAGATATCACAATTTTAAGAATAGTGATTAATTCTAAGGGAAGCAGAGGAATGAAATATGGACTAGATATAAGTAGATGTAAAGGAGTTGGCAATAATTTATTTTTAAGTTGGGATGATGGATTTTCAGGTTTATATTATTATGCTATGCTTCATAATTTACATATATGTTAAGGATATTGTTTTACATGTATCAAATATTGCATAATCAGAATTATATTATTAGAAAGGGTCTTGCTAAGAGTACAGAACCCCAAAATATTATTTGATCCTAATCAAATATACCACTAACACTGAATAGAACTTTTCCTGCAAAAAAATATGTTTGAGTTGAGAATTAAGGGAAAATTATAACTTTGACAGAGAAATGGAAAGAAGAAAATATTAAGACAAAGAAACTATATGGAAAAAATCATAGAGTGTAAAATAATTAGGACATGTTGGCCTAGAACAAGATTTCTCAGCCTCAGCACTATTGAAATTTTGAGACCCATAATTTTGGGGAGCATGGAGGAGTTTCCTATACATTAATTGTATTATCCCTGGCCTCTATCCATAGATGCTAGTATCAGCCTCAATTGTAAATAACCAAAATTGTCTTCCAGCCAAAGCTGTCTCCAGTCTTTCCCAACTGTCCACTAGGGGAAGGGGAGTGCAAAATATTCCTCAGTTGAAACCCCTGGTCTAGAAAATGGGATAAATAAATGTGACCATTAGTATTAAGCTAAAACTATGAAGTTCAGTTTTATTTAATTTGTTGAAATTATTTAGTGACAGGTTGATGAAGTCGATTTCTATTATGGCCCATTGGAATCCACCAAACTCGATTTAACAAGAGAATAAAATGAACACACCTATGATTTAGAACATTTTATTCAGGTTGCAGGATATAAACTATCTCATAAGAAGGAAAATATGAAGAGTTGAGTGTGAATCTCTTCAGGGCTAATTTCTCTATTTAAGTTGTGTGACTTCTGTTGAATATTATCTCCTATACCATTATTTAATTCAAGATATATATATATTGAGAATTACAGAGTAATAAAAAAGGAATAGCATTTGAAAACACTCTACAGGCAATAGTGGATTCTGTTAAAATGAGATTATTGTGCAAAATAAAACATATAAGCATATGTAATAAATAATTTATTTTTTAACAATAAGATTTGATTTATTCAAATGTGAACATTCTGGTGGCTCCACCCTACCCAAGAGCAAGAACCTTTGATTACTTCTCTGTGGCAATTCTAGTTTAAATTTATCAAACCCACCATTTACAGTTTTTCTAAAAATTCTGATCAGAGTTTCAGGCTGTGTCTTGGATATATTTAGTTCTAAATTTGCTCATGCATAAAAGTAAATGCTAGTTTCTGAATACCAAGATATTCAATTTCAGAGTTGGAAAATTTGTCTCAAGTAGTATATTACTATTATATAATGATTCACAGAATCACAACCTATTTCCTATTTACTTAAACTTATTTTTACATATATGAAATGGAATTTCACTCTAAGATTATTCCATATTATATTAATCTGTAATATATACAAATTATTCAATCTAAATTCTTCTTTCTCTGATTTTATCTTAACTTTTTAAACCAAAA
This sequence comes from Phocoena sinus, assembly GCF_008692025.1. NCBI lineage: Eukaryota > Metazoa > Chordata > Mammalia > Artiodactyla > Phocoenidae > Phocoena > Phocoena sinus. Next base: position 31,549,947 of record NC_045779.1, on the reverse strand, counting down.
CCAAATTTTACCATTGTCTTCTATTTCATATTGTAAGTTTTCCAAAGGTGCATATGTATATATGTATGTGTGTATAGTACTTTCAGGTTTCCTTAGAGCAAAATTGGTGCTTTGTTAGAACTTTCCTTTCACTTGCCAAGATTGACATTTTTTTGTAGCCACCTTATCCTTTTAATTTTATTTTTAAAAGATGCATATTGGATAAAAAACAAGATCAAGAAAGCTGATATTTAGTTCTAGCAGATTTACTCATTCTATAGCAGTGTCAAAGAAGGAAATACTAACAATAAAATATATATTTTATGGTATATTAAACACATTTTTATATTTATGTATTAAACCAGTGATAAAAAGCCCTGGCTTAAAATAAAAGTTTTTACCTAATGAAACTTTTCATTTAGAGCCCTTTTTGTGGGAGTGAATCTACAAAAATCTTAGCTGGATGAGTGGTACTAATGTTTTTTACCTAATAGAAACATGCTGGGGAAATGTTCATTTCTGATTTGCAGTTTATTTCTCAGCAAGGAGATCCAGAAAAAATAAATTAGTTGCAATTTAAACCTTTAAATTTACCTAAATTTTCAGCCTAATTCCCTGGCCTTAACAGATAACCATGCATCTTAAATTGAAATCAGTTTATGTAGTTATATTCACAGATCTTTTCTGCCTCAACTTTGACTTTCACTCATTGTTTCCTCATGAATTCTTGCCTTTGGGAAAAAATGGATGTGTTTTATGCCCATCACCCCTTCCATCATAAAGTTCTACTCAACCCTCAAGACCCTGCGTTTATCTAATCAGACTACCAAACTTTGTCTTAATCGTTGTCTTTTACTTGTAACTTTGCGATCCACAAATATATACAGCACATTTACTTTAGTATCTTAAGAACATAATGAATTCTTACATAATAAATGAAACCAAACCAGAGATGAGATATCTTACAACATGCATTTCCAGACATAATAGATCATTTTTTTTAATCTTCTCAACATATTTAAAATAATCATTTTAATCAGGTAATAAGAGAACTTCAAGTAGAACACTTCACACTTTAGCCTGAGGTCAGCTGGTGCAAGTCACCAGAAGAAAGCAAAAGAATCATTGAAGAAACATTGGAAAATAGTTCCCATTACCTGGGTTTATTATCAACTCATATTATTTAAGTCAAATTAACCTGACTCACCCTGATTTATTTTCAACCCTGACCATATTCTTTCCCAAATGTTATCTCTTCAGTTCAAGGTGGTGGGGTTGGGGCAATGACAGCAGGAAGGAGATCATTATCATCATACCCTTCCCTCAAGTTGACTGTTCTGTCCATTTCTATTCAGGACTCTGGGAGTTTATATCTGTTATTATGCTATTTTTCAAAAATGAAGAACCATTTAACACTACTACCAACAGTATATGAGTATACAATTTATTGACCATGAGCATAACAATAAATATGATATAATGTTAAAGATAATAAAAATAAAATAATACTATAAACTGGACTTTAAGCACTGTTAGATGCCATAGATGATTTTTATTTCACTGCAACTCTATTATGTATAGTCTGTTATTATTCAAAAATTACAGATGAGGAAAGTAAAGTGCAAAGTGTTAAGTACTGAGTCCAAGGTCATAGTTTGTGAGTGGGGATGCAGGTCATCTACCCATATAGGATAGCTGAACAATATGAAATTTAAACCACCCAAAGCTACCCACCTGAGTTTAACTCCAGTAACACCTAATTTCTCACCTTGACCAATTTGAATAGGTAAAAATGTAATTTCACATGTTTATAATTTTTGTTAATACTAGATGGCACATATTTTTGTACATATTATTCAACTATATGTGTTTTGTGAATGTTCATTAGCTATTTCTCACCTTTGTTCTGATTGGATCATTCTATTGAATTATTTCATTAATTTGTAAAAGACCTTTAAATAGAAAGGATATTGGCAGTTTACCTGATTTGCTCCCACTTTGTCATTTTCAGAAAGTGGGAGAGAGCAAAACTACCTTATTTCATGGGGAAGAATTAGGGGGCTCCCTCTATTTGGCTTGCCTATGGGGAGTATCCTGCCTTTATTTGGGTACCAGATTGATAGGCATATGTTATTTTCCCAGTGTTGTACTACATTTTTTCAATTTCATCCAAACATTATATTGAAAAGTTGGGAAAGGCCGGTGTCACTATTTGATCTCAATGATATTTCAACTTTGATGATTTTTCAAATGATATATTCTTTTGTCTTTTCATTGTTTAAAATTTCCCCCTATAATAATATGTAAAATATATTTCTTAATTTCTTCAAGTATAGAATGTGGTTTAACAGACAGTATTTTATCCATTTTCTTGTTTTAATTTTTTGATGTGAAATAACTGGTTTTCTGAGTTCATAGGCAGCAGTGCTTTCTAATCAAAATGTTATGAAATTTACACAGTAAATCTTATTAAGACTTTTGAAAAATATATAAAAATATTATAAAGAACTTATATATTCAGTATCTTACAAAAAAATAATTCCATGGAATTCATAACAACAGTGGAAACCAGATTAATTTTATCTTTCAAGTTTCCATAATTGAATCAATTACAAGTTGAGTTTAACTAAAGCACATTTTGCTGTTGTGGTGCTTTTAAATTCATTGACACTTGTCCCTTTGAAACATGGAGTTTCATTTCTCTCCCAATGAATATGGGCCCCTAAGTGAATCACTTCTAATGAATAGAATGTGGTGAAAGTGATGCTATGTGATTATGTGTTCTGAGACTATGTGCTCAAAAGCATATAGCTTCTGTTTAAGCTGGTGAGATATCTCTTTCTCTCTCTCTCTTTCTTCCCTCATTCCTTCTCAAGATATTTGCCTTTAGAGCCCAATCACCATATTTAACAGAAACCCAGGCCATGTGGAGAGACCCAGGTGGAGAAGGACCTCCACCAATAACCAACACTAATTTGCAAGTTATGAGAGTGTGCCACTTCAGAAGTGGATCTCCAGGTCCAGTCAACCTTTCAGAAGAATGCAGATCCAGCCAGTATATAATTGCAGCCTCATGAGAGACATTGACACAACTTGGAGCTAAGTTTCTTACAAATTTCTGGCACACAAAATCCATGAGAGATAATAAAGGATTATTGTTGTTTAAACACATTGCTTTTGGAGGAGATCCATGATGTGGCATAAAATAACTGAAACAGCTGTGTACAAAGGCAAAGAAGGATATTTTGAAAATTACCTAGAAAATTCAAGACAAAGAAATATAGCAATATTTTGTAGATAATAAATACATGAAACATAAGGGAATATACATATACAAATTACTAATTGAAATATGAGTTGTCTAATAATCTTAACCTTACTTTCAGTCATTAATTGATGAGTATATAAAACAATGGAATGCTATTAACTTTGATTCTTCTGCTTACATCAACAATTAAAGAAGAGGGTAGAGAACTGGCCATATTCCCTGCTTTTCTCATGTTTTTTAGAAGGAAATTAAATAAGAATGTGGACAAGGAATAGAAAAGATGCCTAAATATACAAAGATGCAAGTTTTGTTTCTAAAGATTTTTACTAGAGTCTTTGTGTAATACACAAGTGTGAACTACTGTGAATTTAAATAGAATGACCTATAGGAAATATGGAGAATACATAGAAATAGCTACACATATGACAAGGGAATGTTTAATAATGGGGTACCCTAGAATAAATTCTATGACCCATTACTTCATAAATTATTTGAAGAAGAAAATGCATTGAGAAGCATGTGACATTTTATGGGCCCTAAACCCAATCAAGAAGAAAAATACTGAGATAAGTCTGAACAGCTATAAAAGAACTCACAGAGATATGACTAGCCATAAAATTGGAAGATGTGCTTGCTATGAGAATGTATAGGAATTTATCCAGAGAAAAACAACTCATGAGATATACAAAAAGTTAGAATCTGAACAATCAGCTATAAGTGAAAAACTTATTATTTGGAGTCAGAATAGCCTAGAGTTAATTTAGGAAAACAATTATGTCCAAAAAAAGTATGCTTAGAATTAAAATTATCAGAAGAATTTTAAAATGTCTTTATTTCTCACTGGCAAAATCAGAAGAGTGGTTGAGTGTACCTTAAAAATATAAATGTATTGGCTATAATGGTCAATCTTCTGGTAGACAAATGTTCTCATTGAGTTAAAGGACAGATAAAATAATGTGTGTGTGTGTGTGTTTAAAGATATCAGAGAGCTGTCAGGAGATCTAGGATTTGAGAAGAAAAGATCCTGGTGAAAAAAGAACCCAAAAGAGAAAGGGGAGCCTATATACTAGGTAATAATCAGGCATTTTGAAAATTCTGAAACTATAGATAGAGAATTGTTGTTAGCTTGCAGAGAAACCATGAGAACTTTTATGAATCTTATAGATATAGAGAAACAGAAAATTGGAGTTTGAGGATATGAAGGAAGCCATGACTGAGAGGTCAAGATTTCTGAGAACAGGGAAACAGCAAGAAGTAAACCCCAATAATTTCTTATACCCTTCAGGCTTTTGACAAATTTATAAAATGAACAGGATAAAATTCTAAGAGAAAAGAAAAAAGCCACTGAAGCACAGAACACAGTTTTTAGTTGGCTTATGGCAGTAAGGACATAAAAATTAGAATATAAGACACGTCAATGGTGGTAGACTCTGGTAAACACCACATGTTCCAATTGGGACATCTAGAGAGTTACGCCTTAGGAGCAGAATCTTAAAAGGAATGTAAACCAGATTCCATTCAGTCTCTGACAAGATTGAGGTGATCTGTCCAAATTTAAGGGCTGAATATTATCTGGATGAATATATCATCATCTAGGAACTCTGATTATTTTATACACAATGTCTGGCTTTCAGTAAAAAATTACTAGGCAACCCAAAGAACTGGACATAGAGAAAAACTTGAATATACACTCAAATATACCCACCCACCCCACACACACATATGATCCAGATATTGGAATTATCATTCATAGACTTTAAAAAACTATGGTGAATATGTCCAAGAAATAGATTAGAAGATGAGGAGGTTTCAACAGTTAAATTAAAATTATTACAAAGGATCAATAGAAACGTTTGAACTGAAAAAAATTAAATAAGTGGAATGAGTAACTTAGGTATATTTAATAGAAGAGTGACACAGTAGAAGACATGCTTAACAAATGTAAAGATAGATCAACAAAAATATCCAGGCTGAGGTATACAGAAATCAAAGAATCTAAAGATAGACAAGAGCTGAGATATGCAAATAGGACACAATGAAAAATATGTAACGTGGAAATTCAGATAATGAAAAAGGAGAAAATAGAGAAAAAGAGTAAAATCAATATTTAAAGAGAAAATGGAAGGAAAATTTCCAAGACAAATACAAAAATCACCCCACAGATTAAAGAACTGTTAGAACCCCAACAAGATTAAACACAGAGAAAATTACTCATGCATACATCTTAAAATCTGTAAAAAATACAAACACATGGAGGCTAAACAATACACTATTAAATAACCAAGAGATCACTGAAGAAATCAAAGAGGAAATCAGAAAGTACCTAGAAACAAATGACAATGAAAGCATGAAGACCCAAAACCTATGGGATGCAGCAAAAGCAGTTCTAAGAGGGAAGTTTATAGCAATACAATCATACCTCAAGAAACATCTCAAATAAAAAACCTAACTTTACACCAAAAGCAGTTAGAGAAAGAAGAACAAAAAAAACCCCCAAAGTTAGCAGAAGAAAAGAAATCATAAAGATCAATCCAGAAATAAATGAAAAGGAAATGAAGGAAACAATAGCAAAGATCAATAAAACTAAAAGCTAGTTCTTTGAGAAGATACACAAAATAGATAAACCATTATTCAGACTCATCAAGAAAAAAAGGGAGAAGACTCAAATCAATAGAATTAGAAATAAAAAAGAAGTAACTGACACTGCAGAAATACAATGGATCATGAGAGATTACTACCATCAACAATATGCCAATAAAATGGACAACCTAGAAGAAACGGACAAATTCTTAGAAAAGCACAACCTTCCAAGACTGAACCAAGAATAAATACAAAATATAAACAGACCAATCACAAGAAGTGAAATTGAAACTGTGATTAAAAATCTTCCAACAAACAAAAGACCAGGACCTGATGGCTTCACAGGCAAATTCTATCAAGCATTTAGAGAAGAGCTAACACCTATCCTTCTCAAACTCCTCCAAAATATAGCAGAGAGAAGAACACTCCCAAACTCATTCTAAGAGGCCACTATCGCCCTGATACCAAAACCAGACAAAGATGTTACAAACAAAAACAAAACTACAGGTCAATATCACTGATGAACATAGATGCAAAAATCCTCAACAAAATACTTGCAAACAGAATCCAAAAGCATATTAAAAGGATAATACACCATGATCAAGTGGGGTTTATCCCAAGAATGCAAGGATTATTCAATATACAGAAATCAATCCATGTGATAAACCATATTAACAACTGAAGGAGAAAAACCGTATGATCATCTCAACAGATGCAGAAAAAGCTTTCAACAAAATTCAACACTTATTTATAATAAAAACTCTTCAGAAAGTAGACATAGAGGGAACTTACCTCAGAATAATAAAGGCCATATATGACAACCCCACAGCCATTATTGTTCTCAACGGTGATAAATTGAAACCATCTCCCCTAAAATCAGGAACAATACAAGGCTGTCCACTCTCACTGCTATTATTCAACATAATTTTGGAAGTTTTAGCCACAGCAATCAGAGAAGAAAAAGAAATAAGAGGAATCCAAATTGAAAAAGAAGTAAAGCTGTCACTCTCTGAAGATGACTTGATACTATACATAGAGAATCCTAAAGACTCTACCAGAAAACAACTAGAGCTAATCAATGAATTTGGTTAAGTAAAAGTGTACAAAATTAATGCACAGAAATCTCTTGCATTCCTATACACTAATTATGAAAATCTGAAAGAGAAATTAAGGAAACACTCCCATTTACCATTGCAACAAAAAGAATAAAATACCTAGGAATAAACCTATTCAAGGAGACAAAAGACCTGTATACAGAAAACTATAAGACACTGATGAAAGAAATTAAAGATGATACAAACAGTTGGAGAGATATATCATGCTCTTGGATTGGAAGAATCAACATTTTGTAAATGACTCTACTACCCAAAGCAATCTACAGATTCAGTGCACTCCCTATGAAACTACCACTGGCAGTTTTCACAGAACTAGAACAAAAAATTTCACAATTTTTATGGAAACACAAAAGACCCCGAATAGTCAAAGCAATCTTGAGAAAGACAAACGGAACTGGAGGAATCAGGCTCCCTGACTTCAGAAAATACTACAAAGCTCCTGTAATCAAGACAGTATGGTATGGATACAAAAAGAGAAATGCAAATAAATGGAACAGGATAGAAATCCCAGAGATATACCCACACACATATGGTCACCTTATTTTTAATAAAGGAGGCAAGAATATACAATAGAGAAAAGATAGCCTGTTCAATAAGTGGTGCTGGGAAAACCAGACAGCTACATGTGAAAGAATGAAATTAGAGCACTCGTTAACACCATACACAAAAATAAACTCAAAATGGATTACAGACCTAAATGTAAGGCAAGGCACTGTAAAGCTTAGAGGAAATCATAGGCAGAACAGTCTATGACATAAATCACAGCAAGATCCTTTTTGACCCACCTCCCAGAGAAATGGAAATCTAAATAAAAATAAACAAATAGGACCTAATGAAACTTAAAAGCTTTTGCACAGCAAAGTTAACCATAAACAAGATGAAAAGACAACCCTCAGAATTGAAGAAAATATTGGCAAATGAAGCAACTGACAAAGGATTAATCTCCAATATTTACAAGCAGCTTATGCAGTTCAATATCAAAAAAACAAACAACCCAACCCAAAAATGGGCAGAAAACCTAAACAGACATTTCTTCAAAGAAGATATACAGATTGCCAACAAACACATGAAAGGATGCTCAACACCACTAATCATTAGAGAAATGCAAATCAAAACTACAGTGAGGTATCACCTCACACTAATCAGAATGACCATCATCAAAAAATCTAGAAACAATAAATGTTGGAGAGGGTGTGGAGAAAAGGGAACCCTCTTACACTGTTGTTGGGAATGTAAATTGATACAGCCCCTATAGAGAACAGTATGGAGGTTACTTAAAAAACTAAAAATAGACCCAGCAATCCCAATACTGCGCATATACCCTGAGAAAACCATCATTCATAAAGAGTCATGTACCACAATATTCAATGCAGCACTGTTTACAGTAGCTAGGATATGGAAGTAACCTAAGTGTCCATCGATAGATGAATGGATAAAGAAGATGTGGCACATATATACAATGGAATATTAGTCAGGTATAAAAAGAAATGAAATTGAGTTATTTGTAGTCAGGTGGCTGGACTTAGAGACTGTCATACAGAGTGAAGTAAGTTAGAAAGAGAAAAACAAAGGCCATATGCTAACACATAGATATGGAATCTAAAAAACAAAAATGGTTCTGTTGAACCTAGGGGCAGGACAGGAATAAAGATGCAGACATAGAGAATGGACTTTAGGACCTGGGGAGGGGGAAGGGTAAGCTAGGACAAAGTGAGAGAGTGGTATGGACATATATACCCTACCAAATGTAAAATAGATAGCTCGTGGGAAGCAGCCACATAGCACAGGGAGATCAGATTGGTGCTTTGTGACCACCCAGAGGGGTGGCATAGGGAGAGTGGGAGGGAGAGGCAAGAGGGAGGAGGTATGGGCATATATGTATATGTATAGCTGATTTACTTTGTTATACAGCAGAAACTAACAAACCATTGTAAAGCAATTATACTCCAATAAAGATGTTTAAAAAAAAGAGATACATCATAGTAAAACTGTTAAAATCTAAGGAGAAAATCTTAAAACAGTGATAAGTGGTGAAGAAAGGGAGGAAGAGTCAAATTTACTTAAGAGAGAAACAGTAGCCATGACATCTCACTTCTCAACATTAATATGAGTCAAATACAATAGGATGACCTCTTTGACATGTTTAAAGAAAATAATGACTGACCTAAAACTCTGATTTCCAGACAAATAAAATCCAAAATAAAGCAGATCCACACTAGAATAAGTCCTAAATGATTTCAGACAGATGGATATGCACAAGTCTAAGGATAACCTTAAAGAAGGAAAAGCCTCAATGGAGGACTTATACTACCAGATATCAAGAGTGTTAATAAAGCTAGCATAAAAATCAGAGTGATATATAGCATCAGAAATAAGAAAAAAATATTAGTGAAACAGTCTAAAATCCAGAAATAAATTCATGTATAGTCCACTGTTTAATGACAGTCATTATATAGCAATATAGTAGGGAAAAGTGGCCTTTATGATCAATAGTTCTAATCTGACTGGATATCCATATGGATAGAAAAAGATGAACATTGACAGCTAACCTTACACTATATACTTTAATGTGAAAGGTAAAACCATATAGTTTCCAAAATGTAACATAGGAAAATATCTTCTTAACTGTGTCCAGAAAATATTGTATGCAAGACACATTTAAAAAGCATTGACCATAAGTTAGACTTCATTATAATTAAGAACATTTGTTCATTTAAGAGAAAACACCATTAAGAGTATGAAAAGACAAGGTGTTTATTTGGAGTAGATATTTGTAATTCCTATATTCAGAATATATTGTTAGAATAAAATTCTTCATAGATTTCTTGCATTTCTGTACATCTTACATATGAGGTAGTAACTACAATTTTTTCTGAGCTATCTTTCCAAACTGTATAGCAGACAGCCTTGAAAGATACAGATAGTGCACCACTCTGGAGCAAAGAGCAGTCATGCTTACTGCCCAGTATAATAAGCATATCTTTCTCTAGAATAAAGGGCAGGCATACTTAGTGCCCATTATAAAAGATTTTGGTACTCTAATCTCAGATTTCTTCCTCTTTAATACATCACACTGAATGGGCCAAAATCACCCCCATAGAACTTGGGGTAATGGGAAACTAATAAAAATGTACTGATGTTTATGATGCTTGATTTACCATGAGTAAAAAGATCCTCTGTCTCTGACTCAGGCGTCTTTTGTCTTCTTTCAGCCTGAAATGGTGTCAGGCTAGCTTCTTACTTCTCAAATAGGACAAAATCTCAGATCCTTCACAGCCCTTGATGTACATAAAGAACGTCAACAAATCAAAAATAGGTAAGCTAATATAAAAATAGGAAAATACATGAAGGAGCAATTCACAAAAAAGAATATGTGAAGAAGCATGTGAAAATTGTTCAACATCATTAGTCTTCTGGGAAGTATAAATTAAGAACACAATGATATAGCACTCATCCTGCAGAAGAGCTAATAGAAAGATTGACTCTAGCAATTGTTCATGAGACTGTGAAACAATCAGAGCCCCATACAGTACTGAAGGTAGTGAAAAATTGCTGCTTACATTTTGGAAAACTATTTTTCACTATTTGAGCTGAAGGTATGTATGCCCAGTGAATGGGCATTTCATTGTATGTGTGTGTACATGTATGGTGTGCTGTGTACAAAAAAGACTTGTAGTATAATATTCAAAGCAACACTATTTTTAAGAACCTCAATCTGGAACAACTTCAATATTTATCAACAACATGATAGATAATATATGGTGTTATGTATTCAACAGAATATTTTATAGTATTGAGAATGAACAATGTGCAAAACCATGGAAGAATCTCACTGTATGCTTACCTATAAAAAGCCTTTCACAGAATAGATTTATACAATTTTGTTTCTTTAATGTAGAGTTCCAAACTAATCTTTGGTTGTAAGAATCTTATAACAGTTAGTTTGGAGATGTAGTGACCAGGAAGGAATCACAAGGGGATAGATTGCTAGTAACGTTCTATTTCTTGATCTAAACATTGATTACATGGATTATCAATTTGTGAAGATCAATTAAGCTGTACAATTAGGACATGTGCAATTTTGTAATATGTATATTTTACTGAAAAAATTTCAGTTACTGAAATTACTGAAAAAGTTTACTCTGAAAAACTTAATGTAACTGAACTGAGGAAGACATGGGAACCCACAAAATATGGCAGTGATCTCTACTTTACAGCCAACATTCTAGAGTGCATAATATCTCGACTGCTTTACTTCTCCTTCACTTTTCCCATTTAAATCCACCTTCAATCTCTCAGAAATCATTATCACTTCTTAGTTGCCAAATCCATTAACCTTTTTAGCTCATTCCTCTCTTGGTAACTACTTGTATTTAATCTATGTTCTCGTAAAACTTTCAGCTCTTTTAAACTTCCTATTGGCTACTTACTCTATGTTCTTCTGTTTGAACTACTCTAAGTCACTCTTCTTCATGATTTCCTTCTCTTCTACCCTCTAAATATTAACGATGGATTTTATTTTGTTTTAGTGTTTTTTCTTTCTATACCCTTTGTCTTTCTCTTTATTCAGTACCATGGATTAAACTACGTATATAATAAAGACTTGGAGAAGTATAATATTAAGTCACTTTTTCTTGTGAACTCCAAACCCAAATTTCACTGCACCATAGGAATCTCAAATGAATATATTTAAAAGTTACCTTATTATATCCTCAGATCTGCTGCAGTTTTTATATTCTATACCTTTGTTAATGTATCAGCACCCATCTAGTCATCTAAAGCAGAAACTTGGTGTCATCCTGAATTTTTTTTGTCTGTGTTTGTTTGTTTCTTTGCCCTTTATGTCAACTACTCTCCACATTAACTTGGTCACATTGATTCTGTTATTTAAACTCTGTTAGGCGATATTACCCTTGCCATCCATGCCACTGCTGGCTTGTTTCAGATTCTCATTGTTTCTCCTATATGTATTTTGATTAGAACACAACTTGTTGCCCAAACTCCAGTTTCAAACTTCAAGACTCAGTCTTACAACAAAATTATAATGGAACTGTTCATTTTCTCATCTTAGATTTCAATAGCCTATACATACTTTAATTTTAGCACCTGGAACACTCACAAAACTTCCTTGTCCTTGTTTAAACATCCATCTGACAATCATAGACTGAGACTGGGACTTTAGCTTATTGGTCTCTGAATCCACTATACTGGCAATGTTTTAGATGTTAAGCATATGGTCATTGAATGAATTTATGTCTCTGTGATTTTAGCTGTTTGTATTTTTCTGTTTATTTATCAGTCTCCCCTATCAGGCTAAACTAGTTGAGAGTAAGGTCTGTGCACTTGATCTGACAGTCAATAACTGTTTGCTTGATGAATAAATGCATGTAAATGAATTAAGTTTGGCTGAAATAAACTTTGATTAGGCACTTGTAAGGTACTAAAAGATAAATATAAAAGCTTTACAATTGTTGAAAGGAAGATAATGCATAAAGAATCAGTGGAATAATTGTGAGATAAGTAGTGAATTTATTATGGAAAAATCATAAGTAGTTATATTGTTATCTTTTTATGATGGAAAACCTTGTTGGGGAAAATTCTATTCATATAATTTTCCAGAAATGAACAGATTGATATTTCAGGACAAGTCATCACATAAGCCTACATGTATCAGTGGCATCAGATCCAGGTGTTTAATAGGGTGGGCAGAAAAATAGACTAGCAGGTCACATATATAGCCAAGCAATTTGGTAGAAATTAATAAAAGCTGCAAATAATAAAGTGTGGGTACAAAATACAATTGTATTAAATAAATTATTAGGGGAACAACAATATTGTTTCCAGGAAGGGTAATCCCTACTAATTAATTGGGATGTGTTGAGAAGATACTTAAGAAACTCGAAAAAATATGTGGATTTAAATTATTTAGATTTTCAAAAATCTGACAATGATCAATAGCAAAGACCATAAAACAGGTGACTGCTATCAAATTAAGATAGTAGATGGACCCACTTTATCCCGAAAAGGAAATTGTCTTAGGAACAGAAAATGAGATGGGTGGAAAACATAGGTACTTTTCTGGGTAAAAATAAAGTTTTTTGGGAAGATCTGTTCTAGATGTGTAATTTAGAGAAATGCGAATAGCTTTAAGTTTGAAGTTTGGATATTGAATATTCAAATATAAAGAATAAAAACCAAAGCTCTTTGTATTAGTGTGAAGAAAGGTGCTTTTACTAATCTAGGTGCTATGTGTCTTTAATAGCTTAGCGGCCAAAGGAGACTGGAGTTTTGAAAGCAATTGCATATGGTTAGCATTTTTTTTTAGAATTGGTAACATATTGTTGGAAATTTCTAATTAGCTGAGTAAGAAGCATATGTTATAAAATAATTTAAAATTATATATTTTTATCTACATTTTCCACAGGTGTTTTACATTTCTATTTGGTAGTGTCTTGCTTTTTCAAGCCTTTGATCCTAAAAGAGGCTCTGATTTATCTTTCCTTTTTTTTGCTTTCCATTTTCTATGTAACAGACAACTGTGCTTAATGATCTTCATGGTGATGATGAATTACAATCCACTTCTCTCCCTTTATTTTTTACATAGTTGACCTGAAGATATCACAAGATGGAGGCCAGAAGGATACAAAATGACAAAAAGTGAATATAATTAACATAATAGATGATGATATGATGGTTAACATGATAGGAACTATGATGAATAGAGAAAAACATACTGACATTTTTATATTAACTTTTGTAATGATATTTGTCACATTGTTAATGCAAGTTACAAGTGTTGCATTTAATTCTGCATTGTATTTTCAGCTCTAACTTTGTTTGTCCAAAAATTTGGTTACCGAAACTTGAGTTACTAATCTGAAAATATATCTACATAATCTCCTTGCCAAAGATACAAAGGGAAGACTCTAGATTACTCATTATTATAACATGTGGACATGGAACTACTTTAGCAGAATTAAATGGAAAGTGTATTCTTCATTAATCAACAAATATCATAACTCATTCAGTAAAGTTCATTTTAGCCTCCACTGGTTCCTTTTTATCACTTATTCCTTGTTCTCCAGCCAGTGTGGAAGAACAGTGACTGAGGAGGCTCATGCAAACTCCCAGTATGCAGCTAAAGATGAAGAAGCTCCTATATTTCTGCAAAATTCTTGGGAGAGCAGTTCTGAGCACAAATATTTCATATCAGAATTTAGCAAGTTGGATCTGTTCTATAATATTTCTGTATCTATTTGAGTCATGTTGAAAAGTAGCAGATTTTGAAGTTTGTAATTTTTGCCTAAAATGAATTTATTAAAGTTAACAGCAGGGTAATTTGATAAGATTCTTATTTCCTCTAAGCTAAAGCAGCATGAATTCCTAAAACATTGTGTGGAATAAAATTCATCATAATCTAGATTATTTATCATTGATACTGTAGAAAATAAAGAAGGCAAAGTATTGAAAGGGAGAAAAATTGCTGACCTTGAAGACAAATCAACCTGAATTTGAATCCTGATTCTGCCAATTACCAGTAATATTCCTTGCTATTTATTTAACAATACTAGCTATGCAGTTTCCTCATAAAGAAAACATAGATGGAAGAATTTCCTTTGCGTAATTATTATAATGAATGCAAATACCTATTACAATGTCTGAAACCTAGAAATTACTCCAAAATGGTAGCATTCACTATTATTATTAATGTTGGAGGACCCAGACTCCAAGTGGCTTCAAATGATTCACTTTTTGGTAATTGTACTCTTGTGTAATACCCTCCCTCTGTTCATATATGTGACCTGCACAATGTGACTCACATTTAATGAATCGAATATGGAAGAAATTATGGTAAATCACTTCCAAGATTATGTTGTAAATGACTGCAGGTTCCATCTCAGACAGTCCTTCTGTCTCTCTCTTACAGTCACTGTGGAGTAAGTCAGACAACATATCACGGGGATACTTAAGCAACATATGGAAAGCCCATGCGATGAGAGCAGCATGTCTGTCCAAGAGCTAACAGAAGCCATGGCCTACAGAACTGCCCCTAGTCATGACTTTTGACAACCCAGACAACAGCTTTCCTTTTACAACCTTCATGAGAGATTTTGAGCCAGAACAACCCAGTTAAACCACTCTCAGTTTCCTGAGCCACAGGGTTTGTGAGATAATAAATGTCTTTTGTTTTAAACTGCTCATTTGTTATATAGCAATGAAAAACTAGAACAATATTATCATTATTGAAGTTATTTACAAAGAGTGACTGAAAAATCATATTTTAAGGATTTTTCCCAAGACTTTTCAAGTATAAAAACTTACACACAGAATCTTTAATTTTCTACTTCTATTTTTTTACTAAGGATATATTAATAATTTAGTAGAATATACAAAATCTGCTTCTACACAGCTAAAAATAGCTTTTGGTAAATATTACTTTGTTAGGATAACTAATGAAACAGCATTAGTGATGAAATAAATAGAATCATTAATATACAGTTCAATTCTCATTTCTTAACATTGACTGCCTAAGGTGGTGTGATCACAATAGAGCAGATACTAAAACTTTAAACAATGTGAAAAGAGGAGTAAATGATTTATAGGATTTATACATAGGGTATTAGCATGAAGAAACTGAGAGAGGTAAAAATTAATATAGTTTATTGGGGGACTCTTAAAAGTTAAGCTATGTATTGATGAACAGTGGTAGATGGACTGGATAAGAAATGTTGAACCAGATTATGGGGGTTAGTTTATAATGGGTTATTTGAACTGTAGTTACTTAGACATCATTTTAGAATTTTGAGCAATGGAGTAATGTGGTGATAGTGATGTTTTATCAACACACCCCTTCACACAGCACAGGATGGTAGGTGTTCTCTAGTGGAGTATAGTTAAGTTCCTCAGAGACTTTTGTACCTCTTATGGATGGCATCTGTTACTGATTAAGCAGGCAGTGGATGATAAATTCTTACCATGTGTATGGAAACTAACAGTTCATGAGCAAACATTAAAGGAAATTATATTCCTTTTGGTGTCAGCATTGTTTCTCTTTTTCATTTGTGTCATAAGGTTACATAAATGTCTTTTATGTTGGTTTAGGTGATGACGTTTATTCAAGGCAGGTTTTGTGTGTGTGTGTTTGTGATAATAAATCAATTGAAAGTCATATTCAGAACAGGCAAAAGACTTTGGGTTCAAACAGAACTAAGTACAAACTTGCCTGTGCCACTTAATCAGCTTTTAAGTCGTTTACTCCAAATCTTCCTATCTTCAGCTGTGATTTGAGGGTAATTATACCTACCTGAAGGGGTTGTTGTAAGAATTAACATTCTGGACCATTGTGGGTACTCTGTGGATATAAATTTTCATTCCCTTTTAGTAAATGAGGAAACTACTTTCCAGTTAATTAGGCCTTTTGCAATTAAAAGGTAATTAGTAGCGAAAGAAATCTCAAAATCAGGAGTTTGCATGCCTTGCCTTTTTTCAGTCAATATTTGTAATACATTTTTAAGTCTTCCTGTCTGCTGAAGAAATTTCCAAGGCTACACTGAAGTTATTATAGGAATTTATTTTCATAGGGTCTGTAAAATCATGAAACATAGGTGCCGTATTTATTGCTTTACTTACAAAACATACAGACACACACACAAATTTGTCAAGACATTTAGGTTATGGTTTCCTTCCAACTAATGTATCCTAGAAAGAAAATATTTTCCAGAACATTTGAAATTCATAAGCACATTGCCAATAGAATATTCTGCCAATTCCTAAGTTAAAACCCCAGGCTTTCAAATATTTGTTTGCTAAATAAAATCGAGACAAGCTATTCTGCTACACCTCTGCTGAAGTAATTAAAATAAAAGAAATGTCTTTTTTATTTTTGCTTTCATTTTCATCTTCTATTTTGGTTTCATCACTTTAAAATCAAACTTGAAGAAATTAGATAAGGAAGACACTTAGGTGACATCACATCCTTTTGCAAGCTTCAGAAACATTTTTCAAAACTTTCTATGAACAACAGGCCAAGCATGAATCTTCTGAGTTTCTTCATATGTGCCATATAAATGTATATATTTTAAGTTCACTACTTTACTAAAATATTTTTGAAGAACTAGTTCACTTAATCCTCACTACTGTTGGCTACACAAATAAGTATCAAATTTGTGATTCTGCATTTAATTTTTTCTTCACATATGAATGATAATTAATTGCTCAAATAAAATTATACATTTATCTTATCACTCTTAGAACACAAATATGAATTCAGATCACTGTTCTAAAATGAACATTGAAGGAAGTCAAACACATTTGCCTTTCACCATTGGTATCAATAGCTGTAACTAGTTATAAATAAATAAATAAATAAATATGTATATAATAGGAAGCTTGCTGTAAAAATACATGATTATGTTAAGGTGTTAAGCTTATCATTGTTTCTATATTTTTCACATTTGGTTGGCTTTTACTAAAAAAAAAAATAAGGCAGTCTAGGGAGTGTAAAAAGGAGGATTGCTTTAGAGAAAAACAAAAAAGGAACACCTTTAAAAATAATGTTAATAATTTATATTAATAATTACAAAATTAATATTAATTATAATATATCAATATAAATTAATTATAATTATTAAGTTATATTAATAATTATAAGTATTAATCACCTTTGTCTCCCCTTGTTGAGCCAAAATAGGTTCTTCTGGGAAAATGCTTCTGTTAGGGAAAAAAGGAAAAACATCAGGAGTTCTGAATGAATCATTAATATATTATGGCTTCTTTACTATAGTCATGGTTGTTTGATTTATTTATTAATGTTTTATAAAAGCAAATTTGCTTATAATTTGTTAATAAATCTGTATACAAACACTTGGGTATAGAGAATTGTTTTTGTTTGTTTGCTTTTCTTTTTTTCCCCCTGAAAACAGAAACTATGTAGACCTAAACAATTAGGTTCATAACATCACCAAAAATGAATTATCAGGTGGCAGTGAACTAGGAAAAGCAAAATTCAGAAAATAACTAAACTTTTACCCTCCCAACTTTTAAATTCTCTAATTCTTTAATATGTTCCCATCTTCAGAAAACATGCAGTTGTACTGGAATATGCGTCAGTCGTTTCTGCCCATGTAAACAATATCCAGTGCAAAGAAACACATTGTATGGGTTTACTCTGAGGGCCATATATACCCACTCAGGTGACTCAGTACACGACTAAATCTATTCAGGTCTTTCTGTTATAACCTTTCACTTACTTTCCTGTTAATTCCTCCTTGCTACATCCCTCACATTGCAGTTTATATGCTCTTTCTGTGAGGGACTGTATTATGGACCTCAAGAGCTGGTAATTTTAAGCTTACTGTTCTATAATTTTCATTTTCATTTAGGAGGTAAAAATAAACCAGCTAAATACCTGAGTTTATCCAGGTGTCCAAATAAGTCCCACCTCCGTCCTAACTCCTTAGGCTTCTTCTTTCCCCATCCTAAAATTACTTTCCCAACATTTTCCTGAGGATTCTGTACATACTTATGATTGGCTTAATAAGTGTTAGGGGAAGTTCTCCAAAGTAAAATAAAAACAAAAATTTCTGGTGTCCAAACATGTAGGCTAAAAAAGCAGGAATTTTATGAACAAAATGTATTAATTATTTTGCAAATTATTCTTCTCATATGAAAGTATGGATTGGATTCCAGCATTATGAACATTTTGGTAGATAGGCTGATAGGAGCAGAGGCATGCTGCGTGCACAAACTGACCTTGAGCTTGCAGCTGTGTATGCTATTTACAGAGGGCTTGCTTGTTCTAATTCTGCCTCTTTGCATCATAGTAAGCCCAATGCTTTTACTCAAAAAGGCCCAACCTATCTCCTTGTTGTGACCCAGCCCTGTTTATTAGAAGTAACATATCAATGCTGTTACAGTAAACCTTTCAAGCACTTCTGCTGTAGGATAAGCTTATGTCAGTGAAGAAACAGATATAGTCAAACACGTAGGAATCACAATCTAGATATGCTGGTAAAAGCAAGTGAATGAAACATTTTACAACTTTGTTTTACCATTTATTGCTAATTATTCATTATCTAGTTGAGCTCAAAAATTACAGCATAGTCAATTTTAGATGCTATGTGAAAATAATGTGAAATATTTATAAAAGGATCTTAAATTGATAACTTTTAAGATCATAACCATTTAGTATACTAAATGGTATACTTTGAAAATTTAAATCTAGGTTTAATTTTTCTATCTTTAGCAGTAATGATAGTAAAATATGAAGCAATTTTTAATGTGGATTTTGGTGTTTAAGGGATTA
This sequence comes from Phocoena sinus, assembly GCF_008692025.1. Classification (NCBI taxonomy): domain Eukaryota; kingdom Metazoa; phylum Chordata; class Mammalia; order Artiodactyla; family Phocoenidae; genus Phocoena; species Phocoena sinus. The sequence goes on along the minus strand of NC_045779.1, from coordinate 31,530,701 downwards.
TGATCAACTTTAACTTAATGATGGGAAATAGCATAACTCAAGAAATTATTTCAATCATTCTATCACTCAATTATTTTCCTTTCTAGTTTTCTGTTCCCTTCATCACTGCCTTAGTTTAGGTCCTCATCAGCTAATAATTCTGGCTATTAAATCAGTCTTCTAACTGCTGCCTTTGCCTTCAGTCATTTCCCACTGCAATCATACCTGCACACTGATGCCAAATTACCCTACAGCAATATCATCTTTATATTAATTTTTCATGGTATTTGTTGTCTCCTACATAATGATCTAACTCTTAAACCTAGCATTCAGAACTCTTCAAAACTTGATCTTAGCATACTTTTCAACATTGTCACTCATAGATTTTTGATTCAAGACCGTGTTTAACCAGTTAGTGCACTAGTTTTGGTAAAGTCAAAACTGATATTTAAATTCCAGTTCTGATACTTAACAGATTTCTGACCCTGGGTAATCCAATGTACTGAAATTTCAATTTCTTGTCATGTAAAATGGGGAACTTTTAACACAAAACTTTGTAAAGTCTACTAATAATAGGAATAGGAGTAATAATAATAATAGCAGCAGCAGCAGCAACAGCAGCAGTAGTAGTAATAGCAGTAGTTAGAATAGGAGTAATAATAGTAGTAGTAACATAGTAGCTGTTAACTACCAGTCTTTAAGCAGTAACCTATGTTTAGGTACTTCACAAAATATTTTATATACACTACATTATTGAATCCACCAACAGCCCTATAAGTAGGTTATTTTAGACCTACTTTACAAATAAAGAAACTGAATCACAGAGAGATTTATAACTGACTAATCTTTTACAGACAATAGCTGAGTAAGGGTTTTAAATCTGATCTGTCTTAAAGGACTTAAGTGGAGTAAAACTAACTTCAAAATCACATGCAATATTGTGCTAATGCCTTCATTTTTCTTGGGAGAAATTCCGTAGTTTCTCAGATTCTCTGAGGAGCTTGTGAGCCCCCAAAAGCTCGGAATCATTGAGCTAAACTCTCAGTTCCTTAATTAAGAACAACGGACTTAGGAGATTTATCTTTTGAGACTCTGGTACTTCATATTGTCTGGCGCACAGTAGAAAAATCAATTACATGATAGGATAAATTGTTTATCAATGAGTCTATAAATAGTTCCTTGCACATAGTGGATGATTAGTAATTATTCAAAAATATATGTCACATAGTTGCTGCTGATCTGGAAAATTGTAGCACTTAATGCCAGAATTGTTATACTAGGCATACTTAGAATTATGACTGAATAAATAGTACTTACAGTTCACATAGAGTAAAAGGGCATATAATTAAAATCAGTTGCTGAAAAGTGGATTTGCATGTATTATACAATTACTTTTGTTTAGGTAGTCACTAAAATTGACCTCTTTTGCACTGGCTACAGAGAGAGGAATGTAAACCTCCAGAATCATCTTGACCATTAAATTGAGCTGTCCAGGGGGAAAGTATAGCACATATAAACCACACATGAATAAATGACATGGGACATACATGAGAATGTTCTTAGATTCCTAATTAGGCTCAACAAGAGAAGGAAAAACACTCTTGTTAATATCCTGTTGCAGTTACCCACATCCAATCTTGATTTATTTTTTTAGAGGGACTATTTTGAATGTCGTGAAGACATGTCTAATTTACTAAAAAACAACAGACTTCATATCCAAACTATAGCCTAAATGAATAAAACATTTATCTTGGCCTTGATTATCCCACTATTTTCCTAGGGTTCCAATTTACCTGGCTAAAATAGACCAAAGTTATTTTAATTATATTGATTTACTCTAAAGTCCTTACTAAATTTAAAGCTATAAATGTTTGGTGGTAGCATATCTTTGAAAATACATTTACTGATTTTTGGAGGACCTATTAGATGGCTATTTGTTTTCCTTATATTTTAATGGTCTGGTGTTTAATTATGCCTTATTATTGTAGACTAGTGGCATGCTCAAAACCTAACTGCATCCAAACAGGCAAACTCTGTAACAATCCCAGAAACCCTCCTCAGTTGCTGAAGAAATGTTTTGAAATATAATTTGAAAATGGAAGTCCTTGTGCTGAACCTTTATCCTAATTGTAGCAGTAGTATTTCCTTTTCTTTTGAAAATATTTTCTTTGTTGCAAGGCTTTAAGACTTGAAAATTAGAAGCAATGAAAATGATTAAAATTTTTTGAGCAGCCAGAATTGTACTGAGGAAGTATGTTTTAAAATATTAAGTTCAGCATTTATTTAGTGGAGAAAAAAAATAGAAACTATTGTTACAAATTTTTAGAAAGAGCTCTTATGCAGCAACTGTGCAGCAGCTGTGAACTTCAAACAGGTGGCTTGATAGGGTGGCCCTTGTCTCCTGGATGCAGACTCTGAAGCCTTGAGCAGATATTTAGGGCTGAGGACAAAGTAGAGAAATCCACTTCCTCAGCACACAATTTTTTGATTGTGGGCCTAGACTGTAACTGGGCTTAAATCAGTTCCACCGGTTACTAGGTAACTTTGGCCAAATCACACAACCTATAAAAGTCTTCATTTCCTGATCTGTAAAATGGTGATAAAAACAAAATTTAACTAATGTGGTAAGACATAGTACATGTGAATTTTTTTTTTTTTTTTTTTTTTTTTTTTTTGCGGTACGCGGGCCTCTCACTGTTGTGGTCTCTCCCGTTGTGGAGCACAGGCTCCAGACGCGCAGGCTCAGCGGCCATGGCTCACGGGCCCAGCTGCTCCGCGGCATGTGGGATCTTCCCGGACCGGGGCACGAACCGTGTCCACTGCATCGGCAGGCAGACTCTCAACCACTGCGTCACCAGGGAAGCCCAGTACATGTGAATATTAACTGATATTCTTCGTGTTGCTTTTATAACATTTTATAAGAACTTTTTGTTTCCTTTAATTCTAGTCTTGGGACATCATTAACAGTACTATATACAGAAAAATCATTTAAAAGTTTGAGCATATGTGAAAGAAAATTAGATTTGTCATTAAACAAAACTCAATAAAATTTATCTAACACATTTAAATGTTATTCAAAATTGTAACTTTATTGCATTATATTAGCTCGTATATGGTAAGCAACTAATAAATTATTGAAATAATAAGCTTTTTTCATAGTTAAGCTATGACTCAATTGAGAGGAAGCATCTAGAGAAGGAGCCAAGGAATCATTCTGAAGCTTGAGACCCTTGGGGATCAGGTGAAGTGTTGAGGATAGGAAGAGTGGGCGGGAAGAAGGCAAGAGAAGGGCACTAGACCCTTGAGGAACTGGAGGCTTGATGAAAGAGTAGAAGTGTAAATAAGAGACTTAAGAAAATCTTACCCAAGATCAGCTTCTATCCCCTTCTATCTTGCAGAACACAGCAGCGATCTAACTCGTGTGGAGGTGGGCAGCCCGGATGTGGTTTAGAGCCCAACTCTCCTTTGTATGGAGACCCTGACTGAGCAAGTGAAAGGGAGTGAGAAAGTATGGGTCATGAAGTTTCAATGAAAAATTCAGTGACATAATTCTGGTTCATAATAAATGCTCAAGACATAGTATTTTATTCTTGTTCTTTTTTCACATGTCTACAAGACTTTTCTGGCTCTCCAGCAGGGACCACAGGTTTTACTGTTCACCAAGAAAGAGACACTTTCTTCAATAAAGTGCAAAGAGAATAGAAATAAAGGTGCAACCAAGGTACAAGGTTTTACACATTTGAAAGAACATATGAGACAGGAAAATAGCTGATATTTTTATCTTTGGAAGTTTTTAGTCACAGACTTTCCCTCAGACTTAGAATTTTTGCCAAACCTTTCAGCTTATGTAGAGATAATTGGACTGGACAATATTTAATACAATTTTTTATCTCAGGATTATTGTACAAATACTCAGATGCTTCAGAGTAGCTTCTTTTTCTACTCAGTTCTTTTCTTTTTTCAGCTTTTCTTTCCTGTTTCCTAATCCTAACCAAATGGTGAGGAATTAGAGTGCTAAAACGTCCCATATTACTTATCTGTTGCTGCATAAAAAATTCACCCCACAACTTAAAACAACAAACATTTACTATCACACAGTTCTGAGGGTCAAGAATCCAGGAGCACTTAGCTGGGTGGTTTTGACTCAAGGTACATCATGAATGTGCAGTGAAATTATTGGCTGGAGCTGCAATTATTTGAAAGGGCTGGAGAATTTACTTCTAAGCTCACTCATACAGCTGTTGGTAGGAGGCCTCAGGTTTCCACATGTGCTTCTCCCCTCTATATAGGGCTATTTTTACAACATGGGAGCTGGATTCTCCAGAGTGAGTAATGAGAGAGAGAGAAATAACCAACAAGGAAGTCATGATGTATATTATGACCTAACTTTGGAAATCAGGTACCTTCACTTCTGTAGTATTCTGCTCTAGCAAGCAGATACAATGAAATACCAGGAGGTGGGAATTATTTGAGCCATCTTGGAGGCTGATCCCATATATTTCTTTAACTTCTCAACTAGCAAAACCAATGTGTGGATAGTGTGAGAGGACAGAGGTTTAAGAGGCCTATCCTATTTAGGCCCATCCTATTTAGAAGGCACTGAGGTAACTACCACTAATCAAAGATTTTATGATGATTTCTGAATTTTATTTCTAGACATGGATTTAAGTATTTTAAATTTACGTATTTAAGTATTTGAAATTATGAATTTTCTCAAATTTGTTCTCAATCATTTAACCTACAAGTAAAAATTAAGAGTTTCTATGCATCAGAAGCTGTCAGGGCAATTATGATATGTGTTACAATCAAGTTATGTACAAAAAGCCAAGGATACACAGAGACAGAGGAACTAAATTTACCTGGGGAGTTGGAGAAGGATTCACAGAAGAGGTGTTTCTGAGTTTTGTTTTAAAACGTTAATAAGATTTTGTAAGACTGACAAAGAGGTAAACAAGAAGATAAACATTAGAAAAACAAATGCAGAGTTTCAGCAAGTTTCAGAAGATAACATACAGAATGATATTATATTTATAAAGCTATAATTTATTTAAACACACATATTTGATTAAATATAAGTAAGGAGTTGAGAAATTCAAACTCAGGTTAGTGATTGCCTCTGGAGGGACTGGGACAGCCACAAGTAAGGGAGAAACCGGAGATAGATTCAATGGTGCTAGTGTTTGAATACGTTTACAGGATTATAGATGTCAGAATCATGTATAACAATTTTTACATATGAAATATTGTATAGTCATTTTTTATATTCAGTGTATTTTGTCAGCAGAGGGGACAGCATATGAAAATGCATGGAGGGGTGAACGAGCTTAGAATAAAATATAGAGACATAATTATGACAAGGAAATTATAAATAATGCATTATATTTCATAATATACAGTTCAGTATCCTGAAATTATATTGGAGTATACAAAGGAAAGAAGATTAGAGATTCAATTGAAAGCAACAAACTCAAAACTCAGAATCTTGCAAAAGAAGCAAGTACTATTTCTGTATTAAGAACCAGGAAGCTGATTTCTCCTTTATTGCCTGCATGATGATAAGATCAAGGCATATTACAATTGAGAATCTTGAATCATGTGAATTAATGATAAGTTACAGGAGCAGTTATTATTTTCACCATTAGGAAAGAGGTCTGGTGGATTTTAATTGTCTAAAACTCATCATGTGCCAACAACTTTTGTTCCAAGTGGCGTTCAAATCACAGGGTGGTACTTCATTTAACAACTTACCCTTTTAAACTATTGTGAAGCTGCAAGTATGGTTTAATTATATTATTGCCAATCATCTAAAGAATGGTAATTACTTAGAGCTTTTGGCCAGTATTTCTGATTAAAAGTGCTATGGCAAACTCAGTAGGTCATAGGTTCATGTCCTGAGCCTATTAATTTTCTTCTAAAGCTTTACTTTATTCCTTAGATGAGGAATCACTCCACCCTTGGAAAAGATGCTTAGAAAAACTTGACTGATCTGAAGTGAACATGAAATGTAATGACTTTTGCTGTTATCATTTTGATTTACTTTTTATTATTTTCATTTCTCTTACTAGCCAAAAAAAAAAAAAAAAAGTGACTAAAGCACTATTTTCCTGTGAGAGATTTGAGATGCTTGTTAATTCAACAAGGTCCAAAATGTTGATGGATAATTAACGGCGATATTTATCTGACCAAGAGTGAGAGAATGAGTTCCTACATGTTTATCTACAAACAAAGTTCAGGATACATTTTTCCTAGGGAAGGGGACGTGATACACAGGAGGAAGTTATGAAGATTGGATTCTTTTCCTTTTGAAGAATAAAGACAAGGCATAATCCCTGTAAAGCCACATTGGGACTTTCTGACAAAGAGGTTGTATCTGTTTTGATAAAAGAAGGCCAGGAGAGTCTAGAAGTATTTTCCAAACCAGTGCTATGGTCTTGCTGAGCTTAGCTGTCACCAGAGCTTCCTGGAAACCTTGAATGCCAACCCTTGAGTTTTCTGCTCTTGGTTCCACTGCCTTGTTTTTCGTTGGTCCTTTGGTTGCTTGATGGATCGTTGTTTTGTCATTAGGTCTGTTTTTTTCTTATTTTGTTTTGTTTTTGCGGTACACGGGCCTCTCACTGTCGTGGCCTCTCCCGTTGCGGAGCACAGGCTCCGGACGCGCAGGCTCAGTGGCCATGGCTCACAGGCCCTGCTGCTCCGCGGCATGTGGGATCTTCCCGGACCGGGGCACGAACCTGTGTCCCCTGCATGGGCAGGCGGACTCTCAACCACCGTACCACCAGGGAAGCCCTAGGTTGGTTTTTGATAAAAATAATTATTTCACTTTCAGCCCACTGATGGCATATTCCAGCCAAACTTTACATGTATTTTCTGGGTGTGGGTATGCCCAGAAGCTGAGCATATATGTGTCCTACCACTTTGCACCTTATTTGCAGTTGCAGTGTCTCATCTATATCAAATTTGTATCTTAACAAAGATGTCTCTGATATGAAATCGCAGAGGTGTTCATTCCAGAGTTGGTGTTAGATGTCTGACATATAAAAATGCCTGTGACTCATCTTCTCCCTACCTTCCTCTCACCTCTGAGTATCCTATGAGAGACAACCTGAAGTCTTTTCCCTATTTTACATACTCACAAACAGTCTCACAGTTCCTACATCTCTTATTAAATGACTCCCTCCTTCCTTCTGTTTTTTATCTCTGCCTGTGACTAGCACATGCTCACTAGATGATCCCTGATAGCATGTTTCATTGTTTGTTTTTTTAACTCAAAGTGTCATCTTAAAAAAAATCCTGTTCTCCAGTATCTCTGAACTCCTGTGCCTTTTTATTCTCCACTGTCTGACATTGTGAAATTCCACTCTCTGTCCTTACTTCCTCAAATCATTATAATTCCTCCTCTAAAAACAAACTTGTTCTGCATTTCCCAACAATGTGGAACTATCTTGCAGGCAGTAAAAAAATAACAAAAATTTAAGCAAAGACAGTTACCGGAAGTTGTCCTTTCTCCCACTATACATTTTTCCCTATATTCACCCTATAATTTCACTCCCTGTTTTGTCTTTAAGTCATGTTCTTTAATTCCTTTAAATGCATTCTTAAGGTAATAATAATCTCTTATATTTGATATTTTGTGATCATGATTTCTAATTTTAGGCTCTTTCTTCTCTTTGTATCTGTCACCACAGAAGAATAACAGCCCCAACTCATTGATGCTCATGTGCTTCGACTAAATTTTTGGAATTTACAAAGATACATGGAGGACTGGCTCTTTTCCTCAGGAGCTGAGTTATGATGATCCAGGAGTGGACAACATGTAGAGGCCATTAGCAGGGGCTTGACTGAACAAAGTCAGACAAAGTATCTCTGAGAGTTTGCACTAAATAGATTTACTATGCACATTTACTACTAGTGGAAGAGATTTTTTTTTTTATTTTCAGTGAGAAACAGACCCTCTAAGATAAATACGTTTTGTTCAGATTATGTATGAATTGATTAGAATTTGTATTTACAGAGCTAAGACTAGATTCCTAGTTTTCATGACTGCTAGCCTATGACTTTTATTTTACATTATTATAGGCTACTAAGAAAGAGAAGCCTTTGTCTAGGAGTTATAATAAATTAAGTTCTTGTCACAGCTCTGTAAATACAAAGATTTGCTATTCTTGACAAGATTTGTCACTTCTATGCAATAATTTACTCATCTGTGTAAAAGGAGGGATTGTAACTAACCTATATTTTTTGCTGAATTCTTAGAATTATGTTCACTATGAAGGTTACATAAGTGAGATATAGTATATTACATGCTTTCTAATTGGAAGAATATTTCAACAGCAGTAGTACCAATTTCTGATGCTAATGTTCTTTCTTCAACTTTTATTCTTTATTCTTCTCTTTCAGTTTCTAAATTTCTGTGACTTCACTATCATCACCTCCCCACCAACAACCCCCCTTTTTAAAATCACATATTGGATTTTGCCCGTAGATAATCCAATGATAAAATCACACTGATAGTTGAAATAGAAAGTTCCCCTTATTTTTCTTGGGTAAAATTTTGATAACACCATTTGTCCTTGTCAATTCTATACTTGGATATTAGTTATAATAGTGTCTTTTCTTCTCATTTGCACAGGAAATGACTTATTTCTTGTAGCGGTTCATGAACTGGGACATGCTCTGGGACTGGAGCATTCCAATGACCCCACTGCCATCATGGCTCCATTTTACCAGTACATGGAAACTGACAACTTCAAACTACCTAATGATGATTTGCAGGGCATCCAGAAAATATATGGTAGGTTACCACTGATTCTATTTGGTTAACCCTATAGTGAAGTGCAGAATTTCTGCTCTGTTTTCTTTGCTGAGATAGATGCTCTAATTATATTAGAGAGATAAATACTGAAAAAAAAATCTGGTCTATTGATAAAAGTCTTCTATCAATCAAGTTTGGTTGGCAACAATCCCAGATATCTTAATATGCAGATAATTAGAAAGTCTAGGCACTGATAAACTTACTGAGTTTAATTGAAACCTGAAAGTATAGTAAAGGTCAGTTAAGCTTTAGTATTTAAAATTCTGGTAAAAATGTAATAAATGAATATAACCAGTAAAAACAATGAGTCATAGGAGACTTTCATATAAGATACTGAGACTTTGGTGAAAGCTGACAGATTGATTCTCAGTTTATGATATTTGATGGTTGATAGATGCTAGACAAATCACTTTGGAAAATGCTGAAAATACTCTTGTGTGATGGATGTAACAAAATGAACTCAAAAACATGTAATTATTGACTAAGAGGTAAAAGGTAACAAATGGCTAAGTTTACTAACACATAATTCACAATAAATTTCTAGTAGAGTAAAATAATTTTAATTTATGGGGTTCAGTCAATGAATGCAAGGTAAGACAAAAGGAAGAAACACTATTACACATATTTACTATAATCCTAACTCCCTCAATAGGGCCATTGACCTTTATAAAGACATTTATTTCACACAAAATTGTTAAGAACTTGACATGTATTATTAACATATAGAGAATATGCTTTACTAAATTAATGAAGTGAAGCTTTCATTTTACAATACAAAAACAAATGTGTGCTGTCTGTAATATTCAGTACTCAGAAGATGTCATTTGCATTTTTAAATATCATAGTTTAAGTTCACTAATCTGTTTTGCATTCATGAATTTTTCAAGTTCAATGTCTCAGTGGTGACCATTCTCTCAAGGTTAATATTAGTTTTGGAAAAAAAGGTCAACTTTTGTGCTGCTCTTTATTTGGGGTATACTGAGAAAAGAGAAATGTCTGGGACTCAAAACTAAATAGCTCATATGTTGAATGAGCTAGCCAATGCCTATGTGTGTGTCATCAGAAATTCTGCCAAAGTAGTTAACTGAAAGGAGGCTCTTTCTCATGACCTCATGAATTAGTAGTCTAGACTGAAGGTCTGCAAAAGAGTATTCTTTCCATATCTAAATAATAAGTGTGAACAGCTCTGTATTTCTTTTTAAAAACATAAATCCCTTGAGAAATGATGCTTTACATCTGTACCAAATTACATCTATAAACTTTGGCTTGATTTAGAAACCTCTTTTTAGAAATACTTCTTTACATTAATATTTTATTAGTGGTGTTTTAATTAATAGGTGTTTTAGATTCAGTATTCAAATGAAACACTCTTCTAGCAATCTGTGAAAACATTTCATTAGAAGAAAATAATGAAAGTCAGGAAAAGTTGATAAAATACAGTTAGATACATAGGGATAGAATAAACTTTGATTTGTCAATGAGCTATTAACAGTATTAGAAATATTTGCGTAGAATCATCTATCAAAATCTAGGATTAACTTTGGTGGAGATTACATGCATGGTTCCAGTATTCATTTTAATTAATTTATAATTAATACACCACCTACTTCCAAAAAACGATTTGAAAACAGACTTTCCAATAAGGGCTGTGGTGAAGCTATTTTAAAAATCATTAAAAATTAACAAAGAAGGCCTAGTTACTTGGATCCAGAATTCAGCACAATAAAGACAGTTTCCAATAGACTTGGCAATGGTTTGTTGGGTAAGATGGTTTGTTTTTTCAGGAAGTATACAATCTTAAAGACCTCTTAGCTTGCTTAGTCTGAACCCTCCACTGATAAGTGATTGTCCTATGTAGCATATTTTCCAGCACTATTCCAGTTTTAAGTGAGCCAAGTGCTGTCCTCATATTTTCAAAAGGTCCACCTGACAAGATTCCTCCACCAACAAGACCTCTACCGACAGTGCCCCCACACCGCTCTAATCCTCCAGCTGACCCAAGGAAGAATGACCGGCCCAAACCTCCCCGGCCTCCCACTGGCAGACCTTCCTATCCTGGAGCCAAACCCAACATCTGTGATGGGAACTTTAACACTCTAGCTATTCTTCGCCGTGAGATGTTTGTTTTCAAGGTAGGAAGCTGTGATTTTTTTTTTTTTTAACGGTAGATCAAGTGTCTACAGTGTCGCTTTAGAAAACAAGTTCTCATTCATTCTAACACCACCTTCCCAGACCTCTCACAGTTAGAAGTTTCAAAAAAAATATCTTAAAATAAAATGCACAAATGGGCTTAAATGTCTAGCAGAAAATTGTTGTAACATTCTATTTTGGGAATGCATTTATGTCAGCAAAAGCTAAAATGCCTAGAAATGTGAGGCTAAAAAGTGCTGCGTGTTATGAACAGATAAAAAAGCATAATTTAAATCATGAATAGGAACTAATAGGGATGATTTGCTTGGGAGCTTAGCCACTTCCAGGCGTACTGCAGCTACTCTATCTTTGGTTTGCACATCTTTATGAGATCCTTATAATTTCACTAGACAGTTAAAGCATTTTTTTTTAAGAGGAGTATTGATCATTTTGTTCAGAGTCTACTGGTAGCCATTTACGTTAAATCTCCTCTATGAGACCATCACTTTGATTTTACATATACATTTTGTTGTTTTCTTTAGGCACGCATTTATAGCTATCTAATTTACATTGTTTTTTAAAAGGTTACAAGCTAAAACTAATTTTACATTTTGCTAAATGTGCTTTTCAGTGACGTTGAGCTCTCCAACAATAACACTAAAAAACAGTGTATCAAAATAAATTATATATACTAAAAAGTGAATGTAATGTAATACTGAAAAATATTTTCCCCTCAATGTTTATAAACCAATCTTAAAGATTAATGAAAACTGTAAGATTTATGTTGGTATTAGGGCACTAAAATAGCTACATTTTACCAATACCATCCATTTAAAAATAAAATAATGTGCTCTCTTTTTCATTAGACATGGATCAATAAATATTGAAATATTGCCCTACTTATCCTATTATCTACCAGAGGCCATACTTTGAAAGTATAGATATTATATAATTTTTAATAGGCAAAGTACTTTATTTCCTATATTGGAAATTAAGATTTGGATTTAATATAATATGCACAAGAGCATCATACTTTCCTGGAAAAAAATCAATGGTTTTCTTCAAACACATGAATAGATTTTTGAATTTTATAAATGCCCTGCAATGCTTAGTTAGATATCTCCCCTTTAATTTAAGTAGATTAATAAGTTTAGATTCAAGGAGTAAAGAAAAAAAGCTTACTATATATATGTGTATATCTCTATATATATACATATATAGAGATATACACATATATTCATACTCATTGTGGCTAAGCCCACAGCAACTAGTTGAAATGAACACAAAATGCATTAATTTGTTTATTCTACAAGACACCAAATGACAATTGAAAGATTTTATTTTTCACTGTTTTGGCTGAATTTCCATATCCAAGCTTTATACCTTGATATGCTGATATCACCAAAGTGGTGTCAACTTTATCTGAGAATGATATGAAATTGACTCTGGGTACATTCATTTCATTCTTCTTGTCTGTCTAATTAGATTGCGGATCTCAGAAGAGACCAGTATCTTCATGTCTAATGATCATTTTTACCAACTTTTTGCTCTGCACATTGTGGGAGATTAGTGAGTGCTCTGATTGACAAAATGAGATCCTGTGATGGCTGGTTCTTGGAATCAGGAATGAGTAACAAGCACACAGACCAATTCTCAAATAAAATACAGTGGCCACTATTTTCAATGTCAAAGCAAGTGTATAAAGAAACATGAGTAAGGCCTGCTTCTCTAAACTCTCATGGCACCTTGGATTGCTTAATCAAAACTCTCTGCAGGACAGAGTTCCTAAACTCTGTCTGCATTTAATTTCTTTGTTTCACTAGCCCCTCCTCTCTTTCTGAGAATAGGTTCTGTAGAAGATATCCTCTGTATAATTTTTGTACTCATCTCCTCTTTCATATAATGAGTGTGTATGCCCAGGGTAGTTTACCAGGTCCCCAGGATGTATGAATAGAAAGTAACACCCCAGTCTTTATGGAGCTCATACTCCAGAAGTGAAGACAAACATAAACCTAAGTACTTTTAAGATACAGGAGGAAACGACATGAAGAGAAAGAACTGAAGTCCAGTTGAGTAGGTCAAAACAACTTGACTGAGAAAAGGCTTATGCTGAATTTTGAGAGAGACACTTCTTAGGCACATTAAAAAGATTGGTATTTGACGTACTAAAATGTTGATGTACTGCGGGAGAGAAGATAGACATATTAGCTCTAGTGCAAAGTGATAAATGTTATAAATCAGAAATATACAAGATTTGATCAAAGGGAAAAGAGGATGATTGAGTGACACCTGCTCCTGGTTAATAGCTACGTGGATTGGGTAACTAATATGTACCTGAATGTAAGCTAGGTACTTTACATTGATAATCTCTAAACCTTATAATAACACTGCAAGATGAATAGTATTCTCTGTTTTACAAATGTGAAAACTGAAAATCAGAAAAGTTAAGTAGTCAGTAGTTGAATACAGGTCTACTTGATTCCAAAAATCTATGTCTTCCACCTTAAGTTTTACTAACTGAAAGAGGTAGGGAAAGCTTCAAAAGAAAGGTGGACTTTAAGATATATTTTAAAATAGTAAATATTCAAGAAATATTTATTAAACTCATGTTGTGAGGCTCTGTTTTAGGCACTGGCAGTGTAGCAGTTAAAACACACACACACACACATGCACACACACACACACACACACACACACACACTACAGGCTAGACCTTAGTTTCTTGGAGCTTACATTCTAAGTTTTCAGAGTGGATGTGTGGTTGAAGGTGCTTCACACAGAGGTTCTGCACCTGCCATGGAAGGCTGTGGGAAAGCAACCACATTGATTGAGCCCCCCAAATCTTGCTTTTCTCTGTTAATGACTGCTGGCATTTTAACTTCTCTCTCTATACCTACATGGTCTAGACTACCTTCACCTCTAAATTAACGTCATTTTCCCCATACCTGATCTTCCACCTGAAGTTACTCTCTGTCAGTCTGTCTTGTGCACACCTACGTTTAAATGTTCCTTCAATATGATCACCATTAGTTTTCATAGTTTGTTCCTTTATGGCTATCCCTTCAAGTACATTTTAAGATCACCCACTCTTTGATCACACTTTTAATAATATAACAGTTTTCTACTTTTCTTCATTACTAATTCTTTATGCAAATTGGAAACCTCTTTATCTCCTCAACCCTTAACCACCACACTCATTTCACATTAGTTTTACTACATCAGAGAGGCAGAGACCTCTCTGCCAGCCTCTGCTTATCCATAACTTCCATTCTCAACATCTTCCACATGTCCCAACCTCTCTAACTATTCTTCAACCCCAAATCTCTTTCTAGTGATTTTTATATTTATTTTCTACATCCAATTAGCATGCTTTTTATTTCTATATTCTCTATTTCTCATTTTAATGTGCTTCTTCACTAGATTATAAACTTCAGAGTAGGGGTTGGTTCGTATGGACTTTGTGGTGCTCGAGCAAATGAATAGGGATCTCAGTATAATATGCATTTAATGAAACTATAGCTATATCATGTTTATACAACAGTAATCAACCAATAGGACATTACTGAAAGTATTGCATTCTGGTACTTCATTATTCCTTGCCCAAGATCTCCATGAGTATTATTTAGTTCAATTCTATATGTATGATTTTTAAGTAAAAAATAAGAAAATATAGATATAAATAAAAGGTAATATCATCAGGTAATTTTGTTTTCTAATTGGAAGGAGACATTTTTTAAAATAGAAGTTTCAGCATAAATCTTTGGGTAGAAATCTTCTTCTTAGGGGATTTGATATACATTGAGCTTCCCAGGCACTCATTTATTTATAGTGACTTCACCTGGATATACTTTCTATATGGGAATATAAAAAAATTATATATATACAATATATTTTATATATAAATGTATATTTTTATATAATATATTATTATAAACACCATTTTCATATATTATTTATTTATGCATGAGAAAGTTAAGCTTTCCATGCAGCTTCATAATCTTTGGGGAAAGTAAAAACCTAAAGAGAGAAAATGAAAATCAAAAACAATTGCCAAGGAACAGAGAAACAAAATAGCAATAACAGAAGCTCTGCCCTTACTTTACAGAAGGTGATTTTTAAGAGTGTTCCCTGAAGAGTGTAAGCTGCTGTTGTGACTGGGTTCACAACAATAACAAAATCTGATTGTTCAAATGAATACTCTCAAAGTTCCTTTGGACAAGATAAAAACATTGAATATTTAGTTATTGTGGTATGAAAGAGAATGGAAAGCAGAATTAGTCAACCTTGTAGAGGATATGTTTCAGTACACTGTATATTGTTACGTATGGAAGAATGCAGTGTTAAATATATATATTCTTCTGAAAGCTGAGGACAGTAAGAAAAACTATAAACAGCACCTAAAGTTCTTAGAGCTCAGAAAAAAAGAAAAAAGAAAAAAGAAAAGAAAAAGGATAATTCCATTGGGCTACTGACTAGTTCTTTACATCAAAGGGAACAAGCAAAAGCCAGTGCTTTAAACTAGAACTAGAAAGGATAGTGTTAAAAGGCAAAGGTGAAAGCTGTATGGAAGAGCATTCAAGGAAGTACAGTAAAGGGTCTTCACAATTAATATAGAAAACCAAGCTCACAGCTCTGAGTAAAGAAAGCATTTCATCATTTATCCAAAAAAAAGGAAAAGAAAAGGAAGGAAAAAAACCAGAAATCATTTGGTTCCTTTTACTTTGTCAAATTTTTGTCTGTTCATTTGTCACAAAATGATTTGTTCTTAAATCTGACCAGCTTCATTTACAACCACCTACTGAAGAATCATAGTTATCATTATTTCCATAGAAACAGATATATTAACACTAGTTAACTGAAAGTAATTTAACCAAGTCTAGTAAGTACAAAGTATGATCCAATTTCATTTGCAATATAGTTTTGTTTCATAAAAGAAAAGATGTTATATGAGAGAGTGAGAAGAAAGTTACTTGTTCAAAGAGATAAATTATATTTACATAATGTAGATTTGTGACTAAACTCCTTTCAATTGATCAGAATTGAACTTTGTGACTCTTCTATTCAGTAGTTTATAATCTCTTGGTATTTAATGTCAATTCATTTCTTATTCTATGCTACACATCTCCCATGGAGCAATATTTGCTCCTTTCATTCATTTTTATTTTATTTTAAAATGTTTCTTCCTTTGTTGAATATTCCTCTGTTTCAACTTTATTGTCCTTGAAATCTGGAACTGTGCCTTTCTCACATCACTTGTATAACTATATCACATTACTCACACAGAATATTTCTTCAATTTTTCAAGTGTATATTTTGCCTTTTCTGTATGTATGCCATTGAACTTTTGGAATTAAAAGTTGAAAATACGATTTTTCCTTTAAAATGCTTAAATTTTGTCAGGTAAAGGACAACATGTAATTATCAATTAGAAATGGTTCCTTTAAATTGAAGCCCACAAAACAGAGAACAATAATGACCCTTTACACTTAAGAGAATATTGGCTTAAGCCTGGGAATAATAAGATAATAGAAATAACTGTGGCGTCCAGGTGGTAATTTACCAATAAGCAGTGTGATCCAGAATAAGAAGAAAACCCAAATGTCAAAATCACTGAATATCTTTGGTCAGCTTTGAAATATCCAATATACAGACCTATAGGCTCAGAGAAGTGAGGAGAGGAAGCACTTGAGAGTTGCATACTAAGGTTCCTACTTGACCTCTCCACTCAGATGCCAAATTCAACATACTTAAACTTGAGCTACTGATCTTCCTTCATGAACCTACACCCCTGCTTCTCTTTTTCCATTCAAAATAAGGGCAACTCCATCGTCCCATTTATTTAGTAAATAAAACCTAAGGATAAAGCCAAATCCTGTTGGCACCCACTTTTTTCCCCTTCCACTGCTACAGTCCTAGCCAAAGGTACCATCACATCTCACCTTCATATTAGAATATCCTCCACATTCGTTCCCTTGTTTCCTCCCTTACCCCATCCTTCCAGCCTACTGTCAGTTCTGCATGCAGAATGATCCTGTAAAATCATGCATCAGATCATATAACTGCACTGTCTAAAATGCTTCAATGTCTGCCAAGGTTCCTATCAAACAATCCCACTTCTTGGTATGTATCCAAACGGGGTGGGGAACACTATCTCAAAGAGGTATCTGCACTCCCATGTTCGTTACAGCATTATTCACAGTAGCCAAGGTATGGAAACAAGCTGTGTCAACAAGATGAGTAGATAAAGAAAGTGTGATGTATACATATACATATATATACAATGGTATATTATTCACCTTAAAAGAAGAAGGAAATTCTGCCATTTGTGAGGCTATGGATGAATTTAGAGAACATTATGCTTAGGAAAATAAGCCAGACACAAAAAGACAAATATTGCATTATCTTGCTTATATGAAGAATGGGAAAAAGTTAGACTCATAGTAACAGAGAGTAGAATAGTGGTTACCAGGGGCTGAGGGGTGGAGAAATGGGGGATGTTTGTCAAAAGGTAAAACTTTCATTTATAAGATGTATTTCAGTTACAAGATGGAGCAGCATGGTGACTATAGCTAATAATGCATCATTTACTTGAAATTAGCTAAGAGGGTAAATCTCAAGTGTTCTCACCACAAACACACACACACACACACACACACACACACACATACACAGATTGATAACTATGTGAGGTGATGGATATGCTTATTAGTTTGATTGTAGGTAATCATTTCACAATGTATACTTATATCAAATCATCAAGTTGTGCACTTTAAATATATACAATTTTTATTTGTCAATAGTACCACAATAAAGTTGGGGGAAAAAAAAACAAATTTATTTCAGGTGCCCACAAGGCTCCATGATCAGCCCCTTTCACTCTCCCCTCTGATATCACCTCCATTTTCTTGCTCCAATCACTTTTACTCACTCAATTCCAGGCACACCCGTCTCCCCTCTGTTCCTTGAATTTGCCAGGCTTTCTTGTCTTTGCAGGTCTTTCCCTACCAAATACCAAATATTCACATTATCTTCTAGATTTTTGCTGCTATTTGTAAAAGGCAGAAGACTATCTCCAACCTTTAGTACTGTCCAAACTGTCTGTTGTTACATAGGTCCACATGGGGCTAGAAATATGAAAGGGAACAATATTTGTAGAAATTCAGAAATGTTTATTGTGAGTTATACAAATTTTGTGCCATTTTTGTGACCCCAAAGAATTGATTTGTTTTTTACAGTTGGATGAATTCTCTCCTAGCTCTCAACTTAATGATTCACTCATTCCCATTGCACAGTGGTGTGTCATTGTTTACATCAGTATAGAATAATACTTAAAATCCTATCTCTAGACATTACAGATAAACTTGGAGTCAGATCCTTCTTGTCATAGGCTCCAAGCAAGGACTGTATCTACTCCTCTATTTACTGCTGAATTACACAGTGCTCTGAACATAGTAGACAGTAAATATTTGTTAAATAACTTGCATTCCACAATAGCTAATAAATTCCACCATAGGTATGTAGTAAGTTCAGGAAATGGTAGCTATTATGTAGCAAGACAGACTTGACATTTTGAATTACTCGTTATATTCATTAACTCAAATCCCCATGTTATTTGAAATTATCTTAAAAAGTAACTTTTAGCTGAATAAAGATCACAAAGAATGGCTCTAATTCTTAAGATATAAGGGAAAGGAATGGAAGACTTTTTTAATGTTGTTTATATCATATGACTCCATAAAATGATTAAAAATATTTTGTTAGCAGAGTATTCAAAAAGTATTTTACAAACAAAGAAATAAAAATACTTAGAGAAATTGCACAGCACAGAATAAGCTAAAATTACTCTGTGTCAGAGCTTAATTCTGTACTTCCAGGAAGTATTACTTGATAATATTAATAGTACTTTGTAACTGGGGCTAGACTCACATTAGAACAAAGTGAGAAATTGTCAACACAGTATAGGCAGAGAATTAAATAAAATTTCCCTGCACCACAAAATCATAGTATTTCAAATATTTTAGGTAAACAGTTTAGGAAGCAGTTGGAATTATGTGTAATACTGCATTTTAATGTCAATATTAATTTTTTCAAAATACTTGTATTTAATTATGATTTAAAATTTACTCTTTGAAACATTTAAAATTTTTAATTGACATTTCTGACTGCTTAAGCTGTTGTAGCACATATATAAGAATTCAGTAGAATGGATTCATAGTCATCTGAGTTTCCAATTTCTTCTCTAGGCACTTTATTTTGGGGTAACCATAAATATTTTAAGCACATATTTGGATACTTGTTTTAGATTCAATAAAACCATTTTTATTAATATAAAACAGAAATTTAAAAATATATATAGTACATATTTTGGAGACTAAAATATGTTTTATCATGTACATTTTATTTTGTTATTAATTTATAGTATGATTAGGGTGATCCTATATAGTCATGCAAAAATGTTTTTTGAAAGTATATTGTGAGCTAATTGAAAAACCATTTCACTCCATAGCAATATGATTCTTCCTATTCTACAATTATTGATCTAAATATTTTCAGTGTCAAAGATATATATTTTCTTGTTCCATGTTTGTCATAGTCTATAACTTTATATTGAGAGTTTTACAAAGAAAGTTCCCATATTCACCATACATGGTTCAAATCACTTTAACCTTAACGTACGTTTAGTTCAAGATTTATACTGCACATGAAGGTTGGGTTTATTTTTAATTTTAGAAGTTATGAAAACAGCACTTCTCCCAATTTTTTCCTTCATATTTGGCATTTGTGAGTATACAACTTTTGACCTCATATTTCTGTAAAGCAAAAATGAAACTTTATTCTTTCCATTCCCTTTTTAAACTTTCAGTTAGCAGTATTGTGATTATCGGTTTGCTTTGTGGGTTATGTGAAGTAATTTAAACATTGAGTCAGCACTTCAAAATTTCTTAAAACACCTGTTTATTTTATCTTTTGCAAGACAGTCTTAACATGTATAAATATCTAAGACAAAGTGGAGTGCAAAGCTCTCATTATTTGTAAATTATGTAACAATCTACTTGAAAACTTCCATGAAAATCAACAGGAAAAAATTACACTACTAACAATGTTAAGAAAGATATTCTGAATCATAGTAAAAAATTGAAATATAGCCTTTCTATTAACCACTTAGAATATAATTGAAAAATAATTTTCTTGACATAAAAAAGTAACTTATAGGATTAAAATTAATTAGCAGTATCTGGTCCATACATATTTATTAAATGATTAGTGTTTTTTACTTTTAACCCTGTCTTGTCTACATTTAACTTTTATAAGGGAGGTTCTTGACTGTTTTGTTCATTCTTCTATATGTGCTTCTTATGATGCTTTAAAGTTTCAGTGCATTATATTGTTTTTATTTACATAATTATGAGTAAGATTGGAAAAAAAAGATTTCAGGTTTAAGCTAGAGCATTAATATCTCTTACAATAAATAGGAAATGTGCATAGATTTCAAATTAGTAATCCCATGCATGGCAATTCATCCTGAAATAATGAAGTAAGTCTAAAATGAACAATGGTATTTATTACAGCTTTCTTGCCAATAGGAAAAGATGTTTGAAGCAACCAAAATTATTCAGTAATATAGTAGTGGTGTAGCAAATAATAGTACATCAATTCAGTGGAATGTAATGCAATGGCTTAAAGGGTGAATTAAAGAGAATATATGAAACAATGAGACATGATTATAATGTAAACACAAATAAAATAGTAAAACATAAAATTTTATGTATCATGAATTGCAGCATTTGAAATATGTGTGTTGATAATCCATAGAAGTTATAGAAAAGTGATGTTAGACAAATCTTAAATGATGGAATTGTGAGTGGTTTTTTAAACGTGTATTATTGTGATAATATTGCATACACATATAATAGTTCAAAATAGAGTTGCACAACAAAATCTAGATATCTGTGAAGGCTGTAGTACATCAAATAATGGGGAAGCCATATTATTTTCAAAAATATAGGTAGTCAAAATTTATTAAAGTATACAGTGGGAGGTGTGGGTAGGATGATAGAGTATGAAAACTCTGAGCTCACCTTCTCCCATGAGCATACCAAAATTACAACTATTTACAGAGCAACTATCAATGAGAACAACCTGAAGAAAAGATTTTCAGCAACTAAAACTTTAAGGAAGAAACCACAACCAGATGGGTATAATGGGTGGAGACGCAATAGAGTCAAGACCTACAGCTCCAGGTAGGCAACCCCCAAATGGGAGAATAATCACAATTTCAAGGGTTCTCCACCAAGGAGCAGTGTCTGATCCCCATATTGGTCTCCAAAGCCTGGGGGCCCTTCAATGGAAAGATGAGCCCCCAAAATATCTGACTTTAAAGGTAAATGTGGCTTGTGTATGAGAGAGGAAAATGGCTGTAAGAAACAGAGACTATGCACTTAAAGGATGCCCACAAAATCTCACTCACTCTGACGACGAGTGTAGAGGCAGTAATTTGAAAAGAGCCTAGGGCAGACCCAAATGCTGATCTTAGAGAGTCTCCTTTAGGGGCAGGTGACAACTAGGATTCCCTCTGGAGATACAGATGTAGGCTGCAACCATTTGGGGAGCCCATTCTACTACGAGCACACTGGTGCTGACAAGCACAATTTTGGAATCCTCCCTGTAGCTCATAGGCATTCGGGGCTCACCTACCCACCTGCCAGTTGGCACAAATCCCAGAATCTCCTGAGCTGAGCAACAACAGTGTAAGGACCAAGCCCCAACTAATAGTGGGCCAAGGACTCAGCCCCACCCACTAGCAGGCTGGCTCCAGTCCTGGGCCTTACCACCTGGGCCCCCACTACCAGGACCCAGCACCACCAACCAGTGGACAGGCACCAGCCCTGAAATGCCTCAGGCCAGGCAGCCAGCTGCACAGGGTACCAGTTGCTGACAGCTTCAGTATGAAGCAGAGCCTGATAGCCAAATATGTTAGAGGGCAGCTCCACCTACTAATCAGCCACAGTACTTGTCCCCACTACAACAGAAGGTCTCATGAAGCCCACACAGGGGCACCCGTAGAGTATATAGCTCTGATGGCCAGAGAGGAGTGTACTGTTGGGCCCCATAGCATCTCCAACATAGGGCCATTTTTCCAAGATCAGGAAATATTAACAAACTACTTAGTACATAGAAATAAAAACAGAAAATTAAGCAAAATGAGACAACAGAAGAATATTCTCCAAACAAAAGAAAAAGATAAAAACAAAGAAGAACTAGGGAAAATGGAGATAAAGATTCCACCCAATAAGGAATTTAAGATAATGATCATAAAGATGCTCAATGAGAAGACTGGATGAACACAGACATACAGAAGCTTAACAGAGTTAGAAAATATATACAAGAACCAAACAGCTGAAGAATACAATAACTGAAATAAATACCCTTAAAGGAGTCAAGTAGATTTGATGATATACAGAGGAATGGATCAGTGAACTGGAAAACAGAGTAGTGGAAATCACCCATGCTGAACAGAAAAAAGAAAAATAAATTAAATTAAAATTTTAATTAAGATTTTTTAAGGGACCTTGGGTACAATATCAAGTGTAACTAATATTCACATTATAGAGCTCCCAAAAGGAGAAGAGAGACAAAAAGAAGCAGAAAACTTATATGAAGACATAACAGCTGAAAACTTCCCTAACCTGGGAAAGGACAGAGCCATCCAGGTCCAGGAAGCACAGGGATTCCCAAACAAGATCAACTCAAAAGAAGTCCACAATAAACACATTATAATAAAAATGGCAAAAAATGCAGACAAAGAGCAAATCTTAAAAGCAACAAGGAAAAGCAATTAGTTACATACAAGAGAACTCCCATAAGACAATCAGCTGACATTTCAGCAGAGACTTTGCAGACCAGAAAGTGTGGTACAATATATTTAAAGTAATAAGAGGAAAAAGCCTACAAACAAGAATTATCTACTCAGAAATGCTATCATTCAGATTTGAAGAAGATATTAAGAGTTTTATAGACAAACAGAAAATGAAAGAGTTTAGCACCAAAATGATTTTACAAGAAATATTAAGTGGACTTCTCAAGGTGGAAAAGAAAAGATGACCACTAGAAATATGAAAATTAGAAAAGAAAAATCTCATGACTAAAGGCAAATATTCAGGAAAGGTAGTAGATCAAACCCACCTGCAAAGCTAGTAGGAATTTTAAAAGAAAAAGTTAGTAAAATAATCTATATTCACAATAAGTAGTTAAGGAATACACAAAACAAAAAGTTGTAAAATATAAGGTCAAAAACACTAAACCGGTTGCAGGGAGTGAAAATGAATGGTTGTTACATTGAATTCAAATGTAAAAAGATCATTAATTTAATCATGTAATGTACATATTGTTTTATACACACCTCATAGTAAGCACAAACCACAACTATATAATATATGCAAACACAAAAAAAGAGAAAGGAATCCACACATAACACTAAAGAGAGTCATCAAATCAAAGGGAAAAGAGCTAAACAACAAGAAAGAGATTAACATACCAATAAATAATTACTGTAAATATAAATGAAGTGAATGTTCCAGTCAAAAGAGTGGCTGAATGGATTAAAAAAAAAGCAAGACCCACATACATATATGTATATATATATATATATATATATATATATATATATATATATATTGCCATAAGGGACTCACTTCAATTATAACACAGACCATAAGTTAAGGAATGGAAAAAAAGTGTACCATACAAATGGAAATGAAAAGAGAGCTGGGGTAGCAATATTTATATCAGATAAAATAGACTTTACAACAAAGACTGTAACAAGAGAAAAAGAAGAACATTATATAATGATGAACAGATCAAGCAGAAGATATAGTAATTGTAAATATAAAGGTACCCAATATAGGAGCACATAAATACATGCACAAGATACTAGTAAGCATAAATGGAGAAATTTACAGTAACACAATAATAGTAGAGGACTTTACTACCCCACTTATATTAATGGATAGGTCACGTAGACAGAAAATCAGTAAGGAAACAAGGGTCTTAAGTGACATATTAGACTAGATGTACTTAATACATGTACTTAATAGATATATGGAGAACATTCCATTCCAAAGCAGCAGAATACATTCTTATTAAGGGCACCAGGAATATTCTCCAGGATAGATCACATGCTAGGCCACAAAATATATCTTAATAAATTCAAGAAGATTGAAATGATATCAAGCATCTTTTCTGACCACAATGCTATGAGACTAGAAATCAACTATAGAGGAAAAAATGCAAAAAACACAAACACATGAAGGCTAAACAATATGGCACTAAACAAAAAATGGGTCATCAAAAAAAACAAGATGGATATCAAATATTATCTGGAGATAAATGAAAATGGTAACACAACTATCTAAAATCTATGGGACTCAGCAAAATCATTTTTAAGAGGGAACTTTATAGTGATAAAAACCTATCTCAGGAAACAAGAAAAGTCTCACATAAACAACCTAATCAAAAAACTAGAAAAAGATGAACAAACAAAACTCAAAGTTAGTAGAAAGAAAGAAATAATAAACATCAAAGCAGGAATAAATAAAATAGAAACAAACAAATAAAAAACAACAGAAAAGATCAATGAAACTAAGAACTGGTTCTTTGAAAAGATAAAAAAAATTAGTAAATTTTGGCAGACCTGTCAAAGGAAAAAGAGAGATAGGTCCCAAAATAAATGAAATCAGAAATGAAAGAGAATTTTCAGCTGACACCACAGAAATACAAAGGATCATAAGAGATTACTACAAACAGTTACATGTCAATAAAATGGACAACCTGATTGATATGAATAAAATCCTAGAAATGTATAGTATCCTAAGACTAAGTCTGAAGAAATAGAGAATATGAACAGACAAATTATGAGTAATTAAACTGAACCAGAACTGAGGAAAAGAAGTTTAGGACCAGAAAGCTTTACAAGTGAATTCTACCAAACATTTAGAGAAGAATTAATACATATCCTTCTCAAACTACTCCAAAATATTCAAGAGGGAGGGATGCTTACAAAATCGTTCCAAGAGAACAACAACATGCTGACACCTAAACTAGACAAAGACATCACCAAAATAAAAAAAAAGATAATTACTGGTCAACATCAATGAAGAATATAAATGCAAAAATCATTGACAAAATATTAGCAAACTTAATTCAACAATACATTAAAAGGACCATAAACACTAATCAAGGAGGATTTACCCAAGGATGAAAGGATAGTTCAATATATGCAAATCAATCATTGCAACACCTCACATTAAAAAATTGAAAAATAAAAATCATGTGATAATAGATGAAGAAAACACTTATGACAAAATTCAACATCCATTTATGACCAAAATTTTCAAGAATGTGGTATAGAGGGACCATACCTCAATGTAATAAAAGCTTTATATGACAAGTCCACAGGTAACAAACACAATGGTGAAAAGCTAAAAGCATTTCCTCTAAGATAAGAAACAAGAAAAGAATGCCCACTCTCATCACTTTTATTCAACATAGTATTGGAAGTCCTAGTCACAGCAATCGGACAAAGAAAAGAACTAACAGGAATCCAAAACGGAAAGGAAGATGTAAAACTGTCACTGTTTGCAGATAACAAAATACTATAGAGCATTCTAAAGACACTGCCAAAAAAATATTAGAACTCATAAATAAATTCAGTAAAGTTGTAGGAACAGTTAAGATACACAAATTTGTTGCATTTCTATACATTAAAAAGAATCTATCAGAAAGAGAATTTAAGAAAACAATTTACTCTTACATTTGCATCAAAAAATAACATACCCCTGAATAATTCTAACCAAGGAGGTAAAAAGACCTTTACTCAGAAAACTGTAAGACACTGATGAAAGAAATTGATTTTGACACAAACCCACAGAAAGATACACTGTGCTCATGGATTGGAAGAATTAATGTTGCTAAAATGAACATACTACCCAAGTTAATCTACAGGTTCAATGCAATACCTATAAAAATTCCAATGACATTTTTCACAGAACTAGGAAAAATAATTCTAAAATTTATATGTAACTACAAAAGATTTTGAATAGCCAATACAACCTTGAGAAAGAAGAACAAGGCTAGAGGTAAAAGCTCCCTGATTTAAAACTATACTACAAAGCTACAGTAATCAAAACGGTATGATACTGGCACAAAAACAGACACATAGATCAATGAAACAGAATAGAGAGCCCAGAAATGAGCCCACACTTACATGATCAATTAATCTATGACCAAAAATAGCAAGAATATACAATGGGAAAAACAGCCTCTTCAATAAATGATGTTGGGAAACTGAATAACTACATTTAAAAGAATTAAACTGGACTACTTTCTCATATCATATACAAAAAAAACAAAACAAGACAAAAAATAAAACCTCTCAAAATGGATGAAAGACTCAAATGTAAGACCTGAAACCATACAACTCCTAGAAAGAAGCATAGGCAGTATGTTTTTGACACTGGTCTTAACAATATACATGTATATGTATATATATGTATATATATATATATATTTGGTATATCTCCTCATGCAAGGGCAACAAAAGCAAAAATAAACAAATGGAACTACATCAAACTAAAAAGCTTTTCCAGAGCAAAGGAAACTATAAACAATAAGAAAAGGCAGCCTACTGAATGGGAGAAGATATTTGCAAATGATATATATGGTAAGAGGTTAATATCCAAATATTCAATGAACTTATACAACATCAGAAAACAAACAAGCTGATTAAAAATGAACAGAAGAACTGAATAGACACTTTTCCAAAGAAGAAATACAGATGGCCAACAGACGCAGGGAAGTATGTTCAACATCATTACTCATCAGGGAAACGGAAACCAAAACCTCAGTGAGATATCACCTTACATCTATCAGAATGGCTGTTATCGAAAGGACAACAAATAAGTGTTGGTGAGGTTGTGCAGAAAAGGGAACGTTTAGGCACTGTTTGGAGGAATGTAAATTGGTGCAGCCAATATGGAAAATAGTATAGAGGTTCTTTAAAAAATTAAAAATAGAACTACCATGTGATTCAGCATTTTACTCCTGGGCATTTATCTGAAGAAAACAAAAACACTAATTCAAAAAGACGTGCACCCCTATGTTCACTGTAGCATTATTTAAAATAGTCAAGACATGAAAGCAACCTAAGTGCTCATCAGTAGATTAATGGATAAAGATGTCATATACATATATATACACACACATATATATATATACAAAATAGATGATGTAATATATTACATAGCTGTTTAAAAGAATGAGATTTTGCCATTTGAGACAACATGGGTGGACCTAATGGATATTTTGCCAAGTGAAATAGGTCATACTGAGAAAGGCAAATATGGTATGATTTCACTTATCTGTGGAATCTAAAGAGCATAACTAATGAACAAACGTAACAAAACAGAAACAGAGTCATTGATACAGAGGTGAAACAGGTGGTTGCCAGATGGGCTGAGGGTGGGAGAATGAATGAAATAAGTGAGGGAGATTAAGAGGTACAAACTTCTAGTTACAAAATAAATAAATCATGGGGATAAAATGTACAGCATGGGGAATATAGTCAATAATCTCATAATATATTTGTATGGTGACAGATCATAACTAGACTTATCAGGATGATCATTTTGTAATATAGAGAAATATTGAATCACTAGGTTGAGCTTGGAGTTAATATAGTGTCAGTGAGTTATACTTCAATTTAAAAATAATTTGAGTTGGTACTCAGAAAATAATACCTGCAACCCTATCATTTTATTTAAGTTAAAAAAAATTAAAAATTAAGTATTCATTTGAATTTTCCTTAGACTGTTAAAATGAGTATGTTCAAAATTACAGTGATAACTTTTGATAATGTGATTTAACCTGGCTAGCAAAGATGTACAATTAGATGAGGATCTTGCCCAGTATGCATTTATCATGAGTAAGAATAGTCTCTAGAAAGTCAAGCTTACTAAGTATTTTGCTTACAGTTTTGCCATTTTGTAGGCACCATGGTGAGAATTTATTCAGTTTACTATAGAAGTACTTTTAAATCATGAAAAGTGACATGGTATTTGGCAATTAATCCAGAGAGTGTTGTTAATTTATGCAATGTGACAGCTGTCATATAGCAAGTTTGTCAGCTCAACACTGATAAATTGAATTGTAAGCTGTGTAAGTCACTTACCACAAAGACTGGTACATAGCAAATGCTCCAGTAATTTCAGCAACTGCTATTAATGTTGCAATAGTAGTTGATGGTGTTGTTGCTATTATTATTACTATTAGTGTTGTGCAAAGCACTATGGTTGACCTTAAAGAGATTGCATAGGAGTCTATGACAACACTCTTTGCTCTTAAGAATCTAACTATTGTATTCATTATTTTTTTTTATTTTTTAAAGTTTTGAATGACTACCAAATAATAGCTAGACATTGGGAATGAAATGAAGTCCAAGCCACTCCCTTTTCTTTCCTTCAGGAAGATAATAGTCTAGCAGAGGAGATATCAGTAACTTGATGATCACAATGCCTTGTGATATACTCTAATAGATTAATGCACAAAGTGCAGTGGGAGCACGTAGGAGGACCACAAAAAGGAAGGATTTCTTGTAGAAGATATCTAATCTGCATCTGTTTGACCAATGTAAACTTAGCCAAGCTTGGAGGTAAGAAGGTGTAAGGTGCTGTGGGCAGCTAATGAAATTTAATGACAGATACAATTGGGACTACTTCCTAAAGGATCATTAATGCCATGTTGAAAACTTGAGGCTTTGTTCTGCCGGCTAGGTTAACTGCCCAGAAGAATTGACTAGGAATGACTAGGTAGGAAAATAATGTAAGGGACAGAGCTAATGAGAAATTAAGTCAATGTTGGCTTCTGGGAGAAGAACTGGTAAGAGCAAGACTGAGCCCCATTAATAGTAGGTGGTATTGAAGACAACAAGCAAAACAGGGATTTGATGACCAGGGCAAAAGAGCACCTCTAAGAATTGCAAACCTAGGAATAGGTGGTTGGTCACTGAATCACAGAGGGCCAGGACTGAATTTTTTTAAAAGATACCACTTGCCTCTAAATGTCATGGAGCTGAAATTATGAAGAGAATCAAAGGGTCATATGACAAGATGTCCTACCTGGAATTGGATGAGAAGTACCAGGCCTTTCAAGTACCAGAATATTGAGATTTCTGTAAAAAGAAGTTACAATGTTTCTCTTTCTCTGTAAAAGTATTATTTACTGAAACTTTATTTTTTAAAAAAGGTATATTATATTCTTTAAAAAATTTTTTTAAAATTTATTTTATTAAAGTATAGTTGATTTACAATGTTGTGTTAATTCCTGCTGCACAGCAAAGTGATCCAGTTATACATATATATACATTCTTATTCATATTCTTTTTCATTATGGTTTATCAGGATATTGAATATAGCTGCCTGTGCTATATTCAACAACGACCTTGTTGTTTATCCATTCTGTATACCAGGGGTCCCCAACCCCTGGGCCGTGTATCAGAGGTCCGCGGCCTGTTAGGAACTGAGCCAAACAGCCGGAGGTGAGCGGTGGGCTAGTGAGCAAAGCTTCATCTGCTGCTCCCCAATGCTCCCATTACGACCTGAACAATCCCCCCTCCCCGGTCTGTGGAAAAATTGTCTTCCATGAAAACAGTCCTTGGTGCCAAAAAGGTTGGGGACCACTGCTATATATAATAGTTTGCATCTACTATCCCAGTCTCCCAATCCATCCCTCTTCCAACCCCTCCTTGGCAACCACAAGTCTGTGAGTCTGTTTCATGGATAATTTCATTTGAGTCCACATAAAAGATACCATATGGTATTTGCCTTTCTCTTTCTGACTTACTTCACTTAGTATTATAATCTCCAGGTCCATCCATGTTGCTGCAAATGGCATTATTTCATTATGTTTTATGACTGAGTAGTATTCCATTGTATATATGTGTCACATGTTTATCCATTCATCTGTTGATGGGCATTTAGGTTGTTTTCTTGTCTTGGCTATTGTGAATAGCGCTGCTATGAATATAGGGGTGCATGTATCTCTTTGAATTATAGTTTTGTCCAGATATATGCCCAGAGGTAGGATTGCTGGATCATATGGCAACTCAATTTTTAGTTTTTTGAGGAAACTCCATACTGTTTTCCATAGTGGCTGCATCAATTTACATTCCCACCAACAGTGTAGGAGGGTCCCCTTTTCTGCACACCCTCTCCAGCATTTATTTGTAGATTTTTTTTAAGACATTTCTTATTTATTTATTTATTTGGTTGCACTGGCTGTTAATTGCAGCTCGCCTGCTCCTTAGTTGCGGCTCACCAGCTCCTTAGTTGTGGCATGCAAACTCTTACTCGTGGCATACATGTGGGATCTAGTTCCCTGACCAGGAATTGAAACTGGGCCCCCTGCATTGGGAGTTCAGAGTCTTACCCACTGTGCCACCACGGAAGTCCCTGTAGATTTTTTAAATGATGGCCATTCTGACCAGTGTGAGGTGGTACCTCATTATGGTTTTGATTTGCATTTCTCTAATAATTAGTGATGTTGAGCATCTTTTCATGTGCCTGTTGGCCACCTGTACATCTTATTTGGAGAAATGTTTATTTAGGTCTTCTGCCCAGTTTTCAATTGGGTTGTTTGGATTCTTTGTTGTTGTCATTGTTGAGTTGTATGAGCTGTGTGTATATTTTGGAAATTAAGTCTTTGTCCATAACATAATTTGCAAATATTTTCTCCCAGGCCATAGTTGTCATTACATTTCATTTATGGTTTCCTTTTCTGTACGAAAGCTTGTAAGTTTGATTAGGTCCCATTTGTTTATTTTCTCTTTTATTTCTATTGCCTAGGGAGATTGACCTATGAAAATATTGGTATGTTTTACATCATATTCTTAAAATGCCCTATCAAAGGGCAGGAGGCATTTATACTGAGAACTAAGTGTGTCTATTGTTAAACCACTGTTTTTTGGCATTTAACCTAGAGAAGTTGCTGAGTCTCTGCATTCATTGGTCTGCACTGCTTTACTTATAAAGTGCAGTTATTTGTAACAGCTACTGGTCAGAACATTAAGCAAAGACTGTTTATATCCTTGATCTGAAGCTCTAAGGAGCTGATGTAAAAGCTGGCCATTTGTGAACTGCTGACACATACACTGCCTTGTTCGTAATTCTGAAGTCCTTTGACTTCAGACAACATTTTCCAAGTTGTTCACTGCATTTGCAGTTACTATCCTCAGAAAGAGAAATGCTGAAGCTTCTTGTTGATTCCTGAAAATTTCCACAATATTTGTTAAAATATATTGCTTGTGTATACCGAGTTTTCTTATTGTTCTCATAAACAGAAGATCAATAGAGGATCAAAACTAAGTTTATGACTGAATCATGTTGCTGTACACCTGAAACTAGCACAATATTTTAAATCAACTATATTTTAATTTAAAAAATTTATATGATTAGAATTCTGAAGACTGTTGAAAAAATTATAGTTTACTAAATAAACATGTAATGACAATTCCCCTACACCTCTCTATGGGAGATTCTTTTCCTTGAATAAATAAAAGTGGGAAATGGTTTATGTAGGAAAATAGGAGGAATGGTTACTTATATATAGTAATATTTTAATAATTTATTTGATGAATATGTGTTTAGTGCCTGTTGTATTTAAGAAAATATACTAGTTTATGGTAAAAATGGAAAAGCCAGGCTTTTAACACCTGTATGACCAGGATTCCACCACTGAGCCTGAGTTTCTTCTATAAGGTGAGAGTCTTTACAATTACCTCATTGCCACTGCCTTCAAAGAGATTACAGTTCAGAGTGGGAAATAGACAATAATCACCAAATCAGAAGAAGACAAGTAAAACTATACCTGTAGTAAGTGCAAAGAAAAGAAGGTATATATTGCAATAAAAATATATACATGATTGTTTTGCTTTAGTTCTTAAAACTTGATCAATAATATCAGGGAAGTCTTTTCTGAGGAAGAGATAATTGAACTGACAGAGCTATCCCCTGTTTGTTGTAAGAAGAGCTACATATTCTGTTGAAGAGAATCTAGATTAAAAGTCAAGAGACATGGATCTTAGTGCCGGGATATTATAAACATGATGAGAATTTCCATTTTTGGACTATAAATTTCATGTGTGTCAAATAAAGCAAATAATAGTAGCTGGGTAACCCATCTCAGAATGAGATAAGATATGCAAAACGAATTTGACTATTTAAAGAGCTGCACTAATGTGAGACATTGCAATCATTGATCAAATTTTAGGATGAATTTTTTTCTTAATGTGTGAGGCCAGTATGTCATTTCTACAGTTTAAAATTTTATTGTCAGTATATGTTATATTGGAAGCTTCAGGTGTCTTATAAACTAGATATTTCTAGACAGTAGAATAGTCAAATTAATAGTTAGCAGAAGTAATATGAAACCTGAAAAACATGACAAATTTAAATCGAGATTAGGAAGTAAAGTTTTAGTTAAATACTACCCGTTTTCCTCATCCTCTCTGGCTTTCAATTAAAGAATTCTGTTTCCCCCTAGTGAATAAATTGATTCTTATATTCTTTTCAGAATATGTAAATAGAGATTTGATATTGTGAACCATTCCATAAGTTAGATTTTGTGAAAATAATTAATTATGGATATATTCCTTACCTGAGCATTTCTAAGAAAAATATAACATACAAAAATTTATTTAATTATAGTGATTAAGTTAAGCAATTTTTTAAAGAATCCACATATTTAATATTAATTTAATCCACATATTAGCTCTCGTAGAATGAGAACAAAATAATGGTCATATAATTCCATCAACATCTAAATTTTTTCCCAAGTTTAGCTGTAATTTTCTTTACAAATTTAGATACTTGTTGGCTTATTTTAGTTTTCCTTTTTATATTGATTAATTTTCATAATATTTTACTTGGTTTTGCTTTTAAATGTGTCAAACTAGAGCTGGGTCATGTTAATACTGAGCTCTAAAGCTGTTTTCTACTCTGCATTCTTTTTCTTAAAAGTCAATTTAGTGTTAAGCATTTCCATCAAAGTATTGGTTTCAGTTTTTTTTTTTTTAAGCTGTAATTACATACTTGACCCTTAAAACAAATAATTACTGTGTTATGAAGAACTGACCTAGTTCAAAAAGATGTCTGGCCTTTGCCCTTGCTTTGTGGACATAATCTATGTCATGCTTAATAGAAGTGTTTTGGTTAGGATTGGGACCAATCATGTGATTTAGGAAGGGACTTTGGGTTGTGCAATATCAGTTGACCTAGATACTGAGCCCAAACCTATGGGCAAGCAAGCAAGCATGCCTTCCAAATGAAGCCATAATAAAAAAAAAATAAACTCTGGACACTGAAGCTCAGGTGTGCTTCCCTGCTTGGCAATACCTCATGGGTACTGTCATACTTTGATACCAGGATGGTAATATATTCTGAGGACAATGGAACTTTCTTTTCTGAATCTCTTCATTTGGCTCATTTTTTAATCTGTATTCTTTCCCAGTAATAAACCATAACCATTAAGTATAATAGTTTTCAGTGGAGTTCTTTGAGTCCTTTGAATCTAAGAGTGGTTTGGGGGACCCCCTGAACTTGCAGTTGGTATCAGAAATGAGAGTGATCTTGTGTGGACCCTTCCCTCTAATTTTGTAGTTGGACCCTACATCCTTGAAGTTGGGATCAGTAGTCTTGGCAGACTAGGCAATCAGGAGGACTTGTGTCCTATAATTCACAGTTTGGGTAACTCCAGGAATTTGACAATATCTAAATTTCCCAAATTTCTTAAACTCAGAGATAACTCCACATTTTTCAGTTAAAATTCATTTTTAAAAATTAAATAACTTGTAGTGTATCACCTGTTAGTAATGCCTCCTTGAAACAGAGCATAGTTTTGTAATCCTTCAACAAACTAATTTGTAGATTTCCTTATAATTAATTCTCACTTTCAGGATGGAAGAATGGGGTTTACCATATCCTAAGTCCCAGTCGTTTCTTGTCCCCATAGTTTGAATACAAAGTTTGAGTAGCACTAATCATATATAGAAAAATTCCTTCGCAACTTATTTACTGAGGATCATTATAGATCATATTGTGATTTAACTTTAAAAAAGTTATTTCTTGGGCTTCCCTGGTGGTGCAGTGGTTGAGGATCTGCCTGCCAATGCAAGGGACATGGGTTCATGCTCTGGTCTGGGAAGATCCCACATGCCACGGAGCAGCTAGGCCCATGAACCATGGCCACTAAGCCTGCATGTCCGGAGCCTGTGCTCCACAATGGGAGAGGCCACAACAGTGAAAGGTCCGTGTACAGCAAAAAAAAAAAAGTTATTTCTTCCTTTCAAATAGTAAAAATTTAAACTAAAATTATAAGACATTTTTCCTGATATCAAAACTCACCTTAGGAACATTTAAAAGAGCTGACTTCTCAATAGAGAGCACTAAAAGAGTTATGGCAGGTGACCTCAAATATGTAAACACTGCAATGTGAGGGGGTCTATTCTGTGTATGTGCAGAGGTAACACTAGCATCAACATCAGGAAGGCAGATTTTGCCTCAGTGATGTCTCCTCTCGTACTGAAGTTGTCACTGCAGAGACATGCTCAAAATTCAGAGATTTAAGTTTGCTCTACTGAACACAATAAATATGGTCTCTTTAAGTTTTTCAAACTTACAATGTTAGGATGTTTCTAATCTCATTTTTCTGATGATGAATGAATCTGCTAGGAAATTAAAACAAATATATACACTCACACAGCTATTTATTTAGCCATCTATCTTTTTTATTAAAACTTGATTTCTTTAGAGTACTTTTATGTCAACCCATGTTGACACCAGTGGCAAGAGTTCATTCTTTCTAATGGATGAATAATAGTTCACTGTATAGATATACAACTTTTTTTATTCATTCATCTATTTATGGACACAAATTACTTCCATATTTTGACTATTGTAAATAATGTTGTGATGAATATATGGGTGCATGCATCTTTTTGAATTAGTGTTTTTGTCTTCTTTGGGAAAATACCCAGGAGTGGAAATGCTGAACTACATGATAGTTCTATTTTTAACTTTTTAAGGAACTTCCATACTGTTTTCCATAGTGGCTTCACTAACTTACATTCCTCCCAACAGTGCACAAGGATTTCCTTTTCTCCATATCCTCACCAACACTTGCTATTTGTTGTCTCTTTGATAATAGACATTCTGACAGATGTGAGGTGATATCTCATTGAAGTTTTCATTTGCATTTCCCTGATTTTTAGTGATGTTGAGCATCCTTTTATGTGTCTGTTGGCTATCTGTATTTCTTCTTTGGAAAAATATTCAGGTCTTCTGCCCATTTTTTAATTAAGTTGTTTTTTGTTGTTGTTGTTGAGTTGTATGAGCTCTTTGTTATTTTGGATATTAATTCTTTATCATATGTATCATTTACAAATATGTTCTCCCATCCTTGTCTTTTCATTTTGTTAGTAGTTTTCTTCACTGTGCAAAAGCTTTTGAGTTTGATGTAGTACATTTCTTCATTTTTACTTTTTTTGTCCTTGCATGATGAGACATATCCATAAAAATATTGCTAAGACTAATGCCAAAGAAGATGCTTCCTATGTGTCTTTCTAGGAGCTTTATAGTTTCAGGTGTTACATTTAAGTCTGTCATCTATTTTGAGTTTACTTTTGTATATGGTAAGGGAAGGTCATCCAGTTTTACTTTTTGTATGTAGCATGTAGCTTTCTAGTTTTCCCAGCATCATTTATTGAAGAGGGTGTTTTTCCCATTGTATATTCTTGCCTTTTGGGTCATAGATTAATTGACTATGTAAATGTAGGTTTATTTCTGGGCTCTCTATTCTGTTTCATTGATCTATGTTTTTTTGGTGCCAGTACCATACTGTTTTGATTACTGTAGCTTTGTAATATGGTTTGAAATCAGGGAACTTGATACCTCTAACTTTGTTCTTCTTTCTCAAGACCTTTTGTGTTTCCATACAAATTTTGGAATTATTTATTCTACTTCTGTAGAAAATACCATTGGAATTTTTGTAGGTTATGTATTCAATCTGTAGATTGCCTTGGGTGGTATGGTCATTTTAACAACATTAATTCTTTCAATCCATGAACACAATATATCTTTCCATGGGTTTATGTCAAAATCAATTTATTTTATCAGTGTCTTATAATTTTCTGAGTAAAAGTCTTTTACTTCTTTAGCTAGATTTATTCTGAGGCATGTTCTTTTTGATACAATTGTAAAAGTGAACTGTTTTCTTAAATTCTCTTACTGATAGTTTGTTGTTAGTTTTTAGAAATGCCACAGATCTGTATATATTAATTTTGTTCCTATAAATTTACTGAATTCATTTGTGCTTTTTAATAGTTTCCTAGTGGTGTCTTTAGGATTTTCTATATATAGTATCATGTCATGTCATCTGCAAAAGTCCATTTACACTTAAAGTAATTATTGATTTATATGTACTTATTGTCATTTTGTTAATTGTTAGGGGGTTGTTTTTATATTTTTTTTGTTCCTTTCTTCTTTAGCTCTTTTTCCTTTGATTTGATAACTCTCTTTAGTGTTATGTGTTGATTCCTTTCTCTTTTTTGTGTGTGCTTGTATATGTTATAGATTTCTGGTTTGTGGTTATCTTTACGTGTATATATGACAACATACACATATGTTAAGTTGATGATCTCTTTATGTTTGAACGTAATATAACAACCTTGCTCTTTTACTCCTCTCATTATTTTTAATGTTTTTGACATTATATTTCACATATTTTTGTTTTGGGTATCACTTAACCACTTTTTCTGGATATAGAGGATTTTACTACTTTTGCTTTTTATCCTTCCTACCATCTTTATTAATGGTTGTTCTACTACCTTTATTGTATATGTGCCTTTACTAATGGGATTTTTCTTTTTATATAATCTTTATATTTCTCATTGTGGTCTTTTCTGCTTAGAAACATCCTTCTGATATATCTTGTAAAACTGATTAAATGTTGTTGAACTCATTTAATTTTTGCCTGTCTGTGAAAATCTTGATTTCGCCTTCAAAATTGAATTATAGCCTTGCCTGGTAGAGTATTCTTGTTTGTCATTTATTTCCTTTCGTCACTGTGAATATATTATGCCACTTTTATTTTGGCTGCAAAGTTTCTCCTGAAATGTCACTTGATAGTCTTATGGTAGCTTCCTTGTACATAGCTAATGTTGCCAAACTTCTGTACAGTCAAAAGTCTGTGTATAACTTAGAGTTGGCTGTTTGCATCCACAGTTCTTCCATAGCCACAATTTTTCCATATCTATGTTTCTGCATCTGTGGATTTTAACAACTGTAGTTTGTGTAGCACTGTAGTATTTACTATTGAAAAAAATCCACATGTATGTTGGTTTGTGAAGTTCAAACTCATTTTGTTCAAGGTTCAACTCTAGTTGCTTTTCCCTTGCTGCTTTTACAATTCTTTCTTTATCTTTTGCCATTTTTCATTACAGTGTGTCATGTCTCTTTGGGTTGATCTTTTATGGACTCTCCATGATTCCTGGACCTGAATGTCTGTTTCCTTTCCCAGGTTAGAAATGCTTTCAGCTGTTATTTCAACAACTAAGTTCTCTGCCTCTTTCTGTCTCTTGTCCTTCTGGGACTCCTATAATGCAAATGTCAGCATGCTTGGTGTTGTCCATAGGTCGCTTAAACTAGCCTCACTTTTTAAAACTGTTTGTCTTTTTCCTATTTAGCTTTAATGACTTCTACTAATCTGTCTTCCAGTTTTCTGATTTGTTCTTTTGTATCATCTAATCTACCATTGATTGATTCAAGTCTATTTTTTATTTCAATCATTGTATTCTTCAGCTCTGTTATTTTTCTTCTTTATATTTTCTAACTATCTGTTAAACTTCTTTCTCTGGAGTTTGTTGAGTATCTTTACTATCATTACCTTGAACTCTTTATTGAGTACATTGTTTATCTCTATGTCACTTAGTTCTTTTAGATTTTTACCTTGTTCCTTCATTTGGAACATATTCCCCTGTTGCCTCATTTTGTCTAATTCTCTATTTTTATTTCTGTGTGTTAAGTAGTTGGGTTACATTTCTCAATCTTGAAGAATTAGCCCTGTGTTGGAGACATCCTGTGGGGAACAGCAGCACACCCTTTTCTGGTCACCAAAGTTACATGCTCTATGGGTAGCTTCTATGTGGGCTGTGTAAGCTCCGTGTTGTGATATGTCTGACTAATGTGGGCACATCTGTAGGCAGGGATGGCCCATGGCCCAGTGTCTGCAGGCCCTGCCTCTTGTAGAGACCATTGGCCTGTTGGTGGGGAGGACAGGTTCTGGAGCAACTGGCTGCAGGACCTGTGTTTTCCTATAGCTGGTTCCAGCTTGCTGGTGGATTGACCTGGGTACTTGCCTGGCTGTGCACCCTGGAAAGTTTAGTACTGATGCTGACCAGCTGGTGGCAGGTAAGCCCCCAGATCTAATATGCTCCTTGAGAGGACTCCAAAACTTCATTTGCCAACAACAGTGTCCTCATGGTAGAAGGAGCTCCCCATAATGGCTTCTGCCAGCAGAGTCTCTGTTTCCTACAGCCCTCCATCTCTCCTGTACACAAGCCTCACTGGCCTTCAAAACCAGACATTCTGAGGGCTCATCCTCCTGCTGCAACACGCTTGGACTGGGGAGCCTGGTATGGTGCTTGGATCCCTTGCTTCTTGAGGAGAACCTCTGCAATTTCGATTAACCTCTTGTTTTTGAGTCACCTACCCAGGTGTTTGGGTCTTGACTATACCACATCTCCAGCCCTCCTACTCACCTTGTGGTTTCTTCTTTATCAATTTAGTTGTTGAAAATCTTTCCTGGTCATCTTCATGTTCTAATTGATAGTTGCTCTGTAAACAGTTGTAATTTTGTTATGCCTTTGGGAAGAAGTAAACTCTGGGTTTTCCTATTCTGCCATCTTGGGCAGCCCTCCACACAGCTCTATATTTAGATAATACTTGTTAGAAGACAGGGTGACTTTCATGTGAGGGATGCAAATTTTTTGGATTCTATCAGCCTCCACATTGCCTGATAGGATGGTTTCTAATCATCTTTTTGACAGGAGTTGTCTCAGTCTGGCAGTAAATTATATGTCTAAGGCCTCACACAAAAGACCAAGAACTTAAATTGCCTGTTTTTTTGTAATAGCTCTATGTATCTTGTTTATTTAAAAAATACCAGAAGACAAAAAACAAAAATGGCAGTGATCCTCCGAAGAAAGAAGAAAACAGAAAATTAAATTCTCAGTTTTGCTCAAAATGCCATTGCCAATGGCATTTGCATTTGAAATAAGAGCACTGAAGTGCTTCTTTCATTATGCCATTTAATACAATATGGCCAAGTATGTTTTATTTTAAAGTTGTTTCCATTGCTAATTCAGTGTATGAAACATTATTTCCATAATACCCCAAAAGGATCTAGGAAAGCAACCCATAATCTAACGCATTAATATTTCTTTACTGAAACATAAATTATCTCAATAACCATGGTAAAGCATCTCTAAAAATCCTCATATCAGTTCAAATCAGACCCTATGCTGAATGAGTTTTCAATCTGTCTGAATTTTAGGATTGTGGTTGAGAGATTAGAGACCTGTACAGTGAATGTTGTCCAACAATGTAAACAAATAACATTCTGGTTATTTTTTCCTTTAGGAAAATTTTAGGAGTAACATTGTTTATGTTTCAAATTCTTATAAGGTACAAATAGTAAAAAGTTTTGTGAGCTTAAAGTTTAACAAGTTATAACTGGCTTTTCTATTCCATTCTCTTATTTACAACTCTATTTCCAATGCTTACTATAGCACCTAGCTTTTGGAGGTGAAAAAATGCATCATTATTGAAAGAATTCCTTTTACTCACTGA
The DNA here is from genome assembly GCF_008692025.1 of Phocoena sinus. Classification (NCBI taxonomy): domain Eukaryota; kingdom Metazoa; phylum Chordata; class Mammalia; order Artiodactyla; family Phocoenidae; genus Phocoena; species Phocoena sinus. The sequence continues at coordinate 31,490,828 of NC_045779.1, read as the reverse complement.
TTTAGGAAGTCTATTGAATGCTCTGCTACTAACCTGACAATGTTATTCAAAAGGATACTGTTAAGGACACCCTTACTTTTTCATAGAATCATTAGATAATCAAGCATAGATTCGTGTTAAGGGAATGTACTCAATTCTGAAGAGATTTTTATGACAGCAGAAAATCACCTTACAAATAATACTCAAGAGAGTCGTTGTTGTTGACCTTTCAAATATCTATAAATAAGATAGCTGCTGCTGTGAATTTTCTTGTAAGTTTCAGCAGAGCTGGAAACTTGTCAACTTCCCCCATTTCCCCTACAACTTGACATTGAAACTGCAAGAGGCATTCAAATAACCTTTCCCAGTAGTATGGAAGTGGAACTAAGGCCACAGAGATAAGAGACTTGCACAGAAGACCAAAGTCAGAGGCTACAGTCAAACCAGAATCCAAGACTCTTAGTCAATTCTCCCTAGCATGCAGTTTTGTTTTATGTTGCTAGAGGCAAAAAGAAATTTTAAAGAAAATCCTCTGGATGTTTCAGTCTATCTATAATAATAATAATTGCAATAAACATACAAAAAAATGAAGGCCATTTTCAAGGCATAATTAATAGAGCTTTTCTCTTTTAATGCCTTTCAACAAATTGTTGCCTTCTTTTCTTCCACACCACTAACCATTGCCAGTAGTAAACTATTAATGTACTGTAAAATCTGTGGAGTTCTGCCTTTTATTTTTGTACCTAATCAACTCCGTGTATAATTTTGTAACCATGTGGCCCCACCCTGAATTACAGTTGCAAGCTATATGCATTAATAAGATGGAAACTACCAGGAATGAAATAAGCCATTGACAGTGGTTAGGAAGGCCAAAGAAGGAAAACTGAAATTCTTTTGACAAGCAGTTTCTGAAGCTGCTGACATTCCTTTAAAAGGCCTTTTTCATGTTGGCTCACAGAGAGGCTTTGCATAGCACACCAAGTAAAACCTATAATTGCTGCTGCAATACAAGGCACTAACAGTTTTTCATGAGACCTGGAAGGAAAATGGACAAACTTTCCTACTGCTGACATTTCAGTTTGAAGTTATGTTTTTCAAGTGTTGGATAAAAGAAACAAATACATAACTTCTTTTGGGATGTATTGCTGGTCAGTATCTACCTCTTTCATTTCCTTGAGAGCTGTGCATTGCAATGTCATAAATACTTTCAAAGATATTTTATAAATTACAAAAATGAAGTAACCTTTCTAAACACTGGATCTGTGCTACATAAACTTAAGAATAGCCAGAACATAGTAAGAGGGAGAAATATACTTTTTCTTTTGGTTACCTCATGTTTTACAATTTTGGTCAGTAAACAACATTGAAAATAATGCCATGGCCCATCTTAAAATAAAGTAATAATAATTAGAAAAGCAGTTACCAATATCATTAGTTATGTTTTTTATCCTTCTGATTACTATTAATAATTTCAGATAATCATAATTCATTTTTACTAAATTAGTCTACAAATTAATAATAGCACAAAATAATCTTAATAAATTATTTTGGTAGTAATTCTCTTTGTCAGCAGAATCAGGTTGTCTAGCATGTATTTGTTACTTGCAAGGACTCTGTTGAGTTATGTAGAAGGAACCACCATAGAATAGTTATTTAAGAGCTAAAGCATGTTTGCGGAAAAGAAATAAATATAATTATCCTACATGAAAATGAAAAATATAGTATTGTGATGCCCCCAAACCCCACAATATGCAGTTATGTCATACATGAAATAAAGAGTTCTTTCTGTTATTTACAGTAATACACTCCACCTTGGTCCAGGTCCAAGACAGACCTGCCTTATACTAAATAAATGTTTTCTTTCTTTTTTTTTTTTTAGTATTAGCTGTTTTTTGTTTGTTTGTTTATACTACAGATTCTTATTAGTCATCAATTTTATACACATCAGTGTATACATGTCAATCCCAATCACCCAATTCACACACCACCATCCCCATCCCATCACGGTTTTCCCCCCTTGGTGTCCATACATTTGTTCTCTACATCTGTGTTTCAGGTTCTGCCCTGCAAACCAGTTCATCTGTATCATTTTTCTAGGTTCCACATACATGCGTTAATATATGATATTTGTTTTACTCTTTCTGACTTACTTCACTCTGTATGACAGTCTTTAGATCCGTCACCGTATCAACAAGTGACTCAATTTCATTCTTTTTATGGCTGAGTAATATTCCATTGTATGTATGTACCAAATCTTCTTTATCCATTCTTTGTTTGATGGGCATTTACGTTGCTTCCATACCCTAGCTATTGGAAATAGTGCTGCAATGAACATTGGGGTGCATGAGTCTTTTTGAATTATGGTATTCTCTGGATATATGCCCAGTAGTGGGATTGCTGGATCACATGGTAATTCTATTTTTAGTTTTTTAAGGAACCTCCATACTGTTCTCCATAGTGGCTGTAACAATTTACATTCCCACCAACAGGACAAGAGGGTTCCCTTATCTCCACACCCTCTCCAGCATTTAATTTTTATATTTTTATTTTTTTGCGGTACACGGGCTTCTCACTGTTGTGAACTCTCCCTTTGTGGAGGACAGGCTCCGGACACGCAGGCTCAGCGGCCATGGCTCATGAGCTTAGTCACTCCGAGGTATGTGGGATCTTCCCAGACCAGGGCACAAACCTGTGTCCCCTGCATCGGCAGGCAGACTCTCAACCACTGCGCCACCAGGGAAGCCCCAGCATTTAATTTTTGTAGATTTTCTAATGATGCCTATTCTGACTGATGTCAGATACCTCACTGTAGTTTTGATTTGCATTTCTCTACTAATTAGTGATGTTGGGCAGCTTTTATTGTGTTTCTTGGCTATCTGTATGTCTTCTTTGCAGAAATGTCTATTTAGATTTTCTGCCCATTTTTGGATTGGGTTGTTTGTTCCTTTAATATTGAGCTGCATGAACTATTTATATATTTTGGAGATTAATCTTTTGTCCATTGATTTGTTTGAAAATATTTTCTCCCATTCAGAGGGTTATCTTTTCGTCTTGATTATGGTTTCCTTTACTGTGCAAAACCTTTGAAGTTTCATTAGGTCCCATGTGTTTATTTTTGTTTTTATTTCCATTACTCTACGAGGTGGATCAAAAAAAATCTTGCTGTGATTTATGTCAAAGAGTGTTCTTCCTATGTTTTCCTCAAAGAGTTTTATACTGTCCGGTTTTACATTTAGGTCTTGAATCCATTTTGAGTGTATTTTTCTGTATGGTGTTAGGGAGTGTTCTAATTTCATTCTTTTACATGTAGCTGTCCAGTTTTCCCAGCACTAATTATTGAAGAGACTGTCTTTTCTCCATTGTATATCTTTGACTCCTTTGTCATAGATTAATTGACCACAGATGTGTGGGTTTATCTCTGGGATTTCTATCTTGTTCCATTGATCTATGTTGCTGTTTTTCTGCCAGTACCATATTGTCTTGATCACTGTAGCTTTGTAGTATAGTCTGAAGTCAGGGAGTCTGATTCCTCCAGATCTGTTTTTTTCCTTCAAGACTGCTTTGGCTATTTGGGATCTTTTGTGTCTCCGTAGAAATTTTAAGATGATTTGTTCTAGTTCCATAAAAAATACCGTTGCTAATTTGATAGGGATTGCATTGAATCTGTAGATTGCTTTGCATAGTATAGTCATTTTCACAATATTGATTCTTCCAATCCAAGAACATGGTATATCTCTACAACTGTTGGTATCATCTTTAATTTCTTTCATCAGTGTCTTATAATTTTCTGCATACAGGTCTTTTGTCTCCCCAGGTAGGTTTATTCCGAGATATTTTACACTTTTTGTTGCAATGGTAAATGGGAGTGTTTCCATAATTTCTCTTTGAGATTTTTATCAGTAATGCATAGGATTGCAAGAGATTCCTGTGCATTAATGTTGTATCCTGCAACTTTACCAAATTCATTGATGAGCTCTAGTAGTTTTCTGGTGGCAGTTTTAGGATTCTCTATGTATAGTATCATGTCATCTGTGAACAGTGACAGTTTTACTTTTTCTTTTCCAATTTGTATTCCTTTTATTTCTTTTTCTTTTCTGATTGCTGTGGCTAGGACTTCCAAAACTATGTTGAATAATAGTTGATGAGATTGGACATCCTTGTCTCATTCCTCATCTAAGAGGAAATGCTTTCAGTTTTTCACCATTGTGAATGATGTTTGCTGTGGATTTGTCATATATGGCCCTTATTGTGTTGAGGTAGTTTCTCTCTATACCTGCTTTATGGAGAGTTTTTATTATAAATGGGTGTTGAATTTTGTCAAAAGCTTTTTCTTCATCTATTGAGATAATCATATGGTTTTTATTCTTCAATTTGTTAATATGGTGTATCACATTGATTGATTTGCATATATTGAAGAATCCTTGTATCCCTGGGATAAATCCCACTTGATCATGGTGTGTGATCCTTTTTATGTATTGTTGGATTCTGTTTGCTAGTATTTTGTTGAGGATTTTTGCATCTATATTCATCACTGATATTGGTGTATAATTTTCTTTTTTTGTAGTATCTTTGGTTTTGGTATCAGGGTGATGGTGGCCTCATAGAATGAGTTTGGGAGTGTTCCTTCCTCTGCGATTTTTTGGAATAGTTTGAGAAGGATGGGTGTTAGCTCTTATCTAAATATTTGATAGAATTTACCTGTGAAGCCATTTGGTCCTGGACTTTGTTTGTTGGAAGGTTTTTAATCACAGTTTCAATTTCATTACTTGTGGTTGGTCTGTTCATATTTTCTGTTTTTCCTGGTTCAGTCTTGGAAGGTTATACCTTTCTAAGAATTTGTCTATTTCTTCCAGGTTGTCCATTTTATTTGCCTAGAGCTGCTTGTAGTAGTCTCTTAGCATGCTTTGTATTTCTGTGGTGTCTGTTGTAACTTCTCCTTTTTCAATTCTAATTTTATTGATTTGAGTCCTCTCCCTCTTTTCCTTGATGAGTCTGGCTAATGGTTTATCAATTTTGTTTATCTTCTCAAAGTACCAGCTTTTAGTTTTATTGATCTTTGCTATTGTTTTCTTTGTTTCTATTTCATATATTTCTGCTCTGGTCTTTATAATTTATTTCCTTCTGCTAACTTTGGGTTTTGTTTGTTCTTCTTTCTCTAATTCCTTTAGGTGTAAGGTTAGAGTGTTTACTTGAGATTTTTCTTATTTCTTGAGGTAGGCTTGTATAGCTATAAAATTCCTTCTTAGAACGGCTTTTGCTGCATCCCATAGGTTTTGGATCACTGTATTTTCATTGTCATTTGTCTCTAGCTATTTTTTGATTTCTTCAGTGATCTCTTGGTTATTTAGTAATGTATTGTTTAGCCTCCATATTTTTGTGTTTTTTAGTTATTTTCCCCTGTAATTCATTTCTAATCTCATAGCATTGTGGTCAGAAAAGATGCTTGATATGATTTCAATTTTCTTAAATTTACTAAGGCTTGATTTGTGACCCAAGATGTGATCTATCCTGGAGAATGTTCCATGCGCACTTGAGACGAAAGTGTAATCTGCTGTTTTTGGATGGAATGTCCTATAAATATCAATTAAATCTATCTGGTCTATTGTGTCATTTAAAGCTTCTGTTTCCTTATTTATTTTCATTTTCTATGATCTGTCCATTGGTGTAAGTGAGGTGTTAAAGTACCACACTATTATTGTGTTACTGTCAATTTCCTCTTTTATAGCTGTTAGCAGTTGACTTATGTCTTGAGGTGTTCCTAAGTTGGGTGTATATATATTTATAATCTTTATATCTTCTTCTTGGACTGATCCCATGATCACTACATAGTGTCCTTCCTTGTCTCTTGTAACATTCTTTATTTTTTTTTTATTTTATTTTATTTTTTTTGCGGTACGCGGGCCTCTCACTGTTGTGGCCTCTCCCATTGCGGAACACAGGCTCCGGACGCGCAGGCTCAGTGGCCACGGCTCACGGGCCCAGCCGCTCCACGGCATGTGGGATCCTCCCAGACCGGGGCACGAACCCGTGTCCCCTGCATCGGCAGGCGGACTCCCAACCACTGCGCCACCAGGGAAGCCCAACATTCTTTATTTTAAAATCTATTATAGCTGATATGAGTATAGCTACTCCAGATTTCTTTTGATTTCCATTTGCATGGAATATCTTTTTCCATCCCATCACTTTTAGTCTGTATGTGTCCCTAGGTCTGAAGTGGGTCTCTTGTAGACAGCATATATATGGGTCTTGGTTTTGTATCCATTCAGCCAGCCAGTGTCTTTTGGTTGGAGTATTTAATCCATTCATATTTAAAGTAATTATCGATATGTATGTTCCTTTGACCATTTTCTTTATTGTTTTGGGTTTGTTTTTGTAGGTCCTTTTCTTCTCTTGTGTTTCCCACTTAGAGAAGTTCCTTTTCATTTGTTGTAGAGCTTGTTTGGTGGTGCTGAATTCTCTTAGCTTTTGCTTATCTGTAAAGCTTTTCATTTCTCCATCGAATCTGAATGAGATCCTTGCTGGGAAGAGTAATCTTGGTTGTAGGTTCTTCTCTTTCATCACTTTAAGTATATCATGCCACTCCCTTCTGGCTTGTAGAGTTTCTGCTGAGAAATCAGCTGTTAATGTTATGGGAGTTCCCTTGTATGTTATTTTTCATTTAACCCTTGCTGCTTTCAATATTTTTTCTTTGTCTTTAATTGTTGCCAGTTTGATTACTATGTGACTTGGCATTTTTCTCCTTGGGTTTGTCCTGTGTGGGACTCACTGCACTTCCTGGACTTGGGTGGCTATTTCCTTTCCCATGGTCGGGACATTTTCTACTATAATCTCTTCAAATACTTTCTTGGGTCGTTTCTCTCTCTCTTCTCCTTCTGGGACCACTATAATGCGAATGTTGTTGCGTTTAATGTTTTCCCAGAGGTCTCTTAGGCAGTCTTCATTTCTTTTCATTCTTTTTTCTTTATTCTGTTCTGCAGCAATAAATTCCACCATTCTGTCTTCCAGGTCACTTATCCATTCTTCTGCCTCAGTTATTCTGCTATTAATTCCTTCCAGTGTAGTTTTCATTTTAGTTTTTGTATTGTTCTTTAATTCTTCTAGGTCTTTGTTAAACATTTCTTGCATCTTCTCGATCTTTACCTCCTTTCTTTTTCCGAGGTCCTGGATCATCTTCACTATCATTATTCTGAATTCTTTTTCTGGAAGGTTGCCTATCTCCATTTCATTTAGGTGTTTTTCTGTGGTTTTATCTTGTTCCTTCATCTGGTACATAGCACTCTGCCTTTTCGTCTTGTCTATCTTTCTGTGAATGTGGTTTTTGTTCCACAGTCTGCAGGATTGTAGTTCTTCTCGCTTCTGCTCTCTGCCCTCTGGTGGATGAGGCTATCACTAAATAAATGTTATGGTACTTCATATTAAAGTGAGAATTCAGTGTGGGTTTTGGGCAAATTCTGATATAGTATGTAGAAAATTTTTTCTTAAATGTCTTAATTATTCATTTCAAACATAAAACATTTATTGCATCATTGAAATTGCTAGTGTAAACGTGAAAATAAAAGGGAAAATGCCACTTAAGATTGTGTTTTGTGTTCAGCTGTAACCCAGACACCCTTAAAAGAAGTTATAACACTTCATTATTTGTAACCTGCGTATCCAGGTAAAGCCTAAAATGATGTCTCTTCTGCTATTAAAAATGTCATTTGGGGATTATTTTAAAATCATCAGTTACTTATGTTGTTATTATCTTAACTATTTTTAACTTTTGTTTTAAATTTAATTTGTAAGAAATGCAAAGAACTACCAATATCTGGATGCAGAAAAAAATTAAGGTAATGTAAGTCAGAATTGCTTGTATTTTGAGAAGTTAAAAATGGTCAGGGGTCTTCCCTGGTGGCACAGTCATTGAGAGTCTGCCTGCAGATGCAGGGGACACAGATTTGTGCCCTGGTCTGGGAAGATCCCACATGCCGTGGAGTGGCTGGGCCTGTGAGCCATGGCCTCTGAGCCTGCGCATCCGGAGCCTGTACTCTGCAACGGGAGAGGCCACAACAGTGAGAGGCCCACATACCACAAAAAAAAAAAAAAAAAAAAGAAAAGAAAAGTGGCCAGGAAGGAGGCCAGGTATCATTCAGTAGTGAAAGTAACAGTGTTTCAATGTCCAGTCCTTGTGTTTATGAGACAGGCTGCCTCAGTGGCTCAAACTTTAAACAACTCAGTTAACAAAGCAAAGACACCAAAGACTGCCTGATGCATGAGCTAAAATGACAACTTATCTGTTTACAGTGAGAATTATAATTATCACAATGAAAAGTGTGTATTATTTATTCTCAAAAAAAGTCTGCATTATAAGCCATATTATAATCAGAAAGCTTCTTCTGAAGCAGTTGGACAATCTTAATGGTGTCCTGGAGCCATCATTTTTTAATAGCTTGATACTGCCAGTGTTATTGCCAGCACATGGTTGAAATTGTAAACAGTTATGTGTTAAGATTTCAGGATACACACTCCCCTGGGTATTATTGAAGTCCCCGTGACCAAAATCTGCCTCTTTTTACCCCCTATTCTTGACTATGTGCCAACTAAATTGCCTGTTTTCCAAACTTCCACTTATACAGGTTTTCTTTAGAATATTTAGGATCTGAGACTTACATACCTTTGACATTATTCAGTAGATTTGCATGCATCCCTAGCCTCCCGAAGAGACACTTATCATCTTTTGAGTGAGTTATTGCTACATATGGCAATCTCTTTATTATAGGCTAACTTCTTATTTAACTTTCTTAAAAGTAAATTATGTGTACAAAATGTAACTTTGAAGTTACTACATTTCCAATATAAAGTTTGGAAAATATTAATGCCAAAGATCAAATTGGGAAAGAAATATAAACATATTTTTTACTTTAAAGAATGCTTTTATATTTCTAAAAAGCATACTTCCACCATGAATAACTTGAGTCTCCATTTCTTGCCCAAAGCATTCATTGATATATTCCTGTGATAAATATTTATAAGGTGTCTGTCTTTGCCTGGAAGCTTCTTAGACCTGGGGGTATTGCAGTGAACACCCCCAAATCCTTCTCCTACATTTCACTGTATTTGAGAGGAGGCGAAAACAGTGAAAAATCAAATAAATATACATAAGTGTATAAGGCATCCATAAATGCAGTGATTTAAGTGAAACACAGTAATGTAATAGAGGTTAAGGGTTGAGAAAGGTGGGAGGATAGCTACTATAGTTTGGGTGGTCAAGAAGAGTCTTTCTGAAGAAGTGACGTTTTAGCTGAGGTTTCAGTAGCAAAAGGAGCCAACAAAGCAAAAATACGAGGAAAGGGCATTGCAGTTAGACCTACAGCTAAATAACATTATGTTTTTGCTCAGGCTCTAAACAACAGCAAATTTTCTAAAAGTTGTGGTCATGGTACCTCCACCTGAGTTACCACAATTAGCATTTCAACTGACATCACCAGTGGGATTGTGGGAAGATTCCAAGTTTCTGATCAATAGTTACAGTGTTTCTGCTAAAGACTGGTTATAGAAACATAGAGTTTAGGATTATCTCGGTCAACATTTAGGATTATCTCAGTCAACATTTTCCCATAGGCCACTATTGCATATATGAATTTATTTTATTAAAAATACAGGTGTTTTAAAAGAAATCAGGATGGGGAAAAAAATCCTACCATCCATCAAGGACTATGGTAGCACTGTTCAATAAAACTTGTGATGATAAAAGTGCTCTATGTATATGTGCTGTTCAGTATGGCAGCCACCTGTCATATGTGGCTGTTGAGCACCTGAAATATGACTGGTGCAACAGAGGAACTGATTTTTGAAGTTATATTTAATTAATTTAAATGTAAACGGATTGGTTAATACATTGATTAAAAGGATATCTTAAACACAGTATATTTATAATGAATTAGTCATATAGTCATGTTGCTGCTTTTACAACTTTCTCAATTGCTTTTCCTCTAACACAGACTGAAATATAGTTTTCTCCTTTCTGTGGTTTTAGAGGTAATTGTGAAACACTCAACACAGGGAAGAATTGAACCAGAACAATATACAAGAAGCTATTAAATTGAAGAGAATTAGCCTCTGTTCCCTTATGTGTTTTGCGTTCAGTCATAATTCCCAGTGTTACTGACTAGTAAGAAATAGCAGTAACAGAAACTGGGTAAGGAATAAAAAAATCCGTAAGGATTTTCAGGGCAAAAATAGGTATTATTTGTGGTGTATCCCACCATCCAAAGAAATAGTTTAACAGGAATGAATGATAACATAGAAATATCTATATTTGCAATAGAAATATTGCAAAGTTATAGTTTAGCTATATTTTATTGGTCATTGATAATAGAAAAAATCTGATTTTTAAAATTATACAAATGGCTATTTTGTTTAACTATGATGATTTCTTGCTGTTAATCTTAAAAAAGAAAAAAAAAAAACACCTGTAGAAATCAGCTATGAAAGTGCATAATGTTCTCTAAGCCCTGCAAAGAAGTTACTGTAAGTAAAAAGAAAAAAAAATGCATTTTGGAAGATTAATAAGAAAGAGGAAGAAAAGATTTTCCAGAAACAATATTGATTGCTTTTGTAAGCCTAGCTTGGCAGATGGAATAAAATACATTTGCTTCAGTATAATATTTGGTAACTATGTTAGTTTCGTATAAATAGGATCACATGAGACATATTTGAATCACTAAAACGATTTCAATATTATCCAAGACCATCTTTTTATAATTTTTATTTATGTATTTATTTTTAGTCTTCAACTTCAAGTTTGGAAATGAATGGAACAATGCATATGTGTAAAGTTCTATTAAAAATATGATATAAACACACTTTTACTTATAACTAGTAATATACAAGTAATTTTTTAAATTTTCAAATAATTGCCCATTTTGATAATGAGTTTGAACAACAGAGAATGGTTGAGCTAAACAATATATTACCAACTTACTTTATGCATAAGATAACTCACTAACTCAGTTTTCCTTTTAGAAAATAATGGTCTAAATGCAGCCTGACTCAAAAAAATTTGAGCCATAAATAACAAACATTAAGAAATATTGTATTAACGCAAAATGATTTTTATATTGTTTTTATTTAATCTTGAATAGAAAGAGTACTTATAAAATCAAGTAAAGTGATTTTCTTTAACATAATCCTTTTAAATATTAATTCATTTGCATACAATTAAAATAGCATTTTCATCACACAATAATCAATAACCAATTTTTCAGGAATGGGTGTATGGCATCAAGTGAAATTCGTCTATATTTATAATGTCTGTTAAAGGATTCACAATGGCACATTTTTTTTAATATCTTTATTGTAGTATAATTGCTTTAAATGGTGTGTTAGTTTCTGCTTTATAACAAAGTGAATCAGTTATACATATATATATGTTCCCATATCTCTTCCCTCTTGCATCTCCCTCCCTCCCACCCTCCCTATTCCACCCCTCTAGGTGGTCAGAAACCACCAAGTGTATCTCCCTGTGCTATGAGGCTACTTCCCAGTAGCTATCTATTTTACGTTTGGTAGTGTATATATGTCAATGTTTCTCACTTTGTCACAGCTTAACCTTCCCCCTCCCCATATCAAGTCCATGCTCTAGTAGGTCTGTGTCTTTATTCCCATCTTACCCCTAAGTTCTTCATGACCATTTTTTAATTTTTATTTTCTTAGATTCCATATATATGTGTTAGCATATGGTATTTGTTTTTCTCTTTCTGACTTACATTGCTCTGCATGACAGATTCTAGGTCCATCCACATCACTACCAATAACTTAATTTGGTTTCTTTTTATGGCTGAGTAATATTCCATTGTATATATGTGCCACATCTTCTTTATCCATTCGTACGATGATAGGCGCTTAGGTTCTTTCTATCTCCGGGCTATTGTAAATAGAGCTGCAATGAACATTGTGGTACATGACTCTTTTTGAATTATGGTTTTCTCAGGGTATATGCCCAGCAGTGGGATTGCTGTGTCGTATGGCAGTTCTATTTGTAGTTTTTTAAGGAACCTCCATACTGTTCTCCATAGTGGCTGTATCAATTTACATTCCCACCAGCAGTGCAAGAGTATTCCCTTTTCTCCACACCCTCTTCAGCATTTATTGTTTCTAGATTTTTTGATGATGGCCATTCTGACTGGTGTGAGATGATATCTCATTGTAGTTTTGATTTGCATTTCTCTAATGATTAATGATGTTGAGCATTCTTTCATGTGTTTGTTGGCAATCTGTATATCTTCTTTGGAAAAATGTCTATTTAGGTGTTCTGCCCATTTTTCGATCGGGTTGTTTGTTTGTTTGTTTGTTTTTGTTATTGAGCTGCATGAGCTGCTTGTAAATTTTGGAGATTAATCCTTTGTCAGTTGCTTCATTTGCAAATATTTTCTCCCATTCTGAGGGTTGTCTTTTGGTCTTGTTTATGGTTTCCTTTGCTGTGCAAAAGCTTTGAAGTTTCGTTAGGTCCCATTTGTTTATTTTTGTTTTTATTTCCATTTCTCTAGGAGGTAGGTCAAAAAGGATCTTGCTGTGATTTATGTCATAGAGTGTTCTGCATATGTTTTCCTCAAAGTGTTTGATAGTGCTGGCCTTACATTTAGGTCTTTAATCCATTTTGAGTTTATTTTTGTATATGGTGTTAGGGAGTGTTCTATGTACCTGTCCAGTTTTCCCAGCACCACTTATTGAAGAGGCTGTCTTTTCTCCACTATATATTCTTGCCTCCTTTATCAAAGATAAGGTGACCATATGTGCATGGGTTTATCTCTGGACTTTCTATCCTGTTCCATTGATCTATATTTCTGTTTTTGTGCCAGTATCATACTGTCTTGATTACTGTACCTTTGTAGTATTGTCTGGAACCAGGGAGACTGATTCCTCTAGCTCCATTTTTCGTTCTCAAGATTGCTTTGGCTATTCGGGGTCTTTTGTGTTTCCATACAAATTGTGAAATTTTTTGTTCTAGTTCTGTGGAAAATGTCACTGGTAATTTGATAGGGATTGCATTGAATCTGTAGATTGCTTTTGGTAGTAGAGTCATTTTCACAATGTTGATTCTTCCAATCCAAGAACATGGCATATCTCTCCATTTATTCGTATCATCTTTAATTTCTTTCATCAGTGCCTTATAATTTGCTGCATACAGGTCTTTTGTCTCCTTAGGTAGGTTTATTCCTAGATATTTTGTTCTTTTTGTTGCAATGGTAAATGTGTTTTCTTAATTTCACTTTCAGATTTTTCATCAGTAATGCATACGAATGCCAGAGAGTTCTGTGCATTAATTTTGTATCCTGCTACTTTACCAAATTCATTGATTAGCTCTAGTAGTTTTCTGGTGGCATCTTTAAAATTCTCTGTGTATAGTATCATGTCACCTGCAAACAGTTACAGCTTTACTTCTTCTTCTCCAATTTGGATTCCTTTTATTTCTTTTTCTTCTCTGATTGCTGTGGCTAAAACTTCCAAAACTATGTTGAATAAGAGTGGTGTGAGTGGGCAACCATTTCTTATTCCTGAACTTAGTGGGAATTGTTTCAGTTTTTCACCATTGAGGACAATGTTGGCTGTGGATTTGTCATACATGTCCTTTACTATGTTGAGGAAAGTTCCCTCTATGCCTACTTTCTGCAGGGTTTTTATCATAAATCGGTGTTGAATTTTGTCACAAGCTTTCTCTGCATCTATTGAGATGATCATATGGTTTTTCTCCTTCAATTTGTTACTATGGTGTATCACGTTGATTGATTTGCATATATTGAAGAATCCTTGCATTCCTGGAATAAACCCCAGCTGATCATGGTGTATGATCGTTTTAATGTGCTGTTGGATTCTGTTTGCTAGCATTTTGTTGAGGATTTTTGCATCTATGTTCATCAGTGATATTGGCCTGTAGTTTTCTTTCTTTGTGACATCTTTGTCTGGTTTTGGTATCAGTGTGATGATGGCCTCATAGAATGAGTTTGTGAGTGTTTCTCCCTCTGCTATATTTTGTAAGAGTTTGAGAAGGAAAAGTGTTAGCTCTCCTCTAACTGATAGAATTCGCCTGTGAAGCCATCTGTTACTGGGCTTTTGTTTGTTGGAAGATTTTTAATCACAGTTTCAAATTTAGTGCTTGTGATTGGTCTGTTCATATTTTCTATTTCTTCCTGGTTCAGTCTTGGTAGGTTGTGCATTTCTAAGAATTTATCCATTTCTTCCAGGTTGTCCATTTTATTGGCATAGAGTTGCTTGTAGTAATCTCCCATGATCCTTTGTATTTCTGCAGTGTCAGTTGTTACTTCTCCTTTTTAATTTCTAATTCTATTGATTTGAGTCTTCTCCCTCTTTTTCTTGATGAGTCTGGCTAATGGTGTATCAATTTTGTTTATCTTCTCAAAGAACCATGTTTTAGTTTTATTGATCTTTGCTGTCATTTCCTTCATTTATTTTTCATTAATTTTTGATCTGATCTTTATGATTTCTTTCCTTCTGCTAACTTTGGGTTGTTTTTTTTTTTTTTTCTTCTTTCTCTAATTGCTTTAGGTGCAAGGTTAAGTTGTTTATTTGAGATGTTTCCTGTTTCTTAAGATAAGATTGTATTGCTATTAACTTCCCTCTTAGAAATTCTTTTGCTGCATCCCATAGGTTTTGGGTCGTCATGTCCTCATTGTCATTTGTTTCTGGGTATTTTTTGTTTTCCTTTTTGATTTCTTCAGTGATCACTTCGTTATTAAGTAGTATATTGTTTAGCCTCCATGTGTTTGTATTTTTTACAGATCTTTTCCTGTAATAGATATCTAGTCTCATAGCATTGTGGTTGGAAAAGATACTTGATATCATTTCAATTTTCTTAAATTTACCAAGGCTAGATTTTCAAATTCTTTTTTAACCACACAGTACAAATCAAAAAAAAAGTTGAAATGTGCTGAAATCTTGCAAAAACAATAAATGAAGAGTTATTTCTATCTTCAGAAGACAGAGATAAATGTAAGGCCAGAAACTATCAAACTCTTAGAGGAAAACATAGGCAGAACATTCTATGACATAAATCACAGCAAGATCCTTTCTGACCCACCTCCTAGAGTAATGGAAATAAAAACAAAAGTAAACAAATGGGACCTAATGAAACTTAAAAGCTTTTGCACAGCAAAGGAAACCATAAACAAGACCAAAAGACAACCCTCAGAATGGGAGAAAACATTTGCAAATGAAGCAACTGACAAAGGATTAATCTCCAAAATTTACAAGCAGCTCATGCAGCTCAATAACAAAAAAACAAACAACCCAATCCAAAAATGGGCAGAAGACCTATATAGACATTTCTCCAAAGAAGATATACAGAATGCCAACAAACACATGAAAGAATGCTCAACATCATTAATCATTAGAGAAATGCAAATCAAAACTACAGTGAGATATCATCTCACACCAGTCAGAATGGCCATCATCAAAAAATCTAGAAACAATAAATGCTGGAGAGGGTGTGGAGAAAAGGGAACACTCTTGCATTGCTGGTGGGAATGTGAATTGGTTCAGCCACTATGGAGAACAGTATGGAGGTTCCTTAAAAAACTACAAATAGAATTACCATATGACCCAGCAATCCCACTACTGGGTATATATCCTGAGAAAACCAAAATTCAAAAAGAGTCATGTACCAAAATGTTCATTGCAGCTCTATTTACAATAGCCTGGAGATGGAAACAATCTAAGTGCCCATCATCGGATGAATGGATAAAGAAGATGTGGCACATATATACAATGGAATATTACTCAGCCTTAAAAAGAAACGAAATTGAGTTATTTGTAATGAGATGGATAGACCTAGCGTCTGTCATACAGAGTGAAGTAAGTCAGAAAGACAAAGACAAATACCGTATGCTAACACATATATATGGAATTTAAGAAAAAAAAGGATGTCATGAAGAACCTAAGGGTGGGACGGGAATAGAGACGCAGACCTACTGGAGAACGGACTTGAGGATATGGGGAGGGGGAAGAGTGAGCTTTGACAGGGCGAGAGAGAGTCATGGACATACACACACTAACAAACGTAGTAAGGTAGATAGCTAGTGGGAAGCAGCCGCATGGCACAGGGATATTAGCTCGGTGCTTTGTGACAGCCTGGAGGGGTGAGATAGGGAGAGTGGGAGGGAGAGAGACGCAAGAGGGAGGACATATGGGAACATATGTATATATATAACTGATTCACTTTGTTATAGAGCAGAAACTAACACACCATTGTAAAGCAATTGTACCCCAATAAAGATGTTAAAAAAATTAAAAAAGAAGACAGAGAAAAAAAATAAATTGCTCAACTAAATAAACTGGTCTTCTTTTTTCACTTTCATGTCAATTTGAATCTTCATGAAGAAATACAGGTAGGGTAACATATTCTCAATTATACTTGGATTTTCAACTATATCCCCCAACATATAAGTTGTAAATAAACATAGCGTAAATGAGCAGTTGAAATACATGTGATTGAGCAAGAAGGAATATTCCCACGTATTTAAATGCTTTTCATAAATTACCTTTTCTTTTTTGTTTAACACTTGGAGACTAATTTGGGTTACTGTTTGTTATCTGCAGTATTGTTTTATTCACTTGGCATCCTCACTCTAGGATGTGTATGTTTCAATATTTAGCATTTTACTATTGATACTTTACCTGAAACAAATGTCTTCTTCTTTCCAGTCATTGCAGTAATGTGCTTGCCTCCTGAAATCCCCAATGCTTTCTTTTCTAAACCCAAGGAAGCATCTGCCCCATAGCTAGAGCACAATGCTGCACAGCTTTTGTCAGAAACTTCTAATTCTACATTTATTCTTATTTAATTTTTTCCTCATTATAGTCCTTCATTTCTATACCTGCTTTCTTATATATTCTATTTTATTGATCTGGCATTGGATATCTCATCAAGATACTGTTTTCATCTCATATAGCATTTATGTGCAGTTGCTTCTAGAATCCTCATTTTCCTCTTGTGACCACTCCACCCTCCCTAGAGCTCATCCCCACCACAAACCACTTAAACTTCTGGTTTTCAAATCTCATTTCCCCTTCTCCAAAAATGTTATGTGTTCTCTTACCCACCATTACTCTCAACCTGGTGCAGCATATATTATTTTGTACCTTCCTTTGGTATGATGTGTGTTACTTCCTTTTCTATAGTACCCCTATGAAAGGACCTATGAAAGTCTAGTCAACAACATCATCTTTCCTCACCTTCAAAGGCTTCTGAAATTCCTCTTAATTTATGAATCTTCCAACCAAGTGGAAGAGACATACCATTTGTTTTACTGAAAAATATTACCATCTTAAGCTTCTATAATTTCACAAACCATCAAATCTTATCTATCAATTTTATTTAATCTTCTGTTATTAGATTCCTTCTTGCTTAGAATATTTTTCAAAAATTATTCAACCACATCAATAGTTGTCCAAGGCTCCATTATTTAGCTGAAATATTAGGAAACTTAATAACATATTTACTTTGGAGAAGTTTCTCTTTTTTTTTTATTCAACAGTAAGCAAATATTGCTTACTCATATTAGTTTCACTTGATAGATTGTGAACCAATAGCACAAGTGCTTTACGTTTGCTAATGATTGTGATAATCTGACTTCCCTCAGAACAAATTTAGAAGTTCATTACTATTTTATTGTACATCAGGTTTTTTTGTTGAGGACTTTCTTTGAGTTTAAGGAAAGGCAATTACCTTTTGAACTCCCTAGTTAAGTAAATAAACCACAGCAAAACAGTAGCAACAGAAGGCATGTTTTCAAGATTATATTAGCATAAAGTAATCAGGTAAGGGTAATGAGGATTAGTCTCTCCTGTTATGGTAACAACTGCACCTGAACTCTGAACTAAGTCCCTTAACAATCTTTCACGGTTTTCTTTGCTTTGTAATTTATTGAGAATTCTCCACTCAATCTACCCTTATCTCTTAGGAGCAAACCTCTAATTCAACATAGACCTTTAACACCTAATTTGTTGACAAGTAACTTTGTATCCCTTTGAAAGAAAAAAAAAAGTTTCCCTCCAGCTTATTCCCTTCTGGGCATCTAGCCTGCTTTCCTCCCTTCCCCCTTAGGCTTCTGCCCTTGCTCAGATATTTTGTATAGTCTATTGATGACTATTTCTGTCCAGGATATATTTATTATCACTGATTGTCTCTGCTTTCCACATTCTTTCAGCTCAATGAGTTTCCTCCATTTAGTATGGTTAGGACTGGGAGAAAAGAATATAACAGGTTGAAGAGGAAGCCATAAAAATAATACTCCATAGCTCTAGCTCAACCCTTGATTCTTCTGATGTCACATTATGAAACATCTCTTTCTCATGAAATATCTCTCTTTCCCCTTCTTTACATCATGACCTTGTCATGGCACCGTGGCCAATGCTATACTACAGGATGCAATGGGAAAAACAGAAGGGTCACCTATAGGGAAGGAAGAGCTCTTGGGAAATAGAGGCATAGTTTTAATTGAATGTCCCTGGAGATGGTGAAGTCTGAATTGAGTCTTAAAAAAAAAAAAAAAAGGAAGGAAGGAAGGGAGGGAGGGAGGAAGTTAGAAAGCAAGTGATAATTATGCTCATTTAGAACATGTAGAAACAGGCTGGCAAATGGATGATTTCCATATAGTGATCTAAGTACTTTGGTAGATCTGGAGTGCTGTATGGTCTGTAAAGAGGGACTGGGGAAGTCTTTCTGTGGGGGCACTTAAGTTAAATATTTACAAACCAGATCCCCTACATCCAGGCCAAGAAAAAGATTTGCTCATGTGTCTCTCTTTCACTATCTCTTTTTCTCTGTCTTTGAACACTTATTTAACACACAGTGCTGGGTATTATTCCAGAACTGAGAAGTGCAATGTTTGAATAAGATAGATGAGGTGCATAATATGATGAGAGACAGGTGAGCAAATAAACAAGATAATTTCAGAGAACGATAGATATTATGAAGAAAATAAAACTTGATGAGCTGATAGAAAATAATTGAGGAGACAATTTTAGATTTTGTGGTTAAAAAACTAAATTGAATACACTGCCCTCTCAATTACCTTGAGTAAAAAATAACCTATACTTTATTCAGCAGGAACATGGTTTTTATTTTAAATGAGACATCTTTCTTCAGGTCAAAAATAAAGAGATGGTAATTCTTGATAGGTGTGCTAATGACACAGCTGTTTCCCAGCTCGTTATATTCACTAAATGGTAGTTCCCATTTTATAGAGGTGGCAATAATAGCATTTCACATAGCCTTTGAAATTAGTTGTTTGCCTCTTTTCTCCTCTAGAATGAATGTACATTCTTAAAGAGTTCATATTTTTGTAATCCAGAACTGCTAGTTCAGTGGGAGGAATGAAATCTTTTCTTTTTTTTCAACTCAATTACATGATAGGTGAATTGAAATTTAGATCACCCTGCCAATATTCATGATCCTCATAGGAGTGGGGGGAAAGCAAAATGTCATAGTACTGTGTGGTACAATCATATCTACCATTTGAGGCTCCTTTCCCTAAAGGCAGTGTATTGATTAAGCATTTTTTAGTAAACTGTTCTTTTCTCCATCACAATCATTGCAAAGTGGTTTCTGAACAAGAGTAGATGCAAAAAGAAACAGGAAAAAAAAAAAAAAAAACGATATAAGGACCTAAAAAGAAAACAGTGTCGACACACATCCATCTTTCATTTGCTCCTCAGATCTTTCTATTACAGGGCTTAACTACACTTCGTATAGAAATACTTCATAACCATTCATTATTTGCATATATAAATGGAATAAAAACAAATATTTATGTTATTACATAATGTATGAATAATTTTCAGTTGTAAAAATTAGTATTCTTTTTGTTAAGATTTTATAAATACTAATTAACAAGTGATCCATATCTGACATATCACTAAACCTTTTAGTGTGTAGATTTTTCAATATAAATTGATTGAAAAAAAAAATTTTTTTTTACATTTGTAGACTGTAAAAAGTATCACATAAATTTAGCACATATGGTAAACAAATTATTCTGAAAATACCAATTCTCCTTTCATTTGAAACAAAAATATACATGTTATTTCTTAAAATAATTTACATTTCTAAATCCAGATGGTAACTATAATAGACTCTTTCTTGAAAATAGTTAAAGATATTAAGGGAGATTCCAGCATTGTGACTTTTGAAATTGATTTAGAAGAATCACTTGTTAATATGTTGCTTCCTTCCTCCATTATAGTGAGTCTCTGTTTTAAGCATTTTTCAAAAACTACAGACAATATCCAGACCTATTTGACCTATTGAGATGTACTGCTGTATCATTTCTCCTGGAATGACATCTGGTTAATCTTTGATTGATGAGCCCTGAAAATTGTGCTTGCAAAATCATTGCAGACATTCATGACTGTCTTGATGAGAAAGTATCTTTTAATGGTTACTTTCAACAGGTTTTCTCCTAAGGTTTATATATCAAAAGCCACTTTGTGTCAGCTCTTGTGATAAGATAATGAAAGCTTCCCAGAATGGTATTACCTTTACTAGATACATCTTTTAAGCATCCTTTCATAGTTTTTTTTTCTCCAAGTTATAATTTTACTTTTTCTTTTCCAATGTTGAAAAAGAAATATAGCTAATTATATGTAAATGGTCTTTCTCTCTTTAAATATCCCAGTACCTTTCACAATTCACAATTTATTTATTTATTTATTTGGCTGTGCTGGGTCTTTTTTGGCAGCATGCGGGATCTTCATTGTCGTGTGTGGGATCTTCAAAAGTACAGAAAAGTTGGAAGAATGAGCATGTGCACATCTAATATATAGATTTAAGAACAGTTAGTGTTGGCCTCTATTTTCTTTACATATGTATGTGTGCATGTACAAAACACATGCCTAAGTGTTTGGTGAAACATTTGAAAGAAAGTTGTGGATATTATGAAACTTCACTTCCAAATACAGGATCTGGTGACTATCCATGCATTGCATGTGGTTGTTATGTCTATTTAGATCTTTTAACTGATTATTCTCTACAGCTTTTTTATCCCTGCCTTTTTTTTTCTTCTTCTTTCTTGCTGAGACTAGGCCAGTTCTCTTATATACCATCTCACATTCTGAAATGTGTTTGACTGTTTAAGTGTCATTTAACTTATTCCTTTTTCCTATAAACTGGAAGAAGTTAAGCCTAAAGGCTCAATGAAATTCTACTTTAAACATGTTTGGCTTCTACATGGTTGTACTTCATAGATGACCCTGTGACCTTCAAATGTCTAAGTATTCTATGTTTTATCATGTTAGGTGGTGTATAATATCAAGTTACTATGACTGATGCAAAGCTTGATCACTTGGTTAAGGTGGCAACATTTATATCTCTGCATCATAAAGGTTTACTTTCAATATTAAAATTAGCATAAACACACACATGTACACTCAAGTGCATGTAAAATTTTGAGCAGGTCAGTGGAGTGTATCAATCTTAAGTGTCTAGTCTTGATATTGTATTTTTGTTATGAAAGAGGTATCACTGGAGGAAATGGGAGAGAGTGTAAGGAATCTCTGTTTTTTTCTTAAAACTATAATGTGACTCTATAGTTACTTCAATATAAAAAGATTTTTTAAAACTTGTAGGTAATTTATGTGTTGGATTTAATAATATATATTACTAAAAATGAATAGATTTAGCCTAATAGTTGTTATTCATTAATATGAATTGTATTCCAGTAGGCTCAGTAATTATGCACATGATTGAGAGATATAGGATCTAGCATATGGTATGATTAAACAATGTCTGAACACTAAATTTTATAAGAAATTCTGATCATTTGCTTTTACTCTGTGCATTTGAAGAATGTGTAAGACAATGAGTCAGTCTAAATGGGGAAAGTGTTAGCACCAAGGCATATTTTTTCTTTTAACTGCAAACATGGCCATCGGTAATCTTGTCTTCAAATTTCCCTTTTATTCCTCTTGACCTTTCAAAAAAGCAGTGGCCTGGGACAGATGCTCTCTTAGGAGGCATCTCTAAGGATGTTTCTCTTAGGCTTAGAAGTCTTTGCTGGCTCCATTTCCTGCCCAGATTTACGTAGCTACCCATGACTGCTGGCTCCTTAACTCCAGTTACCTGTGAGATCACTTGATGATTCTGGCTTCCAAGGGTGGTTCCAGGGTGGAACTGGGGGTCTCAGAGGTGTCGTTCTGCCTTAGAAGCAGTGGAAGCAAATACAGGCCTACCACAGAGTAGAAGGCCAACATTTCTTCCTCTAATTTTAAGCATTCATTCAGATTGCTTTCCCCCTTATTATGCATATAGCTGCCATGATTTGGGCTTTCTTCCACTATTATTACATGTCTGATTTTGTTTTCTTAAGAAGCAGACTAATTTTGAACACCAGATTCCCCAGACACTCTCCAAGCCATATATTAAGTCCTCAAAAAAAAAAAGAAAATATATGATTTCTTATAAATAAATCTGTATTATAGTCATAAATATTTTTCTAATTTTTTTCACTGGTGAGTTCCCTTGATTTGATTAGAATGTCATTTTAATAAATAGTTTTGCACCCATATTAAGCAGTTACCTTGATTTAAGCAATCTTGGGTATATTTGTTATTCAACACATGTGATTTGATTAAAAAAAAATAAAGAGGTATGTCCATTAAATATGTTTAGTGCTCCTACACTTTGCAAGACACAGTACTCAAAGCTGGTAATTCAGTATCCCTGACAACCCACTGTTCTGGCACACGTAACACAGTGGAACAGTGGGAAGACTTCAAGACACAAAAACAATTATATAGTAACTGACTGTGTAAGTACTATAAAATTACAGACTATTGTGAAATAGTATAGTAGAGTCACCTAATTTCAATCAAGGAACAGCTAAGGCCTTTTTGTGGAAAGGATATTTTAGCTGAGAACTAATAGATGATTCACAATCAGTGAAAAGTATGAGGAAGGGAAAGAACATTCAAAGTGCAGCAAACTGCATAGGAGAAGTCTTGAGGAAGAAAAAAGCTTGACTCTATTGAGAAACCAGAAGGAAGCCCATGTGACTGGAACACCATGAACACAGAAGAACCCCGTAAGAGGCTGCACAGGGGCTAGGGGCAGGGCTGAGTTTGAATTCTGCTTCAGATGCAGTAGGAGGCAAACCAGTGGCTTTCAGTTGGCATTGCAGTCATCTGAGTGAAATACAATGGCAGCCTGAGTAGGATGGTGACAGTGATGATGTTGAGAAATCAACAGATTTGAGATGCTATTTTAGAAGTGGGAAGGACTAGAGGAAGCCTGAGGTGGCACAGCAGGAGGGGGCTGTGAGAACAGTGAATGCCTTCTGGAAACGTTCATGTTGAGACATGTGAGACATTCATAGATTTACAACAAGTTGGTTAAATAAACAAATATTATATTTTAGAAGAGAAGTAAAAGTAAGTCAGTTCTACTAATTGTTTTTTATAAAAAGGCCTGAAGACAGCATCCTCTACTGCAAGTACATCAGTAACATCATCATCTTCATATGCAGACAGCAGGAGGACACTTTTTCTGTACAGTTGTCAGCAAACAACGTGCAGATCAGATTATAAACCAGAATTTTAAAGGGAACAGAAGAAAAGCAAACTGTATTTCTCTTGTATGTTACTTTTTGTGATGTATACCATTGATTTGTTATCTTTGTGAACAAAATGGTCTGTCTGAGTCCCATACTACATGGAAAGAAAAATCTATTTATAAGCTCCAAAGTGTTCATATCTGAAGTGAAATATTGGTGTTTAAGTAGGAATTCCTATTTGGTAATTTTTAAGCACGATGCTTTTTTCACAAGTTGACTTTGCAAATGTGCTAGCTGTGATTATTTTTAGTGTATCCTATCCCTTCCCACCCTTTTCTATAAGAGCTATAGCCAAAAAGAGGTCAGAGGCAAGATATAAACAATATTTTTAGGGGGCTGTAGAGATGATTCTTCATTCTTTCCTTTACATCATAAGCCAAAACAAAACATATATTGTTTGGAAAGGTGAAAACATTTTTTTTTCATCCACCCATGGTTAAAAGTCCTTTATATATCATACCCTTGCAGAAAATGAAATATGTACTAATCATCTTTCTATTCATAGCACTTTTGTGTTCTTGTGACTCCCATATAGCTTTTAGCTTCTAAAAAAAAAAATCACTTACTTTAACTTTGCCCTTTCCTCCCTAACTTTTGTTTTCTTTCAAGAAATACTTACTGAGCTTCTACTATGTGCAAGGCACTTTCCTGGAAATAGGAAGCTATAAGGAAACAAAAGACAGACCCGTTTGCCATCATTGAGCTGCTGTGCTAGTGGAGAGAGAATGAACAAAAAATAAGTAAAACATGTATTGTGTAAAACAATGGAAATGTAATCAATAATGAAAAAGCAGAGGAGGGGAGAGAGTAAAAGCAAGTATGAGTGGGTGGAGTGAAGGGCTTCAATTTTAGATAAGGTGGTCAGAGAAAGTTTCATTTGGAAGGATAATTTGCACTGAGACCTCAATATTATTTTAAATATCCTCTCTCTGCAAATTAGTCACAAGCACTTTTTCTGAAGTGGCCATCTATAGTGACTGTAGTATGTGTTTACGTCATCTGTGACAGAACACTCACTAAATTATTTGTACCATTGAATGCTGCTAAACAGAGGAGTTTTGAATAAATTGAATAAAATCACAACCCGAGCATCTACAATTTATATGACTCTCTGCCAAGGCTACTATCAATGAGAAATAATCATGAATTCATCTATGCTTCCGCGTTACCTTGAGAAGATTTGCAAATTAACTCTGCTTATCTTGAGGAAGTAATTTCATTTCTTACATCATTAGTGGCATTTTGGGATTGTACTTCTATCTTCTGACTGCAGCCTATTTGTCCCAAAGAGCCACTGGCCCTGTCTCAGTATGGGGGAGATTCTGGCAATGTGAAGTGTTTCTCTGAGAAAAATTGGAATATATTTCCAGGATTTTTCATCCAATTTCTTCCTATTCTTCATCTTAAAGAGCTTTTCATTTAATTGTTCCATAAATAATCATGGTCATTTATTTCTTTGTCAGAATCCAGTAGGTTTTTAACCATTTTTATTTATTTTAGGATATATATTACAATAATTTAGAAATATTTTATGTGGAGATTGGAATGACTTTAACACCCAGTTAAAAACCCCTGTTGCAGCTAGACCAAGATGCTGTTTTTGTTTTAAATTATCTGAATATCATCTGCTGACATTAAAGTTTGGATCTTAATGCCCATACATATTTTCTTAGATCAATCTTTTCATGAAATAACTTTGTAATTTAAAATCAGCTTAATGTATCTCCTGCACGTGGATCAAAACATTTATTAATTCAGGATACCTGGTACTATGGAAATTATCAGCATAAGGTTAATAACATAAGGAGATGTTGTGGGAAGGAGATGCATGTCTAGAGCCAAAATATGACTAAAATTTGAAGAAGAAATAAGGAACAAGACAAAATTGTAAACAGAACTATAAACAGGAAAACCAGGGTACCTAGTTTCAATATAATTTTAACAATAATCACCAAGAGTTTTAATGCTACCATGCGCCAGATCCTCAGAAAGTCCTTTACATTTAATATAGTAATCATACTATGAGTCAGTTACTGGTAATAACTCAGTAACTAGCACCTCAACAAAGGTGACACAGTTATCAAGGAACAGAACAAGAATAGAATGTGAGCTCAGTCATTAATTAAGCTACTTCCTCATTTTGTTGTTGTTGTTGTTGTTTTTTTATTCAGTAGTCAGGACTTCCTCTGACCACAGCCGGGAAATGTTCTCTCTGATTTTTTTTTAATTAATTAATTAATTTACTTATTTATTTTGGGCTGTGTTGGGTTTTCATTTCTGTGCGAGGGCTTTCTCTAGTTGTGGCAAGTGGGGGCCACTCTTCATCATAGTGCGCGGGCCTTTCATTATCGCGGCCTCTCTTGTTGCGGAGCACAGGCTCCAGATGCGCAGGCTCAGTAGTTGTGGCTCACGGGCTTGGTTGCTCTGTGGCATGTGGCATCCTCCCAGACCAGGGCTCGAACTCGTGTCCCCTGCATTGCCAAGCAGATTCTCAACCACTGCGCCACCAGGGAAGCCCCCTACTTCCTCCTTTATCTATAAATAGCAAAATAAGTAGAGAAGACAGCCCATTATAACTAGAGCAAAGTGCAATTATTCAAAGATTATTGACAATTTTAATATTTGGGATTGATTTAGATAGGAAGAAATCTCCTTTTTATCATATCACCTGAAATCCAAGAATCCTTAGTAGATTGTGTGTGTGTGCATGAATGAATATATGAATAACTGACAAATTCTGGGAAATCTACTCAGTCTAAACTATTCTTAGCCAAAAGCTTGGGAAAGCTCTATAATAAATCACTTGCTAATACCTAAGCTAGGGGAAGAGAGCAGAGAACAATTGAAATGGAAGTATTTTTGTGATATGCACTTATCTAAATAGTACAAATATATAACTTGCAAGTAAAACTCTGCTTGTAAATACTGAAATAAAATGTAATAGTAAATTTTAATTTACTGGAAAATAATTTTTTTAAATATACCTAGTTTTTCTAATATTAAAGCACTTTGGATAGTTTCTAAATTATTCCAAAATTTTCAATAAAAAACAATTTAATGTCATCAGATATACATTTTGGGGAAAGAGTTTTTGCCCTTAGTGAGAATTTATGGTGAAAACTATTGTGTGTAGTCTAATTATTAAGTCAACAGTATTTATAAATACCTGCTATGTAGCAAGTCATATATATTATTCACTAGAGATAAGAGTAAACACATTTAATATAAAACGGCCTGTGCTATGACTGAGTGAAGTACAGGTTATTATGAGAGCGAATAAGAGAGGCAATTGACCCAGATTGGAATCCACTCTGATGATCTTCCTTCAAGATTACTTTGTTCATTTAAGGTGACAATATAATTTATCATCAAAACCAGGACACATTTGAAGGTGAAAGAGGACTCTAGTTATAATTACATGGGAAAGTAGTTGTAACATGGGCATACCAGGAGGCATGGCCTCCCTATTTCATCCCAACACTTCAGGTGGAGATCTTGCATATGTCTATAAATGCAAAGGTGCATGTGTTCGTATGCTGCTCTTATATTTTGGAAAGCTCACTTAATCCACAAATCTGGCAGGGACTTGTCTGTGCTACCTCTGTTTTTCAATCTAGAAAGCCCTGGAGATAATGTAAACTGCCAAGATTAAGTATTTTTACATTATCTTTTTAACCACAATGTATGGATTAGACATTGGGTAGTTTACTACAGAACGTTTGTGATCATTCTGGGCAAGGTAGCTGTTTCTTTGACTGTTTTGATACAGGCCAGTGATAACAGCACTAGCTTAGCTGTGAAAGCATTAAACCATCACACAGGGAAATTCCCCAAGGCCTCACCTTTGTTGAAAGATACTTGTGTTTGGTTTGTAGGACCAGTGGTTTTGGCGAGTAAGAAACAACAGGGTGATGGATGGATACCCCATGCAAATTACTTACTTCTGGCGGGGCTTGCCTCCTAGTATCGATGCAGTTTATGAAAACAGTGATGGGAATTTTGTCTTCTTTAAAGGTAAGGAATGTTTCCCATGTCTTGCTCTGCTGTATCTTGGTCATTTTGCCCAGGGCTTTGCTGCAGATATAGAGATGAATAAGTAAAGCCTGTTGAGTGAGGTTAGGTAGTTAATTCATTTTATAAAATAAACCACATATGTTGGCTACAAATATAAATGAAGTAAAATCAAAGATAATTTTTAATTCTCTAAGTTATATTTTCTCATTTGGTATCCTCATTTGTAAGTCAAATTTAGGAGGCATTGTGATCGCTTAGAATTTTTAGATTTGACTTAAAAGCACCAGAAAAATAAATACACAAATAAGTGAATGAATGAATGAATTAAAAGTCATTTTTCTATTAACTAAGGGATTTGGGTTTTCTTTTTTTAAGAGCATTTGGAGTTGCTTGCTGTTTTTATGCAATGAAATCCATTTCACTTCTTATTTTCATATATAATCTCTTAAACTTTACTTGATTTAGTCAGTTTATGTTAAATAGTTTTCAATAAACTAAGAAATTGCTCATAAAGACAAGGAAAACTTATGAGTAGAAAAAATTCACCCAATCATTTTACCCAATCAAATTTATTATTTGTTATTTATCTGAGTGACAAAATTCAATTGCACAAATACTGATGTCTAACATGCAAAAGTGAAATTATCTGGTAAAGTGAACTTAAGTCAAGTGACTGGTACTCCATCTTCTAAACTTACTAATATTCAAAACAATAAATCTTAAGTCTATTAGGGAGGACAGGGAACACAGACTGACTGAGTTGTAGGACTGAGAGAATTGTGAAGAGAACATGATCTGAGGAAAACTAGAGTGAAGAATGAATATGATTGAATGGATTGACCAAGAGCCTACAGGTCTGAGAATAAGCTCAAATAAGGATTGAGATTGAGGGAAAAGAAAAGGGATCTTAACCAAAAAGAAAAAGGCAATTATTCTCAGGATCAAACTAGAAGAATTATAGCAGTGATGAGGGTAATGAAAACACAGGGTTTGAGAAACACTTGTGATATTTTAAGTGAAGTCCAAACAACACATGTAAAGTGAAAGTGTATACTCAGAATTTATCTTTACAAATTATAACTTGAGAAAGAGGGGTATAGTACATTAATTATAAGAACATGATGATCCTGCATTCATTCTGCCAATTTTGAGGACTTGCTAGCTGTAAGAACTGAACAGCTACTCAGTTCCCTTTGCCTCGGTTTCTCCACTTGGAAAATGGGATTAGTAGTGCTTGCCATTTTAGGATTAAAGACTAAATTAATGACTACATGTGAAGTGCTTGGTACATGCGAGCTGTCAATAAATGCCAACTATTACTGCTGCTGGTGTGATTACTATTAATATTCCTGCCCTCCTGCTATCTATAATAAGTGTATAAAGGAAGTAACCAAAAAAAAAAAGCAATTATTCTCAGGATCAAGCTAGAAGAATTCATAGTAGTGAGGAGAGTAATGAAAACACAGGGTTTGAGAGACTCGTGATATTTAAGTGAAGCCCAAACCATCCATGTACTGTATCATTGTGGAAATGTACATGTACTGTACCATTGTGGACAAAGAAAGGATACATCTAAAGGTTCTGAATCTTACGGGCATGATATTTGGAGAAAAATTACCCTCGCATACACTCTTCTTTGGTCCTGAGCTCGGTAGCAGCAGAAAAAAGTGAAGAATAAACCCTAGGCAGCCTATGGCTTGAGGGCTGTCCCATGGGGCCCTGTCTCATCACAGGATGAATAGTGCTCTCTGACAAAACTGCCTGAGGAGAAACTGCCACAGTCATAAATCAGTGTTCCTACAGTTCTTTATTGCCTCAGGGCCTTCTCACTTTTTTCATGTTGTCTCTCCTCACTCACTCGCTCTGGAATGGCTAGCTCCGTTTCATCTTTAAACAGCTGGCATAAAAGGGACCTCCACAGAGTGCCCTCCCTGCCCACTCCATTTAAAGCAGTATCTTCCAACTTGCACAGCTCTTGTAAAAAATTGAAATTATCTACAGCATTCAAATGTAAATTTCACGAGAGATGGAGCTTGTTTATATTTTCTTGCACACCACTATATTTTCAGTTCCCAGAACAGTGCTGGGTACATAATAGGTGCTTAACAAACATTTTAATGAAAACAATATTGTTAAATATTAATTTGACTCAATAAGGTATTTCTTATGTCATCACGCTAACAACAGGAACAACTCTGTCTCTTGTCACATATATATTAAACTTTAAGAAAGTTTAGCTTGTTAGTGGTGTCATCATTTTTTTTTTCTTTTTTTTTTTTTTGTGATACATGGGCCTCTCATTGTTGTGGCCTCTCCCATTGCGGAGCACAGGCTCTGGATGCGCAGGCTTAGCAGCCGTGGCTCATGGGCCCAACTGCTCCGCGGCATGTGGGATCTTCCCCAACTGGGGAACGAAACTGTGTCCCCTGCATCGGCAGGCGGACTCTCAACCACTGAGCCACCAGGGAAGCCCAGTGGTGTCTTCTTGATATATTATCTGTACCAGGAAATGTCTAATCTTAGAACTTTGTCACTCCAAGGACCCTGCTGTGATGTTTCCTTCCTCCAATTTACTCTCCACATTACCTTCAAATAAACCTTCTCCAAACCCAGCTATGAACATCAGCTCCCTTATTCCAAACACCATTGATTAGGCAGAGGGAGCCATAAGCTCTGGTTGTTTCCAATAAGACCACTCCCTTCCCTGGTATCTATCTCATTATTGGCAGGAGAGTTTAGAGTCCTAGAACCCTGAGATTTGGGTGACACACCACTCCCTTTCCTACCCTTCTCACAACAGTCACAATCAAAATGAGTGTCTCAGCTTGCCTCCATCTCTTTATGGCCTTTATCACCTCAAAGTCTAGATAATCAGATTAACTCTCACGCCAAGACCATCATCGCCATCTTGCTCTATGGACCTTGAGACCACCTCATCTCTAGCAGTCCAATTTCCGTCCCTGTTTAATTTTCTACATATCATCCAGCAAACTATGTTTCACT
Source organism: Phocoena sinus (assembly GCF_008692025.1). Taxonomy (NCBI): domain Eukaryota; kingdom Metazoa; phylum Chordata; class Mammalia; order Artiodactyla; family Phocoenidae; genus Phocoena; species Phocoena sinus. The sequence goes on along the minus strand of NC_045779.1, from coordinate 31,460,229 downwards.
TATTTATTGCTCATCTGTATCCCTCTCAATAGAATATCAGTTCATAAGGTCAAGGTTTTCTCTAGTTTTTTTTTCTTTTAAATACTGTTGTACTGACAAAGGAGTAATCTCCAAAATATACAAGCAGTTCATGCAGCTCAATATCAAAAAAACAAACAACCCAATCCAAAAATGGGCAGAAGACCTAAATAGACATTTCTCCAAAGAAGATATACAGATTGCCAACAAACACATGAAAGGGTACTCAACATCATTAATCATTAGAGAAATGCAAATCAAAACTACGATGAGGTATCACCTCACACCGATCAGAATGGCCATCATCAGAAAACCTACAAAAAATAAATGTTGGAGAGGGTGTGGAGTAAAGGGAACCCTCTTGCCCTGTTGGTGGGAATGTAAATTGATACAGCCACTATGGAGAACAGTGTGGAGGTTCCTTAAAAAACTAAAAATAGAACCACCATATGACCCAGCAATGCCACTACTGGGCATATACCCTGAGAAAACCATAATTCATAAACAGTAATGTACCATAATATTCAAAGTAGCACTATTTACAGTAGCCAGGACAGGGAAGCAACCTAAGTGTCCATCAAGAGATGAAGGGGTAAAGAAGATGTGGCACATATATACAATGGAATATTAGTCAGCCATAAAAAGAAATGAAATTGAGTTATTTATAGTGAGGTGGATATACTTAGAGACTGTCATACAGAGTGAGGTAAGTCAGAAAGAGAAAAACAAATACCATATGCTAACACATATATATGGAATCTAAAAAAAAAAAAAAAATAATGGTTCAGAAGAACCTAGGGGTAGGACTGGAATAAAGATACAGGCATAGAGAATGGACTTGAGGACACAGGGAGGGGGAAGGGTAAGCTGGGACGAAGTTAGAGAATGACATGGACATATATACACTACCAAATGTAAAATAGATAGCTAGTGGGAAGCAGCCACATAGCACAGGGAGATCAGCTCAGTGCTTTGTGTCCAACTAGAGGGGTAGGATAGGGAGGGTGGGAGGGAGGCACAAGAGGGAGAAGATATGGGGATATATGTATATGCATAGCTGATTCACTTTGTTATACAGTAGAAATTAACACACCATTGTAAAGCAATTTTACTACAATAAAGATGCTAAAAAATAAACAAACAAGCAAACAAATAAATAAATAACGAGCAAAGGAGGTATACAATTATAGCATATAGAGAGCTTTAGAATAAACCTTATTCTGAGTACATATTAAGTGCCACTAAACATCTGTCAACTGACGGGCAGGGAAAGCAAGCCTCTTAAACCACAAAATAAACATTTTCTAAGTGAAAAATAAATAAATAAATAAATAAATAAATAAATACTGTTGTATCCCCAAGATCTTAAACCAGGAGTTGACAAACTTTTTCTGTAATGACCAAATAGGAAATATTTTAGCCTTTGAGGCCCATACCATCTCTATTACATATCTTTTTATTTTTTTTAACCTTCTAAAATGTAAAAACTCTTCTTAGATCATGGGCTGTACAAAAACAGTTCATTTGTCCGAGTTTGCTGAACTCTGTTTTAAACAATAACTGGAATGTAGTAAACACTAAACAAATAATTATTGAATGAATGAAGAATAAAATTCAAGTCCCAATCTGTGTTTATATTCACAGCTCTATACACATTGGTCTCAGCCTATACCAGCCATCCTGGATAACTGTTACTAATGTGTTTAAGCATTATTCTTCTCCAAGTTGTTCTTTTCTTTGGCCCTCTTTCCCTTTTTTTTCTTTCTCCTTTATGTTTTTCTCTTCTAATCTGTACTATACAGCAGTACTTGTACTTAAGTAGCTTAGCCTTTTATTCCTTCTGCTTACCTGATGCCCATGTTGGTACACAAAGTTATTTAATCATATATTTCCTAAATGTACTTAGTATTAGCCTTGCTTTCATCTTACATAAGAATTTGAAGGTGTGGATTTGAATATAACCATAAACTAATATTATAATTTTAGTTATAAAATATAAATACTGTTTTAGTAATATAAATAAAGCATGTTATATTCAAGTGAACTTTAATAAATATCTTAAGAATAGGAAGCTGCTAGATACAATTAAAACTTCATATTTTGGTATAATGTGTGTAATTTTTGAACTTTGGGCAAAATTGTATGTGTTTGTATGTCATATGCAGTGGGAGTTGCCAGTACACAATTATAAAAACATATATTGCTTGCCTTCTATAGATGTGCTCAGTTTTATATTCTTAATAGAATTTTATTGAGTTTTGTTATGTAAAAGTGTAGTATAAGGGTGGTCTCTGCTTCCAGCCAAGATGTAATAATAGGGATCAGATTTATCCTTCCACCTAAAATCAACAAAAATTGGACAAAGTATATAAAGTGATGATTTTCACGACATTGAACATCAAGAAATAAAGGCAGTGAATCTTGAGAGTTAAAAACAAAGAGAAATAAGCCCAGAAACCATCCCACTTTCCTGTCTTGAAAGAATTTCCAGGCTGTGGCCCAACATACAGAAATCCAAGCAGAGCTCAGAAGATTCTCTCAGTTGAGGAGATAGAGCTGAGAGTCAAGTGAGAATAAGGTGGCTATAGTTCACAAGACAAAGTAATGCAGAGGAAAGAGCTGCACAGAGTGAAGACCCAGAGATTATCAAAGAAAACTCCTAAGGGATGGGAGAGAGAATTGGTCAGCATATGTGTGTAAGGATGCAACTGAAGTCTGGAGAAAGAATCTTGTGATAGATATAAAAGAAGCAATGCCTGACCCTCACATAGGGCTAACAGTATTTGTTCCTACCAGTCACGTGTTGTCCATGGGCACTGGATAGAGTACTGAGAAGAGTCTTGCCTCAGTAGTGGGGAATAATTATCCCAGAAGGAGCACTATTTCAGTCCTACCTAACAAATCTTAAAACACCTGAAGTAATCAAATTGTTTCTAAGTAACAGTCCTAGAACAAAGCTCAAGAATAATTATAGGGATATAAAAATATTCACCCAACCAGGCAAAATTCACAATGTCTGACTTTTCCCATAAGATCAGGAACAAGACAGGGGTTTCCATGCTTATCAATTCAATTCAACATTTTACTGGAGGTTTTACCTAGTGTAATAAACATAAAGTAAAACTGTCAAAATGTTCACAGACAACATGACTGTCTATGTAGAAAATTGGATGCCATCAACCAATTATCTATAATTGATCAGTGAGTTTAGCAAAATTTCAAGATATAAGACCATAATACAAAATTTAATTGTATTTCTATATGTTTTCAAGACTGTGAAGGGTCTAAGACTTTACCCTATTTGTAAGCTAGCAAGTTAGCCTGCCATACTTACATGAATGTTGGCAGAAGACATGAGATTCCTGACTCAGAGAAAAAGAAAGACTCAAAAGCAGTAGCCATTTGTATGAGTTCCCTGAGCCCCAGTTCTCAAAGGGTGACATGAACTGGGCCTGTTAACAGCTATACTTGTAATCAGTTACGTGCAGGAGAGGAGCCACAAGCTTAGAGAACCTACATTTTTTTTTTAACATCTTTATTGGAGTATAACTGCTTTACAATGTTGTGTTAGTTTCTGATGAATAACAAAGTGAATCAGCTATATGTATACATATATCCCCATATCCCCTCCCTCTTGTGTCTCCCTCCCACCCTCCCTATCCCACCCCTCTAGGTAGTCACAAAGTACTGAGCTGATCTCCCTGTGCTATGTGGCTGCTTCCCACTAGCTATCTATTTTACATTTGGTAGAGTATATATGTCAATGTCACTCTCTCACTTCCTCAATAAGCAGTAAGCTGCTTAACCTTTCCCCAGAGGGTGCCTTTTATTTATTTAATTGAAGAGTAAACAAACCCTCCCTTTATTGTGGAGGGAGATGCTTTCTCTATAACCCAAGATTGTTGATATACAAACATCTTTGGAAATAAAGTCCAAAAGAAAGGCATTATCAGTGCCTCTGCTCATGAGACATACTGAGAAGCAAGTGACGTAGGGATAATTTTCTCCCGTCACATACTAGCAAAGAATAATCAATAATTGAAATAAAAATAAATAAATAAAATGACATCAAAAATATCAAATATTTAGGGATCAATCCAAATAAAATGTGTATGACCTAGACACTGAAAACTACAAAAATTTGCTAAATGAAAGTGAAGAAGACAAATGGACAAATATGCCTTATTCATGGCTTCAAGAACTTGATATTATTACAATGTCAATTCCTGCTAAATTTATCTATAGATTCAGTACAATCCCAATAAAAATCTCAGCAGGCTTTTTGGTAGTTACTGTTAAGCTGATTCTAAAATTCATATGCAAATTCAAAAGACCTAGTATAGACAAAACCTGTTTGAAAATACTACTTGATTTCAAGTCTTATTTATTTATTTCTTTTTGGCCTTGCCATGCAGCTTGTGGGATCTTAGTTCCCCCACCAGGGATCAAACCTGGACCCCCTGCAGTGGGAGCTTGAATTCCTAACCACTGGACCACCAGGGAATTACCTCAGTTCTTATTTTAAAGCTACATTAATCAAGACAGTCTGTCATTGGTGTAAAGATAGAAAAACTAGATCAGTGAAACAAAATAGAGAGTCCAGAAATAGACTAAAAATATATATGAACAAGTAATTTCTGACAATAATACAGAGAAAATTTAGTGGAGAAAAGATAATTTTTCAACAAATGGTACTGAGAACATAGGATGCTCATATGCAAAAAAATAAATTCTAATCCACACCTTGTACCATATATAAAAATGAATTCTAAGTGGTCCAAACCTAAATGTAAGACATATAACTGTAAAACAACAGAAAAAATTAGGATAAAAATATATGTGACTATGGCTTAAACCAAAATTTCTTATATTTAATGCCAAAATCACAATTCATAAAAGAAAATGGTAAATTGGACATCAAAATTTTTTAAATTTACTCTTCAAAGACACTAAGAGAATAAAAAGACATGCCATTAACTAAGAGAAAATATTTGCAAACACATATATGAAAAAGGATTTGTATCCAGAATATGTAAAGAATTCTCAAAACTCAATAAAAAGAAAGCAAGCAGCTCAAAAATAAGCAAAGGGTTTGAACTGAAACTTCAACAAGGATAATGTACGGATGCCATGTAAGCACATGAAAAGATACTAAGCAATATTAGTATTAGGGAAATGTAAATTAAAACCACTATAAGATGCATATTTGTTAGAGTGGCTAAATTTAAAAAGACAGACCATGCCAAAGCAACCATGCCCAGCTGACAATTTCTTTAAAAGTTAAACATACAGACACCATTGCACTCAGACATTTTCCCAAGATAAATGAAAACATTTGTGCAAAGACATCTACACAAATATTCAAAGGAGACATATTTGTGTTAAACAAAAACTGAAAACTATTCATATATCCTCAATAGGTGAATAGATAAACAAACTATGGAATATTCATATAATGGAATACTACTCAGCAATAAAAAAGGATGAACTACTGATTTGTACTATAAATGAATGAAGCTCAAATAATTATGCTTAGTTAAAAACTTCAGACAAAAAAGGAGTACATGCTGTACTGTTATATTAATATAAAATTCTAGAAAGTGCAAACTAATCTATAGTGATACGAAGTACCTCAGTGGTTGCCTAAGGACAAGTGAGATATATTGGGCAGTATGGAATACAGAGAGGCATAAGAAAACATTTCAGGATGATGAACATGTTCGTTATCTTGATTATATAGATCTGCTGGATATGCTGACAGATATATACATATGTTGAAACAAATTACATATTTTAAACATGTGCTGTTTATTGCTTGTCACATTAGTTTATGTTGGAATAGTTTAAGTATTTCATAAATTTAAATATATTGGTGACCATGGGTAGTAAAATTTTATTCCTTCATTGTTCCACAGCATATTAATTATGAGCATCCAAATTAATACTGTTCTGGTTTAGTCACTTACTTAAGCCCAGTGATAATCAAGCAGGGTGTCCCCATATAGCAGAGATGCCTCATTCTCCAGCAACCTCTCTTCTTGGTTAAAGTTCTTGTGCTATTGAGAACAGTAACATGAGAAATTAACTAAATATTAATATAGAATTAATCCATTTACTGCAGATATCATATTTAAAATTATATAATCTCAATTTAATTTAGATGTTACAACTTACAATGATTATATTTTCAAATAAGTGTTCGTATTGGAAATGACTATATAACATATTTTGATGTCTACATTTTGAATAATTCCATATTTTTTATTACTTATCTATGTTCTATTTCTTGCTCTCTATTCCATTTTCCCTAGTCTTATTTTTGTTTATATTTTACCATTTTATCACATTTTTGCATAATGAAACAAGGTATAAGTAAGTAGTTAAATATCTTAAGAAATTTTCTTTTTAACCTCACATCTATAGTTGTTTTTGTTTTTTCCTTAAGAAGGCAGTTCTTAATATCTCCCTTCACTGGTCAAGATGCTACTCAGTATAGATGTGTATAATTGAGTGTAAGGCTGGTTGTATAAACTGCGGGCCTTTCCACTCCATGCTAGCCAGTCTCATTGTTTGGTATACGTGACACAGGATATACCTGTCATTGTTTAGAATAATGATGTCTAAACAGACCCTCTCATTCCTCTACTTGATATTTATCAGTGAACTGAGTCAGTCTCTTCTATTTATGTTCAAAAGTTGGTTTATTTAGTGAGAAAGCCCCAGAAATAGAAAATGTATTGCCCTTCTGGGAAGTAATATACTTTTCTCCAGCAACTTAATGTACTACACACTTTGTGCTAGTCAGCTGTCTGAATATCACCCAGGCAAATCCTGTGTAATAGAGTCATATTTTAAAAGCACAATCAAGCCAGATGTTTATATCCTCGATTACTAGTCATGTTCAGGCTGAATGGTTATGAGTTAATAATATCAAAAATCTATGTTAGAAATTGAGCTGGTGTAAAGTCCTTCAAGAGTTGGACGTAAATTTAAAAAACACTTTCAGTGTTGTCCAAATCAGTAGTAGTCAAAATTAAGTAGTTAAAAAATTGTCTCAAAAGTTATCTCATATTGTTGCTATCACTCAATAACTTTTAAGCAGGACTTAACCTATTTGACATTTTTGTTTCAAGAGGCAAAAATCTCTTATAGAATAAGAACCAAAATATCTGAGGCAGAAAAGAGGAGGGTAATAAAATTTGGGAATAAGAAAGGAATACAAAAGATACATATCAAAAGAGAAGAGTTGTCTAAAATATGTGATACCACAAGATGACAAAAAAAGAAAACTTTTGCTTAAGAAATGGTTTATGTGACTTGCATTACTACTTTATTTCAAATGCTCATAAACTGCAATTTATTTATGCTGCTTACAAATTATCACTTTTGAAAGACTTAGGAAATGCTAATGAAGTTCATTTAAGGTAGAAATACATTGCTTCTTACATAGTAAAATGGATAATCTAAAAGATCTTTTAATATAAATAGATGAATATAGGATTACTTATTTCTGTATAGGAAATAATGGAAAATTGATGCCTAAAAAGTTACATTAAATTAAGAAATTTACATTTAGTGGCCTTGGTGTACACAATAATAGATTTATAACATGTAAACTGTGCTATTTTTTTGAATTAAAAATATTCAGAAAATTTTAATATTAATATTTTATATGACATGAAGTGACCATCTAAACCAAGGGGCCAAACATTTAATATTTGAAAATTTCCCTTGGTATTTTACCTCTATGTATTTATAATTATTTAGAAAATCTATTGTATGATTTTCTTATGGCAGTTTTTATTTATACTTCAAACTGCAATATTTTTTCATCAATAGTGCTTCTATGTCGAAATGTTCCTCATTTTCAAAAACTTTTGCCACATACTTTTATTTCCTGTGTTTGAGTTTGAGTTCCCTGGAAAGCAAACACTATGATAAAGTTACAGGGTGGGAAGTAAACCTGTGAAAGATAAAGAGGGAGGAAGCAGGACTGGCACAGTGTCTTGGCAAACCCAACAAGGAACTCCAGGGCAAAGATTGCCCACTAGAGAAGTCCCAGGTAGGGCAGAAATAGCCAGAATCTAGTACCTGCTGTGCTCAGTCAGGAAGCTGGAAGCTGCCTGGAAGCTGCCCAAACACAGCATGGACCGACAAAAGGCACTCAGCTGACTGCTTGGCCTAACTATCAGATCCAAAGGCATTCAGCTGAATGGCCAGTTCTTTATTCAAGGGAGATCTAAGCCACTCACCTCAGTGTCTGCCACATTTGGATAAGTATTCAAATACTTCTCTGGATAAATTCTCTGCTTACTTGATAATAAATGCTAGTAATGAAAAGTGGCATGACCTCCAAAATTGGGTATGTATTCAAATTTCTTGAGTAACCTACCTATAAACAATATAGAAATTAAAAGGTAATCCATAATTTCTCTTTCAGATATTTCATCATTAGTGTATAGGAATGCAGGAGATTCTGTTCTTTAATTTTGTATCCTGCTGCTTTACAAAATTCATTGATTAGCTCTAGTAGTTTCCTGGTAATATCTTTAGGATTCTCTATGTATGGTATTATGTCATCTGCAAACAGTGACAGTTTTACTTCTTTTCCAATTTGGATTCCTTTTATCTCTTTTTCTTCTCTGATTTGATTGCTGTGGCTAAAACTTCCAAAACTATGTTGAATAATACTAATGAGAGTGGGCAACCTTGTCTTGTTCCTGATCTTAGTGGAAATGTTTTAAGTTTTTCACCGTTGACAATGATGTTGGCTGTGGGTTTGTCATATATGGCCTTTAAGGAAACACTCCCATTTACCATTGCAACAAAAAGAATAAAATACCTAGGAATAAACCTACTTAAGGAGACAGAAGACTTGTATGCAGAAAACTATAAGACACTGATGAAAGAAATTAAAGATGATATAAACAGTTGGAGAAATATACTATGTCCTTGGATTAGAAGAATCAATATTGAGAAAATGACTATACTACCCAAAGCAATCTACAGGTTCAATGCAATCCATATCAAACTACCAATGACATTTTTCACAGAACTAGAACAAAAAACTTCACAATTTGTATGGAAACACAAAAGACCCCGAAGAGCCACAGCAATCTTGAGAGAAAAAAACAAAAAAACAAGAGAGCTGGAGGAATCAGGCTCCCTGACTTCAGACTCTACTACAAAGTTACAGTAATCAAGACAGTATGGTACTGGCACAAAAACAGAAACATAGGTCAATAGAACAGGATAGAAAGCCCAGAAATAAACCCATGCACATATAATCACCTTATCTTTGATAAAGGGGGCAAGAATATACAATGGAGAAAAGACAGCCTCTTCTATAAGTGGTGCTGGGAAAACTGTACAACTATATGTAAAAGAATGAAATTAGAACATTCCCTAACACCATTCACAAAAATAAACTCAAAATGGATTAAAGACATAAATGTAAGTCCAGACACTGTAAAACTCTTACAGAGAAACAAAGGCAGAACACTCTATGACATAAATCACAGCAAGATCCTTTTTGACCCACCTCCTAGGGAAATGGGAATCAAAACAAAAATAAACAAATGGGACCTAATGAAACTTAAAAGTTTTGCACAGTAAAGGAAACCATAACCAAGATGAAAAAGACAATCCTCAGAATGGGAGAAAATATTTGCGAATGAAGCAACTGACAAAGATTACTCTCCAAAATATACAAGCAGCACATGTAGCTCAATATCAAAAACACAAACAACCCAATCCAAAAATGGGCAGAAGACCAAAATAGACATTTCTCCAAAGAAGATATAGAGATGGTCAAGAGGCACATGAAAAGATGCTCAACATCACTAATCATAATCATTAGAGAATTGCAAATCAACACTACAATGTGGTATCACCTCACACAAGTCAGAATGGCATCATCAAAAAATCTACAACCAATAAATGCTGGAGAGGGTGTGGAGAAAAGGCAACCCTCCTACACTGTTGGTGGGAATGTAAATTGATACAGCCACTATGGAGAACAGTATGGAGGTTCCTTAAAAAACTAAAAATAGAACTACCATATGACCCAGCAATCCCACTACTGGACATATACCCTGAGAAAACCATAATTCAAAAAGAGTCATGTACCACAATGTTCCTTGCAGCTCTATTTACAATAGCCAGGACATGGAAGCAACCTAAGTGTCCATCAAGTGATGAATGGATAAAGAAGACGTGGCACATATATACAATGGAATATTACTTAGCCATAAAAAGAAATGAAATTGAGTTATTTATAGTAAGATGGATGGACCTAGAGACTGTCCTACAGAGTGAAGTACATCAGAAAGAGAAAAACAAATACCATATGCTAACACATATATATGGAATCTAATAAAAAACAATGGTTCAGAAGAACCTAGGGGACAGGAATAAAGACACAGATGTAGAGAATGGTCTTAAGGACACAGGGAGGGGGAAGGGTAACCTGGGATGAAGTGAGAGAGTGGCATTGACACCTATACACTACCAAATGTAAAATAGATAGCTAGTGGGAAGCTCGGTGCTTTGTGACCACCTAGAGGGGTGGGATTGGGAGGGTGGGAGAGAGACGGTAGAGGGAAAGCATATGGGGATATAAGTATACAGATAGCTGATTCACTTTGTTATATAGCAGAAACTAACACAACAATGTAAAGCAATTATACTCCAGTAAAGTTGTTAAAATTATTTTTTAATTTAAAAAAATTGAAAAAAATAATAAGAATGAAAATAAAATGTAACCAAATAATGGGCATTGACGTCAGTCAATTAATTATTGACATTATTAATTATTGACATTATTTATTTGTGTAGGTAGAAGGCAAATTTGTTCAGCCGAATATTGTGTTATATAAGAAGTACCATTTATTGGGTACTATGAGCCAAATACAGTTTGGGTATATTATACATTTGATCTATCATTATTTCCAGAACTTTTTATGAGAGGTGCTAGTATTTTATGTACAAATTAGGAAAGGAAGCCTCAAATTTAGTGACTTGCCCAATATCTCACAGCTAATAATTGGTATAGCATTCATCCCCTAGTTCTGATTTCAAAGCTGTTGAATGTTCCACTAAACCACAGAGACTAATAAAGAATATATTATTTATGATAATTTTTTAAAAATGTATAGTGTTCTCAAAGAATGTATCAGTGTTGAACAGTAATCAGCCAAGTAAAATTTAGTGGATAATCCACGTACAGGCTCATTTTATATGAATAAAAGCCAGCCAATGTGAAATTATGTTCTAATTTTTTATGTAAAAGGTCGCATAGTAAATACTTTTGACTTTGCGGATCATAAGGTCTCTATCATAATTACTAAATGCTGTTGTTACATGATGAAAGCAAATTAAACAATATGTGAATGAATTGGTGTGTCTATGTTCAGATAAAATTTTATTTACAAAAACAGGCAGCAGCTGGTGGCCCTAGTTTACTGACCACTCTTGTAATAGAAGATACAAAATATAAATGTATAAGTAGAGTTTTGTAGACTCTGAGGAGACAAAAATACAGTTGATTGTTTTAAAAACTTGGTAATTTAAAAAAGGTATCTAATTCATGGGGATACAATGAGCAAGGCATGAGCATAATACAGTGGATTAATTAGTAAACACTTCCAAAAATAAATGTGGAATTGATAAAGTTGATAAAGGGGAAAGGAAGCAGGAAATTATCAGCAATTCTGAGAGCCAGACAGAGTGTATGCATGTTCTGTTTTGAAAGTCAATTTGGAATTAAGTTAAGCACTGAATTAAGAGACCTGGACTGTAGTACAAATCTATTAGCAATTGGTTGTGTGATTTCAAGCACATAACTTTTTTGACTTGTAAAATAAATGTGTTAAGCTAGGCTGAATTCTCAACGTTTTTTTCTGATCCAGTACATGTGAACAATACAGTGCACTCCTCTCAGTAACAGTGGCTCAGTTCAAGGGTGTTACGAGCATAAGTAATAGTCTCAGCCTCCAGAGTAGGCACTGTCCTCTTGATAAAAATTCTTAAAAGTAATTAGACACTATACTTTTCCTTGTAGGAATAAGCATGTAATTTAAAAATTCCTTTTGGTATTGTTTGCTTAGTGTCTCTTTCTTGTGCTGGTCTCTCAGCTCCACAGAAGCAAGACCCTAGTGTGTTTCCTTCGTTGTTGTATCTACAGCTCCTAGTTCAGTGACTGGCTATAATAGGCTCTTAACAAGTATACATTGGATGGCTAGCTGTCTGGCTGGCTGTCTGGCTGTCTGGTTGTCTGGCTGGATGCATTGCTTGGTGAATCTCATTGAAAAATTATTGGAATAGATGATCTATAAAGTCCCTTCAAACCCCAAACATTCATTGAAGTTATTTGTTTTATTTGTAAAGCTTCTCTGTCTTTAACTCAGACTTGTTGATATTCTTCTCTGCATTCTGCCAAGTACAAAGTCAGTAAGGACCAGTTTTTTCCACTTATTCTAGAAATCAACCTCATATGAAATCCAGTAAATGCCTTCTTTCTGCCAAAGAGGCAATAGTTTCCTAGAGAACCAGACCATCTGATGGTAAGGTAGTTTAAAAATCCACTTCTCCTATTAAAAAAAAAAAAAAAAGTTGAATATGAGTTTTACATATTTACTCAAAATCTAAAAAATAGGAACAAAGTCACTTCAATTTTGTCATGTGAAAATCTTACCTCATCAAGATACAAAAGGAATTGTATAATTGTATTTCCTTAATAAGCACTTGGAGAATTAACTGTATGGCTCACAATCATTGTTGCATTATTTTCTTGAATTCTAATGCCACAAATACTCAGCAGGCAAGATGTTGTTCATTTTACATTGTTTTGTATGTAACTGCTGGAATCTCATCATGCAACCTTACAGCAAATGTTTACTGATGTGTTTTCTTGTTTGTTTTGTGTTTTAAAGAGAAATGGATACATTTAAAAAATCCCCTAGTGTTTGTTCCTAAAAGAAAAAAAAAATTAAAGCTAATTGAGACCTTTTTAGACAAAGGTCTTGATCACTAAAAGTGAAGGGCAAATAGTTTCTCTTTTATTGATGGAAAACTTTTGACCAACAGTATTGGAGAGTATTTCCAAAACACATTACAATTCCCTCTCCTCAGAATAATACTTTTATATAATAACAAGGCTTTCCTGGAAGAACTGTAAGTCTTCGTCTTTCTTCACACATTGTCCTCTCCTGAGACACACATAAAAAACTGTGTTTCTGTGAATATTTTCTCATGTTGTATGCACCAGGACACCCTGGGTACCCTTGAGCCTAGCAACATCACTAGAAGGCCTAGAAAGAGTGTGAAGAAATTTTCATGGAAAGGATTGAGTTTAGGAACTGCAAATGGAAGTGCTCTAAAGCATACTAGAGTGCTTCTGCTTGAAAGAAAAGACAACCAACTGAGTTGAGCTGGTAAAAATTTTACTCTTATGTAGCCAGCATGGGAGGCATTGAAACTATATACTGTTTCGTAATTAAAGCTGAGATGAAAGGAATGGATGTAATAAGTCACTGAGGTACAGGCTAACAGAACAGGACTTTCTTTCTCTTTCTTCTATTGTTGTAAGGCTTTCTATTTTAAATGTCACAGAGATATGACTAAAATATAGAGCAAGCTGGAAAACAGCTCTGTGGATTTTCCATCACACTAACTCTGGCAAGGAAGTGACCTGGGCCTTTTGGGTGTAGTTTTTTTCTTTATAAAGTATTTAGATTAAACAATGGCTCAGGAGAGGTGTATCTTTTTATGATAATATTTCCCAACATACAATTAAATATAATCACACAGTACTGGGTCATGCTTTTAAATTTTCTTGGACTTGCTGATAGTTATAAAATTAATTTTCCTTCTATCAGCAAGACACAAGACTGAAGTCCATGATGTTGTTTATGTAATCTTTATTGTCCCTTTATGTGAAAGTTTTGGATTTTGTATTCAATTATTTGTGTAATATTAAACATGGTTCTTTGAATCACTAACCATTTATAAAGCACCTGTTACTTTCCAGGCATTATATACAAGGTGCTACAGAAAAATGGAATCGGATATGTTTGTTCTCAAGTTGTACACAGTCTATAATGGGTGGTGGGCTTGTGATTCATTAAAGTGCAGAGTACAAAGTAAAATGATAAAAGTGAAGACTGAGCACTCTGGCAAAGTAAGAGGCCCACTTTGCTCAGCTAGGAACTGCTTTCCAAAGACATGATGTCAAGCTAAGTCTTGAAAGAGCCATACCAGTTTTCCAGAAAGGTAACTAAGCAGAATGTAATGTAATGTGTAATAAGAGACCCATATTAAGAAGAATCTTGAAATGACTTATAGTTGGGTTTGAGTTTTATTGCAAATGCAATGGGAAACCACTTTAAAATGTGAACAAAAGAGATAAAATCAGGCATACATTCTAGGGAGATATCTTTAATGACCTTATAGAAGATAGATAAAAGACAAGCAGACTGGAGGCAGGGAAACAAGGAAGGAGGCTTCTGGACTAATACCAGCTATAAAGTAAAAGGGCTGCTCTTAAGTCACAAGCCTGGAAGGCATATGATACAGTGGCTAACAGCCAGGACTTCGGCCAACAGACTTGGTCTTATACACCTAATATCTGTGTTATGTTTGGATGGTCAAAAAGTTATATTGAACAGTCTCATTCAGTAAAAAGAAAAATAAACCCAACCAGGTTAACTGAGCTTAGGAGTGGATGTGACAGGAAGTCACATAGCTCAGAAACTGGCTATGCATGCCATCTCTCTAATAGGCCTCCTTGTTTCTCTTCTATTTGTTCTTTGCATTTACCCCATTATTTTTTCTCTTTCAATCTACCTCTCTGATTACTCGATTTCTTCTTCCTCATAATGTATGCTTGCCTAGGGAATCATGGCTTCATAGGCCTCCTAATGCATAATGACTATTCAGTTGCCCCTGCTGGGTGGGAAAGTCTCTCAATATTCCCTGAGTCATATTAACAAGAAAGAGACATGAATGGCTCTGCTCATCTCTTCTGATCTGCCTAACCCATATCTCCATAACTCTGCAGACTTTTAACTGTCTCTAGGTTTGGAGTGGTAATATATAGGGAGGCTATGGAGAACAATGAGACCTACCTTGTGGACAAGACACTTGACTTTAAAAGGGATGATGGAAAAGCATACCTAGTACCTGGGTCAAGAAGAATGATCTGCAGGGACAGATTCAAGGAAGAGTTACAAAATAAAACCAGCTGGATGTAATGATACAATAGATATGAAAAACTATGAACAGGGAAGTTTCAGATGTGAGCCACTGAGTAACTAGCATGCCAAACAGGGAAAAACAAGAAGAAAGGTCTTTTGATGAGTTCAAATTTGAGCAAGTGGGTCAATTTTGTAGAAAATCCCTGTAGGTAACTGTATATATTTTTGGCTTTCAAGATATATTTGGACTATAGACAGCCATTTACGACCACTCTCTTTTTTGGATTCTTGGGTTTTTTTACCTTAGTCTTCCTTCCTTGTCTCTTCTAACTCCTTCCTATTTGCCTACTCTTCCCTCATCCCTTATGTGATCTTTTTTGGGGTCACATGTTTCTAGAAACCCAGTCCTGGTTTCTCTTCATGCTCTATATATTTCCCTGTATTACCTCATGAAATCATAAATTAGTAAATGCCATATTTATGCTTGTGACTTAAAATCTATTATCTTCAAACACACATCCAATTGTCTATTTGACTTCTTGATTTAGATATCTAAATGACCTCTCAAACTTTTGAATTGAACCCCCAACAGCATATCCACCCCAGTCATCTTTGTCTATTTATGTAACGATATTATTCTCTTATTTACAAAAGTCAGAACTTCAGGATTTTCCATGATACAATCTTTTCCTCATTCCCCACAGCCAACCCATCGGCAATGCCTATAAATATCAACTCCAAAATATGTCATGATTCCTTTCCAACTCTATTGCTGCCATCTTATTCACGACTACTTATAAATAAGTAAGTAAATAAATAAATAAACCTTTTAAACTGAATTATTCAGTGGCTTCTTATTTCACTTACAATAAAGTTTAAATTTTGACAAGGCCATGGAAATAGAGGTCCTCACCTCTATCCTTACTATATACTCCTACAATGTTTTGTTCTAGCTATATAACAAGATTTTTCCCATTGGGACATTAGTTCTTGGTTTCCTCCCCCTAAAACCATCTTCAATGGGTTGGCTCTTTTGAATTATGTGAGTCACAATTCATCTGTCACCCAAATAAAGGGATATTTCCTATCTCCAATACAAAGAAGCCCCCCATCCACCACTAAATTGTTACATCAATGTTTTTTTTTTTCTGTTTTATAGCACTTTTCTTTTTGAAATTATCTTCATTCTTTTTCTTATTTAAGGTCAGTTTTCCCCATACTCATTCACTGTGATCTAATCTCCATGAGTAGAGATGTTGCCCTTCTTTTTTTTTTGGGGGGGTACGCAGGCCTCTCACTGTTGTGGCCTCCCCATTGCGGAGCACAGGCTCTGGACACGCAGGCTCAGCGGCCATGGCTCACAGGCCCAGCCGCTCTGCGGCATGTGAGATCTTCCCGGACAGGGACATGAACCCATGTCCCTTGCATCGGCAGGCAGACTCTCAACCACTGTGCCACCTGGGAAGCCCAAGATGTTGCCCTTCTTGTTCACTCCCATATCTCTAGTGCCTAAAGCAGTGCCTGGTATGTGTACTAAGTTGTTGATTAATAATTCAATTAATTAATTCTAGCAAAAGATCCTTTTTTTTTTTCTTTTTTTAGGATGTATGGACAGCCTCTTACATGGCGAGTTTATTTTTCTTTTTATTGGGGTATAGTTGCTTTACAATGTTGTGTTACTTTCTGCTGTACAAAAAAGTGAGCCAGCTATATGTTTACATATACCCCCTCTTTTTTGGATTTCCTTCCATTTAGGTCACCACAGAACACTGAGTAGAGTACCCTGTGCTATAGAGCAGGTTCTCATTAGTTATCTATTTTATAAATATTAGTGTATATATGTCAATCCCAATCTCCCAATTCATCCCAACCCCCGTTTCCCCTCTTGGTGTCCATAAGTTGGTTCTCTACATCTGTTTCTATTTCTGCCTTGCAAACAGGTTCATCTGTACCATTTTTCCAGATTCCACATATATGCATTACTATAAGATATTTGTTTTTCTCCTTCTGACTTACTTCGCTCTGTATGACAGTCTCTTAAGATCCATCAACAACTCTATAAAAGACCCAATTTCATTCCTTTTTGTGGCTGAGTAATATTCCATTGTATATATATTCCACATCTTCTTTATCCATTCCTCTGTTGATGGACATTTAGGTTGCTTCCAAGACCTGGCTGCTGTAAACAGTGCTGCAATGAACATTGGGGTTCATGTGTCTTTTTAAATTATGGTTTTCTTAAGGTATATGCCCAGTAGTGGAATTGCTAGGTCATACTGTAATTCCATTCTTACTTTTTTAAAGCACCTCCATACTGTTCTCCATAATGGCTGTATCAATTTACATTCCCACCAACAGTGTAGGAGGGTACCCTTTTCTCCACACCCTCTCCAGCACTTAATGTTTGTAGATTTTTTGATGATGGCCATTCTGACCAGTGTGATATGATACCTCATTGTAGTTTTGATTTGCATGTCTCTGATAATTAGTGATGTTAAGCATCTTTTCATGTGCCTCTTGGCCATCTGTATGTCTTCTATGGAGAAATGTCTATTTACGTCTTCCGCCCATTTTTGGATTGGACTGTTTTGTTTTGTTTTGTTTTTTGATATTGAGCTTCACATGCTGTTTGTATATTTTGGAGATTAATCCCTTGCCTGTTGCTTCATTTGCAAATATTTTCTCCCATTTGGAGTGTTGTCTTTTCATTTTGTTTATGGTTTCTTTGCCATGCAAAAGTTTTAAGCTTCATTAGGTCCATTTGATTAGTTTTCTTTTTACTTTCAGTACTCTAGGAGGTGAGTCAAAAAAGATATTGCTGTGATTTATGTCAAAGAGGGCTCTTTCTATGTTTTCCTCTAAGAGTATTACACTGTCTAGTCTTACATTCAGATCTTTAATCCATTTTAAGTTTATTTTTGTGTATGGTATTAGGGAATGTTCTAATTTCATTATTTTACATGTAACTGTCCAGTTTTCCCAGAACCACTTATTGAAGAGGCTATCTTATCTCCATTGTCTATTCTTGCCTCCTTTGTCAAAGATAAGGTGACCATGTGTGTGTGGGTTTAACTCTGGGCTTTCTATCCTGTTCCACTGATCTATATTTCTGTTTTAGTGTCAGTACCATACTGTCTTGATTACTGTAGTTTTGTAGTATAGTCTGAAGCCAGGGAGCCTGATTCCTCTAACTCCATTTTTCTTCCTCAAGATTGTTTTGGCTATTCGGGGTCTTTTGTGTCTCCATACAGATTTTAAGATTTTTTGTTCTAGTCCTCTGAGAAATGCCATTGGTAATTTGATAGGGATTGCATTAAATCTGTAGATTGCTTTGGGCAGTATAGTCATTTTGGCAATATTGATTCTTCCAAACCAAGGACATGGTATATCTTTCCATCTGCTTGTGTCATCTTTTATTTTTTTTCATCAGTGTGTTATAGCTTTCAGAGTGCAGGTCTTTTACCAACTTAGGTAGGTTTATTCCTAGGTATTTTATTCTTTTTGTTGCAATGGTAAATGGGATTGTTTCCTTTTTCTGACTTTCATTGTTAGTATATATTAATGCAAGAGATTTCTGTGCATTAATATTGTATCCTGCAACTTTACCAAATTCATTCATGAGCTCTAGTAATTTTTTGGTGGCATCGTTAGAATTTTTTATGCAGAGTATCATGTCATCTGTGAACAGTGACACTTTTACTTCTTCTTTTCCAATTTGGATTCCTTTTATATCTTTTCCTCCTCTGATTATCATGGCTAGCACTTGCAAAACTATGTTGAATAATAGTAGCGAGAGTGGACATCATTGTATTGTCCCTGAGCTTAGTGGAAATTGTTTCAGTTTTTCAGCACTGAGAATGATGGTTGTTGTGGGTTTGTCATATATGGCCTTTACTATGTTAAGGCAGGTTGCCTCTAGGAACACATTCTGGAGAGTTTTTTATCATAAATGAGTGTTGAATTTTGTCAAAAGATTTTTCTGCATCTATTGAGATGATCATATGATTTTTATTCTTCAATTTGTTAATATGGTATATCACACTGATTTTCTTTTAACATCTTTATTGGAGTATAATTGCTTTACAATGTGGTGTTAGTTTCTGCTTTAGAACAAAGTGAATCAGCTATACATATACATGTATCCCCATGCCTCCTCTCTCTTCTATCTCCCTCCCATCTGCCCTATCCCACCCCTGTAGGTGGTCACAAAGCAACAAGCTGATCTCTCTGTGCTATGGGACTTCTTCCCACTAGCTATCTATTTTACATCTGGTAGTATATATAAGTCCGTGCTACTCTCTCACTTTGTCACAGCCTACACTTCCCCCTCCCCATGTCCTCAAGTCCATTCTCTACGTCTGTGTCTTTATTGCTGTCTTGCCCCTAGGTTCTTCAGAGCCTTTTTTTTTTTTTTTTAGATTCCATATATGTGTCTTAGCATACATTGCTTGTTTTTCTCTTTCTGACTTACTTCACTCTGGATGACAGACTCTAGGTCCATCTATCTCACAACAAATAATTCAATTTTGTTTCCATTTATGGCTGAGTAATATTCCATTTATATATGTGCCACATCTTCTTTATCCATTCATCTGTTGATGGACACTTAGGTTGCTTTCATGTCCTGGCTATTATAATTAGAGCTGCAGTGAACATTGTGGTACATGACTCTTTTGAATTATGGTATTTTCAGGATATATGCCCAATAGTGGGATTGTTGGGTCATATGGTAGTTCTATTTTTAGATTTTAAGGAACCTCCATACTGTTCTAGATAGTGGCTGTATCAATTTACATTCCCACCAACAGGGCAAGGGGGTTCCCTTTTCTCTACATGCATTCCAGCATATATTGTTTGTAGATTTTTTGATGATGGCCATTCTGACTGGTGTGAGGTGATACCTCATTGTAGTTTCTATTTGGATTTCTCTAACGATTAGCGATGTTGAGCATTCTTTCATGTGTTTCTTGGCAATCTGTATATCTTCTTTGGAGAAATGTCTATTTAGGTCTTCTGTCCATTTTTGGATTGGGTTATTTGTTTTTTGATATTGAGCAGCATGAGCTGCTTATAAATTTTGGAGATTAATCTTTTGTCAGTTGTTTCATTTGCAAATATTTTCTCCCATTCTGATGGTTCTCTTTTTGTCTTGTTTATCATTTACTTTTCAGTGCAAATGCTTTTAAGTTTCATTAGGTCCCATTTGTTTATTTTTGTTTTGATTTCCATTTCCCTAGGAGGTGGGTCAAAAAGGATCTTGCTGTGATTTATGTCATAGAGTGTTCTGCCTATGTTTTCCTCTAAGAGTTTCATAGTGTCTGGCCTTACATTTAGGTGTTCATTCCATTTTGAGTTTTTTTGTATATAGAGTTAGGGAGTGTCCTAATTTCATTCTTTACATGTAGCTGTCCAGTTTTCCCAGCACCACTTATTGAAGAGGCTGTTTTTCTCCATTGTATGTTCTTGCCTCCTTTATCAAAAATAAAGTGATCATATGTGCATGGGTTTATCTCTGGGCTTTCTATCCTGTTCCATTGATCTCTATTGATCTGTGAAGTCTGGGAGGCTGATTCCTCCAGTTCCATTTTTCTTTCTCAAGATTGCTTTGCCTATTCAGGGTCATTTTTATTTCCATAAAAATTGTGAAGTTTTTTGTTCTAGTTCTGTGAAAAATGTCATTGGTAATTTGATAGGGATTGCATTGAATCTGTAGATTGCTTTGATAGTATAGTCATTTTCATAGTGTTGATTCTTCAAATCCAAGAACATGGTCTATCTCTCCAGCTGTTTGTATCATCTTTAATTACTTTCAGCAGTGTTTTATAACTTTCTGCATACAGGTCTTTTGTCTCCTTAGGTAGGTTTATTCCTGGGTATTTTATTCTTCTTTTTGCAATGGTAATAGGTACTGTTTCCTTAACTTCTCTTTCAGATATTTCATCATTAGTGTATAGGAATGCAAAACATCCGTCTTCCTTAATTTTGTATCATGCTAATTTACCAAATTCATTGATTAGCTCTAGTAGTTTTCTGGTAGCATCTTTAGGATTCTCTATGTATAGTGCCATGTCATCTGCAAGTAGTGACACTTTTACTTCTTCTTTTCAAATTTGGATTCATTTTATTTCCTTTTCTTCTCTGATTGTTATGGCTAAAACTTCCAAATCTATGTTGAATAATAGGGGTGAAAGTGGATAACCTTGTCTTGTTTCTGATCTTAGTGGAAATGGCTTCAGTTTTTCACCATGGAGAATGATGTTGGCTATGGGTTTGTCATATATGGCCTTTATTATGTTGAGATAAGTTCCCTCTATGCCTACTCTCTGGAGATTTTTTATCATAAATGGTTGAATTTTGTTAAAAGCTTTTTCTGCATCTATTGAGATGATCATATGTTTTTTCTCCTTCAGTTTTTTAATATGGTTTATCACATTGATTGATTTGCATGTACTGAAGAATCCTTGCATTGCTGGGATAAACCCCTCTTGATCTTAGTGTATGATCCTTTTCATGTGCTGTTGGATTCTGTTAGTTAGTATTTTGTTGAGGATTTTTACATCTATGTTCATCAGTGATATTGGCCTGTAATTTTCTTTTCTTGTAACATCTTTTTGTGGTTTTGGTATAAGGGTGATGGTGGCCTCGTAGAATGAGTTTGGGAGTGTTCCTCCCTCTGCTATATTTTGGAAGAGTTTGAGAAGGATAGGTGTTAGCTCTTTTCTAAATGTTTGATAGAATTCACCTGTGAAGCCATCTGGTCCTGGACTTTTGTTTATTGGAAGATTTTTAATCACAGTTTCAGTTTCAGTGCCTGTGATTGGTCTGTTTACATTTTCTATTTCTTCCTGGTTCAGTCTCAGAAGGTTGTGCTTTGCTAAGAATTTTTCCATTTCTTCCAGCTTGTCCATTTTATTGGCATATAGTTGCTTAGTGTCAGTTGTTACTTCTCCTTTTTCTGTTCTAATTCTGTTGATTTTATTCTTCTCCCTTTTTTCTTGATGAGTCTGGCTAATGGTTTATCAATTTTGTTTATCTTCTCAAAGAACCAGTTTTTAATTTTATTGATTTTTGCTATTGCTTTCTTCATTTCTTTTTCATTTATATCTGATCTGATCTTTATGATTTCTTTCCTTCTGGTAACCTTGGGGTTTTGTTTTTTATTTCTTTATTTCTCTAATTGCTTTAGGTGTAAGTTTAAGTTGTTTATTTGAAAAGATTCTTGTTTCTTGAGGTAGAATTGTATTGCTATAATCTTCCCTCTTAGAACTGCTTTTGCTGCATACCGTAGGTTCTGGGTCATTGTGTTTTCATTGTCATTTGTCTCTAGGTATTTTTTGATTTCTGCTTTGATTTCTTCAGTGACGTCTTAGTTATTTAGTAGTGTATTGTTTAGCCTCCATGTGTCTGTATTTTTTACAGGTTTTTTCCTGTAATTATTATCTAGTCTCATAGCATTGTGGTTGGAAAAGATATTTGATATGATTTCAATTTTCTTAAATTTACCAAGGCTTGATTTGTGACCCAAGATATTGGTCTCTCCTGGAGAATATTCCATAGGCACTTGAGAAGAAAGTGTATTCTGTTGTTTTTGGATGGAATGTCCTATAAATATCAATTAAGTACACCTTGATTAATGTATAATTTAAAGGTTGTGTTTCCTTATTTATTTTCATTTTGGATGATATGTCCATTGGTGAAAGTGGAGTGTTAAAGTCCCCTACTATGATTGTGTTACTGTTGACTTCCCCTTTTAGGGCTGTTACCATTTGCCTTATGTATTGAAGTGCTCCTAAGTTGACTGCATAAATGTTTACAATTGTTATATGTTTTTCTTGGACTGATCCCATGATCATTATGTAGTCTGCTTCTTTGACTCTTGTAATAGTCTTTATTTTAAAGTCCCTTTTGTCTTAGATGAAAATTGCTACTCCAGCTTTCTTCTGATTTCTGTTTGCATGGAATATCTTTTTCCATCCCCTCACTTTGATTGTATGTGTCCGTAGTTCTGAAGTGGGTCTCTTGTAGACAACATATATACAGGTCTCCTTTTTGTATCCATTGAGTCAGTCTATGTCTTTTGGTTGGAGCATTTAATCCATTTACATTTAAGGTAATTAACAATATGTATGTTCCTATTACCATTTTTTAAATTGTTTTGGGTTTGTTATTGTAGGTCTTTTCCTTCTCTTGTGTTTCTTGCCTAGAGAAGTTCCTTTAGCATTTGTTCTAAAGGTGGTCTGGTGATGCTGAATTCTCTTAGCTTTTGCTTGTCTGTAAAGGTTTTAATTTCTCCATTGAATCTGAATGAGATCCTTGCTGGGTAGAGTAGTCTTGGTTGTAAGTTTTTCCCTTTCATCAGTTTAAATATGTCTTGCCACTCCCTTCTTGCTTTCAGTGTTTCTGCTGAAAGATCAGCTGTTAACCTTATGGGGATTCCCCTGTTTGTTATTTTTCCCTTGCTGCTTTTAATATTTTTTCTTTGTATTTAATTGTTGATAGTTTGATTAATATATGTCTTTGTGTGTTTCTCCTTGGATTTATCCTCTATGGGACTCTCTTTGCTTCCTGGTCTTGATTGACTATTTCCTTTCCCATATTAGGGATTTTTCAACTATAATCTCTTCAAATATTTTCTCACTCCCTTTCTTTTTCTCTTCTTCTGGGACACCTATAATTCGAGTGTTGGTGTGTTTAATGTTGTCCCAGCGGTCT
Source organism: Phocoena sinus (assembly GCF_008692025.1). Lineage (NCBI taxonomy): Eukaryota > Metazoa > Chordata > Mammalia > Artiodactyla > Phocoenidae > Phocoena > Phocoena sinus. Next base: position 31,436,305 of record NC_045779.1, on the reverse strand, counting down.
CTAAGACTGTCCTCAATTATTTTGATTCTTTTTTTCTGTATTCTGCTCTGCAGTAATTATTTACACTCTTTTATCTTTCAGATCAGTTATCCATTATTCTTCTTCAGTTATTCTGCTATTGATTCTTTCTAAAGAGTTTTTATTTTCATTTATTGTGCTGTTCATCGTTTGTTTGCTCTTTATTTCTTCTAGGTCCTTGTTAAACGTTTCTTGTATTTTCTGCATTCTATTTCCAAGATTTTGGATCATGTTTACTATCATTACTCTGAATTATTTTTCAGGTAGACTGCCTATTTTGTCTTCATTTTTTAGGCCTGGTGGGTTTTTACCTTGCTCCTTCATCTGTTGTGTGTTTCTCTGTCTTCTCATTTTGCTTAACTTAGTGTGTTTGGGGTCTCCTTTTTGCAGGCTGCTGTTTCATATTTCCTGTTGCTTTTGGTGTCTGCCCCCAGTTGGCAATGTTGATTCAGTGGGTTGTGTAGGCTTCCTGGTGGACGGGACTAGTGTCTGTGTTCTGGTGGATGAGGCTTCATCTTGTCTTTCTGGTAGGGAGGTCCACATCCTGTGTTGTGTTTTAGGGTGTCTGTGACCTTTTATTATGATTTTAGGCAGCCTCTCTGCTAATGGGTGGGGTTGTGTTCCTGTGTTGCTAGTTGTTTGGCATAGCTTGTCCAGCACTGTAGTTTTCTGGTTGTTGAGTGGAGCTGGGTCTTAACATTGAGATGGAAATCTCTTGGAGAGCTTCCACCGTCTGATATTATGTGGATCCGGGAGGGTTTTGGTGGACCAATTCCTGAACTTGGCTCTCCCACCTCTGAGACACAGCCCTGACACCTGGCCAGAGCACCAGAATCCCGTCAGCCACATGGTTCAGAAGGAAATGGAGAAAAAAAGAATAAAATAAAATAAAGTTATTAAAATAAAAACCAAAAAATAATTATTAAAAATATAAAAAAAATCAAAGTCAATTGAAAAATGAAAAAAAAAGGAAGAAAGAGAGCAACCAAACCAAAAATCAAATCCAACAATTATAACAAGTGCTAACAGCTATACTAAAAGAAAAAAACAAAACAAAACAAAACAAAACAAATAAACAAGCAAAAAAAAACCCAGACAGAGAGAACCCTAGAGCAAATGGTAAAACAAAGCTGTATAGACAAATTCATACAAAGAAGCATACACATACACACTCACACAAAGAGAAAAAGGAAAAAGAAAAAATATATATATATATAAAGAAAAAAGGAGGAAGAGAACAACCAAATCAATAAACAAATCTACCAGTGATAATAATCTCTAAATAGTAAACTAGAATAAACATAAAACCAGAGAAAAATTGGATGCAGAAAACAAACCCCAAGTGTACTGTTGCTTCCAAAGTCCACTGCCTCAATTTTGGGATGATTTGTTGTCTATTCAGGTATTCCAAAGATGCAGGGTACATCAAGTTGATTGTGGAGATTTAATCTGCTGCTCCTGAGGCTGCTGGGAGAGATTTCTCTTTCTCTTCTTTGTTTGCACAGCTCCTGGGTTTCAGCTTTGTATTTGACCCCACCTCTGTCTGTAGGTCGCCTGAGGGCGTCTGTTCTTTGCTCAGACAGGACAGGGTTAGAGTAGCAGCTGATTAGGGGTCTCTGGCTCACTCAGACTGAGAGGGAGGGAGGGATATGGAATGTGGGGCAAGCCTGTGGTGGTAGAGGCAGGCATGATATTGCAATAGCCTGAGGCCTGCCATTTGTTCTCCTGGGGAAGTTGACCCTGGATCACGGAACCCTGGCACTTGTGGGCTGCACAGGTTCCCAGGAAGGGAGGTGTGGATAGTGACCTGTGCTTGCACACAGGTTTCTTGGTGGCCGCAGCAGCAGCCTTAGCATTTCATGCCCATCTGTGGTGACCATGCTGATAGCTGTGGCTCGCACCCATCTCTGGAGCTCATTTAGGTGGTGCTCTGAATCCCCTCTCCTCGCGCACCCCAAAACAATGGTCTCTTGCCTCTAGGCAGTTCCAGACATTTTCCCAAGCTCCCTTCTGGTTAGCTGTGGCACACTTACCCCCTTCAGGCGGTGTTCACGCAGCCAACCCCAGTCCTTTCCCTGGGATCTGACCTCTGAAGCCTGAGCCTCAGTTCCCAGGCCCCACCCACTCCGGCAGGTGAGCAGACAAGCCTCTCTGGCTAGTGAGTGCTGGTTGGCATGGATCCTCTGTGTGGGAATCTCTCCGCTTTGCCCTCCAACCCCCTGTTGCTATTCTCTCCTCTGTGGCTCCAAAGTTTTCCACCCGCCACCCCCATCTCTGCCAGTGAAGTGGCTTCCTTGTGTATGGAAACTTTTCCTCATTCACAGCTCCTTCCCAGAGGTGCAGGTCCCATCCCTATCCTTTTGTCTCTGTTTTTCCTTTTTTCTTTGGCCCTACCCAGGTACGTGGGGAGTTTCTTGCCTTTTGGGAAGTCTGAGTTCTTCTGTCATTGTTCATTATGTGTTCGGTTCGAGTTGTTGTAGGTGTATTTCTGATGTATTTGTGGGGAGGAAGGTGATCTCTACATCTTACTCCACCATCTTAAAGGTCTCCCTCTATCACATTGATTGATTTGTGCATATTTAAGAATCCTTGCATCCCTAGGATAAATCCCACTTGATCATGATGTATGATCCTTTTAATGTGTTGTTGGGTTCTGTTTGCTAGTATTTTGTTGAGGATTTTTGAGTCTATATTCATCAGTGATATTGGTCTTTAATTTTCTTTTTTGTGATATCTTTGTCTGGTTTAGGTATCAGAATGATGGTAGCCTCATAGAATGAGGTTGTGAGTGTTCCTTCCTCTCTAATTTTTGGAAGAGTTTGAGAAGGATGGGTCTTAGCTCTTCTCTAAATGTTTGATAGAATTCATAGGTCTTAGCTCTTCCCTAAATGTTTGATAGAATTTGCCTGTAAAGCCATCTAATCCTGAACTTTTGTTTGTTGGAAGATTTTTAATCACAGTTTCAATTTCATTACATGTGATTGGTGTGTTTATATTTTCTATTTCTTCCTGGTTCAGTCTTGGAAGGTTATACCTTTCTAAGAATTTGTCCATTTCCTCCAGGTTGTCCATCTTATTGGCATATAATTGCTTGTAGTAGTCTCTTACGATCTTTTGTCTTTCTGAGGTGTCCCGTGTAACTTCTCCTTTTTTATTTCTAATTTTATTTATTTTAGTCCACTCTCTCCTTTTCTTGATGAGTCTGGCTAAAGGTTTTTCAATTTTGATTATCTTCTTAAAAAATCAGATTTTAGTTTTATTGATCTTTGCTATTGCTTTCATGTTTCTATTTCATTTATTTCTGCTCTGATCTTTATGATTTATTTTCTTCTACTAACTTTGTGGGGTTTTTTGTTCTTCTTTTTCTAGTTATTTAGGTGTAAGGTTAGATTGTTTACTTGAGATTTTTTTTTTGTTTCTTGTGGTAGGATTTTATTGCTATAACCTTCCCTCTTAGAACTGCTCTTGCTGCATCCCATAGGTTTTGGGTCAGTGTGTTTTCATTGTCATTTGTCTCTAGGTATTTTTTGATTTCCTCTTTGATTTCTTCAGTGATGTCTTGGTTATTTAGTAGTGTATCATTTAGCCTCTATATGCTTGTGGATTTTTACACTTTTTTTTTCTGTAATTTATTTCTAATCTCATAGAATTGTGCTCAGAAAAGATGCTTGATATTTCAATTTTCTTAAATTTACTGAGGCTTGATTTGTGACCCAAGTTGTGATCTATCCTGGAGAATGTTTCATGTGTACTTGAGAAGAAAGTGTATTCTGTTTTAGGTTTTTAAAAATTATTTATTTATTTATTTTATTTGTGGCTGCCTTGGGTCTTCATTGCCATGCGTGGGTTTTCTCTAGTTGTGAAGAGTGGGGGCTACTCTTTGTTGCGGTGTGTGGGCTTTTCATTGCTGTGGCTTCTCTTGTTGCAGAGCATGGACTCTAAACGTGCAGGCTTCAGTAGTTGTGGCACACATGCTCAGTAGTTGTGGCTCACAGGCTTAGTAGTTGTGGTTCACAGGCTTAGTTGCTCTGCATTATGTGGGATCTTCCCAGTCCAGGTATCGAACCCGTATCCCCTGCATTGGCAGGCGGCTTCTTAACCATTGTGCCACCAGGGAAGTCCCTATTCTGTTGTTTCTGAATGGAACATCCTATAAATATCAGTCAAGTCCATCATTTAAAGCTTGTGTTTCCCTATTTATTTTCATTTTCGATGATCTGTCCATTGGTGTGTTACTGTCGACTTCCCCTTTTAGGGGTGTTACCATTTGCCTTATTTATTGAGGTGCTCCTATGTTCAGTGTATATATATTTATAATTGTTATATCTTCTTCTTGGATTGATCCCTTATCATTATATAGTGTCCTTCCTTTTCTATTGTAACAGTCTTTATTTTAAAGTCTATTTTATCTGATATGAGTATTGCTACTCCAGCTATCTTTTGATTTCCAGTTGCATGGAATATCTTTTTCCATCCCCTCACTTTCAGTTTGTATGTGTCCGTAGGTCTGAAGTGGGTCTCTTATAGACAGCATATATATGGGTCTTGATTTTGTATCTATTCAGCCAGACTGTGTCTTTTGTTTTGAGCATTTGATCTATTCACATTTAAGGTAATTATTGATATGTATGTTCCTACTACCATTATCTTAATTGTTTTGGGTTTGTTTTTGTAGATATTTTTTAATCTCTTGTGTCCCTGCTTAGAGAATTTCTTTAGCATTTTTTGTAAAGCTGGCTTGGTGGTGCTGAATTATCTTAACTTTTGCTTTTATGTAAAGCTTTTGATTTGTCTATCAAATCTGAATGAGATCCTTGCTGTGTAGTGTAATTTTGTTGTAGGTTTTCCCCTTTCATCACTTTAAAAATATCCTGCCACTCCCTTCTGGCCTTCAGAGTTTCTGCTGAAAAATCAGCTGATAATATTATGGGGTTTCCTTTGTATATTTTTTGTTGCTTTTCCCTTGCTGCTTTTAATATTTTTTCTTTGTATTTACTTTTTGTTAGTGTGATTAATATGTGTGTTGGCATGTTTCTTCTTGGCTTTGCCCTGTACAGAACTCTCTGCACTTCCTGGACTTGATTGACTATTTCCTTTCCCATGTTAGTGAAGTTTTTGATTATAATGTCTTCAAATATTTTCTCAGAACCTTTTCTCCTTATCTTCTTCTCCTGGTACCCCTATAATTTGAATGTCAGTGCACTTAATATTGTCCCAGATGTTTCTGAGCTGGTCCTTAATTCTATTCATCTTTTTTTTTATTCTGCTCCATGGCAGTTATTTCCATCATTCTATCTTACAGCTCATTTATCTGTTCTTCTGCCTCAGTTATTCTGCTATCTATTCTTTCTAGAGTATTTTTTATTTCAGTTATTGTGTTGTTTATCACTGTTTGTTTGTTCTTTAGTTCTTCTAGGTCCTTGTTAAATGTTCTGTATTTTCTCGATTCTATTTCTGAGATTTGGATCATCTTTATGATCATTACTCTGAATTCTTTTTCAGGTAGACTGCCTATTTCCTCTTCATTTATTTGGTTTTGTGTGTTTTTACCTTGCTCCCTTGTCTGCAACATATTTCTCTGTCTTCTCATTTTGTTTAACTTACTGTGTTTGGGGCCTTCTTTCTTTAGGCTGCATGGCTGCAAGGTTGCATTCCCTCAGTCTTTTGGTGTTTGCTTCCAGTGTTTGAGGTTGGTCCAGTGTCTTGTATAGGCTTCCTGGTGTGTGTGTGTGGGGGTGGGGGTGACTGGTTCCTGCATTCTGGTGGGTGGAGCTGGATCTTGTCCCTCTGATGGGCAGGGCCATGCCAGATGTTGTATTTTGGGGTGTCTGTGAGTTTAGCATGACTTTAGGCAGCCTGTCTGCTAATGTGTGGGGGTGTATTCCTGTCTTGCTAGTTGTTTGGCATGAGATGTCCAGCAGTGGAACTCACTGGCTGTTGGGTGGGGCCAGGTCTTCTTGTTGAGATGGAGACTTCTGGGAGAGCTCTCACCAATTAATATTCCCTGGGCCCAGGAATTCTCTGGTGATCCAGTGTCCTGGACTCGGCTCTCCGACCTCAGAGGCTCACGCCAACCCCTGGTCAGAGAACCAAGACCCTGCAATCTGCATAGCATGGAAGAAAAAAAAAATAAAGAAAACAAACCGACAAAGAAAAACCCCAAGACAAATGGTTATAGCAAAGTCAAACAGACAAACACACACAAAGAAATACAGATACACACAAAAACAGAAAAGAAAAACAAAACAGAGAAAACAGAAAAGAAGAGAGCAACCAAACAAATAAATGAACCCCAAAATGAAAACAATAAAAGATAAACTAACAAAAACAAAAAACAAATCAAAAGCAGAAAGCAAACTAAAAAAAGTCAAAGTATAAAACAAACACACAAAAGTGATGAAAAAAAGAAAGAAGAAAGCAAATGAAAAATGGAAAACAACAAAAAAATAAAGTAAAAATTTAAAAATATAGTTAAAAAATATAAAAACAAAACAAAGAAAAAAAAACCAGGAAAAAATACAATATTACAAAAAAAGTAAAAATAGAAAAAAAAAACTTATTAAAAATAAAAGCATAAAAAAGAAAAGAAAAAATAAAAAAACTTGAAAGAATAATGAAAAAGAACAACAAAATAAACAAAACAATAAAAAATAGTAATAATAATAATTATTTTCCTGTAGCCTCAGCCATCATTGTCCTTGACCCCAGAGTGAGCCACAGCCAATCCCTGCCTACCCAGGAAGTCTTCCTATACCTCTAAGTAGGTCTCTGGAACTGACATGGGCACTGTGAGCGCAGCTCAGACTTTGACCTGCCCAACTCCTGCATGTCTTTACCCCCAAACTCCACAGTTGTTAAAACTAGACCAACCTCAATTGTGGGGACACTCGTCTATTCAGATATTCTACAGATGTAGGGTTTACTAAGACAATTGCCAGGATTTAATCTACTGCTCCTGCAGCTGCATGGAGAGAGTTCCATTCCTCTTCTTTGGTCACACCACCCCTGCAGTTCAGCTTGGCTTTTGGTCCCATCACTTACCTGCCCAGGCGAGAGGGGGCAAAAGCAGTGGCTAACTAGTGCACACTTACTCAGGCTGGGGAGAGGGATGGATATGGCAGCCACAATTGAGATGTGAGGGGAGTGCCTGTGGTGGCAGAGGCCAGCAGGAAGTTGCAGTAGCCTGGGGCTCACTCTTCACTCTCCTGGGGAAGTTGGCCTTGGATTGTGGGCCCCTCGACAGTGGGGGTCTGCACAAGCCACTGGGAAGTTGTGGGCAGTGAGCTGTGCTTGCTCACAGGACCCTTGGCAGCAGCGGTGGCAGTAGTAGCAGTCAGCTCCTGCCTCTAGGGTCTGAGATAGCAGCTGCAGCTCGCGCCCACCCCTGAAGCTCATGTAGACTGTGCCCTCTGCCTGTGAGTGGCAGAAGCTCCTATGGCAGGCCCGTCCCTCTCTTCATGCACCCCCAACAATGGTTCCTTGTCTCTCTGGCAGGCCCAAGCTTCTTCCCAGACTCCCTCATTTGTCGCACACTAGACCCTCAGGCTGTCTTCATGCAGCCAACCCCAGTCCTCTCCCTGGGGTCTGACCTCTGAAGCCCAAGTCTCAGAACCCAGCTCCCACCTGCTCTGGTGGGTGAGCAGACAAATGTCTCAGGCTATGGAGTGCTGGGACCCTCTGTGCAGGACTCTCTCTGCTTTTCCCTCCATACACCTGTTGCTGTGCTCTCCTCTGAGGCTCTGAAGCTCCCCCCAGTCCCTGCCAGTGAGGGGGCTTCCTAGTGTGAGGAAACTTCTCCCCTTCACAGCTCCCTCCCATAGGTGCAAGTCCTGTCCTGATTCCTTTGTCTTTTTTTTTTTCTTTTGCCCTACCCAGTTACATGGAGATTTTCTTGCTCTTTTGGAAGTCTGAGGTCTTCTGCCAGCGTTCAGTAGATGTTCTGTGGAAGTCATTCTTTGTGTAGATGTATTTATAATGTATCTGTGGGGAGAAGGTGAGCTCCATGTCTTACTCCTCCTCCATCTTGAGGGTTCTTCCCTGGCAAAAGATCTTTGATAGTGTTTCTCATTTTCACTCTTCACTCTAAGATCCATTTTCAAAAAAAGACCAAAGATCATCTTCTGAAAATAGGAAACAGACCATATGCCTTTGCTAATTTAATTTCTTTGATGGCTTACCAGTGTACTCAAACTAAGATCCAAGCCCATCATATAGGTTTTCAGTGCTACTATCTTCTTGCTTATTACATTCCAAGGATCTTATTTCAACTTTAATCATATAAAACTCTGCTTTTCTTGGAGCACTCTTCCCAGCATTCTTTGCATAGGTATCACCTTCTTCTCTTTCTTTAAATTTGGCTTAAGTGTTACTTCTTCAGAGATGCTTTCCTGATCTCCTTATTTAAAGTAAGTTCCCCTTATGTTTTCTTTTTCTCAAACCCTGATGTGTTTCCTTTGTAGCATTCAATAGTTTTTCAATTACTATAATTACATTTTTGTGTTTTTGGTTTTCATCTGCTGAATTCACTTGAGTGTGGGATGATCAGAGTAGTGATCAGTTCTGTCTTGTTCTCTTTAGTATCCTTGGTACCTAACATGATACTTGGGACACTGGAGGTACTCAACAAATGTTTTAATTTAAAATGATAACAAATGGCAGTAGAAACTCTTGGGGTAAATAAGATTACCCTGGTTACAAACTAGAGACTCCTACCTAAATCTAGCCTGAAGATGTGTTTTTTTGGTTCATTTGTATTGTGTTGATTTAGGCTAGTAAGTGGTTTTAAATTTTTTAAAATTCCTTTAGGTATAACATGAATGCTACAGTTTATCATAGTCCTCAGCTACAGATAGTATTGAAATATTTTAACAATGAGGAAGGCCTTACATCTAGTAGAAAGGACACAGGATACTTTGTAAGATATTAAGATAATGTTCTACTTTGCCAGATATTAACCTCAAGAGGAGTTAGTTACTCAAGAAGTTTCTTGCTTGAGTATAGAAAGATCCAGGATGTGTCTCAATATTTGAATACCTCTGCCACTCCACTCCTGTCATTTCTAGACTGACCCTTATAAATATTTGAGTTTGTGACACCACTCTGTCCCTGTACAATTTAAAATTAAAAGAGAAGAGGGCAGAGAACAGAGCCTTGGGAAATGTCAACATTCAAGGACTGAGTAAAATAAATGAATCTCGGAGGGAAGCAGCTAGAGAAGAAAGAGCAACAACAACAAAATGGTTTTCTAGCAGCTCAGGGAGAAAAGTCCTTTAAGTGGGCAACTGTGTCAATAGATAAGGGTGGAAAATTGTAGGCATTGGTGACTCCAGGACAAAAGGTTTCAGTAGACAATGGGTATTAAGTCAACTTTCAGTGGAGTGAGAAATGGTTGCAGACTACTTGAGAGTCATACCAAAGAGGGGAGTGGTGTACATAGTCTGCCAGAGCTGTAGGGCATGAGGAAGTGTGTTGTCTGTAGATAATTTCAAAACAGTAATAAAGCTGACTGAAGTTCATCTTTTTTTTTAGTATTGCCATACTCTGGCAATTCTGAACAAGTTTAGGGTTAAAATTTTGCTACCTTCAGTCACCACTCTTAAAGAGAAGGATAGTGTAACAGCTAGAAGAGGGCATCATGTCAAAAGAGGATGACTTTATTAAACTAGATGGACTTGTGAATGTTTATATATTAAAAGTAAAGGATCAGCCCAGAAGAAGTGTTTTAACAGAGTAGAGGTTGTAATCAGTACAGCAATCTGAGGGCATATAGAATGCCCAACACACAGGAATGATTTAGCCTTGAATGAAAATAAGGCCTCTAATTCCTAGAGGAAGAATCTCTGAACCTTGATTCAAAACTGTTTCAATAGGGCAAGTTGTAGATCTTTTTTATTTCTTAAAGTAACACACAAATTCTGATTACATTATTAAGTAAGTTTTCATTTTGTCCACTTTTGAAAATAACATTTATGTTTCAAAAATAATGTCAGTATTCCAGGTGTGATTGCTACTAAGTTATTTCATGGATTTCATGTAAAATAATTTTAAATGCATTGTGTTAGTAGATATATTCTAATTTCTGACATTAAATTAGTGTATTCTGCATTTGCACTTATTTCATACAGGTAACAAATATTGGGTGTTCAAGGACACGACTCTTCAACCTGGTTACCCTCATGACTTGATTACTCTTGGAAGCGGAATTCCCCCTCATGGTATTGATTCAGCCATTTGGTGGGAGGACGTTGGGAAAACCTATTTCTTCAAGGGGGACAGGTCAGTACACACTTCACATGAGAAAACAGTTAACTAATGTTTAGAGAAGTCAATATATCTAGTCTATAATAGGCATGTACATTTGAGGAAAGGATCTGTATAGATATAAGCACAAGAATTAATAGAATTGCAACCATTTTAAAATATATTTTAAAATAATATTCAAGATAAATCTTTCTCTAATATACCCAAGTAATGTGACTTTCTTATGAATGTATATATACAGTGTATATTCTTTCTCTTCTGTATAATCTTAACATGCCTATAAAGCTGTATAAGTCATGTATTTTATCCTTAAAATGCATTTTCTTGTCATTTTACTTACTTTACTTAAAAAGTACTTTTAAGAGAGGCTTTTTTTTTGCTTTTATATTTAAAGTTAAATTTTTACACTTTTCACACAGCTAATTTTGAACATTTTCAAATACTTTCAGCTTAGTCATGAGTTCTATTTCTTAGGACACTATTTATTTAGGTACCAGCAGATAGGTGTGATGAACTAACTAAACTATCACTAGACTTTTAGCTTGAAGTATAATATCTCTTGCTATTTTCTGTCATTTCTTTTCCTTTTATGACATTACTACAGGGTTTGTAAAACAAAGTGAACTATTAGTTTATGACATACAGTAGCCACTAAGCATACAAATTTCACCCCCTGCCTACTTTTTGACAGATATTACATATAAAATATAAGCTAAAGGCTATATTTTTATTATTTTAAATTAATATTAGGTTAAAAAGAAATAAAGATGAAAAATCAAATTTTAGTTACACTATTACTAGTTGGGTCAAAATGTGACACTCATAAGTAACCTTCATTGTTAGGTAAAACTTAAATATGTTATTTTACAAGTAAATTTAAAGCACGCACATGCACAAACACACATAAAAACAACAAGTTTTAATGAGCAACAAGCTAGTATTGAGTTCGCCTTATAATCTTAACATAATGTGACCCTATAAAATGTCTCCAACTTCATGAGAAAAATAAGGATGTAAACTTTGTTTATTTTACACTTTGTAATTTTTGATAGCAAGTGACTTAAAACATTGAGCTTTATCTGTGAACAAAAAGATCCTATCATTTGTGTCCATGGATAAAAATGTATAATTTTATTCTGTTACAAGCTTTTTATGCATTAAATTTGTATATATTTCTATGGCAAAATATTCATAGCTTTTAATTCACTATCATGAAACTAAGGTTTTGCTGAATGTTTCTTACTAAATCACAAAACAAAATGATTCATCAAACAAAAACTCTATTAATGTAGAAGATACTACTTATCATCACAAAAAAGTATATGACTCTCAGTAAGATATGTGTAGTTAGAGTATGAAAAGAGAAGAATGAAGAAATTGCCACAGCATGGTGACCCCTAATGAAAATAAATCTGTGGACTTATATTCTTTAAAATAACAACCCTCAGGTTGTTAGAGTTTAATTCCTCAGATGGTTTTAATTGCTTGAATGTACTCTTTCAGGACTAGGTTCAATACAGTCCTGTATTGTCCCCACCCCACCCCCACCCCCAGAAAGGGGTAGAAACAAAAGGCTGAGAAACCACCCTGGAGAAATTAACTTCTACAGGACAAAACATGAAAGCTTAACTTTCATATAACAGCTTTAATGAGGGTTTCATAGATGACAATAAAAACTGCCATTTTATTATCAGTTAGCCATACTTTAAAAAATGTTTCCATTCTAAAAACTTAGCACTTCTTGAAAAAATTAATTTTAGAAATTAAATATGGGCTACCTCAAGTCAGTGAAATCAATGAAGGTTACATACCAAATTTATAATGGAATAAAGGTATAGTAAATGAGAAAAGGAGTTTTAGTTAATTTATTTCTGACTTGACAAGCTTCATGCAAAATATAACAAAATATATAGAAATAGTTTGATTTTAAGTTCTGCTTAAATAACTGCTTTTATAGGTTTTAAAAATATTTAAAGCAGGATCCTAACTAATTTCCATGTGTGTGATCTTATTTATGAGTTCATGAGTCACAGATGTTTTATAAACAGATGACTTCATATTTGTATAATTGCTTAATTCCAAAGTCACACAATTTATTAATACATTCATTCTAGATTAAAAGTAGATGGAAAAGACATTAAATTATCTAACTCAAACATTAAAACAACAATTTGCTTATCACTTTTATATGAGAATTCAGTGAGTTTTTCTTCCTTATAGGCATTATATATTTACAATACTTATCAATTTTAACTTTATATATTTTTTCCATGTATATTTTGAGAGAAAATATTGAAAACATTTATCTTTATTTATTTCTTCCTCTTATTTCATTGACATTTTTCTGTTTTAAAAAAATGTAAAACAGATTTCTATTTCTCCAAGGTTAAGATCAGAAAAGGATTTTAGAGATAACTTAGTCCTGGTGTAAAAAACTCAATTGCTTTAAGGGATCATGCAAATAATATATACAGTGCTGGGTATAGGAGTAATATATATGGCAGTAGGGAGTGATAGGTACTGTGATGAGCTGGAAAGTACAAATACTCTAGAAAGGCATTCAAAATCAGAATCATTTATATAATTTGCTAGACAAACAAAGCATACCTTTAAATTATATTTGGTTCAAGTGTTGCCATATGTCAGTCCTACATCATATTCACTTCCTACCAAAGTCTAGACTGCCTCAGTTACATTCCATAGGTATTCATCCTTCTGTACCTGATTGCCTGTGGTGACAGCATAAATATGAGACAGCCCATTACATTCTCAATAGCTCTAATTCCTTCTTGCATAAGATTTCTGTACTCATCTTGGCATAACTCTCACTCATTTAGTTAAAACATTTTTTGAGCACATACTATGTGACATGTACTAGGTAATGAAGATATTGTAGTAAAAATAAAACACATGTATTCTTCTCCCATGGTCCTTAGATTCTATTAGGGGAGGTAGTTGTAAACAGAGAAGAAATAAATGACCCTGATACATTAACATTGAGAAACACTCCAAGAAATATAATAGGTGATGATGTAATAGAGGCTCGTGGGTGGTAAAGAGTGGTTGGGAAATTAGTGTGGAGGTCAAGAAAGGCCTAAATTGTGAAGGATACACTGATGCAAGGACTTTAGTGGGGAGAAATTTCAATCACACGAAGCTATTCAGAACAATGTGTTGTAAGTACCTGAAATAGCAGTACAAAAGCAAAAATGTTAGAATGTTCAAATCAGAAAAAAATATTGTGGCTACAGCATAGTGGATAAGTGGTCAATGAGGTCACACAGGTAAGCAGAGACTAGATTACGAGGCCCTGTAGAACATGGCAAAGACTGGATTTTTAAATTTTAAGTACAATGGAAAACATTGGAGGGTTTTCAACAGGAAAGTGCATGTTCTGATGTGTATTCAAAAACATCATTATAGCCTCCGTGTGAAGAATGGACTTCAAAAGTGGAAGCAAGGAGATTAATTGGTAGGCTGTTGAAGTAGTACAGGGGGACACAATGGTAGCAGTGGAGATGGAGCAAAGAGTACAGTTTACATTTTGTATGTGATCATAACAAGTTTTTCTTATGGCTTGGATTTTACGGGTGAGAAAAGCAAATCAAAGAAAACATCTATGTTTATTACCTAAATAACTGAGTAGATGGTGCCATTTCTGAAGATGTAGCAAAGAAAGGAAGGAACACTGGGGGAAGGGGACTAAGAGTTTGAAATGTTTGTTTTCGGTTTGAGATACCTGCTTACACACCAATTAGAGAAATCAAGCAGGTAGTAACAGTTCACAAGGAAATGTGGGTTGGAGGCACAGATCTGAGAGTAATTTCATATAAATTGTATTGAAAGTAAGGGCCGACATGAAATCTCATACGTATAGAGATAGCTAAAGAAGTGTAGATGAAATGATGGTTCTTTAAACAGATCTGTAAATTCAGATTAAAATGTCCAGTTTCACTGTTTCACATATAGCATGGACTCAGTCCCTCAGACTCCTACTTGCCTTTTCTTAATATACTATAATTTGATACTTGGATACATTTTGCTCTTCATAGCATTTAGCTCTAAAATGCTATGTTCCTAAATCATCTCAGCATCTTCTCACAAATATACCCAAGACTCTCTTGTCATACTTCATTCTAGGCTGAACCATTGAGGATTTTAAGACATTTTCAAAGAAAGAAGATAAAATTTAGATCTATTTTGGTTTGTTTTATTATTATTACTACTAATAGCCAAACAGAAAAATACATTTATTTCCTATAGCTTAAGGTGTGTGTTTATGAAGTAATTCCTTTTTGTGTTTTTAAAGTTATCCAACAGAGTACAGATTGATATTTTCAATTCTGTTACATTTTTAATAAGGCTTCTGAAGAAAGAGATTTTGTATGATTATTTGGATGTGAATAAAAGTGGCCCTGGATTTTGTGATAACAGAGGCAAGTAGTCTGACTCTAGAGTAAGAAAATGAGACAAAGTGGATGAAGAAATGACCGGATCATATGAAATCAGCCTTGGAGCCACTTTCTGTTCAGTTTGAGTTCAGTATCCAGAAACATTAAAGTATGGTATTTCAGAATTGTCTATACCATTTATTTGTTCACACAGAAGGAATTTAAGAAATTGTTGTATACTGTTACATGGACAACTGTTTTGTCTTATGGTTATGACTCATGATCAAGTCTAAAAAGTGATGAATAAATCCCATTTCTGTTCATAATTTATTTTAAAGGATTGATTTACAATGCTTTTCTCAAAGAATCAGCAATTTAAAGTCATAATTCTACTGCAGAGATTATTGATATATCAGAAGAAAAAAATATAAGCTTTATTTATAATAGCTACTATCATTTGCTGACCTTACTGCACAAAATTCCAAAATTTTTCCATTATAATATCTAAATCTTAAACCCCTCCAAGTGGTTTATTTACATAATGTTCCAGGTGAATATGTTAATATACTTCTCAATGAACCTATAAGCCTATTTTTCAGGGAGAAAAATATCAGTGAGATGAGCTTTTTTGTTCATGTTGAAATATGTTCAAATATGTTAGAAATTAAAATGCAAACCTATATTTATGAATAAGCCTCAGCATTTTTATAAGACAGCTGGATATAATGTGTATATATAATAATATAATGGACTGAATAATATTATGATTGAATACAGTTAGATGATTCTAATCACATTGAAGTTTACTGGACATATATCAAAGCTGACACAGCAGGTAACCTGAGGGTCCAATCTTATGCTGAGTTTTTCAAAGATGGTGAAATGATCCCAAGTTATAGTTTTGCATTATCTACTAACAAAAAGAGGGGAAAATTGCTTTTATTCTGAAAAATTCATACCAGGATTATGTTCCTACTAGAGGGTACAATAAAATTCATCTTCCATAAATATTTTCTTGAAATGTGATCTCAATAAATCTTATGTGTCTTGCACATAAGTGCTCAAAAAAGTGTTGGGGGCTTCCCTGGTGGCGCAGTGGTTGAGAGTCTGCCTGCCGATGCAGGGGACACGGGTTCGTGTCCCGGTCTGGGAAGATCCCATATGCCGTGGAGCGGCTGGGCCCATGAGCCATGGCCGCTGAGCCTGTGCGTCTGGAGCCTGTGCTCCTCAACGGGAGAGGCCACAGCAGTGAGAGGCCCACGTACCTCAAAAAAAAAAAAAAAAGTGTTGGTAGGCAAATGGGTCTATAAGAAAATAGAGCAAGGGATGAAGGAAAATTATATTGACACAATGAACATTAAGAATTTGAGTGAGGACCCCAAAAGGGTAAGATGACAGGGGGATTAATGTAAGAATGTTATGTCAAGGGAAACACTAGCAGAATTGTGGTAGAAAATTGTACTAAACTATGAATCAAAGACCATTAGTTTGAGTTTCAACTCTAACATTCAAGAAGAGCAAATGTGACTAAGACCTTACCTTTGAATAATATGATGCCCAATGCTTTGTCATTGACTGAATTGCGTGCCCATATATACTATATCTATGTTAGGACCTCAGCATAAGTATGTTTTAATATGCAATATAAAAGATATTTGAGGGATTTTAGTGAAATAAGATTAAAATAATGTATGTATATAAATTTGCTTTATAGCTACAAAGCACTACATGAAGAATAGGTATTGTTACATGAACAGGGTTATAACTACATCTTGGAGAACAAACCTGGTTTCCGAATATGTAGTAATCTTCCTTAAATCATATGTAAAGTGTGATCCCATTGTCCCTAGGATTTTAAATTATTCCTGGGTTAGCAAAATTTTAAAACTTGCTTTAAGTTATGGTTTATGCCATCTAAAAATGACATTTATTGTAAGATACATCATAAATTAATCTATCATTGAGGGGAAAGCTCTGCCCAGTATGCTTTGACATAGTATTGAGGTGTGAAATACCTATAATAGAGATGTGAAATGTGAAAAAAATATGTATCTTAGAATCCGTGAAATAAGGTATTTGATGATTTCTCTGTGAGAACTTTTATTTATGATCAACTTCAGGAACCAGTTAATATATATGACTATTGTAAATCCCATTGAAATATTTACTTGAGAGAAGAGATCTGGAGATTCTGAGTGCAATCTCAACCCCATTAACCATGCTATATTTGTCTCAGCGTGTTCTGTGATACAGGAATATTCAAAAATAACTTAAAAGCAGATGTTTCCATGAAAGGAAATATACTTTAGTTTGCACTCCCTACTTGTCTTCTTCAGAAAGATAGGCCTGGCTACCATTATTTCAGCTCAGTGCTTCTCCCTGAAGCTTTTCCTGATCTCTCTATCAAATCTGCCCTTATCTTCTATGTGATAAGAATCTGTGACAAACACCTCTACAGTGTATTTTCCTGTCTGGATAAAATCTGCCTTGTGGTTTATTATTGGGATACATCCTGAAACAATCTTTTTTTCTTTTCCATGTGAACACTGAAGATGGAGGAAGTGCTAATATTCCACATGTTACTTATCTGAGGTATCTGGGAATCTATAGCAAAACATTCTTTACAAGATCCCACAGCTCTGTAGATAAAGGATTCTCCATAGACCTGAAGCAAGAGAATATACAGAAAAGACTGGATATTTTTTCTCTTTTTCTGATTTAAGCTAAATGCTTAATCCCAAGATAATGCATTGTGTGTTACTTCACAAATCTCTTCGTGAAATGCTACCTTTAGCATATGTTAAGAGATGTTTAGTGGTGTGGGGGAGAAAATGTTGTCAAAGATATTTGGTATGTGTAGAAGAAAGAATAGTGACTTTTGAAATGGAACAGAACTGGTTATGAGTCATTGTCCTCCAAGAATTCTCCTCTCTCAAATGGAGACAATGACAATTCTCTCATGAGTTTATAGTGAATAAACATTTGATATAATGCATAGAGCATTATGCCTGCCCTAAAATAGGCAATATCACTGTGAACTCCCAATGGCTTCACCCCAGTTTTGTCAATCTTTTTGAATATTCAGACATAAAAATTTTGACTCTTAGAACGTATAGGCAATAATGAGTGATCCAAAGTAGGGAGGTTCACAATTTTTTCCTTAGATGTCTAGTAGGTCTGTGAAAGTGGCCCAATGGCCACCTTGTGAAGGGATGAGAGCTCTGAGAGTTCTGACTTTTAGCAAGCTTTGCTTTTATCTGTTTATCCATCTATACACCAAGGACTCTAGTCAAGACTTGCCCTAAAGTCTACAGTCATATACCTAATTGCTTCATCAACAACTACTTTGTTGTTTAACAGGCATCTGATTTTAACACGCTGAAAATCAAACTCACAATTCCTCAAACCTCCTTAACTTACCTTTCCATGCTTCCTTATCTCACTGAATGGCAACATTATTTTTCCGGTTGTTCAGGCCCCAAATTCTTGAGTTATGCTCAACTTTGTTCTCTCACATACTGCATTCAATCCATTAGTAAGCTCTTTGGGCTTTTTCTTCAAAATAATATCCCAATCCCTTGAATCATCATCAGTTCTCCAGTACGCATTCTAGCCCAAGGATTACTGAAATGACATCCTAACCAGCATCTCTTCTTCTACTTTACCTCCTTCAATCTGTTGAACTCATAGCAGCAGTGCATTCCTTTCAAAAATAAGCCGTATCTTGAAGGTCCTCTGCTCAAAATCTTCATTGGCTTCACATCTCTCTTAGAGGAAAACAAAAGGTTTTGCCATAGTTTAAGGGTCTATCTAATCACAGGTGCTGGTTCCCACTCTGACCTTGTCTCCCTTTTGCTAACTCTATTCTAGTCACTCTAGCCTCACTGTGGATGCTCAAGTGCTCCAGGCTTATGCCTGCCACAGAAACTTTTGATAACTAGTTACTCTACCTGGAATGTTATGCTCCCCAAAACTACAGAATGTTGCTTCTCACTTCTTTCTGCTCTGTGCTCATACAACGGCTTATCAAAGACCTTGCTATCCAGTAATTTTTTCTGCTTTGTTTTCTTAATAGATCTTACCACCTCCTATGATAGTATGCACTTATTGACGTTTTATTTTTTTGCCTGTAATCTCTACATATCCTAAAATATAAGATTGATAAGAGCTGGGGCATGTCTGTTTTGTCCAAGGTTGTATCACTCGCACCTACAGTAATGCTAGAAACACAGTAGGTACTCAATAAATATTTGTTAAATAAATGAATGGGTAAATGGATCAAGATTATGCTTATTTCAAATGATGCATTCTGGTGCCTAAGTAAGATTTTTAAAAATCATGAAAACCTCTGATTTCTACATATGTTGGTGATACCCTTTTGAATTGTAACTATGCTTAGCTAGAGTTTTAAAATTAATTTTTAACAGACTGAATAAATATAAAATAGAATATCCATTTTTAGCATATTCTAAAAAGGAAACAGAATAAATTGTGTACACTGTCTTTGCATGATTTAAATCAGTTCTTTAAATCACTAACAAGTACATGGGTAGCATGCAGCAAGGATTTAATGAATGCTAGCTAGCTGTTATTGTTTGTATACATAATTGTCTTTTCTATGCATGTGTTGTTGTTGTTTATTTATCCTTTTCAGGTATTGGAGATATAGTGAAGAAATGAAAACCATGGATCCTGGCTATCCCAAACCAATCACAGTCTGGAAAGGTATCCCCGAATCTCCTCAGGGAGCCTTTGTGCACAAAGAAAATGGTATGCAACATGTGCATTATATATTTCATGAGCTCACTAAGTATTTGAATAATCTATCCTACTTGTTCACTATGTTAAATGATTAGAAAGTAACATACTAGGGCTATCTCATATTATATTTATATAAAATTTCCTTCATAGATTTATATTTAATATTATGCTCAAGATTTTTTTTAACCTCAACCTATTTTAGTTTATAAGAAAAAAAAAGTAATTTTTAAAAATGAAGAGTGTTAATTCCTTTGAAGTAACCTCACTTATTTTCTACTAAAATTCATGTAAAGATAATAATAACAGACATATGTGGGACAGGAGCTGGTCACAAAGAAGATATGTTATAAATGTGGGCTGAGGATTGTACAGCATGTTGAGGATTATAATTTTTCATGTGTACCTTTGGCTTATAGTGTCAGCAAACAAGAAAGATCCCAGCTCAATACAGTAAGGCTAGAGTAGATGTATGATTGATTAATAACAGAAACAGATCACAGAGCTGACTTGCTCTCCATCTCAGGATTTGGGATTCAGCCAGATCCTAAGGGAAGTTAGCCAAGCAATGGGTAATCAATACTTCTGTATCTGTTGGTAAAGTTTGAACATTTCTCTCCACATTCAGGGATTAGTAAGTAGAAATAAACCATAATAATAATAATTCAAAATAAAATTTATACACAATATTCCAGAACAAAGGAAAGTGACATCAAACTGAAATACAGAGAAAAAGAAAATACCCTCTCAGATGATTTATAATAGGAACTAGAAGAAAATAATACATTATGTGGGTCCTAAATAGCATTAAAAATCTATAACATATATGCAACAAGAACAAAATAAACATCACTAGCAAGAGGAAAATTAAATGCATCTTGGAGAGGCATATTGAAAAAAAATAATGAAGAAACAGGGGAAAATGAAAAATTGACACCACCCACTGAAAACAATGGCTGATCATCAGCAAATTGCCAGAGTTTAAGAAAGCTTTACACTGAGTACAAGCTTGAAGGAACTGACACCCAGGATGATACCAATCAGAAAAATAAAACACAAACTGTGTTTTGACCATTGTTTTGACCATTGTTATATGTAATTTATACTACATTCTGTGTAAGGATATCCCACAAGTAAAACACTGTATGCTAAGTCAAAAAGAACCTTGAAGCCCTGATTATAGCACTTACTGGAATTATAGTTTTTTGCATATTCTATTGATTCAGAGAATTAAAACACCAAGTTAATATATAGCCTGTATGTGACAAAAGCAGAAATCCACAGGAGAGGACAGATTGAGATGAAACATATCTGTCTGACATAAAAAGGAAATCAATAAGAAAATTAAGTTATGATGCAGTCAAATTGGAGGCAGTAAAACCATATCAATATATGGCAAAAAACTCCACAAACTATGAAGATGCAGAAGATAAAGAAATGAAAAAACATGAAAGATAATCACATGGAAAGCAGAAAACTGAGATGATCCCCTAAAATTAGAGCTGTCACCAAGAATCTAAGGGGGAGAGGAGATTTCTTGAGGTTAGATTAAAGGGGGTTGTTTCAGTCTAGATAAAACCGGCTCTAGCTTACCTTTACAGAAGTTCTACCACTGCTCTAGACTGCCCTCAATAAAAGTTGTCACACACTATACAAAAATATATGCAAAGAAAATTAAGTCATGACCTTACCAGTGATTAAGTATAGCAAGTTTGATTTAAAAAATTTTCAATTTCTTTCCTTTATTAATATTCTAAAATGAATATAACTTTTATAATAAAAATAACTTTTAAAATAAGTAATAATTATTTCAAAAGATTGAAAAAGTACACATAACCTTAATTCCTTAGCATATTAACTGTTTTTTTTCCCCCTGTTTCTATTTGTAAGTCCATTAAAATTTGAGATTTGATTCAGGTTCTCTGGAAATAAATCATAATTATATAAAGATAACAAAAAAATCTTCTGGCTGCATCTTGCCCCATGATTTTTCATATTCTTGTCCATCTGAAAATAATATTTGTTTAGTATAAATGGTTTCCTGACATTCAGAATTTAATATTTTATTTTCACATGGCAAAGAATAACTTTGTAAAATACTGGCAAAAAAACAAATCATGTTGGAAAAACCAGTGCTTACAAATGACAAAAAAATACAGATGAAACTTCAACACATCTATGTCTTCTGTACCTTACCTGGTCCAGCCCTTTCTTTGATACCCTTCAACATTGAGCTCACTTTTGATCTTTCAGTAATCCTTGAATATCCTTTTTGGTACACCATCCCTTGCCCTCAAAATCTCATATTACAGCAATCAATTTATATGCCTGTTTGTTATCCCCTCTAGTGTAAACTCGCAAATGCAGGTACATAGTAACCATTCAATAAACATTAGTTGTTGAGATTAATTTTATCCCTTCCATTACTCTAGACCTTCACTCCCTGCATTGAAGGAGATCTTCTATTTGTTTAAAACCCTTGTTCTGTAGGGTAGTGATATTAATCAATCTGGAACGTCTTAGTCTAGATAGTCTACCAATAGCAAATTCTCCACTTTTAATTCTCTATTCAAATCACATGCTTGTGTTTTTTTACCTTGAATTCAAATTTTACACAACTTCTTCCTTTATGTTTTTTATAGAAGATCAAGTTCAATTTATTGAGTAAGCACACTTATATTTATATAAATATAAATAAATTTATATACTCAAAGTAATTCCCTATAAGGATAAGTTCATGCATATGATACTTGATGGTCATAAAATCAGAGATGATAGAGCAATGAAATGTTTTCTCTAATTCTTCACCCTTCCACCAAGGTAGGAATTTCTCCCTAGGGATCTTCTCCTTATGGTAGTTTTAAAAAAAAAAAAAATCCCAGAAGCTTAAAATTGAGCTATAGATTTTTGAAGTGTGTTTTCATACTAAGGTGGAATATGCCTTCCTATAATACCTATTGATATTAATTCTGCCACCTTGGCCAATGAAATGTGAATATGTGGTGCGATTTACTGACTTCCCACCATCTATCAGTTGTGCTACATAAATTTGTTATCTAATTTAATTGTCCAACACAAATGCCTCTTTACCTCATTTATAATTATTTATGAATGAGGAAAACAGCATCAGCTAGTTTAATTAACTTACTCATGATCATAAAAGTGGTGATATTATATGTCTACGGTTTGAAACTAGACGATTCTAGCCTCACTGAATTCCTCTAATGCACTCTCTCCAAAGAGGAAAAATTAAAACATCTTTTCCTACATTATACCATTAAGTTAATTGAAAATCTGTCATGTCAGGCCAGATTTTTCATTTTGTCATATTAGATATACCTTAGGCTTTCTCAGAATATAGCTTCTAATCCATCATCATCCCAGTTTTCACCTGTAACCATCTTAATTTAACAATTTTCTTTTCTTCTTTATTTTTAGCCCCTGAAAATAGCTACAATAATCCAAATGATATTTGACTTATGCCATATATATATATATATATATATATGAATTATTTCTTCTTGCTTTTGACAGTGTTTTAAACAATGGCATGAGTTTTTAACTTATACTAAAATTGTAGTAAATAATCACTGCATTTACCCACCTTCAAATCTCTAAGTTACTTGCTGTCAAGCCCTGCCTCCTAGGTTTTCTATATTCTCTCCTTAGAAAATGCAATTTTATGGTTAATACAAGATTCTGCTTTAACACTGCTGCATTTTATTTTACAGATTATAGCTCCACTTTTAGCCTGTTAAAATAGTGTGACCCTTGATTCTGTTGGTGTATTAATTCTCTACCCCGACCCTCACTTTCTGTTAAAATCTACACTTGGGATTCAAACAAATATTATCACAAGACCCAGGTTATTCATTCACATTTGTTAAACATTAATTAACTTTTACTAATAAATATACAATAGTAGAAAACAGAAAGAACACACAGGCACTGCCATGCAGGATCTTCTATGAAGTTATAACAAGACAGCTATGGTAGACAATTTCTCCTTACATTTTAGGACTAAGCAATAGAACAGTCACCAGTGAAAACCAATCAAATACAAGGAAAAAAAAGTCAGCATATAATTCATTACAGCCTAACTGACTTCTACCTCAGAATTTCTCAAAAATGATACTTCAGGTGAGTTCATCTGAAGTTTCTACTCTTAGTAAGCATAACATCTACAAGATTATAACATCAAAGTTACTCACAAAAGAAAAAAATGAGTATATAAACATTTCTTCAACCCACTAATATTTCATAAATGGTTAAAAAGATTATTGAATGAGATGAATTTTTCAGGATCAGTGTTTGACAGATTTCTATTACCAAGATTTTAGGCTACTTCTTTTCAATTACTTTTATTCTCTTAACTCCTGCTGACTAGACTTCTTACCTCTAACAAGTGTATTCAGCCAACTATAATTCTACTGTATATGGAATGTGTTACTATAGAACTTGGCCTGCAGACATGATAAATATGAAAATGGAAACTTCTGAATTTTTATGTGATACCCAGTAGTATCTTAGTAATTAGCTTTGACTAAACATTAAAGATGAGGACATTTCCAGCTGTTGGTTCCCACTTTACAAATATAAGAAGTACATTCACCTGTCTGGAAGGTCTGTTTCATTCTAGATCAATGCCATTATTCAACTATAATCGTCTAATGCACTTTATTTGGCAGGCCCTAGACATTTGTTTATCCAAGCTTGTTGAGTAATTACGTTGGAGTTCATTAGCGTGATCAAATACCAACTCCCGGCATACAGAAAAATTTGAATCTACGTACACCTGTTTTCACTTGGCAAGTTGTTCTGATTGAAAAACTGCCCTTCAAAACTAAAAGCAATAGCTTATTTTCATGGCATTGAACAGAATGATTTCTAGAATGAAGTGACCTGAAGTGATGGTCTATCCTAGCTGAAAGTTTTTGAGAGATGTCAGAGTTTTTTGTTGTTATTGATTTAGGAGTGCTGTCTATCACTACCTGTGATGTTGAACCAAGGAGTATTTGTGAAAAGACAGAAATCTCTAAAGGACCTGGCCTTAGAAAAATCATTAAGATTCAGGCTCTAAAGCTAGACCAAGATTTAAATCCTTTTTTCAACAGGACTAGGGCATATCATTTTATCTGAGCTTCAGTATCTTTGCCTGAAAAGTATAGGTAG
This sequence comes from Phocoena sinus, assembly GCF_008692025.1. Classification (NCBI taxonomy): domain Eukaryota; kingdom Metazoa; phylum Chordata; class Mammalia; order Artiodactyla; family Phocoenidae; genus Phocoena; species Phocoena sinus. The sequence continues at coordinate 31,411,706 of NC_045779.1, read as the reverse complement.
CTAATTCTACCTGACAGAGTGTTTATGAGGATTAAAATATGTCATTTACTAAGTTGTGTTTTTTTTTGCAGTACGCGGGCCTCTCCCGTTGCGGAGCACAGGCTCCTGCATCAGCAGGTGGACTGTCAACCACTGCGCCACCAGGGAAGCCCCATTTACTAAGTTTTTAACACAGTGGTTCTTCCATAATAAGTGCTCAATAATGAAGGGGAAAAACCCTCATTAATGATTATTAACTCAAAAATAGGCATACTATTCAAAATTAGACATCTCCCAAAATATAGTTTTCAAGTGATTATAACATTAAAACATTTCCTATTTTCTTGAATTTTATCTCAAAGTCACAAAGAAACTTGACATGAAAGAGATATGGACAGAAAGAAAAACCTGGGCTTGCTCCCAGGAAAAAAAAACCCAAAAGTTAAGAGAATAGTTCTAAGAAAAACATATTTATAGTTTAATTGTCACAAGTTTACAAATCTATTATCTGCATCCATAATGTTTTGGAACATAGATCATATGTGTTGCTAAGTTACTTGAGCCTTCTACATACTACTTCCTCCCCCATGAAATATATGTTAGTTGGAAGTATTAAAGATAGAATTATAGATTTATTTATACTCTATTCATCCTTTACTCTAAAAGGATTAACAATAGCTTTAGAATTTCTGTAAAATGTAGCTAGGTGATAAAAATTTAATATAAGCTAAGTAAATAAGAAAGTTAAAAAATGGGCATGACCTAGAGCTGAAAAGGATTACTGCACAAAATACAATAAATACGTATTTATTAAAATTCCTAACATACAAAGGAAATCACCTTTAGTTTCTTGATTTATGATTTCTTGTGATTTCTTTTCCAAATGACAAAAACAAACTTGTTCCTTAGGAGAAGTACAACTATTCCTGATGCTAAGATGATTAGAAATTTCCCTTGATGTGTTTCATGGAGACGCTTCCTTATGATGTATTGCACAATGTCCTCAATAGCTGCATGAGGGCAAACAGGGCTTCTGTTTATAAGGCTGTTTCGGCATCTTTCAATACAGGTTGATACTCTCACACTAATGTGTAATTCTGTACCAGCAATCCTATAAGCGAGCAACAGTATGAAGTTCTCTTTGCAGTGTAGACTAAGAGTAGATGTATAAAGCATGGTCTTTCAACAACTCTGTGCAAATATTATTTCTCTCTTTCAGCTGAGCTTTCCCTAGGCATTTGAGGGTGCAGTTTCTGGAGCACAAGTGCCAGATCCATTTCAATAGACAGCTGATCTGGGAATAGTGTTTTCCTACAAAAATTGAGTGGCTTTAACATACATCTTTTAAGTATCCTATTTAATTAAATTTCTATACATATACACTTTTACAAATAAGTGGTTCCTGTGTGTGTGTGTTTTCCCCCCACCAGGCTTTACGTATTTCTACAAAGGAAAGGAGTATTGGAAATTCAACAACCAGATACTCAAGGTAGAACCTGGATATCCCAGATCCATCCTCAAGGATTTTATGGGCTGTGACGGACCAACAGACAGAGATAAAGAAGGACACAGCCCACCAGATGATGTAGACATTGTCATCAAACTGGACAACACAGCCAGCACTGTGAAAGCCATAGCTATTGTCATTCCCTGCATCTTGGCCTTATGCCTCCTTGTATTGGTTTACACTGTGTTCCAGTTCAAGAGGAAAGGAACACCCCGCCACATACTGTACTGTAAACGCTCTATGCAAGAGTGGGTGTGATGTAGGGATTTTTCCTTTCTTTCTTTTCTAGGAGTTTGTGATAACTTGAGATTCAAGACAAGAGCTGTTATGCTGTTTCCTAGCTAGGAGCAGGCTTGTGGCAGCCTGATTTGGGGCTGACCTTTCAAACCCAGAGGGTTGCTGGTCCTGCACATGAATGGAAACGCACTCATGGGGAAGCTTCCATGATGCACAGTACCTGCCGTTCTTCAGTCCTTTGTCTTTTTTTGTCATTCAGTTCTAGGCCTTTCCTCTGCACGCTCAATGCCCAGTAAATTTTCAGGATTACCTAAAGAGGAAAAAGAAGAAAAGATTCTTCTTAAAGGTTTCTAATATGTTTTTTTCTGATGTCTGAGCCCATTTCTGGGGGGGAAAAGCAAAATGGAAAACCCACAAATTTTTGCTTTACAGCAAGGAAAAAGAAAAGGTTAAACAAAATACCCACAATTGAACGTTCAGGAAAGTGTGAAGACCCAAAACAGCTTTGTCTCCAAAGAAGATAGTTCTCTGACTGCTATGGACAGTCTCCTATGCTTCGTTTTTGTCAGGTGGGAGACCTGGAATACACATGCAGGACTTTAGACTGTTGGGACAGCCATTTTCCAACAAACAAGGGGCCAAAATATCTGCAATATTGTAACAGCCTTAATACTACATCCATTTTTCATTTTATACAGCTGTTCTCAGCTATGTTCTCAATGTTTCATCACATTTATATTCACAGCTATATTCAAATGGGACATTTTAATTGTTTTGAAGTGTTTCTAAACCCTTCCTGCCACCTTACCCCTACATCATTGTGATAATCTCCCCAAGTTGTATTAGGCCACTGCCCCAGGCCTTCCATGGGTCTGTCAGGAATATTCATTATAAGTGGAGCAAAAAGCAGTTTGTCTTTAAAGTGGTTTAAAGTGACAGTTATTTTATAAGGATATGTGACACTAGTAATACATTGGTGTAACCCTTTGAGAACTATCAAATCAGCTTTCAGAGTCTTAGGATCTGGTAAATTATTGAACCGGGCAATGGTAAAAACAGGCACAGGTTTAAGAAGTTCAGGTTTTTAAAACAGATATCCTATAACCCCATGTAATTTTTAGTTGATTCACACTACTACATAAATGCACTTATAACAAACAGAAATGATGTTACTTGCCAAAAATTTTCTGGCAAATAAAAAGGTATTTTATTAAATATCTTGTAAGAGTGAAATTTTATTTGAACAACTGATTATAACAGCCTGTCTTTTTTGTTGTTGTTGTTAGGCACAACACACAACACAATTTCTGTTTTAAAATCCATTGCATGAAAACTCAATTTGCCGTGGAAGACGCCGTTAGCATTGCCATCTAAAGAATGTATTAAAATGATGACTCTGAGATTGCATGAATATCCTCCAGTGTATTAGCTATCTATCGCATGTCAACCATAGTTCTCAAAGGGTTAGTGTGGCTTCTGGCATTTAGCCATCCATTTGATAGCTGACAGAGCCAAGAGACCACCAAAGCATTTCATTGTTGAGTGTAATTTGTCCTAACAGCAGTATTGTCATTTTCAGGTGACCTGCAGAGCAGGGTTGTATCAATATTTTTTTCCTAGAGAAAAGTCAGCAACTGACAGACCTCTTAATTGATTTTTAGGCGCTGCTTCTTGCAGTGAAAGGCTTTACAGCCACTGGGCTGTGAACTTATTAGAGATGGTCAGAACGAATGCACCCCATGAGTCAGACATTGGCTTTGTGTGAAAGCCAGCTTTTGAGGGGATTAGCTTTTGAAACAATGAACAGCTTGCCTTGAAGTTGATTATTGATCTGTTGACTGTCATTAACAAAAACTTAAACATTATCTTCTGTGAAAATTTTCCTTGAAGAGTCCTGTTCTATGTCTTTGCCCTTTGACCTTTAACTTGCAAACTGGCACAGAGGAAGTCTTGTGTTGCTTCTCCATTGGAGTGTTAATTGTTCTCTAAAAACCTAGTAAGCATGAGCTGTTTCCTTAGAGTGGAGAGAGAAGGAGTGTTGTTGGTGGATCTGCAGATGGACACTTTGCTCTTTACATGCACACTTTAAAAATGCCCTATAGGTAGAAGTGACTTTTAATTTTCCTTTAATATAATTTCAAGTCTAAATTCATCATTTTAGTACAAATATAGAACTATGGGGGGAAAAAAAACTCAAAATACTTGAAAGGCCAGTGTGGCTTTTATATAAAGCAGGAATTTTATACTAGTGAAAATTTCTTACTCATTTGCTAATAATACACATTTCCAGATGATTTTAATGAGTGTAGGTATACATTCTTATTTGGAAATGGTTGGTTTGGCTGCCTTGAATTTGTGTTTATACTCAGCATAGCATGAAAATTAGAATGCCTCTCAGTTAAACTACATGTTTATGTTTTGGTTGGGGAAAATATTTTGTAATCATGGAGGGCATGTTGCAAATCCTTGCAGATTGTTATTTCTTACAACCTGAGCATAAAGTAAGGCTAAGAAAAAAGGATAGTTAAAAAAAGTAATGGCTAATGGCTTTACAGCAAAACATTATGCAATGCAGACTGTATTTTGACAAGATGATGGAGATTATATGTGTGAAGGCCAAGAAAGCAAGGGGAGAGGACAAGAATTAGCCCTGTAGCTTTATTTCAGTGCTTCCATTCTAGACAATGCTGGTATTATAAAGAGTCGCTTCTACTGAGCATGGAGCGAGAACTATATACATAAGCTCATTTATACAATGTTTGCCTGTGGGAGGGTTTAATCTTTTTAGGGCTCGATGCCAAGAAAAAAAAAATAAGACTGGAAATTGTATTTTGCTGAAGATTGAAATGAGTAACCATGTCATTTGGGGACATATGTAAATCATTGAGAAATTCCATCAACCTGCACCAAAAATTGATTTTTTTTTCCTCTAAAATGAAAAAGAAACTAAAGAAGCAATCTTTTGCCTCTTTACTCATTTGTCACAATATCCTGATTCATCAGAAGACTATAAATATATAATGGCTAGAAAATAACGATAGCATTAAGAAGGGAGAGACTCTGTCATTATGCTTGAATTCTGGAAATGTCATAGATAAGTGTTGGGCCATATTTTCCTCAATATGAGATGAGATTTATGTGATAAGAAAAGGTATATATGGCTTCTCTGTTTATTAGAACATTTAAATTTTCAGGTTGTGAGACTACAAAAGATAAGAAAATATTAAGTACAGCATAATCACAAACATTGGGATTCTATTTGCCTATTTTATGCCAGGCACTTTGTATGGTTACTACTTCTCTTCCACTTGGGGTTTGGGGAAAAAATGTCAATCCTAATGGAATAGTGAAAGGGAGAGTGACTAATTGGTCTAGCACATAAGAACAGTGATTCAAGAACAAGGTGAATAATAAATAAAACAATATAATGTACAAGTTCAGTATCAATAGAGATATACAACATATCAAGTATTTTTCAACATTCTATCACTGATAGCATGGAAAGTTCAGACCTAGGGTTTCCTAAATTGAAATGAAAACACATTCACAATGACAAAAAATAATTCACCTTCTGTTTCATTATTTCTCATTACTTTAATATAAACATAAATGTAAACAAGGTAATGTTTCTTACATAAATTAACTATATTATAATTTTAGCCAAATATTATTTTTCTATATATTATTAACTGGACTGAATGAAGTATTAAACAGCCAATCAGTCTGTGTTCTCTATAAAGCAGTTAAGCCACATCAGATCTGTGGAAGAGGTTGTGAATTTAACTACTGACCTGTTTCAGAACCAAGTGTCTTCTGACATGGCATCAGAACAGGTGAATACAGATGCTCTTTACAATCGCAAAGGTAACGTGCATAAATTAGAGAACATTATATGATACTAGCAAAGACAACTTCTGTTATAAATCAGAGGGCAAGACTTTTCTGAATCATATGTAATAAATTACTAAGTAATAATTTACAAAAAACAATTACTGAGTAATAAAGAATAGAGACTGATTTACTGAAACAAGCAAATGTTACTTTTACTATTCAGATTGCTTGTAATCTTTTTCTATTGACATATAATTTGTGTGTTTCATATACTAGATACTTGTTTTTATTCACTTTCTGTTGGTGATTTAAAAAACACAATGTGGTGGATGAGAACATTGCCCAGCTTCACTGGTATTTCCAATACATGGATGATGTGTATATATGGGATCCTAGGGAAACTAATATAATACTTTCCACTTCTACATATTATGCTGTTATCTCTAGTATGCTACAAATACACACTCACACTTTGTGGATCTTATAGTAGAATAAGCAATGTGGCCAAATTGACTAAATTCAGTGTGCTGAAAAGGAATGGATGTTATAATCAAATAGACTGAGTTAACCCAAAATTCATTAAAATAATCCTTTTCTTTTTAAGTTTTGGAATTATTTCCAAAAACTAATAAAGGCAGTGGCTTACTGATAGTATTGAGTCTGTGAGACTGTAACATATACTGAAACAACCTCATGGCTGGTGGCGAAATCTTTTTCAGCAAACACAGCACAGAGTTGATTGAATTTTTGATTCTCTCAAGAACACGTTCCAAAATATCAGATGTTAAACAGAACATGCCATCTAAACCAAAAATGTTAAATTCAGATAAGCCATTATAAGTAGTCATGAGTACAATCTTATGATATCACAAGGTTTCATGACAATAATACTAGAAAATCTAACCATTTCATTGTATCTCATGCACCTTCCTGATTGATTTATTGTGATCACAGTTTATAACTGTCAGAACATATGTATCTATGTTATAGAGTCTATGTTGCCTAGTAGGGAACCATAGCTACATCAGAGAAGTTATATTAAAAAAATTAGAACTTCCTAAATATCAGAAAAACTTCATAATAAAGAATGCAGCAACCAGGCATAGCACCACACAATAAATATGAATTCTAAATATTAAATTTATCATATATTATGAAAATTAAAGAAGAGGAAATATGAGTCTTTTGTAAAATATAAAACATCATATAGCACTCCTTAATACAACTGGAAAATTTACTTTAGCAAGTATAAAAATAGTAGAACAATGCAACCTCAGGCTCTTCACACTAGTGACGATTATGTGATATATCAATGTATATAATTAGACAGTGGTCATTAGCTGTTACCCTGCATAAACACATGTGATACTCATGTATTGCCTTCTAGGCTAAAAATGTCAAAGTTAGATATTCAGTAACCTCAATTGGAAAGATCTATATAATGTTAGAATCTCCTGAGAAAAGCCATGTCCCTAGGATAGAAATTTATCTCAATAATCATGTAACACAAAGCACTTGGCAGAGTAGCAAAGCCTTAGTGTTTTAGTCTCATCTAATTGTAACTGTTGTCTTTCATGTACTACTCAAATCATTTTTCATTTGTTTACTTTGGTGTAATTTTGAAATGATTCTGATATTTTCCAGGTCAGATTAATAACATCCAATTGCAAATATCTCTTCCAACATTTTATACATATATCTACTTTGAAATTTAAACCAATAGTATATAAAGCCTAAGAATGAGCACTGATTTGACAAATTCACAGAAACTGAGTGAAAAACAGATGTGATATTGCAAAATTTTTGTCAATTTCCTGGTAGGATACTGAAGTATCAGCTTTCAATTTTTAAACACAACTGTGAGCTTATAACTGGACATGTCATGCATTATTTTTTAGAACAATGCTAATTCTTTATACTAAGTAAGGGTATAAGATCATGAGTGCTGTAATGCGACACCTCAGGCACTCATAACTAAAGCTCTTAAGGAAAATGAAGGCATAGCCAGTAACTCATGGTTAGTGCATAATAAGTATAAAAAAGTATGGGAGATAATTCTGAAGATTTATGATGATTCTATGCTTTTTCAATTTAAAGAGCAGCATGTCTTAAAATGTGTCTTATACTAACATTGGACTGGGAATAATGTTCAAGCTTGCACTCAACGAATCCTTATGTTCAAAAGCATACTGGACATGTAGGACAAACACATCATAAACTAGGATGTTTTGCTGATTCACATAACTTTGCCATGTGCTCTGCTATAGAGCTGGATTTATATGCCATTAAGAAGGAAGAAGAAAATCAATTAAATATAAATATGAAAATTGCATTATGTTAGGCCACTTAGCTTCAAAGCAAGATGTTATTAACTCTTATATAGAAAAACCAGAAGGAGAAAATGGTGAACATGAATGAAATGATTAACTCTTTGATTTACAAAGACATTTCTTGAGTATCTTATCCACTTGTTTTTATCCATGAACAAATATCACTCACAATATAAACATTTCTATAGCACTTGGTCTGTAGCTAGATTGGATCCCAGGAGAAATATTTTTGGACACAGGCCGTTTTATACATGCCTCATACATGATGAAGCTTCAGTGAGATGTGACTGCATGTTATGATGCTTTTTCCTAGGATAGGACATGGTGCTGCTTGTACTTGCCATCTTTATTTGAATGTTTGTTTCTACGTTGGCCTGCCTTGCCAAGATATAGATGAATAAAGCCTGGTGTGAGCTGTCCATTTGACAAGTTACTAGAACACATTTCATTTGCTCTTATGTAATGCCAATTTGATCTTGTTCTGACTCTATATACTGACAACCCAGTTACAAAGGTAAAATATACTCTACTTGAATGAATGATTCAATCCTTAAATCAATGTCATAGTTTTGCTACCACTGAAATATCAAAGAGGCCACACTTTTACTATCTTCTCACAGCTCTTTAGTATATACTATTGCCTGTGTAAAATTAGATTTTTAGTTCTTTTTGTCACTTCTTTTGTATCTGAAGTGGAATCCATTATTCCTTTATATATTCATGAATGCAAAATTTCACAATTCAGTTACTTTTTTATTTCCAAACAAACATTATTTCCAAACAAGTATGCTCTGTGTGCCTTATTTTTCTCTTCCTTCAGTTCTGAAATTATTTGTTTGTGTTCTGTTTGTCACCCCTAAATACAGGTGGTTGGGAGGGATATATTATTTTGTGTTGTTCTGTGCAGTCTGTGCCTATATTTGCATTCCTTTCGATTTCTACCTAGCCCCCACCTTCTTTTTTTACAGATTTGTTTTTCCCTTCCCTTTGTGAAAACCAGAATTGAATATCGTATGAGGTATCCTGAAAATATGTTTGTCCCTCAGTTTTTTCCTTAACAAGTTTCATGCAAAGATTTAGTTCCAATAAATTTCACACACCTCCCAATCTCTTGCATTGGATTCTAACTTTTCTAGAGCTATTCCCCTGAGAAAAGTGAAATGCTGAGTATGAAGGCTGTTGTCTATTGATAAGCCAGCTAAGGAAGTTTGCTTTTGGTGAATGTATCTTAAATAATTATACTAGAAAGTAAATACCATAATACAGTGTTTCGTTTAAGGTACATCAGGAGTACATGAATGCCTAAAACCTCAATTCTTTGGTCTATTTCCCTTTATGTGTAAATTACATATATATTAAAAAGAATGAGAGAATAAGAGATTAAGCGGTGTTATAGTGGCAGCTTTTTGCTGTCTTTGTTTTGACTGCATCAGCATTTCTATTGTGGACCTCTATTTTCAGGGGTTTTAGAGACTCACCAGTAAAAATTTGCTTCAGGCTTAAAAGTCTTGAAATATTTTTTTTAGATATATAATTTTAAACCAATATATCTTGTTTTTATATTATAGGAGGGAAATAACTGGAGTTTACTAGTTCAATTTTTTGCTAATATAACTTTTAATGAGCTTAATTTTTTAATAAAACAAAATCTAAACAGTCCATAGTCTACTGATGGTTTTTTAAAAGAACCACTAATTGACATAGAGAAAATTGCCTGCTTTGTCAGTGTAGCAACCTATCTTCAAGATATTTTAAAACTTGTAACCTATATTAAGATTATATTGATTCTAACAGTGGATCAGTATGATAATGAATGCAATTTATGCCATCCATATGAGCTATCTGGTAATATAGATTTGGAAATATATAGTATATTTAGTAAATATATATGTATATATATATATATTTACTAGGTAGATTAAGTGAGGTAAGCGCCCATAAATTTAGTTTGTCAAGTAAATACCATACATATTTTAAAAAATTGCACAGACGTTTATCTTTCAGAATTAGATGCAAGCAATTGCAAAGAAAAGTTGTCTCTTGAGTAAACAATACACATTTTATAGCTTCTTATGAAAATCATTTTTTTCTATATTGTAGTTATGGGACGTTAAAAGGATTTAATGCATAAAATTAATGCAGACTTTATTTAAATAGCATTAAACTATGAAGCAGAGAGAAACACTAGGAAATGAAATATTTAGGCTGTTATCTTTTGGTTTAAGACAATACTTTACCTTTATTTTCATTCCCATTGATATTTTCAGTTATGCAGAGAATATTAAATTCTAACTTTAAGTGTCTGGATTGTTCACGTTACACTCAACCCTATTTCATTAAATTTTTGATAATATGTAGTCTTCTGTGTGCAAGCAAAGAACAAAATAACACATTTATTTGCTGAATGAGTTCTAAGGTTTGCAAGTTGTTAGTGATTTTTTTTGCCCACATAGGTTTCTATACATTGATACCATCTTAAATCTGGCATATATATATATATATATATATATATATATATATATATATATATATTTGTTTGTTTCAGATAGCTTCTATTGACAAACACAAAACTTGTTTGTGTACAAATATAAAGCTAAATAAATGGTGCTAAAGTGTATTATGACTGTCAGATATAATCAGGCAAAATTTTGTGGTGCTTAAATTAATTTTTTCATTGATTTATTGATCAATGCATTGAACAGTGTTTATTATTCACAAGTTGTCCTTTATTGGTAAATCAAGGCCTCATAGCACATTGTTAAATAAAATGGTTGACTAGTCTATGTAACAGCTCACCAAGCTACTATCTCTTTAACTCCTTATAATGTTGCGTCAGTAAAGGTCAAGGGATCATAATATTAATCTCATCGCTGTAGACCATTAACATGACTGAACTTTTCCACAAAGTACTTATGTTTACAATGCTATAACCCTTTGACTGCTACGGCAACCTTTAACTACACAAATGTCACAAGCTAGAATCATCAGCATGGTTCTTGCCATGACAATCAAAGAGTTAAGGGCTGTGCAGTGATTTGTTTTATATTTATTAATTTATATTTATTTCATTTTCATTCAAGAAGGGGATTTTGGGTGGGGCCGTTTTTTTCTGCTGTAAGTGTCTTAACCTAGGGAAGGGTTAAATGGCTTTTTATACTATTGCATCTTCTGTACTTACCATCAATTCATTGTGTTGTAATTTAAAAAAAAAAACTGTCAATAAATAAGAGAACAGAAAAATGGTTTATAGACATTGTGGTTTACTCAGTGATGATATACACATATTTATGGTGATATATAGAAGTAGGCTTTGCTATCTATGTCTTCCTAATTGATATAAAACATAAAGTACAAACTCTAAAGTAATTTAGGCCAAAATCTCCTGTGTGTGTTTGCCTGAAATAGTAAGTATATTAAAATGGCCACGTCAACTGGAGAATTGTTTAACTGCTACCTAGATGCCTATGACTGTGACTAAGGACAGAAGCAGGAAGTATTACTATATCAAATGTATTTCAGGCAAGTGCCCATGAACACAGGATATGTTAAGATTTCATTACCACTTGACAAAAATAAAAATTACATTTTGGATAAGTGAGTATAATTTATTGATTAAAGTTCTAAATTTAATCAAAGGAGTTAATATTGATATCAAAAGTCTTTGGCAGTATCCTATTTAAGGATTTTTTCCTCCTTCTTTTTCTTTAAATGATAGGACTATAGTAAAGGGTGGCCATGAATAGAGAACTGACTCACAGAGAGAAAACAAGAGTATGGATAAACATTTTCAAACTTAATATTTTAATAAATTATTTTCTTAGAATATCAAACAGGTACATGTAACCAAGTACTTGAACAAGTGTTTCCTAGAAAGCAAATCTAATATGTATCAATAGTTCTAAAAGATCATCTGAATTTTAAGAAGAATTAGGAAAGCATATTGGGAATAAAAGAAAATGTGTTCTCTCATGCAAAAATTAAGGTTCATCTGTGCACAAATAATTTAATATTATAAACTTTAATGCACACAGAAAAGAGGAGCTCTGAAGCAGAGTGACTAAGATAATCACAGAAATTTAATTGTATGAAGTAATAAACAGACTAGAAGGACAGAGGACTGTTTATATTAAGTCTTTGAAATCTGCATCTAGGCTGAATCCTTGGAAATTTGGAGATCTTTCTCAAAGAGTTTAAAGAAATACTCAGATAAGAGCTGTACTTTTGGAACATGTCAGCATACAAAAACCTACAAGATTTAGTCAACTAACAATATAGTTTATCTTTATTTGTAGAAGCTTTTAAATAAAAGATAGCTTTTATTTTTATAAGGCTATTAAGGATGTGTGACCATAAATATCAGGCTGAATCCAAGAATGAATCTCCCTTGTTTTTATTAGCAAAGAGATAAAAAGCTATAACAATTAATCTCACCTCGTAGAATTGTTTTTTTAATATCTGAATCATTAATTTATATAATATGAAAATACACTATTATATCCCTTATCTTACAATCAAAGACCAAATTAGAATAGTATATTGTTTAGAAAAATAAAAATCCAAATAGGGGTATTGAGAACCTAATAACACACCTAGCATACTATAGAAACACAAATATAATTTATTGCAGTGAGCAGTGTTTGCATTCTTTAAACCCTTTATAAAAAGTACTGAATAGGCATAACTTCAACCCAGTTTGATACACCATCATTTCTTCAATTTAGTTACCACATGGTGTATCATTAGCTCTCCCTTCCCACTTCTTCCTCCTTCTCCTCCCCTCTGACCCCCTCCCCTTGTCTGTCTCTCTCCTTTAATTGCTCTATTCCTTGAAAGAAAAATTTATAAAGTCACCCCTTTCATATCTTCCTAACTCAATTTTTTACTTCTTATTATTTATTTGTACTTCTCACCATGCACTTGATGTAAAATTTCTTCAATGTAAATGATATATTTATTACTTAATCCACTCTTCCTAATTCTCTATCTTACTTGGCTTCTTAGCAATATTTAATATTGATAGTTACTCTGCTATTCATACTTTTCCTAGACAGCTCCTTGAGGGTGGGACCTATTTATTTCTCACCTGTCTTCCATACCCAGAGCCTGATACAGTACCAAGTTCATAGTCGGCCCTCAGTCAAATGTTGGCTTCTAGACATTAGAATTTAGAGGATTTCCCTCCACCATATCTAACTTTTTAAACTGGTTCTTTGAGCTTATATAATTCCCCCATATGTTCTTTTCTTTTCGTGCAGTGTAAAACCTAATGGAACTGACAAAGTAGGTAGAAAGATAGAAATATACTTCATCATCTATATATGCATCCACAATCCATTCATTTGTTCATTCAATGATATTGAGATCTGACTACATCCCAGGCATTTTAGGTGTCAGGGCTGAATCAGTGACTAAAAACTCATTCAGCACAATAAGCAACGAATAGTATGTCAGGTCATAGGTTTGATGAAGGAAATCAGGGTCCAGGGATAAGATGGGGATGTTTGGAACAGTAGGGTATTTCTAATCAGGTGCCATCTGAGTAGAGGTAAGAAAAATTGAGGGAGTGGGCTATGTGCACATCTGAAGGAAGAGCCAGTACAAAGGTCCAGAGGAGGAACAAGCATGGTGTGTTTAAGGAATAGTAAGGGGGCCATTGCAGCTACAGCAGAAAGAGCAAGGAGGAGAGGGGTCGATGTGTCCATGGAGGCAGTATTTGGGTCATGTCTTATGGAGCCTTAGGGGTACTGAAAGGAGCGAAGCTTTACGATGAGATGGGAAGACGCTGGAGGATTGTAAGCAAAGGACTGTAATGGGGCAAGGGTGGAAGCAGGGAGACCAATTAGGAAGGAAACCACTTCAGTCAATAACAGGCAAAGAAGATGGTGACTTGGGCCAGGATGGAAGCAATGATGATGGCAAAAAGTGGTTGCCTTAGGGATGGACTCTGCACGTCCAGCCAACAGTCCGTGGTGGAACAGCTGAGAGGTGAGAGGGAAAGAGGGAGCCAGGAAGATTGGAGTTGCTGTTTCCTGCAAGTAGAACTGGTCTAGGGGGATTAGGATCCCATTTTGGACATCTTTCTGTACTGTTAGTAATGTTCTCATTCATGATGTGGTTGATGACTAGAGGGGTATAGACATATGCAAAAATTATTGATCTGCACACTTAAGATGTATGCATTTTACTCTATATAAGTTTTATCTCAAGGAAAAATTGCTGTTAAAGACTAAAAACAAAACCCCCAATATGAAGTATTTAACTATACTAATAGTTACTAATGGGTCCACAAAAAACAGAGGACTGAGAAATGAGCATTGGATTCAGCCCCTATATATAACCTCTTTTATTCTACCCTTTCATGGACCCTTATCCATAAGCATGGCTTTGGCTTTGTGGATGGGATATCTCATGAAATCCAGATTCACAATTTCCAACCCCTTGCTGGACAAATTAATCTGAATTTTTCTTTACCTTCCATGATTCAATCTACTAAATATAAAACCCATCACCATCATTTTTCTCCTATCAAAGTAAACATACTCCATCCCGAATTATCTAATTTATTAATGGCACTAAATTTTCTTGGTTACATATCCAAGAAAGCACCAGTTGGTCTTGGACTTCTTCTCCCTTTGTTTCACATGTCCCCGTTAGACATTTGCCAAGTCTATGAGTTCTACTTCTGCAGAATTACTGGCATCTGATTTTTCCTTGACATTCTTGTCCTATTTAAGGTTCATTAGTTCTTCCTTTCTCAATCTCCTTTCCTAACACAACCTCTCTCAGACTATCTATGACAGAATGATCTTCTCAAATTAGAGTTTGAATTGTATCATTTCTCTATAAAGACAAAGATTTTACATGAAGACCTGCCAAAATCTGTTTTTAACTTGATTTTCAAGCTTTTCACCAGTATATATTTTTATAGCTGAAACCATCCAAATACTTGCCATTCCTTATCCATAGTTTGGCTCATGCTGTTCTCTCCACTTTGAATTCCACCTTTTCCTTCTTTATCTTTCCTGACTTCACTGAAGAGATAAAACTCCACAACTTTGAAACCTCTACTATCTTTTGCATCTTGTTTTGTTTTGAATGATCCTATTGATATTGTTAATATTGTTCCCCTTTCTTTTCAGAGGTCTCTCAATTCAATAAGTTGAATGGTCATACTCATACAACTTTTTAGACAAGGCTTATAATTTTATGTGAATTTGTTTTTATTATTTCTTGTCATTATCTAAGCTCCTGAGGATTGCAGCATCTAATACTGCAGCATCTAATGCAGTGCCTTGAATGAACTCCAGAAATGTTTGTTGCACTAAATTAAATTGTATTTTTAATGCAATTGGCATTAGAGAAGCTTTGTTACACTTTGTTATATATTCTCGAACACATTTTCTGAGTCTTATGAATAAAGATATTTTTAAAACTTTTGTTTACAAGATACAATATTTTAAGCAGTTGACCTTGATTCTTTCCAAGATCTTACTTTTTTCAAAGCTCTTTAAATATTTCTCATTAAATAATAAAGAAAACCTCGAATTTAGGCTAATCTTTTTTTAATATTCATCCTTTACTTCTAATAATCATCTTTTGAACCAGAGAGAATTCTTTAGCAACAGTAGCTGAGTGAAGTGGGGAGATCTGTGTTTTGGAGGTACCAGTGTATAGCCGTTATCTGATTTAAAATATTAAAAAAATCAAATTCCACTTTCTCAAATGTGTGCATAACAAGAAAGAAATTGTTATTTGCTTTTTTACTATGAATTGGTAGGGCAGATTACCTTACAAATGAGAAATCATGAAAAAAACTTTCAAATAAGAATTGTTTTGCCTATTCAGAGGGAAATGCAGTCCAAATTCTTGCTAGTATTGGGGTCTAGTATTGGGGTCTAGTATTGCGTCACTATGACAGGATGTCAATATAGTGTTCAATCTGCAAGGTAAATAAGAGATTGGTGACACAGATTCAAAAGGGAAAGAGACCAGTCAAGGACAGAAAAGAGGACATATAAATAGTTCAAGGGCAGGGAAAGACACAGGTTTTAAAAAATTATTTGTTGCTTAGAACAATTATCAGTGGGCCTTTACATTTTCAATAGCTTCCACCTTGAACTCTTTAAAGATTTTACCTGGCTTGTGATGTGTGTCTCAAAGCTACCTCGGCACCTTCAGGTCAAATGATGGCATATACTTTCACTCCCTCCAAAGCCCTACTAAAACTATAGAAAATGATTTTCTTTTCTTTTCAAAGACTTAAAGGGAGTACAAAAGAGAAGACAATAGCAACATTTGGGAAGCTGGAAGCAAGTGGGCATCTGGTAACTGACCTAACACACCCAAGGCAATCAAATTATAAATTATAAATTATAAATTTATAAACTGGCAGGAGCAATCAGAGAGCAAGCCCAAATGTATCACTAGTATGCTGAAGTCTCAGGGAGTGGAAGCAACAAGCACCTGGAAACAGGGTGAATGGAGTTGACTAAATTAAGAAGGTCTGAAAATCATTCATAGGAACCAGTTAAATGCTCTAAGTCCTGTCCAGGCCTCTCCACTTTCTCTCCCCAGCCCCAACCTCAAGGTTTATTCTGTGGAGAGGGTAAAAATGGTCTCTGAATTGGGGATTGCCAGTGTTCTGTACCAATAACAGGGGATTAAGTGAGCTTCTACATTTTAAAAACTAATACAGAGACCTCCAGACTTGCTATGTTTCACCACTGGAATATCAGCAGCCAGTTTGTGGGGAAGCTTTTGTTCTTGTTTTTGTTGTTATTTCTTTTAGGCAAGAAAATGGAACACTTTTCTTTGATGAATCTGATCAATCCAAGAAGACAATAAAATCTGTAATCAGGGTTTTCCCAACAAAAGGAGAGCAAGATTATTTTTAATAAAGCTCATACTGACAAGTCCCAGCCATGCAGGCAGTGTTTTCCATCAGCATTTCCCACCCCACCCCACCCTACCCCCATTAAACAGGATCAGAAAACCAGGGATTTCTAGGTATCTAAAGAAAGGTTAAAACAGAAAGCTAGTGACCGAAACAAACAAACAAAATTAATAATAAGGAAGGAAACAGTTTATCAGGGAGAAAATAAAACCTTAATAAAGCATCTTTTTTATCAGAAGAAAAAGTTGTTTTAATCTTTTGTTTGAGAATTAAAAACTCAATAGATTGGAAGGCAAAGTTAAGTCTTTTCAAGAATACAACAAAATGAGAAAGATATGAAAAAATTACTGGGGCAAAATATTAGAAAATTAGAGAACACAGCCACAAGTCTAGAAATTACAATATTCATAAAATTGTAATTCCAGGAAAAAAACAAAAGAGAGAGAGGAAAAAAACAAAGGAGAGAAATTATTATCATCATAAAATTCAGTAAAATTACCCAGAATTTAGAGACGTGGGTTTTCACACTGAATGTGCCTAGAGATGTCCTGTATAATGGATAAAAATAGCTATACAAAAAGGCATATCACTGTGAAAATTCAGAGCACAGGGGACAAAGAAAACACTCTACAAGCTTTCAGAGGCAAGGTGGAAAATTACAAAGCACAAAGAATTAGAATGGCCTCAGATTTTTCTAAAGTAACACAGAAAACTTGAAGATCATAGCGTAATGTCTTCAAAATACAGCATAAAATATTTCAATATAGAATTCTATATATAAGCAAATATTAATTAAATGTTGAGTAAAATAGGGATAGGCAAAGTCTCAAAAAAATTTCTTCCCATGTTCCATTTCTCAGCTAGAGGATATGCTCCACTCAATTATGAGAAATTCAAGAAAGAGACACTGAATTCAGAAAAACAGGAGTTCCAAGTAAAGGAAGAAAAAAGTAAAGGGATTATCCAAAACAATGGTGATGGGCATTTTCAAGATTACAAAAGTGCACCAGGAATAAAAGACAAGGTGTTCAGAATGGAGCAGCAAGACCAAGAGACCAGCACGGTAAAGACTTTCATCCTCATGAATTTTGTTGCTGTGCCAGGCTTTTTAACCTATGAATCTAAAGTGGGATGTGCTCCATCAAAACAAGAAAATAAATGAAGAATACCTACATGTAAGATCTGAGGAACAGAGATTCTATTTCTTGAGAAAGTCAAAGAAATTTCCTACAATAACAGCAAAGATAAATCCTAGGATAACAGGCCTAAAGAGCAGCTGATCCAAACTGAAAGAGAATGGATGACTCTAGTAGGTATATACATTGGGTAGGAGTATAACTACACACACACACACACATATATATATATATACATATATATATGTAGTTATATTCACATGAAAGCACAAAGTGAAACCAATAGATTGCTTGATGTGATTAACCTTGTGGAAAATTGTACCTAGAGGTTTTTGGAAGGTGTAGGGAGAATTAGCAATAGATAAAATAAAGATGAAACAAGTGTAAAAACAAGGCAATTAATTTAAGAAACATTTTTTAATTATTAAAAAGGTCCCATTCAGTGCTCAGTTCTGAATAGTTATAGGCATAATAATGTTAAAATTGATTTTTTTCTTTAACCAAAAATTGTAATAAAGTATATTTAGAGGATAGGGGAAGGGAAGCAGAGATGACATAGGAAGACAGCTTAATCTTTAACATAGCAGGAAATCAAGAGATAATGTCTAAAATTGATTGATTTAAAGATAAAAGTACATGTATATTACTTAGAAATACTGAAGTATTCAATTCCAGGAATAAAAACAATCACCCAAAAATACCAGAAGAGGTTCTGGAGAGGACTATGAGAATGGGGGATAGGGCTTGAAATGGTTATATTTTGTTATAGTATTATTTTAGCATTTTATGATATTTTAAATGATGTAACTATATTAATTTGATATAGAAAGTTTACATTAAAGCACAAAAAGAAAATCTATGGTCAGCTTGTTCACAAGTTTCTTCAACATAGGGATGCTTTGACCATAACTCCGCATGCTTTGCCTCTGCCACTGGACAATAATCATATTCATTAGGGACCACTGTTTTTCTTTTCATCCACTTTCCAACATATCCCTCCTTTGTCTTTGATCCCCATTACATTCTCCACACTTCTTTTTCAGTCTTTGTAGTCCCTCACTTGGCAGAGAGAAAGGGGAGTCATGAAAATCTTGGCAACTGATTTTCAAGGACACTTGACCCTTGCCTTAGGGAGATACTTGGTCAAGTGTTTTTGGATGATGACAACTTAGGAAAGATATGTCATTCAGCTTTTTTAAGTTTGAGAAATGTTCTTCAAAGGAAAGGTCACTGGGGAAAGCAATAGTCAGTAATATTAAATTGGAACAGGATGTCAACCAACTCTAGGTCATCTGCCCTACCAGAAAGTGAGAATCCTCAAGAAGTAGGTATGATTTAAGATCTGACAGAGAAATCTTTGTGTATTATAGAAATACTTGTAATATTAACGCTATATGCCAATTTAGTGGTGTTACAGTGAAATTATAAATTATTATTTCTGAAAAAAATGATTATCGATTCATTTGTCTGTTCTTTTGATATTAATTGAATCTCTGTTACATTTTAAATATTAGCTAGGGTAAGGGATAGGATGTGCAAACTGAAGTAGCAGAGTCAAATTTGCTTAAATTATTATACCTCATTGTAATTAATATATAACATTATATAAGATGCATAACACAATGTAACATAACATTAAAAAATGATATATAATGTGAGAAATAATATATTATAATATTACAGGTACAACCAGATCATGAGAGAATCCAGATGCTAACTCTATTTAGGATTTTCAGGGAAGATTTTATAAAGAAGGTAATGCATTTTTTTTTTTTTTAAAGTGGAAGGTTAACTGGTAAACATCAGGAAAGTAGCATTTTAGGCCAAAGGTACAGCTTATAAAAAGACATATAAGTGTGACAGAGGACAGCATAATTTAAGAAAATGAGTTATTATTCAACCAAAGCCCAATGTACAAGAAGGAGAGCTGTGAATGACAAGTTCAAAAATATTGGCAAGGGCTAGATCATGAAGGGATTTGATTCCTCTAAACTTTTATTGCTCAGCCCACCTGGTCATTCTGAAACTACTCTTTACCATTTTAAGGCTTATTTATTTATTTTTTTTGATAAACTCAGGTGGAGTTTTTTTTTTTTTTAATTCTATTTTTTTAAACTGAAACAGTAAAGTCAGCCATTTCTTCCACTCCCCCCAGCCCCTCGTCTCTTGCAACCACCAATCTGTTCTCTATATCTATAAGCTTGTTTCCTGTGTTTCATTTTTTGTTTTTGTTTTAGATTCCATGTAATATAAGAGAGATCACAGGATAATTATCTTTCTCTGCCTAATTTCACTTAGCATAATGCTCTCAAGGTCCATCCATTTTGTCCCAAATGGCAAGAGTTTATTCTTTTTCATGGCTGATTAACATTTCTTTATCCATTTTTCAACAATAGACACCTAGGTTGTATCTATATCTTGTAAATACTGCTGCAATGAACATGAAAATGCATATATCATTTAAAATTAGTGTCTTCATTTTCTTCAGATAAACATTCAGAAGTGGAATTGCTGGGTCAAACAGTAGTTCTGTTTTTAATTTGCTGAGGAAGCTTCATACTGTTTTCCATTGTATTTGTACCAATTTACATTCAACCAACAGTGCATGAGAGGGCTCTCTTTTCTCCAAATCCTTGACAGCACTTGTGATTTCTTGTCTCCTTGATAAAGCTATTCTAACAGGAGTGAGGTGATATCTCACTGTAATTTTGATTTGCATTTCCCTGATATTAATGATGTTAAGCATTGTTTCATTTGTCTGTTGGCCATTCTTATGCCTTCCTTGGAAAAACATCTATTCAGATCTGCCATTTTTTTAATTGGACTTTTTTCTTTTTTTGCTATTGAGTCATTTGAATTCTTTGTATATTTTTGATATTAGCCTGATATCAAATATATCATTTGCAATCACTTTCTCTCTTTCAACAGATTGTCTTTTCATCTTTCTGATGGTTTCCTTTCCTGTGCAGAAGACTTTTAGTTTGATATAGTCCCACTTGCTTATTTTTCTTTCGTTGTTTTTTCTTTTGGTATCAAATTCCAAAATTCATCACCAAGACCTATGCCAAGAACTTTACCACCTCTGCTTTATTCTAGAAATTTTATGGTTTCAGATCTTACATTCAAGTTTTTAATTCATTTTGAGGTAATTTTTGTGTACGGTGTAAGATAGTGGTCACATTTCATTCTTTAGCAAGCAACTGTCCAATTTTCCCAACACCATTTATTGAAAAGACTGCCTTTCCCCCATTGTATATTCTTTGTCATATTAATTGACCATACACACATGGATTTATTTCGTGGATCCATTCTGTTCCATTGACCTACATGTCTGTTTTTATGTCATATCATAAGTGTTCTGATTATTATAGCTTTGTAATATAGTTTGAAATCTGGAAGCATGAGGCCTCCAGCTTTGTTTTAATTTTCTCAAGATTGTGTTAGCTATTTGGGGACCTTTTCAGTCCCACACTAATTGTGGGATTGTTTGTTCTATTTCTGTAAAAATCCCCAATAGGGATTGCATTGAATTCATATATTGCTTTAGGTAGTATGGTCATTTTAACAATATTAATCCTTCCAATCCATGAGCACAGAATATTTATTTACTTGTACCATCTTCAATTTCTTTCAACAATGTTTTATGGCTTTTAGAGTGCAAATCTTTAACCATCTTGTTTAAATTTATTCCTAGGTATTTTATTCTTTTTGATGTATTTGTAAATAGAATGTTCTTAAACACTTTCTGATAGTTCATTATTAGTGTAAAGAAACACAATAGATTTTTGCATATTAACTTTGTATCATGCAACTTGACTGAATTTGTATATAAGTTTTAAGTCTTTTGATGGAGTCTTTAGGATTTTCTATATACAATATCTTGCCACCTGCAAATAGTGACAGTTTTACTACTACCTTTCTGATTTGGAAGCCTTTTCTTTCTTCCTTCCTTCCTTTTCTTCCTTTCTTTTCTCCCTCCCTTCCTCCCTCCCTCCTTCCTTTCCTTCCTTCCTTCCTTCCTTCCTTTCTTCCTTCCTTCCTTCCTTCTTTCCTTCCTTCCTTCCCCCTTCCTTTTCTTTTCTCTCTCTCTTTCTTCCTTTCTTTCTTTATACTGTTTTTTCCCCTAATTGCTCTGACTATGCCTTCCAATACTTTGTTGAATAAAAGTTGTTAGTGTGCACCATCCTTATCTTTTTCCTGGTCTAAAAGGAAAAGCTTTCAACTTTTCACCATTGAGAATGACATTAGCTGTGGGCTTGTCATATATAGCCTTTATTATGTTGAGTTATATTCCCTCTATACCTGCTTTGTTAAGAGTTTTTATCATAGATCACTGTTGAATTTTGTCAGATGCTTTTTTCTATATCTATTGAAGTCATCTTATGATTTTTATCCTTCATTTTAGTTAACATGGTGTATCACATTGACTGAATTGTGGATGTTGAACTACCTTTGCATCCCTGGAATAAATCCCACTTGATCATTGTGTATGAGCTTTTTAAAATATATTAC
Organism: Phocoena sinus; assembly: GCF_008692025.1. Lineage (NCBI taxonomy): Eukaryota > Metazoa > Chordata > Mammalia > Artiodactyla > Phocoenidae > Phocoena > Phocoena sinus. The sequence continues at coordinate 31,389,281 of NC_045779.1, read as the reverse complement.
TGAGTTCAGTTTGCTAATATTTTGTTGAGGATTTGTGCATTTATGTTCATCTGGGATATTAGCCTGTAGTTTCCTTTTTTTTGTGGCATCCTTGTTTGGTTTTGTTATCAGGGTAATGCTGACCTCATAAAAGGTGTTTGGAAGGACTCCTTTCCTATTCTGTTCTTTTTTTTTTGAAGGGTTTGAGAATTGGTATTAATTCTTCTTTGAATATTTATTAGAATCCTCCCATGAAACTGTTTGGTCCTGGACTTTTCTTTGTTGGGAGGTTTTTGATTACTGATTCAATCTTCTTGTTTGTAATTGGTCTGTTCAGATTTTCTATTTCATCATGATTCAGGCTTCGTAGACTGTGTTTTTAGGAGTTTATCCATTTCTTTTAGATTCTCCAAGTTGTTGATGTATAACTGTTCATACCAGTTTCTTTTGGTCCTTTGTATTTATGTGGTATCAATTGTAATATCTTCTCTTTCCTTGCTGACTTTAGTTGTGTCCTCTGTTTTTCTTGGTGAATCTAAAGGTTTGCCAATTTCATTTATCTTTTCAAAGAATCAGCTCTTAGTTTCATTGATCTTTTCTATTGTCTTTTTAGTCTCCATTTCAGTCGCTTCTACTCTAATGTTTTTTATTTCCTTCTTTCTTAAACTTTGGGCTCTGTTAGTTTTTCTTTTTATTTTTCCTTGAGTAATAAAGTCATGTTGTTTATTTGAGACTTTTCTTGTTTCTTGAGGTAGGCATTTATCACTATGAACTTCCCACTTAGAACTACTTTTGCTGCATCCTATAAATTTTGGTATGCTATATTTCCATTTGTCTCAAGGTTTTTTTTTTTTTTTTTTGTGATACATGGGCCTCTCCCTGCTGTGGCCTCTCCCATTGTGGAGCACAGGCTCCGGACGCACAGGCCCAGCGGCCATGGCTCATGGGCCCAGCTGCTCCGCAGCATGTGGGATCCTCCCAGACCAGGGCACAAACTCATGTCCCCTGCATTGGCAGATGGACTCTCAACCACTGCACCATCAGGGAAGCCCTCAAGGTATTTTTTGATCTCTCTTTTAATTTTTTAAATCCATTGATGATTCTGTAGCATGTTGTAAATCTCCAGATATTTGTGAATTTTTCAGTTTTCTTAATGTAATTAATTTCTAATTTCATACCTTTGTTGTCAGAAAAAATGTGTGATATGATTTCATTTCTCATAGATTTATTAAGACTTGTCTTGTGGCCTAACATATGATCTATCTTGGAAAATGTTGCCTGTGAACTTGAGAAGAATGTGTATTCTGTTCATTTTGAATAGAACGTTTTGTAAATGTCTGTTAAATTCATCTGTTCTAGCATGTTGTATAAGGCCAGTGTTTCCTTACTGATTTTTTCTGGTCTGGATGATCTATACACTGATGTAAGTGGTGTATTAAAGTCCATTACTATTATTGTACTGCTGTCTATTTCTCAGGAGTTGTTTGTTTGGTCATGCAATTAAGACTCCCAACTGAATTGGTTTTGGGCAGTAGAAGCTTAGGAGAGTAGGAGGACTAAGAATAGGAATGATCTTTCCTGGTTAGGCAATGAATGGTGAAAATTTGTCTATTTTAAAGGTGGTTTATATTTAATAGCTAATGGCACAAAGGAGCCAAAAATAAGACAATTAAATTATCACCTTCACTACTTGGAATAAGGTAAAATCGAAGGAAGGCTTTAAAGGGCCCAGTTGCTACTGCTACATATCTTTAAGAAAGACATGGGAATATCAAAAAAATATGGGCTGCAGGCATTATTTTTAATAGTATGTGAAAGCTTATAGGAAAAACTTAAATGAATATTTTATTGTCTTAGGCATTTACTGAAAATTTAGGACTTTCTAAGAATTTCTTAACTTTTGCAACCTCAGCAAGCTTGAAACAAAACCCTCATTTGATCCAGTGTGTTGCCAAATTTCAATGTCCATTAAGGCACTGTCTCATTAGGCCTCTTACATTAAATATAGGGTTTGAGTTGGGAAAGAATAGAACTACAGTCATTAAAATGAGAGGAATTATAGGATTCAAAGTACTCTAAAATTTCCAATTAATTGTGAGCTGAAGTATCACTTTTCCCCCAAACTAATGAGACTGTTTCCACTTTGCTTGAAGACCCCATGGTAACTTCTTCAATGGAGTTATCTTGCAAGAGAGAAGTTAATAAAATTCTTGCCTCATTCTTAACTCATTTAATTGTCTCCAGATATAAAAGCTAGAGTCATATTTCAACATGCCCTGAGGAGGAATTAATTAAAATGTCAAATATTGGAGAAAACAGCTTACATACCAAAATTTAGCTACTTTATGTCATCCATGTTCTGGGAAATATGTAGGAGGAAGGTTTCTGAAGTTACTAGGCCAGAAAGGGAATAATATATTTCTTAATTGGCCAAGTTTACCAGTAGGTTTTAATTACTAGAGATTCTACAGCAAATGAGCTAGATGAAACAGCAGGGAATATTGTAAAACTGGAATCAACATTGGTTCACATAAATTGAAGATGAGATGCCAAATATTCCTTGATATAATAAAGAAGAAGGATACAAAAACTTAGTGAGAGGGAATGTTGGAGTGAATATATCACATGTAACTCACTCAGCTATATCCAACCAGATTCCCAGATGAGGTCCCAGAAGGCAGTCCATGTGATGCAGAGAGAAGCACCATTTATTTTGAAAGAATACTTTAGTAGTTTTTCTCTGTTAACAGGGATGCTAGTGAGAGAAACTACAGATGAAAAGGGCTTACTATTTCAATGAGAATTCTATTAATATTTCAGTGTTAGACTCCAAGAATCCAAAAGTCTAAGTAACAATAATTGACCACTAGAGGCAAAGAGTGTGTGGTTACCATTACAATTAGTGTATCTTTGGAAGTAACTACTTAATCATAAAAGCCCCTGAGACCAAAATAGAAGAGCATCCCACAAGATCCTATCTAATTGCAGAACTGATAAAAATAATAAATCGAGTGAACAGAGGCCTGACTCAAGCCAGCTCATAAGAGAGTTAGAGCCTTGTCAGTTGACCTGAATCAGATCTCAGACCTGAATCAGTTCATAGACTCAGCATCCACTGAAATAAAAAAGAAACATCTAGTTACATCTGAGGAAGACCTTTCAATATTTTCACAGTTGTGACAGTGAATCTTTCCTCTAATCTTCCCTGAAAGTATTTGTGGCCATTGCCAGGGTAATTATGTTCCAGGGTAAGGTAATTAGCCACTTTTTTAGAGATTTTAAACAAAATTTTTATTTGAATATAGTGAATTTAAAATGTTGCATTAGTTTCTGCTGTACAGCAAAGTTAATCAGTTATACATATACATATATACACTCTTTTTTAGATTCTCTTCCCATATATGTCATTAAAGAGTACTGAAAAGAGTTCCCTGTGTTATACAGTAGGTCCTTTTATTCGTTATCTACTTTATATATAGTATATGTAAATCCCAATCTCCCAAATTATCTATCCCCCTCCTTCCCTCTCTGCAAACGTAATTTTGTTTTCTACATCTGTGACTCTATTTCTCTTTGGTAAATAAGTTCATTTGTGACATTTTTTAGATTCCACATATAAGTGATATCATATGATATTTGTCTTTCTCTGTCTGACATATTTCACTCAGTATAACAATCTCTACATCCATCCATGTTGCTGCAATTGACATTATTTTATTCTTTTTTATGGCTAATATTCCACAGTATATATGTACCACATCTTCTTTATCCATCCTATGTCAATGGACATTTAGGGTGCCTCCATGTCTTGGCTATTGTAAATAGAGTTGCAATGAATATTGTGGTGCAAGTATCTTTTCAAGTTATCATTTTCTCCACATATATGCCCAGGACTGGGATTGCTGGGCCATATGGTAGTTCTATTTTTAGATTTTTATGGAACCTCCATACTGTTCTCCATAATGGCTGTACAAATTTACATTCCCAACAGTGTAGGAAGGTTCCCTTTTCTTCACACCCTTTCCAGCATTTATTATTTGTAGAGTTTTTGATGATGGCCAATCTGACCAGTGTGAGGTGATACCTCATTATAGTTTTGACTTGCATTTCTCTAATAATTAGTGATGTTGAGCATGTTTTCATGTGCTTTTTGGCCATCCATATGGCTTCTTTGGAGAACTGTCTATTTAGATCTTCTGCCCATTTTAGATTGGATTGTTTATTTTTTTCATATTGAGCTGCATGAGCTGTTTCTATATTTTGGAGATTAATCCCTTGTCAGCCACTTCACCTGCAAATATTTTCTCCCATTCTGTGAGTTGTCTTTCAGTCTTGTTTATGGTTTCCTTTGCTGTGCAAAAGATTTTAAGTTTAATTAGATCACATTTGTTTATTTTCTTTTTTATTTTCATTACTCTAGAAGGTGGATCAAAAATGGTCTTGCTGTGATTTATGTCAGAGAGTGTTCTGCCTATGTTTTCCTCTAAGAGTTTTATAGTGTCTGACTTTACATTTAGAGCTTTAATTCATTTTGAGTTTATTTTTGTGTCTGATGTTAGGTAGTGTTCTAATTTCTTTCTTTTACATGTAGCTGTCCAGTTTTTGCAGCACCACTTACTGAAGAGACTGTCTTTTCTCCATTGTATATTCTTGCCTCCTTTATCATAGATTAGGTGGCCATAGGTGCATGGTTTAATCTCTGGACTTTCTATCCTGTACCATTGATCTATATTTCTGTTTTTGTGCCAGTACCATACTGTCTTGATTACTGTAGCTTTGTAGTATAGTCTGAAGTGAGGCAGTCTGATTCCTCCAGCTCCATTTTTCTTTCTCAAGATTGCTTTGGCTATTTGGGGTCTTTTATTATTCCATACAAAGCGTGATTTTTTGTTGTTGTTGTTCAAATTCTGTGAAAAATGACATTGGTAATTTTATAGGAATTGCATTGAATGTGTAGATTGCTTTGGGTAGTATAGTCATTTTGACAGTATTGATTCTTCCAGACCAAGAACATGGTATATCTCTCCCTCTGTTTGTGTCATACTTGATTTCTTTCAACAATAACATAATTTTCTGCATACAGGTCTCTTGTCTCCTTGAGTAGGTTTAACCCTAGGTATTTTATTCTTTTTGTTGCATTGGTAAATGGGAGTGTTTCCTTAATTGCTCTTTCAGATTTTTCATCATTAGTGTATATGAATGCAAGAGGTTTCTGTGTCTTAATTTTGTAATCTGCAAGTTTACCAAATTCATGGATGAGCTCGGTAGTGTTCTGGTAGCATTTCTGGTACTTCTTATTTGCCAGTTTGTATTCCTTTTATTTACTTTTCTCCTCTGATTGCCATGGCTAGGACTTCTAAAACTGTGTTGAATAGAAGTGGCAAGAGTGGACATCCTTGTTACCGATCTTAGAGGAAATGCTTTCAGTTTTTCACCATTGAGAATAATATTTGCTGTGTGTTTGTCATATATGGCCTTTATTAAGTTCTCGTAGGTCCCCTCTATGCCCACATTCTGGAGAGTTTTTATCATAAATGGGTGTTGAATTTTGTCAAAAATTTTTCTGAATCTATTGAGATGATCATATGCTTTTATTCCTGTTTGTTCATGTGGTGTATCACACTGATTGATTTGCAAATATTGAAAACTTCTTGAATCCCTGGAATAAATCTCACTTGATCATGGTGTATGATCCTTTTAATGTGTTGTTGGATTTGGTTTGCTAGTATTTTTATGAGTATTTTTGTGTCTATGTTCATCAGTGATATTGGCCTGTAACTTTCTTTTATTGTGATATCTTTGTCTGATTTTGGTAGCAGGGTGATGGTAGCCTCATAGAATGAGCTTGGGAGTGCCCCTTTGTCTACAATTTTTTGGAAGAGTTTGAGAAGGGTAGGTGTTAGCTCTTCTCTAAATGTTTGATAGGATTCGCCTGTGGAGCCATCTGGTCCTGAACTTTTGTTTATTGGAAGAATTTTAATCACAGTTTCAATTTCAGTACTTGTGATTAGTGTGTTCATATTTTCTATTTCTTCCTGGTTCAACCTTGGAAGGTTGTGCCTTTCTAAGGGTTTGTACATTTCCTCGAAGTTGTCCATTTCATTGGCATATAGTTGCTTGTAGTAGTCTCATGATCCTTTGTATTTCTGTGGTTTCAGTTTGTAACTGCTCCTTTTTCATTTCCAATTTTATTGATTTGAGTCCTCTCCCTCTTTTTCTTGTTGAGTCTGGCTAAATGTTTATTAATTTAGTTTATCTTCTCAAAGAACCAACTTTTAGTTTCACTGATCTTTGCTATTGTTTTCTTCATCTGTATTTCATTAATTTCTGCTTATTTTTATGATTTCTTTCCTTCTACTCACTTTGAATTTTATTTGTTCTTCTTTCTCTAGTTGCTTTAGGTGTAGGGTTAGGTGATTTATTTGATATTTTTCTTGTTTCCTGAGGTAAGATTGTATTGCTGGAAACTTCCCTCTTAGATCTGCTTTTGCTTTGTCCCATAGGCTTTGAATCATCATGTTTTCATTTTCATTAGTCTCTAGGTATTTTTTGCTTTCCTCTTTGATTTCTTCAGTGACCCATTGGTTGTTTACTAACATACTGTTGAGTCTCCATGTATGTCTGATTTTTACAGATTTTTTTCCTCTAATTGATTTCTCACCTCATAGTGTTGTGGTCGAAAAAGATGTTTGATATGGTTTCAATTTATCAACTCTGGTTTTGTGTTACTTTCAGTCTACATAAAGGTACTTAAACTATCTGTCTGCATAACATAAACACCTGTAGAATTTCATAAATGCTGAATCTTATTTCTCATAACTGATATATTAAACAAATTATTCATCTACAATTATATCACAGTTGGTAGGAACTCAGAAAGTCTAATGTATCTGAGTAGGCTATCTCTAGAGTTTTCATTAAGTCTAAATTTAATGATAAGGCTACAGCCACATTTTACAATGAGAATCGTAAGAAAGGATGTAACATTATCTTGAATGTTGTAGAGGTGTAGTAAGAGTTGTATTAGAATAAAAAATTGTGGGCGGACGGGGGAAGATGGCGGAAGAGTAAGACGTGGAGATCGCCTTCCTCCTCACGGATACACCAGAAATACATCTACACGTGGAACAACTCCTACAGAACACCTACTGAAGGCTGGCAGAGGACCTCAGAGCTCCCAAAAGGCAAGAAACTCCCCACGTACCTGGGTAGGGCAAAAGAAAAAAGAAGGGACAGAGACAAAAGAATAAGGACGGCACCTGCACCAGTGGGAGGGAGCTGTGAAGGAGGAAAAGTTTCCACACGCTGGGAAGCCCCTCCGCGGGCGGACACTGCGGGAGGCGGAGGGGGGAGCTTCGGGACCGCGGAGTGGTGCACAGCGACGGGTGTGGAGGGCAAAGCAGGGAGATTCCTGCACAGACGATCGGTGCCGACCGGCACTCACGAACCCGAGAGGCTTGTCTGCTCACCCGCCGGGGCGGGCGGGGCTGCGAGCTGAGGCTCGGGTTTCGGTTTTGGACGGAGCGCAGGGAGAGGACTGGGGTTGGCGGCTTGAGCATAGCCTGAAGGGGTTGGTGCGCCACGACTAGCCGGGAGGGAGTTCGGGGAAAAGCCTGCACCGGCCGAAGAGGCAAGAGACTTTTTCTTCCCTCTTTGTTTCCTGGTGCGCGAGGAGAGGGGTTTAAGAGCGCTGCTTAAAGGAACTCCAGAGACGGGCGCGAGCCGCAGCTAAAAGCGCGAACCCCAGAGACGGGCGCGAGCCGCGGCTGAGGGCGCGAGCCCCCGAGACGGGCGCGAGCCGCGGCGGGAAGCGCGAGCCCCAGAGACGGGCGCGAGCCGCGGCTGAAACCGCGGACCCCAGAGACGGGCGGGAGACGCTGGGGCTGCTGCTGCCGCCACCAGGGGGGCTGTGTGCGAGCACAGGTCACTCTCCGCGCCCCTCTTCCGCGGAGCCTGTGCAGACCGCCACTGCCAGGTTCCCGGGATCCAGGGACAACTTCCCCGGGAGTACGCACGGCGGGTCTCAGGCTGGTGCAGCGTCACGCCGGCCTCTGCCGCAGCGTCACGCCGCCTCTGCCGCCGCAGGCCCGCCCCGCACGCAGTGCCCCTCCTTCCCCCATCCCCCAACCCCCGGCCTGAGTGAGCCGGAGCTCCCGAATCAGCGGCTCCTTTAACCCCGTCCTGTCTGAGCAAAAAACAGACGCCCTCCAGCGATCTGCGCGCAGGGGCAGGGCCGGGTACAAAGCTGAGCTCCTGTGAGCTGTGAGAGCAGGGAGGAGAGGGGGAGGTCTCTCCCGGCAGCCGCAGAGGCGGCGGATTGAAGCTCCACAATCAACTTGATGTGCCCTGCATTGTGGAATACCTGAATAGACAGGGAGTGATCCCAAATTGAAGAGGGGGAATTTAGGAGCGAGATCTGTGATTTTTTTCCCTTTTCCTCTTTTTGTGAATGTGTGCGTGTATGCTTCTGTGTGAGATCTTGTCTGTATACTCTTGCTTCCACCATTTGTCCTAGGGCTCTATCCGTCCATGGTTTTTTTTTTAAATAAAAAAATTTTTTTTCTTAATAATTAATTTTAATTGTAATAACTTTATTGAACTTTACCTTCGTTCTTTCTTTCTTTCTTTCCTTCCTTCCTTCCCTCCTTTAGACAGCTAATCACCCCAGGTTGAGGAGGTGGTCTCTGGGAGCAGGATTTATGATTTTTCCCCCTTTGCCTCTCTTTGTGAACGTGTATGTGTATGCTTCTGTGTAAGATTTTCTCTGTATAGCTTTGCTTCCAACATTTGTCCTAGGGCTCTATCCGTCCATGGTTTTTTAAAAAAAAAAATTTTTTTTCTTAATAATTAATTTTAATTGTAATAACTTTATTGTACTTTACCTTCGTTCTTTCTTTCTTTCCTTCCTTCCTTCCCTCCTTTAGACAGCGAATCACCCCAGGTTGAGGAGGTGGTCTCTGGGAGCAGGATTTATGATTTTTCCCCCTTTGCCTCTCTTTGTGAACGCATATGTGTATGCTTCTGTGTAAGATTTTCTCTGTATAGCTTTGTTTCCAACATTTGTCCTAGGGTTCTATCCGTTCTTTTTTTTTTTCTTTCTAAATATTTTTTAGTACAATAACTATATTATACTTTATTTTATTTTTACTGTATCTTCTTTCTTTCTGTCTTTTTTCCTTCTTTCCCTCCTTCCTACCTCCCTTCCTCCCTCCCTCCCTCCTTTCTTTCCTTCTTTGCTTCTTTCTTCCTTCCTTCCTTTCCTCCTTTCCTTCTTTCTTTCCTCATACTTCTACTAATTCTCTCTACATTTTCTCCTTCTTTCCCTCCTTCCTTCCTTCCTTCCCCCCTCCCTCCCTTTCTTTCCTTCTTTGCTTCTTTCTTCCTTCCTTCCTTCCCTCCTTTCCTTCTTTCTTTCCTCATACTTCTACTAATTCTCTCTACATTTTCTCCTTCTTTCCCTCCTTCCTTCCTTCCTTCCTCCCTCCCTTCCTCCCTCCTTTCTTTCCTTCTTTGCTTCTTTCTTCCTTCCTTCCTTTCCTCCTTTCCTTCTCTCTTTCCTCAAACTTCTACTAATTCTCTCTACATTTTCTCCTTCTTTCCCTCCTTCTTTCCTTCCTTCCTCCCTCCCTCCCTCCTTTCTTTCCTTCTTTGCTTCTTTCTTCCTTCCTTCCTTTCCTCCTTTCCCTCTTTCTTTCCTCATACTTCTACTAATTCTCTCTACATTTTCTCCTTCTTTCCCTCCTTCCTTCCTTCCTTCCGCCCTCTCTCCCTCCTTTCTTTCCTTCTTTGCTTCTTTCTTCCTTCCTTCCTTTCCTCCTTTCCTTCTTTCTTTCCTCATACTTCTAATAATCCTCTCTACTTTTCCTCCCTTTTATTCTGAGCCGTGTGGATGAAAGGCTCTTGGTGCTCCAGCCCAGGAGGCAGGGCTCTGCCTCTGAGGTAGGAGAGCCAACTTCAGGACACTGGTCAACAAGAGACCTCCCAGCTCCACATAATATTAAACGGTGGAAATCTCCCAGAGACCTCCATCTTAACACCAGCACCCAGCTTCACTCAACGACCAGCAAGCCACAGTGCTGGACAACCTATGCTAAACAACTAGCAAAACAGGAACACAACCCCACCCATTAGCAGAGAGGCTGCCTAAAATCATAACAAGGCCACAGACACCCCAAAACACACCACCAGACGTGAAACTGCCCACTAGAGAGACAAGATCCAGCCTCATCCAGCACAACACAGGCACTAGTCCCCTCCACCAGGAAGCCTACACAACCCGCTGAAACAACCTTAGCCACTGGAGACAGACATCAAAAACAACGGAAACTACGAACGTGCAGACTGCAAAAAGGAGACCCCAAACACAGTAAGATAAGCAAAATGAGAAGACAGAAAAACACACAGCAGATGAAGGAGCAAGATAAAAACCCACCAGACCTAACAAATGAAGAGGAAATAGGCAATCTACCTGAAAAAGAATTCAGAATAATGATAGTAAGGATGATCCGAAATCTTGGAAGTAGAATGGACAAAATGCAAGAAACAGTTAACAAGGACCTACAAGAACTAAAGATGAAACAAGCAATGATGAACAACGCAATAAATGAAATTAAAAGTACTCTAGATAGGATCAATAGCAGAATAACTGAGGCAGAAGAACGGATAAGTGACCTGGAAGATAAAGTAGTGGAAATAACTACTGCAGAGCAGAATAAAGAAAAAAGAATGAAAAGAACTGAGGACAGTCTCAGAGAGCTCTGGGACAACATTAAACGCACCAACATTCGAATTATAGGGGTTCCAGAAGAAGAAGAAAAAAAGAAAGGGACTGAGAAAATATTTGAAGAGATTATAGTTGAAAACTCCCCTAATATGGGAAAGGAAATAGTTAATCAAGTCCAGGAAGCACAGAGAGTCCCATACAGGATAAATACAAGGAGAAATACGCCAAGACACATATTAATCAAACTATCAAAAATTAAATACAAAGAAAGCATATTAAAAGCAGCAAGGGAAAAACAACAAATAACACACAAGGGAATCCCCATAAGGTTAACAGCTGATCTCTCAGCAGAAACCCTACAAGCCAGAAGGGAGTGGCAGGACATACTGAAAGTGATGAAGGAGAAAAACCTGCAACCAAGACTACTCTACCCAGCAAGGATCTCATTCAGATTTGATGGAGAAATTAAAACCTTTACAGACAAGCAAAAGCTGAGAGAGTTCAGCACCACCAAACCAGCTTTACAACAAATGCTAAAGGAACTTCTCTAGATAAGAAATGCAAAAGAAGGAAACGACCTATAATAATGAACCCAAAACAATATAGAAAATGGGAATAGGAACATACATATCGATAATTACCTTAAATGTAAATGGACTAAATGCTCCCACCAAAAGACACAGATTGGCTGAATGGATACAAAAACAAGACCCTTATATATGCTGTCTACAAGAGACCCACCTCAGACCTAGAGACACATACAGACTGAAAGTAAGGGGATGGAAAGAGATATTCCATGCAAATGGAAACCAAAAGAAAGGTGGAGTAGCAATTCTCATATCAGACAAAATAGACTTTAAAATAAGGACTATTAAAAGGGATAAAGAAGGACACTACATAATGATCAAGGGATCGATCCAAGAAGAAGATATAACAATTGTAAATATTTATGCACCCAACATAGGAGCACCTCAATACATAAGGCAAATACTAACAGCCATAAAAGGGGACATCGACAGTAACACATTCATAGTAGGGGACTTTAACACCCCACTTTCACCCATGGACAGATCACCCAAAATGAAAATAAATAAGGAAACACAAGCTTTAAATGATACATTAAACAAGATGGACTTAATTGATATTTATAGGACACTCCATCCAAAAACAACAGAATACACATTTTTCTCAAGTGCTCATGGAACATTCTCCAGGATAGATCATATCTTGGGTCACAAATCAAGCCTTGGTAAATTTAAGAAAATTGAAATTGTATCAAGTATCTTTTCTGACCACAATGCCATGAGACTAGATATCAATTACAGGAAAAGATCTGTAAAGTATACAAACACATGGAGGCTAAACAATACACTACTTAATAATGAAGTGATCACTGAAGAAATCAAAGAGGAAATAAAAAAATACCTAGAAACAAATGACAATGGAGACACAACGACCCAAAACCTATGGGATGCAGCAAAAGCAGTTCTAAAGGGGAAGTTTATAGAAATACAAGCCCACCTTAAGAAGCAGGAAACATCTCGAATAAACAACCTAACCTTGCACCTCAAGCAGTTAGAGAAAGAAGAACAAAAAAGCCCCAAAGCTAGCAGAAGGAAAGAAATCATAAAAATCAGATCAGAAATAAATGAAAAAGAAATGAAGGAAACGATAGCAAAGATCAATAAAACTAAAAGCTGGTTCTTTGAGAAGATAAACAAAATAGATAAACCACTAGCCAGACTCATCAAGAAAAAAAGGGAGAAGACTCAAATCAATAGAATTAGAAATGAGAAAGGAGAAATAACAACTGACACTGCAGAAATAAAAAAAATCATGAGAGATTACTACAAGCAACTCTATGCCAATAAAATGGACAATCTGGAAGAAATGGACAAATTCTTAGAAATGCACAACCTGCCAAGACTGAATCAGGAAGAAATAGAAAATATGAACAGACCAATCACAAGCAGTGAAATTGAAACTGTGATTAAAAATCTTCCAACAAACAGAAGCCCAGGACCAGATGGCTTCACAGGTGAATTCTATCAAACGTTTAGAGAAGAGCTAACACCTATCCTTCTCGAACTCTTCCAAAATATAGCAGAGGGAGGAACACTCCCAAATTCCTTCTACGAGGCCACCATCACCTTGATACCAAAACCAGACAAGGATGTCACAAAGAAAGAAAACTACAGGCCAATATCACTGATGAACATAGATGCAAAAATCCTCAACAAAATACTAGCAAACAGAATCCAACAGCACATTAAAAGGATCATACACCATGATCAAGTGGGGTTTATTCCAGGAATGCAAGGATTCTTCAATATACGCAAATCTATCAATGTGATAAACCATATTAACAAATTGAAGGAGAAAAACCATATGATCATTTCAATAGATGCAGAGAAAGCTTTCGACAAAATTCAACACCGATTTATGATAAAAACCCTGCAGAAAGTAGGCATAGAGGGAACTTTCCTCAACATAATAAAGGCCATATATGACAAGCCCACAGCAAACATCATCCTCAATGGTGAAAAACTGAAAGCATTTCCACTAAGATCAGGAACAAGACAAGGTTGCCCACTCTCACCACTCTCATTCAACATAGTTTTGGAAGTTTTAGCCACAGCAATCAGAGAAGAAAAGGAAATAAAAGGAATCCAAATCGGAAAAGAAGAAGTAAAGCTGTCACTGTTTGCAGATGACATGATACTATACATAGAGAATCCTAAAGATGCTACCAGAAAACTACTAGAGCTAATCAATGAATTTGGTAAAGTAGCAGGATACAAAATTAATGCACAGAAATCTCTGGCATTCCTATATACTAATGATGAAAAATCTGAAAGTGAAATCAAGAAAACACTCCCATTTACCATTGCAACAAAAAGAATAAAATATCTAGGAATAAACCTACCTAAGGATACGAAAGACCTGTATGCAGAAAATTATAAGACACTGATGAAAGAAATTAAAGATGATACAAATAGATGGAGAGATATACCATGTTCTTGGATGGGAAGAATCAACATTGTGAAAATGACTCTACTACCCAAAGCAATCTACAGATTCAATGCAATCCCTATCAAACTACCACTGGCATTTTTCACAGAACTAGAACAAAAAATTTCGCAATTTGTATGGAAACACAAAAGACCCCGAATAGCCAAAGCAATCTTGAGAACGAAAAAAGGAGCTGGAGGAATCAGGCTCCCTGACTTCAGACTATACTACAAAGCAACAGTAATCAAGACAGTATGGTACTGGCACAAAAACAGAAAGATAGATCAGTGGAACAGGATAGAAAGCCCAGAGATAAACCCACGCGCATATGGACACCTTATCTTTGATAAAGGAGGCAGGAATGTACAGTGGAGAAAGGACAGCCTCTTCAATAAATGGTGCTGGGAAAACTGGACAGGTACATGTAAAAGTATGAGATTAGATCACTCCCTAACACCATATACAAAAATAAGCTCAAAATGGATTAAAGACCTAAATGTAAGGCCAGAAACTATCAAACTCTTAGAGGAAAACATAGGAAGAACACTCTATGACATAAATCACAGCAAGATCCTTTCTGACCCACCTCCTAGAGTAATGGAAATAAAAACAAAAATAAACAAATGGGACCTAATGAAACTTCAAAGCTTTTGCACAGCAAAGGAAACCATAATCAAGACCAAAAGTCAACCCTCAGAATGGGAGAAAACATTTGCAAATGAAGCAACTGACAAAGGATTAATCTCCAAAATTTACAAGCAGCTCATGCAGCTCAATAACAAAAAAACAAACAACCCCATCCAAAAATGGGCAGAAGACCTAAACAGACATTTCTCCAAAGAAGATATACAGAATGCCAACAAACACATGAAAGAATGCTCAACATCATTAATCATTAGAGAAATGCAAATCAAAACTACAATGAGATATCATCTCACACCAGTCAGAATGGCCATCATCAAAAAATCTAGAAACAATAAATGCTGGAGAGGGTGTGGAGAAAAGGGGACACTCTTGCACTGCTGGTGGGAATGTGAATTGGTTCAGCCACTATGGAGAACAGTATGGAGGTTCCTTAAAAAACTACAAATAGAATTACCATATGACCCAGCAATCCCACTACTGGGCATATACCCTGAGAAAACCAAAATTCAAAAAGAGTCATGTACCAAAATGTTCATTGCAGCTCTATTTACAATAGCCCGGAGATGGAAAGAACCTAAGCGCCCATCATCGGACGAATGGATAAAGAAGATGTAGCACATATACACAATGGAATATTACTCAGCCTTAAAAAGAAATGAAAGTGAGTTATTTGTAATGAGATGGAGAGACCTAGAGTCTGTCATACAGAGTGAAGTAAGTCAGAAAGAAAAAGACAAATACCGTATGCTAACACATATATATGGAATTTAAGGAAAAAAATGTCATGAAGAACCTAGGGATAAGACAGGAATAGAGGCGCAGACCTACTGGAGAACGGACTTGAGGATATGGGGAGGGGGAAGGGTGAGTTTTGACAGGGCGAGAGAGAGTCATGGACATATACACACTAACAAACGTAGTAAGGTAGATAGCTAGGGGGAAGCAGCCGCAAGGCACAGGGATATTAGCTCGGGGCTTTGGGACAGCCTGGAGGGGTGGGATGGGGAGAGTGGGAGGGAGGGAGACGCAAGAGGGAAGACACATGGGAGCATATGTATATGTATAGCTGATTCACTTTGTTATAAAGCAGAAACTAACACACTATTGTAAAGCAATTATACCCCAATAAAGATGTTAAAAAAAAAAAAAGAATAAAAAATTGTTAAAGTGTCTAAAAAAAAAGAAAAGATGTTTGATATGATTTCAATTTTCTTAAATTTACTGAGGATTGATTTGTGAGCCAAGATGTGATCTATCCTAGAAAATGTTCCATGTTCACTTGAGAAGAAAGTGTTTTCTGCTGCTTTCGGATGGTATGTCCTGTTAACATTTAAGTCTAACTGTTCTAATATGTCATTTAAGCCTTGTGTTTCCTTATTACTTTTCTGTCTGGATGATCTATCCATGTGTGTAAGTGGAGTGTTAAAGTCCCCCACAATTATTGTGTTACTGTCAATTTCCCCTTTTATGGCTGTTAGCACTTGCCTTATGTATTGTGTTGTTCTTATGTTGGATGCATAAATATTTACAGTTGTTATATCTTCTTGGATTGATCCCTTGATCATTATGTAGTGTCCTTCCTTGTCTCTTGCAACAGTCTTTATTTTAAAGTCTATTTTGTCTGATATGAGCATTACTAGTCCAGCTTTCTTTTGATTTCCATTTGCATGGAATATCTTTTTCCATCCCCCCACTTTCAGTCTGTATGTGTCCCTAGGTCTGAAGTGGGTCTCTTGTAGACAGCATATATGCGTCTTGTTTTTGTATCCAATCTTCGAGTCTGTAACTTTTGTTTGGAACATTTAATCCATTTACATTCAAGGTTATTATTGATATGTATGTTTCTATTACCACTTTCTTAATTGTTTTGGGTTTGTCTTTGTAGGTCTTTTCCCTTCCCTTTCTCTTTTGTCCTCTTGTCCTGTAGTTTGATGACCATCTTTAATGTTGTGTTTTGGTTGCTTTTTCTTTTTTGTGTGTGTATCTATTGCAGGTTTTTTGTTTTCATTTCCCATGACATTTGATATAGCATTCTGTATATATAAAAGTTGTTTGAAGTTGTTGATCTCTTAATTTCAAAGGCAGTTCCCACTTCCTGTATTTGTAACCTCTTCTTCTCATGGTTGCTGGTTTTGATATGACATTTGTGTGGGGAAGATTTCCTAGTTTTACTGTATGTTTGCCTTTACCAGTGAGCTTTTGCATTTGTGATTTTCTTTTTTTGTATTGCAGCCTCTTTTCTCTCCCCCTGCCTAGAGAATTTCCTTTATCATTTGTTGTAAAGCTGGTTTGGTGGTGTTGAATTCTCTTAGCTTTTGCTTGTCTGTAAAGCTTTTGATTTCTCCATCAAATCTGAATGAGAGCTTTGTTTGGTAGAGTATTCCTTATCGTAGGTTTTTTCCTTTTATTGCTTTAAATATATCATGACACTCCCTTCTCACCTGCAGAGTTTCTGCTGAAAAATCAGCTGATCAACTTAGGGATTTACTTGTATGTTATTTGTTTCTTTTCCCTTGTTGCTTTTAATATTTTCTCTTTATCTTTAATTTTTATCAATTTGATTACTGTATGGCTTGGCATGTTACTCCTTGGGTTAATCCTATATGAGTCTCTCTGCATTTCCTGGATTTGGGTGACTGTTTCCTTTCCCATGTTAGGGAAGTTTTCTGCTATTATCTCTTCAAATATTTTCTCAGGGCTTTTCTCTCTCCCTTCTCCTCCTGAGACCTCTATTATGCAAATGTTGGTTCATTTAATGTTGTACCAGTGGTCTTTGAGACTGTCTTCATTTCTTTTCATTCTTTTTTCTTTATTCTGTTATGTAACAGTGATTTCCACTACTCTGTCTTACAGCTCACTTATTCATTCTTCTGCCTATTATTTTTCTACTGATTCCTTCTAGTGTATTTTTCCTTTCAGTTACTGTGGTGCTCATCACTGTTTGCTTGTTCTTAAATCTTCTAGTTCCTTGTGGAGGAGGTTTTCTTGTATTTTCTTGGTCTGTGCCTCCATTCTTTTTCTGACATTTTGGGTCATCTTTGTTATTACTCTGAATTGTTTTTCAGGTATATTGCATATCTCCTCTTCATTTTGTTGTTCTTGGACGTTTTTATCATGCTCCTTTATCTGCAACATATTTCTCTGTCATCTCATGTTGTCTAACTTACTGTGTTGGTGGTCTCCTTTCCACAGGCTGAAAGAATCATAGTTCCTCTTGCTCTGGTGTCTGCCCCTCATGGGTCAGTTTGGTCCAGGGGCTTGTGCAGGCTTCCTGGTGGAGGGGGATGGTGCCTGCCCTCTGTTGGGTGGAACTGTGTCTTGTCTTTCTGGTGGGGAGGCCCATGTCAAGTGGTGTGTTTTGGAGTGTCTGTGAGCTTAGTATGACTTTAGGTGTCCTGTTTGCTAATGGGTGGGGCTTTGTTCCTGTCTTGTTGATTGTTTGGCCAGAGACGTTCCAGCACTGGAGCCTGCAGGCTGTTTGGTGGGGATGGGTCTTGGTGCTGAAATGGGGACTTCTGGGAGAGCTCACTTTGATCAATATTCTCTGGGGCCTCTGCTATCTATGTCCTTACCTCCACAGTGAGCTACAGCCAACCCCCGCCTGCCCAGGAGACACTCCAAGACCCCTAGTTGGGTCTAGCCCAGGTTCTTATGGATGTACTGCTTTGTGCTATGTCTCAGTGCATGTGAGGTCTTGTGTGCACATTCCAAGAATGGAGTCTGTGTTTCCTTCAACCCTGTAGAGCTCCTGCCCAAAGTCCTGATGACTTTCAATGCTAAATGCTCTTGGCGTTTCTCCTCCTGACCCCAGACTCTTAGACTGTCTTGGAGGGTTATTTTTATGTGGGAATATCTCTATGTAGCCTGCATGGGCTACATAGAGAATATATATACTCTTTTTTTTTTTTTTCTTTTCTTGGTACAAGGGCTGTTTTTAGTATAGATGTCTGCCACCTCTGTCCTCAGTGTATGCTAGTTGTTATCCCCTTTATGGGAGGTGTGACTGATGTTGTGGTGACCACAGCCTGCCCTGGATATTAAGTGGGGCCTCCCCTTTGCTCTGTGGTTGTCACTGCCTTGTCAGAGGCAGGATCTTTTCCTTAGCTGTTAGAATAGAGGCTCCCAGATCTGTTTCTTAGCTGAGATTATGATCTGTGGTGTGAGGTAGGCAGGATTGGAGCACTCTCACTGGGAGAGAAGCCAATGAATATTCCTCCTTTGGAGCTGTTCACCTGTGAGCATGCTCTGTTGTGTCACGTTTAACCCATTGTGTGAGCTCACAGGTTACTCTGTTGTTGGCACTACTCTTGGCCCCACCTTAACCATGAGTTTGACAGCAATTGGCCTTAGTGTCTCTCAGGTGTTGTTTTCACCAGGCCACCAGCATAGATCTGCTGAAGTCAGGTTCTACAATTGCAGTAATCATGGATCTGGACCCACTGCAGACACTATGGGGCAGCTCAGACTCTCGCCTGGCCCATCACTTGTGTGTATGTGTCCATAAAGTCCACAGCTGCTAAAGCTTAGATCTGTCTTGACTATGGGAGCACTTGTTGCCCATTCAGATGTTCTGCAGGCACTGAGTCTACAAAGCCAGTTGTGAGGCTGTGATTCCAGCTGTGAGGAGAGATTTCAGCTCTTCTTCCTTGCATGGCCTCTGGGGCTCAGCTCTAGTTTTAGCTCCACCCACAAGTGTCTGCCCCCAAGACTGCCCCAGAACACATGAGCCCACCCCAGTGAGGACAGGTCTCACTGGGGAGCTGGTGGCTGCTGATGTGAGGGAGCCAGCCCTGGCAGGAGCCCTTCCTACTGCCTGGGGAGGAACGGGCTGTTGTGTGGGGAGAGAGGCTGCAATGGGCACCACCCTTTACACATCACTCAACAATGGTGCTTCACTTCTCTGGTGGTCTGAGCTTCCTCCAGGAACATTCCTGCTTGCATAGCTCCTCTCTCCTATTCCCCTCAGTCTGTCTCCTCACAGCCAACAGCAGTTTTCTCCCCAGGTCTGCTCTCCAAACCCCATGTTTCACCACCCAGTTCACGTCTGCACCAGCAGACACATGTCTTAGGCTGGGACACACAGGACTGTGGCTTGGACTCTCTGTGTAGTTCTCACTTTGTCCTGCCTGCCACAAACTGGTTGCTGTGCTTTCCTCCGAGCCCCTGAAGCTCCCCTTCTGTTCCAGCTGATCTCCCCACTGGTGAGGGGCTTCCCTGGACGTGGGAACTATTCTCCTTCAGTTACCCCCAGGGGTGCAGGTCTCAACCCACTTCCTCTCCTCTTCCTTTTCCCTTCTTCTTTCTTTTGTCCTACCTTGTTATGCAGTGATTTTTCTTGTCCTTTTAGGTGTCCAAGGTCCTCTGTTAGTGTTCAGCCAGTTCTCTGTGAGAATTGTTCCATTTGTATATGTATTCTTGATTCCTTTGAGAGGAAAGGTGAACTCTACATTCGCCTACTCCTCCACCATCTTGACTCCCCCGTCTCATTTCTAGAGATATTTTAACACAGACTTTGCACTAACTCTAACTCCTAAGAACCTAAATAGCTACTCTGGTCGTCTAGGCAGGTATTTTATGGAGAGAGTTTTTGATTCAAGGCAGCCCCAACAAGATCCTAACAAGTGCTAGTGTTATCTCCCTAATGAGTTGGGAATATTACATTTAGCATCTTGTAGAGTCTTTATCTTCAGTATTCATCTAAGTGAAGAGTGATAGCAATAAGTAGGACCCAAAGGAATCTCCCAGGTCTCCTTCTTCATACAAAAATTAAAACTACATCCCTGGAATAATGCACACAAAAAGTTAGGGCCATCATAAAAGTTTTCAAAAATTCAAAGATTGTTATTGCTACTATATCACCATTTAACTCCCCACTTTAGCCAGTTAAGAATATGAATGGGTTTTGGAGAATGATGATGGATCATCATGGTGATAATCAGGTGGTGATTTAAATTGTCATGAGTATCTCAGATGTGATCTCCTTACTGGAATAAATTGTTCATTCTCTGTCACTTGGTTTGATCTGACAAATGATTTTTTTAAATTTATTCCAATTAGTACAGAATATCTTATTGAGTTTTCTCACTTGCCAAGGATAGCAGTACATCTTTGCCATATTGTAGCATGTTATGTCAAATCTGTGTTATAATTTAGTTTGAAATAAAATAAATCATTCTTAGCCTTACATAGAATTTTTGTCTGCCATCTACACTGATGACAGCATGCTGATGATAGAATCTGAATAGGATGAGCTAGGAGATGCAGATGCATTCAGGTCAACATATGGAAAATAAATGTAAGAAGGAGGTTTGACCAATCCAAAAAAATTTCTACGTGTCTAATTTTTTAGGGCAAGCTAGAATAGTCCCTGAATTAATAATATAAAGTAATAATTAAAAATTATCAATAAGTTGTTTTAGCTTATAGACACTATTATCAAGAAAGAGTTACATGTACCATTTTGGATATGCTCTTCAACTCATTTACTCAATAATCTAAGACTGCTTGATTTGAGTGGACTCAGAGAAAGAGGTATGTGTCCATAGTTTAAAGGATTTGCTTTCTGGCTATCATTACTCAGTGTATTTACTTATGCTCAAAATACATTTAGCATATTCAACATACAACAACCCATAAAATGAGAAATTTTCAAAGCTCTGGAATGAGAATAATGCACTTTACATCAAGTAACTATTCTCATTTTGAAAAATAATTCTTGACTTGCTACTATGCCCTATTAGATATTGAATCACCAACCACAAGATTCTGGCATTTTCTGTGAACTGAATGAAAGTTAAGCATGCCAGTAGGACTCCAATATCAAGTGGAAGTGGTATATACTGGATGAGGCCTAAGCAGGTCCTGATTGCACAAGTTGCATGAAAAGGTAATACACATTCCCAATTACCTGCACCTCCTGCAAGGTCACGCCTTCCTCAAGGCACAGCAATAGGCTGAGGAGGAAATATTTCCAGTCTGTTTTATTGGTTATTTGAAATGCTGACACCAACCGAAGAAGACTGTTGCAGTGCAAGAGTTCAACTCAGGAGTGGCTCTGAAGGAAAACAGGGAAAAGAATTTTTTTAAGTGATAAATCTTCACTTTACACAGGAGGAGAGATAGTCAGAAATAACTGTCTATTCTGCTGCAGAGATAGTGAGTAATAGTTTTACTGGGTGATCTGGGAGTTGAAGGGGAAAAGACTGGAATCACAGTAACCAATTTGCCAGTGGATTTTCTTCATTGTTTCAGCTTTCAGAAACAGAGTAGTCTCTTTTCACAACAATGCTTTCTCATAACCAAAATCATGATCTATTTAACTGATAGCATTGCTCATGGTTTGAGTTTCCTGGCTATAAAATATCATAACACTTTAGAGGTAAGAACATATTTTTTTCCCAAAAAGATATGAGATGTAACATTGTCAGCTGATATCCAAGTATTTAAACTAGATGCAAAGTCTCTAAAATAGTTTAACTAATAGTATCACTTTCACCAAGAGGGCTAGTATAATGTGGTGAGTAGAACTGGATAGGAGTCCAATGAATCACTAACTAAATTCTGAGAACCAAGGAAATCATATCCCTAACGTTTTTGTTTTCTATCTATTAAAATCATTGTTTTACTAGTCCTTTTCTATTCCAGGATTCTAAAGGTGATTGAAATGACAGGATTATTAAGAGGACAAGGTTTCATTAAAGAAACAAACATTTATATGATAATGTGGATAAGGTGTTAACATAATAGTTCATTTTGGAGCTATGAGTTCCATCTCTTGGATCATATATTTTAGATGTTGATTTTATATCATACTTCCTTTAATATAATACTGCAGTGTTTCTCAAAGGTGGCTAATTATCAAGAACTTTTAATGCATTAAGTGGCCATACAGATTGCTGAGTTCCATTTCAGCCTTGCTGAATTAAATTTAACAAACACTTCAAATATTTTTGATGTTTGGCTATGGTTTGGGAACACAGCCATTTGACATTTCTAGCTAATTCTTTCCTGAGAATATTCTTTGCTTAGCCAATTGAAATCTTTCCTTTCCTGGGGATGTGACAGAGTCCTATCATTTTCCATAATTCCTAGCTCAAGTTTGGGGATGTAGTATTGTGTATGTATGTATATAATTGTCATTATATAATTAATTTAATGAACAAAGATTGAAGAGGCAATCCAGAGTATATTTCCTTCTGAATAAAGACTTTTAATATATTTGATAGATGGAAATGTTCCAACTTGAATTTGTTTGTGACTGAATTATCCAATTTACTGACAGTGATGTTCGATTTGACTCATTCATTCCTGCACTAGTCACGAAGTGAAACACCTTCTAAAGAGCATATTTAATTGTTCAGATGTTTGTGTGAAATTACTGACATTAATCACGGTATTGATTATGCTTCTCCTGTCTTCCTGCAGTCTTCTATTTTTAAACAGTCCCCTGAAGTGACACACAGAGGCATCCCTGTTATCCATGACTTTCTAGTTTGTAATCTAATCAATAGATAAAAAATGTATTGCCTACCATTTAAATCCGCTGCTTGTGTTGAAAATGTAGTTTATTTTTGTCACTTCCTGTTTGCCACAAAGCAAGTTCTCTTCTGCAGTTTCAACAACTGGACCACATTTTCTTTAGTCGTCATCTCCCTACATATTATGACTGATCTTAAGCAAAACCAAGTAGTAGGCAAAGCTTTTTTGGCTCTCCCCCAGCTCACTTGTCAGCACACCTCCTTAACCCACACCTATTTTCTGCCTTTCAAACTGTAAGCTTCTAGATTGTGTTCAGTTTCAAAGATGTCAGCTATCAAGTAGCTTAGCTTAAAATGTATAAGCCTGTATGTCTCCTAGAGGGTATCTGCATTTTGATAGCAAACTTGAAAATCAATAGACATCCTGCCTCAAAACTGGGACCCCTTATGGAGTTAAAAATATTTAAAAATCACTTTTTAAAAACTCTCAGAGATTTCTATCTTTTAGGCCAAGTAAATTACTTTTCTTTTGGTGTAGGAGAGGTTATCAGTTGTGTTAAATGATGTCTTTCTCGGCCTCAGTTCTCTAACCTGTAAAATAAAGTTATTGAACTAGATTATTCAAAGTCACTTCCAGCTCCAAAATTTCAGCGTCTTAAGAATGTAAATTGATTCTTCATGGCTTGTATGGGACATTGTCATGCAGAACTGGGTCTTATACATCTCTAGTTCATATGTGGGTACTGTTTAGTATAACCTGGGTATCAGAATCTTGATGGCATTTGAATTACTTTGGGTCTAGCATCCATATCCAACAATACATAAAGGACTTTATAATGAAAAAAAAAATTAGTTGAGAGTGAACTTTCTGCCAGAAAGCATATAGAGTTAATGAAAAGTTACTTAAGTGATATACAAATCAAACATATACTCAAAAGCAAAACAAAAAGGTATATATATATATATATATATATATATATATATATATATGATTATATTTGATTTTTAGTTTGTCCTTGTATTAACTAAAATATCTCCTCTCTGTACTGAGTAAATAAAACTCAGAATCAGATTGGCTATTCATGCCCTATACCCAACATTTATGGGGCCTAGGCCAAAAGTACAAAATGAGGCCCACATACCAAATATCTAAATATTGATATTAATTGTTATAAGCCAAGCCAAGATAAAATGCATTCTACTCTTCTACCTTGACAAACAGACCTTCCTAACAACTTGAAAGTTAGGCTTTAATTTAGAAATCTCAGACTTCTGCCCCAGATTGGGGTGGAGTAGAACCAACATGTGAATGCAGACCCGGCCCAGGACTGCCCCATTTCTCTTTCCATCCCTGGCTTGATCCTGCATCTCAAGTAGCCACACCTCCAAACTCCTTCCACCAGCCCAACAACTGACGGTTGCTCCCTACAATCCTGATGACATGGTCTACTCTCAAAAAGACAGACCCAAACAAGCTCTGGAAGCAGCTTCAAAGTTATTTGGGCAAATAATTCCAGGTGCTCAGGTGCCAGAGCATGTGTGTGCATCATTTCCAGATGGGCACATCTGCTCAGTCTTGTGGACTCCACACGTTGTGAAGAAGACTACAGCCAGAAGAGCTCAAAAGCAGAGGCCTAGGAGAGGGACCCAATTGCCCAGGTCTAGGAGTCAGACTGCTAGGGCTAAAGGACTGTTCAGTTCCATCCCTACTTGAATGCTCTTACACTTTCATTATTATGTTTCTATGTTGTTTGCTGATCCTTTTTTCTTTTTTTTTTTTGGTTCTTTCCTTGGCCACATGGCTGTAACTGAATAGTTTTTTCCATGTCTTAGAATTTTTAGCATCTCTCTCTTTCTCTTCGCAAAAGTTTACAGTTTAATCATAAATAACTTATATGTTTATAGCTATTCCTTTTTCTATTTTCTATGCTCCAGTATCATGGAATACTTGAGATACAGATTCATAACCTCTGCAAAATGCATGCTGCAAGTCAGCTATCAAAATAATTTTTCTCTCTTTTGCTCATTGTGGTGGTGGGAAGGGTTTATATAAGAGTGCTTAAGGACTGGAAGAAAACAATGTCTATGTTGTCTGCCAACCAAAATTCTTCTCCATGCCAAAATCATTGTTTGGTAAATTTTGTATCTCACAATCAGATGTTTTTCCCCCTTCTTTCTTTCTGGAGTTTTGCAGTTTAACCATTCCAAGACCACTTAGGTGCGTTATATTTATGAATTAAACACTACTGTTAATGAAATGTTTTTAAGACTCGGAACATATCATCTGCCTGAGGCAAAAATATTTCTTTTTAAGGAAAAAAAATTAATACAGTCTATAGAAGAGCAGAATATTTCCAGCATCTAATTAAGGAAAAAGTGTACTGATCTCTAACTCTTACTCGCAGTCAGAAACTGTTCTTATTTTTAAAATGAGATTTCTTTAAAATAATTAAAAAATACCAATTAAAGGAGAAAAAGGGAAACAAATCAGTATTTAAAAGGGGTGGTTTATTTTGCAGACTTTTAATTACAGAAACAAAAACTAGTAAAGCAGAAACTATTTTGGCTTTTATTTTCTCAGTGTCATTTTTATGTAGTAAGTATAATTAATGCTAATAATAAAAGCTATTGATATTTCATTCCTATAGACTTTGCTAAAAACAAGGAGTGCCCATACTTTTGATATCTGATATTAGAAGTATCAGAATAATTGTTCTCTATATATTGCTCTAGCTTCTGACAGGGAAAAAACCTGTTGGTTTCTTTCTTTAGCAACTTCATCAATTTCTACGTGAATTTTCTCATAGTCTTAATCTCCCCAGAATCCCCCTAGAAGGCTTTGTCAGTGTTGGAATCAAGTACACACTTGTAACAGGCTCCTAAGCAAGTAAGGCTAATAGCCACAGGGTCTTCTGAAATCTGAATGTAAATGATGAATTGTGTTTATCATTTGAATGATTAAGGCAATATCAAGTGGAGGATTCCAGGAGTCTTAGAAAATCTCTGGAAGTTCTAAAAATAATTTTCATGTATTGGAGAAAAGCTGTGATGAATGTTGTTCTATGCTCACCCCTGATTTTCAGCCTTTCCAGGATTTAAAGAAACAGAAAGCCACAAATGCTGCTTCATTCAACTAGTGCAGTGAAAGTTTATTGAAACAGGTGTGAAAAAAATTCTGGTGTGTTGCAAATGAAATAAAAGCAGAAGAAACAATATGATATATATTTATCTGAGGTGTACAGTTCAGTTTTTAGAGGAGAATATATTTTTTTCTACAGAAATTGAGGGAAGTTATCAAATTAATATGTGAAAGGGATACTCTGGAAATCACTTCAGAGTTGCTGGAAGTAAACTAGAGAGCAAATTCATTTCTGAACCTGTTAACTGTGCCTCTCATCAAGGCCAAGAAACAAAATTTTAAAAAAGTATCACAAACCATTTTTTTAGACCTAGAAAGCAACATGAACTGCAATATTCTGTCAGATATGACAAAAAGTAACTTTCGTCTAAATCATTTGTTTTTACCTTCAGAAAGAGTGAATAGTGATGGGGTATTTAATTAGCATAACTGACTGAGGAATAATGAGTAGAGGGTGTATCTGTAGAGTAGATGGGGCTTGGACAATAAGTTCTAACCTCAGTGGTTTTTGAATGTGGACTTTTAGAATCAGAGAAATCTGAGATCAAATTCAAGTTATTTTACTTAATAGCTGGGTAACTTTGGAAAGAGCAGAATGTACTATAAGTGGTTAGATTAAGTCATCAGTATGAATTCATGGTTTTTAATATATACTTAGAGATTGGCAGATATGAAAATATGTTTAGATATGGCTATGTGTATGTATATATGGATACATACACGTTACCCTAGCTCTGTTAACTAAGAGGTCCTATAAGCAATGACCTACTAGTAGCAATGAGAAAAAGTAAATCACTCAAATCTTGGTTTCTAAATACCTTTATCCATTAAAATTCACCATGGCTTCTTAGAGAAAAGGCTGATTCAAGGGATGAAAAAGAGAAAGTATAAGAAGTACTTGGAATATCTTGTTATGCCAAAAAGTAAGGAAGTGTTCAAGAGGGATGAAGTAATTCAAAACAACACAGGAATCATCTTGAAGGGACTTCAAGTCATCAAAGTAGTCAAATCTGGAACAATTTGAATATAAAAAAAGATAGTGAGAGATTATAACTTACTGACTAAAAAATCCATGTGTTCCTACACATATATAAATGAATATAAATGGAAGAGAAAGGAACACTCTTCGTTATAGCAGGATGTTAGTCTATAAATATAGAAAGAAAGATGAAATTAGAAAATCATCAATGGAGCAAAAGTTGGTGGATTAAAGTTTAATGAGGTATAGAATATTTATATAGTCTCAAATTATCACCCCACAAATTGCTTATTAATTACAAATGGAAAAAAAGTAAACTTTTGTGTGAAGAAACGTGGTAGATACAACAATAACCAAGTACTAAAGTTACCAACATCAGAAACATAATCAGAAACATAATGCATACTTTCTAATAGGATGCACTAAGGAAGAAGAAGATCATAGTATTCCTCCCCAAAATATATAACCTGAAACTAATTATGAGGAAGTACCAAAATATCCCAAACTGGGGAATTCTCTACAAAATAGTTGGCCTGTACTCTTGCATAATGTCGAGGTGCATAAAAACAAAATCTAAGGAATTCTTTCCAATGAAAGGAGATTAAATAGACATGACAATTAATTGCAATGCTTGATCCTGGACTAAGAAAATAACAGCTATAAAGTATTTTATTGGGCATTTGACAAATTTGAATATGAGCTACGGATTAGAGAAATATTTTGCATCAATATTAAATTTCCCGATTTTGACAATTTGTCCAAGAGAATATAATTTTACTCAGGAAATATATAATGAAGCACTTAGAAGTTAAGGGGCATGATGCTTACACCTAACTCTCAAAAGGGTGAGAGAGAGAGAGAGCAAAACAGAAAGAATTGATGGTAAAGCAAATGGGGCAAAATGTAAAAAATTGTGAATCTTGACAAAAGGTATATAAGAGTTCCTTATATTATTCTTCAAATTATCTACTGAAATTATATTAAAATAAAAGGGAAGGAAGGAAGGAAGGAATGAAGGAAGGGAGGGAGGGAGGGAGGAAGGAAGGAAGGAAAGAAGGAAGGAAGGAAGGAAGGAAGGGGTGTGAGGGGGTGTGAGGTTGGCTATGACCATGAGGTAGAATGTGCTTTCTCTGTCTTGGTGGTTTGCACTGTTTAGAATGAAGGAGTAAGCAATGGATGGGCAGGACTTTTTCATGACCAATCATCCAAATTTCTTCCTGTTGGGTGAGTTACCAGATTTGGTGGTACTCTGCTACTGTTTTATTCCTCACTTATGACCCTCAAAATACAATAAAATACAGGTTACTTTTTGGTTCACCAAGGAAGTGCTAAACTAATCTGGTTGGTGTGTACTTACTATTTGCTACTTTCTTTATTGAATTGGAATGTGTCTTCTTGTTGCAATATAATGTCTCCATATGTTTCAACAGCAAGGTAAAGGCATATTTCAGAGCTAAAATGGTTATAAAAAGTCTCTACCCACAACTAACATAGAAATTGCCAATTTTGTGACCTGCTCTATGACTTATTAGTTGAAAAACTAGCTATTAATTTAAGAAAGAACATTTCTTTTTACTGTTAAGAAAAATGTCATGATTCTTAAAACATTATAAGATGAAATGGATATAATAGAATAAAACCCCCAATGGCTTTTGAAAGTCTAAATTGGAAAATGCATTCTCAGTGCAATTTTAATTAAAGCAATTGAATTTAAGCAGCTGAGAGGTAAACAAGGAAATGGAAGCTCTAAACCTTAACTCATCACTACGGTAGAACAGATTATGGAAATTGTATTTTAAATATAGGTCTCCATTGGTTTGAGCTAAAAAACTCTATCAGATACTGTGCTGCAAGGCATACTCCTGGTCTTTCATTTAATTGTCTTCTTGCCTAGTTGATTAAATAAAGATTAGTGTTTATTATCATCACAGCATTTTACAAGATTTAACAAATGAAGCTAAACAGCCTTTCTA
The DNA here is from genome assembly GCF_008692025.1 of Phocoena sinus. Lineage (NCBI taxonomy): Eukaryota > Metazoa > Chordata > Mammalia > Artiodactyla > Phocoenidae > Phocoena > Phocoena sinus. The sequence continues at coordinate 31,360,354 of NC_045779.1, read as the reverse complement.
TGAGATGGGCAAGCCCATTTCTTTATCCTCATTTACAGAGAGATAAATAAAAGAGAAAATTCAAGGTCTCAAGTAACACAGTAACAGGGAAAAGTAGAAAGTCATACAGCTTAACTTCTACCTAGGTCCTTGAACCACTTCTAGTATGTTCCATCTATTGATCACAAGAAACTTCAGATCTTTTGACAATTGTTAGGATTATATGATACCTGTGAAGAGATAAGTTCTCGCTAGCTTTCTCAGCTCACAGTAGAGGGAAGGGAGGGGTTAGTTTGTAGTAATCACTCATATTAGTTTCCTATTGACACTGTAACAGATTACCACAAACAGTGGCTTAAAAAACAACAGATTTATTCTCTTACATTTCTGGAAGTCAGAAGTCTGAAAATCAAGGTGTCAGCAGGGCTAGTTCCTTCTGGAGGCTCTAAGGCAGAATCCATTTCTTTGCTTTTGCATGTTTCTGGAGGCCACCTGCAGTTTTTGGCTCATGACCCTTCCTCCATCTTCAAAGTCAGCATCTTAACATGGTCAGATCGCTTTCACAGACTCTAAACCTACTGCCTCCCTCTTATAAGAACTCTTGTGATTATCTGGTCCACTGAGATAATTGAGGATATTCTCCTTCATCTAAAGATCCTTAACTTGATCACATTTGTAAATATCTTTTTTGCTATATAAGACAACATATTCACAGATCCAGGGTTCAGGATGTAGGTATATTTGGGTGGCCATTTTTCAGCCTACTGTACCTCTCAAAACTTATGCATGGAGGAAGGTAAGTGATATCCACTCTTTCTTCCTTTTACAGTCTTCAAATTAGAAATCCTGAGGTCACAAGTGGCTACCGAGACAGAAAAGTAACTCCCAAGGACATATCTCAATTGAAATGGAAAATTAAGGAAGCAATATGGTGTGGTAAATCAAAGCAGGGGCTTTGTAATAGAAAGATTTGGATTCTAATCTGATATGGTACTGGTTGGGTAAACAAGTCAATTCTCTAGTTAATGAATGAGCAGGTAAATTAAAACAAAATTTAAAAAAAGGCTCCAGCTTACATTAATTCTCCAAATCTCCTGCCCTTAATTCTTCAAAAATTTATTTCATACTACCTTCTAATATACCTTTTCCTCTGGCCTAAGAAACTTCCTGTTGACATACAACCTGAAACATACTGAGAAGTCACCATTTTGGACTATGTACCCACAGAAAGAAAACATACCCTATCTCTCTTTACCCCTACATGCCAACTGAGGCTTCTATCAATACTAGTAGTGCTGACTTGGTCATTTACCAATAGGGAGACCTTAAGCAAGCCACATAATTCTCTGAGCCTCAATTTTCCTCTTTCTAAAATGGGCACAATAATCCTTACTTCAATAGAGTTTTGTGGGGTTTAAGTGAGATCATGCATGAAGACCATCTTGTCCATAATAAATGGTACGTAAAAAACAAAAATAAATCCCCAAACCTTGGGATATGTTCCTCTCAAGAAACTCATTCCTCAAATTTCATTTTAAGCAAACACTTTTAGGCTATTCAGCCTAAAAAATGTGAGAAATATATGACAACAAAACTGACAGGTATACAGATACAAAAACCTTCTCTCTTGATAAATAAATATATATTAACATCCCACCAGGCACTATGCTAGGCACAGCTCTCCAGGTGTGCAGTTTCAGAGAAGACGAATCATTACACATAAGCTGAAAAGCACAGTGATAAAGAGATGAACACACTGATTTCAGGAACAAAGGACAGACAGATGTTTACTTTCCTCTTCTCCCTGACATCTGTGGAATAAGGTGGTGAAAAGAAATTGGGCATCAGCACAAATGATACCAATTCCTGGGTAAGTAAACATACTTGACAAAGAATCTGCATTCTTTGTTCTTAAGGCACTGGGCAGATAAGAAAGTATTGCTTTTCGGGCAAAACCAAGAAAACTACAGATAAAATACCAGTCCAACAATGTCAGAACAAAATCTTTTTATTCAGCCAAATTAGACCTATGTTCTGGCTGATTGCCCATGAAAACAGTAGTATTTCGTTAAACTAATTACATTGTTTCCTTGCAAAGAATAGTCTGAACTTTATCTGATTTCCTCTCTAAGTGATAATCCCTGTTGTAACCAAATTGTTTCATTCAGTAATGGAAAGGACTGGGAGCCTGTCTCTCATAGTCAAGCCTCTTGTTCTTCATTTCCTCTGCTGTCAAGTATCAACTGTCTCCACCTAGTTCCTCCTCACTCAGATATTCCAGCAACCTAAAGTCAAAGTAATTCCTAAACCACCACAAAAATAAAAAGTCACAGAAGCAAATATTCAAAGGGAAAAAAAGAGTAGAGTGGGTGTATGTTGGCTCTTTCTTTCTTAATGGGTGTGAAGCATGTTCCATGTGTGGCTTTCACATTCTGTTAGGGCAGACTAGAATGTGATTTACAGACTCATATTACTTTTACTAAAATTCCAATGCAACAGAACAACTCAGGTGCCCTCCAGTGTTGTTTATAATAGGATTTTATCTTTATTAGGAAGAAAACAGCACTAGTTCCAGCTGCTCTTGCTTTGGATAAAAATTTTACTTTTCATCAGTAGAATGTATAGTTTAGTTTGACAGCTGGCCTCATATAATAAAATGCTATTTCATGTTATTTAGTTTAAAATTTCTCTCATAATGCTAGGAACAGATAAGAGATCCAGGTGCTGAATGGCATATTTTTAGTTTTGATGGAATGGACTTTGTCAACAAAGTTGAAAAAGTGAAAGAAAAAATAAAACAGAACTGCTAAAAAACAACCTTACCTGAATGAAATCTAAAGAATTTAGCCTGGTGTTTTCATGAGCTTTGCCAAAAGTGTAAATGAAAATAATAAAAATTGGTTCTGTCAGCAGAACTATATACTATACAAAATAAAATAGCTATTGAAAGAAAAATCACAACAGAATGAAAATATAATACTTGTGCTCTTTCCTTGTCTCCTTCACTATAAATATCTCTCAAAATGTAAACAAAAGAAAACAGCCAGGGCTTCCCTGGTGGTGCAGTGGTTGAGAGTCCGCCTGCCGATGCAGGGGACACGGGTTCATGCCCTGGTCCGGGAAGATCCCACATGCCACGGAGCGGCTGGGTCCGTGAGCCATGGCCACTGAGCCTGCGTGTCCAGAGCCTGTGCTCCGCAATGGGAGAGGCCACAGCAGTGAGAGGCCTGCGTACGGCAAAAAAAAAAAAAAAAAAAGAAAGAAAAAGAAAACAGCCAGCATTCTTGACTTTAGGAGACATGAATTAAGAGATTTTGAACAGGTTCTTTGAATTCTAAATGAGGAGGCAACCAACCATGGAATCATCAAATTGTCACTAATGGTAAAACAAACATCTAATTCTAGGACACTTAATTCTAGCTCATTTGTGAACTATACCATGATTTAAATGCTATATGCAAGCAGAGGTATTAAAGTCCTTTACTTTTTATTACAACAGAAGGTTGAACCATCCCCTACACAAGTTATACAATCAAGTGCACTGTCATTAAAGAAGAGAAATTGTGTATAGTTAGAGCCCTGGAATTGGAGAGTGTAGAATTGGGGATTCTTGTTAGCTCAGCAAGACAAGGGTATTGACTATCCACAAGTCAGGATACAGACAGCCAACTCTCAAAGCTAGGTATATGTTCGGCTCGTTTATAGGCTCCGAGTAAACTTACCAGGTAGTACTTTTAAGCCCTAAAACTTGCATTATTTTTCTTGGAATGTTTAATTTCAAACTTTATTTTCTCATCCCTTTATACAGCATGCTGAAAGTTGCCAAATTATCTGTTCCTAATATAGACATCCTGGAATAGGTAGGTGACTAGATAGTGCATCACAGTTGGAAGCTCTCATCTGACTTATAAAAGCAGACTTTCACTATTTCTCCACAGTAGTAATTGACCATTTAATATGGTCTACATAGTGATGTGTGTGTAAGGTGTGTGTGTGTGTGTGTGTTTGTGTGTGTTGTAATGGCCATCACTTAGTCTATGACTGTGGCCATAAGCACTGAAGTGTTTAGATAATTATCCAGTAAGATTCTAAATCATTATTGGGAAATTAAATACTCAGATAATTGATGTATTAATATTTTATATTTATAATAATAAATAGGCCTATAGTATCTACTTTGTGCAAAGCTCTGTAAAAGACAATGGAAAACATGAAACTAACTGAAACATCTTATCATCAAAGATATTCATAACCCAGGAGAGGTTGGAGGGGATGCAGGAGATAAGCTCATAAAAATAATAATAAATAAACCATAGTGAATAAATAGCATAGCTAACATATTAGGTCACTTTATTTTTTTCTTTACACTTTTATGAGGTAGTGTAGTATTAGAAAAACTACCCAGTTTTTCACCTCCTGTGACTTTCTTTCCTGTGTGTCTTCTTTACTATCACACTGCTACCACATTCACACAGGGCACTGCTGGTTACCAAATGTGTGGAGACTTTTCTCCAGAGCAAGTGATTCTCTGCAACACCAGCTGGGTGTCCTACAATTCAACTCAATTCTGACACTAACCCACAAGACTGCCCTCCCCTTCTGCTCAATGTCAGATGCCAGTCTCAAGGCCTGGTTTTCATCTATGTTTCTGACCAGAGGTTCCAATAACCCCCCTCTTTGGGTTCAATTAATTTGCTAGACCAGCTCACAGAACTCAGGGAAACACTAACATTTACCAGCACAGGAGTTTCTATCCCTGTGAAGTTGCGGTGTGTGGAGTTATGCTGGTGTGGAGCTGTTCATCAACCTAGAAGCTCTGAATCCTGTACTGCTGGAATTTTATGGAGGCTTCTTCTTGTATTTGTGATCAATTATTAACTCCATTTCCAGCTCCTCTCCCTCTCTGGAGGAAGCAGGGTGGAGCTGAAAGTTCCAAGCTTCCAATCATTACTTGGTTTTTCTGGTGACAACCTATCCAGGAACCATCCAGGCACCCGCCCAGCATTGCCTCAAAAGAAGGAAAGATTCTCCTAGTGCTCTGATCACTTAGGAATTTATTAGGATCTCAAACAAGACATAGTTATAGGCATAATGATTGATGGTGGATATGTACTATTTTTATGGGATGTCAGGGATGACTTATCTGAAGAGGTGGCATTTAAACTTTTCTCAGTTTGTTCAAAAATTCAGTAGTTTTATAACACTGTTTTTTATGAAAATAACGTGTGCTCATTGAGGAATATTTAGAAGTGTAAAAAAACATAAAAGAAAATTAAAAGTAATCCATCAAATAAAATCAAGTATCCATTATTCTACCACCCACATGTAATTACTATCTTATGATATTTTAGTGTTTGTCCTATGAGATAATTAGAACATTGAAATCATATTGCTTATACAATTCTATATAGTGCTTTTTCTCTTTCTTTGGATGATGAATATTTTTCAGTATCACTAAATATTCTTGTAACATATGATTTTAATATTTGTATGGTATTCAACAACAGGAATGGACCACAGTTTATTTAGACTTTCTGTTGTATTATCCTTTTTGTTGGATGTCTATATTACTAAATAATACCTAGATAATGACTTTTGTGCATAACTTGTGAAATTCTCATATTATTTACTTAAGAAATATTCTTAAGTGCTGAGTTTCTGGGGAAACAAATGTGCAAAGCCAAATTTGATCTTTGGAGAGCTCATATCAAATCATTCTTCCAACAACCTTTTATGAGTGCCAATTTAAGGCATTATTTCTAATTAAGATTGTTACTTAATATGTATGTCAGCTAATTTTATGAATGAAAATTTTGTTATAATTTATATTTTGGATATTGATCTTCCATTGAAAAACACTCTAAATTCAGATTCCCAAATACAGATGATTGTTGAGAATCCTAGCTTGTCTGTTATCTGGAAAGCAGGTTGGTTGAAGGTGCTGCTTTCTAACCCTGATCTGTAGAAAAAGTGATGGCAGAATTAATTTTTGGCTTAAATCTATCCATTCATTCATTTATTATGCAGTCATAAAATATTTATTTAGTGCCTACCATGTGACAAGCAGTACCTAAGCTCTAAAGACTTAGCATTGAACAAAGCAAGCTCCTTGATCTCATGGAGATTTATTCTTATGGGGGAAAAACAAACACACACAATAAAAGCTAAATCCCAAAATGTGTGTCACATTTTGATAACTACTATGGAAATTGTAAGTGCCACCAATATGTAAACTCCATGAGAACAGTCTTTTTGACTATTTTTGTTGACTGCTATGTCCCTAATACCTAGAATAATGCCTGGAACATGACAGGTACACAGTGAGTGTTTGGTGAATGACATAATAAACAAATAAAATAAATGAAACAGGTTAATGGGATAGAGAATGTCTATTGGGTGTGTGTGTGCTAATTAATATAGAGTGGTTAGGGAGACAATGCCAACATGATTTGAACAGACACCTTGGCTCCTACAAGAACTAGAAAGAGGGCCAAGGTGGGTGCTGTGGAGATAGTGAGGAAGAGAGGAGCAGAAGATGCATTGTGGAGGAGGAAAGGAGAGATGAGACCCTGTAAATAAAGTCCCTAACATTTGGTCTCAGTGTGATGCAAATCCGTTGAAGAGTTTTAAAGGAGTGACAAAGTCTGACTTGTGTATTAAGAGGATTGCTCCTTCTTCCTGATTCTAGAGGCACAGAATGGAAGCAAGAGTACAACATAAGACAGACTGTTGCAGTAATCCACACTGTGGTCATGATGGCTTGGAAGAGTGTTAGCTGTGGAGACAGAGATAGATGGGCCCCTGGGCTGGACGGTTGCTGTTTGTCAAGTGGATTAAAACTGAAGCTTTGTTCTCTCCCAGCCACTCCAAGGACAAAGCTAGAGGCAGAAGCTGAGCTCTGCTGAAGAGATAAGATGACCACTCCTGAGGTCAAGGGAAACTTCCCTGTCTGCACATGCACAGGAAGTTTCCTTAAGGGTCAAAAAGAAAGGAGCGCCACCCCATAATAAGTGTGGATGTGCACCCACTGGCCTCTGGGGTGGGATCCATCTTAGCAAAAGGTTGCACACACATGTTGGGGAGGGTCCTGGGACCAGTTGGGTGTGAAAAAAGAAACAAGATAATTGGCCAAAGGTAAACAAAGACCCTGAAGGACTATCCTATAAAAGCAATTTAAATCACATTTTTACTGTACTCCTCCTCATTAGGGAGGACAACCGTACCCTTTCTTTCTGGGTGTGTATTTCTGCCTTGCTTCTGTCTTAAATAAACAAACTGCTTCTCTGTGTGTTCTCTCATACATTGTGCTGTGTCTCTAATAATAAAGTTTGTACCTGTTTTTACAGTTTTTGCCTCCTTGAAGCATTCTTGCTTTCAAACAGGGGAAAGAGCCAGGGCCACTTTACTTCTAACCTCTCGCCCCTGGTGATCTAGTGGCTAGGATTCCTGGTTTTTCATCCAGGCTGCCCAGGTTCAATTCCTGGGCAAGGAACTAAGATCTCTCTTCAGGACTGCTCACTGCTGTCTCTCCAAAATCAGTCTGAGGATAGAGCCAACAGTATTTGCTGGTATTTAGGATGTGGTATGAGAGAAAAACTTGAGTCAAGGGTGACTCCAAGGATCTGGCCCAAGAAAATAGAAGGATATAGTTGTCTTTTACTAGGGAAAAGTTGTGAAAATAATGTTTTTTTTTTTTTTAAACAGAAAATTAGGAAACTTTTTGAATATATTTAAATTGGTCTCAACAAATTTGTGAAGCAAAAAGCAATCTTTAATGTATCGAAAATGTTTTAAACAAACCACCTGAAATTCTCCATTTTAGGAATTAAGGTGTATAATGAGAAAACAAAATGAGTTTATTTTAAATTATGTATAGTCACATATACCTTTGTAAAAAGCTGTTTCACTGAAATCCAGAGTAAGAGGCAGAACTGCCTTTGGAGCCCTTGAATTTAGTAACATATAAAGGGGAGGAATCAGTCTTTACTTTGCAGTAGCAGCTTTGGTGTCTTGACTACCCTAGAGTTAAAAAATATGGCAAAGATGCCTGATACACATGTCTGTACCTTTAAGATACCCAGCTGTGCATTGATGGTACCTAGCAGGAGTGTTCTTTGTGAGCCCAGTTAAGACAATGTTTGAGCTATTACTGTTAATCTGAATTTATCTCTTATTCGCCTACTGGTAAGTGCTTGAAAATACCAGTTATACAGATTTTCAGTGCTGGAAATTTATACATGAATAATTTTAATTCTTATTATAAATTAGTACAGTCATTGAAATTTTATGAATATCTTCAGACTTTGCAATAATTTCACTTTGCATTCTACTGATAAATTTAATCCTTAACAAATAATTTTCTAACCATTCTTTGAAATATTCAAAACAACCTTCAATGCTTCTTGTAATAATATAGATGTGTGAATGATTACCCAGAGGGAAAGTTCTTATGTCTCAGCAACCTAAGGCATCTATGTTATGCTGTTATATATATATATATATATATTTTTTTTTTTTTTTTTTTTTTTTTTTTTTTGCGGTACGCGGGCCTCTCACTGTTGTGGACTCTCCCGTTGCCGGAGCACAGGCTCCGGACGCGCAGGCTCAGCGGCCACGGCTCACGGACCCAGCCGCTCCGCGGCATGTGGGATCTTCCCGGACCGGGGCACGAACCCGTGTCCCCTGCATCGGCAGGCGGACTCTCAACCACTGCGCCACCAGGGAAGCCCAACAACTCTTTTAATTACAAGGAGTAGAACTAAAATATACAGTGATGGGTGTTGGAAAACACTGCAGGGTAATATTTTGTGACACCATGGAAGAAATATGTACTGCAGTAGTGAAGATGTAGCTTCCTCCAATGCAGAGGGAATCAAGTTCAATTATCAAAAAGTATTAATAATGAGATTGCTTACAAGTATACATACACATTTTTTTCAGGATCTACTTGACTGAATCACTGACACATTCTCAAAAAGAAATTTCATTTTGAGAAAATTCACCCAAAATTAATTCTAAAGCTCATGGAATTATCCTATTTTGTGGCTCACATGAAAAGCTTTTGCCTCTGATTTTTCTCTTTTAATATGGATTCCCTCTTTTGCCTCTGATTTTTCTCTTTTAATATGGATTCCCTCGGGAACCTAAAGTCAGGAAGCCTCCTGCATGCATCATAAATTTTCTACAGACATATTTAACTCAGCTTCCTCTGTTGGAGCTTAGTGTATTAACAAACAACTCCTCTGACTTCCTAGAACACACACATTTATTGAGTTACAAAGTGACCATTTTTTAGGCCTGTTGGAACACAAAATAAAGCTCTCCTTTACCATAGGCCCATTGAAGGCCACTTGATTCTTCCATCAATATTGGGAACTGCCAGAAAACTTTCATTTTTTTTCCTGTGACTGTTGGCAGTAGGAGAAAGGTTCTAATGAGTCCATTATCAGCAAACATGACTTTCTTGGATTGCAGAACGCTAAATTACAAATCAGTTGCTCTTTTCATCTCTGGATGTGAATGTGTGGGTTTTCTTCCTCTCTGAAAATGCCAGTTAAGAAGCAAGTTCTCCTATCCTGTATTTCAAAACCTTATTCACCAACTGACATTAATGTTACGCTTTCAGTAATGGACCCTAAAAAAGCATTGCAGCTAAATGGTTCTAATTTCAATTACAAATGACCATCGTTTAGAATGAATGCTCAGATGCTTCAGACTCCAACTAAATACACTATATCCTAATTGCGTTGCAACCTTTCAATTCAAATCAAGTGAACACAGCAACCCTGTTGCTTCAGTCTCTCCAAGAAGGTAAACACCAGGCTTTAATGGGATGTGCTGATAATAACTTCGCAAAGAAGTTAAAACTTCAATTCTTTTCAAGGCTGGCAATGAAAAGAAAATTCTAAAAGGAAAGACTGTGAGTATCTGAGATTAGTACTAAACTTAAAAACAGTTTTGGAAACTTTGATAGCCTACTGAAAAAGATAGTCAAAGAACTCTAGTGAAATTTTTATTTTGATATATGAAAGCAACAAGATGAAATTCAAGGCAGACTGGAAGACTTCCCCTTCATTTCTTTCCATTCTTAGATACTTATCAGGGAATGGTCCTAATTAGCTCAGAAAATTTACTTCAAAACCTGTTTTATTTGTTCTTTTTAAAAAAATTTTTTTAATTAATTAATTTATTTATTTATTAACATTTTTATTGGAGTATAATTGCTTTACAATGGTGTGTTAGTTTCTGCTTTATAACAAAGTGAATCAGTTATACATATGCATATATCCCTATATCTCTTCCCTCTTGCATCTCCCTCCCTCCCACCCTCCCTATCCCACCCTTCTAGCTGGTCACAAAGCACGGAGCTGATCTCCCTGTGCTATGCAACTGCTTCCCATTAGCTATCTATTTTACATTTAGTAGTGTATATATGTCCATATGTACACTACCACTCTCTCACTTTTTTCCCAGCTTACCCTTCCCCCTCCCGGTGTCCTCAAGTCCATTCTCTAGTACAAAACCTGTTTTATTTGAATGGTTCCTATATTTTAATCTCATAGAAAGTAATTTTAAAAATACTTTTCCCAACTCTATCTAGTCACCCATTTCTAAATATGAATCAAAAATAGGTCTGTGAGAAACAATTGGCAGTAGAAAGCAGAACACTGTATGAGACTAGTTGTGTAGCAATAATTCTTTGCTTTCTGAGAATTCTAAGGAAGAATTGAGGCATGAGGCCAGGGCCAGATTAAGACAAAATTCCAGAGTTGGGAGAACATTGGGTAAACACTCAGTGATTCCTATTCTCTCTAAAATGTTTAATTTGACATGTAAATGAAATATATTCATTTCATAATAAATTTAGGCACTCAATAAATGTTTGCTGAATGCAGTTATGAAATGAAAATTTTAAATGCAGAATTCATTACTTTATAATTATATATTCATAAGTCACTGTATGTTTACAAAGTACTTCCCAATCCTACTCTTCATTTTAGAGCAGAAGAAATAGATTTGGATTAGCATTAGCCATAATGAGTCTCAGCTGAATAGCACTTTACAACTTTCCCATATATTATTTCACTGAGAGATGTTAAATGCCTTGTACTAAACCACTCCAAACCATGCCCTAAGCAGTGTTCATTCCTTCGTGCCCACAGTACCCATTGAGCCATATTGCCTCTTCATCAGTCCCTGCATCGTTATCTAGAGAAAAGCTGGGCGAAGAGCAAGTCCAAGTGCAGCTATTTATGGGATACCACTGAAGAGTATGATTATGGAGTCTTTAATCCTTTACTATAACAAGATTTGTATGCTCTAATTTCCCAGCTTTTATCAGAGAATTCCAACTAAAAATTCCACATTACAATTTGAGAACACAAAATAAGATGGACAAATCAGATCCAGTAAGTTACTGTTCCCATTTTGTTCAAGAAACTGTAATTCCCTTAAACTCCAATTTGCCCACTTTACAGTTCTTGCTTTCTAAATAATTCAAATTAGCTCATTTTCTTAAAAAAAATATGAAATTGTTTTTAAACTAGATTTGTGTGTCCTAAGAAATGAGGTAATGTAGAAGAGTGAAACAATACACTGTTAACAGATAAAATTCATTATCATTATACGCCAATTAGCTTGAAATAAACATGAAGCTCAAATGACACACTCTGTTTAACAACAAGAATAAATCACCGGGTTAGATATTGAGAAATAGAAATTTTAATCACTGAGAGTTTGGGTTTACTATTTCCAGCTACTTTCACGTATGCATTTATTTAATTATCACAAAAGTGCTATTGTTGCACAATATTACAGTTGAGAAAATTGAGGCTCAGAACATTAAAAAAAAGCAGTATAGGATAGGGATAGGGTAGCACATAATAGCAGTCTTTACTGTCAACCCAATATGATTTTAGTACCAGAGCTTCTACCAACTTAGGCAATTTATTCAAAATTGCCGAGCCTCATTTCCTCTTCTATAACTTGGGCATGATGATAATACCTACTTCATATAGTTGTGAGAATTAAATGGGTATGCATATAAGGTGTTTGGCACATGGTCAGTATTCAATAAGTATTAGTTATATAGGTATATACTATTAGTAAATTTAATAATTTATATGACCAAGATACTGACCCAGAAGTAGCAGAGTTGATTTTTTTTTTTTAATTAGGGTATAGTTTCTTTACAAGGTTGTGTTAGTTTCTGCTGTACAACGAAGTGAATCAGCTATATGTATACATATATCCCCTTCCTCTTGGACACCCCCTCCGATCCCACCCATCTAGGTCATCACAGAGCACCGAGCTGAGCTCCCTGTGCTATACAGCTTGTTCCCAGTAGCTATCTGTTTTACACGTGGTAGTGTATACATATCAATCCCAATCTCCCAATTCATCCCACCCCTCTTCCCTCCCCACCATGTCTACAAGTCCATTCTCTACTACTGAGTCTCTATTCCTGCCCTGCAAATAGGTTCATCTGAACAATTCTTCTAGATTGAAGTAAGTCAGAAAGAGAAAAGCAGAGCTGATTTGATGCTAGCTCTGTCTGAGCACAGAATCTTTGCTCCTAGCTATTATAGTCTCTTGCCTTCCACCATCTGTAAAATGAGAGTTTTCAAAATGGGCCACGTGATCTTCTAGTTCTGAGATATTGTGATTCTGGGCTATGAAGATATTTATTATTTCCTCACTTTAGTTAGTCCATCTAAATATGTATTTCTACTATTAAAACCTAGAGATCACTAATTATAACAATGAATTCAGACCTTTTATGAAAATTGTCATTCCTTGCTTAGAATCAGTTATCTAACCTTAAAAATTTGTCCTAAAATGAGGACTTATTTGTCTAGCTCAGGATACTTTATTTATAATAATACAAGTTTGAAATAAAAAAAAAAATTCCTTGTTTGAATTGCACAAATAGAATAAGGCATCATCTCAAATAACTACACAGAAAGTTCAAAATTGGGTACTGCCCACAATGGATCTTATGTTTTTAATTATAACTTTGAAGTCCAAGGCACATGCAGTTAGTAGATTAGCACTTTCTTTGTTTTATTTGTGAAAAGAATTAGGTGACTCCAAACAGGGAATTTATTGAGTTTGAAAGGCATAAAATAATTTGAATATGTCAGTTAAGCTGGATTAAGTGAAACTATCTTAATTTCGAGGAATAATTTTGCATCATCCCTTTCAAGTGTGTAGTTGTGTGGAGGTACGCAACATCAAAAGAAAGACTAAGTAAATGTTGTGACTCTATGTTGCTGTAGCCCTAAATATGCACTTCACATAGAAAAGTTGGCTTAACGCACAGCATGTTATTTGACAAAGGCTGAGCTTTATTTCTGGAAAGAGGAGATTTGAAAACATTGTTTATGGTTGGGAAAAACAATATTTTTCCATTGGACTCAGTTATCATTTTATATACTCACGACATAATCTATTTTTTCATTGACAATTATTTTATATTCAATTTACCATGAGACGTTCATGGTCAAGGATAGATCTTAAGAGTGTTTAGCAACATTCCACTGTAGGATAATTGTGTATCATGTATAAACATGTGTATTTAATTTTTTTAAATATACTGAATGTTTCAATATGAGACCTTAATAGATGCATCTAACCATTAACTGAAAAAAGTAATCCCATACTATCACATTTGGAAAATCTCCCATATAAGAGAAGACACATAATTATCTGCTAATATAAGTATGTCTTGACCTTGGAGTGTCTCACAAAACTGGCTGTCATTTCACTTATGGATGGATAACACCATCAGGAAATGGGGTAATTTCTTCAAGTCTGTTCTCTTTCACAAATGTTTAGGCTTTGCATAAGTTGTGATTTCCCTTTTAGGTTGCCATTTATTGGTCTTTTCTATCCTTTAGAAAATAGAGGAAAATTAAATATTTCTTTTGAAGATTGATTTGCAAAGATGGAAAGGAATATATAAAGTTGTTTTGAATTTGATTTATAGCATTATGTCTCTCTGTGAGGAAAAAACAGTATACAGTGAAAGTATAAGTGAAAAAGGAGCTTTTCGTTAAAGAAATGGAAAAGGCAAGGGGTATGAGAGTCATCAAGTTCATCTTTCTTTCACAAAATAAGACAGGAATTAAAATACTTCAAAATATAGTGTGGGGTTTGTATTCCTTACTGCTCCTTACCACTTACCCCATAGCTACCCCTTCATGTCAACTAATCTGGGATGAACAAGGACTAGAAATCCTTCAACCATAACCTGGCCTGGTAGTAACACTTACCTATGTCCCGGCCATCAAGACTTCTGGGGATCACCTGCTCCCATTCTGGGTAATGCTAAGTAAATGCTTTGCTTGGGAAATCAGACTTTCCATCTACTATTGGATGTCTGGCCATCAGGCAAAGGTATATAAATGAAGGTCAGTGTGGTGCAACAGCAAGCACATGTGGGCTATCACCCAGAGGGTGATGCTATTTCTGGACAGACAATGGAAACAATAAAAAGGGGTTGATTTTGTGCTTCTACATAGTCTCCTATGGTTCCTGGCTACACTGTTTTCATTTGCAATGTGAGCTATGTATTAGACTCTGAAAGATAATTTTCCAAGGTATTGTGACTAGGTTTGTAGTTCATGACTTATGATTTTTCCAAAATCAATGAGTGCATTGGAATTTAACTTCAGTAAGTCTTATAGGTATGTTGGGGATCTTTAAGATTTTCTAAAGCCATCTTATTTAGAAGAAAAGAAGAATTTCAGTGTGTCCTGATGGAGTACTTTTAGAATGGAAGGGCCCAGTTTGTAATGCATTTTATTCAGTTGGCTTACTTTGAGATTGCAATGAGATCATTGATCCTAATTTGGCCATTCCAGTTGAAAACAATATATTCTTGTGAAGATAAACAGAATAATTAATGCCTCAAAGAGAACCAAAGATAACATGTACTTTGAAGAAAGAAGAAAAGATAAAAATTATTTATCTTCAGGATGGGACTATAGACATATTATGGGGGTAAAAATCTGCATGTGGTATATCTACAACTCGATGCTAACTGGCTGATACCAAGATAAAAGTGACAGGAGAGTGAAAGAGGAATGGTTTACCTGATTAAAAAATGAAGGGTCGGGCTTCCCTTGTGGCGCAGTGGTTGAGAGTCTGCCTGCCGATGCAGGGGACACGGGTTCGTGCCCCGGTCCGGGAAGATCCCACATGCTGCGGAGCGGCTGGGCCCGTGAGCCATGGCCGCTGAGCCTGCGTATCCGGAGCCTGTGCTCCGCAACCGGAGAGGCCACAACAGTGAGAGGCCCGCGTACCGCAAAAAAAAAAAAAAAAAAAAAAAAATGAAGGGTGATCATGATGTGACAAGTTCTGAAGACAAGTAGCTTCAAGATCACAAGGAATACATAATTAGGAGCAGTATATCACTACAAATTAAATGTGCTGCATTCTTCATTTTTGTATCAACTGGATCTGACATTCTAGTATATAAAACAATCTTGTAGAAAGTTGTGGTTGTATATGACACTTAGGGAAACATAACAGTGTGCTTCTAGAGCAATAATGCTCCAATGTCCTCTGGTTGCTTTTACTAACCCTTTGGGCCACTGTATGGACACCATATAATATTCAGATATTCTTTAATGGTGGTCTTGTTCTATTTTTAAAGTGTTCCACTGCCAAGACTCCAAAACTCTATGTGTTAAGTATTTTATGGATGTGATATTGGATTAACTGTCATAGCTTGATGCCAATACAATTTTAGGGATCAAAGTATAAAAGAAATAATAATACCTAATCAACAGCAAGATATTTTAAAGCAATACAAGAAATATAGTGTATAGAGACAGCTGAAATTCTGTGAATTGAGGAGGAAAAAGTGGATTTGAAGAGTGAAGAGATAGATTAATACATATAGAAATAGAGATATAAATAGAAATCTAGTTTATATTCATACAAACATATACATCTGTATTTATATACATTTAAAAACATATATGCATATACAGTCAATTATTATTATTATTAATGTTCTATAAAGTTACCAAAAAGATTAAGTTAGTGAATACTGAATCATTGCACATAAGGGATATGAAAGGTTAGGTTCCTGTGAGCCACCAGTCGCATTTTTATCAACTGAGAAGTATATAACTTTGTTTTATGTGTGTTTCTGGTTAAAGACTCCTTATTGAATATTTATTGTTGATTCATTAACACTGAACTCATGGCCAGCAGCACTATAACTCATGCCTGAACAAAAAAACTACTAACACACTTATTTTGTCCAAAAGGCACATCACAGCCTTTTGCACTTAGGAACACTAGACAGCATTTTATCGCTACACTGGGGGGCCATCTTAAATAGCAAAATCATCCAAAAAAAAAAAAAAAAACCACACAAAGTGCTAAAAGTGTATCTGCAAAAACATTTGTTTACGGTATAAGGACTGTAACAAGGAAGCAGAGTGTCACCTTGTTTGACCTCAACTGGGATTGTGTGGTTTTGGGCAACTCAAGTATTTCACTGCTGTGCACATGTCCATGAGAGACTGAAAAAGCACCAGAAATATTAATTTTAGGATTGTGCAACAAATAAATTTTAGTGCATAGGCAAATTCAAACATGCAAACAATAAAAGGAAAAAGTCCAAATTAATGAATAATGATAGTTTTAAATTAAATATTCTCAGAATCAGTTCTAAATTGAGCTTGCACTGCTTTATTTATGCTCTCTCATCCAATAAATTTTAATTAGCAATATTTGCAAAATCCAGTTATGGGTGGTCAGCTAGGGAGGACTCGATGGCCAACCATGGTTTTATATGCATTGTAACGGCATAAACTGAGATCGTTACAAGCAGACTTAATTCCTATTAATTAGTGTATTTTAGATGAGAAACCATAGATTGAAGCTTTCTTGGGTTCTTGAACTCACACACTATCTACCTGATGAGAGGTGGTGTGACAATCAGAGGTATTTCTGGGTCACTGTCATCAAACTCTACTGAATGGATGATTTTTTTTTATGGAGCTGACTTTTAAGCAGAAACATGGAAGATGCAAAAGAAGTAGCTCTTGTGTTGCAGAGAGATAACTTCTTAAGTATGCTGAGACAGAGTGAATGGATGAAAAAACACTGGGAATTAGAGAAGGAGGCCACCACTAGAGGTTCCCAGGCCTGTTCCTGAATTGTTAGGCTGTGAAGTTTTGGATCTAAGGTTCAGTGGTCAATTTTAAGCAGGCTGTGAAAATATATATTCTCTCCAGGGAATTTCTCTCAAAGAGTAGGCTCTTTGATTTCAGAACATCCCTGAAAAAAATATAGATTGAAAACTTCTCCCCAGATATCAGATTCATAGGCTGTATTGATAACCCAGAGTTGGAGAAAACACCCAAAATAATTTCTGGAAGCTGTTACAAGGACTTGACTAGGTCCCCAGGACCTATATTTCTGAAATTTGAAAAAATGGGTTTTCTTGAGGTTTCAGAAAACCTTCTATGGGTCCAGGGATTACCTTTTAAAACCTTTCTGGTTACTGAGATGTGTTAGAGGATCATTGACTACCAGGGTAGATTGTAGAGAAAAAAAAAGAAGAAAGCCTGCACAGATGATACAAATGCATGAGCTACTGTGGAGAAATATGTGCATGTTGGCCACATTTGAATGCAGAAATGAGGGCCAGTTGTAAAGTTCCAAGTTTTCAGATCTAATACTGATAGAGAATGCTGAGGAAGAATTTGGGCTTTTAGATTTCCCTGGAAAATTCAATATCCTTTTACAATGAATTCAGTTGTACCTTTACTTTGTGGATATTTTAGTGAGTTTCTTGGGATTTTGTGTATCCATCACAAGTAGAATATGTTAATAACTGATTTTACATATCTATAGGAGCAAAGGATAAGCCTTACTTAAGAGAGATTTTCTGAAAATATTTGATTTTGATATTCTGTATTATATCAAAATTTTTTACATAATGCAGTTTTTTTACAAACAGAGCATATGTTTATTTGAATACATATATTTGTCTCTTAGTCTGAAAGGCAGATCATGTTGGTAAGTGAGCAAGTGATCTCTCTCATCATTTAACTCCCTTTGCAATGCTTTTGGTTAGTGCATCTTCCAAGATGGTAGATAGAATATGGTACAGAAGAGACATTGCCTCCAATTCTCTCATGTTTTTTGAATATCTTATTTACTCAGGATTACATGGACTAAATGTATGTTGTAAGCACATGCAAAATCATATTACATTTTGCATATGGCATTTGCAGTATGGAAGGCTCAGTACCAGTAACTTTTTTTTCAAACAATACTTTAAAAAATTTTTTGACAATGCTTAAAAGGAAAATTTTAAGAAAATATTTTAATTTAAAAATTTTAAGAATAAATTTACCCTACCACTCCATACCACTATAATACATTCACTGTTTTATTGTTTCAATGTAATTTTAAAGACCTCCTTGTCCAAATTCATTTACATTTTTAAATAGTATCTCATATTTCCAGTCTTCTCAACTTTCATATTTTAATAGCTCAGAAATATTTTATTAAGTCGATGGAGATTTACTTACTTGAACAATCCTCTTTTGCTAGATAGTTTGTTTTCCTCCTCCCCTGCCCTTCACCTGGTCTTAGAAAAACTTGTAATTTATACCTTTTTTCTTCTTTTGAATACTTATCTTAGGATAGATGTATTGGAATTAATAACGTGGCCACCAGCAGGCCAGCAATTTTAGTTTGATTGCTTCCTTCCATGTCTGCCTTCCATTACATACTTAGTGTTCAAATGCATTTGTTCATATGTAGATTTTCTAGACTATATTAAATCAAAATATGCCATATGTTTAAATAGAAATATTAACAACAGGTCCCAGCAGCTGTCATTTCTGAACACAAGCTGAGAGTAAACTCCATTGATTTAATTAGGATATTTAGAAGAGTGAGTACATCAGATAAATTAGAGCAACATCTCCCACCCTCCATGCCATAGTCAAGAGTATGCTTTGGAAATAGACAAGTCTTCAAATCCAGATGTGTTTACCTATGTGGTTTCTTTTTTGTTTTGTTTTGTTTTTCTTAGTTTGTTTTTATTTTATTTACTTATTTTTGGCTGCGTTGAGTCTTCATTCCTGCGGGCGGGCTTTCTCTAGTTGTGGCGAGCGGGGGCCACTCTTCGTTGCGGTGCGCGGGCTTCTCATTGCAGTGTCTTCTCTTGTTGTGGAGCACGGGCCCTAGGCATGTGGGCTCTAGAGCACAGGCTCAGTAGCTGTGTCCTGCGGACCCAGTTGCTCTACAGCATGTGGGATCTTCCCGGACCAGGGCTCAAACCCACGTCCCCTGCATTGGCAGGCGGATTCCTAACCACTGCACCACCAGGGAAGCCCGACCTATGTGTTTTCTGTCCTCTTCCTCATTTGGAAAAGAAAGGATAATAATACATATCTGGGCTTCCCTGGTGGTGCAGTGGTTGGGAATCCGCCTGCCGATGCAGGGGACACGGGTTCGTGCCCCGGTCCGGGAAGATCCCACATGCCGCGGAGCGGCTGGGCCCGTGAGCCATGGCCGCTGAGCCTGTGCGTCCGGAGCCTGTGCTCCACAACGGGAGAGGCCGCAACAGTGAGAGGACCGCGTATCACAAAAAACAAACAAACAAAAAAATAATAATACATATCTCCTCTGGGTGATGATAGAATGAAATGAAATGAGGGAAAATCTACTCAGGTCATTGCCTGCCACAGAGTAAGGGCTTAATAACCCTAGACCTTTGTGCTCTATTTAGAGAGGAGGAAAAGTCATCTGGGGTCTATCAAATTCAGTATTAGTTGATTTCTGGTACCATAAAATGCTTAGTAGTCCCTTATTTTGTGGATAACAAGTGTATTCAAATGAGAAGAATGGCATTTCTGTGATTGTCTCAAGTCATGTTACCAATTCCTGATTTACTTTTGTAGCAGAGCTGAGAAAATGTGTACAGTTATGAACTAGTGGGTGCAGGTGTATGTTTGGTTCTTTATAGTTGACCCTTATCCAGGCTTTTGTGAACATGTGTATATCTAAACCTCTTTAAAACTATGTTCATTTTCTGGACAAAAGGACAAAATCATTTTAGTGGTCAAATTAAAGAAAAGGAGAACTCTAAACATCTGCAGTCCTATGTTTGACAAAAGAAGCCAGAAATATTTTTTCAGTTTGAATAGCATTCTGCATTTAGACTGGAGAATGCTAACTGGTAGATTATTTGAATGTAGAAAAGCACAGACTGACTGTTAGGTAAGGCCACAATTTATAAAGAACTTGTATGATTTGCCTATGAAGAGAGTACATCCATTTCTCTGGTACCTGTAGGCAGAGAGGCAGGTCTGTGAAGAAAGAGAAAAGCAGTAAAGGCAAAGGGTATAAGACATCAAACAAATGCAATCATTTGTACTTAGTCCATATATAGTTTTTCCTATCCTCAAAATAACTTGTTAGGAGCTAGTCTCTCCTCAGTGGAACGCTGGCATCCCCTCACCAGTCCATTTTCTTATGGTTTGAAGGAAAGACTAAGCTTTACAATGTTAAGGACAGTTGAAGAAACCATTTATTTTTGCCTTGCATGAAAATCATCATTTGAAAATGATTTAAGTTTTTATTAAATCAATAGTGAGCTGTTTGTATATACTAAAGATGCCCGGCTGCAGTTTGCTGATAGTCACAAAGACAACTGTTCTAAATATTCCATGCTGCTTTACCATTGCTCTGCAGTTGTGCTTGTCTCATTTGTCCCCGTTGCTTTTGCATTTCTTACCATGTCATTGTATTGCGAATTTTTAAAAGGAAAGAAAAATCCCACAAACTTCAAGGCACATTTTGTCAAAGATTGTAAAGAGGAAACCACCAAACAAGCAGCGATAGCCCAACATTCAGTCACAACCAGGAGTCTCCACTATGAAACCCACAGACTTGACCAGAGGCTGCTGTCAATTCTGTCAATCGTTTAGCTGCCTAGTTTTTTCATTTGTATGAGGTGAGACCAGCAGTTAGATGCATTGTTACATGTTTTGTAAAGGAAAAGTATCCTTAGCTTACACACACCTGACTTTTCATTTAGACAACTGGGGGCACCCGCAAAATTTCTCTGTCAAAATAGAGTGCAATTGGAAAAATGCAAAAAAACAAAAGTTAGATGGATGGAACTCAAAATTTAATTTTTTTTCTGTTACCCCAGATATTTCTTTTATTTTTAATTTTTAATTGAACTTCCTGGAATCTCTATTCACCCTAACTGGACAAGAATAAGAAAAGGATGTTTATTTCTACCTCAACCTAAATAGAAATCTTGGAATTCATAACACTTTTTAAGTCAATTTCTTTCTATAGATATGTCTAAGAGAGTATCTGGATCTTATGGGATATGCAGTCACTTATTTGAGGATATCTTTTAGCCTCCCTCTTTTGAAGTCTTTCGACTGTCAATGTGACTAAAGTAGAAAGAGCATATCTAGGAGCCTAGAAAAAAAAATGTGAAAACAATTCATACATCAGCTCTATAGTTGTGTTCTATAAGGAAAACTATGTTTCAGTGAAAGCAAAAACCATTCAAATCCTTAAATTAAATCATATCCTCCCATGATGGAGAGTGTTCCACTAGGTCCCACCTGGACCTGATCTCTCACCCCCCAATCAGTGCCACTGTCACTGGCACCATTAAGAACCAGAGAGTCATAGTACAATCATTGAAGGCAGAATGTGATCAGTACTTCACCTGCCCCTACTAACACACTCAAACTGAGGTACTGTTTGTTTTCTAATCTCATCCTGCTTGAAGCCTTAAAATAAGTTAACAATCCTGATCCTACATCGTTTTCAATTCCTTTGTTGCATATAGAGCACTTAAATGTACTAAAGAACTCTTTAATTTGCAAAATTACTAATTTATCATGTCATGTTAATGAACTGTCCCAAAGCAGTTTTCCAAAGAGGAAAATATGCTTCCACAGAGTAGCTGATGCACTGAACAGAATCTGTTTAATATTCACTCACTGAAGACTTTGAAAACATTAATCAACCACATGATGATCTGGGATTTTACATTTTAAACCTCAGACCATCTGGGAAGTAGCCACTATTTAATCATTTCTCGAGGCAGCCTGCTCTAGTGAAAAATGCAAAGACCAGAGAAAGAAAGCAGGTTTTAAGTTGTACCCAATGCCAATTGATTGGTAATGGCTTCTTGAAGTGCTGGGTAGAAAGGGATTCTGGGACAACGTGGAAGCAAAGAGAAAAAGAGTATTGAAATTGATTAGCTATGTCTGTAATGCACCCAGGAAAAGGCCATAGCAGTTTATGTGGCACAGATAAGCAGTCCCTGCATGGACTGTGGAGATAAAAATCCCTAGCTTCCATCCATGGTGTTCTCATTTTAGAGTTCTAGATCTTGTGTTACTTACTTAAGTTTTCAGTTTTAGTTTTGTCAACTTTAAAAAAAAATCGACAAATTATACAAACAAAATTGAGTTATTTGGGAATGGCAGAGGAATTGCAGTTCAGGACAAGCCAGTTATGGAGAACTATAGGTAAATCCTACAAAGGAAAGGCCTTTTTAACAGGTCTCAGGAGGAAATTGGGGAAGGTTGTTGAGACCAAAAGTTTTTGGGAGAGTAAGAGTTCAAGGATGTGACGGTTTCTCATTGGCTATAAGGGTTAGAACATTGTCACTGCTGTAGCGAGAGATCTCCCTTTTTTTTTTAGTTTCTTAATAGCAAGAGATAACATTCTCAGGTGAAAAATGTTCTCCCTTGTCAGAATAATTCTTATCTTCTTTCTTCCTGCTGGTGAAGTAAGCTGCAGGAGTTACCTGCTGAGAACTCCCCCTTCAGGGATTCCAGACTCCATTTCCACAGTTTCCTTATTAATAAGAAAGGGAAGGCTAATCAGTTTTACTCTGAAAAGTGTAGGAGGAAAAGTGTGTAAAGCCCCAACTTATTTTTAAATAAGTGTATATTGATTATTTGAGGGTTTTTTGAGAAGGTTCTTGAACCACAATCAAAGTATAGCTTTTTGTCTACCACTCTCATATGGAACAAAGTTCTTTTCAATAATTAGGTACACACAAAATTAAATTATTGTCACTATAAAATATTTTAAGCACACAAAATATGCCTAAAACTCTGCAGATTAACATATATTTCATTATAATGTCCCTATTATTTCAATTCGACCAAGAACTTAATTTAGTTGCCATTAGATTTATGAAGTGTGGAAAGCTTTTAAGATCACTTGATTAAATGTATATTCATCCTTTTTACTAATATTTGTTACTTACATGTAATACCCTAAATACAGTACTAAATGTGTGCATAGGATGTTATAAAATGAAATAACAATGAACATTTTCAGGCATATATATTTTTCCACATCATGATGGAGTATTTATGATTGTTCAAATTTTAGGTAATATTTTCATTACTATAAGATACAGTTTCAGCAGTGTTCAGGATTAAAAATCAATTATGTCTTCAGATTTTAAAATGACCAAATTAATTCTTTAGCTGATATAGCTCAGTGAATATTATTCATTTTCCCCTGTTAAAAGATAAATTGAGGCACATTAAAATTTATGAGAGTCTGAGCAAAGATCAATTGCAGTCAAGCAGCACCAAATGTGAAGTGGTTAGGCGGGCTGCACTGACAGGAGCAAGGGGAGATATTTTTATAAAGAAGATAGGAAGCAAAACAAGAACATTATTTGATTGGCTCTAGTTTAAGTGGTTGCCTTATTTGGGAAAGACTGGTCGGTTGTTTGTGATTGTTTTTTCTTAAATTTGATTGTCTTGGATTCCGGTGTATTGACTGTGGCTTAGGTTTTAGTTTGCTTACATAGGCTACCAAGGCATTAGAACTACCACAATCCAGTGGCCTCCTTGTTTAATTACTTTAACACCCCTAATTTTGTTTCTAAAAATTTGAGCCTGATATTTGTATTAGGCAAGAGGATATCTTTGTTCTATTTGCTGCCTCTGCATTCTGAGGACATCTTGCTAAAGAAAATCTCTTAAATATCTTATAAATTTGATTTGTTTATTCATTGTAGTGACAGCACCTGGTAGATTTGAGAAGAGAGAATGGTAATTAACATTGGCAGAAGAAAGGAAATTCAAACTGAAAATGACCACAATCCTTTATTTGTAGTAGACAAATAAACCTTTAAGAGAAAAGATTGTAGCTCCTAGGTTTTGGTGTAGGAAACTAAGGGGATATCAACTAGTAACGTAATTTGTTACAGGCACTGTCCGTGCATAGCTGGAACAACCAGTTGGAAAGTGAAATATCGTTGTCAGTTAGTTAACCAGTTGTTTTGTCTACATTATAGAGTAAAGAAAAAGTTGAGTTTTTTTTTTTGCATTGTTCAATTGATTCAAATTTTGAATATTATATTCATTAGATATTTTGTTCCATGGAGCACAGAATCAGAAAACCTCTAGAGCAATTGCAAAGGGACAACCTCATTAAAGTTCATGAACTGTGTTGTTGTTGATAGTTAATTGATTTAACAATAATCAGGTTTTCTTAAGTCTCGGGAGAAATATTTTTACAACTAAACAAGAAAGACTTCCTTTGAAAGATATATCTTTACCTTGAGTTTATCAATTTTATTTTATTTTTTACTTTTTCAGTAAGCGGGCCTCTCACTGTTGTGGCCTCTCCCGTTGCGGAGCACAGGCTCCGGACGCACAGACTCAGCGGCCATGGCTCACGGGCCCAGCTGCCCCGCGGCATGTGGGATCTTCCCGGACCGGGGCACGAACCCGTGTACCCTGCATCGGCAGGCGGACTCTCAACCACTGCGCCACCAGGGAAGCCCCAAGTCTATTAATTTTTAAAGCAAGCAATTCTTACTTCTTTCTACATGGCATAGAATTTAAAATACTGAAGGCAAATTAGAAGATGTAAACTTAATTCATAGATAAAATAGAATTTCTTTTCAACTGAGCCCATGAAAAAGGAAGGGGAGAGCTTCCCTATCGTGTTTAGCATCCCCTTGTGTTCCCTTTTCTGTCTTTGTGTTATGATACTGTAAGGAACAGCATCCTTCTAAATATTAGAGAGCAACCACTTTTCAAAAAACAGCCCTTCGGTATATATTTATTGAGTATTTACCAAATATTTTGTTAGACACCAGGGATACCTAGAATGCTGAAGAGAATGTAGGATGCAATCTCTTCTAGCTCCTATTGAGATTTTGATAATTATAAATGCTGTGTATTTTATGCTAATTCAGATTTTGCTAGTTTGAAATAGTACAATATAAAATATTAACTAAACCTTATTTTATGAATCAAATTTTCAAAAAAATAATGCAAATGCTTTTTTGCATTTATTTCTATGAGATAATTAGTCCTGGATTAGGTGAGCTTTGAATAATACAAAGTCTTCAA
Organism: Phocoena sinus; assembly: GCF_008692025.1. NCBI lineage: Eukaryota > Metazoa > Chordata > Mammalia > Artiodactyla > Phocoenidae > Phocoena > Phocoena sinus. The sequence goes on along the minus strand of NC_045779.1, from coordinate 31,334,969 downwards.
GAATATATGCTTTACATAAATATCTTATTGCTTTACTGTTTTTTTCTTCTGCTAGTAAGGTTACTTGTTTTAATAGGCTGAAAGGATTTCTAGTCACAGGTTATCCCCTTTTGTCAAAAGGCTTTCATTTTTTTTTTTTGATTGAAGTATAGCCTATACATTGAAAAGTAAACAAATCACAAGACATTGTATAAAAATCAAAAAAATTTACAAATTTATCACACTATTTTAATCAGCATACATAACCAAAATCAGCATATTACCAGAAAGTTAAGAAGCCTACCCTATGCTCCCTGCCAGCCACTACCCACTACAAGGGCAAACTCTATCTAACTTCTAACACTGTTGATTGATTAGTTTTATTGTTTTTGAACTACAAATAGTCATTCAGCATGTGTTCTTTTGTGTCTAGCTAATTTCATGCAGTATTTTGTTTGAATTATTTTCCAAACAAATATATACGGGACTTCCCACTGGGGTTACAACTAAGTATTGCATATTAACAATATGCTAGTGACTGTATAAATTTATTTTATGCATAATCTCATTTAATCATTACATTAAGCCAAAACATAGGTAGTTCTATTATAAATAAATAAATAAAGTTCACTTTATTGATGTGAACACTAAGCCTTAGAGTGGTAAATTATGTTCCCAGGATATACAATTGTAAGTGCCGGAACTGAGAGTATAAACTCAATACAGACATACCACCCATTAGAAATGTTGTTATTTCACCAACACCTTGGTTGATGTATAAGAAACATGCTTGGGTTTCCCTGGTGGTGCAGTGGTTGAGAGTCCACCTACCAATGCAGGGGACAGGGGTTCATGCCCCGGTCTGGGAAGATCCTACATGCCGCGGAGCGGCTGGGCCCGTGAACCATGGCCGCTGAGCCTGCGCGTCCGGAGCCTGTGCTCCGCAACGGGAGAGGCCACAATAGTGAGAGGCCCGCGTACCACAAAAAAAAAGAAACATGCTTGATTTTGGGGAAGAGTCAATTTTTAGATCTTAGCTTGCTGATAAACATTGTTGGTAATATACAAAATGGTATTAACTGGGAAATTTAATAGTATGGCATGATATTTTATAAAGCAGTACAAGGAGCTACTCTTTTCTTGTTAAATAGTCTAAGTGTTAGTTACTATGTGATAAGTAACGGCAGAATTTTTCAGATTTCAAAGTCAGAAGCTACACAAATATGTCATAGATTTGGAAAAACTCATTCACTGCAGCTCTATCCTCTGCTTCCAAAATAGTTGATATAATTCATATTCTGAGAAAATTTTAGGAAAATCTCAACATATAATGGTAGCTTTTTTTGTGTGTCTTAGAAATGTAACAAACCTGCAACTTCCATTAAGTTAAAAGATCAAATAGATATTTGGTAGCAATAATCAAAAATAAATAAATATTAAAAAGCAATATAAAAGAGGACCTTCTTTCAAAGGATGGTTCATGTAACTTAAGCTTCTAACAAGCATCTACTAATGATCATTGGCAAAACAAAGCATAATCTGAAATTTTCTCAACCTTATTTTTCTATTTTCAGAAATTTTATTTCTAAGGGTCATGCATTCTCTAAGTATAATATACTTTTTAGCTAGAGGAAACAAAACTAACTGTTCTTTTGTAAGGGAATTTTAAAAAACAAAGGAACTTGTGAAAGAGACACATACTTTCCATCCAAATTAGATTCTCCTCTTCTTCCATAATGATGGAATTCCAAGGTAAGCATGTAACCTCCTAGCCAAAAACTACATTTCCCAGAATCCCTTGTAGTCCTGGCTTTTCTACTAAATTTTGGCCAATGATGTCTAAATGAGGAAATAATATGCCTTCTCAGTCATGATCTTAAAAGAATGCATCTTCCTTTTTTCTCCTTTCCTCATGTTTTCTGAAATATGGATACAGTGTTGAGCCAGCTTATACCATGTGGGCACCTAAGGAAGATCCTCTAGGAAAGATGGAACAACAATCTGGAAAGATCCTGGATCTCTGGGTGATCTTGTAAAGTAGATTTTATTAGCCTGGGACAGCCCATATCCAGATTGCTATTAAGAAAGACATAAAATTCTGTCTTATGTAAGTACTTTTGAGTCTCAAACAGCTTTGTTAAACTGTTGAAATATATTCTAACTACCACATAATTTGGCACCTGAAAGTGATGTTTTGACACATCTTGAAATATGTAATATTTATTGGCTAAATTGTCAGGAGGTGGGAAGCAAGATACAAATATTCCCGGCTGAAAAGTTAGAATGTTATTAAAAAGAATTTGGTAAAATTGTTGCTTATGATATCTTGAACATCAGACCACATGCTGACCAGTACTATAACTCTAGAAAAATAGTTTTTTAAAAAGTCTTTAATGCCAATATACATTTGTGTGTAGTGACGTTTTAACAAATTCTGTAAAGGAAAAATGAACTCAGGCTATTACTAGCCATCTTACAAGGAGAAATTTAAATATATACAGTGATGATAAGGGGAATTCTCTTTGCCTGCATTCACCAATTCAAGTTGACTGAGTGGCTGGTAACTAGGAGCACTGAAAGTTAAAACAAAATACAAACTGCTTTTGTACCTTAAACTAAAACATTTATATGAGGTGGGATATACCCCCAAGTACTTCTCAAACACTTCCAATTTAAGAATTTTAGGGCAGAAAAAGGTAGCTATCTTGGTGGCAGAAATCATATTAAGGGGCTTCTCTTTATCACCTAAACCTATTCTTTAGATTGCTTTAAGGTAGTATCTACTAGGTTAAGAAAGAGGGATGAGAAGAGAGACTAGTGAATAAAAACAATAAAGTCTTTGGGCTTAAAAAATACAAATAAATGGGATCTTTGGTAGTTGTTACATGCACATGGAATTTGTTGGAGGTAAATATACTGCAAATCTATTAAGTTTCCAGAGGGCTGTACTGATAAAGAAATGTCAAACCTGCATGACAAAGGGCATGTGACCTATGCAATAGCTGTGCCCTCAGAAGTGCAACCGCAGGAATAGGGCTGTAAAAGCTGTGCAGCTATCAAGAAGGGCCAACTCTCTATCGTTCACTTCAGATGTGGTCACTGAAGATAATGGACAGAAAGAACCTTCCAGGGGAAAATTCTGGGATGAATGAAGGACAGTGTGTAAGGCTATTCCTCCAAGAGAACAGAACCAGGAGTTGTGGGATGGAATAAAAAAGGAACTTACTTCACTGCCAAGGCAGGGACATATTTGCAGTTTCTATCCAGTGGGATTTGATAATTATAGTGAACATGGGGCTGCTGTATATTTCCCATTTTCCCTTTTTCTGAATATAATTTGGAGTGACATTATCTTTTTCTGACTCCAAAGTTTTATGCAAGTCATTTGTGTGGGGGGAGAGGGGAGTTTTTTTTTTTTTTTTTTTTTTTTTTGATACACGGGCTTCTCATTGTTGTGGTCTCTCCCGTTGCAGAGCACAGGCTCCAGACGCGCAGGCTCAGCAGCCATGGCTCATAGGCCCAGCCGCTCTGCGGCCTGTGGGATCTTCCCTGACCGGGGCACGAACCCATGTCCCCTGCATCGGCAGACTCTCAACCACTGCGCCACCAGGAAAGCCCGGGAGGGGAGATTTGAATACCTTGTTATTTTGATTTAGAAGTCACCGGACCCCCCAAAATACACATAGAGATAGTTAGGTGATGAAAGGGCAGACGGTAGAAAGACTACTAGTTTCCAATACCCAATTACTCTTCCATAATATCACTTTTTATAAAAATCAAATTATTTTATCAGTCAAAGGCTACATTCCCCAGGTTCCCTTGAAATTATGCCTGTCTATTTCACTAAGTTTAGCAATGGTGTGTGAAGAAGGGATATGTGTCACTTTTAGGTTATACCCTTAAAAGGAAAGCGCATGCCTTCCTTCCCCCATTCCTTCATCCAGCTTCCTGAAACATGAAGTTGGTGATGAGTTAACTTGGTTCATGTGGACAAAGAAACTACTTTGGGATATGAAATAAAATTCATATTTTATGGCAAGACAAGAAAATTTTAAGCATAAAAATTCTTCTCTTCCCTTTGGCCTCCTCTCACCCCTTACTGTGCATTGTGTATCTATAGTATGCATTGACCAAACCTCCCCCATTGGCATCCCCTTGCTCAAACATAAAGAGCAACATTCTCTTAGCATCAACAAGACAACTCCTTAAAGGTAACATTCTTTCCTGATCTTATAAGAGGTCACATGACCCACCAGGATGACACTGGATCTGGATTATGTAAACTGTCAACAATACACTGTTTGATGTATAGCACTCTGTCTCAAAAAACTTATATAACTGTACCTTGATCTCTAACAGGCAGAACAGTTCTCAGAGCTTTCTGAGATGCTCTTCCTGGGTTATATCCTCAAATTTGGCTCAGGTAAAATTTTCCAATTCTTTCTTAGATTGACTGATTAATTTTTTGTCGACAGGGGATACTGAAGCTACAAGCTAGAACTGTCTGAGTTACTGGCTGCCATACAAGACTTGGACCATCATTTTGTCCCCTAAGGGAAATAAGCTGCTATCTTGTTGAAATGATTTAATTTGGCAGTGCAACACAAAATACTGGTGTGCCACAAATGGATTTCATGCTGCCAAGGTATTGATCTCAACCCTTGGGGTGACTGGGTAGAACCTGAAGCTGCTAGAACCTTTAGACTTGTCACCATCTTCCCAAAAAGTCTTTTTTGTTTAACCCTTTTCTAAGTATGTCATGACATTAGAAACACTGGGAAATTCTGCCCTAAACAATACAGAGTCTTATCGTTTTAGGTCATGGGTAGCCTGCTTCACTGAATCCTCGAGAATGCCCTATAGTATAACCTTAAGAAATACAACACAGAAGTAACTAGGCTGTGCAACTAATGGTAAGTAGAATTGCCTTTTATAGTAATTGGACATGGACTCTCATCTCTAAGCCCTCAGCCTGAGAAGGTGTAAAGGCAGCTTGCAGCTCCAGCCTCCATTCACCTGGTATCCTCCTCAATTCCTTTGGGTTATTAAAAGGATCCAGCAGGATTGAGCCTAAGTAGGAAAGAGAAAGCACCAGGGATCTGCATGCACTGGCTCCATTACATGTGCTTCATTGCTGGTGTTGTCATCCCAACTTCCTAGCCCAACTTATAAATCCCCATGTGAAATTAATCCCAGTAAATTTCTGGTTGTCATTTTTGTCTGTCCTTACACATGGAGACCAGCCTGGTGGTCTGGCCTAGAATCCCAACTATTATTTAGAACAATTCCATCATAGTGGCTTAATGTAAAAAATAAACCCAGAGAGCATAGTAGATCATATTATTAACATTAACAAGAGGTAGATAAGCAATCTATTGCAAAATGATTTAATATAACTCCCTGGGCTAAGAGCATGAGAAAATTTCTAGTTGCCTTTGGAATTTATACAAGATCAGAGATTCTTGGAGTCAGTCATAAACAAAGCTGATTTAATGACCCCTTGTTTGGAACACTAAACCATTCACAGATGTTAAGAAATATACTAAAAATGGGTTGGCAAACAGGATGATGAGGCCCCAGAGCCTCCACCCATCCACTCATCTTCTCAAGGGAATGATAACTCAAAATGTTACTTTCTGACCACCCTGGACTCGCTAAGTCTCAGAGGTCTCTATGCATCTATGACTAATGGTTTCTTTTCTGTCTGAAGTTTAAATGTGAAACAACTTGAAAAGGACCACACCTTTCCTCCAGGCCCTTAGTAACCATGAGGAAAAAAAAAAAATCAGTGTTCCTTCCATCTGGGCAACTGAGAAGCAAAATATAGAAATAAGTTATCTTGTGACATTAAGTAATGTTATAGGACAAGGAGCCAGAAAGCTCCTTTTCTGGAACTGTGCATCTGACCCTAACCAACATATATCTTCCTTTCTAAATGAAATCTTGACTGTGGCTCTTTCTGTAGGCATATTATGCAGGAAAAACCAAACGTAGGCTGGACATTGACCTAGATGTATGTATGACCTAGGTTGGAAAGGATAAAATGGGTCAGTCAGGTCTCCTCTGAAAAATTTGAAGGAAGAAATATGAAGTAAATGAACTACTTAACTATAGGAATTTAAAAAGCAATATCTTGGCAGAGAGAGACCATTTCTTTGTCTAATAAACTCTTGTCATGCAAATTTCAGCACAAACTTGACTTCCTCAGGGATGCCTTCCTTTATCTTTAGACTGTGTTAAATCTCCTTGCCTGTAGCATAATGAACTTGCCTTATTCATCATAAGGACTTGTTTAAGGTCTTTTTCTTCTCTGTACTATAGATTTGTGTGAGTGCTCAAGTGAGAAACCTGGGTGTCATTCATAAAGCCTCCCACTCCTTCACTCCCAAGTCTAAACTATCAGCAAGCCCTGTAAATCCTACTTCCAAAATATATTTCAAGTCTGACTACTTTTGTTCCATATCTATTGCCAGCTGCTTACCTAATTCCCCATCTTTTCTCAACTGAACAACAAAAACCTCCAACAGTCTAAGTAGTTTCTGATTCCTACTTTTACCTCCTTTTACCCATTTTCACAAAGTTAACTGAATGATTTTTATGAATGTAAATTGTTCCAAGTCACTTGCTTGCCTAAAATGATTCAGAGGTTTTCCACTGTGCCTAGAATCAAATCTTAAGTCTTTGACACAGACTATAAAGCATGCCTGATCTCTTCCCTGCCCCCACTGAAACCTTACCTCATGCCACCACCCCCTCACTCACTGGGGTTTACTTTCACTGTCTAATTTTCATTTCTTCAAATTTACTAAGCTCTATTCTATGTCAAGGCCATTTTCAGAGCATCCTTCCACTCAGCCACCCTCAGTTTTCAACAGGCATTTCTTTCGATGGTTGTTCCCTTACTACCCAGTCTAAATTAGCTTTCCCTGATATACCCTTATAGCAACTTTTATAGTACTTTTCAAATTTTGGCAGCATGTGTTTATTTTTATGATTTTTTGTCTCTCCTCCTGAACTGACAGGTCTCTGGGGACAGGGGACCTATGTGCTTGGTTTAGTACATAGTATAATATTTTGCACATAATATGTACTCAATACATTTATATTGGATTAATTAGAATATAAGCAAGTAGACTGGTTTCTTGAGTGGAGGCAGACATGGAGAAAGGAGGTAGACAGAAAGATAGAAAGATAGATAGATATGAAACAGGAAGGAAGGAAGCAGGGCACAACCTTTGAAAGAATGACATAACCCAAGGACATGACATAAACTGATTAGAACCAAATGGGTCCAAGATGTGGACAAGTCGACTTTCTCCACTAGATCTTGAGCCTCAGTATACGCTCACATCAGCAAGCTAAATGACACAGCCATAGGCACTGTGACAGTTCCAAGACCATAAGGATCAAAAAGTGGGTGGCGACCCAATTCTTGGAAATCCCTGCCCCTTTCTAAAATAGCTGGAATACTCTTCCCACTCATTAGCCTATGAAATTACCCACCCCTATAAAAACTGACAACCCCATACCCTGTTGCCTTTCCCACCTTCTGAGATGGCCCACAGTCTGTCTGTAGAGTGTGTTTCTCTCTAAATAAATCCACTTCTTACCTATCACTTTGCCTCTCACTGAATTCTTTCTGTGATGAGACATCAAGAACCTGAGCTTCATTAAGTCCTGAAACCAGGTGTGTGATCTCAGTTGGAAGACTGTGGGTTTTGGCTGGGTTCGAGTCCTGGCCACATGGGTTCAAGCCCCAATCTGGGTTTAGGCTGGGTTCGAGTCCTGGCACAGGGGTTCAAGTCCCAGTCTGAGGTGCATGGTTTCAGATAGACAGTGACCAATCCTGAGAGGAATAAAAGAGTTGGTTCTTAGAGTTGTCATGATTTGCAAAAGTTCCAGTTTTGTTCAACGTGTACTTTTTTCAGAGGGAAGAAAACAGAGACAAACAAACAAAAAAGTCTCTTTGAGTAATGAGATAACATATGTTCCTTGAAATTAAGTAAACAAACCAACAACCCTAACTACCTAACTAAAGTAGTATATTATCATGATAAAGTGAATGTATAGGTTGAAAATACAATAATTTGTCATTCCAAAGGAGAAAGGGACACCATTGTCTTAAATTAGATTATTTTTAGATTATTTGTATTCATTTGTTGGTGGTTAGCTTGTTAATCATCTGTCTCTCCCAGTTGTATGTAAGTTTCCAGGTGGCAAGACCTCTGTCTATGTTGTTCATAGATATATAGCCAGCACCAGTAAAACATAATGGTTTTAAAGTATATATGAATTTAAACTTTACTGTTGGAGAGTAGCAGAGGATGATGTGTGTGCAGAAAAATGCAAATAGCATTTAGGAACTTGCATATAGATTAGAACTAACCTCTTGGGGTTAATTCTTGATGCCTGATAAACTTCTGTCCAATGACAAATGTGTTAAAATGGTGTTTGGAAACCTATATTATAAGTGAAACTTGTGGATTTCAACCCTGGGGAAGAGACAGAATTGAACACCTACTGTCCTAAATAGCAATTCTGCTAGAAATATTGCAGTGGAAACCTGGTGTTTTGGAAAGGATAATGTAATCAAGGCCTTTTACCCACCCCCCCCCCAAAAAAAAAAAGGATTACAAGATTGAGAAGGCAATTTCCTGGGTAGTACAACAACTAGCATTCATTTTTGTTTTTGACTTAAACACTGAGAAATATCTCTGAGGAGTCTGAGAATTCAAATGATCTAAATTTTTGGCTACCTTATACCTGCACAGAGGATATTCTCATATCTATGCAAGAAACTTAAGAAGGATGCCATATATTCTTAATTTTCTCAGAAAAATAGTTTCTTCAGTACTGCTTTTATATACCTCTTCATTCATTCATTCTTTCAACACATATCTATCACCAATGTTTGATTGGGAAATTTTGCACAAATGAGTATCTACCAATTGAAACAATTATATTGAAAGTGACTATATGGGTCCAAAGATGGACTAGATCTTTATTCTCAACTGTAAGTGCGGATTAACATCTTATGGGACAGTTTTAAAATTATTTATATGTAAGCCCCACCAAAGGAGAGCACATTCCAATTAAATTTGAGTTTCTGGGAGCGTGTCAAAGTATGGCTTTTTTTTAAAGCTCCCCCTGAATAGCTAGGGCTGCTAGTGAATTACTGTTATTTGTTAATGAAGCAGTCATTCTTCCTTCATGGTCTTCTGAACTGAGTTAGTGTTGACTGTGCCCAAAATGAGCCCAACGCCTGCCATTTTCTTCATTTGAAGACAAAATTACTAAAAGATTTTGCCTTTCTTATTTCTTTTCAATCAGCTCTGTATCAGTTTGTGTTTCTTTGATTTGTAAATATCATTTTTAGTAGAGAATCAATAAAAATATGTTTTTCAAATCTGTAACCTGTGTCATCTGCTAGTGAGAACTTGTAGTAAGCCAATGGAGAACTAGACAGGCAAGATATGTTCCTTCCAACTAAGAGTAATTTCTAGTCAAACCCCACAAATCACTTGATTATGCATAACATTTAACCTTGAATTTCCACAGGTTTACATAAATGAAATATTTATTTTATTAAAATAAAATTAATAAATAAAAATTAATAAATAAAAAAATCATTTTATTAATTTGCCAAATTAAGGATCTAGCCTTTTACACAGTGGTAAAATAGAGTGAGTATTCAGGACCAGGAAAAATAGACTTATGATCTTCCAGATATTTTCTTTCCATCTTACTGTTAAATTTCCTTTAAGGTCCATCTTGTCATAATTATTATATGTATCTCAAAAGTGATGAAACTTTCAGTAATTGTGGAATTTTCAGCTAAGGTGTTGCCTAAAGACAGAATATGAGACTTTTTTTCCCTGTTGTGTGAGCAGTGATATTAGATGTTAAAGGGAGTAAGTGGAGTGTGTTAGAGAAATGAGAAGACAAAGACATCCAGGAAAGGCATGTCACTTCACAGTATTAATCTTGTCCTAAGCGGTACTGAGCATGTGCCAATATCCCTGGGACAAAGCAACTTATGTGAAAGCCAAGGAGAGAAAGAGCAGGTGGCGGCAGAGGAGTCCAGGCACTCATAAAGCTTCCGCTTTTCAGTGGCCCAGCCTTGAAAAGCTGCCCTGATCGCGGAACTGAGTGACTGAATCTCAAAGTGATTGACACACTGTGAGTATCAGAGGGTGCTTCTGAGTCATCATGAACATGCACATGCAACAAAGAAATTTAAATGAATTGCTGCAATCTATTCACCTTTGTACACCAGCTCAAAATGTCAGTCTGTGAAAAGTCGTTTCACTTTTTCCAGCTTACTATATTTGGATTAGATGGTTGAGAAGGCACATTTAACCCAGCAAATTAATGGGGCTTCAACAATTCACTAGGCATAGTTGTCCTTCAGGGAAAATAAATTAAGAAAGCAATTGCTAAGCAGATATTCAATCGTGGCAGCTTCCCTTTTAGTTGAGATCCCTATTGAAAGCCAATTTACTTATCCAGTTGAGTGTGGGTTAGTAAAAACATCCATTAACCATATTTTTATAGTGCCAATTATTCTTTTTTGTATCTTTACCAAATTCATGAATCATCTCTACTAATTGAGCATCATATGCAAGATGTTTAGTTTCTTTTTTCTTGCTAAAATCCTGGGTGAACAATTTACATGGGTCTAGGAATGATGGCAGGAACATCATGAAGTTTTCCAGAGGTCAGAAATGTATAAGTAAGCAGCTTAAAGAAATACTACATACTGTCCATGGACCCAGAGATATTAGATGATGCCTTTGCTTCATGCAGCACAATCAGTTCTGAGGCTGTTATTGAACACAGCCTCTGAACAGAGCAAGGCTCCTTGGCAAATAAACATCAACTTTACAAACCACACAGGCACACAGATGGCTCTGACCTTGCTCCTTTCCTTTTATCTTGGAAGCCTCCTGGGACTTCTCAGTGGGAGTCAATGTGTAAAATACAAAACAACCAAATACTCAAAGCTGTAGAAAAAAAAAAAAAGCCGCAAGTTTGGAAATAGATGATGATGATTTATTTTGAAAAGTGGTAAGTATTGGAGGGTCTGATCCTGTGGCAGTGGGGTAGATTTCCTGGTTTGATTAAAGATGACGCTTCTTGCCCTCATGCAAGATTTTTCTCTGACGTTGTATGTGTTTTTCCCCTTTGTTGTAGTGTAAGTCTCTGAAAGTCTATCAAATACATATTTGTGTACCTCTTTCCTCTCTTTACAGTGTAATCACAAGTAGGGTGAAGGAGCTAATGGCCATTCATATGTTCACATAAATCAATTCAATAAATGAATTCCTTTGTAATACCTAGTTGAAAGCAACTCTTTGAAAGAATGAGGGCTTTTATCAGGGTGAGATAATTTTGAAGAAGTGGGGGACAGATAAGAATTTGGGATAAAGCTTCTTTGGGAAGCTGTAGTGGGAAACGTAAAGTAGCTTCAGGACTCTGAATTATTTGAGAGTTAGGGAACAGGGCATAAAGGAAGTTAGAAAGGGTCCTAAAGACAAGTAGAGGAAAAATATGCTATTTAAATTTTTGTTTGTTTGTTTTGCATGTAGTAGATCAGGGCTTCCAGAGATACATAGTTTGAAAGTGGCTACAACAGGACACACTACCAGAAATAAAGAGGACATTTTCTCACTTTTTTCTTGCCTTCTCTTTTTCCTATTTTCCTTCTTTTTCTTTTAACTTCACCTCCTCGTTAATAATAAAGACCATTTGTTGAGAGTTTAGCTTCAGAAGATACGTACTAAAACACATATTAAAGAGAATTGTACTAAGTTGCTATGAGGATTATGGCAACAATGACAAAAAATGATATCAGCAACAGAGTGTGAAGGGAAAGGTGATTCCAGGAATCTATCTCCCCAGGTGAACCTCCTGATATGAGAACCTGGCTATGTCTCTGCCTTACACATCAGATGCTGTGCTAGGTAGTTTACCAGCCTTGTTCACTTAGCCTTCACAATAACCCTGTGTGGTTAATATTATTTCATTCCTACAGGAGATGGAAGATCACAGATGTGCAGGAAATTTCTGAGGGTGGCACAATGAGCAATATTGTACCCAGAATTAAGCATAAGCCTGATTATGGTGCACAACATTGTTTATATGGGAAAATGTGACCTTACAAGTAACATTTAAAAGTACAGTGTGATCATATATTAGGGATGGCCCACAATGAAACTGTTTTAAAAAGGAGAAAGAGTACTCTGGGTCAGTATTATGTGTTCTAGAAAAACAACATTTATCACTCTCCTGGTTTTGAGAAAAGCATTTGCAACAAAGTAATGATTTTGAAAGTTCACACTCAGTTTTTCAGGTTCACTACTGTGTGGAGATACCTCTCACAGGGATGAGTAGAGCCAAAGTCCAGCTTGTACTCATCTGCCAGGCCTTGAGTTCAGTAAATTGTTCTCTCTCCTCTACAGGAGACACGTCTTTCTCCCTTCCTTCCTTCCTTCCTTCCTTCCTTCCTTCCTTCCTTCCTTCCTTCCTTCCTTCCTTCCTTCCTTCCTTCCCTCCTTCCTTCCCTTCTCTTTTTTCTCCCAGAGGGAATTCCTTTTTTTCTATTTTTATGAAGGCTAGCAGTGATTCTTTCCATGATGCAGAATTCTCTCTTGAAAGCAGAACTATATGCTACTGTGATACTAGAAGGCTCAATATGAAAGTCAGCCAAACACTGTCAACCAGACATTAATAATTAAACAGAATTTTAAAACTTTAATCATGACCCTGCTGATTAGATAGGTTCCCTCCTAGGAATAGAAACTAGTATGTACTCTCCTGAAGTCCTGCTTGGAATCGTGCATAAGCACTAGCAAGCCATCCCGAGGAGAACACTGCTAACAAAGAGCAGGGCTGAGTTAACATTTTTCGTAAGAGTGACCATGAAACAGTTCTCAAATGCATAGAATACAGAAAAACAGGAATGCAGAAAAGACGTGATTTGTATAATTCAAGATGTTCAAACAATTAAATAAATAAATTAGAGCTCTTTAAAAATAAGGTTGGTATGAAGTGAAAAAAATAGGGAGTAATTCTTCAGGGTTGATTATTTTGCTACAAATGTGGTGTAATTTTTAAACCATTTACACAAGAAATGAGGCAAAGATTTTGTTCCCTTTATGTGACTTTAATGTGGTTAATGCAAATTGATAGTGTTGCTAATTAAAATGATTGCATCTTTATTTAGATGGTTTTCTGGGTATAAAAATTGCACGTAACTGTATTATTAATGAAGTATTTATAGATATTTGGGTGGAGTTTGTTTTGCTTTAAGGCAGCTTTATGATTATTACTTTTATTATATATATAAACATTTTCTCTATCTTAGCAATGAAAGTCCTTTTCCTAAATAATGAGAACCAACAAAAAACACATTATATATTACCCACTAAGGATTTGAGCATCATAAAATGAATATATAAAACCTCAATACACAGAATTCTTGTTTATTTAAATAAAAGAAAATCTATTTTGTTTCAGTGGCCAGTAATGAACATTAAAGCTAAATAAAAATCCTTTGTGACTATTCAAGTGAAGACAAATTGACAATTAAGCCTGTAGAGTTGCAAAGTACATGTGAGACTGCTTTATTAATATTAATTTTAACATAACATGGAAGGAGCAACACATTGTAAGAAACACTATAAGATATAAATATTCAAGAAAAGGAAAAATAATTGGGCTATTTCTTATGCAAAATATTTTATAAGTACAATTTAGAGAAGTGTAATTTACAGAGAAATGTTTAAATTATTCAGATATTTTTAAATGGAATTTTAGAGTTGACATAGAATGCAGTTATATAGAAAAATTATTTACATATAGCTTCTTTTTTTTTGCTGTGTGTTTCAGAGACTTCCAATACATTTGAACCCCACTGTGCCACTGTTCCCTATGTGAGTTCATTCAGGGTTAGACTCTAGCTCCCTTGACTCACCAGCTCTCTGAATTGGAGCAAGTCACCTAACTTTCTGTGAGCTTCAATATCTTCATCTGTAGAATGGGACTCCACTTATCAGGCTGTTGTGTTGATCAATTGAGATAATAGCCACAATGTCCTCAGGAGAATTCCTTTTAATATAGTTCAATTTAACATATGTGGAATACTGTATAAAAACTGCAAATCCTGTTCTTGCTGATTTACATCTTATGATATTTATAGCCCTCATTATGAAGTGTGTATGGGTTATTTTAAAAAATAGAAATAAGAGTGGTCAAACTGGTTAAGGTCTACCTGAAATCTCCTAGTCAGGAGGGGGTGGCATTGAGTTGTTCTGACTCCAAAGCCTGTGCCAACCACTACACCATGTAATTTTATATTTATAAAGCATGTTTCAAATAAAAGTAATTTGTTATGGAGAGACATTCACTGTAAAGTAGGCCCACTTGAATTCTTTCCATAGACTATTTGTTTTTAAAACACCAAAGGGACTTTGCTGTAGGTCTGTTACAATTTCAGTAGAAGTGGTGCTACCTATTATAATAGTGCTAGTTAGAAACAATATTGTCAGATTACATAGTATGTAGATGGTACAGAGAAATAGCCTAAAATAAATTAGAAAGGAATTGCTTTGGAAAATTCTTGGGTGGAGATGGAGATTGCTGGAAAAGGTGAGAAAAAGCATTATATTGGGTTGAACAATTATGCTCAAATCAAGACTCCCTTGGATGTCTTGGATGCCCTGGAAATGATATAAGCAATTTTCAACTAGGAATGCTTGTGACCGTAATCTAAGCTAAGGTAGTATAGCAAAGTGAATGTGAGGCTCTTAGCCAACTGCCAGTTTATATCCTAGTTTCAGCTGGTACTAATTGTGTAGTGTAAGGCAAATTACTGTCTCTATATACTTCAGTGTCGTTTTCTCATGTGTAAATTGGGGATAATGATAATACTTCTCTATAGTTTTATTGTGTGGATTAAATCACCTATTGGATGTAAAATGGTTGGAATAATATCTGACATAGAGAAACAGTTCCTGGAAAACAGTAAGCATTTGACAAATGTTTGCTGCTCTTATTATTTTTATTGCTATGATATTATTATGAGATTCTTAAGACATTTATTTACCTTCCTATAGTTTTCATTTTCATTTCACTCCTAAATCCGCTGCAGCCAGCCTTTTGTTACCAGCCCTCCACTTAAACACTCTTCCTAAGTTTACCAATAAACTTCCAATTACAAAGTCCAGACCAGAGGGCAGACAGCAGAAGCAAGAAGAACTACAATTCTGCAGCTTGTGGAAGGAAAACCATATTCACAGAAAGATAGGCAAAATGAAAAGGCAGAGGACTTTGTAACAGATGAAGGAACAAGATAAAACCCCAGAAAAACAACTAAATGAAGTGGATATAAGCAACCTTCCAGAAAAAGAATTCAGAATAATGATAGTGAAGATGACCCAGGACCTTGGAAAAAGAATGGAGGCAAAGATTGAGAAGATGCAAGAAATGTTTAACAAAGACCTAGAAGAATTAAAGAACAAACAAACAGAAGAACAATACAATAACTGAAATGAAAACTATACTAGAAGGAATGAATAGCATAATAACAGAGGGTCCTGGAGGGTCCTTAGTCAACTTGTGTGTGGTGGGGTGGGGGTGGGGTGAGCAAACAGAAGTTAATTACCCTCGCCCTTTCAATGATTATAGTTTCTAGACCTGTTCTCTACCAACACCAGTGTTTTCGTCTTATTGTAGGATTCTGTAAAAACACCAAAGGGAGGAAAGGGTAGTATCCCTTATGCACATGAATTCCCCACATATGTCCATGGGACTCTCAAAACTAGATAATTGTATGAAATGACATGCTGCCCCTGCCCTGGATTAGGGAGAAAGATTCCAAGCCAATCTTAGCTCCTTTCTCAAGCCACAAAGTGGTGAAAGTGTTCTCAGCTCCTTTATTTACATTTACATTCTCAAATTCCCAGGGGACTCTCTGCAGTTAAGGCCCTTACCAGCTTTCCATTCTTTAGCCTTGAAACATCCCTCTAGGCTGTTCCTATTAATTCCTTTTTTCAGGGGCACTGCACGGCCCAGGGATGGGCTGTATAAAGTTCAAATCACAGCTCAACTGCTTACCATGTGTTATCTAGCGGCAGATTTTTTTTTTCTTTTGACCACACCTTGCAGCATGCGGAATCTTAGTTCCCTGACCAGAGATCAAACCAGAGATCAAGAGGATATATGGTTCTTTGATGCTGATAAGAATCCTTGCTTTCACTTCTCCCCTGGAAGCTAGGGAGCCAGGGAACTCAAGTAGTGACAACAGAGCAGCTACTTAGGGGCTCTGAACCCCGGGGAAAATTGCTTCTGTGCCTCAGTTTCTTTATATGTAGAGTGTATTAACATAATACATCATAATATTGTGCACTTACTGCCACACACTGCGCTTAATGTTTTACATGCACTTATTCATTCATTTAAATATTTACTGAGCACCTCCTATGTGCAGGCATGCTTCTAGGCTCTGGCTATATAACAGTAAACAAAGTCCGTGTGCTTCAGAATCCTACATTCAATGAGTCCACCCAATGACCTTCTGATGTCAACGTTATTGTTACCCCTATTTGACAGATGACGGAATTGAAACTAAACGTGGTTAGGTAAAATCTGCCCCCAGGGAATTCCCTAGTGGTCCAATGGTTAGGTCTCCGAGCTTCCACTGCAGAGGTATATTCCTAATAATACCTCTCATAATCTTCCCATAGGTCATGCCTCTGTCATAGCAGATGTCACATGTATATCATTACCTACCACAGAGCTCGCCAGAGTGTAGGCACTCATTACATATGTGTTGATTCCATAAATATTCAACAAAAACCTGCACACGGATGTTTATAGCAGCTTTATTCATAATTTGCAAAATTTCAAAGCCACAAAGATGTCCTTCCGTAGGTGAATCAGTTAATAAACCGGTTCATCCAGAGAGTGGAATATTATTCAGTGCTGAAAGGAAATGAGCTACTAAGCCATGAAAAGACAGGGAGGAACTTTAAATACATATTACTAAGTGAAAGAAGGAAATCTGAAGAGGCTACATACTTTGTGATTCCAACTATATGACATTTTGGAAAAGGTAAAACTATGGAGACAGTAAAAAGATAAATGGTTTCCAGGGGTTAAGGAGGAGGAGGGTAGTGAGTAAGCAGAGCACAAAGGAATTTTAGGACAGCGAAACTATTCCATGTAACTGCAGTGGTGGATACATGCCATTATACATTTGTCAAAATCTCTAGAATGTACAACACCAAGAGTGAGCTCTAATATGAATTATGGACTTTGGGTGATTGTGATGTGTCAATGTAGGTTTACTGATTATAACAAATGTACCACTCTGGTGCAATATGTTGATAGTGGAAGAAGGAGTGTGTATGACGGGGCAGGGTGTATATTGGAACTCTCTGTACTTTACACTCAACTTTGTCTTGAATCTAAACCTGCTCTAAAAAATAGTTTATTAATTATGAATAAATAAATAAATAATCATATCTTAAGAAGGGATGAGTTGAGCAGTGAAGATTTGTCAGAGCAAATGACATCTCAACTGGGGTTTGAAGCATTAGTAAACAGAATGTTAGAGAGACAAAGGGGAAGAAAGCCTCTCAGGTCAAGAGGACAGCCCACCTAACATTCAGAGGCTTGAAAAAGCATTTTGAATTTAGAAGATAAATAACATAGGCAGATTAGTTTTATTGAAATATAATTTAACTAAACAAATACCCCTAAGTTTTTATTCATATAATTTGTAAGTCTCTAGCTTAAATTTAGTCTTCTGAAATTATTCAGCATCGTTTGATTAATTTTTCTTGTCTGAATAGAGTCACCAATTATATATAAGGTAAAAATATTTTGACAGACTGACATGCTAACTGATTAGCTTAAACGCTTCTAGCATCAGTTGAAGAGAGTCCATTGGATCTGTTTATGAGAAAACAAGGACTTTCTGATTCATACAGCTTCCTTTGTGCATCTGAAGACTATAGTTAAATAGTGTATAATACACTGAAAGAGACACTGTAGTTCACTAAAATGACATCCTGTGGCCTCAAAAGGAGGTTTTGACTCGGTTCCTACAGGACATAAAGTGTTTTCACAGGCTTTACAAGAAAGCACTGTTCAAGTTATAACACTAAGGTTTCTTTCATCCCACAGAGGATAAAACTTTACAGCAAAAGAGAAGTTTACCCATCTCCTCTCACAATAGTTAGAAGGCAGGGCACTGAGAGACTGTAGTTTAGATGCTTTGCTTGTGAATGGAACTAATCCTGGTAAGATACTGTCCAAAGTAAAAATACTGAAGCACAACATAATGAATCATTTTCTTTCTACAGACTGCTTTTTTATTATTCAGGTTTATGAATGTATCCATTGATGCTCTCCTTGAGTTAGAGAAGGATTTTAAAACATGAAATACTACAGAGAATTTGTAATACATAGTTTGTGTATGTGTATGTGTTTTAATGGAAAAAAATCGAAACCTGAATAGCTTTTCATTCACTGTTTATTTATTGCTTCGTTCTTTCACAGAACGATTATTGAAAGACTCCTATGTGCAAAGCTTTGGGGAGGGTCGGTGGGGAAAGGAGCTTGAGAGTACACTAGATACTGAATCTTCCCTCAAATGTTTATAAATTTTAGAGGGAAATTAAGTATGTGGTTTTTTTGTTTTGTATGTATGTGCGTGTATATTCATTGCATATTACATATATTACACATACATATTGATTGCATATTAATTACATATTATAAAGTGTTTCCAAATTCACTTTTAAACTGTCTTACATTTCATTTCTTGTGCTAATACAATAGGAGAACAAACATTCAGAGATTAGATGTTTTTGAACACTCAGAATTATTTGGAAACTCCTAACAAAGTAATTGCCTACTTTCTGAAAATAGCTTTATTTAGGATAATAAGTCACATGTATAAACAATTAAGATTGGCCATTTTTCATTTTTGTTAATCTTCTGAATGGGTGTTGCATAAGAATTGATAGATTTATTGATAGTTACCATACATAGTTTAGATCTATCTAGATGACAACCCTATGTGTATTTGTTACTGCACATCCTGTTATACTTTGCTGTCCCAGTTTTTAAAATTTCCTCTCATCAAAAGGAATTTACTTCTCAATAAAAGGAAAAATAAATAAGGAGTGAAAAGTGGTAAGATGGACTTTTGAATATTGAAATAGAGAATTTTCTCACTGCAAATAATAATAATATCCTTTTCTTCACAATTTTCAGTGCTCAGATCAGAAGGTTTTTGCGAAAACTACATGGCAGTTTAAATAAAGACAGAATATTATTAGAGGTGTCAATGAGGTGTTTTTTTTTTGTTTTGTTTATTCTGAACATATATATTCACATTTTACATATTTCCTTTAAAGATAAAATTATATGTTACTATATGGCAAATCTCAGCAACTAAATAACAAATTTTTGAGAGTTTATAGAAAATAGTTTAATTTTATTTTCTTTTAAAGAATTTGTGGAATAAATCATAATAATCAGTGAATTGAGAAACATATGAAAATTATATCTACTTTGGATATGCAAAGATCACTTGATTTTAAATACTATAGTATTGTATACTGCCCTTTTCAGAGAAATTACTAAGTGGCAATTTCCTGTCTGTATATGGTGACAGGTCATCCAGATAGTACTGATGTCTGCTCGAAAGATGTCTTTGAAAATATCTGTTGTATTGAGCGTTAAAATATGCTTTTTTTAAATCAAAAATTACTTTTCACATCTGTTATACCATGGACAATCTAATGAAATCCGTACTTGACAGCAGAAAAGCTATTGACTTTTGCTCATGAGGGTCAAAGAAAACAAATTATGAATGTAAAAATACAAAATATAGAATCTAAATTGTCATCTATTTTTATAAAATTGTCAAAATACATGAATCCAAGGTCAAGTTTCTGTCTAGTTTTTCAAATGTTTGAATTCAATATTCAGGTTGTAGCTAGTAGTGTGCTGGTAAAATGGCTTTCTGGAAAGGAAAAGAACAAAGTAGAACAAACATCACCACCATCACCACCACAGCAAAAAACAAGCCCTTATTTGTAGTAGTATTTGCCAATTTCCATGGTGTAAATATTCCCACCAGGCTAATTTGAAGTTAACAATGGTTCAACAGCTTCTCACAAAATTCCTGAAATGTATGAATTAGATCCTGTTAGTCAGTAAGAGCCAACTCCAGAACACCACTTGTATCCATGATAGAAATAACATATACTCTTTCTTATACTAGCTGCTATGAAGTCCAATTTGTTCTACTACATAAACATAGATGTCTCAGTTTACCTTTCATCTTGAGCAGCCATTTTTAATTGCTAGAGAATCTTCTGTGTAGGCAACATACACATTTGGATAATATAGTTACCCAATTGTTCCTCCTCTCCATATTCTTCTAATAAATCTTTATTGTTTATTATGGGATATGGGTACTGAAATGTTTGGAGGGAGTTTGAATTTGAAGAGAATTATAAAAAAAAAAATGGTACAAAATAAAGGGACCACTTGACCTATATAATTTGTATTGCAGCTTAGCTTTTTTGAACTTGTGACATCACTAACCCTACAACATATCCTTAATAAGGCTAGTAAAATATCTTATTATTCTGCAATTAAAACCAGTCACTGTTTTTATTACATCAAGGCCATATTATTATAGATGTCAAATAAAAAATGTTAATAAAACAAGACAATGATATTGTGAATAGTTAGCTATCAGTTACAGTTTACAAGGACTTTATGAAGGCCCTGATCCTCAATTTATTTTATTTTTTGAGGGGCTAGCTCTTGGTGGTCCAATAAATTATCTGGATCTTGTTATTATTATTATTATTTTTATCAAATGTAGTATATTAGTTGCAGAACACATAACTCCAAAATTTAGCATCTTACTATAATAACTAACATTTATCAGCTCATATAGTTCCTGTGGGTCACAAATTTGGGAGAGGCTTCCCATGATGGTTCCTGCTTGGGATCTTTCATGAAGTTGTAGTCAAGATGTCCTCCAGGGCTACAGTCATTAAAGATCTGACTGGGATTGCAGGGTCTACTTCCAGTATGACTTCTATATCTAGGTGATTGGTGCTGGCAGTTGGCCATGTATATCCCTCTTGAACACGGGCCTCTTCAAAAGACTGCCTAACTGTTCTCACAACATCATAGCTTTCCTTCAGAGCAAGCGGTCCTAGAAAGAGTAAGGCAGAAGTATCAGTGTTTTTATGACCTATGCTCAGAATTCAAACACTGCAATTTCCATAGCATCCTAGTGGTTACACAGGTCAGCCTGTGAGAGTAGACTGCAGTAGAGTACGAGGATGAGAAGTTGAGAATCACTGGGGTCATCTTAGAGGTTAACTACCACATGGAGGTTTTTGTCTTGTTTTTTGTTTTGTTTTGTTTTTGTTTTAAACAAATGTTATTAGAAAAGTATCCTGACAATATGGATGTTCAGTCAGTTGAGCCAATAGAATGATAGGTTAAAAGATTTCAGTGAATCCTAAGTGGCACTATTCAAATTTCTGATACTGTATGAAATATAAAAATGATTATGAAATTCTTTTATTTGCCTTGATGCTAGTTCTTCAATAAATGAAGATGGTGAATGACTGACACAAAGGGTAGAAGCAGGAGTTCTGATTTCATTTGTGTAATAGTACAGCATAGAGTTTAATAACACAAACCCTGAAACTACCTGTATTCAAAACTCAGTGCTTCCACTCACTAGCTGAGTAGCCTTGGACAATTAAATAGCTCTCTGCCTCAGTTTCCTCACCTGAAAAATCATGATAATAAGACGTACTTCACAAGATAATTTTTAGGAATGAACTATTTGGCATGTGTCCTGTGTTTAAAAGAGTGCCTACATATAACTAAGGCTCTATGAATTTTAGCTCATTGATTTGCTAGTGTTAGACTCTATAACAAATTTTGGCTATTTTTTGGAGGAGGGGGACATACTGTATGTCAGGAACTTTCTTATCTTAACTCCTCATGGCAAACCTACAACATGGGTTATAATTGTTTTCACTTTATGCTAGAAGGACCAAGATGAATCAAGGTGAGGTAACTGGCTTAAATAGGACAGTAAGTAGAAAGAAGTATTAGACCCAAGATTTATTTGGTGGTCGGCATGCTTAAGGGGATTTCTGAGGTTTAGCACTAGAGGTACTTAAAATTTTCAATAGTTTTACACATTAGAACTTCAATTTTGTTAACTGCTCCATCTTGTTGGCCAAGTAGAATTACTTAGGACATACCACATTTTTGATTTGGCTCAATATTATGCTATCTACTCTCTGGCCAAAATTTGCTTTTCCAGTGCAATTTCAGTCTTGTAAAGTCAAGTAACCAAATGCCTACTTCAACGATATTTTCCTTGTAACCTTGAATTTGTGTATTATCATTGACAGTGATTACATAGGATAACTTTTCTAAAAGCAAAATGACATTATTATTAAGAATGATATAGATATATGTCATTTACATTCATTTTTAATCTCTGAATACTCACTTTCAAATATTTGTCAGAATTCTGAATGTAATATGGAGTAAAATCTTTTGTGTGTGTGCTTTTCATGGTTAAATTCAGTCATATAAAATATAAATTATATTTAATATTGCAAGATTGTTAAAATTTTTAACTTTATACATAGAAAGTTATGAAGAAACTTCAAAATAAAGAGGGAAAAACATTCACAGTTAATATAATTATCATAAGAGGGTCTATTAGCTCAATAATTGTATGAAAAACATTTTTGAACCAGCACATGTTTACAAATATTAAATAATAATTTGAGATAAAGTAATAGAAAATTTATAATTTTAATATTTATAGTATTGTTTGTTTATAAGCTATGTGTCTACTACACCTTAAAGAATAACTGTCATTCATAATACTGAATAAAATAAATTTAAGCACAGTCTTTGATTTTTAGTTATTTAATTTCATTTAGGATATGTCTTTCCAGTAAAAAGTCCTGTTTGATAATTCTTCACTTCTTGTGAAGATGAATTAAAAACTATATAAAATATTACACAAAGAAGAAAAAATCCAAAATTATATGGACTATACCTACAATAAGTTATCTTTAATTTGGGTAGAATGATGTGCATAAAATGTAAAGAAAATAAGAAAATATTAGAGAAAGAAATGTCTCCCTCAAAACCTATTTGTTCTTATGAAGCAAACAATTAAAATATAGACTTTAAAGGAAACTTTAAGAGGAAAATTTCTTAGAGACCTGAAACTGTAAACATTACAAATCCAAACAAAATTTAGTTGAAATATTTACTACTGACTGCCAACCTTTTTCAATATTTAAAAGTGAAGAATTTCTCAGATTTGCAAGGCTGATTTTGTCCACTTATTCTGTCAGTGTAGCTATATGACAGCCAGTCATTTGATATGGTGGTTATTTACAAGACAATAAAAAGCATATTATTTTTAAATGGAGTAATTATAACAATATCTATTCAACATTTCAGTGAGAGTTCAGTCTCATCTCTGTGTGAAGACAAGTAAGCTTGCACTCTTCACGTTGGAAAATAGGCAGGGAAATTCAAGAGTGTACTTGTAATTGTGACAAGAGTGTCTGGTTAAGAAGACTACTGAAATATGTACTTTAGGGATAGATTATGAAACCATGAGAAATGGAGATGGACCTTACTTATAGGTGTACTTCATTCTTCAGCCAGCATCTACTTATTTGGTGTGCCTCCTAAAATTTGTAACTCAAATTATAGGGATTTCAACAGTTCCCTGAGGAGATCATTTTATGTGCCAGTACATCCATCTTTTTTTCTAATATTCAAGAATAAATCCTCTTTTAAAATTTTTTTATCCAAGCAATAATAAGTACTATTCAGGATTTAATGAGCCTGGTTTTCTTCCCTGTGGCGTGGAAAAGCTTGCCTGAATAAACACTCTCTGGAGCTGCTGGGATTTATGCAGGGGAGGGAGTGGGGAGAGGAAGAAGCACAGCTTCTTTCCCGTGTTCATGCACCACAGTATCCTGCTCAGCACCAGGAAGTAACTGTGCCTGAAGGGGCAGTGGGAGTTGGGGGAAAAGAAAAAAAAAAAAATACAAGGGAAAAAAGAGCATTCATTATTTTCAGCAAATAGAGCAATGATTTGACTAAGCGATATGAATCTAGAAAAAAATATGATGAAAAACTTCTGCATAAATATAATATTTTTATTAATAAGAAAGGTTTCAATGTCAAAGGAATATTGTCTCAAGAATCAGACAATGTTACTCTAATTACAGCTTTACTGCTTAGTCACTAAATGAAAAATTATCTAATTTCTAAGCCTTAATTTTATTATCGATAAAAATTCAAATAAGTCTCCTGGAAGGTTGTTTTGAAAGTGAAAAATAATTGATTCCCAATGATTTTTTCTGTCCTTTAATCTTTCTCCTCACTTAATTCTTTAGTGAACTACCAAAAAAGAAAAAGAAAAACATAACATGTTTAAAGCATTTTTGGAATATTCTTATCTTGCAACTTATTTATTTACTTATTGACCTAGTTCAAAATTTATTTAATGTGCTTGGCCCTGGGGAAGGGTTGTTAATACAAAGGTAAATAACTCTTTTACTCCAGAACATAGACACACAAATAAACACACAATTTTAGTAAACGTAGTAAGCTCCACTGTAGAGGATATAGAATGTGGAGATAGTTCTAAAAAACACAGAGGAAAGAAAAACTCCATGTGAGGAAGTCAAGGTTACTGTGGTAGGTATGAATCTTACTCCACAAAGGCAAAGAAATGTCACACTTTAAATTAAGGTAAATGTTCTCAAGCCTTCCTCCCACTGCACTGAAGGAAAATCCTATCTCATTTATTGTTAGGTAGCCTGTGCCTTCATTAGGCTTTACAGAAGACTTCAGTAGGATCGTTGGCTACATGAAAAAGATGAGACAGGTATTATCCATCATTGTCCCAACCCATATAATACTTTATTTGGCAGTTAGATGCTTGTGGTAGGCTGAAAAATGGTCCCACAAAAGGTACCCTCATCCTAATCGCTGGAACCAGTGAGTGTTACCTTATATTGCAAAGGCGACTTGCAGATGTGATTAAGTGATAGATCTTGAGATGGAGAGATTATCCTCTTTTATCCAGATGGGCCTTAATGGAATCACAAAGGTCCTTATAAGAGGGCAGAAAGAAAGTCAAAGGAGGAAGTAGCAGATGTGATAATGGAAGCAAGATTTTGAGGTAATTTCAGGGAGAGGTCATGAGCCAAGAAATATGCAGGTAGTCAGTCTCCAGAAGCCAGAAAGGCAAGAAAATGGATTTTTCCTAGAGCCTCCAGAAAGAACCAGTCCTGCTAACACATTAGCTATAACTCAATGAAACTATTTTTTCTGATTTCCAGCCTCTAGATTGTAAGAAAGTTTGTGTTATTTTAAACTACTATATTTATGGTTTTATGCTACAGCAGCAACAGGAAATGCATAGAGGTTTTAAGCCAAGCTTGTGTTCCCGGCCATTTTGCCAAGGTTGGGAACATAAAAGTTTGGGACCCTGATACACCCCATTCCAGAAAGTGGAGTGGAGATCTCAACTGTTGAGTAACAAACCCATGTTTCTTTCTAAGATTAGATAAATTTTTCCTCCACGACTGCTACTAACAGTGGTCAGTTCTTTCTAGTATAATTCTCTACTGGACCTTTAGGGAAAAGATTATAAATATGTGATTTGGGGGCTGCAATTCACCCACCCAAGCCTAGAGGTTTGGTTTTGATCAGTATATTATTGAATTTTTATTTAAACTTCAGGAGATTTCCCATTAAAATGTATATTTCTACCTTCTTTTGAAAAACTGGAAAGTGGCAAATATGACATTCCCATGTGAAAACCATTGTTTAGAGTTGTCTCCTTTAGTTAGGGTGTATGCTTGTCAGTTAGAAGTCTACAATGATACTCCTTCACTCTTTTAGTTACCTGCCAGGCTAATGTAGACATTTGAGTTTGTGATCAACACTTAATGCCATTACAATTCAAGAAAGAGAGAGTCTTCAGTGAACTGCTGTTTTGGACCTTGCAACCCAATCTCCCCTGAGGAGAGAAAACAAAAATGGTCTGGAGAGTTCAAGATGTGATGGAATAAAAATGCTGTGAACAAAATCAACCATAAAAATAAACAATGAATTGTTTTGCAATAAAAGCTTCAAAGAAGCAGTGATATTTGAACTTGGTCTTAAAGAATTAAAAAAAATGAGTTATTGACCAGATGGTAAATTATCATTGACTGATCCAAACCCTGAGATGCCTTAGATGTAGGAGAAAAAAATGGACCTGAAGAACTTAAGTAAAGCCAGGCTAAATGTCCTGGGAGGTGCCAGAGGGCTCTATAATCTGGGGAGGACAGAAATAACAGTTCAATTGGTGAAAGGTTAGATGCAATGGTCAGAGGATGAGTTGGAGGACAGGCTGGGAATAGGATTTTGAGTTGTGTTTTTTGTTCCTATTACATTGTCTGGATAATTGATGATTATTGATTGTCTCATCAGCAGTGTAAGACAGAATCTGTTAAGGGAGATTAAATTGAAGATACATTTAGTTTGGATTTAATGGAAGATAATGTGTTTGGTTTGTGGTCATTTCTCTGTAAAGTTATTTCTAGCTATCCTGATGAAAGAATGGCTACACTAAAAAGCTAAGAATTGTTTCTAAGCTATCTGTAATATGTTGTAGAATACCCTGCTCTAGTCATAAATGTGCATTACTCCACATTCCTGGACTGATGGGAAAAATCCAAAAGGTTCAAGGAACTGTAGAAAACAACACTAATCCTTGAACTCGATCGTTTCTGTTCGTGTCTACATGTACAGCCTGGTTAGAATTGTTGTGTGTTTTTTTTAAGTCAATAGAAACCAAACAAAAAAAGAATTGGTGTTTATACTCACAGAGCTGCTTCTAATCCATGTGGTGAATTAGAAATCAGCTTCATTTCCTATGGAGGGACCAGCCCAGAGCTAGACTGCAAGGTTGGTGAACATTGAGGAGATCAAACTTTCACTCCTACATTGCTGTCACCAGGTCCTGTTTTCCAGGGCATGACATGTCAACCATATGTAGCAACCCTGCAGGGAACAGACAGACTGTTTTGTAAATTTGGTTCAAAGAAATTACTCTTTTACTGGATAAAGATTAACAAAGTCAAATAGAACATTCCATCAAGAAATGCAGAGCTTGTCACCAGTGTATGAAGAACAACACATTCTCATTGAGGAGGCCTTATTTTGCTCACATTGGATAGGGAAATTTGTCCCATATTACCACAAAGTTATAAATATGTTGTAGGAATAAATATACATAAGCAACAGATCATGGTTTAAATGCATGTTGTGTATAAAATTATTTAAAAAATAAATACTGCAATAATTATTATCTCTGGTCATCATTTTACCTTTTGGTGTCAGCATCTAAAATAAATAAAAGAGTTCAAATTATTCTTAGGGAGGTGCTCCGTTTCTTCTGAGGTTTATTTTAAGATATCTGTCTACATGAACAATATTCCATGACTGTTTTATACTCCAAACCAAACTTGAAAAGTATTTTTTTAAAGAGCATGAAAACAAACTCTTCAAGTTCCTTCTCTGTTCCCAGTGCAGTTCAGATTTCTATTTGGAGAATGCATTAATTGTTCAGCAATGCTAACGGACAGTTAAGTAGAATGTGGAAATGTTTTTCAAGATCCTTCTTAGATCAGTTCCCTGTTTTAATATAGAACAGGTTTGTGTGACTTTATATGTAATTTAAAAAATAGATATGGCTACTAGTGTATTCAAGAAAAGGCAAAAATCTGTCTAAAGCATCAAGAAACAAAAGATAAACAGGAAAACTCTGAAAATATACTTGAATTTTCCTCTCTTTGTCTTTTCAAAAATGAAAATTATAAGGAAAATTTTATACATAAATAAAACACAAAACTAATTTTTGTTTTGTTTTTCCCACACCATTGTGTTCATGTTTTATAGAGGAATACAAGGTAAAGTTTTCCTTACAAGAAAGAAATCTATACTAGGCAATGTATTATCTTCAAATATTGCACATTTGTATCTGACTATTGTCCTATTGTATTCTTATTTAGATTGAGCCCTGTTCCCTAAGCTGAATGTGTGTGTGATGAGTCAAATGCTGTAATGATAATAACTGAGGAATGGAGTGAAAGAACAGATCCATCTCCAACTGGTCAGGCTGAGGGATGGTAAATGCCAACAGGATCCGACATGGAATCAATAAAGGGAAAACTCACGTTTCTTGGTTGCAATGTTCAAAAGAATCTACCTTTCATACCCAGATTTTCAAACACTGGGATATTGTATGAGCACTCACTGGGGCCTCTTTATACATTAGCAAGATTTGACTTTTCTGAGAAACATTTATCAGATGTGATAGGAAGTCTACAGGGCCAAATTTCTAGCATTTAAAGAATGAATTTTCTCTGTAGATATGATTGTTTTAAGTATGTGTGGTGGCATTTGTACAAGGAAATTTCATATCTTGTGTGAGGCCAGAGGTCATCACTGCGTTCAGGTTATGGAGACAGACTGGAATGCTGTTGTGATGAGTTTCTGTCCGCTGTTTCTTTGTCTAAGATACTGAGTGTGTCTATACAGAATATTTAAGAAAGTTAAAAATAATTAGAAGACACGACATTTAGCTTTGAGGATAATTGCACTTAATGGAGGAGACCAAGTGTTATTTGCCATTTACTTTTGCTCAGATTCAGCCTCCAGTGCCCTTTCTCCCATTCTCCATGAGTCAGGCAATTACCCACGCTTCAGTGTTCAGTTCAGATATCACCTCCTCATGATGGCTTCTCTGTTCTTTCAGTGAAGAATTCAGCTAGAATCCATGTCTCCTTCCTTTACCCTCCTACAGTGTAGTGCACACCTCTAATTGCGATCTTCATTCTACTTTGTATATCTCATTACATACTAGGAGATCCCTGAGGACAGGAAATACATATTATGTAGCATTGCTGAATGTTCTAAATGCTGACAGGGTTGGTGAGTGATACTGGGGGAAAATAATCTTAGAATTAATTTCTGATTTTGCTTCTTGCCTATCCCATGGAAGTGGAACAGAAATGAATGAAAACATTATAAGGATTTTTAATCTTTGCTCATTATATAGAGGTTTTCCTGAGGACTTCAAGCTCTCTCACTTTCTCCAAGAAGCCTTCCTTGACACATATAATTGCCTGGAGCATGCAGACATGAGTTTGTATCCTATATCTGAGCTTTCTTAAACTAGAGAAAAGAAGCCTGTATCAAACATCCTCTCATTCTGATACTATGCCCAAATCCAGATAGCAGCTGAGGAATGAATCACTGCCTGGAGCTTGAAGATGTGAGATTGCAAGGCAATTGCAAAATACATTCAGGGTTTCCCAACAGCTGTAATCCAGAGCCCTTCCTCTCTTCTAGCTCTTCTACTTTATCTTGAGCTGAAAAAGTCACTGACAATTTCTGTCCGCTCTCAAATCTTCACAATTTTTCCTTGGCAGCTTCCAGTGATGACGAATGTGTACATCTGTATAAATAAGAGCATTATCTGTGCTTTAAAAATTGCCCATAAATGTATGTTAACATCACTGAGCAGTGGCTGTCTATGTTTGCAAGTAGAAACACACACACACACACACACACACACACACACACATGTTTTTAAAGGAGGTTAGGGATACTTTTAGAGAAATAAAGGTTATAATGGGGAAGAATGGTAATGGTGGAGAGCTGACCTTATTGGATAAACGGATGAGTGATGAATTCAAATTTATGGAGGAAGTCTTGAGTACAGTTTTAAAGAAGGTATTGAATAAGGAAAATGTGCCATAGAGCAATCCATTGGTAAAGATGTGTTGATTCATTAAGTGTCTGTGATCTGGTATCATGTTCAGTACCAACTTTCTAAAAGGCTAATGTTGAGATCAGTACTTGTACAAACCTGCTGGTTTGCTGTAGCTTGGTGAAGCAAGGAGCCCTAATATGTGAACCTTGATTTTGTCTAATAAGAGGAGGAAAGACACTGATGGTAACCAAGGAAAACCAAGAAAAGAGAGGAATTCTTTTCTTCTTTCTTCTTTCTCTTCATTGCATGTCACAATTACTTTTTCTGCCCCAAACTGTGACAGTATGCAGAGAGCTTCTTTCTTTGCAGATGTTCTCAGAGAAAATTGCTGCTGAAGCTAATCTTTGACACACCCTATTAAATGGGCTTAGCAGGGCTCTCATGAATACATGATAAGAGGGTTTGATTCCTGTATTTTGCCAGGGAAGATCCAGAAACCATTTCCTCTTGTGACCAAAGGGATTTCTGGCTTTTTTGACTGAGAATTGAAGAGATTTTAAATTATGCAGGGGCTTTGGTGAGGCAGAATAGTTTTCTTGTCACTGGACTGCTTTTTGCACGATTAAATTAGCATTACTTTGGAGTTTGAAAAGCAAAGGCCAATTGCCAAATAAAACAAACTATATGTGTCCTGATGTTAATGGTGTACTGGAAAATGTCTTTATCTTTCTCAGTGACTGGTCATTTTTTCCCTTTAACTGTATAGAAATATAATTCAGCTGGATTGCCCATAAGGAATGATGAATTTCAAGTGTAAGAAAAAACTACCTATATAATATATTATGCTTCACTGACAAAGGAATCTGTTTTGTTTTACAAGTAAGAGAGCTGGGAGAAAAAAAGCCATAAGAAGTAGGACAAAGAAGTTTAATATTAACTGGTGGTGGTCAGCATTATATGTAACAAATTTTCTCAGACATAAATGATCCAAATGATTTGGTTTTTTTTTCCCATTAAATGTGACAAGAAATGTTTGAACAGTTGCTAGGAAAAATTCTTTATTAAAGGCACTTTGGAACATTCTGTTAAAACTTCACTTCAAACACAGCTTTCTCACCCTTTTCCCAGCCAGTTTCAAAGTCTCCCTCTGTTGTTTCAATTTAATGCTTTTTTTTTTTTTTTTTTTCCTTTTTGGTCTGTGCTGATAAAAAAGGCACCTCATGCTTTAACCCACTCTTAGGTCAGCCCATGATTCACCCTCCTGCCAGAGGGGCCCTTAAGTGTAGATATAAGCAGGCCACTCCTTTGTCTAAGATTTTTTTTTTTTGAGTCACATAACAAAATCCTACCTGATTGAATCAGTCAATATTTGTCAAATTCTGCTATTCTC
The DNA here is from genome assembly GCF_008692025.1 of Phocoena sinus. NCBI lineage: Eukaryota > Metazoa > Chordata > Mammalia > Artiodactyla > Phocoenidae > Phocoena > Phocoena sinus. The sequence goes on along the minus strand of NC_045779.1, from coordinate 31,303,722 downwards.
TGTGTCACACATTTTGTTCAATCAACACATTTATTCAAAAAAAATAATTATAGAGCACCTACTAAGTGTACCATATCACTATAGACCATGTGACTAAACCGTCTCAGTCTCTGCTCCCATTCAACCCCCATTCTAGTGCCCTTTGTTCTCTGAGCTCCTCCTGTTCCTTGAATCCATATCTTTGATTATGGTAACTTCTTTGCCTTTCTCACCTTCGTTTGGCCAAATTCTTCTCAGTTTTTAAAGATCCAACTTAAACAACACATCTTCCAAAAAGCCTTTGGTGGTGATCCTGAACTATGTCAACTTAACTAGATAGACTATGGTTCCTAGAATCCCCTTCCCTGTACTGTTCCCAGTTAGGGTTGAGAACAGAGAAGTTTACATGAGAATTGGAAGGTGGAAGTGAAGAAGCAGCCTTTTTTAGGCTCTGAAGTCAGTGTGGTGCTAGGCTCCATGATAACCCCATACCTGCCATTGATTTGCAGGTTCACCTGCTGGTATGGGTGGCACCTGGGTCTACAGTTTTACCAGCTCCCACCAACCTTCCTCCTTCAGCTTCTCTAAGTCCTGACATGTGCATTACTGTGGTGAAAGTTGCTAGCTTATTCTGCATATCCCCTGCATCACTGAGATTGGAAATGGTTCCAACTTCTCCTCATGGGGTCCAGTATATTCTCATGAATTCTATTTTGTTCTGTGGGTTCCAATTAGTCCTTGCTCTCCCCATCTGATGTCCATCTTTCTTTCCTGGATTGTGACTTAACTGACCTACTGTAGCTAAGTCAATAGGTCAGACCTGATACTAAGGACAGAGGTAGAAGTCTTGTATAGACTTCAACCAACAACCAGAATTGTGTAAAGTTTAATTCCTGTACTGGATGTCTCATTCAATGCCACTCACAGTGATTCTGGTAGAAACCAGACTGATACAGAAGTTGTTATCAGAAATGGGGTGTCACTGTAACAAAACTCTAAAATATATGGCATTAGCTTTCAGACTAGGCAATGGGAGGACCTGTAAGGGCACTGAGGATATGGTTAGCAGAAGCCTGATGGATATCCAGGAGACTGTTGGTGAGGCTTAAAGGCAAATAGAAAAATGTTGCTGGAAATTGGAGCAAAAGAGAACTTTGTTATAAACTGAAAGGAAATTTAGTGAAACTGTTACCTACTATAATGTAGAAAGTAGTAAATATACCTAAGGAACTGATGGAGATGACTAAGGAAATTTTTCTTCAGAGTGTTTAAAGTGTCAACTAGTTTCTCTTAGCTGCAGATCTTAAACTACAGGGAAAGAAAGGTGAGCTAAGGAAGGATATATTCAGTTTTTTAACAGAAATTAGACAATATATAAAGATCCAAGACTTGCTGAATTTGATAATAAAATTACTTCAAATCCTCCTTTTCCCAAGCAAAATATGCTCCTCTAGAAAACGGCCTAAGGACCAAGATGAAATCCAGGATGCCATCTGGAAATGTGGCAGCTGGGAAAGTAATGGATGAGGTCAAGGGTGTGATTGTAAATCTTTTGTTGTGACTTAAGAAAGATTTAAATTGGTGACTCATAGACCCTTTGAGATAGAAGAAAACACATTCTAAGGGTCTTAAAGACAACCCTTGCATATCCTCTCCACTGAGTAATAAGGTTTCTAAGAATTTAAAGCGTTGTCCCTCAGCAACCTCATAAGGAGCCAAAGTAGAGAAAGACTTATTTTAAAAACATTTGCAGGTGTGACTTTTGCTTAATGGAATGTAATATAACTTCATATATTAAGAAAACAAAACAAAACAGGATTTTAAAGGAATTCTATTATCTTGGACTAAAAGGTATAGAGGCAGTACAAAATGAAATGAGACTTTTGGAACCCCAAATTTCTGCAGATAAGAGTTAAACTGAAAAAAAACTATTTATCTCAGAAAGTAACCAGACTTTGTAAACTGCTCAAACAAGAGATACATTTATGGAAAAGGAAGAATGATTCAGAGAGTAGAAATAGAAGACCAGAGGGCAGAGCCAAGAGCTATGGAATACAACTCCTACAGTTTTTCTGAGCCCAAAATAAAGAATGAAGAACATGGACTCTGTCGGATGTCAGAATTGCTGTAGACCAGTAGCTGTTTTTTCTCTTCCTTTTCCCACTTTTAAAATGGGAGAAAGGATCACTGGCGTCTCATGGGTGTGTGAACTGTGCATTTGCTAAGGGCCTTATTGGTTAGGAAGATCCTAGGCTTAGTTTAATTCTCTTTTGTCACCTTCTCGAAATTCTTAGTAATATTTGAATAAGGGGCCTTATTTGCACTGAAACTGATAAGTTGTGCAGCTGGTCACATATTGGAATGTTTATTGCAGGACTCTTCAACTGTTGTATATTTTGTGGGCGTAGTGGGGGAGGGGAGAATAGGGGTGAGAGATAACTTGTCTCTTATACCACTAGTCTTCATACTGAAAGGAACCTATATCCAAAGAGTTTCACCCATGCCTAGACCTGATGACGAAGTTCTGTACCTTGAGCCTGAGCTGAAGGTTGTTAATGGGATGAGGCTTTTAGGAGGCTTAAGAAGGGAACAGTATACTTTATACACTGCCAAAGGACAGACTGTGGCAGCTTTAAACGATTCTGACATTTTTCTTATTTAGAAATGGAGTATGTGTCCTTCTCATTGAATCCATGTGGGTTTGTGATTGTTTCAATGAACAGAGAGTGTTGCAAGTAACAGCACGTGACTTCTGAGGTGAGATCATACAAGTCCAAGCAGCTTCCTCCTGGTTATTTTGGGATGCTAGCTACTGAGACCTCCTTAGAACACAGAAGCCATTCTGTGAGAACTCCATGCCAAGTATAGGTGCTCCAGTCAATAGTCACAACTGAGCTCAGCCTTCAATCCCATCCCTGGTGTATATGCAAGGGAAGAACACTCAGTGACTCTAATCCTTATTAGTTCAAGTCTTCCTAGACCATGCACAAGAGATCATGGAAGAAAATTAAGCCATCTCACTACACTGTCCAAATCTCTGACCAGCAGAATCCGTCAGTATAATTCAATGGTTGTTATTTAATTTAATGCCACTAAGCTGGATGTGGTTTGTTACACAAAAATATTAGCTGGAATACCTTCTTTCTTATACTCGCTCAGCTTTGGTTAGATAATATCCTTCTAAGTCTTCATATTTAACTTTGTAACCCATTCTTTATGCTTAATTTACTGCATTGCAATTTATATGTTCATGTCTGTCTTCTTAACTATTAGTGGAGAGTAGTGTCTTATTCATCTATGAAATCCAGTGCCCTGCACATAAGAGTTGCTTAAATACAGTTTGATGAAAAATTAAGCATATCTGCAAATAGTTTCTTCCCAACTACTGGTCACTCCACTTAACAACTTCAAAGTCTTGGCTCACATGTAACATTATTCTACTTTTAATTCTTGCCTCAACAGTAATTAAATATAAAATCTTTGAGTCAGGCAAGTGTATCTAAATATTAAACCCACACAATTCTGCTCTGAGTATTACTGCCTTAACAAAACTTATCAATTCACCACATTCTTTCCTGATCTGTGACCTATTTCTTCTCAAACATAGGCTTAGAATTCCAAGTTTATGAGAGATGAGCAACAAGGCCAGGCTAATTCTGAGATCCAGTTCCTTCTTTGTCTGATAAGAGAGGTGATATGATGCAATACTCCCATCCACTCATCAGGATCCCCAAAAATACTTCCTGTGAGAGAAGATTCCTTAACATTTGTGGCATGGTGGTTAAGAGATTGGGCTTTGGAGTCAGAAAGACCATGGTCCCAATTCACTATCTGCCTCTTTAAGCAAAGTATCTGAAACATTCTAAGCCTCATTTCCTAACCTATTAATGGAGATAATAATAGTGTAACTCATAGGGTTGTAGTTATAAATAAAATGAAATAATGCACATAAGATATCTAGTGTAGAGTAAATGTTTAATAAACATCAGCTATTATCCTCTCCAAACCAATAGGCACTGGCTTAGCATCAAATCTCTTCTATAGCCCTCAGTTCTAAATATTGGAGTATGGCTTACTCCCTAAGTCTCCGTTTGGCCTTTTTCTGGATCCCTCTTTTGTCCTGAGTTATTTTTCTTCTTTCTTATTTACTTTCTATTTCCTGGTAACCACACATCCACTGGCATCCCTTCCCAGGACTGTGACTTGGACTTATGTTCATCATTCTTCCACCAAGGCATTGGAATCCTACTCTGAATCATAATTGTGAAGGCGCAGCTGATACCTGGTGCTCAGCCACCCTAACGACAAATGACTTGGAGTCTTTGAGTTTCATGTATTTTATCTACTGCCCATACCCAGCTTCCTATCTACTGCCTGGTCTGATACTGGAGAATGCTACACACTTTTAAATCTGTCTCAATTGCCAGATTGAAACTTCTCAGTCAGACTTATCTTCCCCAATATGGCTGCAAGTCATCAACCATGTTCAGTTGCATCTTAAGATGATGAAATAAATAGAATCTCTGAGTAGAGTCTTCAGAGACTTATATATCTTCTGTCTCAGGCCAGGAATTGTTCTAGAAAAAGTGAAGAGAATTGGGCCTATAGAAAGGGGACAAATTCTTTCAGTGATGGGGTGGACAAGGAAACAGAGAGGCTTTTCTGGAAAGCAATGAGCTGATTAAGATTGTGGGAGTGGGAACTGAAGAGGAAGAAGAATATTTGAGAGACTAAATACAAAAAGTCATGACAGAAGGGCATGAGGAACTTGAGACAAAAAAATCCAAGGTCACTGGATAAGTGGTGGCACCACTGTTAGAAAAGGAAGTTGGGAAAAAGGAAGTGATTTGACTAACAATTCATTAAGGTAGGTAAAAATTGATGTCATGGAAGAAAAACCTGGTAGAGTTTTTTAGTAAGAAGCTCAAAATATATTATCAGAACTCATAGGATAACTCAGTGTAGAGTACAAGTTTTGAAATTCAATTGTGCATCAGCAGAGTAGAAATTGTGTGAATGAATGAGAAAAAACGTAATATAAGGTGAGCATGCTGTTAGGCTAAACACACCTGAGAGAGAAGCATGAGAAAATGAACCAATGAAAAAACTCAAGAGTCGTTGAGGATTGAAGGATAACAGGGAGAGTGTTTTAATAGGGATGTCTAGGGAAGTGGGTTTCAAAAGAATGGATCACCAGTAGTAACAAATGTAGCAGAAAGGTCAAGGAGGATGAAGTAGAGCAGTAACTACTGAATTTTAAACAAGATCGTTGGTATCAGCCAAGAGAGCAGTATCAGTACACCTATGTGGATGAAATCCAGCCTTCATGTGATTAAGAAAGTGGTGAAAAATTCAACAGCAAAAATTGTATTTCCAGCATCCTGAATCATTAAACTTAATGTACGCCTACAGTCACTGACATTACTGGAAACCTTTGAGATATCATAGTTCAACACCTCAGAATAAAAAGTCTAGGGAGTTGGTAAATTTAAAACCTCTGCACTTTAAATTCCAAGGACTTTTTGGGAACTCACTATCTCAGGAGTTAATTTATTCATTTGTTAAAAGGTCCTGCTTACTAACTTGATGACATATTAATTTGAGTCAATATATGATTTTCTTGAAGTTGTTTTACCCACGTATGTACTCTAGGTATCTATGTAGTCATGGCTCTTCAGAAATTGACTTCTTTTCCTTGTTCTTTTTCTTCTTTCTTCTTTCTTCTTCTTCTTCTTCTTCTTCTTCTTCTTCTTCTTCTTCTTCTTCTTCTTCTTCTTCTTCTTCTTCTTCTTCTTCTTCTTCTTCTTCTTCTTCTTCTTCTTCTCCTTCTTCTCCTCTCCTTTCCCTTCTCCTTCTCCTTCTCCTCCTCCTTCTCCTCCTCGTCCTCCTCCTCCTCCTTCTTCTTCTTCTCCTTCTCCTTCTCCTTCTCCTTCTTCTTCTTCTTCTTCTTCTTCTTCTTCTTCTTCTTCTTCTTCTTCTTCTTCTTCTTCTCCTCCTTCTCCTCCTCTTCCTCCTCCTCCTCCTCTCCTTCTCCTTCTCCTTCCTCTTCCCCTTCAAAATCTCATGACAGTGGTTTAGCAGTACTATTTTCAAAATACTATGGCTGATGAGCCTTGCAGTCGCTAGCCTCCTACATTCATAGATGTTTACAGGAGATTTTTTCTACTCTACAAATAGAAAAACAAGCAAAACAGATGATGTAAAAGTTGCTGATCGAACCACTGCAGGCCAACTCAAATCATATCTCATTTTCTCATAAGTATTTAATTTTAAAAGAGTAACTCAAATTTATACAACCTTTGATCACATGTTGCTTTTGAACTATTTCATGATTGTATACATGTATTTTCCCTTGTTTCAGTCTTTTGAGGAAGAAAAGGGATTTTATTGTACAAATAGCAGAGGTGAATTTAATTCAGTTCTTATAACTGAAGTCTCAAATAGATTTAGACTTTTGATATGCTGTGTTTACTCTTTATTTACAGTCACATTGCCATCTATCTGGAGAAGAGTAAAGTAAAAGGAATAAAGTGTTACTTCCATCCTCCAGGACTAACTTTCACACCTGTTTGCAAGATGAGATTTTAGTTGACTTGGGAGAGTACCTGGCATTTTCAGAATTCAATTCCTTACTTGAATTCACTGGAGAGAGAAGAAATATTCATATGTCTGGTTACTCCACCAGAGTTGTTTGGAAGAGAACATACACAAAAATCTTGCCATATTTTTAGATATTTTAGATGTATACCCTCATGAGAACACATGCAGAAACAGATTATCTCTAAACATCTACCAGCTATGGAAAGCTCTAAACAAAATATGAAGAAGGTGAAAACCCCTAACTCAGCCTCTCCTAAAGATCTTTTTTTCACACACACACACACACACACACACACACACACACACACACTGTATTTTATTTTTACAAGTGATAAATAAACTGACACCAAGCATTGTAAATGGATGACCACAACAAAAGCAACAATGATTGCAATTACCAAACATGAAACACACTCATACTATGTCATAATATTGACATTCAGTCCAGTAATCCTCCACTGTAACAGCTCCTTTACTTTGCAGTGAAAATTGATTTGTATATTTTTTGCCTCTGAGTCCTTGTGGGATTTTTTAAATTATTATTCAAACAGAAAGTCACAAAAATTATAATCACCCTTATTAGTTCAGTCAGTCCCATGTAATTATTTTTTTTATCTTGATCCTTTGTTAGCACCTTTATGAATTCATCAGTTTCCCATTAGAGTTCTGAAAAAGCTTAATCATTCAGTTCAGCAGTATAGTCAGTTACCAGAAACCTGTACTTGTCAGAGTCTTTTCCATGAATTCCTTGAAGATGAAACCCTTTTATAGGAACATTTTTGCAAAAGTATCAGAGTATAACCAGAACTGTCTGTAAATGACAAAAAACTTAAAGATGATGATGGTTAAAGATTTGAGGAAAGTTCATAATAATGCAATTGACGAGGAAATTTAGTTATTTCTGAGATATACATTTTAAAGTAATAACTAGAATTATGACTTATAACATTATACCAGAACATATGAGACTTTTAGAAATTTCATATAATGTCTGAAACATTTATATTAACATAGTTCCATACAAATAAGCCAAAGAAAGTTTAGTATAAGTTGTTTTTTTTGGTTTGTTTGTTTGTTTTTCTATACTGCAGGTTCTTATTAGTCACCAATTTTATACACATCAGTGTATACATGTCAACCCCAATCACCGAATTCAGCACACCACTAACCCCACCCCACCGCAGTTTTCCCACCTTGGTGTCCATACATTTGTTCTCCACATCTCCGTCTCAACTTTTGCCCTGCAAACTGGTTCATCTGTACCATTTTTATAGGTTCCACATACATGCGTTAATATACAATATTTGTTTTTCTCTTTCTGACTTACTTCACTCTGTATGACAGCCTCTAGCTCCAACCACGTCTCAAAAAATGACTTAACTTCGTTCCTTTTTATGGCTGAGTAATATTCCATTGTATATATGTACCACAATTGCTTTATCCTTTTGTCTGTCAATGGGCATTTATGTTGTTTCATGACCTGGTTATTGTAAACAGTGCTGCAATGAACATTGGGGTGCATGTGTCTTTTTGAATTATGGTCTTCTCTGGGTATATGCCCAGTAGTGGGATTGCTGGGTCATATGGTAATTCTATTTTTAGTTTTTTAAGGAACCTCCATACTGTTCTCCATAGTGGCTATATCAATTTAACTTCCCACCAACAGTGCAAGAGGGTTCCATTTTCTTCACACCCTCTCCAGCATTTGTTGTTCGTAGAATTTCTGGTGATGCCCATTCTAATTGGTGTGAGGTGATAACTCATTGTAGTTTTGATTTGCATTTCTCTAATCATTAGTGATGTTGGGCAGCTTTACATGTGCTTCTAGGCCATCTGTATGTCTTTGGAGAAATGTCTATTTAGGTCTTCTGTGCATTTTTGGATTGAGTTGTTTATTTCTTTAATATTGAGCTGTATGAACTGCTTATATATTTTGGAGATTAATCCTTTGTCCATTGATTCATTTGCAAATATTTTCTCCCATTCTGAGCGTTGTCTTTTTGACTTGTTTATGGCTCCCTTTGCTATGCAAAAGCTTTGAAGTTTCATTAGTTCCCATTTGTTTATTTTTATTTCCATTACTTTGTAGGTGTATCAAAAAAGATCTTGCTGTGATTTATGTCAAAAAGTGTTCTGCCTATGTTTTCCTCTAAGAGTTTTATAGTGCCCAGTCTTACATTTAGGTGTTGAATCAATTTTGAGTTTATTTTTGTGTATGGTGTTAGGGAGTGTTCTAATTTCATTCGTTTACATGTAGCTGTCCAGTTTTCACCGCACCACTTATTGAAGAGACTGTCTTTTCTCCATTGTATTATCTTTGCCTCCTTTGTCATAGATTAGTTGACCATAGGTGCGTGGGTTAAACTCTAGGCTCTCTATCTTGTTCCATTGATCTATGATCTATGTTTCTGTTTTTGTGCCAGTACCCTATTGTCTTGATTACTGTAGCTTTGTAGTATAGTCTGAAGTCAGGGAGTCTGATTCCTCCAGCTCTACTTTTTCCTTCAAGACTGCTCTGGCTATTCGGAGTCTTTTTTGTCTCCATACAAATTTTAAGATGATTTGTTCTAGTTTCATAAAAAAGGCCATTGGTAATTTGATAGGTATTGCATTGAATCTGTAGATTGCTTTGGACAGTATAGTCATTTTCACAATATTGATTCTTCCAATCCAAGAACATGGTATATCTCTCCATCTGTTGGTATCATCTTTAATTTCTTTCATCAGTGTCTTATAGTTTTCTGCATACATGTCTTTTGTCTCCCTAGGTAGGTTTATACCTAGGTATTTTATTCTTTTTGTTGCAATGGCAAATGGGAGTGTTTCCATAATTTCTCTTTCAGATTTTTCATCATTAGTATATAGGAATGCATGAGATTTCTGTGCATTAATTTTGTATCCTGCTACTTTACCAAATCATTGATTAGCTCTAATTAATTTCTGGTCGCATTTTTAGGATTCTCTATGTATAGTATCATGTCATCTGCAAACAGTGACAGTTTTTCTTTTCCAATTTGTATTCCTTTTATTTCTTTTTCTTCTCTGATTGCCATGGCTAGGACTTCCAAAACTATGTTGAATAGCAGTGGTGAGAGTGGACATCCTTGTCTTGCTCCTGATCTTAGAGGAAATGCTTTCAATTTTTCACAATTGAGAATGATGTCTGCTGTGGATTTATCTTATATGCCCTTTATTACTTTGAGGTAGGTTCCCTCTATGTCCACTTTCTGGAGGGTTTTTATCATAAGTGGGTGTTGAATTTTTTCAAATGGTTTTTCTACATCTATTAAGATGGTCATATGGTTTTATTCTTCAATTTGGTAATATGGTGTATTACATTGATTGATTTGCATATATTGAAGAATCCTTGCACCCCTGGGATAAATCCCACTTGATCATGGTGTATGATCCTTTTAATGTGTGGTTTCTGTTTGTTAGTATTTTGTTGAGTTTTGCATCTATTTTCATCAATGATATTGGTCTATAATTTTCCTTTTTTTTTAGTATCTTTGTCTGGTTTTGGTATCAGGGTGATTGTGGCCTCATACAATGAGCTTGGGAGTGTTCCTTCCTCTGCAATTTTTTTGGAATAGTTTGGAAGGATGGGTGTTAGCTCTTCTCTAGATGTTTGATAGAATTCACCTGTGAAGCCATCTGGTCCTGAACTTTTGTTTGTTGAAATATTTTTAATCACAGTTTCAATTTCATTATATGTGATTGGTCTGTTCATATGTTCTGTTTCTTCCTGGTTCAGTCTTGGAAGGTTATACCTTTCTACAATTTGTCCATTTCTTCCAGGTTGTCCATTTTATTGGCATAGAGTTGTTTATAGTAGTCGCTTAGGTTGTTTTCTATTTCTGCGGTGTCTTTTGTGACTTCCCCTTTTTCATTTTTAATTTTATTGATTTGAGTCCTCTCCCCCTTCTTCTTAATGAGTCTGGTTAATGATTTATCACTTTTGTTTATCTCCTCAAAGAACCAGCTTTTAGTTTTATTGATCTTTGCTATTGTTTTTTTGTTTGTTTGTTTCTATTTCATTAATTTCTGCTCTGATCTTTATGATTTCTTTCCTTCTTCTAACTTTGGGTTTTGTTTGTTCTTCTTTCCCTAGTTCCTTTAGGTGTAAGGTTACATTGTTTACTTGAGATTTTTCTTGAGGTAGGGTTTTATAGCTATAAACTTCCCTCTTAGAACTGCTTTTGCTGTATCCCATAGCTTTTGTGTCATCGTGTTTTCATTGTCATTTGTCTCTAGGTATTTTTTGATTTCTTCTTTGATTTCTTCCATGATCTCTTGGTTATTTGGTAACATATTGTTTAGCCTTCCTGTGTTTGTGTTTTTTTTCCCTGTAATTCATTTCTAATATCATAGTGTTGTGGTCAGAAAATATGCTTGATATAATTTCAATTTTCTTAAATTTACTGAGGCTTGATTTCTGACCCAAGATGTGATCTATCCTGGAGAATGTTCCATGAGCACTTGAGAAGAAAGTGTAATCTGCTGGTTTTGGATGGAATGTCCTATAAATATCAGTTAAATCTATCTGGTCTATTGTGTCATTTAAAGCTTTCCTTATTTATTTTTATTTTGGATGATCTGTCTATTGGTGTTAGTGGGGTGTTAAAGTCCCCCACTATTATTGTGTTACTGTTGATTTCCTCTTTTATGGCTGCTAGCAATTGCCTTATGTATTGATGTGCTCCTATGTTGGGTGCACATATATTTATAATTATTATATCTTCTTCTTGGATTGATCCCTTGATCATTATGTAGTGTCCTTCCTTGTCTCTTGTAACATTCTTTATTTTAAAGTCTATTTTATCTTATATGAGTTTAGCTACTCTGTCTTTCTTTTGATTTCCATTTGCATGGAATATCTTTTTCCATCCCCTCACTTTCAGTCTGTATGTGTCCCTAGGTCTGAAGTGGGTCTCTTTTAGACAGCATATATATGGGTTTTGTTTTTGTATCCATTCAGCAAGCCTGTGTCCTTTGGTTGGAACATTTAATCCATTCACGTTTAAAGTAATTATCGATAAGTATGTTCCTCTGACAATTTTCTTAATTGTTTTGGGTTTGCTTTTTTATGTCCTTTTCTTCTCTTGTGTTTCCCACTTAGAGAAGTTCCTTTAGCATTTGTTGTGAAGCTGGTTTGGTGTTGCTGAATTCTCTTAGCTTTTGCTTGTCTGTAAAACTTTTGATTTCTCCATTGAATCTGAATGAAATCCTTGCTGGGAAGAGTAATCTTGGTTGTAGGTTCTTCCCTTTCATCAGTTTAAGTATATCATGCCACTCCCTTCTGGCTTGTAGTTTCTGCTGAGAAATCAGCTGTTAACCTTATGGGAGTTCCCTTGTATGTTATTTTTCATTTTTCCCTTGCTGCTTTCAGTAATTTTTTTTTTTGTCTTTAATTTTTGTCAATTTGATTATTATGCGTCTCGGTGTGTTTCTCCTTGGGTTTATCCTGTATGGGACTTGCTGTGCTTCCTGGACTTGGGTGGCTCTTTCCTTCCCCATGTTAGGGAAGTTTTCCATTATAATCTCTTCACATATTTTCTCTGGTCTTTTCTCTCTCTCTTCTCCTCCTGGGACCCCTATAATGCAAATGTTGTTACGTTTAATGTTGTCTCGGAGGTCTCTTAGGCTGTCTTCATTTCTTTTCATTCTTTTTTTCTTTATTCTGTTCTGCAGCAGTGAATTTCACCATTTTGTCTTCCAGGTTACTTATCTGTTTTTCTGCCTCGGTTATTCTGCTCTTGATTCCTTGTAGTATAGTTTTCATTTCAGTTATTGTATTGTTCATCTCTGTTTGTTTGTTCTTTAATTCTTCTAGGTCTTTTTAAACATTTCTTGCATCTTCTTGATCTTTGCCTCCATTCTTTTTCCAATGTCCTGAATCATCTTCACTATCATTATTCTGAATTCTTTTGTCTATCTCCACTTTATTTAGTTGTTTTTCTGTGCTTTTATCTTGTTCCTTCATCTGGTACATAGCCTTCTGGCTTTTTATCTTGTCTATCTTTCTGTGAATGTGTTTGTAGGATTGTAGTTCTTGCTTCTCTAAAGATCTTCTTATCATGACTTTTTCCCTACAGTCTCCCTCCAGTTTGCTATTACTGTCTTTCCAACCAAAAGTAAAAGGTAATAGGGAGCCTCCTCTTCTTAGGAAGTCATGGATCACTTAACAGATTTCGTTAAGAGCCTGAGGAGACCATTGAGTATTATGCATGACTCAAAGCATGTGCAATACACCTCAGGAAGTATTGTAAATGCCTAGGGAGCAATTTTAAGAGGTAGACAGGGGTTTTGGAGAGGACAGAAAGAAATAATCAATAGCTATTATTTTAGACATAGAGATATCATAATGATTAAAATTACAAAATTGCCTACATACTCTAATTAGAGATACATTTCTTTATGTGTAATGTAAAGCTTCTGGACCCACATGGCATAGTGATAATGTACCTTTCCAAATGCAATATAGTTTTCTAAATATCTCTCCAAATTGTAACCCCAATTCTTCTATAGGATACTGTTTGGAGTTGGAGTTGAGGATCTACAGTCCCTCTACAAGAATTATCAGAAATAATTTGATAGGATTTATGACATTCTTTACATGGCTCATGAGTCCAGTGTCTAAGTGAGATACTAATAAGAGGATCTGCCCAAGTCAAAATACTAATAGTGCCATGCTAAAAATCCACATTGACAGTTTCAAGCAAGATAATCATTCCACTTTTATGTTTCTTACCCTTTGCATTTCTGAATCTGAATTTCCTATTCTTTTACCTCTATGATATGATCATCTGTGCTGAAATAATTTCATTATTTATATTTTCCTGTGATGGCAAAGGCATGGAGGAAAATGGTACTCAACATGCTTTAAAGACCTTGAGTCAGAGTATAGGAAAAGATAATGGTAGATATTGAGTATTATAATGCTGATTAATGTAAAAAAAATGTTTCCAAGGAGTACTTCTGAAAGGTAATGTCAACTTTAGCAATTTGTTTGAGTTTTATACTCTAGTGTTTTGTAAGATGGAAGCATCCTCCTTAATTTATACTATTTTTACAAGTCATCATTACACCTGGATATGAGAAACTATCATAAACCCTCTTCATAAATAATCATGAAGATTAGGAAACTTCTTTGTGTAATTTTCCCAAGTTCATTAGCACTTGTCTTTTTTTTAAAAAAAAGGTCTATTTCTATTTTAAGAAAGAACAAATATCACTATACATAGAAAGATTTTAGACTACTGTTTGACATGACCAACAATAGCTCTATAAGTTTATGTCTTCATTACACATTGTTGAATTCAAATAAAAAAAGTTTGTATTTATGACTTAAAAAATAGAAAAGAAATGTCAGTGACCATGGGGAGAAATTTGAATCTTTGTACATTGCTGATGAGAAGGTAAATTGTTTAGCCATTGTGGAAAGCAGTTTGGCAGTTCCTCAAAAAGTTAAACACAGAATTACTTTATGATCCAGCAATTTCACCCCTAGGTATATACTGAAAAGGATTGGAAAGAGTTAACAACAACAACAAAAAACGGATACCAAATGTTCATAGCAGCATTATTCACAATAGCCAGAAGGTAGAAACAGCCCAAATGTCTATGGACAGTTGACTGGATAAACAAATATTGGTATATACATACAATGAAATATTTTCAGTAACAAAAAGGAATGAAGTACTGATACACGATGTAACATGGATGAACTTCAAAAACATTATACTAGGTGAAGGAAGACAGACATGAAAGGTCACATACTGTATGATTCCATTTATATGAAATATCCCAAATAGGTAGATCCATGAGAAAGAAAGCAGATGGGTGGTTAACAGGAGCTGATGGGGGAGAGGGAATGTAAGAGTAACTACTTAATAAGTACGGAATTTAATTCTGGAGTAATGGAAATGCTTTGGGAATAGATAGGGGTTATAGTTGCACAGCATTGTGAATGTACTAAATGTCACTGAATTGTTCATTTAATGGTAAATTTTACATCATGTGAATTTTATCTCAATGAAAAATTTGTGTTTATTAAAAACTAAGTTCAAGATTTAGGAGATTTTCTCATCATATTTTATTGTGTTCAGTTTTATTTTCACTTCATAGAGTTAATCTTAAATTTCTGCATCACAAAGGAAAATGACAAGGCAAGGTTTCTAATTCCAACTTTAGGAATTTCCACCATAGGTGTGCCTTATTTCAAACCATATACAGTAATTAAAACAGACATTGGAAAACAGATTACTGGGGGTTTACTCACTTTCCAACATATTTTTTAAACTTTAAATTTTACTTGCTCAGAGTAATTTAAAATATAGGACTGCTCCATTAGTTAAAGTTGGAAGTTACTTTTTTAAATGTAATTTACAGACATCTCCACAGACATTTCAAGGACATCTCTTTGCCAGCAAAATTTCACAACAGTCTCCAAAAATTTAATTGTTTATCATCCAACTGGAGAAATAGTTTACCTGACTTACTTGGCTCTATCCACTGTTGTAGGAAGACACACTTGGGCACCATCCACTGGTGATTTGTAGCCAAGTGGAATATTATGACAATAAGCACAGCAGATTCCTTATGTACCACTCATTTTGTTGCTCTTTTATTGGCAGAAAATATCTTGAGGTTACCCCTGCACCAGTGCATACTATTATAGCTGGTTCCTATTAAATGTAAAAATCTGGTTCTCTTTTTGGGATATTTCTTCCTGAGGTCAAAATCTTTGGTAATGAAACTGGCCTGGGACATAGGGACAAGTATAGATAGTTTCCCTTAAGTATCTTATTTCTAATACAAACATATGATTGAATCCTTTATGTCTTTCATTTTAATCCTTCCATTTGGTAGATATTTGATAGAATGAGAATATTTGCTATTGGTGGCCTCATTAAATGGAATTTAATTTGTCAAGGAATAAATATTTTCTTCCTTTCACTTGATTTTAACCTCTGAGGCTGTAGAAATCCTTAGCTAAACATTTCAGGATGTTTTAAAAGATTGAAAGTAATATATATATATATATATATATATATATATATATATGTATTTTTATATATCTTATGCTTATGTCACTTTTCCTCATCACAATGTTTCCTTTCCACATTACTAGAGTGCATACCCACTGACTACTAGAAAATGCTACCTAATGTTGCTACCACAGAAGTGTACATCATTTAAATAATAAAATAAGGACACGCTTTATTAATAATGATTATAGATTTATGCCCTTTCACTCAGGAAAGAAATCACTTTGTATATTTTATTTGTACAAACATGTACACTCAACAAAAGCCTCATCTTTCAATCTACTTCGGTTATAACTCAGTTTCTTAATATGATACTATTTCAATAGGACTATATGCTAATTTTTAAGTCATAAATTCACCGTAATTTTCAAATAGTAGCAGCAAATTACACATAAATAGGAAGTGCAAAATCATAACCAAAATCTATTTAAATTTTAGATAACAAACATTGCCTTGGAAATCCAAAGAACAGAACAGAAATATACTTAAGCTACTCCAACATTTTAGCCCCTTTTACACATAGCAATTCAAGAACCATGCAGACTAAGATATGCAGATCTGAAGATCAGAATAAACCAGAAACTGAACATAACAGTGTGATATTGCTTTTACATTTAAGCACTTGAACATAGAAGTATGGCATGGCAGTAATAATGCACAACAGTTTAATCATCTCTCTCCTGGCATATTCAGATCAGATCAGGACTTTATTATAGAGTATTAATTTTTATTATAGACTCCACATGTTTCTGATCTTGAAGAAGTGAGCGAATCTGAGATAATTAAAATATATTGGGGAAAATGGGAAAATTTATATAATCTAGTTGGAAATGAGAAAGATGAAACACGTCAACCAGTTTTATTTTAATTTCTTAATTTATAGTGTCTACTATAGTTAAGACACTGTTCTCCTCGGCTAGGTCCAATCATGAACTCGTTGCACTTCCTTCGAGGAGATTAGTCTTTTCTGTGCGTGTGCGTGCACGCAAGTGTGTGTGCATGCTTGCACAAGGAGGAATGACAGATATAAAAAGTAACAGTAGTACAAGATGGAATTACATTTTAAGGAGATTTGGAGGAATCAGTTACAGCTGGTTGAAGAAAACTTTTTTGGAAGGGTAAGATTTGCATTTGGTAAGTGACATTTAAAGAGAAGTGGGTGTGGAAGGCAGAACCTGTCTGTCCTGTTCACTGCTGTAACCCAAATGATAAGTCCCTGGAACAGAAAAGTGCTCAAAACACAGTTGTTTAATAAAAGAACAGTAGGCAAAAATAGGAGTATGGTCAGGAGGATAGATATTGTAGGTGCAAGGAAAAAACTAAGACAGGCAATAGAGGATAAAAGAAGAATTTGGGGAAACTGGTCCATCCATTTTTTCTGAGATTTTATGGGTGTATCATAACAATGGACACTAACATTTGTTGAGCACCTGATTTCCCAGGTTTTGTATATTATTGCTAAACTTCATTTTATAGATTAGGAAACTGGGGGTTGTTACTCAAGTTTAAAACTTGTTAAGGTCTAGGCTCTATTTCTGGTCAGGTGAACTTCTGTCAGACCAAGCACTCCAAAGTTAACAAATACAAACTCAGAACAATATGTGAAAAGCGAACTAACATATATACAGCATAAATAAAAGCAGGATCAGTTGTTGACACTTAGAAAAAGGAAAGAGACTGGGTAAGTTCCTATTATTATATTCAGATATTTAGGAAGTAAAAAAAAAGAGCATGGAAATGGTGAATATATGGGGACATATACAAGTCAATGTTTTCCCTTTAAGTTCTTTAAAATATATATGACTAAAGTAAAAATTGTAATATTGTATTGTGGGGTTTGTAAAGTCTATAGATGTGATTCATATGATAGCTTCAAGAGTAAAGGACCTATATAGTAGCAAGGTTTCTTTTTTGTTGTTGTTTGTTTGTTTGTTTTTATAAATTGATTTATTTATTTGTTTTTGGCTGCGTTGGGTCTTCGTTTCTGCGTGCGGGCTTTCTCTAGTTGCAGCAAGCAGCGGCTACTCTTCGTTGCAGTCCGCGGGCTTCTCATTGTGGTGGCTTCTCTTTTTGTTGAGCACATGCTCTAGGCAAGCAGGCTTCAGTAGTTGTAGCACGCGGGCTTAGTAGTTGTGGCTCTTGGGGCTCTAGATCACAGGCTCAGTAGTTGTGGTGCACAGGCTTAGTTGCTCCGCGACATATGTGATCTTCCTGGACCAGGGCTCGAATCCACGTCCCCTGCATTGGCAGGCAGATTCTTAACCACTGTGCCACCAGGGAAGTCCCAGCAGCAAGGTTTCTAAATTTCACATGCATTAATATAATATTTTTGTGTGTGATATTCCTAACTTATTAAAATCAAACTTTTATTTTTAGATATTTGTAGATTCACATGCAGTTGCTAAGAAATAATTCAGAGATCATGCACACTTTATTCACTTCTCCCAAAGATAACATCTAACAGAAATCCAATGCATTATCATAAGCAGGGTGACTCCTTATATTTTCCTTTTATAGCCATTTCTCCACCTCCATCCCCTCCTTAACTCCTGGCAACCATTAATCTGTTCTTCATTTCTCAAATTTTGTCATGTCAAGAATGTTTACAAGTGAAATCATATGGTATGTAATATTTAGGGATTGGCTTTTTTACGCAGTATTCTTTAGAGTTTCATGCAGAATGTTGTGTGTATCACTAGTTTGATCCTTTTTATTGCTAAGCAGTAGTCAGTGGCATGGATGTACCACAGTTTATTTAACCATTCACCTGCTGCAGGGCATCTGGGTTGTTTCCAGTTTGGGTCTATTACAAATAAAGCTAGAATAATCATTCATGTACAGGTTTTGAGTGATCATAAATCTTCAATTCTCAGAGATAAATGCCCAGGATTGCAATTGCTAAGTTATATAGTAGTTAGAGATTTAGTTTTTCTTTTCTTTTTTTTTTTTGAAAAATGGAGACTTTTAAAAAAAATAATTAATTAATTAATTAATTTTTGCTGTGTTGGGTCTTCGTTTCTGTGGGAGGGCTTTCTCTAATTGTGGCAAGCGGGGGCCACTCTTCATCGTGATGAGCGGGCCTCTCACTATCACGGCCTCTCTTGTTGCGGAGCACAGGCTCCAGACGCGCAGGCTCAGTAGTTGTGGCTCACGGGCCCAGTTGCTCCGCGGCATGTGGGATCTTCCAAGACCAGGGCACGAACCCGTGTCCCCTGCATTAGCAGGAAGATTCTCAACCACTGTGCCACCAGGGAAGCCACAAGATTTAGTTTTTAAAGAAACTGCCAAACTGGTTTCCAGAGTGGCTGTATAATGTAACAGTCCCACCAGAAATGAATGAGTGATCCAGTTTTTCCACATCCTTCCCAGCATTTGGTGTTGTCACTGCTTTTTATTTCAGCCATTTTCATAGGTATGTACTAATAAATCATGGTGGTTATAATTTCCTTTTCCCTAGTAGCTAGTGATACTGAACATTTTTTCATGTTCATGTTTGCATATCTGCATATCCTCTTGTATGGTGAAATGTCTCTTCATGTCTTTTGCATACTTTCTAATTTGATTTTTTTGGTCTTTTACTGTTGTTTTAAAAGTATATCTATTCCATCTTCCTGGAAGTGAAAGCCTTCAATATTTTAAAACATCATTGTGTACTAAACTGCACATGTTTAAAGCACACAGTTTTTTAAAGATTTTTTTGATGTGGACCATTTTTAAAGTCTTTATTGAATTTGTTACAATCTTGCTTCTGTTCTATGTTTTGGTTTTTTGGCCGCGAGGCATGTGGGATCTTAGCTCCCCAACCCGCATCCCATGCATTAAGGTGAAATCTTAACCACTGGACTCCCAGGGACGTCCCTAAATCATACAGTTTTTATTGACATATACACCTATTAAATTGACAAACCGATCTTAAAAGTTATATGGACAAGGCAAGGATGTAAAATAGCTAAAACAATTTTGAAAAATAACAGTTGGTGGACTTCCTGTCTTCAAGACTGAATACAAAGATTTAGTACTAAAAATTCAGTTGTCAACATTTTTTGGTATTAAAATAAGGAATAACAGATAGTTTGATGGAACAGGAGAGAGCTTCTAGAAATACAGTCATGCTTATATAGTCTTTCCATTTCTCTACAATAATAACACAGCAATCTAATTGGAAAAGGAAAGTCTTTTCAATCAGTTGTGCTGACCAACTGATAGCCCCAAGGAAAATAGTAAACTTTAACTTCTACTTTACACTATACTTAGAAATTGATTCCAGGTGGATCATAGAATGCTATGAAATAATGAAAACCAAAGGAAACCAGGAAAAACTATTCTGTGTAGGATATTTATGGAAGATTCTCTCAGTAGCTCCAGTGAAAGGTAACAAGGAATTGAACAGAGGGAGAACATCTGAGCATCTTCATAGGGTGGGTGGATGGAGAGGATTCCACAACTGGCTGTGGGAGCTAAGGAAGTGAAAGTTGTCAATAACTTTGCCACTGGGTAGCAAAGGAATTGTGAACATCTCAACAGAAATAAAGAATGAAAAAATAGGAATGAAAAGCATGTGTTCCTGCTGGATAGGTTATAAACACCTGAAATGTTCAGAAGGGTTGTGACCAATATTTTTCCTCGTAACCACTGAAGAAAAATGCACCAATGTTACAATAGATGCAGGGGCAGTGGAGAGCAGGAATGGCTAACCTCTGTGGAGTGTTGCTTGACTAGTTAATGAATAGTTGAGGGGCTGTGGGACTCTCTTCTTTCACCAATGAGATAAGATGTGGGTTGGGTATGAGTGATTGCTAACAACTGGCAAATTTTAGTTAAGTCACCTTTCAGTGAACCAAGTTAGTTATTCTGTGCATCTGTTTCTTATGGGTCATCAGGTAGACAAATCAATAAGGTTAATGAATTAATAATTTTTGAAGGAATTTTTTAGTTTTCTAAACATCAATCCTCACCTTGGGTTGGTGAAAGCATGATTGTTCAGTTAGAATGCTTCTGCTCAGTGTATTGCGTTCTGTAGTTTATAGAATTTCACATCCATTGTTAAAGGACAAATCTCATGTATCCAATATAGATATCAGCAACACACAAGTATTTAATTATTAACATGGGCAGACTAAAGGAAAATACATTTCTATCACAAGCATTTAAAATATTTATTAAATGTTCTGAATTTATATATTCCAAAGGAAAATGTGGATTCATTTCATATAAAATATCCAAACCCACTCTTTTATAATACATAACTGAAAATATATTTGTCATTTTACTACCTAATTAAATTTTGTTTGCTAATATATTTCCTATATAGGAAAGATAACTGTTTCATGAGATAATGATATTTCACTTTCATTAATTTAAAATTACAGATATTTTCAGATATTTAAACTTAATGTTAAGTGATTTCTTTTGAATTCTGAAAGTGAATTTCATCCTTAGATTATTTTCCATTGTCTCCTTTTTTATTTCCCTTTCCTCATTTAATTTGTGCTATTAGATTGATGATCCTTGCACGACATTATGTTTGTGTAGTATCACAAAAGAGCCTAATAAAATATCTTAAATATAAGAGAAAAAGTAAATTAATGAATGAATGATGCTTGAAACCCATATCAAGCATTATGACTTTATAATAGACATATCTGGGACAATGTATTAATACTATTATTATTTTTAAACAATTTTTTGTTATTAAATTTTTAATTTATTTAACTAATGTGGGACTTAAGAAGCAATGTGTGAGAAAATAATGCTTTTTAATGATACATCACTTAATATGTGATTACTGTTTTCTATTATTTAATCCAAGAAGAAATAGAAAGCTGCTTATACAAAGGACAAATTTTCCTAAGCCTTTTTGTTCCAATTTCAAATCATCTCGACCATAGTCTTTCTTGTAGAAAAAAAAAAATCGCCTATTTAGAGAGTCTAATCATTTTTCTTTTTATTCTTATATTTTAAATTTCTGCTAGATATTTCCATGTGTATCCTGCTAATACTTGATACTCTTGGTCACCTGGAATATAACATATCAAATCTAATTTTATTATTTTCTATTTCAAGAAGACATAACATTACAATTTCCCCAACTTCCTAAATTTTATCTGTGACATTAATATTCTCAGCTAGATCATAAATGTAATAAAGAACGTTTCCTTAAAAAGGAAAAGCATTTACACTCTGCATGTGCTTTTACACTTCTTTCTACATTTCTGCTGACACATTCTAAAACCTCAATAGTACCCACAGATTCAAATTAAATTTAGGACCCAAATCTCAAAAGTAAAATTTTCTAAACTTTTTTTCCTGTATGCTCTATATCCAACCAATTTCAACATTAGGATAGTCTACTTCTCCCAATTTTTCTATGAAGAACAACTACCAACTATGGTGTGAACTGTGTGCTACACACTTTGCTTACACCCAGCATCACCCAACTCATTTAATCTCCATGCCTGCTTGGATCCAGATCCATTTCAGACATTGGGAATTGGCTGCCAATCAATTCTAGTCACTATCGGTTCTTCAAATCCCCACACCATCCATGAAATACATCGGTTTTATTAATCCCATCTTAAGAAGAGGATCCTGAGACTTAGAGGTCAAGAGACTTACTGAATACCACACCACTAGTGATAATGGGAAGCAAGAACTAAGGCATGTTTAACTCCAAAGTGTCAACACAATCATTTGTATTTCCATAAGCACAACCCTATTTTAGCCGTCATCATTTTTAACTTCACCATTTTAAATAAATCTCTGGGTTTCTAACCTCTGGTCTGTCTTCGATATTCTACACAAAGTAACCAAACTAATATTCTTTATTTTTTTAAAAAAATCTCTGTCCAAGTATATAGAGTGATTTCTTATTAACTGTGGAATAAAATCAAAATTATTTCCCTCTTCTGTGTGGCTAACTCAAGGGGAGGTTTCCAGTGACAAGAAGAGACAAATCATAATAAGCTTTAAACAGTAAGAGAAGGGTTGTAGAAAAAGATTTAAATTGAGGAGGCTAAATTTGTACTGGGCATTTGGATTATACATGTCCTTTTGAAAGCTGAATATATATATATATATATATATATATATATATATATTCTCAGTCAGCTCAAGTTACCATAACAAAATACCATAGATTGGGTGCCTTAAACAACAGGAATTTATTTCTCATATTTCCAGAGACCAAGAAGTCCAAGGTCAAGATAGCAACTGATTTGGTATCCAGATGAGCACTCTTTCCTTGCTTGCAGATGGCCACCTTCTCACTGTGTTTTCACAAGGTGGAGAGACAGCAAGCTCTGGTGTCTCTTCTTCTTCTTATAAAAACACTAATTTCATCGTGAGGGCTCCACTTTCATGGCCTCATCTAAATCTAATTATCTCCTAAAGGTCCCACCTGTAAATACCACCACATTGAGGGTGAGGGCTTCAGCATATGAATTGGTGGGACACAAATTTATATATATATAAATTTAATAGGATATCTGCTATATATATATATATATACATATATATATATACATATATATATATATATGGAAAGACACCAGAAGAGATAGAGATTCTGCAGTGCCGTTTGTAGATATTACTTTAATAAGAAGAATGCATAAATTCAAGAACATAAAAAATTCTATTACTAGTGAAAAAATAGTTTTATAAAAGTCAACTATTATTTCAAATCCCTTCTTTATGCCATGCATTGTTCTAGATTTATTCAAACATGGTGATATCTCCATTTTTTGAAATGGGGAAATAAATAGAAAAATAAATGTCAGTTACCCAAAGTTACACAGCTAGAAGGTTGCATTTCTGTTTTAACTAGTGTTCTGACTCCATATTCAGCGTTCATTCTACTATGGAAGATAGTAGAATACCACACAGAAGGATCACTGGATTGCAAAGAGATGATGAAATCTAGAAAGGGTGGCAGTTTTCACATTTGAAGAATAGACCCAACTTTATTTGAGGCTCATGTCCACTTAGAAAATGAAACTATAAGATATTAAAAACTGGAGCATATTTTGGCAGCCAGGTTTCCTTTGGCAAAACTGGATTCAATTTGGTTTGGACCTTCATACATAGCATATACTTAGTAAGTGAGTGATAATTAATCAGAGACTCCTTCAGATGAGACTTATCAAGAAAAATAATTTACAGAAAGACGACTCACTCAGCTTTTTCACAGAAAGCTAAGCAAGGGTATCACAAACCTTAAATTAATATGATTTTAGAGATAATTTGCATTTCAGTGCGTAAAGAATTTTTTATACATTCTATAATAAACCAACATATATTTTTTTTTAAATTTTGATCTCAGGGAGTATAAGGAAGAGGAAGCAGACAAAAGTCGAAAATGTGTAAGTCAATAAAGTATTATTAAGATAAATAAATAAATAAATAAAACATACCTTCATTATCATCACTTTTGAAAGAATCAGTTTTTCAAATACTTTGTAAATAATTAAAACGCAATTTATTTTAATAGGATATCTGCTATCATGTATAAATGATGATAAAACAGTGATGTTAATAATAATAATGCATTACCCAAGAAGAAAAATTATAGTGTTCACCATAAATTTTTGTATATATCACCATCAGGAAACTTTGGTATGACCTAACTAAAATTTCAATGTTTAATTTTTGTTTAAATGTCTGAATCCCAACTTTCCATTTTGGAAGAATATTTTTTTATATTGAAGGTTATTTTACCTTTGAAGAGCATTTTTGGTTAATATTTCTTAAAGAAATATGACATAAATATATTTCACAGGTTCTAAATTACACACTGTATGTGTACTTTCTGTATATATGGATTTATATGCTTGTATTTTTAATATTATAGTCACCCATGATCATGTTTCAATTTATTACAGCCTCATTTACTGAACTACAAATCTTTATCTCCACTTCTGCTTTATTGTCTTCTTATTGTTAAACCTGAAATAGAGGGTAATTAATTTCACACTTGCCATATAAAACAGCACAATGACCTTGAAATTCAGATAACAAATGGGCCACTTTTTCTATTGAGACTTTTTTACTACTGCCCCATGTTCCTCAAGGCATTACAATACACAGAGCTTTGTTTCATTCACGTAAAACTTAGACCTTGACATTCAATTCTGTATCCTCCTGGCTTTTCTACAAAAAGTATTTTATCTTAACTCCCCTTAATGAACATGATAACTTATATTGTTATGCCCCAAACACTTGAATATTTAAACACTAAAAAAAAACCAAACAAACAATTTTTCACATAAATCTCTGTTGCAGGAAATTCTACTTATACTAGGTGTGGAAGTATCTGAAGTTTAAAGCCATATTACTCATTGTAAACTTTGTAGGGAGATGATATAAACCATCATGATTATGAAGGATTTATTTTAGAATAATTATCTTGTTTAAGTTAAAAAGATGCTTGAAAGGTTTTGATTGTGTTGCTAGCTTAATAATTATAGCCTGAACCTGAAGCAGGGAGCTTTCTGAAACTGAGTCCATGTAGATGATATTATAACTAGTTGACTGGGTCAATTCTTTTAAGCAACTGGTCATAAAATAAAAAATAAATAAATAAAATAAACAACCAGATCAAATCAGATTTTTGGCAGTGTATAGCAAACTAACTGGCTGAACATCTTACTCTTAAGTGGAAATTTTTTGTAGACATAGCCTCAAGCATATATACAAGGCACAGCTTGCTTTATTTTTGTTTTGACTCGAAGTTCTGGTCTAAGATTTCCACAGCCTTTGTCTTGAATAGTTATACTGGATCACTTCTCACAGAGACTTGTAACCTTAACTATGTCTAAAGCACAACATTTTATTTTCTTAAAGAAAATTATGACCTTTATGAGGTACAGTCATAAAGTAATGAGATATTCCTTATACTTCTTTTAAATTGGCAGTCAAGGTAATTTTAAAACAGAAGTTCCTAAGAACATTTTGAAAAATAGGAGCTTTGTTGGAAAAAAAACACTCAACATCTGGATACAACCATCTTGAAGGACAATGCTTATTTTGTTATAGAAATTCTGACATACCCTGTTGCAAAAAAAAAAAAAAAAAACCCAAACCAAGAAACAGAACAATATGAAATCAATCACATATCTTTAATTTCCCCTGCTTATATCAATTGTTGTGGAGTTATAGAAAATTGTAGATAAAGTGTTTCCCTGCAAGCTGCTTTGATTAAATTGTTTTGGGGAACTTGGCTTGTTAATTATAGTTTAGGACACTTGTGATATAAAACTGCTATAAGCGAGAGAGATAATAAAATAAGTTAGTTGAAGAGACTGAGCAAAAAGATGAGGAAAAGATCCAGGAGGACCTTGTTCCTCAAGTTTGACTCTAGCCTCAGTTTATGAGGTAAGGTTATAATGTGGATATTCAAGGGACCTATAGGACCTAGTCCAGCTTCTGAGGGTAGGAGAAAAAGGATATGTTGTGGGCAGAAGAACTACTGAGAAACAGAAGAGGGCATAGAGCAGTCCCCGGAGTTCCCAGGGACAGGCTACTGGGGGAGTGTGACCAGCACAGTAGTTAATGTGGACTTGAGCTTTTAACTCTGTTGTAACTTGTGATTATGGTTTATCTGTCAAATTCATTTCAAATGTTTTGCCCTTTTTCTTTTTCTTTAAATCAGAGAAAAAGAGAAAAAATAGAGAAGGATAGCTGAATTTTTCACCCAGGACTCAATATCAAAGTACCGGGGCATGGGGAAAAAAGCTTCAATAATATCAGTCTGACATCTCCTAATCCACTCACTATTAGAACCAATTCAATCTTCTTTACTTGAAATGAGTATTCCTCTACTAAATCAGAGGGTTTTCCTATTTCTTCCAACTGTCCCTTATTCCTGAACACTTCATAAGGTAAGAAAACCTCATGAGCTTACTTGCTTTGTTGACTATTGACTTTTTGCTTGTGTGTGAGTTTGGGAAGGTTGTGGAATTAGGGGAAAAGGTATAATTTAAAGATAGCTGAATGATTTCCTGACACAATGCACACAAGTTTCACTAGAATCTCCACTGTGTACTAATTTTAAAAGTTTCCTTCTTTTTGAATCTGTATTCAAATCACATCATAAGTGAATGCAGAAGAGGTCATCCCAGACACCGGGACTCAGTTTCTGTAGGATGAAGTCATGTTCAGCTTAGCTATTTAGCAAATAGCTATTCATTAAACCTCAGATCTTTATTATTTTTATTTTTTCAGCAAGTTGTTCAGTTGACACATTAGCTAGGACTTGAGACTTTTCTTGGAGAAACTGTACTAAAACTCTTCTTGGAGTGATGGGTGTGATCCCACCCCTGCCCCTAGGATCATATAGAATCACAACATACGGCTATATTGCCTTTGGTCTTGCTGAGTTCCTAGATAAGAGGGGCAGAGGAATTGAGCTAAAGTTGAAACACTTGACACACAGAAAACCAAAGGCTGAGGGGCTGTCAGAGAAGGGCATCAAGGGACTACTAGTGGCAGCATAGAAATAGCTTGTAAAACGAAATATGAACACAAGATTTAATTGGTGCTTTCACTGTGGGGGGGTCGGATTAGAACAATCTCCTCCTATTTTCATAAAATAGTAAGTAGGCCAGACCTAGGTGAATCTGAACCCAAACACTGAGGAAAATCCATAACATTGAGGTTCTGTGGAAATGAATTTACTATGAGTTATTCTAGTTTTATAATTTTGACATGACTTTTTCTTTTAACTCAAAAAAAATTATTTAAAGAACACAGTAAAGATCACGTATTTGAATTCTAGAATCCAGGTTTTCTCTGAGAAGCATGTTGTAGTTTGACACGCAAGGATATGCTCTTTGAGTGTTACTGGATTCAAGTGGATATTATTGAACTAATCTTTTTTTTTTTTTTTTTTTTTGCAGTATGCGGGCCTCTCACTATTGTGGCCTCTCCCGTTGCGGAGCACAGGCTCCAGATGCGCAGGCTCAGTGGCCATGGCTCACGGGCCTAGCCGCTCCGCAGCATGTGGGATCTTCCCGTACCGGGGCACGAACCTGTGTCCCCTGCATCGGCAGGCGGACTCTCAACCACTGCATCACCAGGGAAGCCCTTGACCTAATCTTTTGAACGGTGGTCCTTGTTGCTGAGCAACTCATATTTTCAACAGCCA
Source organism: Phocoena sinus (assembly GCF_008692025.1). Lineage (NCBI taxonomy): Eukaryota > Metazoa > Chordata > Mammalia > Artiodactyla > Phocoenidae > Phocoena > Phocoena sinus. The sequence continues at coordinate 31,275,954 of NC_045779.1, read as the reverse complement.
AGTAAAATGATCACTCCACTTTCTCTCCCTTCACAGAAAGTGAAGCCTGGATAACCCATAGATAATTATTCAAGAGAAAACTAGAAAGTGTATTTATTATACATCCACATGGATAATATTACATCTCTTTTTTGAAGCATAATTAAAATGTTTGGAACATACATACATGATGCTGATTTTACATGGAAATTTTCTTATTGTACCACATTTTTTTTTCACTAATTGATGGTGTTTGAGGAAATGATTACAGCACAGATTACAGTGTTTTAAGCATATATTAGAGGTTAAACTATTAAATAATACAGGTCTAAAGTGTCCAACAATGATCATCTAACAGGCTTAACATTGTTAAATTTAGCATGGCTAGTTATATGCAACTCGATCTTACAGATTGCTACATGTCAAGTTAAGAAATATATTATGTTCCAATTTATAAAAGGACCTACCTGTTGAGTAGTATACTGATAAAAGTAAAATAAAGTGTTAAAAGGTCCTAGTGGTATCCTAGCAACTTATTTAGGATCTTGGAAACAAGGGCCTCTGCACTGAATCAATTCCAGGAATTTGTAGCACTAGCCAGTGTTGAGATGGGGAAACTGCCAAGCCAGGGAAGAGAATGATAATTATTATCTTCCAGGTGGTGTTTGTTATTAGTGAGTTAACTTCTTCCATTTTGTTTCCTCCAATGAACAGAAGATTACTAGAGTTTTGGTTAGTGCTGTTTCTCCACAGAAAAGTCCATTTCCACCCAAAATTAACAAACATTTGACAAATGTATAGTGAATATATACTACAAATCCTGAATAGTTACATAAGTTATACTGTTTAAACCTATTCACAAACTTTTTAAATAGCTAATGTCGACCAAGGAATAAGACCAGTGCTGTAAGGCAACAAAAACATTTATTTGGGGTCTTAAGAATTGCAATTCAGGAGACACAGATCTGGGTAGCAGCCCAAATGTTCTCTGAGAAGGGTTGAAAACTGAAGGATTTTTAAAGGAAAAAGGAGGAAGCTTACATAAATTCTTTTGCAAGAATTATGATTGGTGCTGGCAGAGAAGAACCATTCTTGTCTATACATGATTGGTTGCTAAGGTTTTTACTATGCAAAAGTTCACTGTGTAAGTGTTCTTTCAGGATGTTGTGGCCCAGTTCAAAGTTCATGCTCCATCTAGGTGGAGAAGTGCCAAGGCCCCACTTCCCCAGTGGCCTCCTGGCTCCATTTTAGTGTTCTGTTGACATTACAGACTCCATTTAATCATTCCTTCACACTATTATTACCCACATTTTATAGCTGAGGAAGCTGATGTTCACAAAGGTAAAATGATTTACCCTAAGTGGTATATCTAGTCACTTGCCTGACTGAGATTGGAACCCAGGTCTCTGGTGTGTGTTAGAGAAACACAGCTGCACAACTGCTACTGTAAGTAAAGACAAATATGTTGTTTGCAATATAAATCAGTTCTGTTCATCTATGGGTTTGCAGGTCCACACAGTGACACAGGAGAATTCTGGACTATTAACACACAGTTCTTTCTCCAGGTTAAAGGATGGGTGTGCTTTGCTCAAACTTAAATTCAGTTCTCAAGGAAAGCTTTTACTGTTACTCTGTTGCTTTCATATTTCTGGGTCTCTCTCTCTTTCTGTCTTTTTGGTTTAAACATATTTTTTCCAGACTCTTCTCTGATCTTCAAGTACTTCTAACCTACACAAACATCAACAAGATTCCTGGGCAGAAATGATCTCTCTTGAGCTTTTTTGTTGAAATGAATTGGTTTCAGCCTTTAATCTTTGAAAATAATGGTCAGTTGCCACAATTTCACACTTTTTACTTAAATGCACAGACTCTTTCTGTCTTGTAAAATCTGGTCTAGGGCAGCATGTACGGATAACCTACAAATCAAACCCCAGGATCTTGCATAGGAATAGTCTGTCTTTGTCTTCCAATTAGTCTCTGCATACCATCACATTTGTAATGGATTCACTCCAAGTTTTTGGCCAGAAATGATTTAAATTCTTGCCTGACTGACTTTCACTCAATACCCCTGAAATTGATAGAAGAGGCTCAGTGACTAACTCATGGTTGTTTGTTGTTTTCAAGACTAATTTGAAATGTACTACAGGAAAACTCACCTAAAGGTGTAAATTCTCATGAACAGATTTCAAAGAATTAAATATTTTTGAAAAATGATGCTTTTGCCTGATATATCCAACAAAGAAGTTTACCAGCTATCCCTTCCTCTTGGAGTTTATACTGTATCACAAGCCAATGCAATCTGTTTACAAAAAAACAGATGTGCTAATATCTTTTATTTCCCTACATTCCTTTCCCCAGAGTCTATTCTTTTGAAAAATAGTAAAATGGTACATGAAGCATTAATGCTTTCTCAGAATGCATCTTTAATATTTTTCCAATATAAGCTTATCAGAGAGAAGAGCAAAAAGCCCCAAATTATGCAAACCTTCCCACTGTGATTGAAAAATTTGGCTGCATATAAAAATTGTCACCAGTAATTGCAGAGTCAGAACAAATTGTGGCCTTAAGGAACTTGAACAGAAGGTCTAATGAACCTCAAGTCTCACAGAATGGTATAATGTGTGGCCATTAAGTTAAAAAAAAAATGTACAACTTGCCACCATGGAGCCACCAGAGCAGTTGGATTATGGGTAGAACATGACCTTGTAGACTGCATATGTTACCTCATATCATTACATAGTGAATTTAGAAATAAAAGCTGTTTATATAAAGTAGAAAAACTAAGCTCCGTGGTAGACATTTATTTGGTACTGGAGTCTCTTTGTGTATATACCTGAGATCACACGTGTATTTGCCCTACTTATTTTTAATTTAAATGACATTTTTTTCAAACAATTTTAAAATTTTGACTTCAACTTAACATTTTGCTTATTTACATGTCATGTGGTTGCTGGTGAGTCTGTTTCATAAACACTGAAAAGCAGCAAACACCAGATACAAACACACATAGTAGTTTCATCCCACACCCTGAAGTTCAGAACCTTTAGAGCTGTTGGATCTATGTTTATGCTCACATGAGAAAGTTGGTTTTGGATGCGGTGGAAATTTCTTCTTTATTTAACTAGACTAAGCACCAAGCAAAATAACATTTACGGACTGAACAGACTTGCAATGTGAAATTCCAGTGAACTTTCCACATAGGATTTTACTATCACAATGCTGGGATCTTCAAGAGAGTGAGCACGATATGGAACTGAGTCAGACCTCCCTTTGCAGATGCATCCTGCATTTTTGGAAAATAGTTGCCACGCACATTTCCATTGATTTTCACCTTTTCTACTTAGAAATAAGAGAGAAATGCCATGAAAAAATATTCGTTTTGAAGAGTGGATAGAAGAGATGTCTAAACTGAATACTATTTTTCATTGCCTAAATATGCCAGGTCTGAAAAGGTATAAATCACAGCCTAAGACCCAAGTTGAAAATAAAATGTAGTGAACACTGAATAGCAGTCTGAGCCTCCATATTAAATGTACTGTTACACTGACTGAGAAACTTATCTAAAAAATATTTTTGGTATCTTTTTAAGCTTGGATTCACTATGTTGAATAGAATTTTACAGTTAATCATAAGGTCAGCTATAGTTTCTATGTATCCTCAGTGAACAAAACCACTAACAGATGAAAAGACAAGAGATTAATGTTCATTACCGTAGAATATAGAAATTGGCAGTAATTTCTGGGAACTGAAATTCGAATTGTTTTTTAAAAAACCTAATTAGAATATCCTCTTGATTGTTAGTATGAGAAATGAAGAAGCAGTTTGTTGAAGGAAGGTTGTGTGTTGTCTGATGCAGTTTTGCTAGGATTTTTAGTATAACTCACATGAAGCAAAGGAATATTAAAGTATTGACTAAATATGAGTTTCAGCTGGAATAGCTATGTTATGCTTGATTCGATTCAAATCACATTCTTTCAAGGATTTAAATTCAAGTATGGTTTTGAAGTATTGATTCAACAAGCCTTTTGGAAATGACAACTTGTTGTGATTCTGGATTTTATTTTATTTTATAGATTTCTTTGCTGTTAGAATTTTCATAAAGTTGAAGTGTAGATGTTTACTGGAAGATAAAAGCTAGGACAAGAATGTCTATCCAGTAGTAGAATGTAGTCAGTTTTGCACAGAAATGGGTACATTATTTGCGGTGTTTTATCTTACAAAGATAATATACATTTTAAACAGATGATATCAAGGAAGTGTTCTATGCACTTTTTTTAAGTTTAGATTAGGGAGAAAAGCAGGAAATCATAAGGTCATAAGGTCTCTGTCTGATCAGAGAAAACAGGACAGAAATGATGAAAATTGAAGTGCATTCTCTTGTGATTTTTACCACGACCATTTTATATACGATTTTTCCATGTCTATGTTTCTTTAAAAAGGAAATTAAGGTATCCTCTTAAGAGTTGAAAGGATCATTTCAGTGAAAGAACTGTGAACCCCTGTAATATACTTAATGCTGCAAATCATCCCAATATCAGGAAACTCACTACTATATCAGGCTTCTATGTCATAATGTGGGCCCTAGTACACTATCCTCTTCCAATTCAGCCTCCACATAAGGCTATGCTCCTTCTAAGACATAAGCAGAATCATGTTATTTTCATCTTTTCTATTAAAAATAAGTTTTAAAAAAGCAACAATCCTGAAAAGTAATGTTTTTGGAAGATGAGTGGAAGACATATCTAATGTGAGTGCTATTTTTTCTTTGCATAGACCTGCCAGGTAACAATCACAGACTGTAAAGTGTGTCTGGTAAATTCCTACTTAACTGTCAAAGTCCAGTTCAAAATTCTTTAGTTTAACAGACTACAGTTTGTAGTGTGCTAACAAAATTTATTGTTTTTTTAATCTTTTAAATTTTTTATTTATTTTTGACATATAGTTGATTTACAATATTGTGTTAGTTTTAGGTGTACAGCAAAGTGATTCAGTTACATATATTTTTTCAAATTATTTTCCATTATAGGTTATTATAAGATATTGAATATAGTTCCCTGTACTGTAGAGTAAATCCTTGTTGCTTATCTATTTTATGTGCAGTAGTTTCTATCTGCTAATCCCATACTCCTAATTTATCCCCCTCTCCTTTCTCCTTCAGTAACCAAAGTTTGCTTTCCATATCTGTGAGTCTGTTTCTGTATATAGATTCATTTGTATTAATTTTTAGATTCCACATGTAAGTGATATCATGTGATATTTGTCTTTCTCTGCCTAACGTACTCCGCTTAGTATGATATTCTCTAGGTCCGTCCGTGTTGCTACAAATGGCAATATTTCATTCTTTTTTTTGGCTGAGTAATAGTCCATTATATATATTCCTTTATATATATATATATATATATATATATATATATATATATATATATAATCTCACATCTTCTTAGAACAATTGTCTGTTGATGGGCACCTGGATTGTTTCCACGTCTTGCCTATTGTAAATAGTGCTGCTATGAACATTGAGATGTGTGTATCTTTCCAAATTAGAGTTTTCATCTTTTCTGGGTATATATCCAGGGATGGGCTTCCTGGATCATATGGTAGCTCTAGTTTAGTTCTCTAAGGAACCTCCATACTATTTTCCATAGTGGCTGCACCAATTTACATTCCCACCAACAGTGTAGGAAGGTTCCCTTTCCTCCACACCCTCTCCAACATTTATTATTTATAGACTTTTTGAGGATAGCCATTCTGACAAGTGTGAGACAATATCCCATTGTGATTTTGATTTGAGTTTCTCTAGTAATTAGCAATGTTGAGCATCTTTTCATGTGCCTGTTGGCCATCTGTATGTCTTCCTTGGAGAGATGTCTATTTAAGTCTGCCAATTTTTTGATTGGGTGGTTTGCTTTTTATGTTGTTGTTGTTTTGTTTTTGGTTTTGTTTCTTCACACACACACACTGTATTTTATTTTTACAAGAGATAAATAAACTGACACCAAGCATTGTAAATGGATGACCACAACAAAAGCAACAATGATTGCAATTACCAAACACGAAACACATTAATACTATGTCATAATATTGACATTCAGTCCAGTAATCCTCCATTGTAACAGCTCCTTTACTTTGCAGTGAAAATTTGCTTTTATATTTTTTGCCTCTGAGTCCTTGTGGGACTTTTTTTTTTTATTCAAACAGAAAGTTACAAAAATTATAACCATCCTCATCAGTTCACTCAGTCCCATGTAATTATTTTTTTATCTTGATCTTTTGTTAGCATTTTAATTAATTCATCAGTTTTCCATTAGAGTTCTGAACATGCTTATTCATTCAGTTCAGCAGTATAGTCAGTTACCAGAAACCTGAACTTGTCAGAGTCTTTGCCATGAATTCCTAGAAGATGAAACCCTCTTATAGGGATATTTTTGCAAAAGCATCAGAGTACACCCAGAACTGTCTGTAAATGACAAAAGACTTAAAAATGATGATGGCTAAAGATTTGATGAAAGTTCATAATAATGCAATTGACAAGGAAATTTAGTTATTTCTGAGATATACATTTTAAAGTAATAATTAGAATTATGACTTATACATTATACCAGAATATGAGATTTTTAGAAATTTCATATAATATCTGAAACATTTATATTAACATATTTCCATACAAATAACACAAAGAAAGTTTAGTATTAGCTGTTTTATTTTTTTGTTTGTTTTTTTATACTGCAGGTTCTTATTAGTCATCAATTTTATATACATCAGTGTATACATGTCAATCCCAATCGCTCAATTCAGCATACCACCATCCTCACCCCACCGTGTTTTTCCCCCCTTGGTGTCCATACATTTGTTCTCCACATCTGTGTCTCAACTTCTGCCCTGCAAACCGGTTCATCTGTACCATTTTTATAGGTTCCACATACATGCATTAATATATGGTATTTGTTTTTCTCTTTCTGACTTACTTCAATCTGTATGACAGTCTCTAGATCCATCCACGTCTCAAAAAATGACTCAGCTTCGTTCCTTTTTATGGCTGAGTAATATTCCATTGTATATATGTACCACAATTGCTTTATCCATTTATCTGTCAATGGACATTTAGGTTGCTTCCATGACCTGGATATTGTAAATAGTGCTGCAATGAACATTGGGGTGCTGTGTCTTTTTGAATTATGGTTTTCTCTGGGTATATGCCCAGTAGTGGGATTGCTGGATCATATGGTAATTCTATTTTTAGTTTTTTAAGGAACCTTCATACTGTTCTCCATAGTGTCTGTATCAATTTAACTTCCCACCAACAGAGCAAGAGGGTTCCGTTTTCTTCACACCCTCTCCAGCATTTGTTTGTAGAGTTTCTGATGATGCCCATTCTAACTGGTGTGAGGTCATAACTCATTGTAGTTTTGATTTGCGTTTCTCTAATCATTAGTGATGTTGAGCAGCTTTTCATGTGCTTCTAGGCCATCTGTATGTCTTCTTTGGAGAAATGTCTATTTAGGTCTTCTGTGCCTTTTTGGATTGAGTTGTTTGTTTCTTTAATATTGAGCTGCATGAACTGCTTATATATTTTGGATATTAATCCTTTGTCCGTTGATTCATTTGCAAATACTTTATCCCATTCTGAGGGTTGTCTTTCCAACTTGTTTATGGTTTTCTCTGCTGTGCAAAAGCTTTGAAGTTTTATCAGGTACCATTTGCTTATTTTTGTTTTTATTTCCATTACTTTGTAGGTGGATCAAAAAAATCTTGCTGCTGGGCTCCCCTGGTGTTGCATTGGTTGAGAGTCCACCTGCTGATGCAGGGGACATTGGTTTGTGCCCCAGTCCGGGAGGATCCCACATGCCGCGGAGCGGCTGGGCCCTTGCGCCATGGCCACTGAGCCTGCGCGTCTGGAGCCTATGCTCCACAACGGGAGAGGCCACAACAGTGAGAGGCCCGTGTACCACAAAAAAAAAAAAAAAAAAAAAAAAAAAAAAAAGTTCTTACTGTGATTTATGTCAATGAGTGTTCTTACTATGTTTTCCTCTAAGAGTTTTATAGTGTCCAGTCTTACATTTAGGTCTCGAAGCCATTTTGAGTTTATTTTTGTGGGAGTGTTCTAATTTCATTCGTCTACATGTAGCTGTCCATTTTTCCCAGCACTAATTATTGAAGAGACTGTCTTTTCTCCATTTTATATCTTTGCCTCCTTTGTCATAGATTAGTTGACCATAGGTGTGTGGGTTTATCTCTGGGATTTCTATGTTGTTCCATTGATCTATGTTTCTGTTTTTGTGCCAGTACCATATTGTCTTGATTACTGTAGCTTTGTAGTATAGTCTGAAGTCAGGGAGTCTGATTCCGCCAGCTCTGTTTTTTTCACTCAAGACTGCTTTGGCTAATCGTGGACTTTTGTGTCTCCATACAAATTTTAAGATGATTTGTTCTAGGTCCGAAGAAAATGCCATTGGTAATTTGATAGGTATTGCATTGAATCTGTAGATTGCTTTGGGTAGTATAGTCATTTTCACAATATCGATTCTTCCAATCCAAGAACATGGTATATCTCTCCATCTGTTGGTATCATCTTTAATTTCTTTCATCAGTGTCTGATAATTTTCTGCATACAGGTCTTTTGTCTCCCTAGATAGATTTATTCCTAGGTATTTTATTCTTTTTGTTGCAATGGTAAATGAGAGTGTTTCCATAATTTCTCTTTCAGATTTTTCATCTTTAGTGTATAGGAATGCATGAGATTTCTGTACACTAATTTTGTATCCTGCTACTTTATCAAATTCATTGATTAGCTCTAGTAGTTTTCTGGTGGTATTTTTAGGATTCTCTATGCATAGTATCATGTCATCTGCAAATAGTGACAGTTTTGCTTCTTCTTTTCAATGTGTATTTCTTTTGTTTCTTTTACTTCTCTGATTGCTGTGGCTAGGACTTCCAAAATTATGTTGAAGAATAGTGGTGAGTGTGGACATCCTTTTCTCGTTCCTGATCTTAGAGGAAATGCTTTTAATTTTTCACCATTGAGAATGATGTTTGCTGTGGGTTTGTCGTATATGGCTTTTATTATGTTGAGGTAGGTTCCCTCTATGCCCACTTTCTAGAGAGTTTTTATCATAAATCTGTGTTGAATTTTTTCTAAAGCTTTTTCTACATCTATTGAGATGATCATTTTTTTTTTCTTCAGCTTGCTAATATGGTATATCACATTGATTGATTTGTGTATATTGAAGAATCCTTGCATTCCTGGGATAAATCCCTCTTGTTCATGGTGTATGATCCTTTTAATATGTTGTTGGATTCTGTTTGCTAGTATTTTGTTGAGAATATTTGCATCTATATTCATCAGTGATATGGGTCTATAATTTTCTTTTTTTGTAGTATTTTTGTCTGGTTTTGTTATCAGGGTGATGGTGGCCTCATAGAATGGGTTTGGGAGCGTTCCTTCCTCTACAACTTTTTGGAAGAGTTTGAGAAAGAAGGGTGTTGGCTCTTTTCTAAATATTTGATAGAATTCACCTGTGAAGCCATCTGGTTCTGGTCTTTTGTTTGTTGGAAGATGTTTAATCATAGTTTCAACTTAATTACTTGTGATTGGTCTGTTCATATTTTCTGTTTCTTCCTGGTTCAGTCTTGGAAGGTTATACCCTTCTAAGAATGTGTCCTATCTTCCAGGTTGTCCATTTTATTGGCATAGAGTTGCTTGTAGTAGTCTTTTAGGATGCTTTGTATTTCTGAGGTGTCTGTTATAACTTCTTTTTCATTTCTAATTTTATTGATTTGAGTCCTCTCCTTCTGTTTCTTGATGAGTCTAGCTAATGGTTTATCAATTTTGTTTATCTTCACAAAGAACCAGCTTTTAGTTTTATTGATCTTTGTTACTGTTTTCTTTGTTTCTATTTCATTTATTTCTACTCTGATCTTTATGATTTCTTTCCTTCTGTTAACTTTGGGTTTCATTTTTTCTTCTTCCTCTAGTTTCATTATGTGTAAGGTTAGATTGTTTACTTGAGATTTTTCTTGTTTCTTGAGATGGGCTTGTATAACTGTAAACTTCCCTCTTAGAACTGCTTTTGTTGCATCCCATAGGTTTTGGAGCATCATTTTTTCATTATCATTTGTCTGTAGGTTTTTTTTGATTTCCTCTTTGATTTCTTCAGTGATCTCTTGGTTATTTAGTAACATATTGTTTAGTCTCTATGTGTTTGGGTTTTTTACTTTTTTTTTTTTTTTTCCTGTAATTCATTTCTAATCTTATAGTGTTGTGGTCAGAAAAGATGCTTGATATGTTTTAAATTTTCTTATATTTACTGAGGCTTGATTTGTGACCCAAGATGTGATCTATCCTGGAGAATGTTCCATGAGCACTTGAGAAGAAAGTGTAATCTGCTGCTTTTGGATGAAATGTCCTATAAATATCAATTAAATCTATTTTGTCTAATGTGTCATTTAAAGCTTCTGTTTCCTTATTTGTTTTCATTTTCGTTGATCTATCCATTGGTGTAAGTGAAGTGTTAAAGTTCCCCACTATAATTGTGTTGTCGATTTTCTCTTTTATAGCTGTTAGCAGTTGCCTTATGTATTGAGGTGCTCCTATATTTGGTGCATATATATTTATAATTGTTATATCTTCTTTTTGGATTGATCCCTTGATCATTATGTGGTGTCATTCTTTGTCTCTTATAACATTCTTTATTTTAAAGTCTATTTTATCTGATATGAGTATAGCTACTCCAGCTTTCTTTTGATTTCCATTTGCATGGAATATCTTTTTCCATCCCCTCACTTTCAGTCTGTATGTGTCCCTAGTTCTGAAGTGGGTCTCTTGTAGACAGCATATAATAGGTCTTGTTTTGTATCCATTCAGCAAGCCTGTGTCTTTTTGGTTGGAACATTTAATCCTTTCACGTTTAAGGTAATTATCGATAAGTATGTTCCTGTGATCATGTTCTTAATTGTTTTGGGTTTGTTTTTGTAGGTCCTTTTCTTCTCTTGTGTTTCCCACTTAGAGAAGTTCCTTTAGCATTTATTGTAGAGCTGGTGTGGTGGTGTTGAATTCTCTTAGCTTTTGCTTGTCTGTAAAACTTTTGATTTCTCCATTGAATCTGAATGAAATCCTTGCTGGGAAGAGTAATCTTGGTTGTAGTTTCTTCCATTTCATCACTTTAAGTATATCATGCCACTCCCTTCTCCTGAGAAATCAGCTGTTAACCTTATGGGAGTTCCCTTGTATGTTATTTTTCATTTTTCCCTTGCTGCTTTCAGTAATTTTTCTTTTTCTTTAATTTTTGCCATTTTGATTTCTATGTATCTCAGCGTGTTTCTCCTTGGGTTCATCCTGTATGGGACTTGCTGCACTTCCCGGACTTGGGTGGCTATTTCCTTTCCCATGTTGGGGAAAATTTTGACTATAATCTCTTCAAATATTTTCTCTGGTTCTTTCTCTCTTTATTCTCCTTCTGGGACCTATATAATGTAGATGTTTTTGTGTTTAATGTTGTCCCAGCGGTCTCTTAGGCTCTCTTCATTTCTCTTCATTCTTTTTTCTTAATATATTATTATTTTTGTTTGTTTGTTTGTTTTGTTTTTTTGCGGTACACGGACCTCTCAGCTCCGGACACGCAGGCTCAGCGGCCATGGCTCACGGGCCCAGCCGCTCCACAGCTGTGGGATCTTCCCGGACCAGGGCACGAACCCATGTCCCCTCCATCGGCAGGCAGACTCTCAACCACTGCGCCACCAGGGAAGCCCCATTCTTTTTTCTTTATTCTGCTCTGTAGCAGTGAATTCCACCATTCTCTATTCCAGGTTACTTATCCGTTCTTCTGTCTCAGTTATTCTACTATTGATTCCTTCTAGTGTAAATTTCATTTCAGTTATTGTATTGTTCATCTTTGTTTGTTTGTTCTTTAATTCTTCTAAGTCTTTGTTAAACATTTCTTGCATCATCTCGATCTTTGCCTGCATTCTTTTTCCTAGGTCCTGGATCATCTTCACTATCATTATTCTGAATTCTTTTTCTGGAAGGTTACCTATCTCCACTTCATTTAGTTTTTTTTTTCTGGGGTTTTATCTTGTTCCTTTATCTGGTATATAGCCCTCTGCCTTTTCATCTTGTCTATCTTTCTGTGAATGTGGTTTTTGTTCCACAGGCTGCAGAATTGCCGTTCTTCTTGCTTCTTCTGTCTGTCCTCTGGTGGATGAGGCTATCTAAGAGGCTTGATGGGAGGGGCTGGTGGTGGGTAGAGCTGACTGTTGGTCTGGTGGGCAGAGCTCAGTAATACTTTAATCCACTTGACTGTTGATGGGTGGGGCTGTGTTCCCTCCCTGTTTGTTGTTTGGCCTGAGGCTACCCAACAGTGGAGCCTACCTGTGCTCTTTGGTGGGGCTAATGACAGACTCTGGGAGGGCTCATGCCAAGGAGTACTTCCCAAAACTTCTGCTGCCAGTGTCCTTGTCCCCACTGTGAAACAGAGCAATCCCCTGCCTCTGCAGGAGACCCTCCAATAGTAGCAGGTAGGTCTGGTTCAGTCTCCCCCAGGGTCACTGCTCCTTCCCCTGGGTATAGATGTACACACTACTTTGTGTGTGCCCTCCAAGCATGGAGTCTCTGTTTTCCCCAGTCCTGTCGAAGTCTTGCAATCAATTCTCAGTAGGCTTCAAAGTCTGATTCTCTAGGAATTCCTCTTCCCGTTGCCGGACCCCCATGTTGGGAAGCCTGACGTGGGGCTCAGAACCTTCACTCCAGTGGGTGGACTTCTGTGGTATAAGTGTTCACCAGTCTGTGAGTCACCCACACACCAGTTATGGAATATGATTTTACTGTGACTGTGCCCCTCTTCCAGTCTCATTATTGCTTCTCCTTTGTTGTTGGGTGTGGGATATATTTTTGGTGGGTTCCAGTGTCTTCCTGTTGATGATTGTCCAGCAGCTACTTGTGATTCTGGTGTTCTCACAAGAGGGGGTGAGAGCACGTCCTTCTACTCCGCCATCTTGGTTCCTCCTTGCAAAATTTAATTTTTAAAGTTTGAGTTCGACAGAGGGTTGCTGTAGTTTTATTTTGCTAAGTGAAGATATTAACATCAAATAAAATTCAAGTAATAAGCCACCAGCTACAATCACATCATTTCTTATAAAAATATTTTAACATTCAAAAGGAAGAATGTAATTAATCTCAATAAAAAGAATAAATTAGCAGTTTGGAACTATCAGTCTATGTTTCTTGTTTATCTTATTTTATTCTGAACTCTCAAAAACTTCATTAGACAGATTCTATTCTACAAAGCACTACTTTAGAAAGTTTCCCTGGCAGAGCCAAATAGGGCCAACTGCTTTCTACTGTAGGTGATTATTACAATTATTGTTCTGTACTGCAGCTATCTTTTTCATGCTGTTTCAAATCCTTTCTAGAATGTATATTATTAATGACATAAACTAAGTTTTATTCATCTTAGTATCATCTTAACCTAGGAGAATGCCTAGCATGTAATATGAGCACAATGTTGGCTGAATTAATGGAAGATTTAATAAATGAAGACAACACAGCCCACTGCTGGACAGCTTTAGGCATTGGAAAATTTCTTATGCTGAATTGAAATTCTTCCCTAAGTCTCCCATTTCTGCTGCAAAAAGCAACTTTATTCCTACTTCCAAATAGCAAGCTTTCAAGTATTCAAGCTGATATTTTCTTCTTTAGGCCACAAACTTCGATTCCTTAAAATATTCCTGGTAGGGAAATGTTTAGAGACTTTCCAATTCACTGTTTTTTCTTTATCAACTCAATCATATTTATTTTTATCCTTTTCAAATTATGGCAATACTGTGGAGGCCTTGTATAAATAGATTTGAATCCAGAAATGTCTGGTTTCCAGTCCTTACTTAGCCATTAACTAGTTGGAAGTACAATCTGAGATGGCTGACTAAAATTTTATGAGATTTGGTTTCATTATGTGTGAAATTAAAATGATGATGATCAAAAGTAATGTATATAAAATCCCTGCAGATGGTCTGGAATAAAGTAAGTGCTCAATTCACTTCTGTAATAGATCTAACATATATATTAACACAACACAAAAGAAATGTGTGTGTCATTCACATAACTTTCCAAGGCAGTTACACATGGGTGAGGTGGGGTTGGGAACTATGAAGTGAAAATTTTTGTCCCTCCCAGGATTCATATGTTGAAACATAATTCCCAACATAATGTTTTTTGGAAGTAAGGCCTTTTCCAGGTGATTAGGTCATGAGGGTAGAACCCTCAGAATGGGATTAGTCCTCTTATAAAAGAGATCTGAGAGAGCTCCCTTGCCCCTTCTGTCATGTGAAAATGCAGTGAGAAGGTGGCCATCTATGAACCAGGAAGTGTGCTCTCACCAGACACAGAATCTTCCAGCACCTTGATCTTGGACTTCTCAGCCTCCAGAAATGTGAGGGCGAAGATTTTTTGTTGATTAAGCCATCCAGTCTACAATATTTTCATCATAGCAGCCTAAATGGATTAAACCAGGGCTAACCTCCAGAAGTCTTCAGAGACCCAGATTGATAGAACCTCTGTTATCTTTAACATGGGCTTCCCAGTCAGCTAAAAAGGGATAGAAGAGAATAGAGAAGCAAGACAGGGAGGCTTTTATGTGCCAGGCATAGAAGTGACATATGTCACTTCAAGTCCCATTCCTGGCTAGGATGCATAAGGTCATGCCAAACTTCAAGGGAGATTTGGAAATATGGTTGAAGCAAGTGAACTAGAAGAGAGGAAGAAAGGAATTTGATAAACCATACGAGACCATCCAGTTCAGTTCAAGGAAGTCTATTTAATTAGATTAAGATGATATATTATTTTGTAGTCTCATTTTATTGTGAAATCACATTAAATTGTAGACACATTCACAATTTGTGTGTTTTGTTAATATAAATTGCTGTGTACTTTTCTATAAATCTGGGAAATAATTTTAAAAATAAAAGTAGTCTTTGTTTATTCTTATCTAACAATAAAACAAAAACATGTTGACTCTAATAATTTAGAAAATACATGAAAGTCTAAAAAAGAAAAGCTCATCCAACTGACATAAATAATGCTAATAATAATTATCTTTGGGATATTACGAAGATAAGATTTTATATATATTGGGCAAATTGGCTTCCACCATTAAAAAAATTTGTTAATATTTGACAGTATAAATATTACAATTATTTCCCTATGAAGATATATACATTTTTTAACCAAAACTGGATCATAGTCTTTCATATTTTGTGTGCTTGGCTTTTAAAATTTAATATATTATGAACTGTTCCTTTGTAATTGTCTTCATTTTCTACATTGAGCAACAAATTACCACAACCTAGTGGCTTAAAACAACATACATTTTTTATGTTACAGTTCCATGAATCAGAAGTGCAGGCTTAGCATATAACTAGGTTCTCTTCTCAGGGTCTCACACTAGAATCAAAGAGTTAACTGGGCTGCATTCTCATTTACAGCTCAGTTTCCTCTTTCAAGCTCACTCAGGTTATTAGACAATTAGATTCCTTCCAGTTGTAAGACTGAGTTCCTATTTTCCTGCTGTCTGTTTTCTGGGAGGTCACTCTCAGCTCCAAGAGGCTGCCTGAGATCATAGCCACTTAGCTGTCTCTCATGGAAGCTTACTTCTTCAAAGTCAGCAGAATAATACCTCTTATGCACTGACTCTTTTATTTCAGGAAGCTGTCCATTTTAAGGGCTAAATTGATTAGGTCAGACCCAGCCAGGATAACCTCATTTTTTATTATTTCAAAGTTCATTGATTTGAGACCTTAATTACACCTGCAAAATTCCTTGACCTTGGTCTTATAAAGTATCCTAATCACAGGAGCAAAATCCATCATATTCACAGGTTCAGGCAACAGTCTTGGGAGACACCTGAGAAATATGCCAACCACAATCATTAATTTCTTTTCATGAAGTTTGCAATAGATATTAGTGCTGTTGGCTGTACATTTGTGATTATTCACCTATTGGGCATAGGTATAATGGCACTTTCCTATCCCGTTGCAATTAACTGTTGTTAAATGACTTCCTTTGGCCAAGGAACTGTGAGAGGAAGTGATATGTGTCACTTCTGGATGGAAGTCTTAAGAACTAGGTAGGGATTTAACAATGTTTACTTTCTTTCTGGCATAGCAACCAGAAATTACTGAGATAGGGCTGCTTTGCTCTTAAACCTGAGTGAGTTTGATGCACACAGCCCTGTTGCCAACACTTTGATGTCAAGCCCTGGGCATGGACATGAGCAAGAAACAACCTGTGTTGTTTGAAGTCATTGTTTCATGTCAGTTATAACAGAAAAAATTTTCCTCTCATCTTAGATATACTATACTTAAAACAAAAACAAACAAACAAAAAACCAACTATAGATTGGCCACTTCCCACTAGCAATCCATTTTACATTTGTTAGTATATAAGTCCATGCCACTCTCTCACTTCATCCCAGCTTATCCTTCCCCCTTCCCGTGTCCTCAAGTCCATTCTCTACACCTGCATCTTTATTCCTGTCCTGCTCCTAGGTTCTTCAGAACCATTTTTTCCCTTATATTCTATATTTATGTGTGAGTATATGGTATTTGTTTCTCTCTTTCTGACTTACTTCACTCTGTATAACAGACTCTAGGTCCATCCACCACACTACAAATGACTCAATTTCATTTCTTTTTATGGCTCAGTAATATTCCATTGTATATATGTGCCACATCTTCTTTATCCATTTATCTGTTGATGGACACTTAGATTGCTTCCATATCCTGCTATTGTAAATAGTGCTGCAATGAATATTGTGATACATGACTCTTTATGAATTATCGTTTTCTCAGAGTATATGTCCAGTAGTGAGATTGCTAGGTCATATGGTAGTTCTATTTTTAGTTTTTTAAGGAACCTCCATACTGTTCTCCATAGTGGCTGTATCAATTTACATTCCCACCAACAGTGCAAGAGAATTCCCTTTCCTCTACAACCTCTCCAGCATTTATTGTTTCTAGATTTTTTGATGAAGGCCATTCTGACTGGTATGAGGTGATACCTCATTGTAGTTTTGATTTATATTTCTCTAATGATTAGCAATGTTGAGCATCCTTTCATGTGCTTCTTGGCAATCTGTATATCTTCTTTGGAGAAATGTCTATTTAGGTCTTCTGCCCATTTTTAGAATTTTTTTTTTGTTTTTTTGATATTGAGCTGCATGAGCTGCTTGTATGTTTTGTAGATTAATCCTTTGTCAGTTGCTTCATTTGCAAATATTTCCTCCCATTCTGAGGGTTGTCTTTTCATCTTGTTTATGGTTTCCTTTTCTGTGCAAAAGCTTTGAAGTTTCATTAGGTCCCATTTGTTTATTTTTGGTTTTATTTCATTTCTCTAGGAGATGGGTCAAAAGGATCTTGCTGTAATTTATGTCATAGAGTGTTCTGCCTGTATTTTCCTCTAAGAGTTTTATAGGGTCTGGCCTTACATTTAGATCTTTAATCCATTTTGAGTTTGTTTTGGTGTATGGTGTTAGGGAGTGTTCTAATATCATTCTTTTACATGGAGCTTTCCAGTTTTCCCAGAACCACTTATTGAAGAGACTGTCTTTTCTCCATTGTATATTCTTGCCTCCTTTATCAAAAATAAGGTGACCATATGTGCATGGGTTTACCTCTGGGCTTTCTATCTTGTTCCACTGATCTATATTTCTATTTCTGTGCCAGTACCATAATTTCTTGATTACTGTAGCTTTGTAGTATAGTCTGAAGTCTGGGAGCCTGCTTCCTCTATCTCCATTTTTCTTTCTCAAGATTATCTTGGCTATTCAGGATCTTTTGTGTTTCCATACATATTGTGTAATTTTTTGTTCTAGTTCTGTGAAAAATGCCATTGGTAATTTGATAGGGATTGCAGTGAATCTGCAGATTGCTTTGGATAGTAGAGTCATTTTCACAATGATGATTCTTCCAATCCAAGAACATTGTATATCTCTCCATCTGTTTGTACCACCTTTAATTTTCTTTCATCAGTGTCATAGTTTTCTGCATACAGGATGTTTGTCTCTTTAGGTAGGTTTATTCCTAGGTATTTATTCTTTTTGTTGCAATGGTAAATGGGAGTGTTTCTTTAATTTCTCTTTCAGATTTTTGTCAGTAGTGTATAAGAATGCAAGAGATTTCTGTGCATTAATTTTTTTATGCTGCTACTTTACCAAATTCATTGATTAGCTCTAGTAGTTTTCTGGTAAAGTCTTTGGATTCTCTATGTATAGTATCATGTCATCTGCAAACAGTGACAGCTTCACTTCTTTTCCGATTTGGATTCCTTTTATTTCTTTTTCTTCTCTCATTGCTGTGGCTAAAACTTCCAAAACTATGTTGAATAATAGTGGTGAGAGTGGACAGCCTTGTTTTGTTCCTGATCTAGAGGAAATGGTTTCAGTTTTTCACCACTGAGAACGACATCGGCTGTGGGTTTGTCATATATGGTCTTTATTATGTTGAGGTAAGTTCCCTCTATGCCTACTTTCTGGAGGGTTTTCATCATAAAACGGTGTTAAATTTTGTCAAAAGCTTTTTTTTCATCTATTGAGAGGACCATATGGTTTTTCTCCTTCAATGTGTTAATATGGTTTATCACATTGATTTTCATATATTGAAGAATCCTTGCATTTCTGGGATAAACCCGACTTGATCATGGTGTATGATCCTTTCAATGTGCTGTTGGATTCTGTTTGTTAGTATTTTTTTGAGGATTTTTGCATCTATGTTCATCAGTGATATTGGCCTGTAGTTTTCTTTCTTTGTGATATCTTTGTCTGGTTTTGGTATCAGACCTTTATCTTCTGTGTGAATTCTTATTAATTTAAAACAGCTACAAAGAGCACTCTTTTGAGAGAGATAATGAGATCATCACAAGTCAGATGGGAAAGAATGCTGTGGTGGACACTGATGTCCACTATAGTCACAGGTAGGAGCTCAATTAGTCTTGGTCCTCATTTGGTACATTTTCCATTGTGAAATACTTTATAATCCTTGTTTTAGCTTTAATCTTAAATTTTTTTTGCTCCCAAATAAGTTATTTTAATTGTTAATCTTCTAAGATATTAAAACTTTTAAGTTACTGATCTCATATGAACAGTTTAAAGATATTATTAAAGGAATTATATTTTTTTCTCCTTCATTTGAAACTTTTTCTTGCTGTAGGCACCAGGAGGTTGTAATCTCCTTCACAAGACTTTGGTGTATGAGCTTTTGGTGATGACATAGGAAAGAATGATGTGGCATGAGCTCCTAAGTCCTAGTCTGTTTTATTTTAGACTCAACATGTTGAAATTTGACCTATTTAAGTAATATCTCAAAATGTTGCCTTTAACATATCAATACTCAATTAAAAAAGAAAAAAAAGGATTATCCTTATTGGCTAAGCATAGGAAAGCCATTGGCAAAATTACGTCTTTGGCATTTTCCACCTCAATGATTAGTCCCCTGCCCAACCAAAATCTCAGTCTTGTGTATTAGTTTCTTCCAGTCCCTTATTCCCATCTCTAGCCTCAGTGATTTCATAATATAACTGAGAAAAGAAGTAATTTTGTAGAGTAATTTTCACTATGTGTACTGTCTTAATGGTTTACCCTCCATGACTCCACCCCCAGGAGTATTTGTATTTAAAAAGAGGAGAATGTTAAATCCAACACTGTTAATAGGAGAATTTTAAGGATTTGTAATTTGCCTATGAGAGACAATTTTGGAAAATAAGCCTTCATAATATCTCACAAATAAAATATTTTACACACATATATGATTTCTTATTTCACCTATTGTCAAGGTTGGCTATGACTATAGTATATGTAATCTTCTCAATGAAGTATTCAAAGACATGTATAAATCTATAATTGGGCTTCATTTTACCCATCTTTTCTTATCATTCATTTCTAAGTTGAAGTTCTTGTTTCCAGAAATTTACTAAACTTTATGTTTAGTTTGCTCATTCTTGTCACTATTTTTTCATGAATTTCTTCTTCTATCTCCAGTGACCTTCTTTCTCTATTCCATCTGTTTAAATTCTTTTCATCCTTTAATGTTCAGACCAATGCCTCTTTTTTACATAAACCAGTTATTCATTGAACTCATCATTATGAGTTAAATAAATTGAGATCATAAATTATATTAATAAGTTCAAAGACAACACAAAATCATGAAAAAGAAGAAGAAAAATAGCATATAGAATTGAATGCTGTGGTAGACAGATTAATAGTCCTCCAAATATGTTCACATTGTAATCCTTGGAACCTTTGAACATGTTAGGTTATGCAGCAAAAGGAAATTTAGATTGTAAATTGAATTAAGATTGCTAATCAAGATAGGGAGATTTTCTTGCTTCATCCAGTGTATTACAACAGTCCTTAAATGACAGAAGAGGGAAGCAGAAGAGTCAGAACAAGAGAGATAGCATTGTGAGAAACACTAAAACAACCTTTGCTGGTTTTGAAGATGGAAGAGAATGATGAGCCAAGGAATACAAGTACCTTCTAGAAGGTAAAAAGACAAGAGAATGGATTCTCCCCTAGAACCTCCAGAAACGAAATGCAGCCATGTCTACGACTTGATTTTAGGTCAGATCTACTAAATACTTCTGACCAATATAATTGTGAGATAATAAATATGTGTCACTTTAAGCCACAAGGTTTATGGTAATTTGTTACAGCAGCAATAAGAAACTAATACAAGCATGATGAAAGTATCAGGATTCAAATAACATATTGGCAAGTAAATATAAGAATGATTAAGGTCTTATAGCTACTAAGGGGGAGATGGAAATTGAATAGACACAGTCTGGGTCTAAAACTTCTATTCTTAATTAGTATGCTATCTGAAAGAGGAAATCCATTTATTCTGTGTGATTCTGAAGGAAAAACTTGGATCTGAGAGGTGGAAATTATAGTGATTTACACTAGTTCTGATTAAAAAAAAGAAATTTTAAAACAAAGAACTGTCACTAGTTAATTTGGTTGAGACTTGTTGCAAAGTGATTTGGTTGAGAAATGGTAGGGATGTGGTTGAGCAAAGGCAGCGATTTATTGCTAGAGAAGGAATCAGCTGTGTGCTGAGTGAGAAAATCAGGTGAAAGTAAAGAAGTTAAGTAGTGAAAGTGCTTAATTCCCTTGAGGAAGTAGAAAGATAGTGGGGAAAGACTGGGACAAAACAGTTCCTGATGTTGGCTGCAAAATAATACAGCTGATTTTTATCTCAAATGCTTAATATTGACCCTGTAATTTGCAGGACTTATGCCTGAAAATATAGCTGTAAATAAAGAATAAGGAACAATCATTTAAACAGCAAAATTGATTAAAATTACTTCCATCCTATAACATTTATAGGCTACATGAAACAAACCTTATTGACACTAGAAATTGGCATCTTCCTGGATTTGAAGCTAAGCAAATGATTTTTTTGTTTTGTTTTGGCATCTTTCTTTTATTTTGGTTAGAATATCCACTAAGGTTTTTCTTTCCTCTTTATTTGAAAACCCTGCACGTGCTATCAGGCAAGAGTAATATTTTCTGTCAATTCAAGTGCATTCTAAATATTATATTGACCGTGTTTATAAGATGACTTTTTTGTTCTTAAATCAAGTAATAAATTTTCTAAATGGTATTCATAGTAGGTGTCTCAGCATTTTGTTTAAAAGATTATTTTCACTTGGAGAATGATCCACACATTTAAAAACATTTTCTATCTAAAACCAAATAGTCAAAAGCAGGGTCTGTAGAACAGGGAAGAAAGGTCTATTTCTTTAAAATAAGTGCCCCTGGAGCAAAATGTGAAACTAATTTTACATGTAGCTACAAATGATCTGGACTTTTCCCTTAGGTTGTGTTTAAGAACTTGTATTTTTTTTTTTAATCAGTCTTTGAAAAGTCTTAAGACAAATTGACATCTATTTATCATGTCTTTGAAGATAATGCGTATGTGTGTTTAAGTGATAAGGAAGATATAAGATGTGGGAGATTTACCAAGGAAAAGAGAAGTAATAAACCTATCTAACTAAAATTTGTCCTAGTGCCTTGAGTTCCTAAATTCTGTACTAAAATATAGATCTTAGAATTAGCTCTGAAACTTTTAGGACCAATAGATTTTTACCTATATGTAAATCAGTCTTCTAAGGGGGGATTATCTTTTTCTCTCTGAGTATTATTAGTTCAATAACTTAAAGGTTAAATGAAAAAGAAAATCAAAGTCACATATGTTATTTGCCTGATCTCCTCTAGACAGATACTGTTAACTTGACCAGTCTCCTCCCTTTTCCCATATCTACTATAGTTGGTGTCCCTCTTTGCTCACATGGCACCTTGTGAGATTTCTGCTATAGCAAGTATTCAAAGTCTACTGTTGGTATGTTAAGACTATCCTTGAGATAAGATTTTTTTTTTCCAGGAAGGTGAACAGAGCTCAGTTGGAGCCAACAGGGTATGTGTTGTGCTTCCGGTATGTATGAGGGAAGTGCAGATTCATATTGTGGAGCAGGGAGAGTATGGACCAGGATACGCTGAGAAGTGGGGCAGCTCAGAAGATGGTGGAATCAGGTCTGTCTGAGCAGCTGCTGTCATGAGCACTCTTCCCAGAGTAAGCAGGATCTCATGGGATCTTAGGAGTTCTACCACAGCCAGCAGGGGAGTCTCGGGATGAGAAACACCTGGGTGCCCCTGATGACAGAGGCTTTTATCCCAGTCTTGACCATAAGGAGTCTGGCTCATGTCACCTATCACATAAACCCCAATCTTGGTAGAATGCTCACCCCATCCCCCACAGCTGAAAGTCACAGTATGACCAGTGCAATGGTGCCTCCCCCATGGGCCTGGCCAGGTGTGGCCTTGTGATTAAGGATGGCCTTAATTATGTAAACTCATCATGTAACATATATCTGGAGTATGAAAGGCACTCAGTAAATGCTTATTGAATGAAAATGAGAAAAATTGATTTTTGTAAACTAAACTGCAATCTCATTGTCTTCAAGGGCATTTCCAATGACCTTATTATCTATCAAGCAATGCTTTCTGGTAGAATTTTAGATTTAGTTTTATCATTGAATTGTTGATTTTCTGTGCTATTTCTACTATTTTCTGTATTACATATAGTTAGTACCCAGTCTCTGAAGATGACCTTTAACAATTTCTTCTCTCCTTTTATGTACATACCTCTGCTTGCATCAAAAGGTAGAACTTAACCTTCCCCACCTCCCTCCAATCCCCTCCCTACTTTTACTCTGGGATGGCCTTATAACTGGTTTTAACCAAAGAATGTGGCAGAAATGATATTCTGGGATTTCTGAACAAAGGCCTGAAGAGGACTACTAGCACCTTTACTTGCCTGACTCTTGGAACCTAGCCTGCATGCTGGGAGGAGCCCAGACACATGAAGTGGTCCTTGGAGGGTATTAAGGGTCTCTGATGAACAGCCCCTATCTTGACATACCAACACAGTTGAGTCCCCAAATTACTGCAGCCTCTGCAAGCATCACATGGAATAGAACTGCCCAGTTGAGCTCAGGATGCTCACAATGTTGCAAGAGATAACAAAACGGGTGTTATTTTAAGTTACCACATTTTGGGATCATTTGCTACACAGCAGAAGATAACTGAAACAATAGACTCTTTTCTTCTAGCACATAAATATAGCTTCATTTTCTAGTAACATATGACTTATAGTTCAGAAAATATATTTGAGCTCAAGCATTGTTCTGCAGAAATCATAGTATTAAGCTGTCTTATTAATATAATATGCAGTAACTGCTTTATTACAATTATATGCAAAAGAAATTTTTCCCATTATTGGTGCTAAATAGTCACAGAATTTATATATATTTTTTCTATATGTACATGCTATACCATGGCTTGTAGTAGAGACCACCATTTGCCCCCAAATATTTGTTCTTTTATTTGATAGTGACAGAACACCTGATTTTTGTCTGGACATATAGCAGCTCAGGATGAAGACTGCATTTCTCAACTTGCCAAGCTGCTTGTCAAGGAGATAGAAACAGGAGTACGCTGTGCAAGCTCCTGGAGACTTCTTGCCTCTTCATCTCTTCTTCCTGTGAATGGAAAATGGATAATATAGTTAGAACATATCTTAGATGAAGAGTGCAAGGTCATACAGGTGGAAATGGACCTGAGCCTAACAATGTGAGGCACCTGGCTCACCTTGGACTTCTCACATGATTGAGAAACCACTTCTGATTTATTTAACCCATTATTATCAGGATTCTCCAATACTTATAGCCAAACCTAATCCTCAGTAAAATAGCAAGCAAACCAGGTTCTAGGCTGAAGCCGTTTGCTAGTAGTCACATTTGTATATCTTTCAAACTGAGATTGCTATAGCTCATTTTGTTCCCTTGATGACTCAGTTTCCTTTATATAAAATAGATATGATCATAACCAGCTTCAACTAATTTTCTTCTTAAAGTGACATTAGGAAGTGTGAAGGAAGTTTAAGCATCAAAGTAACCCAGAATCTTTATATTAGCAAAGCATTTCATTTCAACAGTCTTTCATCTATAATAACACATTTGATGCTAAACAGAAAATATAAGGAAAGAGAAGAAATCAGTTGGGGGAAAGAAGATGTATGTTGATGTAAAAGATACAAAATGAAGCCTTCAAAGTAGAACATGGGCAAGTTGAATGATAATGTAACATATATATCCACTCATGCAGAAGTTTTAAAGGGTGGACATAACAGAGCAGCATTAGTTAGACAACTAATTGGCAGAGCAGTTAGTTTAACATTAAGATGCCTGTGGAGGATGTTACTTTAAGACACTAGAGTAGCATCTTAATATATAATTAAAGCAGCATGCTGATAATGGAAGTGTTTGACAGTGTCTTTCTAACAAAATATGACTGAAACATAAGTGAGAATTAGGGTTAATATTATTTTCTTAATTTAGTGAAAATCATGTTAGTTTTCACTCTCCTCCAGAATAGGTAAAACATGAAAAATCCACAGAAGTGTTTTGGTACCAGTGCTCAACAGCCCAATATAATTGCCATCCCATGCTTCCCTTACGTATATCTCCTTTGGGAAGTACCTTTTCCAATTATAATCTTCCAATTACCATCATCTCATCTGCTATTATGCTTTGTTTGAGTGATGGCTGATAAATACCTTGCTCCTTGGATTGCTATCTGTTTCCCAATGCCAAGATGATATGCAGAAAGAAGAAGATACAAAAAGGTACATTTTAAATTAGTTTTTAATATCAAAGGGTACTTTTTTACCATAATGTCCACAAAAATTTTTTAATTGCCATAATACTCTTCTACACACACACATACAGATGTATACACACAAACAAACTATATTCTATGAATTTTATTCCATAAAATATTCAGGAGTGCTTTATATAAAATGAGAGGAATATGTCCATCATGCACATATTAAATTTATTTCACAAAGCACAAATGTACATAGTTCTTGTCACTTTTTGTCTATTTAATGTTCTAACAAATGCCACTTTTATTTATATACATGTAAAATCCCTTTTCATTTTTTTCAAAAATATATTATTGATTTCCTGTAGAAATGAATTTCATGGTTTGATTATATGCACATATCTCAAACTTTATCTTTCTGATTTATTGAAGCAGCTTCTAGCTCTTTTCTAGTTAACCATATTTTTAAAACTAAACTATATCTTAATGGAAATCTACATAGTGTCAAAATATAGATGAGAAATGTGTGGAAATTTGCCTGGCTATCCATATCTTCTTAAAAATGGAAATGTTTCACAAAAACCTGTGAAAGAGAAATGTGTGATTTGGGGACAGCAACATGCAGATTGTTTCTGTCACTAGGGACTTCTCAGATACATGGAGAGATGCAGTTTGGGGTATCCTCTTTTGCTGTGTAGCAGGACGTTCCCTGCTCCTTGACACCCACATAGATATTAGCTGATGTCTGAGTACCTTTAAAAATGGTAAGCTAATAAGAATGCCTTTATGGTTCCACTGTTTCTTTGTTTTTTGGTTTTTCTTACAGTCATAAATTCTACCACTAAGATAATTTTGTATGCAGAAGGGAGTCTATAAAAGTTTTATATGTGAAGAACGCAGAAGTGTCAGAAGGCTTTAACTCCGTGATTGAAATCTGAACTTGGTTCTATGTTCCAATCTTGTTTTTATGAGCTCACATCTTGATGCTTTTCCTTGATACAGAGCACAAAAGTAAGAACAAGACTAGCCTGCAAAGTGAGAATTTGTAAATTTCTATTCTTCCAAGAAACCAAAGGGAATAGTTTTCATGCAGTTAATTATGTAAGTCATTCCAGTGGCAGGAAGGTTTCTCAGAAATAACTGTGATTTTAGTACTGGATTTCTTTGTAAAAATAATGTAGGCAAAGTTTGTCATTCATAAAAAAGGTGATAGCAGTGATCATGTCAAACTCACCTCATAGTAACTGCTAATCACCTATGAGGAAAAGATGGAGCTGTTCCCATGGTCACCCCCTTGTTTAGCAATGCCAGTGGATAGCTGTCTTTTGGGAACTTACCTCTCCAAGTTGGGGCTTTTCACTAGCACTCTTGTTTGCTAGCAAGTATTGGACTCTACAGTGCCAAATTCAGAAAGATTCATTATTCTCCTGGACATTACTTACTCTAGAGGCAGGAAACAATGTCAGAAATCTCATGAGCAAAATACAATCTCATACGGTATTTTTAAAATCTGGTTTCCAGACTCTGGATATTTCGATAAACAATGTAATCTGGAGGTTTCTTCCCCCCTCTAAATTGAACCCAATTTAAACTCAGAAACTTTTGAAGCAAATGAGAAAAAGGAAATTATTTTCCCCTCATTTTTTGTATGCATTTTGAATTTTAAATTTAAATTTTGTCTGCTTTTATGTAGTTTAAAATTATTGTCTATTCTCTACATTTAAGATTTTGTCTATATAGTGAGAAATGAAGCGGTATTTGGGTAATAACATGTTTTGATTGATGAAATACATGGGCCAAAACAGGTAACTCATATCAACAAGTACAGTTTTGGATTTCAGATAGAATATAATCAAGCAATAAGAGTGTGCATGTCTGAAATTGTTTCAGGTGTTCACTTGGGCACTGCCTTCCTTTTATATGCTGGGATACATGGGAAAGGATAGGATTGGGTGAGCACAGAGAAAAGACTTTTACTTTATCAGAGTCCTTAGGCTAGTTTTGTTTATAGTGAAGAAATAAAATTTATTTGCTGGCCTGATGAAAGGTGTATTCCCTTTATTGATGGAAATTAGTTCTTTAATAATTAAAATGTGTACAGCTTAAGCATATTCTTGATTGTGGTTATGTACTTTTGTGTTTATAAAGACAATCAACAACTAAGTATCATCTGGAATTCCTAGAGTAATTAAGTGTATCAAGTATACTTTTTCTGTGAACCTGTGGGAGGGAAAAATTTTAGCCCTTATTTTCCATTGAGATGATAGCACTTTGAAAGGTAATGAGCTATAAAAGAAGTAGATAGCTACCATAGGCTTTACTTAGGTAGCTTAGACTGGATTGCTGTTACAGTATAAAAGATATACTGTTGTAAATCATACTACGTAAAAGAACAACACTGATTTTCTGATGAATAGAAAGATTGGGCTCAAACATTATTATAGCACAAACAATACAAACATCACTGATTTGTACACTACTAGTCTTTCCTAGAAACTCCAAAACCAATTTTTCTATTATTCATATTCTGTCATTTCCTTGCCTCAATGAACTTTACGTAAAACTTAATTTGGACTACAGATTTTTTAGCAAATATATGCTAGAAAAAAAAAATATATTTCCTAAAGTTGGAGTCATTTATCTGGACAGATGGTCTTGCTGGTTGAACACATTGTGCATAAATGCTTTGTAGCATGGCCAAAGTATAGAATGTTCTCTTTTATAAAAAGAGTTCTGTTAAGAAAACTCACCACGTATTATTGAAAAAAAAAAACTTCACCCATGTGTTACTAATTTTTCAAAAAATTATTGAACACAGATTAGTGTGATAATGATATTTTCTCTGATTAAAAGATTCATCATTATGTATAGTTGAATTGAATTCCAGTTAATGTTTTATTTTTGTAATTTTTCACACAAATTTGCAAGCAGGGAAATAATATTTATTGGGTCTGTGTTTATGCTGGGATTTGACATGCTAAATCATTTTAATCTTATTTCTCTCATAGAATTGTTATGATTAATATTTTACAGTTGAGGAAGCAGACTCAGAGGCATAAAATACTTTGCACAAAGATGGTGAATGTGAAGGATGGTGTAGTGATCATTCTTAAAGTACACCACCCACAGAGCTGTTCTTAGAACCTTTGGTGGCATCACATCAAGCATAGAATAAAATGCAGATCTCTAGGAGATATCTCCATAAATGGATTTCATTCTATGTTTTTCTTTACTTTCTAGACTCTAAATTTGGTGCTTCAACTGCACACTGGACAACTCCGCATTCTCTAAAAAAAATAGTCTGAGCTTTTCTGTCTTTGTTCCTGGTTCGTGCTTTCCCCCCATATGGAATACTCCTTTTCTTCGTCTCTGCCAATGCGTAACCTAGTCTTTCTTCATGGTCCAGATCAATTGCCAGCTTCCCATGAGTGTTCCTTAATTCCTTCAGGTGGAATTAATTATGCCTTCTCAAGATCACAAAATAATATACCTTTATTACCAAAAATCCTCTGTTCAGTAAATCAGTTTTCAATGCTTCTGATAAGTTATAAATTCTTTGAGAGAAAAGTTGCATTTTATATATATGCATCCTTTGTTTTACCCATTATAATAGCATGTATATATAGTAGGCATTCAATAATATTTTTAAATGGCTTTCTAGTTGATAAAATATTTTATAAATTAGACTTTGTGTACTCAGAAATTATTGGAAGTGACAAATGACTGATTAATTTAGGAGTAACCTAGTGATATATAATACACATATTCTAGAGAGATCTCTATAATATTCAGCATGTATTTAATAATTTTATATAATTTATTATAATCTTTTTGTTAATTTCTAGAAAGCTGTTCCTCGCTCAGTATCAATTATAAATACTGAAAAAATTAAAATTATGAAGGAAAGTTTTTAAAATTACACTAAGGAAACATGATATATTTTTAGTTGTTTATACCATTCTTGCAAAACAAGCAAAATTGTTAATTTTTGTTATCCCAGACATGCCTTTGACCATTTTTAGCCTAATGTTTAGTCATTTAGTCATAGTAACAATTGCCAGGTATAGAAATAATTTTTATTATCACTGCTGGCAATGATTTTGTATTTCAAGGATTTATTAGGTCAGATCCATATTTGAGGTCATAGAAATTTAAGGATCATCTGGTTAAGGGTTTTTATTTTATTTAGAGATGCAGATGATTCCTCTCAATTTACCTGAAAAGATGTATTTGCTTGTTCCACCACTTTACTGCTATAGTTTTCTGCATGTTCTTGAATACAGTGTTGTGACTTCCTAAATGTTAATAAGCACTGAAATCACCCCCCTAAATCTACAAATTAGTCCCAGAGAGTTGAAAGGATAATACACATGTCACTGACACGCTGAAACCATAACCCTGGTCTTCCAAATTTATACACAGTAATTTTCCTGGACATCATGCTAACTGGTGTCATACTGCAGATTCATGACAGTAAAGATAAACACAGGAAAAAATATATTAAGTGATAACTGTAATAATCAAGCTTACCACTAATTTTTATTTGTCCTTTTAATTCCTAAATTAATTCTGGAAACAGAATGTAGCCCAAGACATGTAGTCACAACAGGACATATGCTTAGCCTTTTTTATTTGTGTTTATTTCTTTCATGTTGAAAGTTTTCTTTGAAACAAGTAGAAGCTCTGCATTTTGTGACAAGTCCCTGAAGTACAGAGGGAAATGAGATTCTGCCCAAACATCTCTGATGAAGTAAGCAATCATTTGAATTATTTTTCTGTTTAGGTAGAAGATAAATGAATGTAATTTTGACTTGAACAAAATTCAGCACATATTTTACTGATATGCTTTATAGTGATGCATTCTTTATAATACAACGAGCAAAGAGCAAAGCCAAAACAAGGAACTTAGTAAACTAAAACTGGTATGGCAAATGTTAAGAAGCTTACTTATTTTCTGGATAAAAAGTGGAAACATTTGCTGCTGATCCTTCACACATAGTAAGTTTTCAAAACATTTTATCAATTAAAATACTAAACAAACACCTGTTACTTTATTCTATCACTCTTATAGTAAACTAGAACTAGCTTTAGATTAAATACCTGATTTGCTAGAACAATATGTTAAATGTTTGATTCCCCACAAGCCTGTTTATAGTCTTGGGTGATTTGATGTCACACAAATTCATGACTCTACAGTATAGAGAAATGTTACACTATAAGTAATACATTTTAAAATCGATGGTTCATATTTAAAGATGACCTTTTCCTTATATATCCACCAACTGAGTTACTGATTGATTAATTTACATCTGTATCCTTTCCAAAACAGGAATTAAGGTGGTTCAATGCCTGAAGGGGAGATAATTTTCCTGTACTTGGCAAAAAAATTGCAAAATTTCTGACTAGGACTAAGTATTTACTTATGGCCACAAAACATAAATGTATCCCTCTTTTCCTCTCCATTTCTTTTAGTTTTTCATTCCTCTCTCTCCCTTTCTCTACCTATGTCAATCTATATAGGTACCTTGACATAGGTATACACTGAAAGAGTAAATTGATTTTTTTATTAACGTAGCACTCTAGCCTGAATTGCTTCTGGAAGTGTATATCTGTTCCAGCAAATTTGTCCCTAAGACTCAGGTAGTCTAAACTGTGTCAAGATCTCCTCTGAAGGGCCTGAGATTTTAACCTAATTGCAAGCTAACAAGTTAACCTTCCAGTTTCATAGGTGTTGATGGAGGATATAAGACTCGTGGTATAGAGAAAAAGGACTTTATTATTTGCAGCAGAGCAGACACCATGAGCTTCATGTTTGCATCAGTTCCTCTTGATACCCAAGTCCCATTCGGCGATGTAAAGGAGAGGCCAGGAGGATGTGTGCGTGCAGTGAGTTTGTGTCTCAAATGAGGAAACACCAGTTTAGGAAACCTCATTCCTTTAAAGTGGTTTCTAGTAAAACTGCTTAACTTTTGTCATACAAGAAAGCATCTATTTATTATCTTGTATGGCAAACAAACCTTCCCTCTGCCACAGAGGGAAATCCTATCTCTAATGGTCATTTTCCATACAAGTATACTTGAAAAGATAGACCAGATCAAAAGGTGTCACAAAACAGGTGGAAATGTGACACACCCTTGGAGAATTATCTCCCAGTAAATAGTGTTAGACATGATCTTGTTAGTAAGAGTATATGTAGAGGCATGAATTTATGTCCTCTGATATATGATTGCATGCTATTTTCATCTTAAGTAAAGATAATTGATATGCAGAAATATAATTAATCTAAAGTTGCTATGGTAAAATTGGCAAAGATGAAATAAGAATGACCAACGTTGGTGAGAGTTGTAAATAACAGGCACTCATATTGCTGGTGTTAGTGTAATTTGGCACAGTTTTTAATAGGTAAGTCTGTCATTGTGTATCAAAAGTCTTAAAATGTGTGTGGCAAATGCTCTAGAAATTTTTTCAAAGAAATCAATAGAGATATGAATGAAGGCAGAAATATTTATTATTTAGATCTTCTATAAAAACAAGAAAATCGGGCTTCCCTGGTGGCTCAGTGGTTGAGAGTCCGCCTGCCGATCCAGGGGATGCGGGTTCGTGCCCCGGTCGGGGAGGATCCCACATGCCGCGGAGCGGCTGGGCCCGTGAGCCATGGCCGCTGAGCCTGCGCGTCCGGAGCCTGTGCTCCTCAACGGGAGAGGCCACAGCAGTTAGAGGCCCACGTACTGCAAAAAAAAAACAAAAAACAAAAACAAAAAAACCCCCAAGAAAATAGAAACTACTTACATCATGAATAAAGAGGGGATAATTTAAGCAAATTATAGTTCACTCATATAATGGACTACAATATGTAAAATTAAAACCATGATATGGAAGAATTCTCATTATTATTGCAAAATATTTACAATAGGCTTAAGGCTAGAAAGCAGTGTATGTTACAAAACATTTTTTTAAAAAAAGGAAGTACATATTTTTGTGTGCATGTGGGTATATAATATAGAAATACTAAAAATTACGAACTAAAATGTTTATGTTAATGGTGATTGAAACTGAAAATTGAGATTATTGATTAATAAAATTGTTTACTTTAGGTTTTTCTGCTTTTCTAAGTTTTTTATATCATTTTTCTAATAATTGTGCCTGCATTCTTTTAAAATTAGAATACATATATTTTTTAACTTTTATATATATTTTTTATTTTTATAAATGTTACTTTTAATTTACAGTTATTACAAAATATAGGCTATATTCCCTATGTTGTACAATACATCCTTGAACCTATCTTAACCCAATAGTTTGTACCACCACTCCCCTACACCTATATTGCCCCTCCCCCCTGTCCCCACTGGTAACCATTAGTTTGTACTTTATATCAGTGAGTCTGCTTCTTTTTTGTTATACTTACTAGTTTTTGTATTTTTTAGATTCCATATTTAAGCGATACCATACAGTATTTATTGTTCTCATCTGACTTATTTCACTTAGCATAATGCCTTCCAAGTCCATCCATGTTGCTGTAAATGGCAAAATTTCATTCTTTTTCATGGCTGAGTAGTATTCCATTATATATATAATGGATATATGATATAATTAATATTATAATAATATTAATCATATAACATAATTATAAAAATTAATATTATAATAATATAATATGCTGTAAATATACAATATATTATATTTATATATCAAATATCATATATGATATAGTATATATAAATATAATACAATACATAATATATAAGATACATAAAATATATGTTATATATAAAATATTATAATATTTATACTATATTTATATATAATATTATATATTATAATTATGTAATATAATTATATATTGTTCCCTGACTTCATACTATATTACCAAGCTAAAGCAATAAAAACAATTTTGTACTGGTGCAAAAAACAGACACATAGGGCTTCCCTGGCTGTACAGTGGTTGAGAGTCCACCTGCCGATGCAGGGGACACGGGTTCATGCCCCAGTCTGGGAAGATCCCACATGCCGCGTAGCAGCTGGGCCCGTGAGCCATGGCTGCTGAGCCTGTGCGTCCGGAGCCTGTGCTCTGCGACGGGAGAGGCCACAACAGTGAGAGGCCTGCATACCACAAAACAAACAAACAAAAAAAAAACAAATAAAAAACAGACACATAGATCAATGGAACAGAAGAGAACGTCCAGGAATAAATCCATGCACTTATGGTCAATTAATCTATGACAAAGGAGGCAAGAGTATACAATGAAGAAAAGACAGTCTCTTCAATAAGTAGTGCTGAGAAAACTGGACAACTACCTGTAAAAGAATGAAACTAGAACACTCTCTAACACCATATACAGAATAAACTCAAAATGGATTAAAGACCAAAATGTAAGACTGGTTACTGTAAAACTCCTAGAGGAAAGCATAGGTACAACATTCTTTGAAATAAATTACAGCAAAATTTTTTTGAATCCCTCTCCAAATAAATGAAAGCAAAAATAAACAAATGAGACCTAATTAAACGTGTGTTTAACTTCTAATTCAGACTCCTTGATGTTCACCATACTATTATTCTATGGCACAGAGATCATAGAAATATTAGTTTTTCCTGGATTTCTAAGTGATTAGTTATAACAAAGACATAAGATGTCAGTGTTGTTGATCATACCTCACTCTTTATCTTGAGTATAAACATTAAGTTGAAAAAATTAATTAATGATAAATACATAATAAAAATATATTATTTCATAAATAAATTATCTTAATCAGGAACAAAATTTATATACTTCTGATCAAAATTATTGATTGACACATCAAAATGCTTAGTATTTAAATGCTAATCTTAAGAAGAGAAAATGTCATAACAATTATATACAGTTTTGATTTTCATATTGGGAATAAAGAGTATACCTCCATGAAATGTTTTTATGGAAAGTGCATGCAAATGGCAGCTTAGAACCTTCCATATGACCTCATCATTTAGAATCAAATCACAAAAATTGTTTTAAGTTAAACTAGTCTATATTTTTAAACTACAAAATATGCATTTTAAATATTAGCTAAAGAAAAAGGGCTTTTTCTATTTTATTACCATGAATTTTAATTGCAGTACACACTCTACTATATATACATTTGGCTCATAACCAAATCCAAAACATTATTTTTAAAAAGTTATCATCCAATCATGTTTATACTTACATAATTAATTCAAAGAAAATAAAATAATGTTCTCCACTTTTAAAATGAGAAATATTAACACTTATCTTATACTATGGATTTTACAAATTAATTTTAAAATAAAATTTTAAGAAAATATTAATTTAAATAACATTTAAACTTTAAATTACATTTATCAGATGCCATATTAAAATGATAAAATTATTTTTTAAATTCCTTACTGTGTTCAAAAATTATATATGCCTCTGCAGGAAAAGTCTTGGCATGCACACAAAACTGAGAAAAGATAAGTATATATGGAGTATAGTGGTTGAATAAGAATATTTTTAAGCAAAACACTAACCCTAAATACAACAAAAATATCATCTACTAATCCTTTTATCTTCAAGTGTTATAAAATTCACTGCTTTATATGGTGGGCTAGGTGTCTTTTGTCTGCCCCTCCAGAAGCACACTCCATCCTTCTTCTCAGGCTTTCTGCCCTAGGAAGCTCTCCTATGGGGATGACATCCCAACTGCATATTCAGTGATGTTAGGTTCAGTCATGATGGGAGTGTTTACCCCATGGAAACTCAAATATGTTAAGATTCAGAGGGATTTTTTTTCCACCTCCTATCCCAAGGTCCAGTGGTTAAACATTTACCAGCATAAGGTCCTAACTCACACATATGATCAAGACTATTTATTGCATAAATTTTATCATAAAGTTTAAGCTGAGAATCGGCAATTTAAGTGTGTGTGTGTGTGTGTGTGTGTGTGTGTGTGTGTGTAAAATTAAAAGGGAATCATGGGAATTACCTGTTGATGAGAATTTCTAGCACTCTTCTCTGGGAAGGAAAAAGAAAAAAGTTGGATTGGATAGAGATTAAGATAAGGCACAATGAAATGGGAGCATTCCTTAACAAATGAAATAACTTATTGTTATTTTGTAGTATAGTAACTCAAGTGAACTATAGGAAAATTTAGACACTGTTAAAGGAAAAGAGCATTACTTAATCTTTGTAGTATGGAAAATATAACATGGTATTCATGTCATCCATATTACTCCATCAATATTTACTTATTCAAATCCAGTTTCCCCTCCCTTCTGGAACTGAATAGTTAGAGAGTATCAATTACTTGAAGGACTGTGTACAGTTATTGAACAGTTGGAAAGGACAAGAAAACAAATATTAATCAGAACTCTTAGTATTAATGCTTACTGTTGAAGAAAACATATTCCTAGAACAAAAAATGTAGATGATTTCTTGTTTTACCACTTTAACACTGAAGCTTTTTTCAAAAAATTTAATACCCTTTAGCATATAACAAATAAACAGTAATTCCAAGATTTATTGAAGTTACAATAATGTGCTTACCAAAGAAAGAAATAACTCCAGTTAAATACTTTTTTCCTGGTAGCAAAAGTGTAGTGAAGATATATCACAAACAGATGGTGCAGAGGATGCGAACCGGCTGGATGATGGGAGGACAATATTGCTAAACCAGAATAAACTCCTGCTTGTGCCTGAGGATGGGACTGCTCAGAGAAACAGATAAGAAACCAACAGATTGGGGTTGGAAACACAGAGACACCTGCAATGGATCTCAAAATATTAGACAAGGTCGAAGATGGAATTGAGTTGTAAGATATGTCAAAAAGAGGTAGTCGGTCACATTCTTACTGTGATTGTAATGTAATGGCAATCCCAAGGAACTCTGTAGAGCCATACAACCCTGCAAATCTTAGATAAATGCACATCTACAAATTCCACCAAGCACTCCACACAGTTTCTACAAGCCAGGATTACTTAACATATGGCATGTGGGCATGCAGACCCTTTTATATGTGTAGATCTATACGCAAAAAGGAGGAGGGATGTGGAATTGAAATGTGATAATTGTCCTTTTGTGTTTGTTCTTTTGAGTGTGCCTGTGTGTGTTAAGGACTGATGTGGATGAAAAAGGGAGTAAGAAAGCAGGAGGCCTGATTCACTCTAATCATCTGCTTGTTGACCACAGTAGTGAAGAATCAGATACTTGTGCGTATTGGCCTTTCCGTTAACGAAGTACAAAGCTAGTGAAAGGCAAATAATATTCAGTTGTGCTCAGATTTAAGTAACACACTATCAGTACAATTTTAGATGGATTAAGTGTGAGAGATATACATTGTTTGCATGATTTAGCATACAATTTAATTTTTTGAACTAAAAATGTACAGAATGGAGATTTGAGATTTATTTCACCATGAATTCAACAATGGAATATAACTTAAAACTTAAGTTATATTAATATAACTTAATATAAACTTTATATATTTTATTTAAAAATTATTTTGGACTCAAAGCGTCAAGCAATATGGTTTAATTAAAAAAGCATAAAGCTATAACTACCTCACTTAGATTATCCTCCCACTGACAACTGTATTTTAAATTATGTTATGATTCTATTCATCAAAATCCCTAATTTAAAAAAATAATGTACCTTAGTGGACATCAATATGTTTTATAACCCTTCCATGCCTATTTGAAAATGAAAAACACTGTTAAGTTCGTATTTGGAGAAATTGGAAGAAGAAAATTTCAAGTCAGAGTCTGACAAAATGAATCATGAAAACAATCTGTTTTTAAGTATAAGATAATTTTAAAAGCCTAAAGATTGGTGAGGAGTGTCATGCAAAAGTGTTAATTGACTACAGTAAATATTATGTGTAAGGCATGGAGCAGTTGATGGTGGGAGTGTCAGGAACCTTTTGGTAAATAGCATTTTTATTGAAGTATAGCATGCATATAGAAAAGTGTTCAAATTATATTTACACAGCTTGATGAATTTTTAAAAATTGGAGAAACCCAGCACTTGGATTAAGAACCAGAATACTTCTAGTCCCCAAACAATTTACCTTATGCACTACTCAGTCACGACATCCACTTTTAGGGGTAACCTGTATGCTGAATTCTGACACAGTTGGTTAATTTTGCCTGAAACATGTTCCTTTTAAAACATCTCTTAACACTCCATCTTGTCCTCATATTTGTGCTCATGATCATAACATTTATACAGCACTTACCATGTGCCAAGGGACTACATATATTAAGTTATTCAGTCCTTAAAACAACCCTATAAAATAGGTATCATTATTGTTATTTACATTTTAGAGATGAGGAAGTTGAGGCTCAGGGTATTTAAGTAACATGTCCTGTAGTAAAGGTAGTAAAGGACAGAGCTTGGACTTCATCACTCAAACTGAAATGGAGCAGAACCCTAGGTCCTTGTCCCCCCACACCACCATGTCCTCAGCTTGCCTTTTGTCCGTGGAAAAACTTTAACCAAAGCATAAGTTTAATCAGAGAAGTGAGAAAATGTAGAAACAAAGGAAAACAGTCAAAGGAGACCAAATAATAATAGTTTAGTCATTAAGCAGAGTCAAGGACCTTTAGTTCCCCCTTAAGAACTATAGATAATATTCTGAGCCATATCCTGTGAGCTGTCTTATAGATACTGAAACGCCCACCAGGTGGAAGAAGTTAATTACATGATGACCAGGCTGTAGCCATAACACAAGCTGCCACAATTCCAAGAATTGGCCTCAAAGAAATGGAAACAAACCGACCCTGGAACTGAATATTAACTGTACCTGTAACAATCGAGATGATGCTGGTCAGACCACCGATGACCAATTTCAAGATGACTGTCAGAGCTGACTGTATTGTTTCTGCATATAGCCCCTTCCCTCTGTCTATAAAAGCTCTTGTCCCCTGATTGTTGTGGGGGCAGTAGGTATTTGGACAGGCATCTGCCCTCCCCTAGAGTTGCTAGCCTCCAAAATAAAACAACCTTTCCTTTCCTACCAACACTTGTCTCTCGAGAATTGGCTTTGGAGTGGCGAGCAGCCTGATCTGGGTTCGGTAAAAAAACTTTAGGACATAATGTCCTAAGGCACCCACCTTGATTTTTATTGATTTACACAAGAGTATTTTTTACTCCTACAAAGCTTTAATTTCTTTGGGAAAAAATATTTCTCAATGCAAGGCACAGAGGCTAAATTATTGATTGTCACAGCATCTGCCTTCATAGATAGATAGATAATAGATAGATAGATAGATAGATAGACAGATAGATAGATAGATAAATTTCACTGCAGAGTTTGTTTGAATATATGAGAGAACACACTGTTGGAGAAAGATTCACATAAGTTTTCTGTTGAGAATCACGGCATCACCAAGTCACTATTACCGAAGGGAACCTATATACGTTGAGGCAGAAAAAGAATGGTTGAGAAAGACTGATCTTACAGGGGAGAATGACACATTAGAGTCACCTTAGGTACAACTCAGATTCTGAATTCTATGACAGGATATAAAAGAAGTATAATATAGCTCAATCAAGTGAGCAATGAGTTCTGTTGGGGTGGATGTGGGTAGATTCAGGAAGTCTTCAAAAAAACAGAAATTATTTTTTGCTAGTCCTGGAAAAAATAATAGTGTTAAAAGTAGAAAGAACATCTGAAGCAGAGTATATTAGTACACTCAGGCACATAGGACCACAATTTGGGATACTGCAAGTAGTAGGTGAGGTTTTAAAAAAATGCAATGGAAAATATAGAAAGATCCACAGTAAGGGTTTGGCCTTTCAGACCATAGATTGCAAACAGGTGACCTTTTTGAACTAAAAGAGGGTCATATCTAAATGCAATGTAGCATTCTGAATCAAATCTTGGAACTGAAAAGGGATCCAAGTGAAAAACTGGTGAAACCCAAGTAAAGTCTAGAGTTTAGGTCATAGTAATATATCAATTTTAATCTCTTAGTTTTGACAGATAAACTGTAGTTTTATAAGATGTTAACATTAGGGGGGTAATGAAGGATGAATGAAGGATAAAAGAATTTTCTATACTATTTATGCAACTTTTCTGTAAATCTAAATTTATTCCAAAATTAAAAGTTTATTAAAAACTGAAAAGATATTTAGATGTAAAGGAGAGAGCTTCTCCATTTTGCCCTTTCCTCTTCCAACCATTCCTTGGGCACATACTTGCTGAATGGCCACTTACAGAGGAAAAGAGCAGAAGAGTTTTCTTGTTGCCTCCTTACTGAGAGGAGACAACAAGGAAACTTTATGTAGCTGCTGAATCCTAATTAGTTTGCTCCTTCCCACCTTCTCCATCACTCTGCCCTAAGGAGAGTAAATCTTAAAAAGAGGAATGTGTTTGTCTCAATCAGCTCTAGCTGCTATAACAAAATACCATAGACTGGGTAGCTCAAACAACAGATATTTATTTCTCACAGTTCTAAAAACTGGAAGTTCAAGATTGAGATGCCGGCAGGATTGGTATCTGTTGAGGGTCTCTCCTTGGCTTGCATCCTCCTATGGCCTTTCCTCAGTGTGTGTGGGTAGAGAGAGAGCAAACTCTCTGGTCCCTTTTTAAAAAGGCATTAATCTCATCATGAGGACCTCATCCCTCATTACCTGAGCTGAATCTAATTACCTCCCAAAGGCCCCATCTCGAAATACTATCCAATTGGAGGTATTTTGATATATGAATTTGGGAGGAATACAATTCAGTCCATAACAGTGTTAGAGGGAAGCTTACTTGGCAAATGGAGATGGATTACCTGATGGTAAGGAGCAGTCCCATCTACTCCAAACTTGCAAAACGAGCAATAGCTGACACCTAAGTATTCTCTCCTCCTGTCAAGTGTCCAGGTTGGTAAACATGAACACACAGGGAAAAATAAAAAGATGTCTGAGGAGTACAGCCAAAAGCAGCAGAATTAATGAACTAGAGAAAAATATAAACATAATCATCTTTTATATTGAATAACTCTATAATTGGTGAAGTGAATAAGATGCAGGTGAGCTAATCCCAAGCACACACCCATGCCAGTCTACTGCAAAATTGTCTAGATTCATGTATACACAAAAAGACCTAAGGGGACAGTTAGGTTTCTACAAAACCTGATGTGACAGTCTCTGTCAGGGATTATCTTCTGTAACTATATATCTCCCCAGCGGAGATTTTTGAAGCTTTCAAGCTCATATCTTCGAGTTGCAAATTTCTCTGTGAAGTGTCCTGACTATAATCAACTCACTTTGAAATACTTAGATAAGTAAATACTATTAGTATATCCAAGCATCGCTTATTTCTAGTGCTTCTATCAATATGAACCTACCAATAACATTTGTTAATATAGTGGCCGTAGAGATAAAAGATTTAACTGCAATTGATAAGTTGCAACAGATATATAGAAGTTTACTTATAATAAATACAAAATCGCTTCTCTTCAGGCAAACATGGAACATTCATAAAAATCAAGCTAAGTCACAAAGGAGTTCTTAATATCCAAAAATAATCATCTTACATCCTATGTTCTTTAAAGACAATGTAGTAGTGTATTAAACTGAGAAAAAATTAAAAACTTCTTTCTGCTTGAAAACTAAAAATATATACCATTGTATAAAAGCATAAGGCAAGGTAACAAACACTTAAAACAAACAAACAAACAAAAATACCCCAAAAGGAACGTGTCAAAATAAATATAGAGAAGAAAACAGTGAAATCAAGAACAATAACCACTCAAGAAAAAAAAGTAAGAAAATTGGAAGACAGTTTTTGAAAATGTTAATAAGATTTTGAATTTTTGGCAAAGCTGATCAAGCAAAGAATAAAATAAAGCAAAAAGAAAAAACAGAATGGAAGAATGGATATTATGTAAGAGAGAATAATTATCAAAAAGCTAAAAGATATCATGAATATATAATAATAGTATAGTATATTTGGAAACCTATATCAAATGGATAACTTTCTGGGAAAATATATAATTTCAATATTGGAATAATATTTTTAAAAACTGAATAGATCAGGGACTATGGATTTCACAATTCCAGAGCATAAAAGAAACAGTAATAGCAAATATTTGTATAACATTTACATATGCCAAGCACTGTTTCAAGCCCTTTATGTATATTATTATATTTCTTCCCAACAATTCCAAACATTAGACATTACAATTGTTTCCATTTTACAGATAAGAAATTGGAGACACTAATCGGTAAGTAAGGTGCCCAAGATCATTCAGCCAACACTAGGCAAAAACGTGATTTTATGGCTTGATGTCATTTCAGAGTCATCTTTGCAAATAGTCTATAATCCTAAATTGAAATACCTTATATTATCGATTCTAAAATGCATTACTTCACATTTTAATATCTCCAAAATCAGGATACATCTTTCAGAGACACTTCCAATTGGCCAGGCACATTTTTTTTAATACATCACAGATTTAGATGTTATTCCCAGTGTCATTAAATAGAAAAGGATTGCAGCTATCAACCTTTCAGTCAACAAATCATTTGCGGAAGAAATATGAGTCCTGGCTGTTTATTGAAAACTTTTTGTTGAGACTGTCTAATAAACCTATAAATTGTTAGCCTCAAAATTTGCAGAATGGACACCAGTGTCTTGGAAGAAATCATAGAGGTGAGAATGCTACATCAACAATGTGTTTGTTAGTACAAAGACCAATGTTGTTTGGGAAAAAGTGGGCATTGATGACTCAGTTAAAGCTAAATTATACATATCCCTAAATAAATTTAAAAGAATATTTTCAAAAGATGTAAAATAAAATATTAAGGCATAAGAAATTCATTGTATCATGGCTTACTTAACAGTGTTTTTATTGTTACTTTCGTAGTAATATATAGATTAATCATACATTTTACAATTGTTGGTATCTAAGGTATAATGAAATGTGGTAATATGCAAAGACTTCAATCCACATGACAGAGACTTCAACAAAGTATCTATTACCCTTTCCTTTAATAATTGGACTACTCTTCTTTGCTCCTCCCCTCTCTGCCTCCTCCAATTTTAATTTGGGTATGCTTAAACTAACTAAAAAATATAGTTCCTAACATCCCTTGAAGTTAGATGAGCCCATGTGACTGCATTCAGGCTAATGTTTATAGTGAAAGTGATAGTGCAACTTCTAGATTGTTTCCTTAAGGGAAAGGGTCAGCTCTCTAATTTCTTTTCTCCCTTCCATGTTGACTGGAATGTGGCAGCTGCTCAAGCAGCCATTTGAGACTGAGGTGGAAGCTACATTTTGAGATTGTGGAACCACAGATAGAAGGAGTGATTAATGTGGAAAATAAGTACTAAAGAATACCAACTAAAGACTCCTGAGTTTTTGAATGGAGAAAAAGTGAAGACTTGTATTTTTTCCTAGAAAGCTAGATTTTATCTAGAGTTTATTTGTTAATTAGTATTGATGCATTATGAAATTATTATCAAAAGCATAAGAAACCAATAAATATATTTTCAAAGGAAAGATATTTTCTAAAAAACAAAATTCTTTACTTTGGTTACACAGAAAACAGACTAAGGTTGCAATCATAACCACTAAATTGTTATTCTAATAAAAACACAACAGCTTACTTTTATATCTTCCCCAGATTAAATTATGAAAACTAAAAAATCTGATGCCTTTTGATGCAATTTTTTTGACATATGAGAGGAAGAATTCCTTTAAAATGAAACATTTTTTCTCAACGTTGTAAATTATAGGTGTAATTATTATTAAATTTGGCAAACTTGTGTATGGTGTGTATGTAGGTGTGTGGGTGTGTGCACAAACATGCATGTGGGTGAGTGTAAGAGATAGCTATAATTTTATAATAGTTTTAAAAATAGAACATTTTTATATCCCCCTCCACCAAAGAAAGCATGTTGTTTTATAACATACCTTTAGGAAATGAGATGTAAGATTTTAGTAAAGAGATTATCTTGACAAAATTAGAGTTGGGTCACTTTCAAGTACCCACTTGGAATATTATAAATTCTCAAGAGAGATGACCTTTTTATTTGGTGTCAGTTATTGGCTAATATGAGAAATTAGTGGATAAAGAATTACATAAAAAATACATAAAGTTTAATAGGCAAAACTCTACCAAACCATTATGACATGCCAGTGAATTACCTTGTTCCTTAAATTAATTATTGCAAAAAAGTAACTCATTTTTATTTGCCTCTGCATATTTTAGAGCAGAAATGATAACAGCTTTATATAAAAGTATAACAATATTTCTATAAATATAACTGTTTTTAGGGATCATATTACTATTAGCTATGTTAGTAATATTAATCATGTTACCTGCATTGTGCTAGGACTGGTGATAGGGACTTTGCATACACTTATGTTAATCTTTTTATCTAACAATGAGTGAGGTATTATAATCCCTTTTTCAAGAAGATAAATCTGAGGTACATAGAAATTAACTTGTTCAGGGTCATTCCAATAGTAAACGATAGAGATAGGATTAAAAATCCAGTCTGTTTGATTCCAAATCAAATCTTTTGCTAGAAGAAAAAGACATCACAGATTTATGTTTTGGCCAAAAGGCAAATATAGAAGATATGAGGAATTTTAGTGTATTTAAAATGATAAAGGGTATTCTAGGTTGAGTAAAATACTTGAGGATTATTTAGCCAATATACAAAACATATACATAGAAGAATATTTATTTAATGCTGCCTAAATATTATCTCAGTCTAACTTTTTTATACATTTAACTATACATATTATGTTTTCTGGCTACCTGAAGGTAATCACTCACATATAGACAGATAGGGTTTTTACTTGTTTTAGTAATTATCTTTCTTTTGGACTTTAGGTATAAGCTATATAAATGTTTTTATTAAATGTTTACACAGACCCACTCATAGATATTAAAATAATGGATGATGCTATTCATTTTCTAGAATTTTATCAAAAGATAGTACCTTATGTAAGAAAGGGTAATTGACATTAGTATGGACTTAGTTTTATTGAACAAAGACATTTCTTCAAAGATAGTTCAAACTATCTGGAAATAGAGGACATTCAGCTAATACAGGCCATTTAAAGTAATTTGACTTTCACTGAGTACATTCAAATGACTTTTAAGATTATAAAACCTGCCTTGTTTTGCCAAGGACAAATGAATGCCCTGCTATTCAACCCACTGTGTTGTTTCACATAAGAGTTAACATCCCTCCTCCTAAATCATTAGTTTATAAAATTAAAGACAGTTTTTTGGCAGAAATTAACTGAGGTTCCAGGTGGTGTCTCTCTGCATTTTTATTGACACTATAATTAAAACTACCATTAGTAATCAGAACACTACATTAAAAAATAAATCACAGTTAGGTAACTATCTAGGGTTTAAAAGGTCTATGCTTTTCTGCTTATAATGACAGGTAGAAAAATTTTATCAAGGAATTCTTATATTCATTGATGATATTTTCAAATATTAATGGCTCTTGCTATCCATAATTCTTCAGGAAAAATTGTTAGTCTTCTCATACTATATTAACATTTAACGCAGGCCTCTCACTGTTGTGGCCTCTCCCGTTGTGGAGCACAGGCTCCAGACGCGCAGGCTCGGCAGCCATGGCTCACAGGTCCGGCCACTCTGTGGCATGTGGGATCTTCCCGGACTGGGGCACGAACCCGTGTCCCCTGCATTGGCAGGCGGACTCTCAACCACTGCGTCACCAGGGAAGCCCCCATCAGTTTTTAATAAACTTTATTTTTAGAGCATTTTTACATTCATAGAAAAAAGTACTAGAGAGTTCCTATATGTTTCTAGCACCTCATATGCACAACCTCTA
Organism: Phocoena sinus; assembly: GCF_008692025.1. Classification (NCBI taxonomy): domain Eukaryota; kingdom Metazoa; phylum Chordata; class Mammalia; order Artiodactyla; family Phocoenidae; genus Phocoena; species Phocoena sinus. The sequence goes on along the minus strand of NC_045779.1, from coordinate 31,230,984 downwards.
CAGCTGACCATCAAGATCCTCCACCATAGTGGTGCATTTGTTACAACTGATAAACATACATTGACATATCATTATCACCCAAAGTCTATAGTTCATATTAGGAGTCCTCTTTGGTGTTGTACATTCTATGGGTTTTAACAAATATATAATGACATATACCCACCATTATACTATCATATGGAATAGTTACACTGACCTAAAAATCCTCTGTGCTCTGCCTATCCATCCTCCTCTCACAGTTAACTTCTGGAAACCATTGATCTTTTACTACCTCCATAGTTTTGTCTTTTCCAAAATGTCATATAGTTGAATCATATAGTATATAGTCTTTTCAGATTGGCTTCTTTGACTTAGTAATATGAATTTAAGATTCTTCCACATCTTTTCATGGCTTGACAGCTCATGTCTTTTTATCACTGAATAACATTGTCCAGATATATTTCCTTCACCCACTGAAGGGCAGCTTGGTTGCTTCCAAATTTTGGCAATTATGAATTAAGCTTATTTAAATACCTGTGTGCAGATTTCTGTGTGGAAATAAATTTTCAGCTCATTTGGGTGAATACCAAAGAATGTGACAGTTAAATCATTAAGTTAAGAGAATGTTTATTTTGTAAGAAACTGCCCAACCTGCATCCAAAGTGGCTATACCACCTTGCATTCTCACCAACAGTAAATGAAAGTTTCTGTTGCTCCATGTCCTTGCCAACATTTGGTGTTATCAGTGTTTTGGCTTTTGGTCATTTTAAAAAGTGTGCAGTAGTATCTTGGTTTGGTTTTTGAAGTCTCAATTCCTTTTTCAAATATTTCCACATTCAAAGTCTATCTTTTCTAATGATACAGGCTGCAAGTAAAATGTTAATTGTTATCAAAATTTTAAGACAAATAAGGAACCTGCTGTTAAATTGTCTCAAGTATTCAGAGTACAGATAACTCCTTTACAATAAAACATCATGGTTAAAAACAAAGCTAATGAAACCATAATGCCTAAGTGTGAAAAGTACATGTACCAGGTGCAGTCATGTAATTTTGGACAATCAAACCCTCTGAGCCTCAGTTTTGTTATCTGCAAAACAAAAATAATATAACTCTATGCTGACATCATAGAGTTATGGATATAATTAAATGAGTTAATATAGGTAAAGTATATAGAATTGTGCCACAAATAGTGTGCATTTATTAAATATTAGTTTTTTTATTGTTGTGTATATTACAAAGCATAGAACTACTCAGAGAGTTGTTGAACTTATACTGTTAAATAATCAATTCTAATACTAAAGCCAATAATGAAACAAAATAAGAATATAGTACAAAATTCACAAGTAAATAGATTCCTTAGATAGATAATGAAGGAAATAATAATTACTATTAAATTGATTTAATCAATAGATAATTCAAGAATATTACAAAAGCCTTCCACTGCCATACATAGCTTTTTACCTTAAACTCAAAGGTAACTAAATATTAGACAATTTAAAAAGACAAAAATTTTACTATTTGTATGGAAACACAAAAGGCCCCAAATAGCAAAGCAATCTTGAGAAAAAAGAAATGGAGCTGGAAGAATCAGGCTCCCTGATGTAAGCCTATACTACAAAATCTACAGTAATCAAGACAATTTGGTACTGGCACAAGAACAGAAATATAGATCAATGGAACAGCATAGAAAGTCCAGAGATAAACACATGCACCTATGGTCAACTAATCTATGACAAAGGAGGCAAGAATATACAATGGAGAAAAGACAGTCTCCTCAATAAATGGTGCTGGGAGAACTGGACAGCTACATGTAAAAGAATGAAATTAGAACACTCCCTAACACCATACACAAAAATCAACTCAAAATGGTTTAAAGACCTAACTGTAAGACTGGATACTATAAAACTCTTAGAGGAAAACATAAGCAGAACACTCTCTAACATAAGTTGTAACAAGATATGTTTTGATCCACCTCCTTAGAGTAATGAAAATAAAAACAAAAATAAATAAATGGGACCAAATTAAACATAAAGCCTTTTGCACAGCAAAGGAAACTATAAACAAAATGAAAAGACAACCCACAGAATGGGAGGAAATATTTGCAAACTAAGCAACTGACAAGGGATTAATTTCCAAAACATACAAACAGCTCATGCAACTCAACCAAAATAAACAAACAACCCAATGAAAAAATGGGAAGATCTAAGCAGACATTTGTCCAAGGAAGACATACAAATGGCTAAAAAGCACATGAAAAGATGCTCAACATTACTAATTATTAGAGAAATGCAAATCAAAACTACAATGAGGTATCACCTCACACTGATCAGAATGGCCATCATCAAAATCTACAAACAATGCATACTGGAGAGGGTATGGAGAAAAGAGAACCCACTTACACTGTTGGTGGGAATGAAAATTGGTACAACCACTATGGAGAACTGTATGGAGGTTCCTTAAAAACTAAATAGAGAATTACCACATGACTAGGTCCATTTGTTTATTTTTGTATTCATTTTCATTACTCTAGGAGGTCCATCAAAAAAGATCTTTCTTTGATTTATGTCGAACTAACACAACATTGTAAAGCAACTATCACCCAATTAAAAAAAAAATCATATGATACAGCAATCCCACTCCTGACCACGTATCTGGAGAAAACTCTAATTCAAAAAGATACTTGCACCCTAATGTTCATTGCAGCACTATTTACAATAGCCAAGACACAGAAGCAACCTAAATATCCATCTACAAATAAATGGATAAATAAGATGTAGTACATATATAGAATGGAATATTACCCAACCATAAAAAAGAACAAAATAATGCTATTTGCAGCAACATGGATGGACCTAGAGATTATCATACTGAATGAAGTCAGTCAGACAAAGACAAATATATGATATTGCTTATATGTGGAATCAAAAAAATGTTTCACATGAACTTATTTAAAAAACAGAAAGAGCCGCAGATGTAGAAAACAAATTTCTGGTTACCAGGGAGGAAAGGGTGGAATAAACTGGGAGATTGGGATTGACATATTCACACTACTATATATAAAACAGATAACTAATAAGGACCTACTGTATTACACAGGGAGCTCTCTACTCAATACTCTGTAATGACATAAATGGGAAAAGAATCTAAAAAAGAGTGGATATATGTATATATGTATAACTGATTCACTTTGCTGTACACTTGAAACTAACACAAATACTCCAATACTCCAACACGATACTCCAATAAAAAAATTAAAAAAAGAAATGTTAAACAGATATGTCATTTTATCATCACATTATATATTAGATCAAGAAAAAATTTTTAACTTAATTTAAAAAATTTTAAAATACTCTAGGGCACTCACTTAAGAAAAATACTTATTTAAAAAAAGTTCCTATAAGATATTTGTGAGATTTTTAAGCTGTGAAAAATAAGGTTTAAAGAGCTATATTCAAAATTTCTAAGTGAAGAATTTCCCCAAAGAGGCAGGGATCTGATGGACTTCAATACACATATTGGGTAGCCCATATGTGAGCAGGGATGAATCAGAAATAAACTGGTTCTTAATAAAACTGTAATCCAGTCCCAACAAAGCTAAATGTCTGATTGGATAGAGACAGTCAGTCCTTCATTCATTCTACCAATCTTTGCATAAAAGGTATCCTTAGGAACCAATATGAATCTTTTATGGAAAATTTCTTGTATACATCAAAAATGACTAGACATGAAGAAGCAGATCCATTCAACCAATAGTTAGGAGGAAAAAAAAGAATATAAGCAGAACAAGTAATCCAGAGATTAGAGTTAGCAGGGTAGGATTTTAAAATAATGTAATTAATATGTTAAATAGAATATAGGAAAAGATAGAAAAAAATAGGTATAAAAATGTAGAAATGTTCAGAAGAGAACTAAAATCTATAGTAATAAAGGAAATGGGAATTCTAGACATGAAAAATACAATGATTGATTAAGAAATTATTAGATGAGTTTAATAGCAGACTGTAGGATTCGTGAATTAAAAAACAGATCAATTGAAATTTTCCATACTATAACACAGAGAGAACAAAATATGGAAACAAACAAGCAGATCATAGGAGATATGTGAGAAACAGTCAAAAGATCTAAAACACATCATATTAATTAGCAAAATAGAACCAATATATGAGATATATCTATGTCTACACTGATATCTATTTCTTTGTCTATATCTTTATCTCTCTATATATGTATATTACATATTAGCTATTATTTTCATTGTTGAATATAGTTTATTACAAAGCATAGAACTACTCAGAGAGTTGTTGAAGTTGTATTGTTAAAATGTCATAATAATAAACCTGATAAAGAAATGAAGTAAGACTATAGAAGAAAATTTACAAGTAAATAGATTACTTAGACAGATGATTCAGAATATATATGCAGCAGAAGAATATCTGAGCTAAGCAGAGAGAAAAAATTACTCTGTCTTCTGCCTTCTTGTCTATTTAGTCCCTCAACATAATGGGTGAGGGAAATCTTTACTCAGTTTACCAATTCAAACGCTAATCTCTTCAAGAGACATCCTCAATACACACTAAAAAATAATGTTTACTATTTAACTGGACAACTTTTAGTCCTGTCAAGTCGACACATAAAGTTAACAATCACGCAGGGCTTCCCTGGTGGTGCAGTGCTTGAGAGTCTGCCTGCCAATGCAGGGGACATGGGTTTGAGTCCTGGTCTGGGAAGATCCCACATGCCACAGAACAACTGGACCCATGAGCCACAACTACTGAGCCGGTGCATCTGGAGCCTGTGCTCCACAACAAGAGAGGCCGCGATAGTGAGAGGCCCATGCACTGCGATGAAGAGTGGCCCCTGCTTGCCACAACTGGAGAAAGCCCTCGCACAGAGATGAAGACACAACACAGCCAAAAATAAATATAAATAAATAAATAAAAATTTTTTTAAAAAGTTAACAATCACACACATGTAACTGGAATCTCAGAAGGGGAGGGGAAAGAGAAAATGGGGCAGAAAAATATTTGAAGAGATAAAGATTGAGAATCGTCTCAAAACTAATGAAAGAATTCAACCCACAGATTCAAGAAATTCAGCACTCCATAAGAGAAAAAAAAAAAACAAAGAAAACCACATATAGGAACATCATAGTCAAGCTGCTGAAAACAAAGACAAAGAAAAAATTCTTTAAAGCAGCAGGGGAAAAAAAACCACTTTATCCTCAAAGCAACAAAAATACTGGTGGCTGATGTTTCAATATAAACTACAAAGCCAAAACAATGAAAGTACATCTCTAAAGTTCTAGAATAAAAATTTTCTGCATAAAATTCTATACCCAGTAAAAGTATCTTTCACATATACAGACAAAATAAAAACATTTTCAGACAAACAAAAGCTGAGATACTAGCACTACAATGAATTTTAAGCAAGTTCTTCAGGCAGAAGGAAAATTATCCCAGCTGGAAAGATAGATTTAAGTGAAGGAAAAAAGAGCAATAGAAAGGTTAAATGTACAGATGATAGTAAAGAATATTGGCTGTTAAAAACTTGTAGGATTTATGACATGTATAGAAGAAAGTTTATGACACATGAATAGTGCATAAGGTGAGATGGAGTTAGTTGAGTTAAACTATTATAAGGTTTTTGCATTTCTTAAGAAAGGGAAAAGACATTGCTTTAGGTAGGCACCAATAAGTCGAGGAGCATATTGAAATGTTAATTATCAGTGATAAAAATACACAAGGGTGTATAATTTAAAAGCTAGTATAGGAGGATAAATGCAGTATTAAAAATATTGGATTTTTCTAAGAAAAGAAAAAAATGAAGGAGTGATGCTTATAGAACAAGTGGGAAAAAAACAAAACAAGGGACAAGATGGTAACTTACAAACATTTACAAAAGTAAATTGACCTCCTTGGAGAAATGACTGATTCTAGGACTGTGGCAGGGAATATACAAGATGGGCTTAGACATATTTTCACAATGATGGAAATATGTCAAAGGGATACGTAGCTGCCTTAAGGAGCTCCTAATGGCCAAAACTGGAACAAAGTGAGCAAATGAAGTATAAAACAAATGAAGTATAAAGGAAATATTCATGAGACCATACTGATAGAAATAAATGAATAAATAAAGGAAGACAATAAACAAATCTCCAACTTATAACAACTCCAAATAATTTATGTAGCTACTTCACCCTCAAGGAGCTGGAGAACATATTTCTACTCCTAAAGTATGGGTTGTGTATAATGACTTCCTTTCAGAGGGTACAGTATGGAAAGGGAGGGAGAGTAACTTTACAGTGTGGAAACCCAACAAACACTACCTTGGTCAGGTGATCAAGGTTAACATCAAGGATGATAAGTCATGTTGGTAGTATGTTTTCTTGATAGAATGACATTTTACCTCTATGATCTTCCTCCAAAAAATAACCCTTGTGTGTTCATGAGAAAGACAAATCTCAACTGTGAGACATTCTACAAAATATCTAACCAGTCAGTACTCCTCAAAGCTGTCAAGATCATAAAAATAAGGAAAACCTGAGAAACTGGCACAAGTAAGAGAAGCCTAAGGAAACATGACTACTGCAGTATTCTGGATGGGATCCTGGAAAAGAAAAAGGACTTTAGGTTAAAAACTTTAAAATTGCGTAAAATATGGACTTTAGTTAATAATAGAATACCAATATTTGTTCATTAATTGTAACAAATTCATCATTCTAATGTAAGATATTAGAAATAAGGGAAACTGTATGCGGAGTATATGGCAACTCTCCATACTAGCTTGGCAATTGTTCAGTAAATTTAAAACTGCTTTAAAATAAAACATTTAAAAAACTAAATTTTCTGAACACTTTAATTCAAAGGCAAATATTATCATATTCAGTAAATATTTAACCACTTTATATACAAAAAGTAAATTAAGTTGAAAGAAAAGAGTGGAAAAAATGCACTCTAAATGTTATTGGATAGAAATCTTGGCTGGATGTATTACAATCAGACAAAGAAGGTTTAGGGATAAGGATATTTTTATATCAGAAAACACATATTTTGAAAAGAAAAAGTTAAAGAGGAATGTTTAATAATAAAGGCATTCTTCAACAGAAAGTCATAACAAATCTAAATTTGTATGTACCTAATATCATAGGTAATATGTATGTACCTAATATCATTAAAATATATAAAACAAAAATAGTGACAAAATTAAAAGGATAAATAGACAACCCCACAATCTTAGCTGGAGAATTTAAAATCTTATTCAGTAAATGATAGAACAGATAAATAAAATATGTATGATTACTGATGATTTGGAAGATACATTAACCAAATTTATCTCTCTATGTAAATCTATATTTACCTATATCTATATCTACATCTACACCTACATCTCTTACTATACCTGATAACTGAATGTGTGAATACACACTCTTTACAAATGCACATGGAAATATAAATCAATTCCCTAATCAATTCCACAGAGTTTAAGTCATACAACATATGCTCTCTGAACACAATGGAATTAAGCTATAAATGAATAATAGAAAGGAAGACAGAAAAATTCCATGTAACTGAATATCAACAACACACTTCTAAATAACCTATGAATCTATGTAACCTAGCACAATGGATATCAAAAAGTATTCCAAACTAAATTTTCAAATTTGAGTTAAAATGGTGCCTAAAGGGAAATTTAGAATATACTAAAAAGAGAGGGCTTCCCTGGTGACGCAATGGTTGAGAGTCCGCCTGCCGATGCAGGGGACACGTGTTCGTGCCCCAGTCTGGGAAGATCCCACATGCCATGGAGAGGCTAGGCCCATGAGCCATGGCCGCTGAGCCAGCACGTCCAGAGCCTGTGCTTCACAATGGGAGAGGCCACAACAGCGAGAGGCCTGCATACCGCAAAAAAAAAAAAAAAGAGAAAAAGTTGAGATCAATGATTTATCTTCTATGTAAAGAATCCAAAAAATGAAGACCTAAATACATTCAAAGAAATAGAAAGTAAATCTTAAAGTAATTGTATGTATCAATAAAAGAGAAACCAGATATACAATAAAGATCTTCACAAAGTCAAAGCTAATTATTTGAAAATATTAATAAAATTACTAAGTTCCAAAAATATTGTTTAATACAAAAAGAGAAAACCTAATTATCAGTTTCTGGAATGAAAAATGAGACAAGAATACAGATCTTAAAGATAAGAAGATTGTAATGAGCAAAACATATATGTAATATATTTGAAAAATAGATAAAATGGCAAATTTTGTGACAATAAAAACAGAATTGACAAAAACTGACAAAGAAAAAATGGAAAATCTCTCTCATCCCATAATTTTTAAAGAAATTAAATTTATAATTAAAATAATTCTACAAAGAAAAGTCCAGGATGTTATGGCTTCACAACTGTACTTTTCCTAACTTTTAAGGAAGAAATAATAACATCACTTATACTGATGTAATATTATATATTTTTTCTCTGAATTCTGGAACATGGCAAATATATTCACTATCAGCATTTCTATTCAACACTTTAATGGAGGTTTTAACCAGTTCAAGGGGAAAGATAAGGAAGTAAAATATATAAATATAATTGAGAGAACAAATGAAGCTACTATTTTTTTACAAATCACATGATTGCATACGTGAAAATATTCACAATAATCAAGTGACTTTTGGAATTAAACAAATTTAGCAATGTTGCCAAATATAAAGTCAATATGCAAGTACCAATTGTTTTCATATATAATGGCAACAAATAATTTTTTAAAAAGAAAAATAAGCACTATTATTAATATAATATAAAGATACCTCAATCATCTAGTAATAAATCTAACAAAAGATGTGCAAGATTCTTACTCTAAAACTATAAAACATTGCTGAAACTAAAGGAGACAAATAACTGGAGTCATATGCATTTTCTTGGATTAGAAGCCAATATTTGTAAAATACCGATTTAATCCATTAGTCTAATGATTCAGTGAAATCAGACTCCAAATCACAGCATGGGATTTCTTTTTTGGTGGTGTGCGGGGGTGAGAAGTTGACAACCAGTTTCTAAAACTCATAATAAAATGCAAAGTAACTAGTATAGCCACAACAGTCCTACATAAGAAAAAAAAGGTTGTAGGAATTGAACTTCCAGTTATCAAACATACAACAAAACTACATTAATTAATTAGTACAATTTGGCCTTGTTAAAAGAACAAGCAAATAGACCACTGAAAGAATAGAGCATAAAGAAATGGATCCACTTCCAAAGATCACCATATTTTAGACAAAGATGTCACCAAAATTTACTGGGAAAAGCATGCTCTTTTCATGGTTCTAGGGAAATTGAATAGCTATAGGGGAAAAATGAATTTTAATTCTCTATTTCACTATAGACAAAAGTTAATTTACAATGGATAATCGACTTTAATGTGAACTATAAAATAATAAGGTTTGGGGGCTTCCCTGGTGGCGCAGTGTTTGAGAGTCCGCCTGCCGATGCAAGGGACGTGGGTTCGTGTCCCGGTCCAGGAAGATCCCACATGCTGCGGAGTGCCTGGGCCCATGAGCCATGGCCGCTGAGCCTGCGTGCCTGGAGCCAAAAAAAAAAAAAAAAAAGGCTGAGGCTTCATAAAATAATAAGGTTTGTAGTAGAAAACATGTGGATATCTTCCAGACAGTGTGTTAAGCAAATATTTCTCTAAAAAAGGATGTTAACAATGGGTTAAACTTTAATAAAGTTAAGAACTTCAGTTTATGAAAATTATGATTAAAATATTGGAAGGGTATGCTTAAAATAATGGAAAAGAAAACCATAGAAGATATTCTCGATACATGTATCTGATAAAAAGCTTGTACCCAAATTTATAAAGACTTCCTATTAATCATAAAGAAAAGTCAAGGAACATCTTTACAAACGTGTGTAAAATACTTGAACAGGAACTTCAGAAGATGCCTGATTAACTAATAAACATATGAAACAGTGCTCAATCAATCCAGTCTTCTGGGAAGTGCAAATAAAAACCACATGGCCTACTAATGCCCTCCTACCCCAATTTCTAAAGTGCAAAATGGCCAACAAAACAACAAAACCAATAGATGGTGAGGAATGTATATACATTTCTGATGGAGGTATAATTGGTGTTTTTTAGTATTTATTAAAGCTCAACATATGTTTACCCAATACCCTCAAATTTCACTTCTCGGCAAATGACCAAGAGAATGTATGCATATGGCCATCGTGACACATGTATAACAATGTTAGTTGCTACATCTTCTTAATAGCCAGAAATGATCTGAATTGTCAATGCTAAAATTGATAAATTGTCCTTTAATCATGCAATTTAATACTACAAAATAATTTTTAAAAGAACAATTGCTACATGTAAAATATGGATAAATGAATCTCAACATGTTGATTTAAGTTAACTAGGTAGAAAACAGCACAAATTTTATGATTCCATTCTAAAGTTTAAGAGCAGTGAAAACTCATCTATGGTGTCTGAAGTTAGAATAATGGGCACATTTGTGAGAGGAACACTATTGTCTGGGTAGTGAAATGAAGGAGACTTCAGAAACACTGTAAGTTTTCTTTATCGAAATCCTTAATATGTACACAATTCATATAGATATACACTTCATATTTTTAAGTTTATATATATTACATCTCAAAAATTAAAAATGTGGACTTCCCTAGTGGTGCAGTGGTTAAGAATCTGTCTGCCAATGTAGGGGACATGGGTTCAAGCCCTGGTCTGGGAAGGTCCCACATGCTGCAGAGCAACTAAACCCATGCACCACAACTACTGAGCCTGCGCTCTAGAGCCCACGAGCCACAACTACTGAGCCCATGTGGCACAACTACTGAAGCCCGTGCACCTAGAGCCCATGCTTTGCAGAAAGAGCCACCACAGTGAGAAGCCTGCACACCGCAACAAAGAGTAGCCCCCAACTCACTACAACTAGAGAAAGCCCACACACAGCAATGACGACTCAACCCAGCCAAAAATAAATAAATAATTTTTTAAAAAATTAAAAATATGAAAACAATTAGGACACTATGGCAGTTGGCCAGGCAAGGGATGATGATGAATTGGATTTGTATGTGAGATGTAGAAATGATGAGAAATTACTATATTGGAAAATATTTTGGAACTAGTATCAATAGAGTTGCTGATGAATGTAATCTAGAGAGTGAAAGACATCAATAAAAGATGACAATTGTGGCCTTTTTAAACTTTAGAATCTTTAGAATTGATAGATGATGGTGTCATTATTAAAATGGGGGTGATTTGGAGGAGAAAGTTTCAGGGAAAGGGAATAATTTAAATTTTAGGTGTCTATTAAACTTCCAACTGGAAATATGGAGCATTCTGTAGATCAGAGATGATGTCAGGGATGGTGGTGTAAGTTTGATGTCTTCAACACATAGAATGAAAAGTCATGGGATAGATGAACAACATATATTTGAGAGATGAGGTTAATAATATAATAAATACATATTGATAGAAGATGAGTTGATCAATAAAGAAGATATGGAAGAGTAGTTAGGGACATAAGTTTTGAAATTAGAGTCTGAGTTCAAGCTATCTCCCATATTCACTAACTGTGTGATACGAGAAAATTCCATGTTTTCATTGCTTTCATTTCCTCACTTGCAAAATCCCTTAGATAACAGAATCTAGGAAGTAAATATAGGGATAAAGGTGACATACAATGTCCATCTTACATTGTAAACATTCAATAACAACTAGCTATAGACATAATTTTTTTAAATGACCAAAAGCAGCTATAGGCAGTTGACAGAAGAAAACATAATAGCTAAGTAACATGAAAAACTGTTAACTCTCACTTGCAAATAAAATAAATGGGAAAGGATGCAAATAAAGCGATGATGATATGTTATTTTTCACCCATCACATTATTAAAACATTTTGTTTACAGCAATTTTATTAATAATTACCAAAAACTGTTTGCATCAAGATGCTCTTCAAAAGGTAAGTGAATAAACAAACTGTGGTACATACATCCATGCAATGGGACATTATTCAGAGGAACCTTAATTGCATATTACTTAGTTAAGAAGCCAGTCTTAAAAGGCTACATAAGTGTATAAATCCAACTACATTACATTCTAAAAATGACAAAACTATAGAGATACTAAAAAGATCAGTGGTTTCCAGAAGTTTGATGTGATGGTAAAGAGGTTAATAAGTGGAGCCCAGGGGATTTTTATGACAGTAAAAATATTCTGTATGATACTCTAATGATGGTTATATGACATTATGAATTTATTAAAACCCATAGAACTGTAAAACACAAAGAACCCTAATGTCAATTATAGACTTTAGGTAATAATAATAATTCAGTTTTGGTTCATCAGTTTTAACAAATGTTCTACACTAATGCCAGATGTTAGTGGAGAAACTGATCAGAGGAGAGAAGTGGTATATGGCATCGGTCACCAACATTTTTGACACCAGGGACCAGTTTCATGGAAGACAATTTTTTCACAGACTGAGGGGACAAGATGGTTCAGGTAGTAATGCGAGTGATGGGGGGGATGGTTCAGGTGGTAATGCGAGCGATGGGGAGTGAAGTGGAGCAGCAGATGAAGCTTCACTCGCTTGCCCACCACTCACCTCCTGCTCGGCAGCCCGGTCCCTAACAGGCCGTGGACCGGGTATCGGTCTTAGGCCCGGGGGAATGTTATATGGGAACTCTCTGTAAATTCCACTCAATTTCATGTAAACCTAAAACTGTTCTAAAAAATAAAGTCTATTTTTTATTTTTTAAAGTAAGTCTTTTATGGTCATAGTTACCAGAGCAATGTGAAGCAGATTATTCTCCAGTTGAGTGATGTTTGAACCAGAAAAATCCATAATGAGCATTATCTGAGACCAACAATGTCCACGAAGAAGGTGAACCTTCCCTGCAAGTTGCAAGCAGAACCAAGTCCAAGCCCTTTTGGCTAAAGATGATGTGGGGTAAGACCTAAAATCAAGGCCCAATATTATGTGTTGCCTTGACATCTGATGAAACCAAGAGGGCCTCGAGTGGGTTAAAGACAAATTCCCCTCCTCACTCTGCCCCCATTTCCTACCCAAACAACTCTTGTTACCAAGGGGATTATGCATAATACCTGCCTATCCCTGAGTAACAAGTTTCAGTTCCCTGAAGACCTGCAGAATTATTCCAACAGCTTAATCCCATCCTTCCATGGGAACAAGAAGTCACCTCATCCTCTTGATACTACAAAGCCTGTCTCTCACAGTCCCTGGTTGTCCACTCTGTTAGCAAATGCAACCCCTGTATGTTCCTGTGTGGCCTGCAAAGTCCTTCTCCCTTGAACTGTGAATATATGTAATTATATCAATCACATCTGTCCAGTGTTGAGTGTCATATGTTCAATCATCCCCCTAGTCCTAGAGTGGGAATCCCTCCCTCACCAGTGGGATGAATAGGAGTTAAAATAGATAGATCGAGTCTATTAGTAAAAGAGTAGTGGAGAGACTAGAACCCCCAATGGACTCAGACTGCTCAAGATTTCCTCCAGAAATTGAAAAAGGAGGGGGCAGGGGTCTGAATTCTCTAAGTATATTGACATTACTAATGTACACTGTGAGGACCTACCAGCTGGTCTAACTGAGATGGCTTCTGTCACACATACTATTGGCTGCAGTTGAAACACAGGTTAAAGAAATTCCTGCAACTGCTGCACTCATAGGTTTTTCTCCAGTGTGAACTCTCCAGTGTATGATTTATGGTATATGGATTTATGGTTAAGTAATTTTTTCCATTCACCATATTTATAAGGATTTTATCCAGTATGTATTCTCTGGTGCTGAACAAATATCTATGGTGATTGAAGGCTCTCCATTAGTCATTGCCTTTATAATGTTTTTGTCCAGTGTGAAAGGCCTCCTCCCAACTGGTATTCCTTTGTGGCTCGCCCCCCCACCCCCTCACGCCACAAGTGACCTTATGCTTGAGAAGACCTGAGCTGTTTGGAAAATCCTTATCACCCTGTGCACATGTGAAGGGGGTCTATGGAAAGTAGACTTTAAAATTCTTCAAGATTGAGACCCTGCCCTTCTTAAGGGTTTCTCTCCACTATGTAGCTTCTGGTGTGTTGAAGGACTGCACTGAACCAGAAGCCTCTCCCCACATACCCAGTATGTTATAGCTGCTGTAACAGTCACTTAAGTCACTTAGCCTTTCAAGACAAAGCTACACGTTGCACTAAGGTGGGCTGTCATCTGGGCACACATACGTGCCTTGGAAGCCTTCACCTGTAACGTTCCATGTACAAAACTCTCTGCTCAGAATGTGCCTCTTCAGCCTTCATTCTAGACCAAAAACTAAAGGTCAGCTCCTCTTCAAGCCTCCTTGATATAGTTGGAATCAAGTCTACTTTGTCAGGAACTATGTCATAACAAAATATCACAGACTGGGTGGCTTAAGCTACAGAAACTTGTTTACTCACAGTTCTGGAGGCTGGAAGTCCAAGATCAAGGTGCTGGCACTTTTGCTTTCTCCTGAGGCCTCTCTCCTTGGCTTGTAGGTGGCCACCTTCTTATTATATGCTCACATGGCTTTTCCTCTCTGTACATGCAACCCTCATGTCTCTTCCTCTTCTTTTAAGGACACCAATCAGATTGGATTAGAGCCTCATCCTTATGACCTTATTTGACCTTATATCTCTCTACAGAGAGATATAACCTTACCTCCAAATACAGTCACATCACAGATTATGGCTTCAAAATATGTTTTCTGTGTTCAGTCCATATGGACAATTCAGTACATAATGGGCACCCACTGAACATATACAGAGATTTCTTGGTTTTCTACTACTTTTCTGCATATAATGTGCAATTTGATCAACAAACTATATGTAGGAATACATCTGATAAGAAAATTGATACAAATCTCATGTATCCCATTCTGGCATATCATCATTTGCAATTTGTCAATATAATAATAGTTTCTGGAGGAAATAAAAGAAATAGTGTGTTAAAAGCAAGTATTGTAATATGCTCCAAGATGTTTTCACATTAAAAAAATGCATTTTAGAGAGGAAAAAGTGTGTGGGCAGTGGAATGTTCATAAACAGGAACGTTTTTTAAAGCAAGTGAACTGGTAATTATGGTCATTTTGAGTTTGAAGATCAAGAAGTCAATTACTTTTAAAACAGACATCCTTTGTTTTAGAAAAATTATCAAGGTAACTACTAAAATGTAATATAATTGCTCACCTAATTTAAGAACAACAACTTCAAGTGGAGATACTCTGGAGTGAGATGCAGAGTGTAGCAGAAGTGTGTTTATCTTCTATGCTTTAAATAATTAGAGAATATATACGCCTGAATATTTAGATGTTGAATTATTTTTCCCCCACATAGTTTTTTTTTAATACAGACTGACACAAGATTTCAGAAAATATATTGAAAACTATTAGAATTTCTTTGTCTATGCCAAAAAACAAAAAGGAAAAAAGAAAGAAAGAGCACATTCTGTGAGTGAGAGCATATTCCCCTGAAGGAAGTGACACTTCCCACTGTCCCTTTCTGCTGTGGAGAAAATGGGTGTGTTTTTTGGAAAATTGGACGAGAAAAAACCCTTTTTACTTTCTAGGGCCAAAAAGTTAAGTTTTTGTAGTGAATGTGTCCAAAGTCTTTTCTTAGTAATGTGTGGGAGTAGTAACTAGTTCTCTGACACATGGAAGTGATCAGGATATGTGTAGTGGCCCTCAGTCTAGGTCAAGATCCTTTGAGTTCAAAGAGTTACCACTGCTTTTTCCAATGAAATATCTACCTCTTCCTGATAATTAAGGTCAATTACTCCTGCTGGGATGGAGCCTCCTTTCCTTGCCCACTGTCAGTGGCATGCTGGTAAATGTTTAAGAGCCAACTTTGGGGGTAGAACTGTAAAGCTTAGATTTGTAGTATTTGCAATTTCCACCTTGCCTAATTTCAAGCTACTGATGCTAAATTACATGTTGAGAAGGAAGGCACACAATTGGCTCTGGAAGCCAGTATGAGCCTCCTGGTTTCCTCACAGGAGAATCCTGAAGTGACAGAGCAGCAGCTATAGCTTAACACTGAATGTGAGTAATGCTCTGCTCCACTGTAGTTGCATTTCCTGAGAAGCATAATTTCTGGACCCACAGAATTAAATTTGCAGGGACAAATTCTGGGACTGATGGTAAGCTGAGCTGCTCCTACTTCTAAGCCTTGGTTCCTGAGCCTATATTCTCTACCTATTTGGGATGCAGCACCATATAAAGTTTATTGACTTAAGGTATACATGACATCATAGAGGATGGTTTCCTATTCTTGCAGTATCTTATCTTCAAGTCTATACTTTAAGGGTATTGTCCAAAGGTTATTCCATTGATCTATCATATTGTCAGTTTATTTGATAGAATCAGTGGATACCTTGTTCAAGTGTCCACTGCTTAATCTCCTTTGCCATAAATTGGTGTTGAAGAGAGCCTTAATATTCCTCTAAGCTTGACTAAACTTTAGATAGTCTCCAGACCCTGATCTCTCTTTTCTTAAAGCATTTACTTTAGAAAACTTGCAATTATAAATTATTTCTCTGTTCCTTTGTCATGTAAATGTTTTAAAAGCCTCTTGCCAGTTTTACAACACAGAAAAGTCTTTCTCAAAGACCTGGAGCCATTTCTTTAATTGTAATATTCAAGGAATACAGGACCCCTATATCTCAGACTCTGTGGGAAGATAGAATCCTAACTTCGATGAGTGCCAATTAACAAACACAGATGACTAATCACAGAGAATATAGTTTGCAAATTCAGGAATAACTCAATATGTTCAATGCATCCCATTGATCAATCCAATGCCCTGCTCCTCTAATGTCCTCCAGTACTTTTCCACTAGCTCATTCTAAAACACTCCTGTGTTTTACTTCAACAGGATAGAATTCAGACCAAGCTTTGGCCTCTCTCCTCTGTTGCAATATCCTTGAAAAAAATATTTCTTGACTGTTTAACTTTGTTCAGTTCAATTTTTGTTGTTACAGTTTGTCTCTTGGTTAAAGGTGATATTCTGTGAAATGCTGTGGAGATGGCTCCAATATTCATTTAAAATTCTCTAGAAGGGATTAGTAGCAGAATAATTGAGGCAGAAGAATGGATAAATGACCTGGAAGATAAAATAGTGGAAATAACTACTGCAGAGCAGAATAAAGAAAAAAAGAATGAAAAGAGCTGAGGACAGTCTCAGACTTCTGGGACAACATTAAATGCACCAACATTCGAATTATAGGGATTCCAGAAGAAGAAGAGAAAAAGAAAGGGACTGAGAAAATATTTGAAGAGATTATAGTTGAAAACTTCCCTAATACGGGAAAGGAAATAGTTAATCAAACCCAGAAAGCACAGAGAGTCCCATACAGGATAAATCCAAGGAGAAACACGCCAAGACACATACTAATCAAACTATCAAAACTTAAAAACAAAGAAAAAATATTAAAAGCAGCAAGGGAAAAACAACAAATAACACACAAGGGAAACCCCATAAGGTTAACAACTGATCATTCAGCAGAAACTCTGCAACCCATAAGGAGTGGCAGGACATATTCAAAGTTATGAAGGAGAAAAACCTATAACCAAGATTACTCTACCCAACAGGGATCTTATTCAGATTTGATGGAGAAATTAAAATCTTTACGGACAAGCAAAAGTTAAGAGAATTCAGCAACACCAAACCAGCTTTACAACAAATGCCAAAGGAACTTCTCTAGGCAGGAAACAAAAGAGAAGGAAAATATCTACAATAACAAACCCCAAACAATGAAAAAATGGGAACAGGGACATACATATCGATAATTACCTTAAATGTAAATGGATTAAATGCTCCAACCAAAAGACATAGACTGGCTGAATGGATGCAAAAACAAGACCCATATATATGCTGTCTACAGCAAAACCACTTCATACATAGGGACACATACAGCCTGAAAGTGAGGGGATGGAAAAAGATATTCCATGCAAACGGAAATCAAAAGAAAGCTGGAGTAGCAATTCTCATAACAGAAAAAATAGACTTTAAAATAAAGACTAATACAAGAGACAAAGAAGGACACTACATAATGATTAACGGATCAATCTAAGAAGAAGATATAACAATTGTAAATATTTATGCACCCAACAAAGGAGCATCTAAATACATAAAGCAAATACTAACAACCATAAAAGGGGAAATCGGCAGTAACACAATCATAGTAGGGGACTTTAACACCCCACTTTCAAAAATGGACAGATCATCCAAATTGAAAGTAAATAAAGAAACACAAGCTTTAAATGATACATTAAACAAGATGGACTTAATTGACATTTATAGGACATTTCATCCAAAACCAACAGGATACAAATTGTTCTCAACTGCTCATGGAACATTCTCAAGGATATATTATATCTTGGGTCACAAATCAAGCCTTGGTAAATTTAAGAAAATTGAAATCATATCAAGTATCTTTTCTGACCACAATGCTAAGAGACTAGATATCAATTACAGGAAAAAATCTGTAAAAAATGCAAACACATGGAGGCTAAGCAATACACTACTTAATAACCAGAAGATCACTGAAGAAATCAAAAAAAAAAAAAAAAGAATACCTAGAAACAAATGAAAACACGACAACCCAAAACCTACCGGATGCAGTGAAAGCTGTTCTAAGAGGGAAGTTTATAGCAATAAAATATTCCCTTAAGAAACAAGAAATCTTGCAAATAAACAACCTAACCTTATACCTAAAGCAATTAGAGAAAGAAGAACAAAAAGAAACCCCAAAGTTAGCAGAAGGAAAGAAATCATAAAGATCAGATCAGGAATAAATGAAAGAGAAATGAAGGAAAATCAAAACACTAAAACCTGGTTCTTTGAGAAGATAAAGAAAATTGATCAACCATTAGCCAGACTCATCAAGAAAAAAAGGGAGAAGACTCAAACCAATAGAATTAGAAATGAAAAAGGAGAAGTAACAGCTGACACTGCAGAAATACAAAGGATCATGAGAGATTACTACAAGCAACTTATGCCAATAAAATGGACAACCTGGAAGAAATGGACAAATTCTTCCAAATGCACAACATTCTGAGACTGAACCAGGAAGAAATAGAAAATATGAACAGACCAATCAAAAGAACTGAAATTGAAACTGTGATTAAAAATCTTCCAACAAACAAAAGCCCAGGAACAGATGGCTTCACAGGCTAATTCTATCAAACATTTAGAGAAGAGCTAAAACGTATCCTTCTCAAACTTTTCCAAAATATAGCAGAGGGAGGAACACTCCCAAACCCGTTCTACAAGGCAACCATCACCCTGAAACCAAAAACAGACAAAGATGTCACAAAGAAAGAAGACTACAGGCCAATATCACTGATGAACATATATTCAAAAATCCTCAACAAAATACTAGCAAACAGAATCCAACACATTAAAAGGATCACGCAACATGATCAATTGGGGTTTATCCCGGGAATACAAAGATTCTTCAATATACGCAAATCAATCAATGTGATACACCATGTTAACAAATTGAAGAAGAAAAAAAACATGATCATCTCAATCGATGCAGAGAAAGCTTTCAACAAAATTCAACACCCATTTATGATAAAAACCCTGCAGAAAGTAGGCATAGAGAGAACTTTTCTCAACATAATAAAGGCCATATATGACAAACCCACAGCCAAAATCGTCCTCAATGGTGAAAAACTGAAACCACTGCCACTAATGTCAGGAACAAGTCAAGGTTGCTCACTCTCACCACTATTATTCGACAGTTTTAGAAGTTTTAGCCATAGCAATCAGAGAAGAAAAAGAAATAAAAGGAAACCAAATCAGAAAAGAAGAAGTAAAGCTGTCACTGTTTGCAGATTGCATGACACTATACAAAGAGAATCCTAAAGATGCTACCAGAAAACTACTAGAGCTAATTAATGAATTTGGTAAAGTAGCAGGATACAAAATTAATGTACAGAAACCTCTTGCATTCCTATACACTAATGATGAAAAATCTGATAGTGAAATTAAGAAAACACTCCCATTTACCACTGCAACAAAAAGAATAAAGTATCTAGGAGTAAACTTACTTAAGGAGAAAAAAGACCTGTATGCAGAAAATGATAAGACACTGATGAAAGAAATTAAACATGACACAAATAGATGGAGAAATATACCATGTTCTTGGATTGGAAGAATCAACATTGTGAAAATGACTCTACTACCCAAAGCAATCTACAGATTCAATGCAATCCCTGTCAAACTACCACTGGCATTTTTCACAGAACTAGAACAAAAAATGTCACAATTTGTATGGAAATGCATAAGACCCCGAATAGCCAAAGCAATCTTGAGAGAGAAAAACGGAGCTGGAGGAATCTGGCTACCTGACTTCAGACTATACTACAAAGCTACAATAATCAAGACAGTATGGTACTGGCACCAAAACAGAAATAAAGATCAATGGAACAGGATAGAAAGCCCAGAGATAAACTAACACATATATGGTCACCTTATCTTTGATAAAGGAGGCAAGAATATACAGTGGAGAAAAGACAGCCTCTTCAATTATTGGTGCTGGGAAAACTACACAGGTATATGTATGAATTTAGAACACTCCCTAACACCATACACAAAAATAAACTCAAAATGGATTAAAGACCTAAATGTAAGCCCAGACACTATCAAACTCTTAGAGGAAAACAGGCAGAACACTCTATGACATAAATCACAGCAAGATCCTTTTTGACCCACCTCCTAGAGAAATGGAAATTAAAAAAATAAATAAACAAATGGACCTAATGAAACTTAAAAGCTTTTGCATAGCACAGGAAACGATAAATAAGACAAAAAAACAACCCTCAGAATGGGAGAAAATATTTGCAAATGAAGCAACTGACAAGGGATTAATCTCCAAAATTTACAAGCAGCTCATGCAGCTCAATATCAAAAAAACAAACAACCCAATCCAAAATTGGGCAGAAGACCTAAATAGACATTTCTCCAAAGAAGATATACAGACTGCCAACAAACACATGAAAGAATGCTCAACATCATTAATCATTAGAGAAATGAAAAGCAAAACTACAATGAGATATCATCTCACACCAGTCAGAATGGCCGTCATCAAAAAATCTAGAAACAATAAATGCTGGAAATGGTATAGTGAAAAGGGAATCCTCCTGCACTGTTGGTGCAAATGTAAATTGATACAACCATTATGTAGAACAGTATAGAGGTTCCTTAAAAAACTAAAAATAAAATTAGCATATGATCCAGCGATCCCACTACTGGTCATATACCCTGAGAATACCATAATTCAAAATGAGACATTTACCACAATGTTCATTGCAGCACTATTTACAATAGCCAGAACATGGAAGCAACCTAAATGTCCATCGACAGATGAATTGATAATGAAGATGTGGCATGTATATACAATGGAATATCACAGTGACTCTTATGGTTAAGTAGTATCAATCCTCTAACTCTATTCTTCTCCTTAAATATTATATTGGTTATTCCGGGTCTTTCAACTCCAAAAAAATTTTAAATGTTCTTTCTTTTAAACACAGTTAATATAATGTAAAATCCCCTCCACTGCCTAAAAGGCAGCTCTTAGATTTCATTAAACATATAATGGATATTTTCCTGTTTTAAGTTGAGATCTAAATTTTATCTGTATTTGGTGGTGTCCTGTTTGCTAGTTAGAAAGTGTCTTTTTCTACATGCAAATCATTACTAACATTTCTAGCTTCATTACTGGGAAAGGAACATTTTTGCAGTAGCGAATGGGGTGACAATAGGATTAACATTTTAGCTTTTATTTGGTAAGTCAAATCCTGCAAATTCCTAGGTCCGATGAGTAAGTAGGCCCTTGCATGTATATCCCTAGGATAGAAATCAATTCCACATGCCTAGGATATAAACGACCAACTTTGAATGCAAAAAACATCAAGTGAAGCCTTCAAAAGGTGTAATTTACAGAGCATTTTTAACTTCCTAATTACTTTATTGAACTTTTTACTTCCTTCTTAAGTAAAGATTGTTCTTTTTTACGAATGGCTTTCATTAGGAGGCATGTCTTTTTTTTTTCTGTGCTTGGGCAAAAAAGACCATTCTTCTGAGTAAATTGGCAAGGAAGGGAGCATGGAAAACTATTGTACTGGTGGATGAGTTAAGACTTTGGCTTTATGTAGTTGATTTACATTAGTACTTGAAAACAGTACAAAAATCTTTAATAATCTGTTTAAGTTGACATTAATTAAGGAAATTCCACTTCTGTTCAGCTGTGTTTGTTCTAGTTCATAATCACTATATTCCAGTGTCTTCTTCCTTCTGGCTCACTGTTAATTTTAACTTTTTATATATTCTTAATCAAGAAAAAAAATCACTTTGGCATGTGTTTCCATGGCAATGTCCCATACACTAAAGAATAAAGAATAGTATTAAGAAATATGATTGGTTATTAGTGTAAGATTGATGTAATACTAGGTGTCTCTTTAGATCAAAAAAGTATTGTCCAAACTAAACTTACTGGAATATGATAGGACCAAGCTGATTTAAAAATATGTTTGGGAACTGTGAGGCACTTGCAAGAAGGGCATTTGAACTTAGGCAGCTTCTTCTATGTACATCCCACCCCTGATCATTCTTTAGTCCTCTCTACCCTCACTTGCATGTACTATTTGTGCAAACATCCTATAGTTAGTCAAGAGTTAGTCAATGTTTTCCTAACATTAGTTATTATTAGCCTCCTTACATTAGTCAATGAATCTCTTAATGCTCCCTGGGAGCTCTAAACCCTTTGGTGAATCCTGTTTCATGGCAGCAGCTCTTGGTGGATTGTAACTTTTTTCCATCAGCATCCTTGCTCTACTTGTTAAGGAAAATGATCTGCCCTGGGTTGCATTCTGTTTTCTCCTAATTTCATCAACAAATATATGCTAGTTGAAATATTTATTCATCCTTGTTAAAACATTTCAAAAATTTCCCCCTTTTCTTAAAATTTTAAAATCCCTACAAACTTTGCTGGGCCTGCCTGATTTGGCTCCTGATGTCCTCTCTAAATTTATCTTGTACTGCTCATTCCTTCCTCCTTTATTGAGGTATAACTGACAGACAATAAATGTATATATTTAAAAGTTTATAAGTTTTTTGTACTTATACACCTGTGGAACTATCACCACCATCAAGATAATAAATTTGTATATCACTTTCTGAAGTTTTTTAACATTCTCTTGTAATTCCTCTCTCCTTGGGAAAACAATGATCAGCTGTCTGTCACATAGGCTAGTCTGTACATTCTACAGTTTTATAAAAGTGGAGTAATACAGTGTATACTAATTTTTATCTAACTTCTTTAGCATAATTTTTTGAGGCCCACCTATCTATGTTGTTAAGTATATGAATAGTTCACCTCTTATCATTGCTGAGTAGAATTCCATTGTATGAATATGCCATAATTTGTCTATCTCTGCACCTGTTGATGGACAATTTTCTTGTTTCCAGCTTTTGACTATTTCATATAAAGTTTCTATGAATATTTGTGCACAAGTCTTTGTATAGACATATCTTTCTTCTTGGGAGAATACTTAGGAGTAAAATGATGGGGGTATGCTTAACATTTTAACTTGCCAAACTGTTTTCCAGAGTGGAAATCTCTACCAGCTCTGCATGAGGGTTCCATTTCCTCTACAATCTCACCAACACTTGATATAGTCAGTGTTTTAAATTTAGACATTGTAAGAGTTATGTAGAATTATCTTATTATGGTTTTCTTTTATTTTTCTTTTCTTTTACACTCATGGTGGTGAGCACATTTTCATGTGCTTGTTTGAAATCCAATATATATTCTTTGATGATATGCCTGCTCAAATATTGGGTTATTTTTTAGGTTTTGTTGTCATTGCTGTTGTTTGGTCTTGAGAGTTCTCTATATAACCTGGATATAGTCCTTTATTAGATCTACATTTTGGAAATAGTTTTTCCCAGTTGGTGGTTTACCTTTTCATTCTCCAATGAGCATCTTTCAAAGAGCAGATGTTTTTAGCTTTAATGAAGTCCAGCTTATTATTTTTCTTGTATAGATTTTGTCTTTGTTATCATATCTAAGAAAACTTTACCTAAATCTGGATAACAAAGATTTTTTTTCATGCTTTCTTCTGGAAGTTTTACTATTTTAGGTTTTATGCTTAGGTCTATGATCAATTTTAAGTTAATTTGTGTGTCTGGTACAAGATATTGATCAAAATTTACTTTTTGCATATGGATATTCAATTATTTCAGTATAATATATTTAAAGGTGTTCCTTTATCCACAGAATTGCCTTTGTATTTTGTCAAAAATAATTTGTCTATATATATGTGGACATATTTCTGGACTCCATATTTAATTCCATTGATCTATTTCTCCATCTTGATGCAAATATCGTGCTATAATGTTACTTTTATTTTATCTTAAAATCACATAATATTAGCCCTCAGACTTTGTTCTTTTTCAAAATTGTTTAGCCTATTCTAGGTCCTTTGAATTTTACTATGAATTTTAGAATCAGCCTTTAAATTGCTAAAAAATATTGCTGTCATTTTTAAACAGTTTCATTGAGTTAAGATTTACATACTATAAAATTCACACATTTTGTGTGTGTGATTGAAATATTTTAAATAAATTTATAATTGGGGAACTATCAAAATTCAGTTTAGAATACGTTCATCACCCCCAAAATATTCCTCTTATCTGTTTGCAGTCAATATCCTTCCAACATCCATCCCTAAAAAAACAGTAATTTATTTTTCTGTTTTTGTAGATTTGCCTTTTCTGGATATTTCATATAAATGGAATCATACAATATATGGTTTGCATGTAACTTCTTTTACTTAGCATAATGTTTTTGAGGTTCTTCCATGTTGTAGCATGTATCAGTATTTCTTTCCATTTTATTGTTTAATTATGTTTAATTCTATGGATAACCAGATTCAGTTTATCCAATAACCTGTTGATGAATATTTGGATTGTTTCCAATTTTTGGCATCTATGAATGATTCTGCTATGAACTTTTGTATGCAAGTCTTTGTGTGAACGTGTACTTCCATCTCTCTTGGGAACATACATAGGAATGCAATTGCTGGGTATTACACTAAGTATGTGTTTAACTTTTAAAAAATAGATTTTATTTTTTAGAGCAACTTTAGGTTCACAGCAAAATTTAGCAAAATGTACAGTGAGTGATAGGATAAATCTCCTATTCTCACAAATGTACAACCTCCACCACCATCAATATCCCTTACCACAATGGTACATTTGTTACAATCAATGAACCTACATTGATACCTCATTGTCACCCAAAGTTCATAGTTTACATTGGATTCTTTCTTAGTGCTGTACATTCTATGGGTTTTGAGGAATGTATAATGACATATATCCACCATTGTGTAAACATACAGATGGCCTATATTTTCACTGCCCTAAAAGTTCCCTGATCTGCCTATTTATCCCTCCTTCTCCCCAGTCCCTGGCAACCACTGATTTTTTCATTGTCTGCATGTTTTTTCTTTTTCAGAACTTTATATAGTTGGAATCATACAGTATGCATTTTTTATCTTCTTTCACTTAGTAATATGCAGCTTAGGTTTCTCCATATTTTAAACTTGATAAATTATTTTCTTCTATCATGGAATAATATTCTAGTGTCTGCATGTAGCACAGTTTGTTTAACCTACTGTAGGACATCTTTATTTCTTCCAAGTTTTGGCAATTATGGATACAGCTACTACAAACACCTGCATGCATGATTTTTTGTGGACATAAGAAGTTTCCAGCTCATTTTGATAAATACCAAGAACTGTTGTAGCTTGGTTGTATGCTTTAAAAAATGTGTTTAATTTGTATAAAACCACCAAACTTCCAAATTGGTTGTACTGTTTTTCATTGCCATCAGAAATGAACGAGTTTCTGTTGCTCCACATATTTAACAGGATTTGGTGGTTTCTGTGTTCAAGATTTTGGCTATTCTAATAGCTTTATAGTGGTAACTTATTGTTTTAATTTCCACTTCCCTAATAATGAATGATGTGGAACATCTTATATGCTTATATGCCATCTGTACATCTTTTCTGGTAAGTTGTCTGTTTAGGATTTTGACCATTTTTAATCTTTTTTATTTTTTTACTTTCTTAATTTTGAGTTTTGAATTATTTACATGTTTTGCATGACAGTCTTAATTAGACATGTCTTTTGCAAATACTTTCTCCTAATCCATGGGATGTCTTCCCATTCTCTTGATAGTGTCACATGTAGAGCAGATTTTTAAATCTTAATGGCGTCAATTTTATCAATTATTGCTTTCATGAATTGTGAATTTGCTGTTGTATTTAAAAAGTCATTGCTGTACTCAAAGTCACTTATATTTTATCCTATATTATCTCTAAGAGTTTTATAGTTTCATGTTATATAGGTATGTCTGTGATCAATCCATTTTGAGTAAATTTTAGTGAATTATGTAGGTCTGTGTCTAGATTCATTTTTTGGTTTATCTGGTATCACAGGTTCACAGCTGGAGAAGAATTTTACCTCGGGAAGAATTGTATCTTGAATCTCACTTATATCTCATTTAGATATATTTAGATGAGACTTTAGATAAGTTGTTACTGGAATGTGTTAAGACTTTGGGTACTATGGGGATGGAATGAATGTATCTTGAAAACGAGAAGGACATATATTTGAGGGGGAAAGGATGGAATAATATTGATTGCATTATGCCCCTCAAAATGCATATGTTGAAGTCCTAAGCCTCAATGTGATATTTTTTGGAGATGATGGCCACATGAGGCCATCCCATCATGATGGGATTAGTTTCTTTATAAGAAGAAACACCAGAAAGCTTATTGTCTCTCTCACCCTCCATGAGTACACACTGAGGAATGGCCATTTGAGTATATAGCAATTTGGCACTAGTCTATATGTCAGGAAAGGGGTACACTTAAGAACCCAAACCCATTGGCATCCTGATCTCAGACTTCCAACCTCCAGAATTATGAGAAAGTAACTTTCTATCGTTTAAGCCATCCATTGTATGGCATTTTGTTTTGGCAGCCCAAGCTAAGACACCATCCATTTGTGAGGCATTATCTTCCCATAATCAGAGGAAGAACATATTGATTAAGGTCATAGTTCACAATAGTTCTGCTTCTGTTTGCATTAATGAAGACCCTCTCGGTTTTTACAGATGCAACTCAAAACAAAAAACACAAACAAACATACCAAAAAAATACTTTAATGTAATAAAAGTCTTTAATACAATAAAAAAAATCAATTGGCTTAGGTAACTGGGAAGTCTAAAGGAAGGCTGAATCATGAGGTTAAAAATACAACTCTATATGACTCTAATGACCTATACTTGGAGATGGTCTTCCTCTGTGTAGAAGCTAGATGGATACAGGACAAGCCTCTGTTCCAGATTTCCTGTTGCTGAAGCAGTATATTCTTTGTTGCCTTCCTTACCCTGCCCTAGATCACAAGGGAGATGCCTGAGAATTATATTTTCCTGAGCTCCTTATCAGCAGAATTTCCTGTTAGATTCTAATAAGTAGCACACTTTCAGGAGGTTTGAAAATCCTAGGAGAAGGAGAAACCATTATTCCTTAG
This sequence comes from Phocoena sinus, assembly GCF_008692025.1. Classification (NCBI taxonomy): domain Eukaryota; kingdom Metazoa; phylum Chordata; class Mammalia; order Artiodactyla; family Phocoenidae; genus Phocoena; species Phocoena sinus. The sequence goes on along the minus strand of NC_045779.1, from coordinate 31,203,345 downwards.
CTTGTAGGCAAGTGTGTGGGCAGAGAAAGTCTACACACGTGGGTTTTCCAATTAACTTCTAGACATCCGGTTAGAATCACCCACATTGTTTCTGCCAGCATCTGAAATGACTGAAAAGCTTTCCTGTAAATCCTGCACTTCTGATTTCCCCAACATCTAGCAATGGTCTCTCTGATGTTTGCTTTCCAGTCCTTCAAAAGCTGTGTGAACCTCTAATAACCTGTATCGGAGTTTTTGCCATTTGAAATGCCTAGGAAAGTTTCTGTTTTCATATCAGAATACTGATGGATACAATAAGCACAACACATTCCTTATAGCTGTTGTTCTGAAAGAATAGAAGAAGGACACTTTTGCAATATCCATTATCAATTTTCCCAAATAAACATCAATTTTTAAATTTAGGTTATTTGCCCATATCCCCCCAAAAAAAACACTATGTTTAAGCTCAACCTTAGGAAGATCCCCCCATTATTACAACATGGATTGGGCCCCTTGACTATCACACAACAGTCACAAACAATGGTAAAGTGGAAGTCTCCAAAAGAAAGGAATAAAAGTGATGTTAGAAGAGCAAGATATCTACAACAGAATAGCTATGCTACTAAGTATTTTTATTTTTACCTTTTATAAAAAATGCAATAAATTGTATTGTCCAATGAAGGTACAAGTACTTATTGGAGGCATATTTCAAAGACTTGTTAACATTTATCTTTAACAAAAAACAATTATGTTAAGTTTAATTTACTGAATTATATCTGGCAATCAATTCGCTGAGAGATTAAAGAAGGAAAAGAAACATCATATAAGTTAGAAATAAAAATTGTAATCTTTCATCTCTCCGAGTTACTTTTTTTTCACCTTAGCAACTAATTAATAAAAATTTCAGGGCTTCCCTGGTGGCGCAGTGGTTGAGAGTCCTCCTGCCGATGCAGGGGACACGGGTTCGTGACCCGGTCCGGGAAGATCCCACATGCAGCAAAGCGGCTGAGTCCGTGAGCCATGGCCACTGAGCCTCCGCATCTGGTGCCTGTGCTCCGCAACGGGAGAGGCCACAACAGTGAGAGGCCCACGTATCGCAAAAAATAAAATAAAATAAAATAAAATAAAAAATTTCAATCACTTACATAATTGTATATATATAAATTATGTACATATTGCAAAGAATATTTTCTTATATGTTCCTTTTATAAAGTTTGGATTTTAAAGCCATTTATTTATAGATATATTAAATTACAAGAAATTTAAAAATAATAGAATATCACATGTGCTATGCCTTTGTCTTTTTATATTATAGAGTATTTTAGACACATGAAATGCACAGGAATTGTTTTAGTCAGGGTAAAATATAGAGAAATGTTATATAGACAAACAAACAAATGATGTAAGTGATAGAAGTTTGAGTCTCCCTCTTTTATTAATATTACTAAATATTACTATTACAAAGCAGCTATTACAAATTGGCAGACAGTTCTCCTTACAGTCATTCAGAAGGTCCTCAAATTCCTTCATTTTTTTTTTTTTATTTCCTCCATGTTTGAAGCTGGATCAATGCCAAGTGTTGGTTGAAACCTGTTGTAAAAGAAAGGAGATGTGGATCACGGAGAAAACATAACTTCTCTGTTAATGCTTAGACCTGGAAGTCATTTTATGGACTATACTTTTGTCACGTAACTAACCCTCACTGCAAGAAATTTGGCAGATGTAGTCACCATATTTGCCTTACTGAAATTCTACTCTGTGGAAGAAGAGATTAGAATTTTGTGGAAAGCTAGCAGCCCCCAACACAGATATTAATTGATAAACACTTGGGAACCAATCAGAAAATAGAAGCCCTTCTCTATACTTCTATTTATCCCTTAACCCTTCCTTTCCTCTTCCTCCCTAGTACAGGTACTCACTCTACTGAAGTTGCATTTCTTTATACTTTTACTATATATGATTATATTCATAAATGATCCATTGGCTAGCTTTTCATATGCTTACACCTATAACAAGTGTCATACAGTGTGATTTCATCTATAATTTGCTTTATTTCTCAAACTTAAGTTTGTGGGAATGTTTATGTAGTCACATATAACTCTAATTCTCACATTTTTATTTCTTTATAAGATGCCATTGTCTCAAATATACATAATTTATTTATCCATTTTTTTCAGTATTTTGTCATTTAAAAATGTTGTCATGAGTATTCTTTTATGACTCCTCGTCACATACAAAGAGTTTTCCTAAGACCTGTGCACAGCTGTGTATGTGTGTTTGTTTATGTGTGTTTGTATAGGTGTGTGTGTACATGTAAATTCTAGGCTAAGATCTAAACACATTCAGCCAAACTAAATATATGTCTTACCTGAAATTGTTGGGTGCAGATGTATTTGAGAATTGAATTTTTATTTTTGACTTTAGAAAGATAATTTGATGCATATACTATATCCTGTACCTCAGTATCAGGGAGATATGGGACAATTAATAACAACATGTAGGCACACACACACACACAGAGACCAATATACAAGTATGTCTGCAGTGAAATGGTCATATGCACCTGTAACATATTTCTATCAACATTTTTTTCTTGATAATATATGTATTTTCTAAGATGATAGAAGCTTTCTATAAAGTTCTCTTTTCTTTCTGTGCTTTCAAAAGAATCACCTTTCATATCCATATTTACACCAGTAGTCTCTTCAAGACAGTCTAGACTTTTTATGTCATGTGCCTCAAAACTCTTCCAGCCTCTACCTATTACCCAATTTCATAGTCACTTCTACATTTTTAGGTATTTGTTTCAGCATCTGAAATGGCCATCTTCCTGTAAGGATATCAATTATTTTGGATTAAGGGCCCAATCTACTCCAGTGTGATATCATATCAACTTAGTTAATTATACATTCAACAATCTTATTTCCAAATAAGGTCCAGTTCTGAGATGCTGGGTGTTAGGGCTTTAACATCTCTTCAGAGAGAAATGCATTTCAACCACTAATAATATGTAACAATGAACTTGTTCCAGAATATATAAAGAAAACTTACAACACAAGAGTAGAAAGATAAATAACCTAATTAAAAATGGTCAAAGAACTTGAATAAACATTTCTTCAAAGATGATATACAAATGGGCAATTAGCATATAAAATACGCTCAGCATCTTTAGTTAATAGAAAAATGCAAATAAAACCACAGTAAGATATCACTATATACCTATTAGAATGGACATAATAGTAAAAAGCAATAACACATTTAGGTGGGGATGCAGAACTCTCTTACCTTGTTGGTGGGAATGTAAAATTGTGTTACTCTGGCAAATAGTGTTAAAGTTCCTCAAAATATTAAGTAGAATTACCATATGACCAGAAATCCCCTCCCTAGGTATATACAGCCAAGAGAAAAAAAATTTCTCCACACAAAATCTTGTACAAGAATGTTCATAACAATATTATTCATAAAGCCAAAAAGTAAGAACAATTCAATTGACCATTAACTGGTGACTGGATAAATAAAATATGGTATATTCATACAATGGAATATTATTTTACCATAAAAGGAAATGAATTCTGATACATGCTACGACATGGATGGTCCTTAAAAACGTTATGTTAAGTGAAAGAAGCTATTCATAAAACACCATGTATTTTATGATTTCATTTATATAGAAGGTCCAGAATAGACAAACCTTAAGAGAAAATAGATAATAGTTGCTTGCTATTGACATATGGTTGGGAATAAGGAATTACCACCTATCATTTTAAGGTGATGAAAATGTTCTAAAATTAGGTAGCAGTGATGGTTGCAACACAATTTGTGAGCATATTAAAAATTACTGAACTGTACACTTTATATGGGATATACACTGTACACTATTTTGGAATGTAAATCATATTGCAATAAAGATGTGAAGGAATTGAATACAGAAGATAAATCTATTCTTTATATCTTAGTAAAGATTTTCAATACACATTTTAAAAGCATTTAAGTTACAAATATAAGATAAATACCACAACTCTTTTGCTTTAATGAAATAAAAACTTTTTCTTGGTCCAAATTATTTTATTTATTTATTTATTTTAACATCTTTATTGGAGTATAATTGCTTTACAATTGTGTGTTAGTTTCTGCTTTATAACAAAGTGAATCAGTTATACATATACATATGTTCCCATATCTCTTCCCTCTTGTGTCTCCCTCCCTCCCACCCTCCCTATCCTACCCTTCTAGGTGGTCACAAAACACTGAGCTGATCTCCCTGTGCTATGTGACTGCTTCCCACTAGTTATCTATTTTACGTTTCGTAGTTTATATATGTCCATGCCACTCTCTCACTTTGTCAAAACTTACCCTTCTCCCTCCTCAAAAGAAATGAAATTGAGTTATTTGTAGTGAGGTGGATGGACCTAGGGTCTGTCATACAGAGTGAAGTAAGTCAGAAAGACAAAGACAAATACCGTATGCTAACACATATATATGGAATCTAAGGGGAAAAAAATGTCATGAAGTATCTAGGGGCAAGATGGGAATAAAGACAGACGTACTAGAGAATGGACTTTAGGAAATGAAAAACTTTTAATTGAAGTATAGCTGATTAACAATGTTGCATTAGTTTCTGGTGTACAGCACAGTGGTTCAGTTCTACATATGTATACATATACTTTTTCATATTCTTTTCCATTATGGTTTACAGAATACTGATCATAGTTCCTTGTGCTATACAGTAAGACCTTGTTGTTTATCTATTTTATACATCGTAGTTTGTGTCTGCTAATCCCAAACTCCTAATGTATCCCTCCCCCACCCTGTTTCCTTTTTGGTAACCACATGTTTGTTTTTATGTCTGTTACTCGGTTTCTGTTTTGTAAATAAGTTTATTTGTGTCATATTTTAGATTCCACATCCAAGTGATATCATGTGGCACTCATCTTTCTCTGTCTGACTTACTTCACTTAGTATGATAATCTCTAGGTTTACCCATGTTGCTGCAAATTGCATTATTTCATTATTTTTTATGGGTGAGTAGTATTCCACTGTGTGTGTGTACCACATCTTCTTTATCCATTCATCTGTCAATGGACATTTAGGCTGCTTCCATATCTTGGCTATTGAAAATAGTGCTGCTATGAACATTGGGGTGCATGTAACTTTTTGAATTATAGTTTCCTCCAGATATATGCCCAGGAGTGGGATTGCTAGATCATATGGCAACTCTATTTTTAGTTTTCTGAGGAACCTCCATACAGTTTTCCATAGTGGCTGCACGAATTTACTTTCCCATCATAGCCTCTCCAGCATTTGTTTTTTGTAGACTTTGTAATGATGGCCATTCTGACCAGTGTGAGGTGGTACCTCATTATAGTTTTGATTTGCATTTCTCTGAGCATCTTTTCATGTGCCATCTGTATGTCTTCTTTGGAGAAATATCTATTTAGGTGTTCTCCCCATTTTTTGATTGGGTGTTTGTTTGTTTTTTTTTATTGTATGATCTGTTGGTATGTTTTGGAAATTAAGTCCTTTGTCAGTTGCATTGTCTGCAAATATCTTTTCCCAGTCCATAAGTTGCCTTTTCACTTTGCTTATGGTTTCCTTTGCTGTGAAAAAGCTTATATGTTTGATTAGGTCCCATTTGTTTATTTTTGCTTTTATTTCTATTGCCATGGAGACTGACCTAAGAAAACATTGGTACAATTTATGTCAGAGAATGTTTTGCCCATGCTCTTTATTAGGAGTTTTATGGTGTAATGTCTTTTATTTAAGTCTTTAAGCCATTTTGAGATTATTTTTGTGTACGGTGTGAAAGTGTGTTCTAAATTCACTGATTTTCAACACCACTTGCTGAAGAGACTGTTTTTCCTCCATTGTATATTCTTGCCTCCTTTGTCAAAGATTAATGGGGTCTAGGTGTGTGGGTTTATTTCTGGGCTCTCTATTCTATTGCATTGATCCAAATGTCTGTTTTTTTGTGCCAAAGCCATGATGTTTTGATTACTGTAGCTCTGTAGTATTGTCTGAAGTCTTGGAGGGTTATATCTCCTGCTTTGTTCTTTTTCCTCAGGATTGCTTTTGCCATTCTGAGACTTTTATGGTTCCATATCAATTTTAGGATTATCTGTATAAGTTTTGTGAAAAATGTCATGGATAGTTTAATAGGGATCACATGAAATCTGTAGATTGTTTTGGGTAGTATGGCCATTGTAACAATATTAATTTTTACAATCCAAGAGTATGGGATATCTTTTCATTTCTTTGAATCATCTTCAGTTTTCTTCATAAGTGTTTTATAGTTCTCAGCATATAAGTCTTTACCCACCTTGGTCAGGTTTATTACTAAGTATTTAATTTAAAATAATTTTTATTTTATATTGGACTATAGTTGATTTACAATGTTGTGTTAGTTTCAGTGTAAAGCAAAGTGATTAAGCAGACATGTATTTTTTTCAAGTTATTTTCCCATTTAGGTTATTAGTATTTTCCTGTTTGATGTGGTGTTAGAAGTGTTTGTTTTTTTTTACTTTCCCTTTCTGATATTTCATTGTTAGTGTAAAGAAGTACAACAGATTTCTGTATGTTAATCTTGTATCCTGCTACATTGCTGAATTTGTTTTTCAGTTCTAGTATTTTCTGCATATAATGACAATTTTATCTCCTCTTCCAATTTGGAAATGTTTAATTTATTTTTCTTGCCTCTTTGCTGTGACTAGAACTTCCAATACTATGCTGAATAGAAGTGGTGAGGGTGGACACCCTTGCCTTATCCAGATTTTAGCAGGAAGGCTTTCATCTTTCTTTAATGAAATTAAATTTTAAAAGGTACTTTAAAAAACTCCAAACTTTACAAAAAACCAAAAAACTATCCTAGAAAATGAGGTTGAATTTCACCTATATATTGAAAGTAAAAATTGGAAGCGAAAGTTTGAAAACTGGGACTTAGAAGTGACTAGTTTGTCACAAATGTCTTCTAACTCTTAATTTACTTGGACAATCCAGCCAACATATTTATGATATTTATGTAACAGAATATGTCTTCTTTCTGCACTTTTTGGAGGATGAAAGTGAAAGAAAGATAATATAAAGAGGTTTTGGTAATAGCATCCAATGCTTAGGAATCTTGCCTTCTTTTTGGATAATCTCCCCTGAGATTAAACCATTCATTTTCCTCTAACTTTGTCAGTATCTTACCCAACACTTCACCACTCCCCCATACCCCCTTACAAGATGAACTCCACCAGCATTCTTTCTTGGCACCTTGGGATGGTGATTGGTAGAATGAATTATCTAAAGGATTAATATTATCAAAGTGCTGGGGAGCAGACTGCATTGCAAGAGAAAGTGCAAGAGGATTTTTTTTTGGTGGAGTACAGTTTATGCTAGTTTATACTGTACAGCAAAGTGAATCAGCTATACGTGTACATATATCCCCTCTTTTTAGGATTTCCTTCTCATTTAGGTCACCACAGAGCATTGAGTAGAGTTCTCTGTGCTATACAATAGGTTCTCATTTTTTATCTATTTTATACATAATATCAATAGTGCATATACATCAGGCCCAATCTACTTATTCATCCCACCACACCCCCTTGGTTTCCATATGTTTTTTTCTCTATGTCTGTGCCTCTATTTCTGTTTTGTAAATAAGGTTGTCTTATACCAATTTTTTTCAGATTCCAGATATATGCATTAATATATATTTGTTTTTCTCTTTCTGACTTACTTCACTATATATGACAGTCTCTAGGTCCTTCCATGTCTCCACAAATGACCCAGTTTTGTTCATTTTTATGGCTGAGTAATATTCCATTGTATATATGTACCACTTATTCTTTATCCATTCAAGAGGATGTTAAAGGATAAGTTTATTCAAAGATAAAATCGTAATCTTATATAATTATAAAATAAACATGTCAAAACTCTAATTTACTAATTAATGGAAGAATTAGTAAAATGCTGCAACTGTTTCAAGGAAAAATTTAAAAACTACACATATTTAGGTAATAATAAATGTTGATATGATGCAAATCTGACTTATCTATAAGGCAGTCATCAACTGCATTCCATAATTCTTTTGTATTTCTAAGGACAATGATTATTTGCATTATTGGTTTTCTACCACTAATAAAGTTGTAAATTAGCTCAAAGACAATGAAAGTTTGAGACAACCTCAAGGGTTAAGCTACATAGGACATCCAGTAATATTTCTTTGTCCATTTCAATGTATTTCACAAGTTTTCCTGAGAGTGCAGATGTTTAATAGAGAAGCTTTCTGCTTATAGGGGTGGTGAATGTTGGAAAAACTGAGAGTTGAGGTGGAAAACATGGAATCAAATTGAATAAAATAAAGAATTTACTGTTAGAAACTTACCTTGCTAAATCAGATAGAATTGCTTAAACCTGAAGATACTCAGAAAGGTCTCAAATAATTCTTCAGTAAGGCTTTTTTCTAAAATTAATTAATTAATTAATCTATGTATCCATTCATTCATTAGTTTATTTTAAAAGTCCTTTATATACACGATTAATGTCCTGATTACAGGGTTTACCATCTAGGATTATTTCTGATTCATATCAGATATGAATGCAATTTGAAAAGAGAAATAATAAAAATTATATGTGCTTAATATATTTATGTGGGAATTAGTAATTTTTATTAGCAGTTACAGAGGGGCACAGGTCTCTTCACTTTGAACAATTTTAGATAGCCATTCGCTGGAGAGAGATACTGGCCGTTCTTTTGGATAACTCCTTAGGCTGGTCTGGGTTCTGCTACTGATGTTATAAAACAGCCTGTATATAATGGCCTATGTGTCACATTTGAAAGGCCTGCTGAAGTGCATTTTGAGGACACTTCCACTGCCAAATTTTTGATTGGTTCCATTCAGCTCACCAAACAGGCACAATTTATCCAAGTCTTCTAGTTATTAATCTCTAGCTTTAACACAAGCATACATTACTTCAGTGTAGTTGTCTTCTTAAATTTGTAGGTTGATGATTTTTTATTTAATGCAAAGACCTCCACATGATTACTTTGACAACTCCTAGTACCATTTGGAAAGACACAAATTTTACAGCTGTGTAGAGGTGAGACATGATCATTGCTCCTTTTATCACTAAACTTGGTTTAGAACTCAATGCTTGAGTTCCCCATAATAAAGCAGATAAAGATTTTATCTGAAAAATGTGAAGTATGTTTTATTGCCCCCCAATACCTCATTCAACAGTGTCTGAAATGTCCTTCATACTCATTCTTTGTGTTAAGGCAATGCAGCAAATTAAAATTAGTATGCCAATAGGAAAATTATTTTAGCTATTAACACCTGGGTAAAAATAGCATATCCATTTAGTGAGGTACTGATAGAATGGTACATGGAAGAGATATAATTTGATTGAGAGCAAAGGAAAAACAAAGAATAGCCAAGAGGAAAATTTCAAGAAGTGGCAGAATAGAGAATTTCATGCAGTGAAGAAGCAGAAGGAAAAATTTTGGGGTAAGAGGAAAAGGCAAAATGGAGAAGGGCGAAACTACAAAACCTTCTGTCCTTCACAGTTTTGCTTGATAATTATTGTGTTGATGCCACACTCTATCTTCCATTCTCTCAAGTTATTAAGGCCTCCTTGTTTGGCAGTTGTTTTTTCTTTTTTTCTTTTTTTTTTGCAGTACGCGGGCCTCTCACTGTTGTGGCCTCTCCCGTTGCGGAGCACAGGCTCTGCGGCATGTGGGATCCTCGCGGACCGGGGCACGAACCCATGTCCCCTGCATCGGCAGGCGGACTCTCAACCACTGCGCCACCAGGGAAGCCCTGTTTTTTCTTTTTATTCATTTGTTTTAGAGCAATTTATTAAGGTATGATTGACATATAAAAATCTGTACTTATTTATTGTATACAAATCAATGAGTTTGGGGATAAGTATATGTCAGCGAAGCCATCACCACCATCAAAGCCATAGATACATCCTTTATATCCCAAAGTTTCCCCCTGGTCTTTTATTATTATTTTTTTTTTGTGTGTGTGGTAAGAACACTAAACTTAAGATCTACAAGCTTAGAAAATTTTAAAAATATAATACAGTAGTGTTAGCTATAGGCACTATGCTGTAGAGTAGATCTTCAGAATTTATCTGGCATAACTGAAACTTTGTACCATTTAACCATTATGTCCTCATTTCCTCCTCTTGTCAGCCCCTGGTAACCACCATTCTACTCTTTTCTTCTCTAAGTTTGACTTTTTTAGGTTCCACATATACGTGAGATGTACAGTATTTATTTTTCTCTGTCTTATTTCACTTAGCATATATATATATATATATATATATATATATATATATATATATATACCACATTTTCCTTATCCATTCATCCAATGATGGATATTTAGTTTTTTTCCATATGTTGGCAATTGTGAATAGCTCTGGAATGAATGTGGTAGTGCAGGTATCTTGATTTCAGTTTCTTTGGATACATACCCAGAAGTGGGATTGCTGGATCATATGGTAGTTCTATTTTTAATTTTTTTGAGAAATCTCCATATGTTTTTCATAAAGCCTGTACTAATTACATTCCAACCAACAGCATACCAGGGTTCCCTATTTTTCAACATGCCCTTGTCAACACTTGTTATCTTTTGTTTGTTTGATAATAATCATTCTAACAGTTATGAAGTGATATGTCACTGTGAGTTTGATTTGCGCCTCCCTGATGATTAATGATATTGAGTACATTTTCATGTACCTGTTAACCATTTGTGTGTCTTCTTTGGAGAAATAGCTATTCAGGTCCTTTTTCCATTTTTAAAATTGGGTTGTTTCTTTGCTATTGTTATTGGATTTCCTTACATATTTTTGGATATTAATTAGATATGTGATTTACAATATTTTCTCCCATTCTGTAGGTTGTCTTTTCATTTTGTTGATTGTTCCCTTTGTTGTACCAAAGCTTTTTAGTTATATGTAATCCCAGTTGTTAAATTTTACTTTTGTTGCTTGTGATTTCGTTTGTCACATCCAAAAAGCCACTGCCAAGACCAACATCAAGGAGCTCTTTTTTTATATTTTCTTCTAGGAGGTTTGTGGTTTCAGGTGTTAGGTTTAGGTTTTAGTCTGATTTTGGTTGTTTTTTTGTGTCATGTAAGATAAGGATATCAATTTCATTCTTCTACATGTGGCTATCAAATTTTCCCAACAATCTATTGAAGAGACTATCCTTTCCCCATATTGTATTTTTGGTACCCTTGTAGAAAATTAGTTGACCATATATGTATGGGCTTGTATCTGGGCCTTCTATTCTGTTCCATTGGTTTATGGGCCTGTTCTTATGCCAGCAAGCATTCTTTTTTTATTAGTTTGTAACGTAAGTTGAAGTCTGAAAGTGTGGTGCTTCCAGCTTTGTTCTTGCTCAAGATTCTTTAATATATTCACAGTTTTTTGTGGCTCCATATAAATTTTAGGATTACATTTTCTATTTCTATGAAAAATGTAATTGGAATTTGATAAATATTGCACTGAATCTATAGATTACTTTGAGTAATATGGAAATTTTCACAATATTAATTCTTCAATCCATGAGCACAAAATATGTTTCCATTTATTTGTGTCTTCTTAGATCTCTTTCACCAATGTTTTAAAGTTTTAGTGTACAGGTTTTTCACCTCCTTGGTTAAATTTATTCCTAAGTATTTTACTCTTTTTGATGCTATTATAAATGTAATTGTTTTCTTAATTTTTCTTTCTGATAGTTTGTTCTTAGCCTGTAAACATGCAACTAATATTTGTATGATTATTTTTTATCTTGCAACTTTACTGAATTCATTTGTTAATTCTGTATTTTGTTGGAGTCTTTAGGGTTTTCTATATATAAGATTATGCCATCTGCAGAGACAATTTTTTTTCTTTCTTTCTGATTTGGATGCCTTCTATTTCTTTTTCTTGCCTAATTGCTCTGGTTAGGACTAAATTCAATATCCATTCATGATAAAAAAAACTCTCAACAAATTAAGTATAGAAGGAATATACTTCAAAGTAATAAAGTCCATATATGATAAACTCACAGTTAATACTCAAACTAAAAAGCTGAGATATTTTCCTCAAAGATCAGGGACAAGCCTAGATGCCTACTCTCATCATTTTTATTCAGCACAGTACTGGAATATCAAGGTTCTTTTGGAAATATCTCTTTAAATTCTGTATCTCAGTACATTTTAATCAATGGTAAAATGATCAGTTATAAGGAATGAATCAAGTTTCCTTCAAATAAATACAAGGAAAGTGAATATTTGTGTCAGTTATAAATTTATTGCCTTTGAAATCTAAATTCACTTTTTAATATATATGCTGTAATAATTATCAAAGAAAAATTGCTCCAGATGTTTTAAATAGGAAAGGAAGGCTGTATTCAAGATCATTGCATAAGGGAAAAGGGACTGAATTTAACTCTGTTGAAACAGAAGGTGGGAGAGTTTTTAAACACTAGTGTGAGCTACTGGAGAAGTACTGGGTGAAAAGTTAGGGGAGAAGTTGTCAGTATGATTAAGCCACATGTATTTGCTAACTTACGGATCATAGTTAGGCTCTTACTCTTTCACAGAGACTGGGAGAGAGGAACACTATTTTTCTTGATTATAATATTTCAAAAGAATGGCACCCATGTCCTTGAAAAAAGGACAACCCAAGTTGTCAATCTGGCAAGAGTCTGGGAGAGGATTAACATATCAAAGGGGCAGAAAAATTATTTACAATTGCAAGTTTTCTAAAAATAAATGCTGTAGGAAAAGGGAAGCAATGGGGTTACAGTCAAGAAGAAACTCATCTAAAGTTTAGTCAAAAGAAACTGAAAAAGAATGGATACATGTATATGTATAACTGAATCACTTTGCTGTACACCTGAAACTAATGCAATATTGTAAATACACCAATATAAAATTAAATTTTAAAAATCCTACTTGACCTATTTGCCTTGCTGCTCCAGTTTCCTGGTGATCTTGTCCTCATATTCCTCCCCATAAGAACATCCTGTGTTGTAGGTCTCCAGCCCACATTGGTACTCCCAGTCCCACAACACACTGAAACCCCCATCATCAGCTATTGCTCACCCATCCGGCCTGCTGTTTGAAGGGTTGCATCCTATTTGCCTCAAGACTGAAGACCAGCTCTGTCTCGGCAAGCCAGCAAACTGCTCTGCCATCCAGTGGGTTCCACTAAACCCTCTCCACTGAGGTCTGTACCCCAGGTCTAGTCAGGGATCCTCTTTTCATGTTCGCCCTCCCTTATGGACTATCCCTCAGCCCTAGGATGTCATATAGTTTCTTTATATCCTACAGTTATTTTATCTATTTAGTTATTCTTCATATCAAGCTTCCTCTGTTAAGTCACTGAGAGGTTATAGATCTGATTTGATCCAGTATGATACTACCGTATTTCTTACAATTTTATTTTTCTGCTAAACTAGAGGTTCTTATGTGGTGACTTGGATATGTGCCAATTATTTTAATTGCGTCAAGGAATATGACTTAAGAGGGTGTGTCTATAAGCCCCCTGAATTCTGTGTATTATATTGGAGGAGACAAGCATAACTTTAAACAAATTCTCAAAGATGCCAGCAATTAAGAAAAGATTAAGGATCAGTTTTCTAGTCTAGAAAATGAGTCTCAAACCTGAGTGCATTTTAGAATCACCTATGGAGCTTTTAAAATTACCACTGCCCAGACCCCAGTCCAGAATGATTATATCAGAATTTCTAAGGGTGGGACACAGGCACTGGTATTTTCTAAAAGTCCCCCAGGTGATTTTGATGTGCAGCCAGAGTTGAGAACCACTGCTCTACATGCTCAACATCATTTTCATTTCTTATGGTCTTTATACTCTCTTAATCATTGCTTTAGCATTCCTGATTATACTGGGAGACTACTGGACAGAAAGTAGAAACCATTTTAGGGCATTAAAAGTACCCTTACAGCAATTTCATATCCTAATTTTTAATTAATTGTCCTCATAATGCCTTCAATATAAAATTACTTTATATTAATAGTTACTCCTTAATAATGAGAAGATGTAGATTATGACAGAAATAAATAAATTTTACCCATTTCTTTTAGGTGAAAGTCAAAAAGCCCTATCACAAGTAAGTAATGCCCTCATGAGTATGACACAGAAAAATTCTCAAAAAAAAAAGAATTTTCAAGTGGTAGGAAATGACCTTTTGGAGAAAATTTTCCAAGTACTGTTTAGAAGGCCCATTTAGAAAATGCCACCTAACCACTGAGTAAAGACATGTTCTGAACAAAATGATTTTATATTTAGTTTGAACTTTATACAAGCAATTTGGCTGTTCCTGATATAGCATGCAGTGACAAGAAAAGAGAGATTAACACCATTCTTTCTAAGCATTAAAGAAAAACTGACTAAATATGTCAGATCTAAGTGTCAATTTACTTTTTCAAGTAGTGTCATGATAAGTTTTGTGATATTCTTTATTTCTGCCACAAAGTGATTAAAATGTGTTTTTATTGAAAACCTTAAACAAGATGTAGCACAAATTATAACATATAAATAAAGGAGCAAATAAAATATATTGTTTTACATATTCTACATTCTTTCTTAGTTTTCAATAAATATTCTTAACAAAATCTTATTAGTAATTGGCTGGGTTCTGAGTTCCTGTATAATTATACTGGTAATTGTTATACTGAATATGTCACCACCACTCAATATGTATTTTGAAATCCTATTCCCCAATATGATGGTCTCAAAATGTGGAGCCTTTGAGAGAAGACTTGGTGTCACTAATGAGGGTGGAGTGCTCATGAATGGGATTGGTGTTGTAAAAAAAGAATAGTATACAGAAACCTCAATTAAGAAGAGTTTGGAGACCAGACAGGGGAGCTCTCATGCCCTGCAAGGATAGCAGAGCATAACAGGAAGAAAAGACTCCTCTTTCCTGGCAAGGACTCAACCAATGAAAAACCATGGACTCTGTTTACTATAGTCCTCCCAACTTCCTTTTCCTCTCTGTAAAAGTGTTCTCCTTCCCCTACAGAAGAACTTGCACAAAGCTCAGCGTGGTTGCAGACCCCAAACTGCAATCCTTTGCTGATTGTGAATAAACCCATATTTATTGAAGAAATATCTGGTAGCCTGTTTTAGGTCAGCAGTGTCCTTATGAAAGAGACCCAAGCAAACTTTATTGCTCCTTCTCCCATACAAAGACACAGCAAAAGGACAACCATCTATGAAACAAGCAGTGGTCTCTTACCAGACACCCAATGTGCTGGTGCCTGGATCTTAGAATCTCTAGCCTCCAGAGCTGTAAGAAATAAGGTTATATTATTGATAAACCACCCAGTCTAGGGTATTTTGTTACAGCAGCTAAAACAGACTAAGACAGTAATATTATTAAGTAAAGATGTCAGGTTCTTGATTTCCCACTCTTTCCCTCATCTTTTCTGACAGAATCTTGGTTAAACAAGTGGTTCTTCTATTATAGATCTGAAGGTCAGCAGTATATTCAACTAGATCAAACTAGAAAATTATTTCAAAGTGTGATTCATTATAGAAGACACTTTGCCACTTGTGCTGTGAACCTAATGCTAATGCTCTAAATCTGAGCAGTTTGATGACAAATGAATTGGGATCAAGAGTGGAAGTAATATTGACATAAATGAAACCTCAAATCTACAAATTCTTCCTGATTTTAATTATGACCATTGTTTTCCTTTGTAGACTATGGAGTCTATATCTTAGAAAATACATTAGAAGGATTTTAAGGAAAGTAAGGGGATAACACTAGTAGGTAGAGAAATATATTAATAGACTTTAGCCTGTGATTGACTTTAGCACTACTGATTAGAATAGACTTAAAATTATATTATACACACACAAAATTATATTATACACACACACGGAAGTGCTTTGAAATTTGGACCCTATGGTACATATGAATGAGAAAGACTGAAAGAGAGGAGCTAAAATAAAACAAAATTCTGTATGAGTATCTATGAAAAGAGTTAAAATAGATATTTCCTTACAGAAAAGTATAAATTCACTCAGTTTTATAGTGTATAAAATCTAGTTATTGCAATTTTACTGAGAATTAAATATGAAATAGTTTGGATATCAGATTTTTCTGACCAGATAGTGTATTAGTTTACTAGGGCTGCTATAATAAAATTCCACATTCTGGGTGGCTTAAAACAACAAAAATTTATTCACTCACAGTTCTGGATGCTACAAGTCCAAAATCAGTGTCAGCAGGACTGATTACTCTAGCTGTTCTGAGAATCCATTCCAGGACTCTCTCCTAGCTTCTGATGGTTGCCAGCAATCCTTGGCATTCCTTCGCTTCTAGGTGCATCACTCCAATCTTTGCCTCCATCATCACATAGCATTCTTCCTGTGACTCTATGCCCAAATTCGCCTCTTCTAATAACACCAGTGATTGGATTACGTCCTATCCTCATCTAGTATGACCTCAACTCAACTTGATTACATTTGCCAACACCCTATTTCCCAATAACATTCACAGGTACCATGTGGTGGGGCTTGAACAAATCTTTTTCGAGGACATAATTTTACCCATTACAGATAGTATTTCAAGAAGGCTTGCAATATTCTTTTAGAGATTTTTGGTAGTGCCAAAGCATTGGAGCATTTTAACTTTTTCATCCCTCAAGTTATGTGCTATTTTTTGCTATGTACTTTAATCCTGTATGTATTTTTTAAACATCATAAGAATTCTTATTTATACAATCAGTATTCATCTATATTCGTTCATATAACTATCCTTTCCTTTCTTCTTGATTACTTCTTGAATTTACAGTGTATATCTGTGTCTCTGTGTGTGTGTAAAATTTACATGCAATTTTTCCTTGTCAAAGAGATAATGTAAATGACTAAGTGCCCTTTTATTGGCCCCCTTAGAACACAGTTTTATGATAAATTCATCTAATGCCTTCAATAGAGGTTACTTTACTCAAGGCAATATTTTCTAAGTTTTCAGTTTGCAAAATGCCACAACTTTAATTCTGCTCTGATATATAAAATGCACCTTCTGTCACTGTTAAAATGGAGTAAACAAGTGAAGATTAAAAAGTCAGAGAACTTAATATCCAGTGTCATTTTACATGTGGGGAAATTTGTACAGCTTCATTTGTTGGAGGACTTTGACAGCGTACATCTCTAACCTGAGAAAAGGAATTTCACATATACAAATTTATTGTAAGGAATTAATACATATATGCACAAAATGTATATAAAATTATTTACTGAAGAATTATTTATAACAATAAAAAGTTAGAAACAATTTAAGCATCTGTAGGGAAAAGTTGGAAAATCATGTATTGTTTATTGTGTACCTTCCAGCATTAACAGGTTCCAGGAGAGGTATTTTCAACTCTATATGCATATAACTCATAGTAATGCAAAATAATTTTTGTCTGTAGACATGTAAATTCTATCCTTTGGTGGTTCAATTGACTTCCTTCCTACATCATGAAAGAAACTAGTTTTGTCCCCATTTGCACATTGATTTCATTATTATTGCTCTATAAATCTCTTTCTCTCTTTCTCTTTTCTTCTCTTTTGAAGAGGTTTTAACACCTTACAGTTTCCTCCTTAATGGGTTAAATATAATCTTATCAAGACTATTTTTAAATGTGTGTGAGTCACACAGATTTACCTTATTTTGTAAACTAGTGTTTAACATGTCTTATAAGGGGGGAATGGTTCAAATAGCTATATCAGAGAACACTGTATTCATTAAAATCATCTTATAGATGCATCTGATAACATAGGCATGACCTAGTAATGTGCTTATAAATGTGGTCAAATCACAGCTCCACCACTAATAGGGTGAATCTGTGTCTCAAATTGTCTTGTGGGATAATAATAGTACTTATTTCATAGTTGCTTTATGTGAGCAATTGTATACAAAATATTAGATGAGTGCCTGCAGACAATACAGAAAATGTATGGATACAATATACTATATTTTTAAAGGATACAAAAATAGCATGGCCTACTTTTATTTTTTTAGTATAGAAATCCCCATTAGACTTCTTACTCTCCTTTTATTTAGCTTTTTTTTTTATAATAGACATACATTATTTTGTAAGAAATAAAAACAATTTAATTTTTAAAATGTCACAGTGGTTTTGAAAGCCATTTTAACAAATATAGTAGAGAAAAGACAAAAACCTTCTCAGGATGAAAAAGCAATGTCGGGCTTCCCTGGTGGCACAGTGGTTGAGAGTCCACCTGCCGATGCAGGGGACATGGGTTCGTGTCCCGGTTCGGGAAGATCCCACATGCCGCGGAGAGGCTGGGCCCGTGAGCCATGGCCGCTGAGCCTGCGCATCCGGAGCCTGTGCTCCGCAACGGGAGAGGCCACAATAGTGAGAAGCCCACGTACCGCAAAAAAAAAAAAAAAAAGAAAAAAGAAAAAGAAAAGTAAAGAAAAGAAAAAGCAATGTCTAGGTCCATTGTTTACCAGCTTCACTCTATGTCCTGGAATTAGCCTGGGCAAGCTTATCATCAGTGATAAGAATTTAAAAAAGGGCAAAGATAACAAAGTCACTGTTTCCTTTACAGAAAACAGAAGCCTGTACATGGGCAGATGGTGCTTTATCCCTAATATGCAGGGTATGTTCATCTGATGGTTCTGCACATACATATAATAAAGCCTATGACCAGGATGAGGAGGAGCTGCTACCTGGGTAAGAGTCTGGTACCCTGATAAGTTGTCATGGAAACAAGAGACAGGAGGAGCTAAACCAAATGGTACTTCTTCATCTTTCTTTTTTTTTTCCCCCTGAATCAATAATATGTGCACCTTCATTATTCCTGCCAAATATTGGATAAGAGTTTAAGATTGTTAGACTCACAAAAAAAGAGCCAATGACAGTGCTTAGCACCAGAACTAAGTATCACAGCCTCCTCAGGCTGCCCGGGTCAGAGCTCAGCTACAGAATTGAGATTTTCTTTACTATATTAACTTACTCATCATGCTGCTATTTTCCTAGATATGCAGTTAGCACCTAATATAGTATGGTTTTAGCTTGACTGTCCCCAGGTGGCTCCCTGGCCTGCTGGCCACTGTCTCTGGAGTCCCCGCCCATTGTGTTTTTGATCTCTAAGAAACTAGAAAAGCACAGATATATTAACCAGGAGGTACATTGTAGGAACTCATTATGTGGAACCGTGACCATAACAAGGGAGAATTAGGTCAGTTAAAGAGTCCTTTAAATTATGGCCTAGAATAGACCAATTTTAATGAGAATACGCTTATTATCGGGACAAGGTCTGCCAGTTTGAATCAGACTGAGAATCCTGGAAGCAAGAGATAATTTCTGGTCTCTGTCACATTCAGCAAAACAGTGAGACACAGTGAGAGGAAAAACTGCACCCTCTAGGCACTAAAGCGGAGATTTGAAGATTAATAATATTGGGCCTAGGTTTGCATTATATTGGAGGAAGGGATGGATTGGTAAATACTTTGTATACAAATATCTTTCTTGACCCCCATCTAGGTGTTTACAAAGTATAAAAAAAGAGCAAATTTTGTTTTCTGTCCATTAGTAGTAAATGCCAAGCCTTACAGGATTTAAGGTGGTGTGGGTAACTGTGAATCTCTATTTTCTAAGCTATCTTCACAATACTTAGTGAATCTAAAACAATGTGGAAACAACAAAGCAGTCCTGCATTTTTACAGTCACCTTAAATGTTTCTGCAAGTTAATATTGATTGTGCCATTCAAGCCATGCTGTTATAGGTATAAAATATAGGAGTAACTTCTGTAAAAAATATTTTTGTTTCAATGGATAACTATGTATCATCTGTAGTCTACCCTTCTTTATTTGTCAGTTTCTGCCCTGGTCATTGTCTTTGAGCTATTTTGTTACTCTTTATAAGTTTTAGGTAAATTCTGTCCTCTCTGGTAGTGATTTTAATTGACATCCTCCCCTCTACGACAAAAAAAAAAAAGTGATTTTATTCACATTTGTAATTTAAGTCAATGTCCCTTTACTCTATATAAATTTATGCTATTCTGACTTATCCTTTGAACTGGTTATCATATCTGACCTGTTCCCTTGCATCATATGAGTAAAACAAATTCTTTATATGTGTCAATTCTTCTTTCTGTAGGTGAATAATGATTTTACATTTTCTGAAATTATCTTTTAACAGTTTTGAGGTTTTTCACCAAGATGCACAATGGGTTTCACTACCAGAGTTAGGTAAAATTTATCCTAGAAAAATGTACCTCATGGGTTTAATTTCTCAGAGGTGAATCCAGAGCGATGGTCTAACTTGGCCAGCTCTCTTGTTTTTCTAATTATATTTCTACTGTTTATTAATTTCATTTTTTTTGGATGATAAGTTATTTCATGTTTGGAATTTTTTATGGTTTGACCATTTAATGATCTTTGTATACGGATTAATGTTTTATAGAGATCTATTCTCTGTGGGGTGAGACATGACAAAGAACCTGGCTTGTTAGTATGATTTTAACTCAGAATTTGATTTTATGGTCTCATTGTTTGGTAATCTCTATAAACACTAATGGATTACAGAGATCATGTCTCTGTTGGAGGAGAGATAACAAAGAATCAGATATGTTAGTTTTTCTGCTTGCATATTTGTCTATTTTGAACTTAAATAAAAAAAGTTGTATCTATAGGAAAAAAATAATTATTTGATGCAAACCATGAGTCATTCTTGATTCCTGTCTAAAATTTGAAAATTAAAGTTATAAATTCTATCTATCTGTTTCTTTTTGGTTTGTTTGGCTTTGCTACGTGGCATGCAGGATCTCACTTCCCTGACCAGGGATCCAACCCAAGCCCCCTGCAGTGGAAGCTCAGAGTCTTAACCACTGAATTGCCAGGGAAGTCCCATCTATCTATATATTTCTGTATCTCTGGTTATGTGTCTGTAATTCAGAAAAGGCTTTATGTCTCATTGTGTGAGGTTGGAATATTTTCCTAGATTCAGTGGTGTTAATAAATTAGATTATAAATTCTCTTTTTTATTCAGATAAAAATATATGTATTTATTAACTATATAACATTAAATTTATTTTTTCACAAAAGAAAGTGTTTTAAAAATGTGGTTTTAAAATATGCTGCTTTTCAGTTTATTTAGTATGTCAAGTGGCCGAACACTAACCAAGAATCATATGAAAAAATTAAAAATATGGAAACTGTAAATGCCTAGAAGTTAAATATTATAATTTTTTTTCAATTTTACTTTTTTTATACATCAGGTTCTTATTAGTTATCTATCTTATATATATTAGTGTATATATGTCAATCCCAATCTCCCAATTCATCCCACCACCACCACCCCACCCCCTGCTTTCCCCCCTTGGGGTCCATACATTTGTTCTGTACATCTGTGTCTCTATTTTTGCCTTGCAAACCAGTTCATCTGTACCATTTTTCTAGATTCCACATACATGCGTTAATATACAATATTTGTTTTTCTCTTTCTGACTTACTTCACTCTGTATTACAGTCTATAGGTCCATATGTGTCTCAGCAAATGACACAATTTCGTTCCTTGTTATGGCTGAATAATATTCCATTGTATAAATGTACCACATCTTCTTTATCCCTTCATCTGTCGATGGGCATTTAGGTTGCTTCCATGACCTGGCTATTGTAAATAGTGCTGCAATAAACATTGGGATGTATGTGTATTTTTGAATTATGGTTTTCTCTGGGTATATGCCTAGTAGTGGGATTGCTGGGTCATATGGTAATTCTATTTTTAGGTTTTTAATGAATCTTCATACTGTTCTCCATAGTGGCTGTATCAATTTACATTCCCATGAAAAATGCAAGAGGGTTCCCTTTTCTCCGCACCCTCTCCAGCATTTGTTGTTTGCAGATTTTCTGATGATGCCCATTCTAACCTGTGTGAGGTGATACCTTGTAGTTTTGATTTGCATTTCTCTAATAATTAGTGATGTTGAGCAGATTTTCATGTGACTCTTGGCCATCTGTATGTCTTCTTTGGAGAAATGTCTCTTTAAGTCGTCTGCCCATTTTTCAATTGGGTTGTTTGTTTTTGTAATATTGAGCTGCATGAGCTGTTTATAAATTTTGGAGATTAATCTTTTGTCCATTGATTTGTTTGCAAATATTTTCTCCCATTCTGAGGGTTGCTCTTTGTCTTGTTTATAGTTTCCTTTGCTGTGCAAAAGCTTCTAAGAGTCATTAGGTCCCATTTTTTATTTTTGTTTTTATTTCCATTACTCTAAGAGGTGGATCAAAAAAGATCTTGCTGTGATTTATGTCAAAGAATGTTCTTCCTATGTTTTCCGTTAAGAGTTTTATGGTTTCTGGTCTTAATTTTAGGTCTTTAATCCATTTTGAGTTTATTTTTGTGTATGGTGTCAGGGAGAGTTCTAATTTCATTCCTTTTTTTTTTTTTTTTTTTTTTTGCGATATGCAGTCCTCTCACTGTTGTGGCCTCTCCCGTCGTGGAGCACAGGCTCCAGACGCACAGGCTCAGCGGCCACGGCTCACGGGCCCAGTCGCTCCATGGCATGTGGGATCTTCCTGGACCGGTGCACAAACCCATGTCCCCTGCATCGGCAGGCGGACTCTCAACCACTGCGCCACCAAGGAAGCCCCTTGAGTGGCTATTTCTTTCCAATGTTAGGGAAGTTTTCGACTAATCTCTTCAAATATTTTCTTGGGTCCCTTCTCTCTCTCTTCTCCTTCTCAGAACCCTAAAATATGAATGTTGGTGTGCTTAATGTTGTCCTAGATGTTTCTTAGGCTGTCTTCATTTTTTTTTTTCATTCTTTTTTCTTTATTCTGTTCCATGGCAGTGAATTCCACCATTCTGCCTTCCAGGAGGTCACTTATCTGTTCTTCTGCCTCAATTATTCTGCTATTGATTCCTTCTAGTGTATTTTCATTTGAGCTATTGTATTGTTCACCTGATTTTTTGTTACTTAATACTTCTAGGTGTTTGTTCTTTAATTCCTCTAGGTCCTTGTTAAGCATTTCTTGCATCTTCTCGATCTTTGCCTCCATTTTTTTCTGAGGTCCTAGATCATCTTCACTATCATTATTCTGAATTGTTTTTCTGGAAGGTTGCCTATCTCCATTTCATTTAGGTTTTTTTTCTGGGGTTTTATCTTGTTCTTTCATCTGGTACATAGTCTTCTGGTTTTTCATTTTGTCTACCTTTCTGTGAATGTGATTTTTGTTCCACACACTGCAGGACTGTAGGTCTTCTTGCTTCTCTAGATTATAAATTCTCTTAAAGTATGTCTATTCTGATTGCTTATAGAAATAAATAAATATTTATATAAATAGATATTTTTTCAATTCTCAGAAAATAAGAAAATTGAATTTCTAACACTTTTACTGTGTTAATATAAAAGGTATTCTTGAAACTAACTTGGGAATGTTTTAAGTATTCAAGATGACATAATTAGGAAAATCATGGTAAATAAAACTAGTTTAATAATTTTGTTTAATAAAAACTGCTATGTCTATTATGTTTTATCAATGTTGAATATAAGGGTAGATTTTTATTCACTTGGGTATGTCTTTCCTAAATTTACATAGGTTTATTGATCAAATAAGTTAACATTACTTCTACTTAATGTTTAAGGTTATAAAAAATGTACATTTGTATTTAATCAAATTGATTCATTATTCTGACAATTCTTCTCAAACTAATTATGTTTTGTAACATGTTAACTTAATAATTACTAAAAATATTTAGATAATTTAAACTTTGTATTAATGTTAAAGTAATTATGGTGTATTTATTAGATAGCTAGGTAATTAGATAATGAGATCACTTCCTAGTAAGAACCCTGAACATTGTTAAGCTTAATTTTAAGCTTTCATATATTTTTGTTTTTAATTTTTATATGCTTTAGAAAGACTATATTTTGGAGTCTGTTAATGAATGTGTTACTTTTTGCCACTTTGAAAAGTTTAGTATAAAGTGTGACAGCGATTGTGAACTATGCCAGACTGAAAGAATGCTTGCTGTGTGTAGCTTTCATGGAGGTCCATCTTCCAGTTTTCTCTAAAATAGAAGTGACTGTAGTTAAAAGTTATACTTGCTATACTGCAGTGTGGAATTAGACTCTACTTAGAAACAACAGTTTTGGAGAAATACATCTTTGTATATAGTTCTGTTTTTCAAAGGAAAGTGTAGTTTTTTCCTAAAGGAGTATTTTTGTCGTTGTTGTTTGTTTTCTTGTCTTTTCATTTTTTGGTCTCTAAATATCTTTACACTTTATAGGCTTATTGAGCATTCCAAATAGTTTTTGTTGAGTATAATCATTGATATTTAATGTGCTGTAAATTGAAACAAAATATTTAAAATGCTTACTTATCAATGAATTTGAAGATAGCAATGATGAATATATTGCATGTTAATGACATTTTTAGTAATATTATGAAACTAATTCTGACCCTGTGGAGCTTCAGAGACTGGTCCTAAAGTAAGGTTACAGTTTGCTCCAGAATAGGAAAGAGCATAGGGAAGGAAAACATTTAGAACTGAATTTTGTCTCATATTAATAATACTTGAATTTGACAAGCTATGAAATATTTTAAACTCTTAGCAAAATGTGGCCAATTTGGGGAGGATTTGTTTTGTTTACTTTTTTTGCCATCACCTGTAATATAAAGGATTATTTTAATTCTTATTTTTTTCTGTTTTATACCTAGATAATAAAGATTATGTGCCTTACCAGAATAAACTTCTATGATTCATGTTGACATACTGATGTTCTTGATTATTTAAGAAAAGTTTCTCACTTGGAAAAGAGATAAGGTTCTTTATTATCATGTTACCTTTTATTTTTAATTTTCAAATGTTTTATTGTCACTCTGAAATGAGTGATAATATTGCTTCTCAGGAACTCTGATCTGATTCCTATCTTAAATATTAAAATATCTTGCCCAATTTTGATTTTCATTCTTTTACAAAATCAAAGCCTAAAATAAATTAAACAACTTTCAGGATACTAAAACTGTCTCTGAGATTTTCCAGAGGGGCCCTGGAAAATCACAACAATTTGTTTTTTCACCTCGTAAAGAGAGGTGCTGGAAGTAGTAAGGTTTATTTGATACGTTACTCTTGATAAGTTGTGTAGGAAGAGTAGTAAAATCAGAAGAAATGCTCAAAATTGTTTAGGTAAACGTTGTATAACTATTTCAGAAAATGTATGCAATATGGGAAATTTCTAGAGATTTATCAGTTTTCTTGCTGTACCTGATCTGTTTCTATTCTGTTTATCAGAGTCTTGGTGCTTCTTTTGGCTGCTAGACATCTAGGATATACTTTATCAGTCACAACTTCAGTTACATTTTAAAATGCTAATATCATTGTGTCCTTACTCCTTTAAATTCAATATAGTATCTTATAGGTTACATCTTCTAGGTTAGGGATTCCCAATAATTACCTATGGAGTTTTATTAATATGCAGCTATTTAAGACCTACACCAGACTTATGTAATCTCTACTTTATATCCCTGCTGTATTCTTGGTCCTTTCTTGCTATCTGCAGTATAAGCATGGTACAACGGGTTAAGATTATTGTTTTTTATGTCAAGATATTTCTATGTAAATGTTACTTTTATAAATTGATGTAACATTTTCTTTCAAAATAAGATTAAGTTTATAATTATTTTGTCTAAAGCTTTTTTGGGGGATTGACTTTATTATCTTGTTTTGCATGCCATAGAAACAACCAAATTTTCTTGTCAATGGTATTATTCTCATTATGAACTCTCATTCAGTCTTTCACTTTTGAAAATTTCAGTAATGAGTTAGCCACAGCTATTTTCTGGACAGTTTGTTGTTGTTTTTTAACCCTTAATGTTTCCCTGAAAGCTCTGCCTTCAGCTATATGTCAAGAGGCTTTGTCTTCAACCAAAGTCTATTAGAGAGCCCTCTTGAAAGGAAATTGCTTTGGGTCTAGACTTCAGATGATATCATGTAAACAAACTTTGACAGTGGAACTGAATTAGGATTTCCATAATTTTAGTCATGAAGCAGATGGCTTCATGAGAATTTTAACTCAAGGTCCAAAGGAAAACTAATTGTATAAGATTAGATTAACTGATGAAGGATGATTCTAGTTTTTATTTATTGTTGATGTTGTTCTAATGTCTAATTTTCTGGATATATAAGAAAGTCCTTTCTCTTTCCTCTTAATCTGTCTATAACTCATAATAATTTAGTACATTCTACTTTTGTAAGCTTAAATAAAGCATTTGTAAACAATATCTTATTTTTCCTATCTGAGCTTTTCAGAATTTGGAAATTTTTATGAAATATTCTTAGTTTCATAGCAATATAACTATTTTAATAGTTCCAATGACAATCTGTCTTTTTTTTTTTTTACATGGACATATATGCAACTAAGGCCTTGCCTAGAAGATTGATGCTCATTTAGTTGGGTATAAGCAGATAGTTTTAAGGAACTAAGATTAACTTTATAAAACTAATGCCCTCAGAGCACTTTGGGGAAAATTGACTCAGGATTTACAGGGTTACCACTCTTACAGATGAGTAAGAAATGTCACTTCCTGGCAATCTTGGGGAACAGGTTATTTTGGATCTTGAGGAGGAGAAATTCACCCAAATAAATAGGTATTACAGGTGAAAACTAATGGTGGGTTCTGGGTTTTGCTTCTGAGCCTCAAGAGGCTCTTAAAGGTCCAACCTGTGATCCTTTATGAAAATTTTCAGCAAACAAAACCAAAAAATTCCCACACCACTTTAGAAGGCCCATATAGCACATTAGCTCTCTTGCTACTTTTATGTAAAGAATCAGGTCAAATCTAAGGAGACTTAAAGGTTTATTTAACATTATTTTTTATTAAAACAGGGGAGATTGTAGAAAAAAATTGTTTCAGCAGAAAACTATGCATCCTCTATAGCATACCCTTCCAGATTTATCAGATTCTAGCCTTGTTTATTGGCTTTGAGCAATTGTGCAACTCTGTAAATTGTAGATAACTGATTATATGTAAATCTGTTGTGTCAGTTAATGGTTTTAATTAATTACCTTCCAATTTGAAAAATATTGCAATCCATTTGCAATTCATCTCAACATCCCTTTATTCCATATAAATTTGTGTTATTTTGAACATAGAAATCAAAATATTATTTTCCTTCCTTGGTCTCCTTTTTTAATCACTGTGATTGAAAAGTATAAAGATTTAGAATTTCACTGACATGATTTATGCCAATGCTCTTAGAAGGTAAAAGTGGTCCATTTAAAAGTAAAATTGGTGAGTTTAACACTAAGTAATTTTTTTTTACATATCTATACTATGGTTACACTGATATATGAAGTCATTATCCTTTAATGTTTCACAGCATAACAGGCAAAGCATGTAGAAAGGTCTCCTAATCAATGTTCCCATACTAAAATGCCTTCTGCTTTTTAAGACCCAAACTTTATAGAACAAAATATGGTTTAAATTTGTTCTTTGTATTTTAACAATTTTATTATTTATAAATAATATTTCTTTAAGGGTTTGGGGTTCACATGGCATGCTATTTAAATAATGGGATATAGGCATCTGGTTAACATTGCAGCATCAAATGTCTGCTTTTTAAGAATGGATCACTGTCTTACATTTAGGTCTTTAATCAATTTTGAGTTTATTTTTGTGTATGGTATTAGGGAGTGTTCTAATTTCATTCTTTTGCATGTAGCTGTCCAGTTTTCCCAGCACCACTTATTGAAGCACCACTTTTCTCCATTGTATTTTCTTGCCTCCCTTGTCATAGATTACATGACCATAGGTGCATGGGTTTTTCTCTGGGTTTTGTATCCTGTTCCATTGATACATATTTCTGTTTTTGTGCCAGTACCATACTGTTTTGAATACTATAGCTTTGTAGTATAGTCTGGAGTCAAAATGAATTAAAGACCTAAATGTAAGGCTGGACATTATAAAACTCCTAGAGAAAAACATGGGCAGAACACTTTGACATAAATCACAGCAAGATCTTTTTTGACCCACCTCCTAGAATGATGAAAATAAAAGTAAAATTAAGCTTAAAAGCTTTTGCACAGCAAAGGAAACCATAAACAAAATGAAAAGACAACCCTCAGAATAGGAGAAAATAGTTGCAAACAAAGCAACCAACAAGGGATTAATCTCCAAAATATACAAACAGCTCATGCACCTCAATATCAAAAAATCAAACAACCCAATGAAAAAATGAGCAAAAGACTTAAATAGACATTTTTCCAAAGAAGACATACAGATGACCAACAAACAAATGAAAATATTCTCAATATCACTAATTATTAGAGAAATGCAAATCAAAACTACAATGAGGTATTACCTCACATCGCTCAGAATGGCCATCATCAAAAAATCTACAAACAATAAATGCTGTAGAGATGTGGAGAAAAGGAAACCCTCCTACACTGTTGGTGGGAATGTAAATTGGTACAGCCACTATGGAGTTAATATGGAGTTTTCTTAATAAACTAAAAATAAAGCTACCATATGATCTAGCAATCCCACTCCTGGGCATATATCCAGAGAAAATCATAATTCAAAAATATACATGCACTGTAATATTCATTGCAGCACTATTTACAATAGCCAGGACATGAAAGCAGCCTAAATATTCATCAACAGAGGAATGGATGAAGAAGATGTGGTACATATATATAATGGAATATTACTCAGCCATAAAAATGAATGAAATAGTGCCATTTGCAGAGATGTGGATAAACCTAGAGACTGTTATATAGAGTGAGGTAAGTCAGAAAGAGAAAAACAAATATTGTATAATATTGCTTATGTACAACATATAGACTCTAGGAAAATGGTGGAGATGAACTTATTTGCAAAGCAGAAACAGAGACACAGATGTAGAGGAAAAACTTATGGATACCAAGAGTGGAAGGGGGTTGGTATGGATTGGGAGATTGGGATTGACATACATAGAGTACTATGTATAAAATAGATAACTAATGAGAACCTACCGTATAGCACAGGGAACTCAACTCAATGCTCTGTGGTGACCTAAATGGGAAGGAAATATAAAAAAGAGGGGATATATGTATAGTTATAACTGATTCACTTTGCTGCACAGAAGAAACTAACACAACATTGTAAAAATTAAAAAAAAAAAAAAAAGAATGGGTCACTGACACCAAGTGGAAGATATCTCTAACTAAAATGCTATGTTTGGAACAGTTCTCTCTCTAGCTTTTGTAGGTGGAGAAATTTCCTCCCAGAAATACAAACTGGGATTTTCTAATAAGTACTAATTGTGGTAAGTCAGTAAAGCTATTGCATTATATAAATTTAAGAAACTGTTTTTGTCAGAGATTATGAGAGAAAAGGGTTCAAAATTGCACTATAACTTCTTTGGAGTTATTGCCAGTTTGATTCCAGGCCACTACAATAAAGTGAATATCACAATAAAGTGAGTCACAATTTTTTTGCTTTCCCAGTGCACATAAGAGTTTTGTTTACACTGTACTGTCATCTATTAAGTATGCAATAGCATTATATCTAAAATACAATGTACATATATTAATTAAAGTACTTTATTGGTAAAAGAATGCCAATCATCATATAAGCCTTCAAACAGTCATAATTGCTCTGCTGGTGGAGGGTCTTGCCTCAGTGTTGATGGCTATAGACTTATCAGGGTGGTGGTTGTTGAAGGTTGAGTGGCCATGGCAATTTCTTAAAATAAGAGTACAATGCAGTTTGATACATCAGTTGACTCTTCCTTTCATGAACTACTTTTCTGTAGCATGCAATGCTCTTTGGCAGCTTTTTACCCACAGTAGAACTTTCAAAATTGAACTCAATCCTCTCAAACTTTGTTGCTGCGTTATCAATAAAGTTTATGTAATATTCTAAATCCTTTGTTATCATTTCAGTAATCTTCACCAAGAGTAGTTTCCATTTCAAGAAACAACTTTCTTCGTTCACTGATTAGAAGTAACTCCTCATCCATTAAAATTTAATTATGATATTGCAGCAGTTCAGTCACAGCTTCAGGCTCCACTTCTAACTCTAGTTCTTTTGCTATTTCCACCACATCAGCAGTTACTTCCTCCACTGAAGTAATCCATGAGAGTTGGAGTCAACTTCTTCCAATCTCCTGTGAATGTTGATATTTTGACTTCTTCTCATGAATCATGAAAGTTCTTAATGGTGTCTAGAATGTTGAAACCTTTCCAGAAGGTTTTCAATTTACTTTACCCAGGTCCATCAGAGGAATCACTCTCTGGCAGCTATACTCATACAGAATGTCTTTCTAAATTAATGAAATTTGAAAGTCAAAATGACTCCTTGATCCATGGGCTTCAAAATGGATGTTATATTAACAAGCATGAAAGCAACATGAATCATGTTGTATATCTCCATCAGAGCTCTTGTGGGAATAGGTGCATTGTCAATGAGCAGTAATACATTGAAAGGAATCCTTTTTCTTCCTTGAAAAGTAGGTCTCAACAGTGGGCTTAAAATTTTCAGTAAACATGTTGTAAACAGATGTGCTGTCATCCAGGGTTTGTTATTCCATTTATGGAGCACAGAGTGGATTTGACATTTCTAAAGGGCCCTGGGATTTTCAGAATGTCAAATGAGCATTGGTTTCAAATTAAAGTCACCAGCTGCATTAGTCCCTAACAAGAAAATCAGCTTGCCCTTTAAATCTTTGAAGTCAGGCATTGACTTCTCCTCTTTAGCTATCAAAGTCCTAGATTACATCTTCTTCCAATAGAAGGCTGTTTTGACTACACTAAAAATCTGTTTTTTAGTGCCATCATCTTCATTAATTACCTTAGCTAGATCTTCTGGATAACTTACTTTGGCTTCTACATCAGCACTTGTTGCTTCACCTTGCAATTTTGTTATGGAGATGGCTTCTCTCCTTAAACTTCAAGAACCAATGTCTTCTAGTTTCAAAAGTTTCTTCTGAAGCTTCCTCAGCTTTCACAGAATTGAGGAGAGTTAGGGCCTTGCTCTAGATTAGGCTTTGGCTTAAGAGAATGTTGTGGCTTGTTTGTTCCATCCAGATGACTAAAATTTTCTCTGTATCAGCAATAAAGTTGTTTCACTTTCTTATTATTTGTGTGTTCACTTGAGTAGCACTTTTCATTTCCATTAAGAAATGTTCCTTTGTGATCAAACTTGCCTAACTGTTTGGTGCAACAGGCCAGACTTTCAGCCTATCTCAACTTTCAACATGCTTTTCTTGCCAAGCTTAATCATTTCTAACTTTTGATTTAAAGTGAGAGACGTGTGACCCTTCCTTTCACTTGAACATTTAAAGACAACTGTAAGGTTATTAACTGGCTTAATTTCAATATTGTTGTGACTCAGGAATGGGAGGCCTAAGGAGAAAGAGAAAGGTGAAGGAATGGCTGGTCTGTGGAACAGTCATAACACATATATATAAATTAAGTTTGATGTCTTATATGGGTGCAGTTCTTGGCACACCAAAACAGTTACAATAGTAACATCAAAGACCACTGATCACCATAAAAAATATAATAATAATGAAAATTTTGAGATATTGTGAGAATTACCAAGAGTGATTCAGAAACAGAAGGTGAGGAAATATTGTTGGAAAAATGATCCTGATAGATTTGCTTGATGCAGGGCTGCCACACAACTTCAATTTGTAAAAAATGCACTATCTGTTAAGCGCAATAAAGAAAAGTGCAATAAAACAAAGTATGTCTATAGTTACTATTTTGATATAACTATTGTTCTTAACATTCTCTTGTAGATTCAAAGTTTACCATGAGTTTTCAAGATATCTTAATTCGATTAGGATCTAAAAATCATAGAACTAAGTAATCATATAAGGCAGAGGTTCATGTAAGTAAAGAGTTAATTGAGGGCTTCCCTGGTGGCGCAGTGGTTGAGAGTCCGCCTGCCGATGCAGGGGACACGGGTTCGTGCCCTGGTCTGGGAAGATCCCACATGACGCGGAGCGGCTGGGCCTGTGAGCTATGGCCGCTGAGCCTGCGCGTCCGGAGCCTGTGCTCCACAACGGGAAAGGCTGCGACAGTGGGAGGCCCCCGTACCTCAAAAAAAAAAAAAGAAATAGTTAATTGAATTTGGAGGAAAAAATGGCCAAAGGTCCTGAGTATCCTGCATTTTAGAATTACAGACATAGGATCAAAGCAGAATTCCATGGCAATGCTCATTGTGTACGGGAAATACAATGCAGATAAGCTTATTTATGGATCCGCTGGGAACCCATCATAAAATGATGATCACTTAAAATTGGAATGATAAAATAAATTTATGTTCCCTTTAATTTTTATTTCTACTAATAGCAGTTCAACCATGTGGCAATTTCCTGATTGAACATTTATGTTTAAATAAACCCTGAGACTCTTAGGGCAGTAATTTTTTACTGTCTTACTTTTAGTTTCTTTTGAGGCTATATTTTTCAAATGTCTTGCCATCTTTCCTCCTTATCTAATTCCATCACGGTATTAGTATACATTTTCTAAAAGATAAAATAGCAGCTACCTTCTAATAAGCTGACTATGAACCAAGAGCATAGCTCTATTTAAATAAAACTGAACAAGAGACGGGTTTGAATAAATTGAAATACATCTAAATATAATAGAGAAAAAATTATACTGCTAAACTCAGAACAGGAGAGATAGTTATTAGGAAGCACACATTGTTTTTAGCACTTTAAATGATATATGGTAAGCTTAGAGAAGTTTTAGAAGAAATGAAGAATTTTAAATTTTGGAAGAAGGAAAAAGGTGAGTGTAAGGCAATAACTTACAGAAGAAGAATGTTTAGGGGTATAAAAAAGGCTGGTGAACTTTTCTTCATGTTTCTTAAGAAATAAGCTTTATAGCCATCTTTACATTTTTAGTCAATAAGTTGATGCCTTACAAGAGGAAATAAATTTAAGAATTAACTAAAGTTCCTAAGAGCGTACATTGTTAGGAAAGATTCTCTCAGATTAATATTGATCCCTTGATTGATTTTCATTTTGTATATTTCAGTCTTGCTTGTTTTATTTCATGCCATCATCATTTCTTATAATATGCTTATTTCCTTCTATTCATGCTTCTAAGTAAGGTATAAATAGCAATTGTAAAATTTATTTTATGATAGATTTTTTTAAGTTTTCCTCATGAGCTCAAATTATTTTTTCTCCTACTTATCATTTGGATTTCTATGAACAAGAGTAAATCTTAAAAATAATACAACAATAAACAACTCAATTAAGGCACCTAACAAAACCCAAAATATTTGGTGTGATACCTTAGCAGCAGAGCTATATTATTAGTCAAGATTCCAGATTATAATGGCATGTTAAGCAGCTTGTTTAAGGAGCAAAATAACATATGCATTAAAGTCTCAGTGTTTGACATATATGAAAAAAGTCAATATAACCATGAACAGTTTGTAACTTTACTTAGCTATTTATTGATCAGTAAGCAGAAGCCCACTTAGTAAACACTGCAGTACTGACTTTTTTATTTTTTTGTTTCTTCCTCTTTGGCTCTTCTGGAGGTCCTAGCAAGATGCCAAAAAAGCCATGGCTGCGTTATTTTAATGCCATGCCTGCATTCTTTTGTTTTATTTTCTTCTTAAAATAGTTTGAAACATTTTTAGTATTATGAAATGTCATCCAACACATCCTCAAAGTGTGACAATATCTATGATTTCTCATGTCTTTCATATATGTTAAGACTGTATTTCCTACTTAGAGAAAGTGGCTCTCTGTGAAACCCTGGGATATGACATGACTGTTACATTATTTAAAATGGTTCTTTACTCCTGTTTTGCTCATTAGGGAAATGGAAACTTCAATAATTTGGCAAAAATACCACTGATATGTTATCCTTGACCTGCATGTAAATGGCAGTCTGTTAATTTCACAAGGTGCTGAGGGGTATTCAGTTACTGGCTGCTCATAAAGACATGAAAGTTAGGGGAACTCAGATGCATATAACAGCCTCCCCACGGCCTCATTTGGTTCTGATGTGGTATAGTGAAATACATCCATCTAATTCCATTTAAAAAATGTTAGCAAAAGTGGAGGGAAAATAAAATGGAATATAAACTTTAAGTGGTCTACTCAGGAACTTAACATTCTTACTCTAGTAAAATACTTATATATGTAGTGTGAAATGACAGACAATTAGGACAAAAACTGATTCTTGAACTAGATATGAATAAACTGAGTTATAAATACCTTAATTCACATGTCCTTTCTGGCTTCCCTCCAAAAGATTGATGTGGTTGACCTATCAATATGTATAGATAAGTAAGTTACTCTTAGCTTGGAGAGAACAAAATGTAAAACAAAATAGAGACAATACCTAAAAATGTGAAATACTGAAAAACTGAAATATTGGTTATTATAGTATATTTATGTGAAATAACTGAACCACACTAAAATAATAATCAGTTGCATAAATCTCTGTGTAGACTAAGAACATTTCCCTAAGAATGTATTGATTGACTTTCAAAATTATAATCTGCACAACCTCTAGACAAAGAGTACTGAAGATATTCCTAAATTATATAGACCATGATTGTCCCCCACTGCCACACCTGACAGTCATTGATAGCTTCTCTAATTTCAAGGTTGTCAAGCTCATTAAATGACAGTATGGTTGAATGCTTTTCCGATGATCACACTACCATCTGTTTAAATGATGATCTATGATCTTTTGGAAAAATTTAGAACTTGAGCATTTAATATGATAAAAGCAGTTTGCCTCTCTTGGACACAGTTTCTTTATTTGTAAGCATTATGAGTCATATGAAAATTTCATAAATATTAGTCATGACAAATCGCTTTAACATTGACAGGCAGTAACATGCACTATATTTATTCACTAAAGTTTTAAATTTTAACCATCAATGTGTATATAAAAACATACTGGCTTATACAAAGCTAATATATTTTTTCACATAATCCATTGTTAGATTTACTTAACTTTTAAAGTATATTGCTTTCAAATTTCACTTAAATAACATTTCATACCAAGCTTACTGTCTGGAAATTTGGCTACAAAAAGCAACCTCAAAGTATCTAGCAAATCAGCATCACTTAAACGGATATTTTAACTTTACAAATATAGATTTGGTAATTTGTTATAATATAAAAGAGCCTTTAGAATGAATGCTTAGAGTACAAATCTAAATAAACAACCATATTATATATGAAAAAATTTACATGAAAATAGGTCCTTCTGGTGCAAAGGTACATTAGTACTGAATTATTATAACAAATACAAGGGCTAATACCTGAAATTTTGCTGTTGCTAAGACCTTAATTCAAGGCCACACAAGTTTTATCATATAGGATATTTCTATATGATCTCAATGAAACTGTGCTGCATATTCCAACTGACAAGTTATCATAGTTTATCTGGCTTTTAAAAATAACATATACACACTACCATATATAAAATAGATAAACAAAAAGGACCTAATGTATAGTATGGGGAACTATATTCAGTGACTTTTAGTAATCTATAATGGAAAAGAATTTGAAAAAGAATATATATATTTATAAATATATATATATATATATATACACACATATATATAAAACTGAAGTGCTTTGCTCTACATCTGAATCTAACGCCAAATTGTAAATTAACTATACTTCAATTTTTAAAGTTGTTAATAAAAAAATTAACTCAAAAAGGATTAAAGACTTAAATGTAAAACTTGAAACTGTAAAGCTAGAAGGAAACATAGGTGGTAAGCCATGACATAAGTCTTGACAATGATTTTTTGAATCTGACACCAAAAGAAAAAGCAAAAATAAACAAGCAGGACTACATCTAACTGAAAAGCTTCTGCAGAATACAGAAAACCATCAATAAAATGAAAAGGCAACTTACTGAATGAGAGAAAATATTTACAAATCATATATCTGAAAAGGGACTAATATCCAAAACATATGAAAAACTCACAGAACTCAACAGCAAAAAAACAAACAATCCCAATTAAGAAATAGGCAGAAGATCCCAAGAGATATTTTTCCAAAGAAGACTACAAGTGGCCAACTGATATGAAAAGATGCTCTACATTAATCATCAGGGAAATGGAAATCAAAACCACAAAGAGATACCACCTCACACCTCTTAGAATGGCTATAATCAAAAAAAACTAGAAAAAAAAAGGTGTTGGCAAGTATGTAGAGAAAAGGGAATTAGTACATACCATTTGTGGAATGTAAATTGGTGCAATCACTATTGAAAATATTTTGGAGGTTCCTCAAGACATTAAAAGTAGAACTACCATATGATCCAGCAATTCCACTTCTGAGTATTTGCCTGAAGAAAAGAAAAACACTAACTTGAAAAAAATATATGCACCCCCATATTTATTGCAGCAGTGTTTGCAGTAGCCAAGATATGGAAGCAACCTATATGTCCACCGATTAATGAATGGATAAAGAAGATGTGGCATATATATATATATATATATATATATATATATATATATATATATATATAAAATGGGGTATTATTCAGTCATAAAAAAGAATGAAATATTGTCATTTGTGACAACATAGATGGACCTTGAGGGCATAATGCTAAGTGAAATAAGTAAGAGAGAAAAAGACAAATGCCATATGATCTTTCTCACATGTGGAATCTTAAAGTTTTTTTTTGTTTGTTTGTTTTTGTTTTAAATCAAGTTCATAGATAGAGAGAACAAACTGGTGGTTGCCAGGTGGTGGGGTTGGGGGTAGAAATGAGTGAACCGTTTTTGTTTTGTTTTGTGTTTTTAGTTTAAATAAATTTAATTTAAAAAAACAAAAAAATATTTTTCTTAGTGGCACATAAAAAATGGTATATCTTAAATTGATGCTGTCTTAGGTTGTAGGAAATTCAATAGTGCATTACTAGAGGCAAATTAAGTTAAGAATATGATGGGAGATGGCAAAGAGGGAACCTATAAAATGACTTCTGGCTGCTTTGTTAGTGTGCTTAAAGTCGGTGTTCAATATTCAAATGCTTCTAGGTCAGGCCTTAATAAGCATTGGGCCCTGAGTTAGTTTGCTTTTTGTGTTTTTGCTTATCTACCATCAGCTTCCAGTTCAAGTTTAAATTTGGGCTATTTTCTTTCTCCTACTGTCTTTTAAAAAACATTTACAAAATGATCAGCAGCCAAATATATTTAGAAATCAGGTAGAAGAAGGGATTATCACTGTTAATGATCAAAACGATTCTTCAAGAATTGAATTACTCTATCTCAGAGTGTAGATAGATGAATACTAAATATAAAATAAAAGAACAAAGTACATATACAAACATAAAAATACAAAAATATTTTCCTAGATCTCAGAAAAGTAAAAATTGGCTTAAGCAAAAAAAAAAAAAAAAAAAGGCTGAGTTTTAGAAATAAGACTCTTTCCAAAATCTTTATCTTAACTAGATCAAAGTTTTAACGGTATACTTCTCAGTGAATGTGTGTATGGGTTTCCATACCTTGACAAACACAATCTCCATTTCATTTTGTTTCTACCAGAAAATAAGCAAGGGAAAGAACTTGGAATATATATATATATATATATATATATTTAAGACAGAGTTCTTTGTTTCTTTCATACTAGTTGGTGTAGGGAGAGCCTGGACAATAAAATGTGTGTGTGAGAGAGCAAAGAACAGAAAAATGGTGAAGAACAGTAAGAATGACATTAAAGATAGAAAAATTGCCTGATTCTAGTGCCTTGCATATGAGTACTCAACAAATCATTCATGAGTAATTGACTAACTGAATGAGTGAATAAGGAGAGAAATGATTCTTCCATATTATGCAATCACATATTCCATGAAGAGTAAATATTTTAATGCAAATAAGCCTTAAAATTCCAAGTTCAGTTCAGTTTGTCTTGTTGTTGAAACATATTTGGTCTGTGATTAAAATGTTCACGAGTTTGTGGAACTTTCCATCTGTGAGTTGTTTACATGTGAGGATCCTGGAGGGTTGAGACTATGTT
Organism: Phocoena sinus; assembly: GCF_008692025.1. Taxonomy (NCBI): domain Eukaryota; kingdom Metazoa; phylum Chordata; class Mammalia; order Artiodactyla; family Phocoenidae; genus Phocoena; species Phocoena sinus. The sequence goes on along the minus strand of NC_045779.1, from coordinate 31,165,383 downwards.
TATCTAAATTAATTTTGTTCTATTCCATGCTGAAGTTTATACTTATTATCACATATTGATAATATTAATAAGCATGCTATAAATGCAATAACGGACTCAAAATGAAAGACATGACTGGTAAAATATCTGTGATTTAAGATTTTTCCTAATATGCTTCTTTCATTTTCTCAAGCTATTGAGATAGAAAACAGAATATTTTTAAGATGCAATTTTAAATCCCTTTGCAAATCAGTCATACCATGGCTATTTCCTTTGCCTCTATGCCACACTCTATTCTTCTTTTCCAATGTGCTTTTCCTGCCACTAAATGTCACCTTGTTATAATATAGATTTTCTTATACTTGTAAAACTTAGCTCTCTTTTAAAGGGAAAAAAGCTCCCATATATGCATAGTTGACAATTATTTTATTATGAAGTTACTTAAAAGTATATACAAATTGAAAACTAGATTTAGATTTATTATTTTTATAGCTCTTATGGAACTATAAAGCCAAAAGAAGTTTACAAGTTAAATATAAACAAAATAGTAAAACCAATAAAATAAAATAATTAATATGATGTGGTTTTGCTAACTTGGAGTTAAGGTAGAAAGATACAGCATAAAATTTTCTTTTACATTTATTCTATAACTGTTTGTCTTGTTTTGTTTCTTTACTTCAGTATGAAGTAAATGAAGGCTGTGCCTGGTCACCTAATGAATGGTATTATTTCAGAACTTGTTTGCTAGTTTAGAATAAGACTTAAGTTCATAATTAATGAGGTATTATTCAATACATCTGTCTTTTTGCTACTTTGAAGATAAGGTTACCATTTTGCATTACTCAAATAGACATTAAAAATCTAATCTAATATGGTTGAAATTGGAATCTGGAACATAAATTGTTTTTTTGCATGTACTTACTACAAAATACTACTAGTGCACTCTTTCAAATTAGCACATTCAAAAATAGTCACTTAGAAATATTTATGGAGCAGGTTCTCTTGGATTTGGTATGCTACTACTGTCATGATTAGTTTGTCATGTGTTGATCCACTTCTGTCACCAGTTTTCTTTAATGGAATCCAAATCTTTAGTTCATGCAGAATGAAGTGACATCCTTTTGCCTTTGTCTGACATAAGTATAGGCACCAATTGATATGGTGGTCCTAGGTTATAACAGCGATTCATTTTATGCTAACACTAATTTTTGTAATTTATTATAAAGTTCAAAGTGAATCATATCTATATCTTAAGATAACTATGATTATATTTGAGAATACAGTTTGGAAAACATTGGAATAAGAAAAAATTCCAATTCAGTCCTGCTTCTTTTACAAGATAAGAATACTTGTTCAGTTCACATAACTTCTTTCTGCCTAAGTTCCCTCATTTCTTAAATGAGAATTTGGACTTGAAACTCTTGTGCAGTACTAAAATGCTATGACTCTATGCATATCACTCAAAAAAAACCAGTAAATACTTAATGTTATTGATATGAAGTTAGAAACAAATAATTTATTTGAAAATAAATAAACATTAATTTAGCATGTTTTAATACAATACAAATGTATTTGCATAACACAAATGTATTCAATTTATTGTATTGTTACATTTTAATGTACAATTTGAAGCATACATTTATAGGTATCTTTCATTAAATATGAGATATTAGAATAGATTTTCTAAGTTTAATTTCTAAGCAGTAAAATCCCTGTGCTATGACATCTAGAAAATATTTACAAAGAACCCATAAATACGTTCTCTTTATATCTTGAGCTGCTGCATTTTTTAACTTTGTGAGCATGGGCATTCCTTTTCTTTAACTGCACAATACTCTATTAAAATGGGATTAATAATACATCTTTTACTTACTTTACAGGGATACAAAACACACGTTTTGTAAATTGACATTTTTTATACAAATTTAACAAATATGGTCTTTATCATCACCATTGGATACTTTCTTATACACTTTAATTTAAGGTAATTTTGTTACATTCCACCCATTAGAGGGCAGTAACATCACATTCCCACGGAGTGTTACCAATACATAGCGAGGAAGGAGAGAATAGACATTCTCATCAGTTAGATCTGCAGTCTTCTGAAATGTTATGGATAAACTGATCATTTAATAAGATATTTGTAAGATACTTCCCTTAGGAGCATCGTTACACCTGGTGATGAAGTACCTAAGTCAGATTACAAAAAGTTTACTTAACTTCCATTACCTTTGTTTCTACTTGGAAAATCTAGGTTTCTAATTTGTGGGAGTGGAAAGAAACTCACTCTCCTACAGTGAGTTTTAGGACTCTCTTTGTCTTCGTTTGCCTTCAGAGAATGAGGGTGGAATGTATGTGGTAAGCCTCCTTGATTCCTTAACTGTTGTTTTCTTCCCCAGTTATCTGCTTTAATGGCAACAACCTTTGGTTTTCAGCCAAAGAGGTTTTGTTTGCTTTTTTTGTTCTCCAATATTTCAAGACTTCTTCATTCTGTTCTTATACTGGAAGCAATTAAAAAACTTGAACTGATTTTAGTAAAGAAACCGTAAGAAAATCTTTGATAATTAATAATCAAGTCATCTTATATTTTTAACTTAATATTTATAGTCAAGAGACTGAAAAGGGGAAAGAAAGAGAACTTAAAGGAAATTTCCAAGGCAGATGTGGGTTAGTAGCTCTCAAAGACCTGTAGTTCACTTGTCCATCTGTATTCCTTTCTTCCTTTCCTCCTTCCTGACATTCTTCCTTCCTTCATTTATTTGACAAACTTCTACTAAACACCTATTATCTATAAAACAGTGATAGACAATGAGAACTTATAAAAATAAAATAGACTTTGAAAGTCCTACCAAAGTAGTAGGAACTATTGCACACACACACACACACACACACACACACACACACACGTATTAATATATATATATTTATATTTATATATATTAGGAGAACCACTGACTGAAACCACCTGTTCTGGCCAGGAACCATAGGTAACCGCTTGCATGAGTTATCTTAAACAGGAGGTCCTGGTAATGAATGCAGAACTAACTAACTACCACCAACCGGAAGAATTCGGGAAAGGTCAAAAGGAGAAAGGAGACTCCAGTCTATATGTCTTACCAACCTCCCAGAATCCTCCTGGCTGGAATCCATCTTGACTGAGTGATGCACAGGCCACCAGGAAGGATCCTGAGTCAGAGTGATTGGCCAGAGACAACCCGGAAACTAGCCCAATTACGATAAAACCCAAGACTGTGAGCCACGTGGCAGAGCAATTCTCCTGGGTTCCCTTACCCTGCTGCTCTATGCCCCTTCCCAATAAAGTCTCTTGCTTTGTTTTCTTGGATAATTCATTTCTGAATGTTAGACAAGAACCCGCACTCGGGCACTGGAAGGGGTCCCCCTTCCTGGAACATGTATATTTATATATATTTAACTATATGTAGTATGGTTAACTCACAAGTGCTACAAGGGTTGGGGAAAAGTTTTATCAAAGTTCAAAGACAAAATAAATTACTCCCAAATTAAGGCAATCTGAATTATCTTCATAAAAAAGTTAGAATTTGAATTGAGGCTTTTTTTGAAGTATGTATGATGGTTTGCATATTGAAAGATTGAAATTAATTTGGAGAACTAAATCAGAAGTAGAAAAACTTAGGGATTATGTAAGGAATAGTAAAAATTCAATTTGGTCAAATCTCAGAGTGCTTGGAAAATATTTTAGAGATGAATATTCCATTGTCAGATAACTCCTTTATTTTCTCCAAGTATGTCCTTGAAGCCAGATGCCCAGAGAGACTCTAAATAAAGTTTCAACATGCATGTGATTCTCTAGCAGGAAATGACTCTAGGACTCACTATCCTCCGTGGTTCAAAACTACTCCAAATACAATCATTTCTCCTAATTCCCTAAATATTTGGATTTTTATCTTGGTTCTTCCTTCTATGTTTACCTTGTTTGAATTTGACAGTGGAAGTCTGAACTCTACCTTAGCACTGTTAAGGTTCAGAGCAGGCTGCCCCAAAATATGCCATGATGACATATTGATTATTTTGAACTGAAGTTGCTTGAGAGCCAGCTGATATAAGAAAGAAACTCTGATCCTCCTCTGTCTCCCTGAAATCAGGAAATAAATATGCCATGTGAAAGCCACCCTCCCTGTATCGGGAGGTAGAAGGACACCCTTGTCACCAGAAACAGGGAATTCAGGGCCAGAGAAGCCCATACTAGCGAATCTTCTTACTTCTTTACTAATTTACTATGCAAAGCCCAAACTTTGCTTAGATTTTTCATTAATTAAGCACCCAAAGCCTAAGTTTCTTTGTCCTGTCAATTCCTCACAAATTTATTGTTCTTTTGTCTAAAAAGTATGAAAGCTGCCTGCTTTGGCCACTTCTTAGGCTCTATTTCTATGAGATTTCTGTGCATATGGATTAAATTTTTTTCCTCTTGTTAATCTATTTTGTCTCAGGTTAATTATTAGACCAGCCAAAAGAACTCAAGGAATTTCCCCTCTCGAAGAGCACCTGTATAGAAACCCCAGGAGATATGTCACCGATTAGCCTCGTTTTGCTTTTTTTTAACCACCAAAGTCTACCTCAAGCTCTGTCGTCCAGTTCCTCAGTTATCTGCTCATTTGGAGAAAGAGAAACTCATCAAAGAAATGTGGGGGTAAATTTGAGGAGCAAATCAAAGATGACTTTATAGTTTCGATTTGATTCAGCATGTCTAGGATAAATCAAGTTAACCATGATAGCAAAATAACATACCATAGGTACCAGAATTTGCAAAGAAATTCTGAGCTACTTATGGACATAATTGATTTGAAAATTGCTTAAAGAATGGGTAGTAGTAAAGCATTGTATTCAGTAGGGTTTTAATAAATGAAAGAATGAACAATACAAAATCTCAGGTTAAGCCACTTTTGTGAGCTTTCTGTAATTCAAAATCTATTAAAGAATTAGAAAGAACCATGTATTACTATCTTCAAAGGTATTTGTCATGTCTTCATTTCACAGCTAGTATACGCCCATATGAGGCAACAGGGGTTTTGAATTGCATTGTGGTCATATGGCCCACTGCTGTCTGATATGATTCACACAGAAAAGGAACACTCTAAATTGAAATTCCACATGATAAATACATGACAAAGCATGAAATGAAGTTTGCTTTTATGTCTCAGAATCACTTTGCTCTCAGACTAGATAGCTAGTTTAGGATATGGCAGAATTAGAGATGGGTCAGTCTTTGAGTGGGGGTAGGATGTGAGGTATAATAAGTAAACTAAATCAACTGGCAGGTGATGATCAGCAATTCTCTTCAAATATAATTTTATCTCAGGGTTTAGGAAGAGCTTATTCAAAGGATAGCCACCATTTACCATAGCCAAGGCATGGAAGTAACGCAATTGCCTATCAACAAGTGATTGGCTTAAGAAAATGTACTACATTCATACAATGGAATATTACTCAGCTATAAAAAGAATGAAACATTGTCATTTGCCCCAACATGATGAACTGGAGAATATTATGCTTAGTGAAATAAGTCAGACAGAGAAAGACAAATAAATGATATCACTTAAAAGTGGAATTAAAAAAAATACAAACAAATCTAAATACAAACCAGAAGCAGTCTCACAGACATAGAAAACAAACATGGTTACCAAAAGGGAGAGGGAGGAGGGGAGGGATAAAATAAGGGTATGGTATTAACAGATACAAATTACCATACATAAAATAGATAAGCAATAATGATTCACTGTATAACACAGGGAGTTATACCCAATACCTTAAAATAACTTATAATGGAATATAATCTGCAAAAAAAAAGAGAAAGAACGAATCATTATGCTATACACCTGAAGCTAACACTATATTGTAAGTCAAGTGTACTTCAATAAAAAGAAAGGATAGTCAATTTAGTGTCCACTAGTGTGCCTCACTGCATCTCATTAATGGCCTTAGTGGTGTCTGTTTAGGGGAATTAAGCAAAGTTTTAGACTTTACAATTTCTCTCACTGAAACTAGTATAGTAAAAAAAAAATCCTTTGATTTTTTAAATTTTTCTTTTTTTTCTGGGGTTTTTCTCTTCCTTCTTTAGCACTTAAAATAAAAATGGTTACACTTGTAACTTGGTTCACATGTTTTTGTATCATAATTGCAAATATATTTAAGAATATATGAAATTACAGTGGCAGATGCCTGTGTCCACGTTTGTTTGCTTTAGGCCTAGCTTTAAAATTAGTGAAGTAAGTCAGAAAGAGAAAAACAAATACCGTATGCTAACACATATATATGGAATCTAAGGAAAAAAAAAAATGGTCATGAAGAAACTAGGGGTAAGACGGGAATAAAGACACAGACCTACTAGAGAATGGATTTGAGGATATGGGGAGGGGGAAGGGTAAGCTGTGACAAAGTGAGAGAGTGGCATTTACCAAACGTAAAATAAATAGATAAATATATAGCTAGTGGAAAGCAGCCACGTGGCACAGGGAGATCAGCTCGGTGGTTTGTGACCACCTAGAGGGGTGGGATAGGGAGGGTGGGAGGGAGGGAAACACAAGAGGGAAGAGATATGGGAACATATGTATATGTATAACTGATTCACTTTGTTATAAAGCAGAAACTAACACACCATTGTAAAGCAATTATACTCCAATAAAGATGTTAAAAACAAAACAAAACAAAACAATTTACATTTTCTAGACAAAAAAAAAAAATGCCAGTCAAGATTTTCTTTTATTATTCCTGAAGGAAAATTCTCCAAATGGTGTTGGTAACCTCATGTTCACTGGGAATTTCAGTAAGTTTGTTCAAGATAAATATTTGTATAATTGTATTTTATCAGCTTTGAAAACTTTTGTTGGTTTCCCAGAGAAAAAATTATAATTTTCATATGCATAATGAAATTAATTTTTATCCAGATAATTGGAAAGCCAATTTTATGGTAAATGTTTCCTAGAATCCAGGAGAGAAGTGTTTATTTTTTTCAGGCTCCGGACGCACAGGCTCAGCGGCCATGGCTCACAGGCCCAGCCGCTCCACGGCATGTGGGATCTTCCCGGACCCGGGCACGAACCCGTGTCTCCTGCATCGGCAGGTGGACTCTCAGTCACTGTGCCACCAGGGAAGTCCAGTGTTTATTTTTAATAGAATTCATACAAATGTATCTTGAAGGGACTTAGGGTTGGAATGGGAAATATTTTCTGGGGTGAAGGCATTCTCAGGAATTATTCTAAACTTATAGAAAATAATATTTATAAATAAGGAAAAAAGAAAAATGTGCACAATATCTACAATTTTACTTAACAGAAGGCAGAGAAACTGTATTTCACATTTTAACATTATCCCATGGTTGACAAAATCTTTCTCTAGCTAATAATAAATTAATCAGTGAGGTTAATCTTGGACTATGTCTACCTCATTAGATCCATCTCTTGCCATCTAACCCTACCCATTTTCATATTGTTATTCTTTTTATAATTTTTCTTTTGCATAGCAGGTTTCCTCTGTGGTTTGTTCTCTGCTTGTCAAACTTCTATTCCAATGTGATAATCCAACTCAAAGGGCTCCTCCTTAGTTTTGCCTCAGCTACCATCCCCAGGTAGAGTTGGTGGAAACTTCCTCTGGGCTCTTTTTCTACTCTTTTATATCTCTAATGTAGCAGGTATCCCCTTGTATTATAGTTTACCTATTTGCATGCCCCTTCACTGTTCTTATTATGTGCTACTCCTCCAGGCCAACAGAATAATTTGCTTATTTCAATATCACTGGCACATAATAATGATGTTTGCTTGCTAAAAGGCATTTAGAAATGGCTTAGACTAAATTGATGCATGACTAATGGGGAAACTACTACTTAGTTACATTTAAACTAGAGGAACGCATATAATATTAAAGGAAAGAGAATCAAAAAGGGAGGGGTGAATATAAGCTGAGGCAATAGAAAACATTTTCAAGGTTAAATGTTTATTCATTCTTTGAAGAATTTGAAACTTTTTTAATAAAAACTAATGTTCATATCTTTTTAAAATGGCAGACTGTTGAGGAATAAATATGTGTACAGGTTTGTGTGTATATATATGTGTAAACCACAGTGAGAGAGAGAGACAGAGAAACAGAATTTTAAACATCCAGCTTCGAGTTAGGAGAAAATGAGAGAAAGGAACTGTGAGTAGAATTTGGACTTGCTTTTTCCAATGCTACACTGGATAACATCTTCCCTCCACCTCACCAATCTATCCACATCAAAAAATACAAGCAAAGAATTACAAAACTTTTCTCTGAGAGGAAGAACTTTGCCAGCCAAAAATGGGTTGGTAGTCTTTTTACTGAGCTACACCCTATTACAAAATTATGTTTGCACTGTGTTTAGTACAATTGTGCTTTCAACTAATAATCACTTGGTTTAGATTTTTTAACGGGCAAAAGCTATCAGCTTCTGTGTCATTTTAACCCCCTTTCCACTGTTTATTTCATTCCACGCTTTCTCTACAAAAGTTTAATATGGTGTGTTAAACACAGGAGGTCGCTTTAATTTGTTGAAACTCCCACAGCACAGGAATTCAAGGTATATACATTCTATGATAAACATCAAGTCAAGATTTGTGTTAGTACCTAGGAGATTCTTGTAATCCTAAGATTTTTTTTAAGCTATTATGTTTAATTTTTTTATTAAAAAAAAAACTTTTTAACATCTTTATTGGAGTATAATTGCTTTACAATGGTGTGTTAGTTTCTGCTTTATAACAAAGTGAATCAGGCATACATATACATATATCCCCATATCTCCTCCCTCTTGTGTCTCCCTCCCACCCTCCGTATCCCACCCCTCTAGGTGATCACAAAGCACCGAGCTGATCTCCCTGTGCTCTGCGGCTTCTTCCCACTAGCTACCTATTTTACATTTAGTAGTGTATATATGTCCATGCCACTGTCTCACTTCATCCCAGCTTACACTTCCGCCTCTCCATGTCCTCAAGTCCATTCTCTGCATCTGCATCTTTATTCCTGTCCTGCCCCTAGGTTCATCAGAACCATTTTTATTTTTTTTAGTCTCTCTAAACATATATGCACTTACATGACTAGGAGACCAAGATTTATATTCTGGATTCCAATGTCTCCATCTTATTAAGATGTCAAAGGAGACTTTGTCCGTAAATATTTTCTATTTTAATTGTACTCTCAGATGATATGGCTTGGACCATAGTATAGAATATGGGAGCTTATCTTATATTTCTGCAATCTAAAGCTCTTTGGTTCCTCTTTTATGGCATGACTGGATTGACTTCAAAATCTTATTTCTGGAGTTGCAAATTATATTGGATGACCCTGTATGATCTTTCAGAGTCACACTATAACTATTCTTTTTTGAAGTTTGTCACCCAATACTCTAAGCTTTTTAATACTTTACATGATGCCTTGGTTGTAATGATAGAGCATCTATAGGTGAAAACCTATGAATAAACTCCTTTTTTTAAACAAAGTTTTACTATAACATTTTGGAAAAAATCCATATAATGATTCTGCACCTAAGCCATGAGTGTAGTGAGAGAAAACAATCTTATATTTTATTTACTTATTTTTACATAAGGTTAGGAAGATTTTTTTCATTGGAAATAGCTTTATTTTATTAAACAAAGTAGATTTTTAGTGGATTCTATTAATGTGTTTTACACATATTGACATTTCTGACATATTTAGACTTTGTATTCAAGTACAATGCCTCCAGATACCATATTTAGGGTGAACTGTTTTTTTAGTTTTAGAAAATTTATTTTGTATAAATATATTTCTTATAATTTCTTGTGTTCTACGACAACCCCTAAATGATGTTTAATACATAATATATAAGACACACATCTTTTTAAAGGACCAGATGATAAATACTATATGCAAAATTAATAATGGATAACACAAATCAACTTGTATTAAGTAGTATAGATATGATGGTACAGAACAATTGGCTAGAGAAAAGAGGAAATGAAATGAAAAGGACAGACATAGAAAAAGCTGTCAGGAATTGGACAACTGTGTCATATTTGATTGGATGATATGATTCCTAATGGCCCTTTATTCTGTTCTAGATCTAAAACAGAGAGCTATTTCCCAGAGGAAATAAACTTGGAAAAAAATTAAAATTTAAACAATTACGTACTCATCTGTGTTTAAAAAATTGGATCATCTGTATTTTCATTTACCTAATTGTTTTCCTTTCCCTAATGTGAGAACTGATTCAGGAAATATGAATCACGTTGCCTGATACTCCTCCTCTGTGTTACTATGTGCTGAGATCTCTCTCCCAATTGTGAGCACATAAAGCTGGGACAGACTTGCTGACAACCTCGTCCTGAAATAGTATGTGATTTTTAAATGGAAATGACCTAAAATTAACTTTTCTCTTTTTGAGAATGTGGAAAATATAAACTCCTTTATAAACTTTTAAATGGAAATACATTTATTGTCTAATTCTTTACAGGGATCAAGGACAAAACTGATTCTTTTATGTTTTATTTGCTATCAATTCTTTATGTTAAATGATCTAATGGATGCCAGTAAATCTTGAAGCCCGTTAATTTTAGGTCATTTCCATTTAAAAATCACATACTATTTCCTGTAACTAGCATTGCTTATTATTCATTTACTCATTAATTCATTCAACCATCTTCTTTTTTTTGACCACTTGATTGAAACTGATTATAGAAAAATCCACCATCCAGATCACTATTTTATCTTACTCCAGAGCCCACAAGGACAGACAAACATGAAACCGAATAATTATGAGATAATACAAAAAATTCCTGAGCACATATGCATAGCATGGAAGTTACTAATTGAGCTCAGGAAGCAGTTACTCCACCTGCCCTGGGATAGCTGAAGAGAGCTCCACAGAAGAGAGGATACGGAGCTGAGCCTGAAATAATGAATATAAGTTTTCCAGATGTGCTTTATGAGGGGAGGCAAGTTCTATCTAGTCCTATGGATTTCTTTTCAAGGCAGAGATATCTTCTGGATTTTTCTAGTGTCATTTTATTAGTCCAGACAGCACAACTGACTCCACAAATTGTGAATTTAAATAAACTCTCTTACAGAAGATGAAGGAAAAAGTGATGTGAGCAGTGGAGATCTCTACTTAAACACATGCTTTTCCAAGCTTTGATTACAGTTTCAGGTTTCGCTATGCTAGAATACAGATGAAGGATTTTCTCACTGCCTCAGTGAGATGCATAGCTCCATTTAAAAACATAACCATGCACCAGTTAGTGACTTTAGGCTGTTTCTGTCATACACCTTCTCCTATTTCTGTTTTCAGTTACATACTTAATAAATGTAGAAATAATTTGTTGTAATTGAAACTCTGAGGGTCTTAAAAGTGAGATTTATTGAGCAAATAGTTTTGTGGTGTGTAAATGCAGTCCACAAAGTACCAAGGATTAAATGTTTAAATTATTGTACACCCACCTGCTATTGATTTGGTGGACAATATTGAGACATGATGGTAATAGGGGAAATGTTAATGTTATCCTGAAAATATGGTGGTGTCACTACTATCTGCTTTAAGAGGAAATATTTCAGTTCAACTTCCAAAGAAAATGTTCCCAATATTAGGCCTTAAAAACCTCCTTAAAAGTTGTGTTTTTTGGTCAGAGAATAGAGAAAAGTCTGCTGTCTTAAGAAAATTGGAGTTCTCAGAGAATGAATGTACAAAGATCAGATCAGGGAGACTGAGACTTAATTTTAACAACCAGAATCATCTCTTTGCATAATATAATGAAGAAAACTAAGGAGAATTGTGGATATCAATCAATTCTTAAAAGCATATCAGTGTGGACAAAAAACTATAACAAAGTTAGGAAGACTGAAGCAGAAGGCTAGGAATCTAGAGTTAAGCACATTTCCTTTACTTTATTTTATTTTTTCAGATTGCATAGGTTCCCTAAATTTCTATATTGGGAAGATCATTGTATTCTACAAGTCTGTAATTACTTCCTAAGTATAGTTTGTACATTTTCTAGTGATTAGTGAGGTCATAAATGCATTTCTATTTTTCTTTAATTTCTTGGTCAAATTTTTACTTGAAAGATATAAAATGCATATTTAACGAACTATAACAGATAGTTAAAGATGTGTACAAGTCATAAATTCAATGAATTTTCACAAAATGAACACCTCTGTAGCCTACATACAGAATGAGAATAGGTAAATGTATATGTATAACTGAATCAGTTTGCTGCACACATGAAACTAACACAACATTGTTAATCAACTATACTCCAATATAAAATAAAATTTTGTAAAAGACTCAAAAAAAACATATTTGTGTTTCAAAAAAAAAAAAAAAGAAACAGAACTTTAACAGCATCTTGGAATTGCTTCCATGTTCCTTTTGAGTCACTAACCTCTTTCCCAAGGTAAATGTTATAATGACTTCTAATAATATTACCTTAATTTTACATGTATATGAACTTGATATAAAAGGAATCATACAGTAAATACTTTATTGTATATGACTTCTTTTGCTCAACAGTATGTTTATGAGATTCATCCATGTTTTTTATGTATGAGTTCATATTGTTTTTTAGAAACCTAAATGTCCATCAACAGATGAATTGATAAAGAAGATGTAGTACATATATATGGAGTGGAATACTACTTAGCCATAAAGAAGAATGAAATTTTGCCATTTACAGCAACAGGGCATTATGCTAAGTTACATGAGTCATATAGAGAAACACAAATGCTGTATGATATAGCTGATATGTGGAATCTAAAAAATACAACAAGCTAGTGAATAAAACAAAAGCAGACTCACATTTACAGAGAACAAACTAGTGGTTACCAGTGGGGAGAGGGAAGGGGAGAGAGGAAATATAGGGGTGGGGGAAAAATGGGTTATAATGGGAATATATGAAATCATGTGTGTAAAACTTTTGAAAACTGTAAAGAATTTAAAGAAGCTTTAATTCAATAAAAGTAAAAAATAAATAAATTACATTTTAAAAATTCGTATTATCTTTTTAATATCATTAACTGCATGATAATTAGGTCATCTATTTTAGTACTCAATCTCAATAAAAATAGGAGCATCTCTGTGCATTGTATACAGTATAAGCTTAAAATTAATGAGATAGGACTTCACTGGTGGCACAGTGGTTAAGAATCTGCCTGCCAATGCAGGAGACATGGGTTCAATCCCTGGTCTGGGAAGTTCCTACATACCACGGAGCAACTAAGTCCATGCACCACAGCTACTGAAGCCCTCCCTCCTAGAGCCCATGATCCACAACAAGATAATCCACAGCAGTGAGATGTCCGTGCACTGCAAGGAAGAGTAGTTCCCGCTCGCCACAACTAGAGAAAATCCGTGTGCAAGTGACAATGAAGACCCAACACAGTGAAATAAATAAAATTTTAAAAATAAATAAATAAAATTAAAATAATGAGATAACTAAAACCTTGCAATGTCAGGTTATCTTGGAAATAAAATTGTACTACTAGTACTAACTAGTTGGTTAATACTTATTATAAACTAAGTTTCCTTATCATATCTGTATTTTGGACAAATTAAGCTATTATGTATACACATCAATTTTCTCTAAGTTTTGTAGGAATTCTTATATGAGACAGCTATCACTTAACCTAATCCTGTACCAATTATTTTATTTCAGCTTTAAGTAATATCAGCTGTTATGCCCCAAAAGTGCAAAATATTTTAATTTCTGATAGAGATTTGAGATGACTCCTTGTAAACTTGGGTAAGTTTAGGTGTTCCTGGTCTAGCAAAAGAGTCAGTAAAACATGACAGAGCAAAATGATAAGCTCTGTACCAAATTGATGAAAAGCTCACTAAGTCCTCAAGAAGGCAATAAAATTTCTCAGTTGTAATGGTTTTAAGGGCAGCAAAGCACTTAAATGCTCAGAGATGTAGTTCCTACTATCTCTAAACCCACGAGAACTTAATAAAACATATTAGGAAAACTGGTTGAACAACACTGTTTATCACTGCAGGCTTTATTGGGCCATATAATTAACAGTGATGACAATGTATATGTTTAAAAGGAAGGTGAAGACACTTCCTGGAACAAATCCTAGGCCCAATAAATACTGTGTAACCAGGGGAAGTGATTATCAAAATAAGAGGAAGTGATTATTAAAAGTATTTAAACCAGTCCTGATATTTTAAACCATTAATTGTATATGATTTTTAAAATATTATCAAAATATGATAAAATTATTTTCAGGTGGGAAGTCATGAGACACTAAGAAAAATACAAGTACCTCTTTATTTCATTTTTAGAATACATTTAGATTGCCTGATTACTAAATACAGAACATTCTTTCCCTTCCATGATAATGTTAAAATAGAAAAATACTGAACTTATAAATCCTAATGGTGTAAGAAAATTAATCTACACCTATATTTATGCTGTTTTGCTATGTGAAAATTGTATTATTAGTGTTCAAGTAAGGGATAGAGAAGACATTTTAGTTTCTTTAGGTAACTTACACAGATTTTGAGCATAGTTACCCTTTGAAATAGGATCTAATTATTAGAATCCACGTTAATCTTAACTGAATTTTGGCAAAGTTGGAGGAAGAAAGTTGGAGTGAAATAAAGTTAAGGTGGGCAATTGTTTAGTAAGAAGGCATTTTACCAATCCTATAATAACATGTTCAAAGATGATATTAATTTATGAAGCATATTTTCTAAGTATTCTTCCTCCTTGGTCATAAATTTAAAAGAACTTCATAAAAGAAAATAACTTTATTGGAAAAAGGATATTATTTTCTGGGCTTTAAATACTCAAGATAAATAAAACACAGCTAAAATAAGTAGAGATTTGAGAACAAGTGTTTAAATCTGGAAGATGAGGGGCTTCCCTGATGGCGCAGTGGTTGGGGGTCTGCCTGCTGATGCAGGGGACACAGGTTCGTGCCCTGCTTCAGGAAGATCCTACATGCCACAGAGCGGCTAGTCCCGTGAGCCATGGCTGCTGAGCCTGCTGTCCGGAGCCAGTGCTCTACAACGGGAGAGGTCACAACAGTGAGAGGCCAGCGTACCGCAAAAAAAAAAAAAAAAAAAAAAAAAATCTGGGAGATGATAAGAAAAATTATCATGAGCTTTATGAGATATAAATACAAGTGTCTTTCCAGGAGGATACTTTAATTCCTGAATCTGTTATCAATTAAAGCAAAGGAAAACAGCTTGAAAACACAAAGTCAAGGTTTACCCAAGTGGTGACTAACTGTCAAGATTTACTCAGGAACTCAAGAACTCTTTGTGGAACAAAGTTAATTTATTTAAATTTAACCTAAATTATTTCTCTATCTATCATCTAATCTATCTACCTATTCATTCATTTATTCTTCCTTTCAAAAAATCGTACACTCATTATGTGTTAGACACTATTATAGATATTGGAAAATAAAAATAAACAGGACAGTCAAAGGCCTGTCCTCAAAGAGCTTTTATTTTAGTGTAAAACTAAACAAGGAAACAAATGTATATTATTATTTTATGTAGTTATTGTAATATCTATAATTTTTAAAAGTTGGAATGGACAGTGCTATATTATATATGTGATACCTTGTTCAACCTCAACTATGTGGCAGTTAGCTGCTAAAATTAAAATATTATACCCCAGGAATTGTCAGAAAATTATAAATATGAACTATAGAGGCAATTACTAATAGAGGTTTGGTTATAGAGGTCTTTATAAATACTTAATGCTTTAGTAATGGCCATGGTAGACTCTTATTGATGAAATTAAAGGCATTCAAAATGTTTGGATGGGTTAAATATTTTAGAGACACACCCACATTTGTATACTCTGGGTATAAGCTATAAGAATCCAGCAAACTCTATAACATTTGCCTTTAGAGATAAGGCCAAAGACTTGGTCCATAAATAGTCCTCTGTCTAACCACTGACTGGATGGATTTCCACTTGTCTGATTCCAAGAATAAGAGTAACTAACCTTGCCTAAAATTATTTCTGTCTGACTCAGATAAGCCTTTAATAAAAGGTAGTTATCAGATTACCTAAGAAGACAGAGAGATGGGACTCTATAATTTATACAACTATTTATAAATTATTGTGGTACTTGCTTGCTAGTAAGTTATTTGTTTAACAAATCTTTGTATGAGTTGCAGAATTCAGTCTGAAAATTTTCATTATACTGTAATAGTAAGATTATGAGGAAGTAGTTCATCTTTATTTTCTTCTAACTACTTTTAGTGGCTGCCATTGCGTGCTGTAAAGAATGTAAGAGTTTGTATGACAAAAACTGGCTTAAGTAAGTTTATAAAAGTAGTGAAGTATTATAAAGAAGCATAAAACAAAATAAGGTATGTGTAACTAGGATGTACATGGGAAGGTGATTTTAAAATGCAGCCCAGGAAGTCTTCACTGAGAAAATGGTATTTGAGCAGAAACCTGAATAAAGTGTGGGAGTGAGACATTGGTGATTGGTCTAAGGAAATGGCAAGTTTAAAGGCCCTGAACTGGGAACGAGCTGTGCCCATTCAAGAAACATTCTGAAGACCAGATGATTTGGTCAGGATGAGAGATAAGAAAAATATTAGGAGAGAAGGTCAGAGAAATAAAAAGAAGTCAAATCATATAGAGTCTTTTTGACCATTAAATTTGTCTTAATTCTGAATAAATGGCAGGGCATTGGAGAAACTTTAGCAGGAAAGTAATCTTACCTAACTTACCTATAAAAATTACTTCTATGATAGATGTGTGCAGAATAAGTTTTGAAATATCAAGAGTGAAAGCCATGAGACCATATAGGAATCCATTGTATTGATAGTAGTGTAGGCAAGAGGTCATGAAGGCTTCACATATTTTAATAATGGAGGTAATAAGACTTGGTGGCTATGAGATAGGTATTTAGGTGACACCAACTGGATTCTTATTGGATTAATGTACGATGTAAAACAAAGTAGTAAAATGTGAAAAAAAAAAAGATTCTGGAGAACTGGAATATTGTAGCAATAGAGGTAATAAGAATTTATTACTTGGGGGATATGTTTTTAGGTGAAGCCATAAGGATTACACATAGAATGTAAATAAAAGAAAATAATCATAAATGAAGATTGCACTTCTGGCAATGGTGGACTAAGTGGTTTGGATCAACATTCTTACTAAGAGAAAAGCTGGAAATAAAAAAATCAGAGAAAAATTAAACAGTGAGGAATTGTAGGTCAAGATCTGAGAGAAAAGAGACATCTAGAGGATTAAGCCCAACTTTGGGGGCGAATTTTCTCTACAAAGTAATGACCATTCTCAAAGCAGCATCAGAGAGACTGAGAAGCTGAGCAAAGCTCCAGATACACAGACTGGGGGTAACTCTCTTGTGGAAAGTTCAAGATCCACAGAAAAGTGTGGGCCTTGATGAATATTGCAGGCTTCCAATTAGGATTTCAAAAGGCCTCAATTTGAAGGAATAGTGCACAGAAACTAGACCAATCCAGTTTTAACTATTTTCAATTAAATGAAGGTGAACTGATATGGCTATTGCTCTCCTGGATTTCAAGAAGAAAACAAAATATAAAAACAAGCAAACAAACAAAACAAAAAGTCAATTGTGTCTAGAGGAAAATACTAGAGTTCCTAATTAACTTTACAAATTTTCATATACAACATTCATTTAATCAATAATAACCAGGCATATTAGAAGATAAGATGGAACTAAAAAGCAACAGAACAAATAGACAATAGAAACAAACCCACAGGAGATATGGATAATAAAGTTTTGAGTCATGCAATTTAAAATAAATGGTCTGATACCTTCAAGGAATTAAATGACAAATTTGAAAATTTGGCAAAGAACTAGAAGGTTAAAAAAAAAGAACAAATTTGAAATTCTATAACTGAAAAATACAGTTACAAATGGTTAAAATTAACAGCAGATTAGCTATAAACAGAATAAAGAATTAGTAAATTGGAAGATAAATCAGAAGAAAATATTTAGAATAAAGTCCAGACAGGCAAAAGAATAAAAAATACAGAAAAAGTATATAAGAAATATGCAGGAAATTAAAAAGCAGATTATAAATTTCATTTGAAAAATAAAATAGCCAATAATAAATAAGAAAATCTTAAGAAGAATAAAAAAGTGTGAAGGCAAACTCCATATGATAACAAGATTTATTATCAAGATACAGTAATTTACACTGTGTGAAATTGATATAAAGAGAAAAATAGATAAATGAAACAGATTAATTAGCTCAGAAGGAGACTCATTCATACACATACACCTTATTTTTGACAAATTTAGTGTAGTGGAGTAGTTGTGAAGACATAAACAATTTAATAAATGGTGCAGGGTCAATTAGTTCTTCCTATGGTAAAAAATGAAATAATTACTACTCCACATCATATGCAAAACTCAATTTTAGTTTGGTTGTAGATTAAAATGTGAACAAACAAACAATGTTTTAGAATATAGCATAGACCTATCTTTATAAAGTTGAATAATTTTTCTTAAGGGACACAAGAATCAGAAACCATGAACAAAAGATTAATAAATTGGACTATATAAAATTGAAAACTTTCTGTTCATCAAAAAATGCCATTGAGTGAAAAGCAATCCTCAAATTGAAAAAAATATAATTGCAACATAGATAACTCATAAAGGGCTTATATTCAGAATATACAAAGACTACTATGATTAATAAGAAAAAGACAGGCAAGCCAATGTGTAGAAAAATTGGCAAAAGGCTCATTAAAATACAGAATATTCAAGTGGTCATAAGCATATAAGACTGTGCTCAACCTCATTAGTAATCATAAATATGGAAATTAAAATCACAATAAGATATCACTACTCATTCAAGAATTAGTAATGGAATCATTAAAAATATCAATGATATCAAGTGATTCTAAGGATGTGAAACAGGTGCAACTCTTAAATCACTGCAGTTAGAAATGTAAATCATTACAGACACTTTGGAAAATGCTATTAAATTTCAGCATGCACATATTTTATGATCCAGCAATTTCTTAGACACACACACACACAAACACACACACATATTTGGGAGAAATCCATATATGTGTGTACCCCAAAAATGTCCAAGGATGTTTATAAAAGCATTTTTTGCAATTGTCCCAAATTGAAATCCAATTTCTCGTCAACAGGAGAGTAAATCAGTTTTACATATTCATACATAAGAAATACTATACTATCATGAAAATAAAGTAACTGTAGTGCAGGCAACAAAGTTGATTAATTTCACATATTTAATGTTGCATGAAAGAAGCTAGGCAAAATAATTCATACTTAATGAATCCATCTATATAAGTTCAAACATAGGCAAACCAATGTTCAGTGTTATTAATTAAGCATAATTTAAGCTTTGAGGATGAGTAAACAAGTGGTATTAAAACATCATTAGAGGGGCTTTTGGAGTACTGATAATCATAAGTAACTTTCACTACATTTTTTCAGCTGTCTGCAGCATCAAAATGAATGATTCTTAGGAAAATATTTGGAAGTTTCTGGAAAAACATCATATCAGTGGCCTGCCAAAGCCCACAGTCCTGTCTACTCTACTCCCAATATTTAAATGTGCTGTAAATATCTCTTGCACTTGCTACAATTTAAACCTATAATCCTGCTTGCTGTCAGAGATTCTGGGAAATGAAGTTTCCAGTCTTCCAGCCTCTGTGATAGAAGGCAAGGGCTTGACTGAATTGCAGAAAGAAAATCCAACATATCAGATTGTAACTTTTATTCAGAAAATCAAACCAGGCTGTTATGACATATGGAAGGCCAAGAGTTTATGCAGTAATAAACATGATAGGATATGACATTCCATAGAATCTAATTTAGGGTAAAGAGATAAGTAAGAAAACTGTACAGTATCAGTGATGTGAAATAAATGGATTAGAGGTGTCAAAAGGGATGAAAACATTTTGGAGGGAGGATATTGGAGCTGGAAGAATAGCGTGGATTAATCTGTTCAGGTTGCCATTAACAAAGTACCACAGACTGGTGGCTTCAACAACAGAAATTTATTTCTCCCAGCTCTGGAGGCTGGGAATTCTGAGATCAAGGTGCTGGTCAGTTCAGTTCTTGGTAAGAGCTCTCCTCCTGGCTTGCAGATGGCAGCCTTCTTGCTGTGTCTTCACTTGGCAGAGACAGAAAGCTCTGGGATTTCTTATTTTTTCGTAAGGACACTTGCCCTGTCAGATTAAAGCCCCACCCTTATGACCTCATTTAACCTAAATTACTTCCTTAAGAGGCTCAATTTCCACGCATAGTCACATGGACAGTTAAGTCTTTACCAGATAAATTTTGGGAAGGCAAATTTTGGGAACATTTAGTTCATAGCAGATAGAAAACAAGGTCTAGAGGGTAGATGCTATAAATCTAGCTTCTGGAGACTGTTTAAATTTGGTAATGAGGATGTATAATGTAGTGTCTAGAAGACAGACATATAACATTGCTAGTTCTCCTGATGACTTGTCTATTATATTTCTGACCCATACTAGATATGTGTACCCTCTTCATCTCTCTCTCTTTTTTCTCTTCAAATATAGTGTCAAGTGAGTGCTAACCACAAGATTGGAAGGCTCTTATCTATGACTGGCTTACTGGCCCTATATTATTATCTTTTAATTCAAGAAGTCTCAATTAAGTATAATTTGGAGAAGACCTACAACTTAAAAGGGAATGTCTAATATACATTTTCCTAGTTTTCAGTAAAAATTTAAAATTATTTTGTGATAAAACTAATTTATAACCTTAAAGCAAAATAGTTAGAAATTAAAGGGAGCATTAAATTATAAGTGATGGTGTAGTTTCAGATGGGTATTTAAATGTATTTTGTCTCTATATAAAAAGATTTGGCTCTCAGTTTTTAACTTTGTAAAAGCACTATCATATAATTCATTTATTTTACCTAGAGATTATGAAAATTTCTGAATAATCTTCCAAATCTTTCCAAGGAAATAAATTGAACCTGGCAAGCTGTGCCAGAAAAAGTGAATACATAAAGAAATGTTAAAATACTGTAGCACATCCAAGCAATAAACCTTGAGGGATAAAAGAATTAGACTTGATGTATACATTTCTAAGAATCATGGATCTATAAAGACTCTTCAAAAAAGTGCAGTAATTAAATTTATTTATTAAGCTTATGTAATCTCTTCTCCACATTACTATGAATTTTGTAGTTGCTGGGCCTTCAGGGAGGAGAAATTCAAGGCTCCTCTTTGTCTCTTGCTATTTCCTAAGCAGTCTCTACTGGGGACCAGAGAGCACTCGCTCTCAAGGAAGAGTATGTAACTATGGATTGGTAAAATTTAAGGATATTATTGACTATTGTGCTAATAGTTGCAATCACTGACATAGTTTAAAGATCATAATGGTCCTTGCAGAATTTTCACTTTTCCTAGGTAAATTCTTCTGAAGAAGAACTATCATTTTCTTTCTGTTCATCTTACTGGACTTTGGAAAATCTAGATCAGGCAGTCTAGAGGAATCCTGTCTTGGAATTAGGGGAAATATTTGTGTTATATCTAATAATCTTACTCCCTTGCTCTGGTTCTTTCCCCTGAGTGGCTGCACTTAGATCTTCCCAGAGATCTGAGACTTTGGGTTCACATTTGGGTTCTGATGTGAAAATAGAGAGAAAAGCACATGCCCTGCTTTGAGCCTTGACATTTTCGACCTATTTAAGTTTAGGGAAAGTTGTTCCACATAGGTCCAGCATAGCTCTGGGGGTGTAGGGGGGATGTCTATCATGGTTTGACACCAAAGCCCTTACAAGTAATAAAAAGTGTTTTGCCTTATTCAACTGTGAATGCATTTTCATCAGGTATATTAAGAGGAGAAAAATTGAGAAAAGGATTCAGGCATTTCTGTTTCCTTAGTGTAATTCTATCTAAGCAATTATCATCCTTTAGTTGTAGTGCCACGTGTTCAACAGTAGTTAACCAAAAATAAAAAAAATACATATATTTTCCTCCTCTACAGAAATGTATAGTCTAGTTGTGTTACTAAAGAAATAGACATAGGTAGATGCTGAGCTACTTATAAACAAATTTAAAATAATAAGCTCAATATGTGTGTGTGTGT
The DNA here is from genome assembly GCF_008692025.1 of Phocoena sinus. Taxonomy (NCBI): domain Eukaryota; kingdom Metazoa; phylum Chordata; class Mammalia; order Artiodactyla; family Phocoenidae; genus Phocoena; species Phocoena sinus. The sequence goes on along the minus strand of NC_045779.1, from coordinate 31,143,313 downwards.
GCACATGTGCACTTATTCATGTAGTACTTACAATAGCACATGGTAAGATTTTAATAAATATTCTTTAATGAATGGAAAAATTCATAATCCATGTGTTGCTAAGTATTCTCTTAGAATACCAAAATGGAACTGAAAAACAAAGAAAACCCCCAAGGGATAAAGTAATGGATCAAAAAGACTTGTTATTGTTTTCAAAATCAATGAACAAGAGGAAGATGCAAAAGAAGATAATGTATTAACTAATTATTAATCATTTTTATTGTTTTCTAGACTTCGGGAATCTATTTTATCAATATTGAGTGTGTGTGTGTGGTATCAATAATCTTACTCTGCTGATGAGGGAAGCAACAATAGAAATCAAGTGTTTTTCTACTTCAATGTTAAACATTTCCCTTATATGGATTACCTGTTAATTACGAAGGACATCTGTAACTTCTTCTCTCCAGATGGTAGGATTAATCAAAGAATGAACAACAAGAAGTGTGTTCAATAAAGTGCACTTTCAATAAAGTGCAAAATGGCTTTTAAATCATTTATATAGGAAACATATTATTATGTCTTAAATTTGAACAGTGAAATATTGATGATGTTTTCTGTAAATAATTTTAGCCTGGTTATATCATTTATTAGTTGATTTATAACTGAAGCATTCTAATACAATGTTAATTTTAATGCACTAGTTGCTTCACATTTTTCTACTTTTGAGAAATGGTAAAAAATTCAATAATTATTAAATTTTCTTTTACTATGTATATCAGATTATTTGTGTTAGATTGTAAATCTAATTGAGTAGTCTTAAATTTTATCATTTTTAACACAGCATTGAAGAAAATTAAAAAACTTTGAACACTACATTGCAGATACCCCTGTGGACTCTAGGAATTCAGAGTTTAGGGACATCCACACAAATAAGTTAAAGTATTTTTCTAAATTTTTTCAAATCTTTTCAAAAAGAAGTTTGAATTATCTTTATTTGGTTTAGTAAGGACTGAAGGCAAAAGCCTTGTTTTGAAAACACTTTTAAAAGAGATGAATGAGTTTTCATTAATTTTTAGAAGTTCTGTTTGCTCTATTGATATCAGTAGCACATTAATTTTGTCTCATAAGCTTCCTTTCCTTTGAAATCCCCAAGTGTCTTTACATCAGTAAACAGAAACCAAGTTAAAAAAAAAAACAAAAAATACAAAACAGGAGCCTTACATAAAACTGTATTGTACAGCATCATGCAAACAGAGAACTTATTGCAGTGAGTTTAGACATGGCTTAGGTCATATTATGTGTAATTGCAAGCATAAATTAACTGTAATAGGCAGATTTCAAATGTTTACAAATAAAATTTATTATGTGGGATGATAATTGACAAATATAAGAAAATTACCATCTTTCCCTTGGCAATATTTTATCTAGACAACATCATGTACTCAAATTTTGGATTCTACTCAAACTACATTTTCTTCTCTGACCAACATTCTCTTACAGCTCTGTAGCAGTTACAGGATGTATCCCCCAGAGTAAAAGCAAAGGGCAGAGATGAAGTTCAAGGACTTCTTGCTACCTTTATTTGGCATAGGATTTCATACATATCCTCAGAGGTGGATGTGGGTGCTAATCACTGCATTGCAGATACCTTTTCCTCAACTCTTCAGAAACTGAATGTGTCATGCATGTGGCATTCCAGGAGCATATCCCCACACAGGTTCAATTGTTCTTTTGTTAAGTATTGGTCACATCACCTCCAGGAGAATTTGTGTGATTATGAACAATCTAGTAGGCTCATTGCTTTTATTTGTGGCTCCTGGTTGACTTCCTCAAAAAGTAATTCCATGGTACTTAATTTCCCTATTGGTGATCTGTATGAAAGTATGTCCTGACTTTGTTTTTTCTCTTCTCAGATCTTAAACATAAAAACAGGCAATGCTTTTTGATTTTCAGAGGAGAAGCAATAAAATGCATTTATGTTCTCTATATTGCAGGACATTATTGTTGTATATGCTGAGCCAGATGCTTTCAACGTCTATGCTATAACTTATTTTAAAGGGGTACCTTCGGAAGCTGTTTGGGTTTTCAGCATGCAAGGATCAATTGAATGTTGCCCAAACTAAATGAAAATAAAAAAGGGAAGGAGAGCAGAATTATTTGAATGGCTGCAAAACTAAGGATTGCAAAATTTGTAAAACTAAATTTAATTTAATTTTCAAAACAACTGCTTTAAGTAGAAAAAATTATCCTCATTTTATTAATAAGGAAGCTAAAAATTAGATCAGTTACAGGTCAGGCTATAACTAACTTTGCATTAGAGATAGCCCTGAAATCGAGAAATCCTTTTTACCAAAGTTCTTTCTAATCTACCACACAGCCATTCTCGTCCTGAGTCAAATATCAACTGGAAAATGCACTGGATATGTAGAATTTATACAAACTTATTAGAATAATTTTTCACAGAAAAACAAACTTGAAGCTACATATCAAAATAGATTTTAATATGACTTAGTTACATTGTCTATTGCAATCACAGAGAATTGGCAGGTGATGCCTTCTGCTTTAAAATAACCCTGCCTATTAATATTTCAGAGATGGTTTTTCTGCTACTGAAGACTGGATTTGGGGATGAAATATGATATATTTTCAAACCAAATTATGGATTTTATTTGAAAGAATAGTTAAGACTGGATACCATATGTTATGGGCTGAATTGTGTCCATCTGCTCCCTCCTAAATTCATATGCTGAAATACAAACCCTCAGTAGCTCAGAATGTAAATGTGTTGGGAGATAGGGTCTTTAAAGAGGTAATTAGGTTAAAATAAGGTCATTAGGGTGGGCCCTTATCCAATCTGACTGGTGCCCCATAAGAAAAGGAGACTATGACACTGACACAAACTGAGGGAAGACCAGGTAAAAACACAAGAAGAGAGTCATCTACAACCCAAGGAGAGAGGCCTCAGAAAAACCAACTCTGCTGACATCTTCTGTCAGAGTTCTAGTCCCCAGAATTAAAAGAAAAAAAATTCTGTTGTTTAAGCCACCCAGTCTGTGGTACTTTGTTATGGCAGCCCTAGTAAAGTAATATATCATCTTATTTGATACTTTAGGAACTAAGTTTTTCTGGCTTGCAGAAAAACTTCATATATTCCACTTGGAATTATTTATAAGATATAGAAATCATTCATAATAATACATAGAAAGAGAAATAGAATTAGTTGCCCAACATATTAAATGATTATGAACAGTTATATTTGTAACGGTATTAAAGAGATGCTCTGGATGTGATATGTATGCCGAGAGTCTTTCTATATTTGAATTGGATGAACTATAACAAATCTGTGTGCTATGTTATTAAGAACATAAAATAACAATAAATTATAAGGTTGACATTATGTATTGGTAGTCAAATGTCTATAAGATTTGATATGAAGGTAGTGAAAAAATGTCTTCAACCTAAGCTATTTTACCAGTAAGCATAAAAAAATGTTCAACATCACTGGGTTTTGGGCTATTAAAGTGTTCTATTAATATGCAAATTTGTCATCTACATAGATCAACAAATTAAGTTTGAATTATTCCTTGACATTACAGTGTAAATTAATTTAATAGTTTTTATAGCCAATCACTTAGCCAGTCCCTGTGGCAAGAGGACATGTAAGTTTTAATGGAGAATGGTTGAAGGCTGAACGAGGTATATTGTATACTGTGGTATGAGTAGAAGGAAGGGGAATATTAAAAGAAGTAGAGTGGTTCAAGATGTTCAGAGTAGAAGGACGTGTGCTCATTCCCTCTTATGAGAGCCGTGGAATCACAACTAACTGCTGAACAATCACTGATGGAAAACACTGGAATTCACCAAAAAAATATCCCATATCCAAAGACAAAGGAGAAGCTGCAGTAAGACAGTATCAGGGGCACAATCACAATAAAATCAAATCCCATAACTGCTGGGTGGGTGATTCACAATGTGGAAAACAATTATACCACAGAAGCCCATCCATTGGAGTGAAGGTTCTGAGCCTGACATCAGGCTGCCCAACCTGGAGGTCTGGCAATGGAAGGACGAATTTCCAGAGAATCAGATTTTGAAAGCTAGCAGGATTTGATTGCAGGACTTCTACAGGACTGGGGGAAACAGACTCAACTTTTTCAGGGCACACACAAATAATGTGTGCATCAGGACCCCGGAGGAAGGAGCAGTGACCCTACAGGAGACAGAACCAGACCTACCTGTTAGTATTGGAGGGTCTCCTGCAGAGGCGGGGGTCGCCGTAGCTCACCACAGGAACAAGGACACTGGCAGCAGAAGTTCTGGGAAGTACTCCTGGGTGTGAGCCCTCCTGGAGTCTGCTATTAGCCTCACTAAGGAGCCTGTAGGTGCCAGTACTGGGTTGCCTATGACCAGACAGCCAAGAGGGAGAGAACTCAGCCCCACCCATCAGCAGACAAGAGGATTAAAATTTTACTGAGCTCTGACCACCAGAACACCCATCTCTACCCACCACCAGTCCCTCCCATTAGGAAGCTTGCATAATCCTCTTAGATAGGCTCATCCACCAGAGGGAAGACAGCAGAAGCAAGAAAAACTAAAATCCTGCAGCCTGTGGAACAAAATCCACATTCACAGAAAGACAGACAAGATGAAAAGGCAGAGGGTTGTGTACCAGATGAAGGAACAAGATAAAACCTCAGAAAAACAACTAAATGAAGTGGAGATAGGCAACCTTCCAGAAAAAGAATTCAGAATAAAGATAGTGAAGATGATCAAGGACCCTGGAAAAAGAATGGAGGCAAAGATGGAGAAGATGCAAGAAATGATTAACAAAGACTTAGAAGAATGAAAGAACAAACACCTAGAAGTATTAAAGAACAAACAAACGGAGATGAACTATTCTTCAGTGACTGAAATGAAAATTACACTAGAAGGAATCAATAGCAGAATAACTGAGGCAGAAGAATGGATAAGTGACCTGGAAGACAGAATGGTGGAATTCACTGCCACAGAACAGAATAAAGAGAAAAGAATGAAAAGAAATGCAGGCAGCCTAAGAGACCTCTGGGACAACATTTAATACACCAACATTCATATTATAGAGGTACCAGAAGAGAGAGAGAGAGAGAGAAAAGACCCAAGAAAATATTTGAAGAGATTATAGTAGAAAACTTCCCTAACATGGGAAAGGAAATAGCTACCCAAGTCCAGGAAGTTCAGAAGGTCCCAGGAAGGATAAACCCAAGGAAAAACACATCAAGACACATAGTAATCAAATTGACAAAAATTAAAAACAAAGAAAAATTATTGAAAGCAATAAGGGAAAAATAACAAATAACATACAAGATAATTCCCACAAGGTTATCAGCTGATTTCTCAGCAGAAACTCCACAAGCCAGAAGGGATTGAAATGATATATTTAAAGTGATGAAAGGGAAGAACCTACAACCAAGATTACTCTAACTGGCAAGTATCTCGTACAGATTCGACAGAGAAACAAAAAGCTTTACAGACAAACAAAAGCAAAGAGAATTCAGCACCACCAAACCAGCTCTACAACTAAGGCTAAAGGAACTTCTCTAAGTGAGAAACACAAGAGAAGAAAAGGACCTACAAAAACAAACCCAAAACAATTAAGAATTTGGTAATAGGAACATACATATCAATTATTACCTCAATGTGAATGTATTAATACTCCAATCAAAAGACACAGGTTCACCAAATGGATACAAAAACAAGGAGAATACATATGCTGTCTACAAGAGACCCACTTCAGAACTAGGGACACACGTAGACTGAAAGTGAGGGGATGGGAAAATATTTTTCATGCAAATGGAAATCAAAAGAAAGCTGGATAAGCAATACTCATATCAGATAAAATAGACTTTAAAATAAAGAATGTTACAAGAGACAAGGAAGGACACTACATAATGATCAAGGGATCAATCCAAAAAGAAGATATAACAATTATAAATATATAGGCACCCAACATAGGGGCAACTCAATACATAAGGTAAATGGTAAAAGCTATAAAAGAGGAAATGGACAGTAACAAAATAATAATGGGGGATGCTAAAACCTCACTTACACCAATGGACAGAAAATCCAGACAGAAAATTAATAAGGAAACGTAGCTTTAAATGACACAATAGACCAGATAGATTTAGTTGATATTTATAGGACATTCCATCCAAAAACAGCAGATTACACATTCTTCTAAAGTGTGCATGGAACATTCTCCAGGATAGATCACATCTTGGGTTACAAATCAACCCTTGGTAAATTAAAAAAAAATTGAAATCATATCAAGCATCTTTTCTGACCACAATGGTATGAGATTAGAAATCAAGCATAGGGAAAAAAACGTAAAAATCACAAACACATGGAGGCTAAACAATACATTAGTAAATCATCGAGAGATCACTGAAGAAATCAAAGAAGTAATCAAAAAATTCCTAGAGACAAATGACAATGAAAACACAATGACACAAAACCTATGGGATGCAGCAAAAGCACTTCTAAGAGGAAAGTTTCTAGCAATACAAACCTAACTGAAGAAACAAGAAAAACCTCAAATAAAAAATCTAGCCTTACACCTAAAGGAACTAGAGAAAGAAAAACAAACAAACAAAACCCAAAGTCAGTAGAAGGATAGAAATCATAAAGATCAGAGCAAAAAAATTGAAATAGAAACAAAGAAAACAATAGCAAAGATCAATAAAACTAAAAGCTGGTTCTTTAATAAAATTGAAAACCTTTAACCAGGTTCATCAAGAAAAAGAGGGAGCAGACTCAAATCAATAAAATTAGAAATGAAAAAGGAGAAGTTACAACTGACACAGCAGAAATACAAAGTATCATAAGAGACTACTACAAGCAACTCTATGCCAATAAAATGGACAACCTGGAGGAAGTCGACAAATTCTTAGAAGGTATAACCTTTGAAGCCTGAAACAGGAAGAAACAGAAAATATGAACAGACCAATCATTTTTAATGAAATTGAAAATGTCATTAAAAATCTTCCACCAAACAAAAGTCCAGGAGCACATGGCTTCACAGGTGAATTCTATCAAACCTTTAGAGAAGAGCTAACACCTATCCTTCTCAAACTCTTCCAAAAACTTGAAGAGGAAGGAACACTCCCAAACTCATTCTATGAGTCCATCATCACCCTGATACCAAAAAAAGAAAATTACATACCGATAGCACTGATGAATATAGATGCAAAAATCCTCAACAAAATACTAGCAAACAGAATCCAACAACATATTAAAAGGATCATACACCATGATAAAGTTGGGTTTATCCTAAGGATGCAAGGATTCTTCATTATATGCAAATCAATCAATGTGATACACCATATTAACCAACTGAAGAATAAAAACCATATGATTATCTCAATAGATGCAGAAAAACCATTTGACAAAATTCAACACCCATTTATGATGAAAACTCTCTAGAAAGTGGGGATAGAGGGAACCTATTTCAACATAATAAAGGCCATATACAGCAAATCCACAGCCAACATCATTCTCAATGGTGAAAAATTGAAAGCATTTGCTCTAAGATCAGGAACAAAGCAAGGATGTCCACTCTTGGCACTATTATTCAACATAAATTTGCAAGTCCTAGCCATGGCAATCAGAGAAGAAAAAGAAATAAAATGAATACAAATTGGAAGAAGAAGTAAAAATGTCACTGTTTGCAGATGACAAGATGCTATACATAGATAATCCTAAACATGCCACCACAAAACTGCTAGAACTAAACAATGGATTTGGTAAAGATGCAGGGTAAAAAAATTAATGAACAGAAATCTCTTGCATTCCTAAGCACTAACAGTGAAAGATCAGAAAGAGAAATTAAGGAAATAATCTCATTCACCATTGCAACAAAAAGAATGAAATACCTCAGAATAAAGCTACCTAAGGAGGTAAAAGACCTGTACTCAGAAAGCTATAAGACACTGGTGAAAGAAATCAAAGATGATACAATAAGGTGGAGAGATATCCCATGTTCTTGAATGGCAGAATAAATACTGTGAAAATGAATATACTACCCAAAGCAATCTACAGATTCAATGCAATCCCTATCAAATTACCAATGGCAACTTTTACAGAACTAGAACAAAAAGTCTTAAAATTTATATGGAAACACAAAGACTCTGAATAGCCAAAGCAATATTGAGAAAGAAAAATGGAGCTGGAGGAAACAGTCTCCCTGACTTCAGACTATACTACAAAGCTACAGTACTCAAGACAGTATGGGCCTCATACAAAAACAGAAATACAGATCAATGGGACAGAATAGAAAGCCCAGAGATTAACCTATGCATCTATGGTCAACTAATCTATGACAATGGAGGCAAGTATATACAATGGAGAAAAGACAGTCTCTTCAATAAGTGGTGCTGGGAAAACTGGATAGCTCCATATAAAGAATGAAATTAGAACACTCCCTAACACCATACACAAAAATAAACTCAAAATGGGTTAAAGACCTAAATGTAAGACTGGACACTATAAAACTCTTAGAGTTTTATAGGAAGAATGTTATTTGACATAAATCACAGCAAGCTCTTTCTTGACCCTTCCTAGAGTAATGGAACTAAAAGCAAAATAAACAAATTGGACCTAATGAAAGTTAAAAGCTTTTGCACAGCAAAGGAAACTATATACAAGATGAAAAGTCAACCCTCAGAATGGGAGAAAATATTTGCAAATGAATCAATGGACAAAGGATTAATCTCCAAAATATATAAACAACACATGCAGCTTAATATTAAAAAAAACAAACACCCCAATCAAAAAATAGGCAGAAGGCCTAAATAGACATTTCTCCAAAGAATACCTACAGATGGCCAAGAGGCACCTGAAAGTCTGCTCAACATCACTAATTATTAGAGAAAAGCAAATCACAACTGCAATGAGGTATCACCTCACACTGGTTAGAATGGGCATCATCAGAAAATCTGCAAACGACAAATGCTGGAGACGGTGTGGAGAAAACGGGACCCTCTTGCACTGTTGGTGGGAATGTAAATTGATACAGCCACTATGGAGAGCAGTATTCAGGTTCCTTAAAGAAATAAAAATAGAACTACCATATGACCCAGCTATCACACTACTGGGCATATACCCAGAGAAAAACATATTTCAAAAAGACACGTGCACCCCAGTATTCATTGCAACACTATTTACAATAGCCAGGTCATGGAAGCAACCTAAATGCTCATCAACAGATGAATGGATAAGAAGATGTGGGATACATATATACAACGGAGTATTATTCAGCCATAAAAAGGTATGAAATTGAGTCATTTGTAGAGATGTGGATGGACCTAGAGACTGTCTTACAGAGTGAAGTAAGTCAGAAAGAGTAAAACAATGATCGTATATTAACATATATATGTGGAATCTAGAAAAACGGTACAGATGAACTGGTTTGCAAGGCAGAAATAGAGACACAGATGTAGAGAACAAACTTATGGACACCAAGGGGAGAATCGGGGTGGTGGTGGTGGGAAGAGTTGGGAGATTTGGATTGACATATATACACTAATATGTATAAAATAGATAAGTAATAAGAAACTGCTATATAAAAATAAATAAATGAATAAAATAAAATTCAGAAAATAAAATAAATTTAATTTAATTAAAAAAAAAGAAGTAGATAGGCAGAGAGAGATATAGCCCACAAGCAAAAAATATTATTTGTTTTAACCTGCAACTGTTACCACATCAAAGTATGACAAGAAATGTAGGTGCCATTTATAAATTGACAGTAATTGCAGAGAAGAGCCCAGTGGTAATAGATATGTCTCAGACACATAGTGAACAATTATTTCACAACACCAAGCCTCATATGATTGTGCTCCTGATACAAGCTATGCCGTGCTGTGTGAATCAAAACATGTCTAGAAAGAAATATATGGTATATAAACATCCCCATTTACTTAGGGATTTTTTGTTTTCTCCTTTTGTCTCCTAATAAGCATAAGGTAAACCAAAAGAATTTGTCAGTATTTGACCATTTTGACATGTAAATATAGCAATTTTCATGTATCTTAACCTAATATCAATAGTATCTCCTTTTACTCTCAAGAGTGCCTGCATTTAATGAGAAATCATACGGTCACCCTAAGTAAATATTTGTGGTATTATTATTTTCCCAGGGTTGCCTGGTAATGATTTTCCTTATCTCTTAATTCACAACCATAATTGCTTACACTTAGAATCATATTTTTCTTATTGAAACACACACACATACACACACTCACAATTGTATTGAGAGTAGGTACCAAGAATAAGAGCCAAGTTTTTCCACCACAAAATATGAGACCATTAAGAAAATGTTTTTTTCTAAATTAATATATTGAAAGACCATCATTTTAGCCTGTAGTGTTTTTTTGTTTTGTTTTGTTTTGTTTTGTTTTCTTTGCGGTACGCGGGCCTCTCACTGCTGTGGCCTCTCCCATTGCAGAGCACAGGCTCCGGACGCACAGGCTCAGCGGCCATGGCTCACGGCCCCAGCCGCTCCGCGGCATGTGGGATCTTCGCGGACCGGGATACAAACCCGCATCCCCTGCATCGGCAGGCGGACTCTCAACCACTGCGCCACCAGGGAAGCCCTTAGCCTGTAGTTTTTAAAGACTTCTTAGATGTTACCTATTTTTTGGGGAGGAGAAATGGAAATATTTTAAATGGAAAGATAAATTTTACTATGTCCATGGTAGAAATTGATCATATTTCATGCATAAAGGAAGCATAAAGATTTCACTCTCCCTCTACTACCTGACTGAACTGCTTCAAACTAAATTCTGTAGATATTGGAACCTCTCCTAGGACCTGTACACAGATATGTACTAATTAACTTTGTCAGTTGGCTTGCAGCCAAAACAAATTATGTAGCAATGCAGACATGTACTGCTTCTCATAAAGAGAATGGAAAATTGCCTAATAAAATAAATAAGATCATTTTTACTATCATGACAAATAATTTTATTGTTTTGTGGTGCTTTTACCTTAGTTATTCATTCTTTCTGATTTAAAATAATCAATAATCTAAACTCCAGTACTGAAATTGAATTACCAAATCCTAATAAACATTGAATCTATCCTTTACGTGTATATTGCTATTTCTGCCATTACCTGATTTTTTTTTTTTTACATTTGTGTCTTTGTCCTTTATTTATCGTCACATATGTCAACAAGGCCAGGGAACCGTTTTTCAGCAAAGGTTAATGCCAGTGTTCTTTCCGTAAATAGTATTAAAGTATTAATAGGTTCTCCAAGGGCAGTTGTGCCTAAATTATTCCACTAATCAATACGTTACTGAAAGTCAAATAACAGTGAGAGGCTTTGCTGCCAATTCTCTACTTCAAGGAAAACTCATATCCTTGAAAAATGCAAAAGTATAGGCATCTGCAAAGAAACTGCTCAGGTACAGCAATATACTGTTGCATGCGGTGGTGGGGACTGGACTTTAATTGCATATCTTTAAATCCCTAAGTAAGCTTACCTTTTATTAGAGGTAAGCTTTGGGCCTACCTATTCTTTTCATTTCAAATTTGAGTGTCACTGGACTGATTTTATTCATTTGCTTAGACTCTTTTTTTTTTACCTGCTTTCTGATATGACATTATTATTTGTAAACATACCCATAAATCCTAGATGCAGAAATGAATGCATTCATCATTTCTTAGACACCCAAGAAGAATCGAAATCACACACACACACACACACACACACTGAAATTTATATAATAAACTTTAAATGAGACTATGCTGTGTATGGTCAGAATTAGATCTTGAGTGGCATAATTGGGTACTAAAAAGATAACTTGTGTTTCCACGGGCAGAAGACGTTATTTCTTTCTAAAACAAAGCTATAATTCTGAACTACCCTTAAGTAATAAAGTTGCTTGTTCATATAAAGTTTACAATGATTATTAAGTGCAAAATATGACCTGAGGAGAAGTAAATTCATAATGTATGGAAGTAAAAAAATGTACAATGTAGGGAGTTCCCTGGTAGCCTAGTGGTTAGGATTTGGCACTTTCAGTGGAGGCCTGGGTGCAATCCCTGGTCAGGGAACTGAGATCCCACAAGCAACACAGTGCAACCAAAACAAAACAAAACAAAACAAAAAAGTACAATGTTTAGCTTTATATGAGGGGGTGGGGGGGTGGGACAGGGGGAGCCTGAAACACTGTAGTACAAGATATCATTACTAGGAAAGAGAAAAGGTAGAGCTGAAATGTGAGCACAGCTTTAATCCTTACCCTCTCATCTGATTTTTATATACTGCCTTTATACATTTTAGTGTCTTCCTCATTTTCAAAATAAGGTTACTCACACTGTACTCAGGTTGTCCTTTCCCTGAAAGCCCACTTTAGATCTCCCCTGCCTTCTTTTTTGTCTTTAATTCATTAATCCCTTCATTCAACGTACATTCCTTCCTAGTTGTCCCTTCTGAGCAAGGCAGGTGCTAAAAGATACTGAGAAGAAAAAGACATAGTCCCTCTAGGATAAAAGCCCATGGTTCATGGCAGATGCTAACATATAACCAAATAATTGGAAACATGTGACTTATAAGTATATAGTCTATAGACAGTATACGGTGGTAGTACAATTGTGTGGAAGCACATGGTGACTTTATAGGGAAACAAAATCAGATGTGAGTTCAGACACCCTTACCTTGTAGTTGTTGAATTCTGCCCAGTCCTAAATCCTGTCTGATCCTCTATTTCCTATTGGCAAACTGGGAATAATAATTCCTGTCTTGCCATATTGTTGTAAGGATTAGAGGAAATGCATGCAAAGCACCTGGAATTTAACAGATACCTAAGAAATAAATGCAAGAGAGTTTATATTAGGTTGAGGCCTGTTCTGCCATGTCAGTGAGCAGTTTTGAATGTTCCTTGTGTCTGTTAGAAATTCTTTAAATATTTTAAAGCAGCAGAATGACAGGGTCAGAAGGACACTTTAGAGAGATTAGTTTGGCAACAGTGAACAAGGGAAATGGGAGGGGGAAGAACCTGGAGATCAGAGCAAGTTAAGAGACTATTGAAATAATTCAGGCATGAAATGAAAGGACTTGAAAATAGAGGATAGAAGGCATCCCACATGACTAGATTGATAAAATGAGAAAGATTTTGCAAGGGAGAGAAACGGCACTTTGTTTTCACAAGAACAGGCACTGGTATCCTTTGGGGAGAAAGGAACTAACATTATCTTACACCTAACAACTGCTCACACTAAATAAATTAGATATTTTAGACATTTTAACATGCTTAAATATTCCAACAATTCTAAAAGGTATGCATTGTTCTCTCATTTTTAGATGAGAAAACATTTGCAAGTTTAATTAACTTGCCCAAAGATGTACAGGTAGAAAGTGCTTGAGTAAGATTCCAATCCTAGCCTTTAACTGCTAGAACATATGAGTCGCACATTATCATACTAACCTGCCTTAAAAACTTCAATATTAGGAAGTGGTAAAGGTAATAATAAAGTGATAAAGGTAATAATAGAAGTAAAGCAGGAGAGAATGTTATGGGGGAAACAGAAGACAACCGTTTGCTTCCTTCCCCACCAACCCACTCTAATACTCACTAGTGGAAAATGTACCGTTCAGCTAGTGTCAAGCCCTTTTCCTGCCCTGGGGCTCCTGCACCTCCCACATGTATACACTCTGGCTTAGACTCTCACTTCACCTGATTCTATTTGAGGAATATGGGTAAGGGCTTCCTCAGAGTTAAAAATTAATCAAGATTCCTCTTAATTTTCATTCACTTTTAAGTTTTCAGGCAATAATTCATGTCAATGTTCTTTTTTTTTCATTTTATGCATAATTTTTCCTTTTCTATTCCATGGATCTTAAATGGTATTTTGTTTAAAAAATGCGAATACCTTGAACCTTTGACAAAAGTTGAAAAAAGCCCATGATTTCTGACTAGAATACACAGGTCAAATATGCATCACACAGATCACCTACCTGAATCATTTGCTAACTTCCTCTGTTCTCTCAGAGAATTTTAGTGGAAGCAGTTAGAGCTGTTGAGTGCTGGATGCTCATGTAAAGTCCATGTTTAAAAATAACAAATAGGAGAACTAGTGGACCATAATAAGAAAATGTGGAAGAAAAGGTTACATATTAAATTGAAAAATATCTAACATTTAAGGCACCAACAGTAAAGCCTACTTCACCATACAATATTAATCATGGACACAATCTCACCCATATTTGCTTGACACTTGTATAATTCTCCCAACTGCTATGAAAAAATCACCTAGAGAACATGGAATTTTACTGTCATAGAGAGAACAGAATAATGCATCACCCCCATTTCCATATAATGTTTCACCAGTTAGATATCTTAACAAAACTCTAACAAAACTGTTCTTTTTTGTTTGTTTTTCAAGGAAAGCCTAAATTACAATTACTAAATTTTTTGAAAATGGCATTGACTGACTGGAGTGATAAGTCATTTAGCTTATCTTGCTTTTAGGTGAGACCATGTCTATAACATCCCAGGTAGATGGAAATACATCCTATATGGATTGACTTTTATAAGGAATTGCATTTCATAGCCTCCCTGTATTAACAGAACTTAGTAAGGGGAAAATATATGTTATTATAGCTAGTATAAATCCCTCCTGCTGTAACTTGGGTTTACTTCTTTCATGTTCTTCTGATCACCATTTTTTGTTTTGTTTTTTGCGGTACACGGGCCTCACTGTTGTGGCCTCTCCCATTGCAGAGCACAGGCTCTGGACGCGCAGGCTCAGTGGCCATGGCTCACGGACCCAGCCTCTCTGCGGCATGTGGGATCCTCCTGGACCGGGCATGAACCCGTGTTCCCTGTATCGGCAGGCGGACTCTCAACCACTGAGCCACCAGGGAAGCCCTAGTCACCAGTTTTATGTCATAACTTAAAGGCAGGTGACTTTTATTATATGATGAGTTATCTTTTAATATAGTAAAAGCTCACAGGTCAGGAAGATGACAGTGTGCATAGACTTCAACAATAAAGGGAAGAACATAGATATTTCTTGACAAATGTTAAAGTTCTTCCTTTTTCTTTTTTACTTCTCCTAAAACAATGAGATTGTGTTTTATTTTATAGGTACTATATCATTATTTATAATGAAGAATTTTTTTCCTCGTCCCTTAGATTTTTAGGCTTTGTGAGACAAAGCTTCTCATCTGTTAATTGTTCTTCCTTAAGGTAGTTCTGATGCTAGCATAAAGGGAACTTTTAACAGGAACTTTCACCAATAAAATGTTCATTTTTGTTTATTCTTGAGACATTTCTGTGTGTTTATGCAGGAAACCAGCATTAGAGGATAAGAACAAATAAGAAGAGGAATAGGTGGTCAATTCTATAATGGTAAAATGCAATTCTCAGGGACTTTCTTAACAAAATCTGATACTTTTTCTTTTCTTTTTTTATAGAGAAGCAAAGCCAAAAGGCAATGTAAATGTCCAAAAAGAGAAAGAAATACCTGAGAACTGCTGACCCAGATATAAACCCATGAATATGAAGGATAAATCATATTAGCCCTATAGTCTTTCATAATACTGTATGCCTTGACATTTCTTTTTTTCCCATCCATACTATGTGGTAATATGTGGTGTTTCTTTTTGCTCAAATCAGTATCCTGAGCTCTGGTACTGTTCTATACATTGTATATATGCTCATCACTGCTACCTCTCTCTCATACTAGCACACTGATATAAGTAAAATAGTGAAATTTTAAACAACAAATGTTTAGTAAGATAGCTTAGCAGATTATATTAGTTCACCATAAATTTTATGATGTTATTACAAAAATGGTTTTGAAGACCATATACGAACCCTAAGACATGTTTTCTACATGATGTTGGAGAGAGGGAAAAAGAACAAAAGTTTGAAGTTACATTCTAACTACTATTTACTCTTTAGTAGGTATATGAAAATTGACTTGAAGATGTATGTCCAAATGATAATGAAGATTGCTTTAGGGTGATAGAATAATTGCAGACAATTAATATTCTCTGCAATATTGTCATGTTGCTGTAACATAGCCATGTTGCTTCTATAACTTTATAATTTAAAATAGTTTAATGTTAAATTTCTCAGTCTCCTACCCAAGTAAGGAGAAAACTGAAGAGGTAATTAATTCTGCCAGAAAAGATCAGATTTAAAATGACCACTTGAGGCAGTTATTCAACAGTGGAAAGAACATTAGAAGAAAAGAGAGTGGCAAGGGGAAAGCTATCTGGGCTTTCACATGCACGTGTCCTGGGACAAGCCAAAGTCTGATGTGGCACAGGAGATCAGAGCCATGAGCAGCCAGTCAGAGGTAGGTTTTGCTAGGAGGTCAACTGAGCTGAGAGAGAGGTGCCAGGTGACAGGGTACAAGATAAAAGCAACAAGCCAAAAAGACTGACAGTGAAGCTTTTAAGGCCTTACTGTGATGATATAAATAAGAGTCTAATCTGAAGAAAGTGCTGACTCCCCCTGTTCCATCTTTCCACAGGAGAAGGTCAATGTGAGGATGTGACCACCCATAGACCCCCGAGCTGGACCTGGGCAAACAATGCTTCTCCTCCATCCCCTGTTTGTGGAATATATGTTCTGCCCACCATCCCACACTAAGAGCTCTTTCAAGGACATAGATGTGACAGAGTAAGGTGTTAGACTATCTGGAAGGTACAGATGGTTGAAGCCTGTTGAATCCTCTATAGACACTCTTAAGACTCTGATGGGCAGATGCTGTGATCTTCTACTTATCTTATGGTGCCCAAGATAATCCTCTTAGTAAGTTCCCTTGCTTATTAAGCTTCCACTTACCAATCTGGAGTGGTCTGACTCTTCGGTCCCTCCTTGCTCTCAGTGTATGGGGGCCAGTTTCAGATTTCACCCTGGGAAGCTCCTAAGGTTTTGAACCAACACTGGTGGAGGGGCAGGTGTATCAGTGGGGACACGGGGATTGTCTAACTGTTGAGGGAGCCCTACACAAAAGTTTCTGGAAGTTTTATGGACCCTGGGTACTGAGTCAGAGTGGAGAAAAATACCTTCAAGTTTCCCCCTTCTTTGGCAAAGAAACCTCAGGGAGACCTCTGCTAAAGGCCTCAGAGAAAGACATCTAGGAATGAAAGTGCCTGGGCTAGGAATGAAAATATGCAAAGGGTATGACTGAACAGTAGGGTCTGTGTCCTTCACTGTGTCTGGGAGGAAGAAATTTCCCTCTGCCTTTCTAAATTCTTCTGGCTGGTCTAAGAATTAAATTAACATGAGATAGATTAACAGGAGAAATTCATACAAAAGTTTAATAACATATATATATATGGGTGAGACCCAGGAGAACTGAGTTACTTGCCGAAATGCCTGAAACCGTCAACTTAAATATCTTTTGCTGCTAAAGACAAAAGATGATGTTGGGGGTAGTCATTTGGGACTTCAATGGGGAGGAAGCTATTGACATAGAGATGGAAAAGCAAATGTTTGGGAGATAAATGTTTGCTGGGCCATGCAGAGACAAGGGGACACAGAGTGGACTCTGATCCCTAAGAGTTTCTCCCACAATGCCTGGCCTATATTCTTTGCAGATATCTCTGGAGATAGCTCTATTCTAAGAACAGGCCCTTTATCTAAATTTTTTAGGCAACTAAGGGGGATGTAAAAACAAAGACTTCCTGAGTCTTCTGTTTCTTAAAATAATCAGACTAAATTATTTCTCATGTCAAAGACACACATTTTGGGGTGGCAAATTTCGCTCCCCTACAATCTGCAATACCTTTCACCCTTCAAAGACCACAATGCATTGGCTATGCATAAAGTTGGGCATGGAGAGAGCAGCTTCTCCCATGAGGACTGTCAGGAAAACCTTTTAAATTGCCTATGGCCAGGGCTGAAATATCACACAGAGGTTTAACCAGGAGATAAACTCAGATCAGGCTCAAACAGTGAAGGTTGTGGACGCCATCTTTGGAGTCTGGGGCCTCTGAGATTTTTGAACAAGACATTGACTCAAAAAATAATAAGTTTTAGAAAGATAACTGGTGCACATTGTGAGGAATAGCCAGAAGAGGGTTAAGGGCAGACAGAGGGACAGTGCTTCAGAATTCAAATGTGGGTATGGAAAAATCATTTCCAAAAAACATAAAGAATTGTAAACTAAAAAAGAGAAAGTTTTCTTGATGAGAATTAAAATCAGTTGCTTTCTTCTGCTTTCCAGAATTAATTTAAATTCACTTTAAAGTTTTTCTTATATTCACTGATTTACCATTAGTATAGTCTTTTAGCTGCTTTTAAGGTATTTTGCTCATTAAGGAAAGTACAGATGAAGTTAAAGTTATACTATCTTAGGTATGAATCATGTTATCCATTTTCAAACTAGATCTCATGGACTAATTCTATGAAAACCACATGAAAAATTGCTTAAAGGTTTTCTTAACTAACTTTGCATTTCTAAAGACATTTCTCAAGAGCGAGCTCAATAATTTGAAAGCCATCTGTTCCATAGACTAAAATAATACAGCCAAAGCAAGGAATTGAGAAAAAAAATAAAAAGAAGAAGCATGTATTCTGCCCATGGGAAAGAGAATGAAAAAATGTAATGGAATTCCACTGGAAATGTTGAGAACTCTTACTTCTGACAAAGAATATAATTGGAGAAACACGACATATATGTCTACAACTACATACATTAATCAAGACATCATTTCAAAGTTGTGTTTAATATGAGTAACTTGCACTTTCTTTGACCTAATATGTTTGTTTTATCAATGTCAAGAAACTCAGTGTTTAGAATACACAAATTAAACAAAACAAAACAAAACTTTGATCATATGGGTCAAGTAAGTTTGAAAACCATGTGAGAGGTTAAAGAATATCTTTATTTGCAGGTTTATAGCTTAATTGTTTTCTGATCATTAATAAAAAATTATCTTTTAGAATGAAATAGACTTGAAGAAAAGAAAAGCTGTTAAGAAAAGTAATGATCATATGTTATTAAAAGAGCGGGTGCTGTTGTAAAAAAAAATAAAATATAAAAAAAGAGTGGGTGCTTTTTCAAGAATGAAGTAAGTCCAGAAGATTGTCAAAGAGGGGAGAATTCTTCAAGGATTCAAGCATCATTCATCACCCCAAGTTTGCTTGGTGAAACATTTATCAGCACTGCAGCTAAGAAAATCCTGTTATTTAAGAGAATGTTTCTCTGAACAGTCAGTGAAAAAGTATTCTAAGTGCACCTGTAAAGCCAATGACAACATTCTATGTGGACACAGAAAATTTATTCATTAACAAATTATTTATTGAGTGGCTATCATGTGCCAGATATTATTTTAAGCCCCTATATACAGTGATGAGCCAAATAAACCTGCTTGGAGCTTA
The DNA here is from genome assembly GCF_008692025.1 of Phocoena sinus. Lineage (NCBI taxonomy): Eukaryota > Metazoa > Chordata > Mammalia > Artiodactyla > Phocoenidae > Phocoena > Phocoena sinus. The sequence goes on along the minus strand of NC_045779.1, from coordinate 31,123,953 downwards.
TCTCCTAGTGAAGGGGTAGAGATTAATCATGGATAAATAAGCACATAAATATAATAATTTCCAAACTAATAAGTACAATGAAGAAATTATATAGAGATAAGGTGTTACTGCATGGAAGGGTGGGAGAAACTGCTTTGTAGAGCCTGGTTAGGAAGGTTATCTGAGGGAGGGACAATTCTAAAGATTTTTCTAAATGTACTAAAAAGTAAATACAACCTTGGTGAGTAGATGTCAGATGTGAAGAAAAATTCGAGTGACAATTAGGTTTCTGGCTTAAGTAATTGGATAGTGGGTTGTGTTATGCATCAAGTTAGAAAATTGATGAAGCAAAGTAGATTTAGAAGAAGATATTAAGTTGGGTTGTGGACAAAAAGAATTTGGGAGGTCTTACCCCTAACATTTTTAGGGCCTATGGAAAGAGTACAAATGTAGGCTCACATTCCATATTTCTAAATATTTAAAAGTTATAAGTCAGGGCTTCCCTGGTGGCGCAGTGGTTGAGAGTCCACTGCGATGCAGGGGACATGGGTTCGTGCCTCGGTCCGGGAAGATCCCACATGCCGCGGAGCGGCTGGGCCCGTGAGCCATGGCCGCTGAGCCTGCGCGTCCGGAGCCTGTGCTCCGTCAACGGGAGAGGCCACAACAGTGAGAGGCCCGCGTACCAAAAAAAAAAAAAAAAGGAGAAAAAAAATTATAAGTCAAACTAACAAACTGTTAAAAAAGATACATCCTATTATCCTACTTTGAAACATATTCCTCATCCAGAAAGTATCTGTATTTCTTGTCTTTTTTTATCTTTTTCCTTTTCTGGGCTATACTTTTATACTTTCAGTTACTATCCTGACATTGAATTGTATTCACTGAATGATTTAAATAATTGAAAATAAAATATAATTCTATTCAAAGTGTCTACAATTTGAATAGATCTTCATCAAAAATGTAAATTAAAATAAATGCAAAAAATGTTTTCAAAAATTTTTCTAAGGTAATTGAAACTAAAAGTCAAAGTATACTAAATGTATATCAAATTTTAAAGTAAAATTATTAAAATAAACTGAACAAAGTTTAGGAATTTAATGAGTTTAAATTATTATTATTTTTTTTGTGTGTGGTGCGCAGGACTCTCACTGTTGTGGCCTCTCCCGTTGCGGAGCACAGGCTCCGGACGCGCAGGCTCAGCGGCCATGGCTCACGGGCCCAGCCGCTCCGCGGCATGTGGGATCCTCCTGGACCGGGGCACGAACCCGCGTCCCCTGGATTGGCAGGCAGACTCTCAACCACTGCGCCACCAGGGAAGCCCCCAGTTTTAAATATTTTTGTAAAAACACATATTATTTCATTTATGGCATGCTTTATTCATTCAGTTGTCAATAAAAATTGGTATCATATTTCATGCAAATTGCCTAGATCTACATATAGACAGTTTCCCAGTCCCATATGGTACTGTTGCAAATACCATGCTAATTCCTCAGAAACCTTAGGAAAAAAAAAATGGAAAAAAAAGATAACTTGCTAATTTTGAAAAATGCTACTCCTTTAGATATTATGAAGTAGGAGTTTACAAGGTGATTAAATTGTCCTTTGTTTTACCTAACTGCTTCTGCAATTCAAATCCTCCTTGTCTGAAGTAGTGTCTGTCTCCCACGATAGCTGAACCACATTCCAATGTCCTTGCCTTTTACTTTGAAGATATAGGGCAGGATATGTGGACACGGAGTTCCCGGGAGAAAAGCTTCTCTGGCCTGGATATAAACATTGTGCTAAGTTTGAGGTATCCGTGGAATATCTGGCTAAAATTTTCTAGACAAAATTAATCCTTAGAGGTTTGGATTGAATTGAGAACACATGTTTGGGAGCCTTACATAGATTTAGTTGAAGAGTTGGGTAAAAATGAAATCACTGAGAATTTATAGAATGAGAATAGAGGAGTGTGAAGGAACATTAGAGAACACCAAAAATTAAGAGAGTCTGAGGAATAGAAACTGACAAAAGAGTAAAGAAATCTTTAACAGAGAGGTACCAGCAAAACCTGCAGAGAAGAAGTTGATGAGAGTGAGAGTTTAAAGAGGAAAGATTGAAGTGTATTTGTTATTTACACATTATAACTATGAATATTAATGATAACTCTGAGTTTCCCCTCAGATATTGCATATGTCTACTCTTTGAAACTAAGGTGTAAATCAGGTCAACTTTAAATAACTTTAGGCCTGGGGAAATTAGTACAACAGTGGTGCAGGAAGGGATAAGTTATTAATATAAAAGATTTCTGAATATGTCAAGATGAATAAAAGAAGATAAAAACATCTTAATTTTTTCCTTATTTTTTTAATCATCAAAAAGTCTAGTTACGTAAACAAGTGAAGACTTTCATATACAAAAGGTACATAGCAGTTCTATAGCAATGTGGTACATCCCAGGAGTAGAAGCACTTATCACCATCTAAGCGAAAGCAAGATAATGCATTAATAAGATAAAGTTTTAATCTCTGGCAGTTAGGCACTCATGCTATCAAAATACAAACCTAGAGGTTACTTCCATCTAAATATCTTAGATTACTACATTCTCTGTTCCCTGTTCTTAAGTACAGTGCTGTTACATCTTTTTTTTTTTAATGCAGCAACTTTAAAAAAACATATTTATTTATTTTTGGCTGCATTGGGTCTTCGTTGCTTGATCCCATATCATCTACTGAAAAAAGATATAATTACTGTGTGACTAACTTTAAAAATATATTGCTAGTTTCATAACTTTAATTTAAATTATATTAATTGTTAATTCTCATCAGTTTGGGTTTAGATTCAGTTTTAAACTAAGTATAAAGACACAACTAACAAAATGGAAGTATGTTGTACTTTTTTTATTTGTTTTGGATTTTTTTGTTCGTTTGTTTGCAGACTGGGTTACTGTGATAACAAATAGATTTTTTTTATACTCAGAAGTGTAAAATTCCAGTTTTTTTCAACATGGTACATAGCCAGATTAATGTCACCAATGACATTCAGAATCTTATTCCTAAAATTATTCAAATGATTTATCTAAGTAATAATTTGTTTTCTAATGTTGAATTCCTAACCTTAAGTAAATTTTATCTGTTTTTGTTTGGCAAAATTAACAATTTTTTCTGAAAAAATTCTAGAAGAAATTGGCTTTGCTATGACCCACTCTTTTTACATTATAAACAATAAAGTCAATAGATTAATTTTAGAAAACTTTGTTGGGATGGCAGATATTTTGGAAATTAAAATTTATGATCCACCTTGTTATTTAAAATTTTCAAAATTGAAGATGAATTTCAATAACATAGTTTTTAGTGGCTGGTAGATATAAACATCACAATTATCATTGAACTTCTTCACTGTTGCAACATTGTGTCAAGTTTGTATATGCATAAAAATGGGATAGCCAGACCCTCCAAAGTCTCTACATTTACGAAATTGGTCAAAAATCCATACTCTCTGGGCAGGAGACTTTCCCACAAAAGGGTATTTCCTGTTTTCGATTCAGCTAAAATTATCAAGAGAATTTTATTGGTAATTTTGTAAAAAGGTTTTATTTCTCTGACTAAGCCCAGAAACCAAATGGGGATTTAAAAAAATAGAGAGAGGAAGATAAAAGCCATGCTTACATCATATTGCATTTAAAGTTTGCAACATTTATCTCCCTTAACCACCATTTCCATTTTTATTTTTCATACATTACTATAACTTTTACCATTAAGTTTATTTCTGATGACAGCAAGTGATTATTATTGCTCACTTTGTCAATTTCCAAGTCCTAACAATATGTGTAAAATATGTACTGTCTTACTTGAAATATATTAGTCCTTCAATACTAGAGCATTTTGGTATCAATAGTCCCATCTATTTGTTAGAAATCCCTCTCTGTGTGCCCCCCCCATCATCTTTGATGGTGTTAAAATATTTGTTCATGTATTCAGGATACATTAGTTAAATAAAGCTGTTTAGTAAGCATAAAATATAAGAAAATGAAGTCATGAGTATAAAAATTACCCTCAAAGAATTGAAGATATCTTGGCAATATGAGGAATTTTGGCTTAATGTAGAATTCAGTGATGAAATTCTATATCTTTGATCCACATTTGTTCATTTAACCATTTATTCAACAAACAGAAAATTTTCTGTGTCTTATATACTCAAAAGAGTATTTACAGTTCACGTCACATAGGTATACCACATTTAAAGTGAAATTGAAGAATGAGGAATCCTTGCCAAAAATATCTTTCCCCAAATACAGATAAACCAAACCTACTTGGCTAAGCAGAATTCCAAGAGAGAGACTCACACAATTTTTTATAATAAAAGCGCATGAATAAATGTAGAATTTCAGTCTTCTCTGTGTCAGAAAATGAATGTGTTTGGTTTTTTTTGAGTCTGAATTTTCAAATGTGTTTTTATCAGTGAAATTTTAACATTTTAAATACTTGAGCTCTCTGAATAATTGGACTTATAATAACAAAGGAATACATACTTCTGTATTATAAGACAAAGCAAAATTACAGAAAGAATGAGTTATTCTAATTTAATTAAATTTTCATGTTAATATTAGCTTAAATCACTATTTTTTTCAGGATAATTCATGAATTTTTACAGTTTAATTTGTTTAATTTCAACAAGAAGGTAGTGTCAATAGCATTTGAAATTATTTTGATTGAAATGTATTTTTTGACTATATTTTAGATATTTCTTTTAGAAAATGGAGAGTTTTTTTTTTTTTTTTACACAAAGTAAAAGACTGTATGATGGATAAAAACACCCTGAATAAAATAAAATGGATCAATAAAGAATCTGAAGCTACAAAGCTTATAGAACAGGTATTATATTAGATCATAATCTCAACAACAACAAAAAATGAGACTAGGCCAAAAGGTGACAGCTGTTTGTCCACAAATTCTATAAGCCAACAGCTAGGCAAGTAGCATCTGAATTAGGACATGGAGAGAGAGGAAAGCTAAGTGCAGAATGCTAAGAAGAACATAAATCCACCTCTATAGATTTACTACAAATTTCACAAATTGAAGGCATTAAGAAACTCTGAAAATCACACTCATGGAGGTTTTAAAATAGGATGACTGATTAAAAGTCTGTTTAGGAATAGTTTGCACCTCTAGATTCCCTCCCCTTTCACCAACAATTCAGGCAACTCCTCCTCCTCCCAAGCAAAAGCGGATAATAGGTTTTCTCTTCATAGAATTTGAATCAAAGGAATTCTGCATCTGTAGACAACAGGCATGGTTAAGTGTGAAGGTGCCATACTCAAAACTTCACATAAAAGGTAGCACCATCTAGCTCCCTTCTCTACTTCTTTAATAGAACAGAGCAACCAGTATTATCTGGAGATTAGAGGATTCCTTTCTGGGAAAACTGATCCACAAGAGGAAGGACCTATAGGTAATGACAGTTAGTGAGCCTCCTGTAAAAAGACTATTTTGGTTCATCATTCTATAATAAAGACCCCCCCACCCTGAATCGTTCTGCCCAAATGCAGAAACTTCTAAGAAATATTTCAGTGTTTTACCATGAATGGAGGATCAAGGATCATCTCTCATTGGGGAAAGTCTCTAATATTAAAAAATAATAATAAACAGATCCCAACAGATGAACAAAAAGGAATTTGGAAAAAATAAAGACAATGCAGAGAGCAGGAGAACACTTGCAAAAAATTATAATTTATATACTCAGATAAAAGGAAATACTACATATTTGTTTTAAAAACTAGATGTGGGCTTCCCTGGTGGCGCAGTGGTTGACAGCCTGCCTGCCGATGCAGGGGACACGGGTTCATGCCCTGGTCCGGGAAGATCCCACATGCTGCGGAGCGGCTAGGCCTGTAAGCCATGGCTGCTGAGCCTGTGCATCCAGAGCCTGTGCTCCGCAATGGGAGAGGCCACAACAATGAGAGGCCCGCGTACTGCAAAACAAACAGAAAACTAAAAAAACAAAAAAAAACTAGATGCTATAAAAAAGAGTAGGAGAAGAATAAAGTTCATTACAATGAAAATACAAGAAGTTTTGAAAATATTAGAAAACAAAGTGAAGATATCTCAGAGAAAGTAGAACCAGAACACAAAGAGATGAAAAAATGTAAAAGATAAGAAAATTAGAAAAAACAGCTATAGAGTTTCAACATCTAAATTATAATGGGAGTAGGAGATCAAGAAGGAAAAGAAGGAGAGAGAGAAGAAGAAGAAGAAAGAAGGAGGAGGAGAAAAGGAGGAGAAGAGGAAGATTTCTGAGGACCAAGGACTGAGGTTAAGAGTTTGAAGAATAAAAGAATCTATCAAGTGACCAGCATTATGATTGAATAAAGACTCTCTTTAAGATACATAAGGTTGATATTTTAGACCACTGCATTTAAATAAAATGCTCTAAAATCTTCCAGTGGCCAGGGGGTGGGGGAAACTAGTCATGTAGAAAAACACCAGGAGTCAGAATTGCATCATACTTATTGATAGCAGTACATAATCTTAACAAAATGGAAGCAACAGTTTATAAAATCTGAGGGCAAATAATTTTCAGTCGAGGATTCTAAGCAGTAGTTTTCTATTGTTTCATAACCAATTACCACAACTTAGTGGCTTTAATAACATTGCCTTTCACAGATTGGAATTCTGTCAGTCCTTCTCAGTTCAGGGTTTCACCGGACTTCAGTAAGAGTGTTAGCCAGGGCTGTGATCTCATCTGAGGCTCAGGGTCCTCTTTCAAGGTCCCTGTTTGTTAGCCAGTTCAGTTCTTATGACTGTAGGACTGAGGTCCTCATTTTCTGATTTTTAACAAAAGATTATTCTCTGCTCCTAGAGACCACCCACTGTTATCTGCCTTGAGGTCTCGCTATACCACAGCAGTTTGCTCCTTCAAGTCCATCAGGTGAATCTCTCATTTCAAATCTCTCAGATCTCTTTTAACAGAGTCACATAAATAGCTCCATAGAAGATAATATCCTTTTAAGTTAGTTAAAAACCAACTAACTAGGAACCATAAAACATCTGCAAAACTCTTTCTTCTGTATAACATAACCTATACATGGGGTGATATCCCATAATGTTCACAGGCCTCTCTCACATTCAAGGGGAGAGAATTTTAAAGGGGGTGTATTATCAGGGGTAGGAATCATGGGAACCATCTTAGAATTCTGCCTGCTACCTTGGTCAATGTATTACTCAAAGTAGAATTAAATAATTTTGAAAGGTACTGGGGATGTGTATGTAACTGATAAGGGATACATGGAAATCCAATAAGAAGAAAACTCAGAGAATTCAAAGAGTGAGAATGAAGGGAAATCCTAATAAGAAAGAGAGAATAGGCCTAGAGTTCATGCAAATGGCAAGAGAGCAGAAAAATAGAGGGATCTAGGAGGAATGCCTTCATGAAAAAAGTGAAATCTATGTATCTATGTACAGAGATGAGAGACACACAAAGTATTTGGGAGTGAATTAGTGATAGATACATAATAAACTAAGCAAGCAAAGAAAAGTTAGTGAGACAATTAATTCCAGGCAAAATTTTAAAAGTACAAGGAACGATATGATGATAAGGATTACTTGTTTTATTTTTACTTAATAATACCTCTGTGGACACTGACTATTGATTTAACTCAAAATTATAATTTAGCTCATTTGGGAGGATGGGAAGAAGGGACTCGTTTGCCTTTGTTTGGACTTAGAATGTTTGAACTTTTCTTCCATTTTAGAAAATTACAAAACAATCTCTACAAATGAAAAGCAAGTAAATAGGAATCAAATGAATTGTCTTAATATATGGAGATAGATTTCTGGTAGGAATATGACTATATAAATCAACCACTGTTCATTCTATTCCTGGAAGTTATTCAAAAACAAAACTATCACAGTTTCATATTCAGCAAAATGAGGAGACAATATAATCCCCAGGTTTCATATTAAAGGTAAAGGCTGCCAAAAGAGCTGAAATTAAGCAGAGTATGGAGGAGGAAATGAACCTGAGAAGCCATGGAAAGAAATCACAGCATTGAGAGAGGCCAGAAGAAGTGTATCTTGAAAAGTAGTACCAGCACCAAAAAGTATGTTGAAGATGAAGGACTCACCATGAGGTAAAAAAATCTATTCCTTGTGCTTTCTAACATCAAGGTGAAAACTAGAGTGAGACGACACAAGATGCTCCCCAGGATAGAATATGATTTTGAGATGCTGAGGATGTAAGACTATATAAAATCACCATGACAAACTTTTTCTTCAACATACCTTCAGTCTCTTAAGAGAAAGAGAACCTTTGTGTTAAGAAAGCAGTTAGTCTGAAATGTCCCTTTGATCCGATCCCTTAGGACCTTCCTCCAAAACTCTTGCAAAGGCATACTTCAGGAAAACCCTAATCATTCATGGGTAAGGAAGTAAAAATTATCTAGAACAACATAGATACAAAAATAATGTAAGAAATAAATAAAAGCATGATTAGTTATAGGATATTGGATATGTTGCCCTTGAGAAAATGAAAATGATGACCATGTATACTGCCATGATGAAGAAATAGAAAATTTTAATAAAACAGTCACACCTTAAAACAAATCCATGAAACAGAAATACAAAAAGTAGAAAAGAGATGATATTACAATAGTAGCAAGTGCTAAGTGAACTGGCAAAGCTTAGAAAAAAAATCAAAGAAATGAAGAAAGTAGAAAAAGCATTTGTGAGAGAAGAGGTTTCAGAAACCTCAGAAATACAGAAAAGGGAAAAAAACAATTGAACAAAATAAAATGGCACATAAGAAACGTTAAAACTTTTAGGAAGAAAATAACAGGTAAAAAGAAAGACAAGGAGATCCATCAGATGCATGATTGTAGTTTCTGAAAAAGAAGAAAGTAAATGTACAGACTAATATTGAATATAATTTTTTTAAATATGGAAATAAAGCACACCTTTTAAGTAAATATTTAAATGGCACCTTAAATGTCAGGGAGGGATCTGACTTAAAATAATCAACACAGATATATTCTTGTTAACATTACAAGTATTCAAATATATAGAAATAATACTTTAGGCAGAAATAATACTTTAGGCAGCTAGGCAAAAAGATCAAGTCACTCATAAGGGTGAGAAATGTCATGTTGGCCTCATATTTTTAATAAAACTATTGGTGATACAAGGATAAAGAAAAAAGAAAACAATATTATTGTCCAAAATTCAATGGTAGGAAAAAGTAAGCAGAGGATGGGGGAGAAGAGATGTGTTAATTTCAATATCGCTCTTACTAGGGAAATAATAGATACTATGTAAAAATATGAAGGATTAAGCGAAATACATGGATGATTAAGTTTTTATTAAAAGGTAGTCCTAAAATGAAAAGGAAAACCATCCAAAATATCAGAGTGGTAAAAGCAGAAAACACATCATATAATAAAGAGTTCTAATTAGAAATAAATAAATAAGAACAAAATAGTTACCATATTAATAAAAAGTAAATGCTCTATATTCATCTATAAAATAGTTTTAGATTTCTACTATACAAAACCCAATTCTTTGTTGTGCACCACACATAAATCCAAAACAAAGTGAGTTTTAAAAGTAGGACTTAGGCCATCTTGAATTGGGGTATAAAGCGCAGCATTTCTGCGCGCAGCCCACGGGGGTGAGGTATCAGCACAGCCGTTTTTGCACCAGGAGCTCTGGTCTCAAGTGCCGGGTACAAGGCCTCTGCATGCAGCCCCCTGTGAGCAAGTGAAACTAGACAGAGCACAAAGGAAAAAAAGAATACAGGAGGAGAGCGGCGGGAAGATGGCGGAAGAGTAAGACGTGGAGATCGCCTTCCTCCTCACGGATACACCAGAAATACATCTACACGTGGAACAACTCCTACAGAACACCTACTGAAGGCTGGCAGAAGACCTCAGACCTCCCAAAAGGCAAGAAACTCCCCACGTACCTGGGTAGGGCAAAAGAAAAAAGAAAAAACAGAGACAAAAGAATAAGGACGGCACCTGCACCAGTGGGAGGGAGCTGTGAAGGAGGAAAAGTTTCCACACACTAGGAAGCCCCTCCGCGGGAGGAGACTGCGGGAGGCAGAGGGGGGAGCTTCGGGACCGCGGAGGAGTGCACAGCGACGGGTGTGGAGGGCAAAGCGGGGAGATTCCTGCACAGACGATCGGTGCCGACCGGCACTCACCAACCCGAGAGGCTTGTCTGCTCACCCGCCGGGGCGGGCGGGGCTGCGAGCTGAGGCTCGGGTTTCGGTTTTGGACGGAGCGCAGGGAGAGGACTGGGGTTGGCGGCTTGAGCATAGCCTGAAGGGGTTGGTGCGCCACGACTAGCCGGGAGGGAGTTCGGGGAAAAGCCTGCACCGGCCGAAGAGGCAAGAGACTTTTTCTTCCCTCTTTGTTTCCTGGTGCGCGAGGAGAGGGGTTTAAGAGCGCTGCTTAAAGGAACTCCAGAGACGGGCGCGAGCCGCCACCAAAAGCGCGAACCCCAGAGACGGGCGCGAGCCGCGGCTGAAACCGTGGACCCCAGAGACGGGCGGGAGACGCTGGGGCTGCTGCTGCCGCCATCAGGGAGGCTGTGTGCGAGCACAGGTCACTCTCCGCGCCCCTCTTCCGTGGAGCCTGTGCAGGCCGCCACTGCCTGGTTCCCGGGATCCAGGGACAACTTCCCCGGGAGTACGCACGGCGGGTCTCAGGCTGGTGCAGCGTCACGCCGGCCTCTGCCACAGTGTCACGCCGCCTCTGCCGCCGCAGGCCCGCCCCGCACGCAGTGCCCCTCCTTCCCCCATCCCCCAACCCCCGGCCTGAGTGAGCCGGAGCTCCCGAATCAGCGGCTCCTTTAACCCCGTCCTGTCTGAGCAAAAAACAGACGCCCTCCAGCGATCTGCGCGCAGGGGCAGGGCCGGGTACAAAGCTGAGCTCCTGTGAGCTGTGAGAGCAGGGAGGAGAGGGAGAGGTCTCTCCCGGCAGCTGCAGAGGCGGCGGATTGAAGCTCCACAATCAACTTGATGTGCCCTGCATTGTGGAATACCTGAATAGACAGGGAGTGATCCCAAATTGAAGAGGGGGAATTTAGGAGCGAGATCTGTGATTTTTTTCCCTTTTCCTCTTTTTGTGAATGTGTGCATGTATGCTTCTGTGTGAGATCTTGTCTGTATACTCTTGCTTCCACCATTTGTCCTAGGGCTCTATCCGTCCATGGTTTTTTTTAAAAAAAAAAAAAATTTTTTTTTAATAATTAATTTTAATTGTAATAATTTTATTGAACTTTACCTTCGTTCTTTCTTTCTTTCTTTCCTTCCCTCCTTCCCTCCTTTAGACAGCGAATCACCCCAGGTTGAGGGGGTGGTCTCTGGGAGCAGGATTTATGATTTTTCCCCCTTTGCCTCTCTTTGTGAACGTGTATGTGTATGCTTCTGTGTAAGATTTTCTCTGTATAGCTTGGCTCCCAACAGTTGTCCTAGGGCTCTATCCGTCCATGGTTTTTTAAAAAAAAATTTTTTTTTTCTTAATAATTAATTTTAATTGTAATAACTTTATTGTACTTTACCTTTGTTCCTTCTTTCTTTCTTTCCTTCCTTCCTTCCCTCCTTTAGACAACAAATCACCCCAAATTGAGGAGGTGGTCTCTGGGAGCAGGATTTATGATTTTTCCCCCTTTGCCTCTCTTTGTGAACGTGTATGTGTATGCTTCTGTGTAAGATTTTCTCTGTATAGCTTTGCTTCCAACATTTGTCCTAGGGCTCTATCCGTCCATGGTTTTTAAAAAAAAAAAATTTTTTTTTCTTAATAATTACTTTTAATTGTAATAACTTTATTGTACTTTACCTTCGTTCTTTCTTTCTTTCTTTCCTTCCTTCTTTCCCTCCTTTAGACAGTGAATCACCCCAGGTTGAGGAGGTGGTCTCTGGGAGCAGGATTTATGATTTTTCCCCCTTTGCCTCTCTTTGTGAACGTGTATGTGTATGCTTCTGTGTAAGATTTTCTCTGTATAGCTTTGCTTCCAACATTTGTCCTAGGGCTCTATCCGTCCATGGTTTTTTTTAAAAAAAAATTTTCTTTTCTTAATAATTAATTTTAATTGTAATAATTGTATTGTACTTTACCTTCTTTCTTTCTTTCTTTCCTTCCTTCCTTCCCTCCTTTAGACAGCGAATCACCCCAGGTTGAGGAGGTGGTCTCTGGGAGCAGGATTTATGATTTTTCCCCCTTTGCCTCTCTTTGTGAACACGTATGTGTATGCTTCTGTGTAAGATTTTCTCTGTATAGCTTTGTTTCCAACATTTGTCCTAGGGTTCTATCTGTTCTTTTTTTTTTTTCTTTCTTTCTAAATATTTTTTAGTACAATAACTATATTATACTTTATTTTATTTTTACTGTATCTTCTTTCTTTCTGTCTTTTTTCCTTCTTTCCCTCCTTCCTTCCTCCCTTCCTCCCTCCCTCCCTCCCTCCTTTCTTTCCTTCTTTGCTTCTTTCTTCCTTCCTTCCTTTCCTCCTTTCCTCCTTTCCTTCTTTCTTTCCTCAAACTTCTACTAATTCTCTCTACATTTCTCCTTCTTTCCCTCCTTCCCCCTCTCTTCTTTCCTCCTTCTTTCCCTCCTCCTTCCCCTTCTCCCCCCCCTTTCTTTCCTTCTTTGCTTCTTTCTTCCTTCCTTCCTTTCCTCCTTTCCTTCTTTCTTTCCTCATACTTCTACTAATTCTCTCTACATTTTCTCCTTCTTTCCCTCCTACCTTCCTTCCTTCCTCCCTCCCTCCTTTCTTTCCTTCTTTGCTTCTTTTTTCCTTCCTTCCTTTCCTCCTTTCCTTCTCTCTTTCCTCAAACTTCTACTAATTCTCTCTACATTTTCTCCTTCTTTCCCTCCTTCTTTCCTTCCTTCCTCCCTCCCTCCCTCCCTCCCTCCTTTCTTTCCTTCTTTGTTTCTTTCTTCCTTCCTTCCTTTCCTCCTTTCCCTCTTTCTTTCCTCATACTTCTACTAATTCTCTCTACATTTTCTCCTTCTTTCCCTCCTTCCTTCCTTCCTTCCTCCCTCCCTCCCTCCTTTCTTTCCTTCTTTGCTTCTTTCTTCCTTCCTTCCTTTCCTCCTTTCCTTCTTTCTTTCCTCATACTTCTAATAATTCTCTCTACTTTTCCTCCCTTTTATTCTGAGCCGTGTGGATGAAAGGCTCTTGGTGCTCCAGCCCAGGAGGCAGGGCTCTGCCTCTGAGGTAGGAGAGCCAACTTCAGGACACTGATCAACAAGAGACCTCCCAGCTCCACATAATATTAAACGGTGGAAATCTCCCAGAGACCTCCATCTTAACACCAGCACCCAGCTTCACTCAACGACCAGCAAGCCACAGTGCTGGACAACCTATGCCAAACAACTAGCAAAACAGGAACACAACCCCACCCATTAGCAGAGAGGCTGCCTAAAATCATAACAAGGCCACAGACACCCCAAAACACACCACCAGACGTGAACCTGCCCACTAGAGAGACAAGATCCAGCCTCATCCAGCACAACACAGGCACTAGTCCCCTCCACCAGGAAGCCTACACAACCCGCTGAAACAACCTTAGCCACTGGAGACAGACATCAAAAACAACGGGAACTACGAACGTGCAGACTGCAAAAAGGAGACCCCAAACACAGTAAGATAAGCAAAATGAGAAGACAGAAAAACACACAGCAGATGAAGGAGCAAGATAAAAACCCACCAGACCTAACAAATGAAGAGGAAATAGGCAATCTACCTGAAAAAGAATTCAGAATAATGATAGTAAGGATGATCCGAAATCTTGGAAGTAGAATGGACAAAATGCAAGAAACAGTTAATAAGGACCTACAAGAACTAAAGATGAAACAAGCAACGATGAACAACGCAATAAATGAAATTAAAAGTACTCTAGATAGGATCAATAGCAGAATAACTGAGGCAGAAGAACGGATAAGTGACCTGGAAGATAAAGTAGTGGAAATAACTACTGCAGAGCAGAATAAAGAAAAAAGAATGAAAAGAACTGAGGACAGTCTCAGAGAGCTCTGGGACAACATTAAACGCACCAACATTCGAATTATAGGGGTTCCAGAAGAAGAAGAGAAAAAGAAAGGGACTGAGAAAATATTTGAAGAGATTATAGTTGAAAACTTCCCTAATATGGGAAAGGAAATAGTTAATCAAGTCCAGGAAGCACAGAGAGTCCCATACAGGATAAATACAAGGAGAAATACGCCAAGACACATATTAATCAAACTATCAAAAATTAAATACAAAGAAAGCATATTAAAAGCAGCAAGGGAAAAACAACAAATAACACACAAGGGAATCCCCATAAGGTTAACAGCTGATCTCTCAGCAGAAACCCTACAAGCCAGAAGGGAGTGGCAGGACATACTGAAAGTGAGGAAGGAGAAAAACCTGCAACCAAGACTACTCTACCCAGCAAGGATCTCATTCAGATTTGATGGAGAAATTAAAACCTTTACAGACAAGCAAAAGCTGAGAGAGTTCAGCACCACCAAACCAGCTTTACAACAAATGCTAAAGGAACTTCTCTAGATAAGAAATGCAAAAGAAGGAAACGACCTATAATAATGAACCCAAAACAATATAGAAAATAGGAATAGGAACATACATATCGATAATTACCTTAAATGTAAATGGACTAAATGCTCCCACCAAAAGACACAGATTGGCTGAATGGATACAAAAACAAGACCCTTATATATGCTGTCTACAAGAGACCCACCTCAGACCTAGAGACACATACAGACTGAAAGTAAGGGGATGGAAAAAGATATTCCATGCAAATGGAAACCAAAAGAAAGGTGGAGTAGCAATTCTCATATCAGACAAAATAGACTTTAAAATAAGGACTATTAAAAGGGATAAAGAAGGACACTACATAATGATCAAGGGATCGATCCAAGAAGAAGATATAACAATTGTAAATATTTATGCACCCAACATAGGAGCACCTCAATACGTAAGGCAAATACTAACAGCCATAAAAGGGGAAATTGACAGTAAGACATTCATAGTAGGGGACTTTAACACCCCACTTTCACCCATGGACAGATCATCCAAAATGAAAATAAATAAGGAAACACAAGCTTTAAATGATACATTAAACAAGATGGACTTAATTGATATTTATAGGACACTCCATCCAAAAACAACAGAATACACATTTTTCTCAAGTGCTCATGGAACATTCTCCAGGATAGATCATATCTTGGGTCACAAATCAAGCCTTGGTAAATTTAAGAAAATTGAAATTGTATCAAGTATCTTTTCTGACCACAACGCCATGAGACTAGATATCAATTACAGGAAAAGATCTGTAAAATATACAAACACATGGAGGCTAAACAATACACTACTTAATAATGAAGTGATCACTGAAGAAATCAAAGAGGAAATAAAAAAATACCTAGAAACAAATGACAATGGAGACACAACGACCCAAAACCTATGGGATGCAGCAAAAGCAGTTCTAAGGGGGAAGTTTATAGCAATACAAGCCCACCTTAAGAAGCAGGAAACATCTCGAATAAACAACCTAACCTTGCACCTCAAGCAATTAGAGAAAGAAGAACAAAAAAGCCCCAAAGCTAGCAGAAGGAAAGAACTCATAAAAATCAGATCAGAAATAAATGAAAAAGAAATGAAGGAAACGATAGCAAAGATCAATAAAACTAAAAGCTGGTTCTTTGAGAAGATAAACAGAATAGATAAACCACTAGCCAGACTCATCAAGCAAAAAAGGGAGAAGACTCAAATCAATAGAATTAGAAATGAGAAAGGAGAAATAACAACTGACACTGCAGAAATAAAAAAAATCATGAGAGATTACTACAAGCAACTCTATGCCAATAAAATGGACAATCTGGAAGAAATGGACAAATTCTTAGAAATGCACAACCTGCCAAGACTGAATCAGGAAGAAATAGAAAATATGAACAGACCAATCACAAGCACTGAAATTGAAACTGTGATTAAAAATCTTCCAACAAACAGAAGCCCAGGACCAGATGGCTTCACAGGTGAATTCTATCAAACGTTTAGAGAAGAGCTAACACCTATCCTTCTCGAACTCTTCCAAAATATAGCAGAGGGAGGAACACTCCCAAATTCCTTCTACGAGGCCACCATCACCTTGATACCAAAACCAGACAAGGATGTCACAAAGAAAGAAAACTACAGGCCAATATCACTGATGAACATAGGTGCAAAAATCCTCAACAAAATACTAGCAAACAGAATCCAACAGCACATTAAAAGGATCATACACCATGATCAAGTGGGGTTTATTCCAGGAATGCAAGGATTCTTCAATATACGCAAATCTATCAATGTGATAAACCATATTAACAAATTGAAGGAGAAAAACCATATGATCATTTCAATAGATGCAGAGAAAGCTTTCGACAAAATTCAACACCGATTTATGATAAAAACCCTGCAGAAAGTAGGCATAGAGGGAACTTTCCTCAACATAATAAAGGCCATATATGACAAGCCCACAGCAAACATCATCCTCAATGGTGAAAAACTGAAAGCATTTCCACTAAGATCAGGAACAAGACAAGGTTGCCCACTCTCACCACTCTTATTCAACATAGTTTTGGAAGTTTTAGCCACAGCAATCAGAGAAGAAAAGGAAATAAAAGGAATCCACATCGGAAAAGAAGAAGTAAAGCTGTCACTGTTTGCAGATGACATGATACTATACATAGAGAATCCTAAAGATGCTACCAGAAAACTACTAGAGCTAATCAATGAATTTGGTAAAGTAGCAGGATACAAAATTAATGCACAGAAATCTCTGGCATTCCTATATACTAATGATGAAAAATCTGAAAGTGAAATCAAGAAAACACTCCCATTTACCATTGCAACAAAAAGAATAAAATATCTAGGAATAAACCTACCTAAGGATACGAAAGACCTGTATGCAGAAAATTATAAGACACTGATGAAAGAAATTAAAGATGATACAAATAGATGGAGAGATATACCATGTTCTTGGATGGGAAGAATCAACATTGTGAAAATGACTCTACTACCCAAAGCAATCTACAGATTCAATGCAATCCCTATCAAACTACCACTGGCATTTTTCACAGAACTAGAACAAAAAATTTCGCAATTTGTATGGAAACACAAAAGACCCCGAATAGCCAAAGCAATCTTGAGAACGAAAAAAGGAGCTGGAGGAATCAGGCTCCCTGACTTCAGACTATACTACAAAGCAACAGTAATCAAGACAGTATGGTACTGGCACAAAAACAGAAAGATAGATCAGTGGAACAGGATAGAAAGCCCAGAGATAAACCCACGCGCATATGGACACCTTATCTTTGATAAAGGAGGCAGGAATGTACAGTGGAGAAAGGACAGCCTCTTCAATAAATGGTGCTGGGAAAACTGGACAGGTACATGTAAAAGTATGAGATTAGATCACTCCCTAACACCATACACAAAAATAAGCTCAAAATGGATTAAAGACCTAAATGTAAGGCCAGAAACTATCAAACTCTTAGAGGAAAACATAGGAAGAACACTCTATGACATAAATCACAGCAAGATCCTTTCTGACCCACCTCCTAGAGTAATGGAAATAAAAACAAAAATAAACAAATGGGACCTAATGAAACTTCAAAGCTTTTGCACAGCAAAGGAAACCATAATCAAGACCAAAAGACAACCCTCAGAATGGGAGAAAACATTTGCAAATGAAGCAACTGACAAAGGATTAATCTCCAAAATTTACAAGCAGCTCATGCAGCTCAATAACAAAAAAACAAACAACCCCATCCAAAAATGGGCAGAAGACCTAAACAGACATTTCTCCAAAGAAGATATACAGAATGCCAACAAACACATGAAAGAATGCTCAACATCATTAATCATTAGAGAAATGCAAATCAAAACTACAATGAGATATCATCTCACACCAGTCAGAATGGCCATCATCAAAAAATCTAGAAACAATAAATGCTGGAGAGGGTGTGGAGAAAAGGGGACACTCTTGCACTGCTGGTGGGAATGTGAATTGGTTCAGCCACTATGGAGAACAGTATGGAGGTTCCTTAAAAAACTACAAATAGAATTACCATATGACCCAGCAATCCCACTACTGGGCATATACCCTGAGAAAACCAAAATTCAAAAAGAGTCATGTACCAAAATGTTCATTGCAGCTCTATTTACAATAGCCCGGAGATGGAAAGAACCTAAGCGCCCATCATCGGACGAATGGATAAAGAAGATGTGGCACATATACACAATGGAATATTACTCAGCCTTAAAAAGAAATGAAATTGAGATATTTGTAATGAGATGGATAGACCTAGAGTCTGTCATACAGAGTGAAGTAAGTCAGAAAGACAAAGACAAATACCGTATGCTAACACATATATATGGAATTTAAGGGGAAAAATGTCATGAAGAACCTAGGGATAAGACAGGAATAGAGGCGCAGACCTACTGGAGAACGGACTTGAGGATATGGGGAGGGGGAAGGGTGAGTTTTGACAGGGCGAGAGAGAGTCATGGACATATACACACTAACAAACGTAGTAAGGTATATAGCTAGGGGGAAGCAGCCGCAAGGCACAGGGATATTAGCTCGGGGCTTTGGGACAGCCTGGAGGGGTGGGAGGGGGAGAGTGGGAGGGAGGGAGACGCAAGAGGGAAGACACATGGGAGCACATGTATATGTATAGCTGATTCACTTTGTTATAAATCAGAAACTAACACACCATTGTAAAGCAATTATACCCCAATAACGATGTTAAAAAAATAAATAAATAAAAAAAAAAAATAAAAGTAGGACTTAAAAGTCATAGCAGGCAAATTGAATACTGAGGAAAGAAGGAGGAGAAGTAGGAGGAGAAAGAAAAGGAAAAAGAGGAAGAAGCAGAGGAGAGAAGAGAAGAATAGAGAACAAAAGAGAGTGAGAATAAAAAGCAACAGTGGAAAAAAAATGAAACAGGGGTTACAATATCAGACAAGGTTAAATTTAGGCCCAAAAAGCATTACACAGAGCAAAGTGTTAAAGAAACACTAGCTACTGTAACAGATACTATCCAAATCTCAGAAACTTATGTAATAGGAGTTGGCTGCGTAGTGATATTAGAAACAAACAGGTACATCTGACCAGATGATTCAGTGACTTGGGCTTCTTCCATCTATGATTCTGCTATTTTTAACAATGTGTCTTTTATCTCTGGTTGCTTTCAGTTGCCTCTTTTCTCTCTTTCCACCCTATTTTCTGTCATTACCATAGCTTAAATATTTCCCTGAATCTTTATTTTATAAAATACGTTTTGTTTTGTTTTGTTGCCTTGGAAGCCATACTCCCAAACCTCCCCATCCCCATTTTAAAAATCTTGCTTTTTTCCTGCCTTGTAGAAGAACATAGACGGCTTGGGACTTCCCTCAATGCTTTTTTGGTTTCTATTAACTGTTTCCTAAATCATGTGTGTTTTTTGTTTTGTTTTGTTTTTATTCTCTCATTTTATTGGCTTATATCACTAAGTAACTTCTGAAGAAAAGTTATTTAGTGGGGAAGATTTCTGAATCCTGATAATATTTTTATTGTACCTTCACATCTAATTAATAGTTAATATAAAATTCTAGATTAAATCATTGTCCCTCAGAAAAATGAATGCATTGACCCATTGATAAGATGTTCAGTGATGGTCTGTTTCACATGCTTCTGTGAATATATTGTGGTTTTTATTTTCTCTCTGAAAGCTTGAGAGATCTTGGATTTACCTTTCTTGCTTTGAACGTTTACATTGCTTTGATTAAGTTAATGCCTTTTTTTCGAACCTATCTTGTTTAACACTTGGTGGGTGATTTAATCTCTACATTTAGAAGGACTTTCACTTTGTCTGGGACACCTTCCCTGATCATCCCACCCCAGACTCAATCATTTACTTTATTTGGTTCTATGAGATTTAGCAACAAAAGTCTTTTGAGACTTTGGTGTAACAGTCCCAACTGAATGGTTTGCTCAGGAGTCAGACTGCAGTCAGATGAGGGGTGATTTGAAGGAAAAGAATCGGGGACAGTGGGCAAAGGTGTTTCTTTCAAGAAATTTGGTAACCAAAGGGTGGGGAAATAAGAGTTGCATCTGGAAGAAACATGGGTAACCATGATATATATCTCCATAGCATCTTGTCTTATTTTTGCAAATATTTGTTTGATTTCAGTTTTCCCTATTAGCCAATAAAGTCATAAGGGATCACATTATTCATGTTTATTGCTGTTTTGTCCTGAATTTAGTTCAGTATTTGATATACAGTAGATACAAAGTGCTGTTTCCTTGTTTTTGGAATGGAGAGATGAATTTGTGGGATATTTTGTTTATTTTTTTCAGAGGTTTGAAAATTTTTGAATGCTGATAGGAAAAAGCAGGTGGAGATAGACACAGTGGATGACAAGAAAGAAGTTGACAGAGCAAGGTACATTAGATGGTAGTAAAAGCTTTGACAAGAGCATTAGGTTTTATCCAAAATGCTAATTTTGATATAAAGTCTGGGTTTAATATAAGCATATTAAAGAAAAATGTTTTATTTAGAGTTGTGTGTGTATATGCACACATATAAGTATACATACATTTTCATTATTACAGACCCCTGCCAATTCTATCCAAAGTGACAGGTACAATTTAATCAAATGTTCAGTGGAAGTAATTTGCTTCTACTGGTAATATATATAAAACTTTAAGTACACCCATTAGCAAAGTAAAAACCTGACTGCTCCTGTCACTCACAGGACCACCTGAGCCAGCCACTAGAGCTTGGATTAATCTTTTTGTAACATCTGGTTATGCCACTGTTCAAAAAATTTCACTCTTAGATGGTTCAAAACTCAGAGATAATTAAATAGAACTTAGAAGAGTCCTAATACAACTAAAATACTAGGTATCAATAGTCTTTCTTTGAATTTTATTTAATAACTCACTTGACATTCATTAGGTCTTGCCTAATAAGTTAAATATTGCACTCCTTGAGGCTGTGTGATAGGAGGGTAAGGTTATGGGATGAGAAAATTTTTTCTCATCAAGTGGAGAAGTATACGCTGGTACCCAGGTCCAGGCTCAGACTGTGGGCTTGGATGGTATAGAAAGGGGTTGTGGCAGAGTCCAAAAGGCAGGAAAGGAGAGACTAGAGCTAACGTGCTGGGCTAGCAAGTCAGTTAAAGAGAATGGCTAAGAAAACTTGTCAAAACATGTTCACTCTAGCAGATCAAATGAACTGTTTTTTAACTAAAAATATAATAAACTGTAATAGAAAGGCAACTCCTTCTGTCTACCTAGCTCCCTTTCTTTCCCCAACCCCTCACTTCAGGTACTGCTTAATGCTTTCTATCTCTCTCTCTCCCAGAGTTGGAGCTGAGTCCTCTTCTCTCCAGATACCTCACAACTTGTGTTATGTCTCTGAGCAATGCAGTATGTTCTGTGCCTGCTTCAGCTTATTAGAAGTGCTCTCCATGGATATATTTGGCTTCCCTTTGCACTGGACATCTTTTCTTCTGGTTCTTCCTTCCTCAGAATGGATTGGTCCCGGTGAAGATATCTCTGTCCTGAGCATTCAATTATTTCAGTTACTGTATGATCCAACCCCCCTTCACCTAAACTTTAAGGTTTTTAAGGGTAGGGAGTTTTCCTCATAAACCATTATTTAATGTCATGAATATATAATTATTACATACATACACAGAAACATGCATAAATATAAATGTAAATATCTCAGGAAAGCCTCATACTATTTGAGCTCATAGACCACAAGATAAATCAGAATTCTTGGTTGACAGGATTTTTTTCCTCTTTACTATTTTACAGATGTTGTTCTACTGCATTCTAGGCTCCAGATTTTCTGATGCAATGTTAGGGATTTAAAATTGTTACTCCCTTTATGTAATGTATTATTTTCTCTGGTTGCTTTCAATAAGTTATTTTTATCTTTTATTTATAGCAGTTTGACTGTAATGTGCGGGACATGGGTTTCTCCATTCAACCCTTCTTGGAGTTTACTGAACTAGGGGTTCACTTCGCTTGTTGAATTATAAGCTTATGTCTTTCACCACGTTTTTCACTCATTAAAAAAGTATTTTTCTATCCCATTCTCATTTTCTCTACTTCTGGGAGACCAATTACAAATATTGAAGACATTTCAATATGCTGCATGGTTTTTTTGTTTTTTTGTTTGTTTGTTTTATGTTTTCTTCTCCCTTTTCTTCAGATTGGATAATTTATATGGATCTATCTTTGAGTTCACTGATCCCTCCCAGTGATATTTTTTGATTTAAATATTATATATGTTGCTTTTGGGATTCCCATTAGGTTTTTCAAATATCTATTTCTCTGCTTTGATTTCCTATATTTTCATTTGCTCATGAATAATTTTCTTTATTTCTTTGAGTGTATTTATACTAGCTGCTCTAAATTCTTGGGTGCTCATTCCAAGATGTGAGTTATCATGAGGTTGAACCTCACTTATTGTCTTTTCTTTTGAGAATAAGACATGTATTTCTGGTTCTTCATATATCAAGTAATTATGTATTATGGTGACTCTCCTATATACTTCTAAAGAGTATTGTTACTGTTATTGTTTGCTCTTGTTGTTTTATAAATGTGAAAAATTAATAAACAGAAATTTCACTTAAATAGAGTCAAAAGACCAGATGGGGGAACTTGTCATGCCCTGCAATGATAGCAGAGCCTAACAGGAAAAAGAAGAACTCCTCTTTTTTCCTGGCAAGGACACAGCCAGTGAAGAGCCATGGATTCTTCTATTTTAACTATAGCCCTCCCAACTTCCATTTCATCTCTGTAGAAGCTGTCCTCCTTCTGTTGTCATGGGGGACTTGCTCATGGCTTGCCATGGTTGCAGATACTGAGTTCCAATCTGCTGCTGATCCTGAATAAACCTGTCTTTGCTGGAGAAATATCTGGCAGTCTATTTGTTCTATGTCAACAAAAACAAACAATTGAGTTGACTGGACTCAGAAGCAAACTTTGGCTGATTGTCTTGCAGTATAATCTTTGCTCACTTCTTTACTCTCTAGTCAGAGTGTGTCCCATGTTAATCATTAACTTGTATCAAAACCTAAAACAATTGGAGTAATACAGGAAAATCTACTTTCTTTAAGAATCTACTTAAGGAGAGAAACACTTAATAATTTGCTTATAAAAAATTTAAGACATATATTTGAGAAATATATTCAAGAAAATATTTTTTTAAAAAATGAAATACTGGATTTTGAATTATTCTACCTTCAGAATTAATCACTGTTTATTGGACATCTTCATTGACATTGACAAAAATATTTTACCACCCATTTAAATAATATTGGATGAATGAAAATAATGTATTCCCTTAGTTCAATGCATACTAATCCCTTTTCTTCTCTTGTTCTTGAGTCTAGTTGCACCCAAGAACTTTCAAAAATACTTTTACATACACTGTAGAAGTTATTTTAACTCATAAATCAACTTGCACCATTTAATTAAGGCAGTTAATTGTAACTCTTTTGTATGGATAAACTTTAGACATAAATTTCTTGGAAAAAATCTTGGCTGAATTTAGAATATGTCAGAGTAGTTATGTTAGGTAGTTAGATGTTAGCAGTAAGGAGGTGACAGTGGCGAGAAAGACAAGAAGAAGAAATCGAGTCACACCCAACCATCTGAGGACTTTCCCTTGATGCCACCCAGAACGGGCGAAACTATGGTTGTGTAGTGGGCAGCTTATCCTGATAAAGAGGCACACAATAACACGAGGGGACTTCCGCCGGCTGTGCATGCCCAGACCAGAGAGGTGTATAACTTATAGTAAACCCAAATTCATTATACCATAATTATAATAAAATCTACATGTGGTTTTGCCCCCTGACTGGGAGTTTCTTAGTGATTCAAGGGTGAGAGCATGCACAGCAGTAACAAGTTTGTTACATAGCTGGGGACTGTCAATCAAATAATGAACCACTGTCACTCACCCCCCCTCCCTGCAAAATGCTCTTAAAAGCGCCCTTAAGCCTGTACAGGAATGCTGCTTTCAATTCGAAGAAACAGCCCGCTCTCTTTCTCTGTGAGAGTGTACCTTTGCTTCGAAAACTTTGCTTTGGGCTTGCTTCACTTTGCTGAAACAGCATGCTCTCTCTCTTTCGCTCTCTCCCTCTCTGAGAGTGTACCTATTCTTAAATAAACTTTGATTTGTGCTTAAGCTGAACGTGGTAGTTTGCATTTCTTTGCTTAGTATCCTGGAACCGAGATTGCTGGTCCGGATCTTCCATTGACCTCCTCAGTTGAAGTTATTTTGTTACAACATATGTCAACCCAGTGACAGGTAGAATAACTTACTGTTTAACTTGTTTTATTTTATTTATCTTAAGCTACGTAAAACCACATCAAAATATCCAGCTTGCCAGAATAATTATGGAATCAAAAATATAACCAAAGTAACAAACTTGAGAAATGGTGTCTGATTCTGAATGGATGGAATTGAGTTGGAACAAAATTGCCAATACTATTTTTAAGACCAGTTGCAGTTCTACAACTAGACAGTGTACTTTTGACAGATGGGAACCTCAATTTTCCTTAGGTCTGATTATGCCTTCAATAAAAGGGCTCAATTTAAGAAGTCCAGATTTTGCCTGAGGATTAATAGCCAGGCTACTGTGGGAGAAATTTGAGAATTTTTATTTTTCTATCCTTTGCGTTTTTCCCTCTATTATCTTATCTTCCTCTTTTTGTATAAAGAGAGTGCAGGGCTCCCCTGGTAGCGCAGTGGTTGAGAGTCCGCCTGCCGATGCAGGAGACACGCGATCCCACATGCTGCGGAGCGGCTGGGCACGTGAGCCATGGCCGCTGAGCCTGCGCGTCCAAGAGCAAAAAAAAAGTAAAGACAGTGCAATACCTTTTAATTTTGAAAATCCACATAATTAAATGATTTGGGCAAATATATCATTGGCCATATTATTCCAGTGGTAAGAGATAGATTCAGAGAGACAGATGGAAGACAATTTCGAGATTTTGGCAGACTTAACCATTGAGGTATCAGTGAAAATGGAAAGTAGGTTGGCCATAGCTTAGGCTGCCCTTCCTTGAGAGTTCTGATTGTCAATATTTAGGCAACCATATATTTGTGTGTGTGTATATACATTCTAGTAGTGTTTCCTTTTTCACTAATAATTAAAAAGTAAAAAGTTATGGAATTTAAAATTGTTTATGATTATGTTTTGCCTATTTGCTTGTTTGATCTTTTTTCCTGTCCTTTTGTTTACTGCTTTATTCCTTTTAAATATCAGAAGTAGTTATTATTTAATATAGGAAACACTCAGAACAAAAACGTAACCAAATTAAAAAAATCAAAATTCATTAAAAGTAATTAGAATAATAAAGATGTCAAACATAAATGCTAAAAATGAGATAAAACAACTAAGGTCTACTTGATAATGATTCAGTATGATTCTAATACCACAAAGAAATAAAAGCAAAAGTCAGTATAATTCTTTAAACAAGTAGAATTATGAAATATTAATCCCAAAGAAGAAAAATAAATCTGGTAAATCAATAAAATTATAAACTACTGAAAGTTATAAACATGAGAGCAATATAAAAGTAAGAATGAAAGTGAATTTGATTAAAGAACAGAATCAAATGGTCTCTAAAATTAAGAATAAGAAAGGCTCAGATATATGGGAGTTAAAATAGTTTGAGAATTTCTAGAGTCAATGTTCAAAGTCCTTGAATTTGCAGTTAATGGGGTCTTCCAGAAGCTGGGCAGGTAAGAGGGTTGAAATCCTGGCATGACAGCATGAACAAGAGCTCTTCAGATATTTTTAGATAAGGCCAGCAAATTATGTCAGAGTAAACTATCAAGTACTTCAAGCTCAATCCTCTTCAATAAAAGACAAAGTAAATAAATAAATTTTAATAGATGAAAATCCTATCAGAGTCAGATCTTCTACTTTTCTTTCTATTAAGTCACTACCAGACAAAAGTGTTTAGTGTGTTAAGGAACAAAAATATTTAGCCTAATAGACCATAATATTTTCCTTCATAATCTCCAATTCTTT
Source organism: Phocoena sinus (assembly GCF_008692025.1). Classification (NCBI taxonomy): domain Eukaryota; kingdom Metazoa; phylum Chordata; class Mammalia; order Artiodactyla; family Phocoenidae; genus Phocoena; species Phocoena sinus. The sequence continues at coordinate 31,097,912 of NC_045779.1, read as the reverse complement.
AATAGTGAATTAACTTCCCTAATATTTCTCACTTAAAAGTATATCCTGAGCACACACAAGTCTTAAAAGCAATTGACACCAGTCAGTGGGCCACGGGACAAATGTTAAACAATTTATACATGAGCCCCTTGTTTTGGCCACTGAGACCCTATACCCTATATTGCTTTAATAGTGCATTTGGGACTGTCTACCCCTTAAAACTTCTGCTAGTTGACTGACTTGTGACTGCTAAATAAAGTTGTACAAACTCTGCTTAGAAACACTATCAGAAAATGATTATCTTTTTCTCAGAATGTGTCATATCACAGTCCCAAGTTCATAACAGTTATGAAAACTGCTGTTACTGCTTGTTCTTTTGTAACAGCTTACTCCTGATATAATCCTCCAGGCATCTGTAGTGGAAGTAACAAAGCTGCTTCCTTTGCTATTATATCCTTAGCACAAAGCATAATTCCTAGCACATAGTAGGTCCTTAAATATTTGCGGAATTAGTGAGTAAACAATTAGAAAAGTCACCTTTACAATCTTAACATCTATAGTCGATGATGATATAGAGCCAAAGAATATATTGCCAATTATTTTGCTAGTAATGTTATAGTTTTTAAAAGTACAATCACTTTTTCTTTTAAAAATATTAGTTTGGATTATTCCTACAAAAAAATGGTTACACTGAAGATGTTACTTCTTAATGTTTTAATCCTTGGGCTATAAAACATTGTTTCTCCTAATGCAATCACCTGCAATTAACAAGATTAATTGCCTCTGCAGGGCAAGGAGAAACTGGTACCAAGATTGGTGTTGGAGTTTCTATTGTGATACAAGATGTTGATTTTGTGAAGAAGAATTTAGTGTCTTTATATGCAGAACTGAGAATAAGTAACAACCTGAGGATTGAGTAACCAACCTCAGAAGCATATGAAATGTAAAATGATGGCTAAACTGTAGCCTGTCAAACAGGACTTATGAGTAGATCTACTGTGTGGTTGTGTGTTTTTGAGCCAGTAAGTCAAGCCCTCTTGGCTTCATGTTTTTCCTTAGCACTGAATGATGGTTTATATAATAGCATATTTGTCAAAGTACTGCAGGCTTTATACAAGCATATTAAAGTGATTGGCATTAATATTTTAAAAAAAATTTTTACTTTTAATAGGAATAAATATTTTATTTTAAAATATTAATAAGAATAAATGCAAGGATTTTTAGTGTTAACAATAGTGACTATAAAGCAAGTCTTTGCTTGGCAGGACAGATTCTATATTCAAATATCCAAACTTATCAACACTATGGGGGAAAACTGAGGATCTAGAAAACTAGGTGTAAGGAATAAAAAAACAGCTAATGTATTGTTAAACAAGTTTTATATAATATTTATAAAAATCTGTTCTAAATTTTTTGATGAGCATCATTAGGCAATATCTTTCCTTCTTTATCTTTCTCACTTTCTATATCTGACACTGTTCTGTCAAAATTTTTCAGAAGTATGTACTTTGCTGCTTTTCTTGCAGTTTCATTTTCCTCATATGTTGTTTAAATATTTCATAATGAAAGTCCTGTTGTTCTCATATCCATGAGGCTTAATGAAATAATGTTTACTCTGGCACTATGTTAATACCAATTTACTTTTCTTCCTCTTTTCACCTACTAATGCTTTAATCCTTAACAAACATATGTGCCAAACACTTATATGTCTGCACATAATTTTATAATATTTGGAAATATATTTTTTCCTTTGCTGAAAAGTAAATTCTATTAGACCCTTTAAAAGGGAGTTTAGAGACTCCATGATTTCATCCTTAAGTATCTATCTATCTATCTATCTATATCACATCCTCTTTATCCATTAATCTGTCAATGGGCACTTAGGTTGCTTCTATATCTTGCCTATTGTAAATAACACTGCTATGCTATGAACATTAGGGTGTATATGTCTTTTCTAATTAATGTTTTCACTTCCTTCAGTTAAATACCTAGGAATGAAATTGCTGGATGGTATGGTAGTTCTATTTGCCACAGTTTATAACTTGATGTTACATCATTCCTTTGTTGGGAAACTCTGGAGAGGAAGCCAAGATCTTGGGAGCAGGAAGGTCTAAGTGGATCTGGAGACCCACAGAAACTTGACCTGCTGTAGTACACACCTTGAACCATTCCAGTGAACTCACACCAACTTATGAAACTCACAAGTGAAAACAGAATGTTCTTTCTTCTCTGAGAAGGGAAATGTAAGTACAATTCTTAAAAAAAGTGGCCATTTGAAATCACCTGAAAAAAGACTTTAAAGAGGGTTGGTTAGTAAACAAATCAAATGAATTGAAATGGAATCCTCCATGCTGCAGCTGGTCTTGGAAAACCTTTTACTAATACATGATCTTTACTTTAAGATGTCAGATAAGATGGTCCAAATCTTTATACATAAGGAGTCTGGGCCCTTATTTAACTTGCCCTTATTATGTTATGGTTACTCCCATTATTCATTCACAGATTTTACTAAGCATGGAAGCAGCAAGAGATGCCAACAGAGCCCCTTTTACTCAGACATATTTCTTCTGGTCCTCACTGTGTACCAGCTTGTCATGCTAATATGGTCAATTAATTATTCTAGTCATCCTTGTCATCTAGCCTAGTCATTCTATTACTTTTTGTGGGTATATTGGAATGAAGATCCAACATGGCCAGATGGTAGTCAATGGTCCAGTTCAGTGGGACCCTTATTGTATCCCCTAGAGGAAACGCTTCCCCCTTTAAGTATCAGGAACTCTATTCCAGAAGATCCTAAGGATGAATGGATTCGAAGCACAAATTCTATGAGTAAGTTACTAGGAGAGATGGTGAGAGACTTCCATCCTACTTCAAGCCTTGATTCCAGGGCCCATATATTTAGCTACTGGAGACACATGATCACTTAACAGTTTTGGGTTCAAACAGGTACCGCAGACCAATAGATAGTGCTCCAGATTCCCAGAGTTTTGTTCCTGGCCTGGCACCTTAGTTGAACATTCGAAAAGCCATTCCCCTATTTAACTAGCAGAAAAAAAACAGCTGCTTCTGTGTTATAGAATATGGTAAGATGCATGAACTCCATGTTCATGATCTGATTACCTCACTTCTTTTCCTATAAAATGGCAAAACTGAGTGTGTGTGTGTGAAAGAGAGAGAGTTATATTTCTAAAACATTATTTCTTCCTTTTTTTGGTGAAAACATTTTTCTACTCTCTTCACAAATTTCAATTATACAACAGTGAAATCAACTATAATCACCATGTTAAACATTAGATCCTCAGGTCTTATTCGTTTTATACCTTAAAGTTTGTATACTTTTATTAACCTCTCCATATTTTCCCCACTCCATGGCACAAGGCAACCACTTTTCTATTCTCTGTTTCTATGAGTTTGACTTTTTTTTTTTTTAAATTTAGACTCCACACATAAGTGATAACATGTACCATGCAGTGTTTGTCTCTGTCTGGCTTACTTCACTTAGCACTATGCCTTCCAGGTTCATTTCCCAAATGACAGGATTTTCCTCTTTTTAAGTCTCGATAATATTCCATTGTATCTACACACCACATTTTCTTTGTTCATTGATCTATCCCTGGACATTTAGGTTGTTTCCTTATCTTGAATATTGTGAATAATGCTGCAATTAACATAGAAACAGATATCTCTTTGAGATAATGATTTCCTTTACTTTGGCTCTATACTCAGAAGTGGGATTTCTAGATTATATGACAGTACTACTTTTAATTTCTTGAGGAAACTCCATACTGTTTTCCATAGTGGTTATACCAGTTTACATTCCCACCAACAGGGTACAAGTTTTCTTTATCTCTACATTCTCAGGAACATGTGTTATTTCTTTTTTGTCTTTTTCATAAAAGACATCCTAACACGTGTGAGGTGATAGCTCATTGTGGTTTTCATCATCACTTCCCTAATGATGATTAATGATGTTGAACACCTTTTCATGTACCTCTTGGTTAGCTGTATGCCCTCTTTGGAAAAATATCTATTCAGGTCTTTTGCCCAATTTTTAACTGGGTTGTATGACTTTTTTGTTATTGAGTTGTGAGTATTCTTTATATATTTTGCATGTTAACACTTTCTTGGATACCTGGTTTGCAAATATTTTCTCCCATTCTATAGGGTTCCTTTTCATTCTATAGATAGTTTCCTTTAAGTATAGAAAAATTTTAGTTTGATGTAGTTCCAGTTATTTATTTTTGCTTTTGTTGCCTTTGCTTTGGTGTTAAATCTAAAAAATCATTGACAAGAATGATGTCAAAAAACTTACTCCTTATGTTTTCCTCTGGTATTTTTACTTTTCCAGGTCTTACACTCAAGTCTTTAATCCATTTTGAGTTGATTTTGTGTACTGTGTATGAGGGGGACTCAGTTTCATTCCTTTGCATGTGCCTGACCAGTTTTCTCAACACCATTATTAAAGAGACTATCCTTTCCCCATTGTATGTTCTTGGCTCCTTTTGTCAAGAATTGATTGACCATATATGAATGGGTTTACTTCTGGGCTCTCTATTCTGTTCCATATATCTGTGTGATTGTTTTTATGCCAATATTATAGCTGTTCTGATTATTTTTTAATATAGTTTGAAACCAGGTTATGAGATGCCTCCAGCTTTGTTCTTTCTCAGGTTTGCTTTGGCTATTCCAGGTCTTTTTTGGCTCCATACAAATTTTTGGATTTTTTTTCTATTTCTGTGAAAATGACATTGGAAGTTTGATAGGAATTGCATTGAATTCATAGATGACTTTGGATGGAATGGACATTTTAAGTATTCTACTTCTTCTAATCCATGAACATGGAATAGCTTTACATTTATTTGTGTCTTCAGTTTCTTTCACCAATATCTTATAATTTTAAGTGTATAAATCTTTTACCTCCTTGTCTAAACTTATTGCTTAGTATATACTCTTTCTGATGCTATTGTAAATGGGATTGTTTAAAAATTTTTTTTTCTAATAGTTCTTCATTGGTGTATAGAAACACAGTTGATTTTTGCATATTGACTTTGTACCCTGCAAGTTTACTGAATTTACTTATTAGTTCTAATGTTTTTTATTTTTTTTGTGGTACGCGGGCCTCTCACTGTTGTGGCCTCTCCCATTGCGGAGCACAGGCTCCGGATGCGCAGGATCAGTAGCCATGGCTCACAGGCCCAGCCGCTCCGTGGCATGTGGGATCTTCCCGGACTGGGGCATGAACCCACGTCTCCTGCATCAGCAGGTGGACTCTCAACCACTGCGCCACCAGGGAAGCCCAGTTCTAATGGTTTTTTAATGGTGTCTTTAGAATTTTCCATATACAGTACCATGTCATCTGCAAAATATAATAGTTTTACTTATTATTTTCCAATTTGGATTCTTTTTATTTATTTATTCTTGCCTTACTGCTCTGACTAGAACTTCCAATACTATGTTGAATAGAAGTGGTAAGAGTGGGCATTCTTGTCTCGTTCCAGATCTTCAAGAAAAATCTTTTAGCTTTTCACTGTTGCATATGATGTTAGCTGTGGGCTTGTCATAGATGACCTTTATTGTGTGGAAGCATGTTCCCTCTATGCACAGTTTTTTAAGAGTTTTTATCAATAATGGATGATGAATTTTGTCAAATGTTTTTTCTGCATCTATTGAGATGGTTGATAAGATATGAGATGGATGATTGATCTATTTCTAGAAATGAAAAGAGACTGACTACTTTGTGTGGTAGTAGGTATAAAGTTATTCATAGTTGTTTTTAGATATGGATATGTTGAGTTCGAAAGAGAAAGGTAGGGGTATCAAAGTGGCAATTTTACATATGTGTTTGGAGCTCAGGGAAGTGTCTACACTTGAAACATTATGTTCTGTATCGTGTACATGTAGATAGTAACTAATGCTTCACCATGGATAGAGAAGCAAAAATGTATAAAGTGAAAAAAAAAGCTAATTACTGAGGTAAGTGAAACAGAAACAATTAGTTTCTTGGTAGAAGAAGATGAGCCTGCTGAAAATACAGTTTTACAAACAATTATCAAAGAGATAGAAGGGAAACCAGGAGATCACGGGGCAAGGAATTCAAAGGAGGAGAGTACTTTAAAAAGGAAAAACTGGTTATCTATGTTAAATGCTGAGATTTAAGTAAGGCTGAAACCTTTCCATTGGATCTAAAATAGAAACTATTAGAAACCTTAGAGGACTATTCAAAGTGGAAACCAAATTGCATTGAGTAGAAGAATGACTGGCCCTAGCATATAATAAGTATTCAATAAATTATTATCCCTTCTCTTTTTTTAAATAAAAGATAACTTAGCATTTATTTTACATTTAAGTCATTCAATTTTAATATTATCTCCTATGGTGCCTGGGGTCCCATAACAGCAGTGCAGATGATGGGTCATGTGCAAAGCCAGAAGTGGACTTTATATTTTAAAATTTATTCTGTGATATGATTTCCCAATTAGACACTTTGGGAAAGAGGGATGATTGGTAAACATTCAACAAAATTTACTAAATATTTACTGTTTGCCAGGCATGGAGACACAGACTTACTCTTTTCATCTTTGATAATTCAACAGGAAAGTAGATATTTAAAACACTAGCCAATCAGTAGTCAGTAATAATTGATTGGTGGTCCCTGCTATCATACAGTCCAAGCACAATGTGAAAGGCAGACTTTAGGTAAATGATTATGAATAAGCAAATAATTGCAATTGTAAGGAGTATAAAGCAGGAGCTCTGGAGATGCATCATATAGTATATGCAGTTTTAAGGATCACAGAAATAAATCACAATATATGATTAAAAATTCTATGTTAGAGAAAAGCAGAAAGTACTGGGAGGAAAAACACACACACAAACACACAATCCAAAATGCAAGTAGGTACTGGTTTGGGAAGATATTTGGAGAAGGTATAGATTTTGAGAATCATTTTTCCATGAATCCAAACCAAAATAAATTAAAATTTGTCCAGATTGGAGGAAAATATTAATAAAAGAGATAGAGAAAGAAAGAATGCCAAATGAAAAAAGAGAAAAAATTGAAATGTTTAAGAGGCAAAGAAAACCATGGACAAAATGAAAATACAACCTACTAAATAGGAGAAAATATTTGCAAATGATATGACCAATAAGGAATTAATAGTCAATATATATAAACAGCTCATATAACTCAGCATCAAAAAAAAAAACAAAAAAAAATGAAGCAACTTGATGATAAATAGGGAGAAGAACTAAATAGACATTTATCCAAAGAGGAAATGCAGATGGCCAACAGGCACATGAAAAGCTGCTCAACATTTCTAGTCATCAGGGAAATACAAATCAAAACCACAATGAGATATCACCTCACACCTATCAGAATGGCTACCATCAAAAGAACAAATAACAGATATTGGCAAGGATGTGGAGAAAAGGGAATCCTTGTACATAGTTGGTGAGAATGTAAGTTGGTGCAGCCACTATGGAAAACAGTATGGAGATTTCTCAAAAAACAAAAAATAGAACTACCATATGACCCAGCAATTTCACTCCTGGGTATGTATCTCCCCAAAATAAAAACACTATTTGTTGTCTTTTAGTAATAGCCATTCTAAAAGTTGTGAGGTGATACCTCATTGTAGTTTTATTTGGATTTCCCTAATGATTAGTGATATTGAGCATCTTTTTATGTACCTTTTCATCATCTGTATTTCTTCTTTGGAAAAATGTCTATTCAGGTCTTTGCCCATTTTATTAAAAATTAGGTTGTGTTTTTTTTTGATTTTGAGTTGTATGAGTTCTTGATTCCAGTGTATGAACCTTTTAAAATATTGGTGAATTTAGTTTGCTAATATCTTGTTGAGGATTTCTACATTTGTGTTCAACAGGGATATTGGCCTGTAATTTTATTTTTTGTGATATCTTTCTAGTTTTGAGATCAGGGTCATACTGGCCTTGTAGAATGATTTGAGAAATGTTTCCTCCTCTTTAATTTTTTGGAATAGTTTGAGAAAGATAACCCTTCTCTAAATGTTTGGTAGACTTAACCTGTGAAGCTGTATGGTCCTGGAATTTTGTTTATTGGTAATTTTTTTATTACTAAACAATTTCATTACTAGTAATACATCTGTTCACATTTTCCATTTCTTCCTGATTCAGTCTTGGGAGATTTTACCTTTCTAGGAATTTGTTTATTTCTTCTAGATTGTCAATTTTATTGGCATATAATATTTCATAGTAATCTCTTATGATTTTGTGCATTTTTGTGTTATTTGTTATAAATTTTTCTTTTTCAATCCTGATTTCATTTATTTGGGCCCACTCTCTTTTTCCTTGCTGTGTCTGACTAAAGGTTAATCAATTTTTTTTTTTTATCTTTGCAAAGAACCAGCTTTTAGTTTCATTGATCTTTTCCATTTTTTTTTTTTTAGCCTGTATTTCATATATTTCTGCTCTGATTTTTATTATTTCTTTCCTTCTACTAACTCTGGGTTTGGTTTGTTCTTTTTCTAGTTCCTTTAGATGTAAGATTTGGCTGTTTATTTGAGATTTTTCTTATTTCTTTATGTAAACTTGTATTGCTGTAAACTTCCCTCTTAGAACACTTTTTGCCATGTTGTGTAGATTTTGGATCATTGCATTTGACGTTTTTATTTTTCTGCAGGGACTTTTTGATTTCTTCTTTAATTTCTTCAGTGACTGGTTGTTTAGTAGCATATTGTTTAGTCAGCACATGCTTGTGTTTTTTCAGTTTTTTACCTTGTAGTTGATTTCTAGTCTCATAGCATTGTGATCAGAAAAAATGCTTGATATGATTTCAGTCTAATTTACTGAGACTTGTTTTGTGGCCTTGTAGTCTCTGTCCTAGAGATTATTCTATAAACATTGAAAATAATGTGTATTTTGTTGCTTTTGAATAGAATGTTCCATATATATCTGCAAAGCTCATTTGGACTAATGTGTTGTTTAAGGCCAGTGTTTCCTTATTTATGCTCTGTTTAGATTATTTGTTCACTAATATAAGTGAGTTGTTAAGGTCTCATACTATTATTGTGTTAATGTCAATTTCTCCCTTTACATCTTGCTAATATTTGCTTTATGTATTAGGTGCTCAGTGTTGGGTGTATGTATGTTTATAATTGTTTCTTCTTCTTGAATTGATCCCTGAATCCTTACGTAGTATCTTTCTTTTCTCTTGTTACAGTGTTTGTTTTAAAGTCTATTTTGTCTGATGTAAGTATTGCTACTCTGGCATTCTTTTGTTTCCATTTTCATAGCATAATTTTTTCCATACCCTCACTTTCAGTCTCTGTCTTTGGATCTGAAGTGAGTCTCTTTTAGGAAGCATATATATAGGACTTGTTTTTGTATTCATTCAGCCACTCTATGCATTTTGATTGGAGCATTTAGCCCATTTACATTTAAAGTATTTATTAATAGGTGTGTAGTTATTGCCATTTTGTTAATTGTTTTTTAATTGATTTTTAGCAGTTTGTGATTTGATGACCATCTTTAGTATTATGTTTGTATTATTTTCTCTTATTTTACATGTGCATCTACTATAAACTTTTGGTAGTGGTTACCATGCAATTTACATATAGCAGTCTATATGTATGTGATGATTTTAGTTGCTGATCTCTTAAGTTGCAATGCATTTTAGCAACCTTCAGTTTTTAACTCCAGCCCCAAGTTTAATGTTTCTGACATCATATTTTACATCATTTTGTTTTGTGTATCCCTTAACTATTTATTGTGGATATAGAAAATTTTACTACTTTGTTTTTTTCTTGAGTAATGTATTTTATTTAATCCTATGCATCCAAAACCTGTCATTACAGCATTTGGTCAATACAACAGAAAGTTAGATAAACTGGTTTGTAGGGCAGAAATAGAGACATAGATGTAGAAAACAAATGTATGGACACCAAGGGGGGAAAGTGGCGGGGTGGTGGTGGTGTGATGAATTGGGGGATTAGGATTGACATATATACACTAATATGTATAAAATGGATAACTAATAAGAACATGCTGTATAAAAATAAATAAATAAAATTCAAAAAAAATAAAAAGCTGCTTTTGTTTTTTAACCTTGCTACTAGGTTTATATATGGTTGGTCTTTACTGTATATTTACCTTTACCAATTATATTTTACCTTTAATAACTTTAATACTTCTAGTTATATCATTTTCTTTTTTGCTTAGAAAAGCCCCTTTAATATTTCTTATAAAGCTTGTTTCGTAGTGCTGAACTCTTTTGCTTTTTCTTGTCTTTAAAACTCTTGATCTCTTCTTAAAATCAAAATGATAGGATTGGTGGGTAGAGAGTTCTTATTTGTAAGTTTTTTCTTTCATCACTTTATATGTACTGTGCCACTCCTTTCTGGCCTGCAGAATTTCTCCTGAAAATTCAGCTGATAACCTTATGGGAGTTCCCTTGTAAGAACTAGTTGCTTTTCCCTTATTGCTTTTAGCATTCTCTCTTTATCTTTAATTTTTGCCATTTTAATTACAATGTCTGTGCGGTCCGCTTTGTTGATCTTGTTTGCAATGCTTTGTGCTTCCTGGACATGAATATCTGTTTCCATTCCCAGGTTAAGGAAGTTTTCAGCTAATATGTCTTCAAATATGCTCTCATCACCTTTCTCTCTCTCTTTTCCTTCTAGGATTCCTATAATGCAAATGTTAGTATGCTTGATGTTTTCCCAGAGATTCTTAAACTGTTCTCATTTTTACATTCATTTTTCTTTTTCTTTCCTTCCTTTTTGCTTAGCATGAGTGATTTCCACCACTCTCTCTTGCAGTTAGCTGATCTGTTCCTCTGTAGCATCTAATAAACTGTTGATTCTTTCTAGAATATTTTTAAAATTTCAGTTATTGCATTCTGCAGCTCCTTCTTCTGTATATTTTCTAACTCTTTGTTAGAAACTTCTAAGTTATCATTCTGTTCACTCATTATCTTCCTGAGTTCTTGAGTGTCTTCATGATCCTTACCTTGAACTCTCTGTTGGGTAGATTGTTTATCTCTACTTCACTTAGTTTGTCTTCTGGGATTTTTATCTTGTTCCTTCTTTTGGAACATGTTTGTCCATCATCTGACTTTGCCTAGTTCTTTTTTTTATTTCTACATATTTGGTAGGTTGATTACATTTCATAATCTTGGAGATGTGGCCTTATGTAGGAAATGTCTTTTGGGGCCCAGCAGCACACTCTCTGCTGGTTATCAGAGCTAAATATGGGTTTTGTAGGTGCTTCTGTAATGGCTGATGACTACTTTGAGCCTGTTGGTAGGCATAGCTGACCCCCAGTCCAGATGGCTGCAATGTTCTGCCTATTGTGGAGACTGTTGGCAGCTGGTGGGTGGGGGCATTTCCTGGCAAGGCTAGCTGCACAGATTGGGGAGTACTGATCCTGGCTCTGGCCCACTAGGGTGGGGCTTGGTCCCAGGGTGGCTGGCTGTGGGGCCCAAGATGTCCCAGAGCTAATATCTAACTGTGGTGTTTGGGACTAAGGCCCATGGGGTCCTGATTCTGGTACCAGCCTGCTGGTGATTGGGGCAGGTTCTGGGGCTAGTGCCAAACAACTGGTAGGTGATTCCAGGTCCTGGGGTCTAGTGTTGACTGACTAGTGAGTGGGCCTGGGTCTCAGCACTAATAGCAAGAGGGAGGATTCCAAAATGGTAACTGCCAGCTCCAGGTCCTCATGATAGAACGAGTTCCTCAAAATGGCTGTCACCAGCATCTAAGTCCCAGCGGGTGTCCTGGTTGCCTACTGCCTCTCTGGGAGACTCTCCAAAATCAGCAAGTGGATTTGACCCAAGCTCCTTTCAAATTACTGCTGCTTCCCTGAGCATCAGAGTGTGTGAGATTTTGCATGCACCCTTTATGAGTAGAGTCTCTATTTCCTATAACCCTCCAGCTCTCCTGAAAGTAAACCCTGCTGGTTTTCAAAACAAACGTTCTGGGAGCTCATCTTCCTTGTGCAGGACATTGGCTGGGGAGCCCAATGTAAAGATTGGACCCCTAACTTTTTGGGGAGAACCTCTGCAGTTGTAATTATTCTTTTGCTTATGTCCACCTGGTAGTGGGAATCTTGACTCTCCTATGTCTCTGCCCCTCCTACCATCTTGTTTTGGTTTCTTCTGTATATCTTTAGTTGTAGAATATCTTTTCTACTAGTCTTCAGGACATTCTCACCAATAGTTTCTCTTTAAATAGTTTTAATTTTGGTGCGCCTGTTGGAATAGGTGAGCTCAGGGTCTTTCTAATCCACCATCATTGCCACTCTCCCTCCAGATTTTTATTGTTTAGACAAAATACTCTCTGAACTTTTGTGCAACTACACTGAATTAGTATTGCTTGGCTCTGATTTCAAGAAAACATTGAGACATCAAATCATGTGTTAACTCTAAGCTACAATGTATGACTTATGATTTTAATTTCAGATTCTTCAATGTTGCAAAAAATGGTGGAAAATTTGCTTGTTCCAAAGTCTAAGTCTAGAATATCTATCTTGCATAGGTCACAACATATTATATTTTATTTATATTCTGGGAAGAGTGTCCACAGCTTGATTCTAAAGTATAGTGTTTCTTTTAGTTAAATCAGAAAGTATTGTTAACTTCCCTTAATAATTACTTTGACCTTCTGTGGAAAAATTGAGATGTGTGTTTTCAGAGGAAGAAAGCATATCTAAACTTCAAATCTCAGGTTTTATAAATAGAAGTGATCATCATATGAAATGTTGCATCTAGTTTTCATGTCATATCTTCCCCTCCAATGAAAACAAAAACTATCAGTTTATTCTTGTTCTATTTGCCATCTTGCTTACAGTTGTGATTAAGCTAGAATATTATTGTATTATGCCTACTAATACAATAAGGTTACAATTTACAACCATGTCATGCATCTTTTTTAAATTATATTTTTTCTTTATTGAAGTATGGTTGACTTACAATGTTGTGCCTATCTCTGATGTACAGCAAAGTGACTCAGTTATACACATATAGACATTCTTTCATCATATTATTTTCCATTATGGTTTATCACAGGATATTGAATATAGTTCCCTAAGCTATACAGTAGGACCTTGTTTATCCATCCTATATATAGTAGTTTACATCTGCTAATCCCAAAATCCCAGTCTTCTATCCCCCACACCACTCCCCCTTGGCAACCACAAGCCTGTTCTCTGTGTCTATGAGTCTATTTTGTAGATAGGTTCATAGGTGCCATATTTTATTTTTATTTATTTAAGTTAATTACTTAATTTATTTATGGTTGTGTTGGGTCTTTGTTTCTGTGCAAGGGCTGTCTCTAGTTGTGGCAAGTGGGGGCCACTCTTCATCACGGTGCGTGGACTTCTCACTATCGCAGCCTCTCTTGTTGCAGAGCACAGGCTTCAGACACGCAGGCTCAGTAATTGTGGCTCATGGGCCCAGTTGTTCTGCGACATGTGGGATCTTCCCAGACCAGGGCACGAACCCACGTCCCCTGCACTGGCAGGCAGACTCCCAGCCACTGTGCTGCCAGGGAAGCCCGGTGCCATATTTTAGATTCCACATATAAGTGATAGCATATGGTGTTTGTCTTTCTCTTTTTGAGTTACTTTGCTCTGTATGATAGACTCTAGGTCTATCCACCTCACTACAAATAACTCATTTCATTTCTTTTTATGGCTGAGTAATATTCCATTGTATATGTGTGCCATATCTCTTTATCCATCCCTCTGTCGATGGACATTTAGAATGTTTCCATGTTTGGCTATTGTGAATAATGCTGCTATGAACATCAGGGTGAATGTATCTTTTTGAATTATAGTTTTGTCTGGGTATATGCCCAGGAGTGGGGTTACTGGATCATATGGTAATTCTATATTTAGTTTTCTGAGGAACCTCCACACTATTTTCCATAATAGTTGCACAAACAGGGTAGGACTGTTCTCTTTTCTCCACACCCTCTCCAGCATTTGTTATTTATAGATATTTTAATGATGACCATTCTGACTGGTGTGAGGTGGTACCTCATTGTAGTTTTGGTTGCATTTCTCTAATAATTAATGATGTTGAGCATCTTTTCATCACCTGATAGTCCATCACTTACCATCACCCTGATACCAAAACCAAAGACACCACCAAAAAAGAAAATTACATGCCAATATCTCTGATGAATATAGATGCAAATATTCTCAACAAAATATTAGCAGACCAAATCCAACAACAATAAAAAAGATCTTACATGTCATACATCTTTAAAAACAAACAGATCATGTAATCAAAGTTTATTGAACTGTCCATTAGAAACTGAAATCAAGGCTGACCCTATGAATTAATAAATGTTATGACAATGGAGATGGAAGGAATTAAAAAATAGTAGTGTTCTAGGTTCTAAGTCATGAATGTGGTATTGTTTTCTTGGTAGTGGAAAGAAATTGACAATAGCTGTTTTTCCCCATGTTGTCTACTAGGATAAAGACTTCTTATTAACATTCTCAGTATATTCATAACCCTCACTGATCTTTTTGTTACTCACCAAATTAAATTTTTTTGAGACTGTATAGGTTATTAGAGGAGGATCGATTCCTATATTTCCAAATCAGCTGTGAATATATATTTGGGGCTACTTTTCAATCATAATAAGTTTACAGCTCATTTTCTCCCTGAACAAGATGTGAACAATCAGTAGATATTTGTATTGTGTATTTGATAGTGTACTAGCCAACTCTAAATCATTTCTCTCATGAAAGGCCAATTTCACTCAGGAAGTCCCAGGATAGGTATTAGATAATCTTAATATGGAGAATGAACATCTTTCTATCATCATATTGCTGTACATGCAAAAAATAACTTTCAAAGTTCAAAAGGCAAATAGTAATATTTGTTGTGAATGATTTCATCTATGTGTGACCAATTTGGAGGTATATTTTTATTGCTTTATGATCTTCATTTCTTATACTACATTATAAATATTTTTAAAAGTAAATATATAAGTGCAGAAAAGTAAATCTTATTATATGAGATTGTATTATTTAGGTCCCCTGACTTACATTATAGAAGATGACTACAGTTCCTTGTTAAGTTATACAAAATAAGGTGGTTTCCTTAGATGTGATGTGCATAGTTAAAGCTTTTATTTTATAGTGTCTGATAACTCTGTGTATCAATTCCAGTAATAATACTATTCAATGGATAGTCCAGATACATTTTTTTGGTAATTTACTTATGAACAATTTGTTATTAAGTTTCTGTTTCTGTGGGGAAAAAATGGATTGAAAAACATATAGATTTTCTGGATTATCTGTATCTTGTTTACCATTATTTTCAGAATCAAACATAGTTATAACACATATACCACAGTAGGATTTCAATTAATTTTTGCTAAATCAATCACTGTTCAGATAACTAAAGTTAAAAATATTTTCCTGTTTTAAATAACCTAAATATTTGTTTAAGACCACATTTCTATGCCATGGGAGGAGCTAAATTTAATCAAGAATCAAAGCAGCCACTCAAAGTTGAAACATTTGCAAAGATGTGTTAGTAAAGGTGCTTACGTGAAAAATTGTTATAATGAAAACAACTAATATGTATTGAGATTTTACAATGTGCTAGACAATGTTCTAAATAACTATTATTTGCATGTATGGTCTGATTAAATCTATATAATATCTTTAGAAATTAGGCATTATTTCTAATGTCTCTGTTTTAAAAATAAAGGAACTAAGATGAGGTTTCAATAAAAGAACAAGAGAATTGCTTATTTCATTACTCCACCTGTAGAGTGTAGTAATGAAATAAGCAATTTCATTACTTTTTATAATTGTTCAATTATAAACTCTGGACAACATATAAAAACAACTACTGAATAGTTCCTAACTAATTTCTAACCAGGCAAGAACTAGAACTAATTTATTATTAAAAGAAGATATTTTAATCTCACTTGGTGAGATTCATGTTTATCAAGATTTTGCCCTGAGGGCACTGTGTAGTGCATACAGTGTGATGTGTCGTGAACTCCAGTACTGAGTTGCATTCTTATTGGCTTCAAGAGTCAGAGGATAGAGTTTAGGACTACCAGAGAAGATGAAAATGGAGAGGAGAAATACTATAAAAAGGGAGCCATGGGGAAGAGCCCCATAATCCACTTGTAAACTCGTTTTACATTCTTGCCTGACTCCTGAAAAACACATAAACAGATTCCAAGATCCTCAGCAGAAACCAATAGCTTGAAGGACAAAAGAACTGAAAGAAGTTTTCAGTGTGTTGCCCTCACTGGATAATCAGTATTTGGAATTAGGAGCTCTGACAAGTTAGGAAGGCTTGGAAATACCTTAGGCTTCACTAAATATTTAAGAATGCATAAAACAATGTCCCATAAGCTCAAGATGATTATGTAGTAATATAATTGTCTACAGAACAAAAATCAACACAGAAACTAGAATCCCTACTGTTTATAATTACAATGTACAGTTTACAAACAAAAATTACTGGATATGTGCCTGTTTGGTTTCCACTCAGGTTATTGAAAATTTCAAGAGAACAGCAATACACCCTAACAGTAAAAAATGTCCATGTAATCTACAAAATCTTAATTTTTTGTAGTCTAATAGAAAGATTAGATCTCACATGAACTGAATTCCAGAGTAACAACCACCTCTGAAGAGCATCTGTAAAAGTAGATAAGAACAAATGAAATTTTAATAAATTCTTAAAGGTGAAGTGTGGACTAGTGTAACAGTTCAGAATCCCTGGGATCTATAGGCACGGTTTTCTGTTTCTATGGAGTACTCACCAGAACGATTGAGGAAAGAGGAGTACACTAGTGATAGTTCCCCTTGGTGGTGTACATGCATAAAAACTTGCCCACATCCTAGACTTTTCTTTTACAGGAAGCAAAAACCATCAGCCAGCCTGGGAGGAGGGGGAAGACACATAAACATGTGAAGTTCCTTCTCACTATGTACTCAGAGATCCTTCATCTATACATTCCATCAAATATGCCGACTTGACCTAGGAGTAGGCTGGATCAAGAAAGTTTGTGAATAAAAAGGAGAAATAACAGTTATAAATATGAACACTAAAATAGTGCATATATCCTATAATAATCAAAGACTTTCCCAGTGTAAAATGTATTGCTTAAAAGCCTTATTTTGGCCACAGTTCAGCTGAAACATTCTCTGATTCAGTTGTGAACATAAAAATTTACAGATAGGTACAAATGGGTTTAATTCACAAATTCAAAATTGAATGAAAAATAATTGAATTTCTCCTAATTGACATTCTTATATGAATGGTTCACATCTTAAATGTTATTACGTGATATAATACACAACTTTCCATGGTAAATTAGGCTTATATAACTGGTCATTTTATTCTTATTGTCATTGAGAAATATAAACTTTTTTTTCTTTTTCTTGTTACTTTAATAATATTATTTGACCTTTCATTGATATACATATAATGTGTATTTATTTTCTTTAATCCAAGATTTCTTGTGTTACCTTTTTTTTTTTGTAAATAAACATAGTGTCTCCCTAAGAAAAGACATATATAATATTTGTTATGGAATAGTATAAACTTTATGCAGTGGTACTTATTTGATTATTGAACCCAGAATAAGAGTGAAAATTCAATGATTTGACTTATTTTGGGTTATTAAATTGACCAATGCACATCTTACACATTCTGTCTAGCTTCATCATTATTTCAGAGATTCTTGTTCTGAATTTATTTACTTAGATGTAACATAAAAGAAATTAGAGAATAAAATTTCTTTGTATTTTAAAAAGAGATTAAAAATTTACCCATTCCCCTCTTCAATATGTTTTTCTAATAAGCCGATTACTTAAATTAATTTTGTGATATTCACACAAAATATATTATCTTGCAAGGGACAAATGTTGTACAGTGTAATATACATGAGAATAATAAGCATGATTTCTTCATTTGAATACTCAACAGATAAATTTCCTGACTGTAAAAAATCATGTAATTCAGGGATGATCTAAACAATTTTTCCCAAATTAATTAGATCAACCAAAGGCCATCTGGGAATGTTGTGACTTATTTGAGTAATACCTCATAGTCTCTAGTTTTCATTAATGAAATGTCTTGCCGGTGTTTTAAAATAAAGATGTACTAAAAATCTTTTATGAAATTATTTCCCTGGCATCTATTTCATGAGAAATCTTAGTCATTCTCAATAGAAATTAGCTTTATGAACTACCTGATGCAATAGGCTTAATACATTTTTACCATATGTCTAAAGATATACTTGGAGAAATTCTCAGTATATTGACTCTGTTTATGCTTGACTGAATATGTGCCCCAAATGCCTCAATGGACCTTACATTCTTAGCACATATACATAGCACCTATATTATTAATATGACATGAATATGGAAAAATTAATGACTTGCAAAAACTGTATAAATAAAAGCATACACTTTAATAAAGTATTGGAAAAATGAGGGAAGATTGAAATAATAATTATCACCATAATTTTCTAAGTCATAGATTAATAGTGTTGAAATTTATTTCATCTTTCAGTAGATTCAATAATATATTCTGATAAGTTCCAATGATACACTCTTCCATAAGTATTAAAATACTTTATTATGTATTTAGTTATGTTTATGTATGTATTGATTTATTTAAACTTTAGATGTTTAGAGCAGTTTTAGCTTAACAACAAAATTGAGAGTGAGTAAAGATATTTTCCAGGCATCACCTGCCCTACACGTGCATAGTCTCCCCTATTATCAATATCACTCAGCAGAGTGGTACATCTTTTACTGAAGATGAACCAATATTAATACATCATAATCACCCTAAGTTTATAGTTTTTCTTAAGGTTCACTCTTGGTGTGGTACATTTTATGGGTTTAGACAAATGTATAATTACATATATCCATCATTATAATATCATGCAAAGTATTTTCACTGACTTAAAAATCTTCTGTGCTCTACATGTTTATATCCTCCACCCCCATTCCTAGCAACCACTCATCTTTTCTTTGTTTCCATAATTTTGTCATCACTAGAATGTCAGATATTTGGAATTATACAGCATGTAGACTTTTCATAATCGCTTCTTTCACTTAGCAATATTCATTTAATGTTCCCCTATGTCTTTTTGTTGTTGTTGTTGTTGTTGTACGTGGACCTCTCACTGTTGTGACCTCTCCCATTGCGGAGCACAGGCTCCGGACGTGCAGGCTCAGCAGCCATGGCTCACTGGCCCAGCCGCTCTGAGGCATGTGGGATCCTCCCGGAATGGGGCACAAACCAGTATCCCCTGCATCGGCAGGCAGACTCAACCACTGCGCCACCAGGGAAGCCCTCCCCTATGTCTTTTGATAGCTTACTAGCACATTTCTTTTTTAACACTAAATAATTACCCATTGTCTGGATATTACCACAGTATATTTATCCCTTTACTTACTGAAGGACATCCTTGTTGTTTCCAAGTTTGGGCAATTATAAATAAAGCTGCTATAAACATCCTTGCACAGGTTTTTGTGTGAACATTACTTTTCAACTCCTTTTAGTAAATACCAAGGAGTGTTACTGCTGGAACACATGGTAAGAGTATGTTTACTTTTAAAAGAAACTGCACAACTGTCTTCCAATGTGGCTGTACCATTTTGCATTTCCACCAGCAATGTATGAGGATTCCTGTTGTTTCACATTCTTGTCAGCATTTGATGTTGTCAGTGTTCCAGATTTTGGCCATTCTAATAAGTGTGTAGTTTGGCCATTCTAATAGGTGTGTAGTTGTATCTCATTGTTGTTTTAAAAGAACTCATTTTTTATTGTTATTTTAAAATTGGAAGTTGAAATTTCAGTGAGCTTCTCTACAGAATCCTTTTCATCATCCCATGTTGTAATTTCTCCTATTTTTTATTGAAGTATAGTTGATTTACAACATCATATTATTTTCAGGTATACGACATAGTGATTCGATAGTTTTATACATTACAGATCATCCAAATTTATTGCAACACTATTTTCCCTTTGCTGTACATTAGATCCCTGTTATTTATTTTATAACTGGAAGATTGTATCTCTTAATAGTCTTCACCTATTTCACCCAACTTCCCCACCACCCCGCCCTCTGGCAACCTCTGGTTTATTCTCTGTATCTATATTGCTCATTTTTGTTATTTTATTCCACATGTAAGTAAAAACATACAGTATTTGTCTTTCTCAGTCTCACTTATTTTACTCAGCATAATACCATCTAGGTCCTCCCATGTTGTTGTAAATGGAAATATTTCATTCATTGTCATGACTGATATATGTATATATGTATATATATATATATATATATATATATAAAATATCATTTTTATCCATTCATCTATGGATGGGCACTTAATTTGCTTCCATATCTTGGCAATTGTAAATAATGTTGTGCATATATCCTTTCGAATAAGTATTTTTGTTTTCTTCAGATAAATATCCCAAAGTGAAATTGCTGGATTGTATGGTAGTTCTATTTTTTTAGTTTTTTTGAGAAATTTCCATACTGTTTTCCACAGTGGCTGTACCAATTTATATTCCCATCAACTGTGCATGAGGCTTCCACGTGTTCACCCGCACTTATTTGTTGTCTTTTTGATAATAACCAATCTGACTGGTATGAGGTGATACTCACTGTGGTTTTGACTTGCAAATCCCTGATGATTAGTGATGTTGAGCATATTCTTATGTGTCCTTTGACCATCTCTATGTCTTATTTGGGAAAATGTCTATTCAGGTCTTCTGCCCTTTTTCATATTAGATTGTCTGTTTGAGATTGAGTTTTATAAACTATTTATATGCTTTGAATATAACTCTTTATTGTACATATCATTTGCATATATCTTTTCACATTTAGTAGTTTCCTACTAAATTTTCCATTTGCTGCTGGTTTCCTTCACTATGCAGAAAACTTTTAGCTTGACGTGTCCCCATTGGTTTATTTTTTATGTTGCTGTCCTTGCCTGAAGAGAGAGGTTCAAAAATATATTGCTAAGGCTGATGTCAAAGAGCATACCACCTATTTTTTCTTTCCAGGAGTTTTATGATTTCAGGTCTTACATTTAAATGCTTAATCAATTTTAAGTTTATTTTTGTATAAGGTGTAAGAAAATAATCTGCTTTATTCTTTTATATGTAGCTGTGCAGTTTTCCAAACACTATTTGTTGAAGCGACTGTCTTTTCCTCATTGAGTATTCTGCCTTTTTTGTTGTAGATAATTGATTATATGAATATAGGTTTATATCAGGGTTCTCTATTCTGTCTGATTGATCCATGTATCTGTTTTTGTGACAGTATCATACTGTTTTGATTACTATAGCTTTATGGTGTACTTTGAAATCAGGGAGCATGATACCTCCATCATGGTTTTTCCTTCTCATTATTGCTTTGGCCATTAGGGGCCCTTTGTGATTCCATACAAATTTTAGCATTATTTTTTCTACTTCTGTGAAAAATGTCATGATTACTTTGATAAGGATTACACTAAATCTGTAGATTGCTTTGAGGGGGTATGGACATTTTAATGATATTAATTATTCCCCTCCATGAACAGGGGATAACTTTCCATTTATTTGTATGTTCTTCAATTTCATCAAAGTCTTTCAGAGAACAGTTCTTTCACCTTCTTGGTTAATATTATTCCTATGTATTTTATTATTTTTGATGCTGCTTTAAATGTGATAGTTTTTCTTGATTTTCATTTCTGATAGATCATTATGAGTGCATAGAAATGCAACAGATTTATGTATATTTGTTTTGCACCTGGAAATTTTACTAAATTCTTCTATTAGTTTTCATAGATTTTTGGTAGAGTTCTTAGGGTTTTCTATATATAGTATCATGTCATCTGCAAACATTGAGAGTTTAACTTCTTCCCTTTCAATTTGGATTATTTTATTTTATTTTTTTGTTTGATTGCTATGGCTAGGACTTCTAATACTTTGTTGAATAAAATTGGCACAAGTGGATATCCTCATCTTTTTCCAGATCTTTGAAGAAAAGCTTTCATCTTTTTACCATTGAACATGGTATAAGCTGTGGGTTTGTCATACATGATGTTCATATGTTGTGGCATGTTCCCTCTATACCAACTTTGTTGAGAATTTTTATCATGAATGTATGTTGATGTTTTAAAATATTCTTTCTTCATCTGTTGAGATGATCATGTGATTTTTTATCATTTGTTTTGTTAGTGTGGTGTATCATGTTGACTGCTTTGCAGATATTAAACCATCCTTGCATCTCTGGAATGAATCCCATTTGATAATAGTTTATGATCATTTTTTGTGTATTGCTAATCTTGTTTTGCTAATATTTTGTTGAGGATTTTGCATCTAAATTCATTAAGGATGTTGGCTTGTAATTTTCTTCTCTTTCTTTTTTTTTTTTCTTATTCTTTTTTTTTTGTAGTGTCTTCACCTAGTTTTGGTATCAGGGTAATGCTGGCCTCATAGGATGAATTTGGTAGTATTCTCTCCTCATAAATTTTTGGGAATAGTTTGGGAAAGAGAGGTATTAACTCTTTTTAAAATGTTTGGTAAAATCCCCCTGTGAAGCTGTCCAGTGTTAGAATTTTGTTTGTTGTGTGTTTTTGGAATACTGAGTCAATTTAATTACAGTTATGTTTTTCAGATTTTCTATTTCTTCCTCATTCAGTTTTGGAAGATTGCATATGTCTAGGAATTTATCCATTTCTTCTATGGTGTCCAATTTTTGGCATATAATTTTTGTAGCTATCTCTTATGATATTTTGTATTTCTGTGATATTGTTGTGATTACTTTGCTTTTCTTTCAAATTTTATTTATTTGACCCCCCTTTTTAATGAATTAGGCTGAATGTTTGTCAATTTAGTTTATGTTTTCAAAAACAAACAAATCTTAGCTTTATTTATCTTTTTTATTTTTAGTTTTATTTTGTCTATTTCACTCTGATCTTTATCTTTCCTTTTACTATTTTTTGTGCATTTTTATTTCTTCTTTTTATAATTCCTCTGGGTGTAAAGTAAGTTTGTTTATTTGATGTTTTTCTTGTTTCTTGAGTGGGGCTTTAGTGCTATGAACTTCCTTCTTAGAACTGCTGCTGCTATGCCCAATAGATTTTGGAAGGTTGTGTTTTTATTTTCATTTGTTCAAGGTATTGTTTTATTTCCTCTTTGATTTCTTAATTGACCAGTTGTTTTTTTACTAGCATGTTGTTCAGTCTCCATGTGCATAAGTCTTTTCCAATTTTCTTTCCATAATTGATTTCCAGTTTCATACCACTGTGATCAGAAAAGATGCTTGATATGATTTCAATCTTCTTAAATTTAATGACACTTGTTTTCTGACCTAGAATGTAATCTATTCTGGAGATTGTTAAATAGGCACTTGAAAATAATGTGTATTCTGCTGTTCTGGGATAGAATTTTCTGTAAATATTTATTAGATTCATCTGGTCTAATGTGTGCCCAATGCCAAAATTTCCTTAGTGATTGTCTGATTGGATGATCTATCCATTGATGTAAATAGGGTATTAAAGTAACCTTTTATTATTGTATTATTGTCAATTTTTCCCTTTATGTCTGTTAATATTTGCTTTATATATTTAGGTGCTCCTATGTTTGTCTTCAACTCATTGTCTTATTTGAGTATTGCTATTTCAGCTTTCCTCTGGGATCCATTTGTATGGACTATCTCAACATAGTACAAGTTTTAGTCTGTAAGTGCCTTTATCTCTGAAGTGAGTTTCTGGTAGGCAGCATAGTACAGTTGGGTATTTTTTATAAAAAATCCATTCAGTCACCCTTTGTCTTTGGAATGGACTGTTTCATCCATTTACATTTACAGTGATTACTGATAGGCATGTACTTATCACCATTTAAAAATTTTTTTCCAGTTGATACTGTATTTCTTCTCTGTTTCTTTCTTCCTCTTTTAGTCTCTTCCCTTGTGGTTTAATGATTTCCTTTAAAGTTATGTTTAGGTTCCTTTCTCTTTATTTTTGTCTATCCACTATAGATTTTTGGTCTGTAGTTGCCATTAAACACACACACACACATACACACACACACACGTATATATATTCATTATATATACTCATTATAGATTCAAATGTATATATATTCATTATATATATATATATATATACACACACACACACACACATATATATATATATACATATATATAGTTTTCTTTATGAGCCAATGGTCTTTAAGTTCAAACACATTTTATAGCTTAACCTCTTTCCATGTTTTATGTCTTCATGTTGTTATACTTTACCTCCTTTAACTATTTATTGTAGTTATTTTTGATTTTACATCCTTCTTTTAATCTTCATACTAGCTTTTTACATATTTCAACCACTGCCTCTACTATCTATTTGTCTTTACTAGTGAGATAAAGTAGTATCTTTATTTTTTTTTTTTCATATATTTTCTTATTTCTGGTTATGGCTTTTATATCTTCACCTAAGGAAGACCCTTTAACATTTCATAATGCCAGTTTAGTGATGATGAACTCCTAGCTTTTGCTTGTCTGAGAAACTCTTTATTTCTCCTTCAATTCTAAATGATAATACTGTCAGGTTGATTTTTTTTTTTTTTTTTTTTTTTTTTTTTTTTTTTCAGCACTCTAAATGTATCATACCACTCCCTTCTGGACTGCAAAGTTTCCGCTGAAAAATCAGCTGTTAGCCTTATGGGAATTCCCTTGTGTATGGCTTATTGTTTTTCTCTTGTTGCCTTTTAAATTCTCTCTTAATCATTAAATTTTGTCATTTTAAGTATAATATGTTTTGGTGTGGATCTCTCTGGGTTCATCTTGTTTGGGACTCTCCATGCTTCCTGATCCTGGGTATCTTTCCTTCCCAAGGCTAGGGAGTTGTCCAGCAATTATTTCTTCAAATAATTTTTTTGCCCCTTTCTTTCTCTTTCTCCTTCTGGGACCCATATAGTGTGAATGTTAGTATGCTTCATGTTGTCTCACAGGTCCCTTAAACTATCCTCATTTTTAAAACTATTTGTTTTCTTTTTGCTGTTTTTATTGGGTGATTTCCACTATTCCATGTTCCAGGTCACTTACATATTCTCCTGTATCATCTAACCTGCTGTTGTCTTCTCTAGTGTATTTTTTAAAGTTATTGTATTCTTGAAATTGATTTGGATCTTTTAAAATATATTTTCTAACTCTATTGAATTTCTCACTGTGTTCCTCCATTCTTCTGCTGAGTTTGATGAAGATTTTTATGACTATTGTTTTGAATTCACCATCAGGTAAATCATTTATCTCCATTTTTTAAGGATTTCTTTTTTTTGTGGATTTTATATTATTATTTCATTTGGAACAAATTCCTTTGTCTTTCCATTTTGTTTGACTTTCTGTGTTTGTGTCTATGAATTAGTCAAAACTAATTAGTCAAAACTACCTCTCCCAGTCTTGAAGTCATTGCTTTGTGTAGGAATGTACAACTGCAGCCAGTATATTCCTAGCAGTTTTTTGGGGAGGGCTGGAGCTAGTGTTGTTGTGGACTGGGCCTCTCCCCAGGGAACATGGGTGGGTCACCATCTTGGTGGGAGAGCTGGAGCTGAATCAGGGCATGGGCCAGGTGGCAGCTGGTGTGATCTTGGAATTCCAGCTAGAGCACCAGGTGCTTTTCAACCTTCTGCCTCTGAACAGGGACTCAGAGTGGGTAAGTTTGTGCATGACCCCTTGAAGAGTACAGCTCCAGTTTCCTACAGGCTTCAGGCTCTGACGAATGTAAGCCCTTCTGGTTTTCAAAACGAGTTATGTGGCTTATCTTCCTGGTGCCAGATCCCAGGCCTGGGGTGCTCAGTATGAGGCTCAAACCCTTTGCTTTTTAGAGAGGACCACTCAGTTTGTGATATCTCCTTTCTTTTTTTTGTTTTTGTTTTTATGCGGTACGCGAGCCTCTCACTGTTGTGGCCTCTCCTGTTGCGGAGCACAGGCTCAGCAACCATGGCTCATGGGCCCAGCTACTCCGCGGCATGTGGGATCTTCCTGGACCGGGGCACGAACCCACATCCCCTGCATCGGCAGGCAGACTCTCAACCACTGCGCCACCAGGGAAGCCCCTGATATCCCCTTTCAATTTTAGGTTACCTGCTGGGAAGTTAGGTCCTGACTAAATTGCATCTTTGTCCCTTCTATCTGTTTCTATGTGTCTTTTTTTTTTTTCTTTAATCCTTAATTGTAGAAGAGCTATTCTGCTAGCCTTTAGGTCATTCTCAGAGTTTTTCTATATGTAGTTATAGTTTTGGTGTGTTTGGGGGTAGCAGGTCAGCACAGGATCTTCCTATTTTGCCGTCATGTTAATATCTCCTATCTTAAAACAAAACAAAACCAAAAAATTCCTTTGTGCTCACATATCTCTCCAAATACAGTTATCTGTGACGGTATTGGAAAATTATATATTCCCAAAGTGAGTTACACAAAAAAAATATAATTTTAGTTGAATACTAGATATATTGTGTACATAAAGCTAAATATACATCTTTGTCAAAATTTTTCACCTTTTAGCCGGATGTTTGCTTCATATTTGATATTATTTTAGTAGAATCAGGAAATGAACACAAAATGTAGGCAGCTTTCAGAGGGAAACTACAGACAGCATTTCAAAACCACCAATTGGAATGTGATAGAAATTAATTTCCCCTTCTCTTTATTCTTCTATCACATAAATATTTCTTCTTCACAAAATTAAGCTCACAAAACACACTGTTCAGCTCTCTGAAAACTTACTTTATCCTTTCCAAATGGAAAAGAATACTGAACACTTTTTTTATAGAACATTCTAAAGAATTGATTATTTTGTTTCTGAACTTAAAGCTGTTGCACCTTATCTGGAAACCCATCAGAAACTTTTTATTGGATTTCCAAGTCAGAGAATTAGTATTACTTAATCTTCTGAAATACCTCTGGCTATTTTTCTTTTCAGAATATGCCATGTTAATAAATAACAAGCAATTTACCTGAAAACAAGTCTCTGGTTACTAATATAGACTTATGCTGATCCAATAATTTGCTCCTGAACCTTTGATATAGCGTATAGATTTCTGTCTGTGCAGCAAAGGCAATTCATTAACAGATGGTATATTACTGAGGGTTCCTATGATACCCAATTATGCTGACTAAAGAATTGAATGTGTGTTAAAAACGTTCCAGTAACATTTCAGATTCACATTAAAGCAATTCAAGCTATTAAAGGCAAAGTATTTAACTCAAAACTATGGGATTTATATTAACACCTAAACAACAAGAACAAACAACACACAGTCCAATGATATTGTATCCTTCTCTAATGTAGACAGCTTTTATATATGAGCTCTGCAAAATGTACACAAGTGTTAAAGTAGAGAATTGAAGTTATTATAGTTATGCTAATTCTGGTCATATAACCCAAAGCACAAGAAAAGAAGCTTGGTTTCCAAATCTAAATAATTCAGGGAAGTATGTGTTTAGATGGAGCAGGTTGTTAAAAAGGCAAGGTCTTATTAAAAGTCAGATATATCAGCATTTAGATCCAGGGCTCTCTCTATATACATATCCTCAATAGTCAAAAGCAAGTCACTTAATCATTTAAATATCCTCATTTATAAAAGGAAATAAGAGTATTATAATAAAGTATACATTGTGTAAAATGTAACATACCCACTTTTCTTTCCTAATTGAGAAATATTTGTTCTTTAAATGTGTTAATACCTCATTTTTCTCCATAGGTCATATAATGTAAAATTTATTGTAGAATTAAAACCAGAATGTCTTGGGGATTAAAAAGGAAAGTATTCATATTCAGTCCCTGTAGTTGCAGAAAGAGTAGATTATACAATCCAAATTTATAAATACTACTAGATCTGTTATCTCCAGAAGTTCAACATTCATTTCAGCCACACATTAGTTGAGCTCCAGAGATTAATCATATCCAGAACCATCTAAGGTATATGAATTGCATTTTACTTCATTACAGAGATGAGGATCAGTAGCTATATCTTTACTTGGGTCACATCCACTGAAAGTATTCCTCAAAGTCTGGCACATATAGAACCTGGTCAGAATTGTGCGAGTATTGTGATCTACATTAAGAGATTGCGGGTGCCAGAGGGGGGTGCTTCAAAGCCACAGAGAAGAGTGCAGCAACAGGGGTGTGGAGGGCAGAGTGGAGAGATTACCACACAGAGGATTGGTGCCGACCAGCATTCACCAACACAAGAGGCTTGCCTGTTCACCCGCCAGGATGGGCGGGGGCTGGGAGCTGAGGCTTGGGCTTCAGTCAGTTGCAGGGAGAGGACTGGGTTTGGCTGTGTGAACACAGCCTCAAGGGGTTCATGCCCCACAGCTAGCCGGGAGGGAGTCCAGGAAAAGTCTGGAGCTGCCAAAGAGACAAGAGACATTTTCTTGCCCCTTTGTTTTCTGGTGTGCAAGGAGAAGGGATTAAGAGCACTGCTTAAAGGAGCTCCAGAGATGGGCATGAGACACTAAGGCTGCTGCTGCCACCACCAAGAAGCCTATGTGCAAGCACAGGTCACTATTCACTATCCACCGATCCTCCCGGGAGCCTGTGCAGACCATCACTGCCAGGGTCCGTGATCCAGAGACAACTTCCCTGGGAGAACCTACGTTGTGCCTCAGGCTGGTGCAACGTCACAATGGCCTCTGCCACCGCAGGCTTGCCCCGCATCCGTATCCCTCCCTCCCCACCAGCCTGAGTGAGCCAGAGCCCCAAAATCAGTGGCTTCTTTAACCCCATCCTGTCTGAGCGAAGAACAGACACCCTCAGGCACCTACACACAGAGGCAGAGCCAAATCAAGAGACGAACCACAGGAGCTGTGCAAACAAAGAAGAGAAAGGGAAATTTCTCCCAGCAACCTCAGAAGCAACGGATTAAAGCTCCACAATCAACTTGCTGTACACTGCATCTATGGAATACCTGAATAGACAACGAAAAATCCCAAATTGAGGAGGTGGATTTTGGGAGCAAGATAGATTAGTTTTTCCACTTTTCCTCATTTTGTGAGTGTGTATGTGTATGATTCTGTGTGAGATTTTGTCTGTATAGATTTGCTTTCACTATTTGTCATACTGTTCTCTCCATCCGTTTTTTTTTTTTTTTAATTTTTAAAATATTTTTCTTAATACTTATTTTTATTTTAATAACTTTATTTTATTTTATTTTATCCTGTTTCTTTTTTTACTTTCTTTATTTTCTCCCTTTTATTCTGAGCCATGTGGACGACACGCTCTTGGTGCTCCAGCCAGGTGTCATGGCTGTGCCACTGAGGTGGGAGAGCCAACTTCAGGATATGGGTCTACAAAAGACCTCCCAGCTCCACATAATATCAAACAGTGAAAATCTCCCAGAGACCTCCATCCCAACACCAAGACACAGCTTCACTCAACTACCAGCAAGCTGCACTGCTGGACAACCTATGCCAAACAACAACTAAGACAGGAACAAAGATCCATCCATTAGCATAAAGGGTGCCTAAAATCATAATAAGGCCACAGACATGCCAAAACACACCACCAGACATGGACCTGCCCACCAGAAAGACAAGATCCAGCCTCATCCACCAGAACACAGGCACTAGTCCCCTCCACCAGGAAACATACAAAACCCACTGAACCAACTTTAGCCACTGGAGACAGACACCAAAAACAACAGGAGCTATGAACCTGCAGCCTGCAAAAAGGGGACTCCAAACACAATATGATAAGCAAAAAGAAAAGATGGAAAAACAAACAGCAGATGAAGGAGCAAGATAAAAATCCACCAGACCTAACAAATAAAGAGGAAATAGGCAGTCTACCTGAAAAAGAATTCAGAATAATGATAATAAAGATGATCCAAAATCTTGGAAATAGAATAGACAAAATGCAAGCAACATTTAACAAGGACCTAGAAGAACTAAAGAGGAAACAAGCAATGATGAACAACACAATAAATGGAATTAAAAATACTCTAGAAGGATTTAATAGCAGAATAATTGAGGCAGAAGAATGGATAAGTGACCTGGAAGATGAAATAGTGGAAAAAACTACTGCAGAGCAGAATAAAGAAAAAAGAATGAAAAGAACTGAGGACAGTCTCAGAGACTTCTGGGACAACATTAAACAAACCAACATTTGAATTATAGGGGTCTCAGAAGAAGAAGATAAAAAGAAAGGGACTGAGAAAATATTTGAAGAGATTATAGTTGAAAACTTCCCTAATATGGGAAAGGAAATAGTTAATCAAGTCCAGGAACACAGGGAATCCCATACAGGATAAATCCAAGGAGAAACACGCCAAGACACATATTAATCAAAGTATCAAAAATTAAATACAAAGAAAACATATTAAAAGCAGCAAGGGAAAAACAACAATTAACACACAAGGGAATCCCCATAAGGGTAACAGCAGATCATTCAGCAGAAACTCTGCAAGCCAGAAGGGAGTGGCAGGACATATTAAAAGTGATGAAGGAGAAAAACCTACAACCAAGATTACTCTACCCAGCAAGGATCTCATTCAGATTTGATGGAGAAATTAAAATCTTTAGAGACAAGCAAACGCTGAGAGAGTTCAGTGCCACCAAACCAACTTTACACCAAAAGCTAAAGGAACTTCTCTAGGCAAGAAACAAAAGAGAAGGAAAAGACCTACAATAACAAACCCAAAACAAATAAGAAAATGGGAAAAGGAACATACATATTGATAATTACCTTAAATATAAATGGATTAAATGCTCCCACCAAAAGACAGAGACTGGCTGAATGGATACAAAAACAAGACCTGTATATATGCTGTCTACAAGAGACCCACTTCAAACAGACGTAAAGTCAGGGGATGGAAAAAGATATTCCAGACAAGTGGAAATCAGAAGAAACCTGGTGAAGCAATTCTCATGCAAGGCTAAATAGACTTTAAAATAAAGACTATTACAAGAGACAAAGAAGGACACTACATAATGATCAAGGGATTGATCCAGGAAGATGATATAACAATTGTAAATATTTATGCACCCAACATAGGACCACCACAATACATAAGACAAATACTAACAGCCATACAAGGGGAAATCGACAGTAACACAATCTTAGTAGGGGATTTTAACATCCCACTTTCACCAATGGACAGATCATCCAAAATGAAAATAAATAAGGAAACACAAGCTTTAAATGGTACATTAAACAAGATGGAGTTAATTGATAGTTATAGGACATTCCATACAAAAACAACAGAATAAATAGTTTCTCAAATGCTCATGGAACATACTCCAGGATAGATTATATCGTGGGTCACAAATCAAGCCTTGCTAAATTTAAGAAAGTTGAAATTGTATCATGTATCATTTCTGACCACAATGCTATAAGACTATATATCAATTACAGGAAAAGATCTGTAAAAAATAAAAACACATTGAGGCTAAAAAATACAGTACTTAATAACGAAGTGGTCACTGAAGAAATCAAAGAGGAAATCAAAAAATACCTAGAAACAAATGACAATGGAGACATGGTGATCCAAAACCTATACAGGATACAACTCAAATAAACAACCTAACCTTGCACCTAAAGCAATGAGAGAAAGAAGAAGAAAAAAAAAAAAAAAAAAAACACCAAGTTAGCAGAAGGAAAGAAATCATAAAGATCAGATCAGAAATAAATGAAAAAGAAATGAAGGAAATGATAGAAAAGATCACTAAAACTAAAAGCTGGTTCTTTGAGAAGATAAACAAAATTGATAATCCATTAGCCAGACTCATCAAGAAAAAAAGGGAGGACTCAAATCAATATAATTAGAAATGAAAAAGGAGAAGTAACAACTGACACTGCAGAAATATAAAGGATCACAAGACATTACTACAATCAACTCTATGCCAATAAAATGGACAACCTGGAAGAAACGGAAAAATTCTTAGAAATGCACAAGCTGCCAAGACTGAACCAGGAAGAAATAGAAAATATGAACAGAACAATCACAAGTACTGAAGTTGAAACTGTGATTAAAAATCTTCCAACAAACAAAGACCCAGGACCAGATGGCTTCACATGTGAATTCTGTTCAAAATTTAGAGAAGAGCAAACACCTATCCTTCTCAAACTCCTCCAAGCTATAGCAGAAGGAGGAACACTCCCAAACTCATTCTACAAGGCCACCATCACCCTGACACCAAAACCAGAAAAAGATGTCACAAACAAAGAAAACTACAGGACAATATCACTGAAGAACATAGATGCAAAAATCCTCAACAAAATACTAGCAAACAGAATTGAACAGCATATTAAAAGGATCATACACCATGATCAAGTGGGGTTTATTCCAGGAATGCAAGGATTCTTCAATATACAAAAATCAATCAACGTGATACAACAAATTAACAAATTGAAGGAGAAAAGCCATATGAACATCTCAATAGATGCAGAGAAAGCTTTTGACAAAATCACCATCCATTTATGATAAAAACACAGCACAAAGTAAGCATAAAGGGACCTTTCCTCAACATAATAAAGGCCATATATGTCAACCCCCCAGCAAACATCATCCTCAATGGTGAAAAATTGAAACCATATCTACTAAGATCAGGAACAAGACAAGGTTGCCCACTCTCACCACTATTATTCAACATAGTTTTGGAAGTTTTGGCCACAGCAATCAGGGAAGAAAAATAAATAAAAGGAATCCAAATCGGAAAAGAAGTAAAGCTGTCACTGTTTGCAGATGACATGATACTATACATAGAGACTCCTAAAGATGCTACGAGAAAACAACTAGTGCTAATCAATGAATTTGGTAAAGTAGCAGGATACAAAATTAATGCTCAGAAATCACTGGCATTCTTATACACTAATGATGAAAAATCTGAAAGTGAAATTATGAAACACTCCCATTTGCCATTGGAACAAAAAGAATAAAATATCTAGGAATAAACCTACCCAAGGAGACAGAAGACCTGTATGCAGAAAATTATAAGACACTGATGAAAGAAATTAAAGATGATACAAACAGTTGGAGAGATATATCATGTTCTTGGATTGGAAGAATCAACATTGTGAAAATGACTCTACTACCCAAAGCAATCTATAGATTCAGTGCAATTCCTATTAAACTACCACTGGCATTTTTCACAGAACTAGAATAAAAAATTTCACAGTTTGTTTGGAAACACAAAATACCCCTAGTAGCCAAAGCAATCTTGAGAACGAAAAATGGAGCTGGAGGAATCAGGTTCCTTGACTTCAGACTATACTACAAAGTTACAGTAATCAAGACAGTATGGTACTGGCAGAAAAACAGAAATAATGATCAATGGAACAGGATAGAAAGCCCAGAGATAAACCCACACACATATGGTCACCTTATCTTTGATAAAGGAGGCCAGAATATACACGAGAGAAAAGACAGCCTTGTCCATAAGTGGTGCTGGGAAAACTGGACAGGTACATGTAAAAGTATGAAGTTAGAACACTCCCTAACACCATACACAAAAATAAACTCAAAATGGAGTAAAGACCTAAATATAAGATCAGACACTATCAAACTCTTAGAGGAAAACATAGGCAGAACACTCTATGACATAAATCACAGCCAGATCCTTTTTGACTCACCTCCTAGAGAAATGGAAATAAAAACAAAAGTAAACAAATGGGACCTAATGAAACTTCAAAGCTTTTGCACAGCAAAGGAAAGCATAAACAAGGCCAAAAGACAATCCTCAGAATGGGAGAAAATATTTGCAAATGAAGCAACTGACAAAGGATTAATCTCCAAAATTTACAAGCAGCTCAACCACAAAAAAGAAACAACCCAATCCAAAAATGGGCCGAAGACCTAAATAGATATTTCTCCAAAGAAGATGTACAGATTGCCAACAAATACACGAAAGAATGCTCAATATCATTAATCATTAGAGAAATGCAAGTTAAAACTACAATGAGATATCATCTCACACCAGTCAGAATGGGCATCATCAGAAAATCTACAAAAAACAAATGCTTGATATTGTGTGCAGAAAAGGGAACCCTGTTGCACTGTTTGTGGGAATGTAAATTGATACAGCCACTATGGAGAACAGTATGGAGGTTCCTTAAAAAACTAAAAATAGAATTACCTTATGACCCAGCAATCCCACTACTGGGCATATACTCAGAGAAAACCATAATTCAGAAAGAAACATGCACCCCAGTATTCATTTCAGCACTATTTTCAATAGCCAGGTCATGGAAGCAACCTAAGTGTCCATCAACAGGTGAACGGATAAAGAAGATGTTGTACATATATAAAATGGAATATTCCTCAGCCATAAAAAGAATGAAACTGGGTCATTAGTAGAGACGTGGATGGATCTAGAGACTGTCATGCAGAGTGAAGTAAGTAGAAAGAGAAAAACAAATATCATATATTTATGCATATATGTGGAGCTTAGAAAAATGGTACCAGTTTTTCTACCTTCCAAATATGAAACTGGTTTGCAGGGCAGAAATTGAGACACAGATGTAGAGAACAAACATATGGACACTAAGGAGGGAAAGTGGTGGGGTGGTGGTGTTTAATTGGGAGATTGAGATTGACATATATACACTAATATCTATAAAATGGATAACTAACAAGAACCTGCTGTGTAAATAAATAAATTAAAATTAAAAAAAAAATCTCTGTACTGTAAATACCGCCTTGTACCTAGAAAAGCAAACTACTTTTCAATATCATTCATTTTGATTTTAGGAACTATTGTGAAGTGAAACATTAACAATCAAGTATAAAATGGAATTTGACAAACCTAGAGACAAATATATCCAAATTTCTTTCATAATGCTTATGATTATCCTCTAATAATTCCTCCTACAATTCACTGAGAAACAATTTTAAAACAGTCTGTCAAGTTTGATTTAAAATCAGCATTGTATTATACAATGCATTAATTATATTTAATATCATGTATTAATTGGATTATTCCAGATCAGATGAATCACAGTGATATAATTTCATTTTCAAAAATCAATATTTTCTTAATATTCTCAGCTATCAAGTCAGTATTGAAATTTCTAAATGTAGTACAATTTTATTTATTTTTATTTCATATTTTTGCCATGAATCACTATCTAAATGTAGTCTACACATTGTGATTTTATTTTATTTTGTTGCGGGTATAATTGCTTTACCATGTTGTGTTACTTTCTGCTGTATAACAAAGTTAATCAGTTATATGTATACATATATCCCCTCCCTCATTGACCTCCCTCCCACTTCCCCCTTCCTACCCATCTAGGTAACCACAGAACAACAAACTGAGCTCTGTGTGCTATACAGTATGTTCCAACTAGCTATCTGTTTTACACATGACATTGAACATATGTCATTCCCAATTTCCCATTGCAGACCACCACCCTATCCCTACCATATACACATGACTGTTCTCTCCATCTGCATCTCTATTCTTGCTCTACAAATAGGTTTATCTGTACCATTTTTCTAGACTCCACAAATATGTGTTAATATACAATATTTGTTTTTCTCTTTCTGACTTACTTCACTCTGTATGACGGACTCTAGGTCCATGCACATCTGTACAAATGACCCAGTTTTTTTCTTTTAGGGCTGAGTAATATTCCATTGTATATATGTACCTCATTTTGTTTATCCATTCAGCTGTTGATGGACATTTAGGTTGTTCCATGTCTTGGCTATTATAAATAGTGCTGCAATGAATATTGGGGTACATGTGTCTTTCTGAATTATGATTTTCTAAGGGTATTTGCCCAGTTGTGGGATTGCTGGGTCATATGGTAGTTCTATTTTTAGTTTTTTAAGGAACCTCCATACTCTTCTCCATAGTGGCTGTTTCAATTTACATTCCCACTAACAGTGCAAGAGGGTTCCCTTTTCTCCACACCCTCTCCAGCATTTATTGTTTGTAAATTTTTGATGATGACCATTCTCACTGGTGTAAGGGGATACAAAACTGTAGGTCTGATCTGCATTTCTCTAATAATTAGTGATGTTTAGCAGCTTTTCATGTGCTTCTTGGCCATATGTATATGTTCTTTGGATAAATGTCTCTTTAGGTCTTCCTCCCATTTTTTGATTGGGTCTTTTGCTTTTTGATATTGAGCTACATCAGCTGATTGTATATTTTGGAGATTAATACCTGGTCAGTTGCTTCATTGGCAAATATTTTTTCCCATTCTGAGGGTTGTCTTTTTGTCTTATTTATGGTTTCCTTTTCTCTGCAAAAGTTTTAAGTTAAATTAGACCCCATTTGTTTAATTTTTTTAAATTTTCATTACTCCAAGAGGTGGGTCAAAAAAGGATCCATTTTATTTATTTTTCTTCTCTGTTTACCATTGCTGGACTTCACAAACTATTTTGAATAATATCAGTGAGAGTGCACATCATTGTCTTATTCCTGATCTTAGAGGAAATGCTTTCAGTTTTCCACCGTTGAGAATGATGTTGGCTGTGGGTTTGTCATATATGGCCTTTATTATGTTGAGGTAGGTTCCCTCTATGCCTAGTTTCTGGAGAGTTTTTATCATACACGGGTGTTGAATTTTGTCAAAAGCTTTTTCTGCATCTATTAAGATAATTATGTGGTTTTTATTCTTTAATTTGTTAATATGGTGTATCATGTTGGTTGATTTTCAATCCTTGCATCACTGGGATAATTCTCGTTTAGTCATGGTGTATGATACTTTTAATGTGTTGTTGGATTCTGTTTGCTAATATTTTCTTGAGGATTTCTATGTCTATGTTGATCAATGATATTTGCCTGCAATTTTCTTTTTTTTTCTTTTTTTTTTTTTTTTTGATATCTTTGCCTCATAGAATGAGCTTGAGAGTTTTCCTTCCTCTGCAATTTTTTGGAAGAATTTAAGGATGGGTGTTAGCTCTTCTCTAAATGATAGAATAGAATTCACTTGTGAAGGCATCTGGTCCTGGACTTTTGTTTGTTGGAAGATTTTAAATTGCTGTTTCAATTTTATTAGTAGTGATTTGTCTGTTCATATTTTCTATTTCTTCCTGGTACAATCTTTGAAGGTTGTACCTTTGTAAGAATTTGTCCATTTCTTCCAGGTTGCCCTTTTTATTGGCATATAGTTGCTTGTGGTAGTCTCTTATGATCCTTTGTATTTCTATGGTATCAGTTGTGACTTCTCCTTTTTCATTCCTATTTTTATTTATTTGAATCCTCTCCCATTTTTTTCTTGGTGAGTCTGACTAAAGATTTATCCATTTTCTTTATCTTCTGAAAAAAACAGCTTTTAGTTTCATTGATTTTTACTATTGTTTTCTATTTCATTTAATTCTGCTCTGAGTTTTATGATTTCTTTCCTTCTACTGACTTTGTGTATTTGTTCTTTCTCTGGTTGCTTTAGGTATAAGGTTATGTTGTGCATTTGAGACTTTTCTTGTTTCTGGAAGTAGAATTGAATTGCTACAAACTTCCCCCTTAGGACTGCTTTTTCTGCATCCCATAGGTTATGGGTCATTGTGTTTTCATTGTCACTTGTTTGTATGTATGTTTTGATTTCCTCTTTGATTTCTTCTGTGGTGTCTTCGTTATTTGGTAGCATAGTGCTTAACAACCATGTGTTTGTGTATTTTATAGCTTTTTTCCTGTAATTGATTTCTAATCTCACAGCATTGTGGTTGGAAAAGATAATTGATATGATTTCAGTTTTCTTAAATTTACCAAGGCTTGATTTGCGACCCAGAATGGGATGTATCCCGGAGAATGTTTTGTGTGCACTTGAGATGAAAGTGCATTCTGCTGTTTTCAAATGGAATGTCCTATAAATATCAATTTAGTCTATCTGACCTAATGTCCTATAAATATCAATTTAGTCTATCTGATCTAATCTAATCAATTTAGTCTATCTGTCATTTAAGGCTTGTGTTTCCTTATTATTTTTCTGTCTGGATGATCTGTCCATTGTGGTAATTCCCCCACCATTATTGTGTTACTTTCAATTTCCCATTTTATGGCTGTTAGCATTTGCCTTATATACTGAGGTGCTCCTATGTTGAGTGCCTATATATTTACAATTGTTATACCTTCTTTGTGGACTGAACTCTTGATCATTATATAATGTCCTTTCTTATCTCTTGTAACAGTCTTATTTTAAAGTCTATTTTCTGATATGAGTATTGCCACTCCAGTTTTCTTTTGATTTCCATTTGCATTGAATATCTTTTTCCATTCCCTCACTTTCCATCTGTATGTGTCCATAGGTCTGAAGTGGATCTCTTGTAGACAACATTTATATCGGTCTTGTTTTCATATCCATTCAGCCAGTCTGTGTCTTTTGGTTGGAGCATTTAATCCTTTTACATTTAAGGTAATTATCGATATGTGTGTTCCTATTGCCATATTCTTAATTGTTTTGCATTTGTTTTGTAGGTCATTTTTTATTTCCTTCCTCTTTTTTTCTCTTCTCTTGTTGTTTGATGACCATCTTTGGTGTTGTGTTTGGGTTGATTTTTCTTTTGTATGTGTGCATCTATTGTAGTTTTTTGGTTTGCATTTCTGATGAGGTTTTGATATAGCAGTGTATATGTATCCAAGTTTGTTTAAAGTTGCTGGTCTCTTAATTTTAAATGTAATTCCCGTTTCCCACATTTGTACTCTCCTCTTCACATGGTTGATCGTTTTGATATCATATTTGCATGTGAATGATTTCCTGCTTTTACTATATGTTTGCCTTTACTAGTTAGCTTTCCCATTAGTGATTTTCTTGTTTCTAGTTGTGGCCTTTTTTTTTTTTCTTTTTTCCCCCTGCTTAGAGAATTTTCTTCAGCATTTCTTGCAACTCTGGTCTGGTGATGCTGCATTCTCTTAGCTTTTGCTTGTGTGTTAAGGTTTTGATTTCTCCATTAAATCTAAATAACAGTCTTGCTGGGTATAATATTCTTGGTTGTAGTTTTTTTTTCCCCTTTATCACTTTAAATATATCATGACACTCCCTTCTGTCCTGCAGAGTTTCTGCAGAAAAAATCAGCTCATTAACTTATTGGGAATCTGTTGTATGTTATTTATTGCTTTTCTCTTGTTGCTTTTAATATTTTTTTTTGTATTTAATTTTTGTTAGTTTTATTAATATGTGTTCTTCCATAGTTTTATCTTGTCTGGCACTCTCTGAGCTTTCTAGGCTTGGGTGATTATTTCCTTTCCCATGTGAGGGAATTATTTTACTATAATCTCTTCAAGCATTTTCTCATACCCTTTCTCTTTCTCTTCTTCTTATGAAACCCTTATAATTTAAATGTTGGTGTGTTTAATGTTGTCCCAGAGGTCTTTGTGACTGTCCTCATTTCTTTTCATCCTTTGTTCTTTATTCTGCTCCCTTGCAGTTATTTCCATCATTCTATCTTCCAGCTCACTTATTCATTCTTGTCTCTCCATTCTTCTGTTATTGTTTCTTTCTAGTGTATTTTTTTATTTCATTTATTGTGTTGTTCATCACTGTTTGTTTGTTTTTTCTTCTAGGTCCTTATTAAACATTTCTTGTAGTTTCTCCATCTGTGCCTCCATTCTATTTCCAAGATTATGGATCATCTTTACTATCATAACTCTGAATTCTTTTTCAGGTAGGTTGCCTATTTCCTCTTCCTTTATTTGTTTTTGTAGGTTTTTATCTTGCTCTATTGTCTGTAACACATTTTTTGTCATCTCCTTTTTTTTTTTTTTTTTTTTTTTTTATGCGTTACGCGGGCCTCTCACTGCTGTGGCCTCTCCCGCTGCGGAGGACAGGCTCCGGACGCGCAGGCTCAGCGGCCACGGCTCACGGGCCCAGCCGCTCCGCGGCATGTGGGATCCTCCCAGACCGGGGCACGAACCCGCGTCCCCTGCACCGGCAGGCGGACTCTCAACCACTGCGCCACCAGGGAAGCCCTGTCATCTCCTTTTTTTGATGAGTGGGGCTGTGCTCCTGTCTTGTTGGTTGTTTGGCCTGAGGCATTCAGCACTGGAGTTTGCAGGCAGTTGGGTGGAGCCAGATCTCGGTGCAGAGATGAGAACCTCCAGGAGATCTCACATCAATTAATATTCCCTGGGACCTGTTGTTCTCTGTTAGTCCAGCAGTGTGAACTCAGTGTTCCCACCACAGGAGCTCAGGCCTGACCCCTGGCCTTGGAACCAACAACCTGCAAGCCACAGTGCATGGCCAAAAAAAAAAAAGCAACAAACAGAAAAGAGCAGAACAATAGCAAAGAATAAAAAAAATTTAGAAGAATAAAAACTGTATTAGACAAAATAAAAATGAAACAACAACAAAACAACAACAACAACAAAAAAAAACATGGCAGCAAATAAATAAATAAGAAAAAAGAAAATAAATTAAAAAATAAAAAGATGCCTCCTCTATCAGTATCCTTGCCCTTCCAGTGAGCTACAGCCTACCTCTGCCTCCCCAGTAGGTCTCCTAGATCTCTAGGTAAGTCTTTGGACCCACTGTTTCAGCCCAAATTCTGCATGTGTTCATCTCAGCAGTGTCTGTTCCTGGAGCTGGCCCAGAACACACACGCCCCCACAGGCCTGCTGGTGCATAGGTCTTCACAGGTGTTCCTGCAGGGACTGGCACAGCTGGAGGAGGTCTTAGAGCAGGGGGCACTCAGACTGCCTGGACCTGTGTGACCAGAGGAGGCCCTGTCAGGGTGGCACTTTGGCTTCCAGGATCTGTGTGGCAGCCAGAGGAGGATTTGCTAGAGGCAGGGCTCAAGCCTGGGACCCACATGGCTGGAAGAGGCCTTGGTGGGGAGCGGGGCTCGGGCCTGGGACCCACATGGCCAGAATAGACCTCGGCTGGGAGGAAGGGTGCTCTGGCCCAGCACTCATGTGGCCGGAAGAAGCCTTGGTATGGGTGGGGCTCAGGCCTGGGACTTGTGAGACAGGAAGGGGCCTTAGGGGTGGGAGTTCAGGCCTGGGAGCACAGCAGGTTTGCCAGGGCCCAAACAGACAGGGGAGATGATGGCCGCATTCCCCTCCAATCC
Organism: Phocoena sinus; assembly: GCF_008692025.1. Classification (NCBI taxonomy): domain Eukaryota; kingdom Metazoa; phylum Chordata; class Mammalia; order Artiodactyla; family Phocoenidae; genus Phocoena; species Phocoena sinus. Next base: position 31,056,952 of record NC_045779.1, on the reverse strand, counting down.
TCCAATCCCCCAATCCTCCAAAGGTCCCTCTCCATCCCTGCTGATCCCCTCACCATGAGTGGGTCTCTCTGAGCATGGGAAACTCTCCACTCCACCATCTCCCCCTCAGGGTTGCCTGTCCTGTCCTGCCTCCACTTTTCTTCCCTCCCTCCTTTTCTCCCACATCCTACCTGGTCATGTGGGGATTCTTCCTATCCCTTTAGGTGTCTGAGGACCCCCACCAGTGTCTATTAGGTACCCTAGTTGTGAGGAGACTTGAACTCTACATCTTCTTACTTCACCATCTTGACCTACACATTGTGATTAATAGTCGTCATTTTTTCCCTTTTAATATTTTGTCTCTTTTAATACATTGCCTATTTTTTGACAATATATTTGTTTAAAAGACCATATTTTGCCTGTAAATTTTCCCACAGTCTGGAATTTCTTGTGTTTTTCCCCATAATGTCATTTAACATATTCTTATTTTGCTGTATTTTCTGTAAATTGGTGGTTGAATATATAAACTTCATCAGCTTGGGTTTGTTTGATATTTTGTTAAGACTATGTTATAGATGGTATATTTTTCCATTCAGAGGCACATGTCGTCTGGGTGTCTCTCTTTTAAAAATATTCTAATGTCTATATGCATTAATTCCCTTGGCTAGCAAAATGATATTTGATCAATCGTTCTTCATTAATAATTAACTGTTATACTTCTATAAAGAGAAACTTTCCCTTTTCTTACTCAGTAGTACACTTTAGATTAGATAGAAAGGTAGTATAACTCTTGATTCTTTCCCTTCAATTACCCATTTTCAAATAAAATGTTAATTTACTAGCATCCAAAGTTGTCATTCTAGATGACTGAATTTCATATGAATGTAAATTTTTTCTTACTTTTCTCTACCCAACCCATCAAATTTGTATAATGTGTGTGTATATATATATATATATATATGTATATATATATATATATACACTGTATGTATACACTGTATATATTGTACAGTATATATATATATATATATATAACATAAATTTATATAAAATCTATCATGGAAAGCTAGAACCAGAAAAAATGATCCTGGAAATTATTTTTTGGTACAGGGGTTGATAGACTGGAATATTTCCAATTTCCTGAAACCACATTTATTTAAATTGTAAACAATATTTAAGAGTAATAAAGAGATATTTAGGAAACCAAATTTAACTTTAAATAACCTAGATTATTTAAAGTTACTATAAATGTGATATTGACTCAGGTCTTAGGTTAAAAAATCAAAATTTAATTCTACGTTTGTGTCAAAATATGTTTTAATCATGCTTGCATTTAATGACAGTTACACATTTATAGGTCTGAAAATAGTTTTTGTGGTTTTACAGATTAGAAATGCAAGTTTTGCCTTTTAAGATTTAAGTAAGTTGTGGACCCTTGGAGAAGATGTAGTCTACATCAAGCAGAGGCTCTCAAGGAGTAACCAAGGTTAAATGCTGCGTTGATGTTGTGATTGATCCCCTATTTATAAGGGTGTGTGTGTGTGTGTGTGTGTGTGTGTGTGTGTGTGTGTGTGTGTGTGTGTGTAGAGGAGGTAGTGTTAATTACACAGTCAAATAGCTTTACACAATTATGTTATGGCATAAGTACAGACCCCTGGTTGGGGAGGGATGCAAAAAGGAGAGGGGAAGCATCAAATCAATGTGACTCTCAGAATGACTGAAAAAAAGATGAATTTGGTCAGTGATTAACAGATGCGCTTTATGCATCTCAAATACCACTAACATAACCTTCTTTATTTATATTTGCAAAATACTCTGGGGATTCCATGTTGACTAAACTTACAGTGTAGGAAACTAACTTCCATGTGATGTCCTTATTTCTCTTCACCTATAACAAAAAGTAAACAAAAACACACAAGAAGTAAGTCCTTCGACTTTGTCATTGCTGTAAAACTACTATGGAATGTGTTAAAAAAAAAAAAAACAGAAACTTCAATTAAATATTAAATAAATAAACCTCAAAAAACAGGAGAGAATTGGAAACCCTCATGCCCTGTGAAGACAGCAAAGCCCAGCAGAAAGAAGAAAGACTCCTCTTCTCTCCTGGCAAGGGCTCAGTCAAGAAAAGCCATAGACTTTGTTTAATTCAGCCCTCCCAATGGCCTTTTACCCTCTATAAACATGTTCTTCCCGTGCTGTGCAGTGACTTGCAGATGGCTTTCCATGTTTGCAAACCTCAAATTGCAATTTTCTGCTCATCCTGAATAAACCCATCTTTGCTAAAGAAATATCTAGCATGCTACTTGTTTCAGGTCAACAAATGACAGTAGGGTCCTTTCCAATATCTTTCCCACCATCTTTTACCTCTTTCCTTCCTCCTTCATCACTGCAGGCTGTGCCTACAAGAAAGATAACAATAAGAAGCAAAAATAAAAAATAGAACTCAAAACTTCACAGTGATTTTGAGCAATAGCACTTCCAATTTACTACAAAATCTTCCCTTGTTACCTGATGAAGCTTAATCTTACAACTAGCAAGAGGAAACAGTACAAATCTATGATAGCTTTATACTTTAATTTAAAAATTGTACAAACCCTTTAGTCTTTTCCTCCTAGATGAGATAAGATTTGAGTTCCTCAGACTCTTTTTCTAAAGAACAGTTCTCACAAAGCATGTATAAGATGTAAGATGTCCTTTAACTGCAGTTAAATTTGTTCCCCCACCCCTACCCCAACCCCTACCCCCACCTCCCACCATGCACATGTATGTGTCCCGTGAAAGTCTCTTGATTATATGAGGCCTTGTGGAGACTGCAGATGCCTGGGAGTAATCAGGAATCTACATGGTCATATGGATAAATGTACATTTTAATGACTGAAAAATATGGATCAAAAAGATTTTTTATGAAGCAAATTTATTTAGTGACTTGTTTAATATTATTATTGAAGATCTTGTAGATTATTGGGTTAACACTCTTCTTTCAGATTTGTAGAAAATGTTGTCAGTGATATACTACAAGGCAATGGTCTTTGCCTTAACTATATATTAGAATTGCCTGGGGTGCTTTAAAAATGTACTGATGCCCACCCTAGACCAATTAAGTCTGAATCTCTGCTGAGGGTGAGTCTTGTAAATTTCTACTTAAAACAAACAAACAAAACAAAACAAAACAAAACAAACCAGGCGATTCTAATGTGTAATCAAAGCTGGAAACTCTGGCCTTAAGAGATAAAAGACCAGAAATGAGTATAATCCATGAAAGCACTGGCAATGTGTGGCATTTCCAGAACTTTTGGGATTCTTCTTTAAAAACACTTTATTTTGTTCCATTCTATTCTCTTTTTAGCCCATTTGTGGATAGCTTTTTTCTTTCTGTAGTTGGGAAAAAACCCTGTTTTTTCAATGTCTTTCAGCATTCTGATTTTAAACAGCTCCATAACTTAAAGTATTTGAAGTAAGAAAGAGTGGCTTATGTTCATTGTAATGCATTGTACAAAGTTGGAAGTACATAAATAACTGTGTGGCTTTCCCCACTACAGCCTCACACTGGTAAATCCAAATTTATGGAACACTTTTATCTAGTAGGTGACAAAATCACTTTGCAATGATGACCTTTTTTTCTGTTGAAAAAGAAACTGGTACAAATTGGGCAGCCTTAGGGGATCTGGAAACTCAGCTTCAGTTTATAGAGTTGGCGTATTCCTTAACATACCTATAGAATTGACCCCTATATAATTAATGCAAAACCCCAAAGCTAAAAGTTTTATTTATTCTATTTCCTTAAAAAAGCTCATATTCTTGATATATGGAAACTATAGAGAGTTTTCCTGAAGACTTTTTGAGTATTCATTTTAATTTGAAAATAGAATCTTAATACAGTATATCAATCCAATGGAAAATTCCAGTTGTAAAAGACATTATGAACTAACAGGGTTGAATTCTGGGTGCCCCCCATAGGCAACTGATTGATCAAAGAACATCAATTTTGACCATATATTGGCATCCTTAGCAAAAATAAGCTTTAACATGACTGTCCTCTCTCAGTTCTTGGCTGATTTTGGTTGTGGATAATCACTGCTCTTAGATGGGTCCTCTCTTATTTTTTCCACAATCCCTGAAATACCAGATTCCAAGTTTATGAAGGAGTAAAATTATTATAACTAATTGAATATCTGTAATGCATTCAAGAAGAAGTATTTTATTATATTCTCAAGCTGTTCTTTAATATTTTGTATATATATATATATATTTTAATATTATTATATTTTAAGCAAAAGTCACATTTTCATTTTAAATGATTAATGCAGTAATTGGGTACAGAAATTTATTTATTTTTTTATAAACACTCATTTACGTGCAGTATTAAAGAATAATTTATCACTAATTAGTTTTTGTAGAAAAGTGTCACAGAGTTTTGCAGAATACACATCTAGGTAATACTAGGCAATCCTTAAAAATCTTGTTGAGGCCAGCCAGCAACTATTGTCTTAACATCTTTCTCCTTCTGAGTTAATATATAGATACTGTCATAGGTCTTTCTGGTGTTTTCTTAAATACTGTTAAGGGCAGTTGCCACTGTTAGGGTTATGAATAGTATTTCATTTTGAAGTTGCAAATTTATTTGTTATTATCAATAACAAACTGATGTTATTAACAACAGGTGTGTTAGTAACAACAGCAAATTTTATTGACTCATAAGCATTTTTGTAGGGTTGAGGTAACTTGTTTAATGCTACAGTAGAGCAATAGGGTCTTTATAGTTGTTAGAGACCTTAGAAGTCCCAAGTAAAACCGTTTTTTAAAGAGATATTAACTGTAGCATTTTTTTTCAAAGTCACAGCTAATAAGAGTAATGGCTAGTGACCTCAGGTCTGCTGAATCAGGTCTCTGTTCACATTTCCTTTGGTAACATTATTGAACTGATTCTCAGTTCAGACTGCACTTCAAAATTGCTGGAGCAACTTTTAGAAAGAAGTTATGCCTGTACCCAGTCTCAACCAAGAGAAATGGAATCATAGGACTGTGGCTTGGGATATATGTTTTCAAAAAATCTCCCAATTGATTTTAATTCACAGTGGTGATTGAGACCTATATATTATAAACTTTTCACACCACATTATCCATTCAATATAAGACCAATGTCTCATCTGAATGGTGATTCTATTTGATACATTTGAATCTTTAGGTAGATTGACTATCCACTAAATGAATGCATAATGAAAATGTAGTGTATATTTACAATGGAATATTATACAGTCATAAAAAGAAGGAAATCCCACCTTTAGTTACAATATGTATGGAACTTGAGGACATTATGCTAAGTAAAATAAGTCAGCAGAGAAAGACAAATACTGTATGATCTCACTTATACATATGTCAAATCAAAAAAACAAAAAAACACCCAAATCATAGAAACAGAAAATAGAATGGCAGTTGGCAAGGGGACATGTTGGTCAAAGGGTACAACTTCAAGGTATAAGTTCTAAGTATCTAAAATACAGCATGGTGACTATAGTTAAAAATACTGTATTATATACTTGAAGGTTGGAAAAAAGCAGAATATTAAATGTTCTCACCACACAAAAAAATGAGGTGATGGAAGTGTTAACTAAATTACTGTGATCATTATTTTGCAATACATACATGTACCAAATCATCACATTGTACACCTTAAACTTACATAACATCTCAGTATATCTCAATAAAGCTGGGAAAAATGAATAAGTTGAGCAATGCCACCACCAAAAATCTTAAATGAAACTGAAGCTTCAGTGGTAAGGAAGTTGATGAGGGCATTTCTTTGCATACCATAGATGCCCAGGAGCATCACATACTTGTTTGTGGAGTACTCTGATTGGTTAGCTTTAAGAGAAAGTAAAAGCATTTCAGCAGGAGAATCTTTCAGGAAACAGGATGACTGGTTTCAAACTTGTCAGTATGCAGCAAAAAGTCATTTTAATATTAGGGTTTGTTTGATTCCAGAGTATAGAACACACTGATTGCTTAGGCATTTGCTTTGAGAGTGGTATTGAAAAGGTTTTGGTTTGTTTGTTTGTTTTAACAATGTCACTTCTCTGTCACCAGAAGATGTTGCAGATGAGTAGAGCTTTCTAATACAGGACACTTATTGCTTCAGAACCTATGATTTGATACCACCATCATAAATCACTGAAGTATGTAATTATGTGAACAAACAGAAAAGGAGCAGAAGGGAACACATAGGAAAAACCAACAACAACATTGCATCATGCTGAATCACACAGCCTCTCATAGCACACAGAAAAAACTTGTTTTTCTGTAAAGAAATGGCTCCTCACCTCTATATTTCAACTAGATATTCTTCATCCTTAAGCAAGGTTTAATAATTCCAACTTCCAAGAATTTAGGCACTCTAAAAAGTAGCATTTTGAAATCTTACTTCTTGATATTTTAGATTGGAAGCTCCCTTAAGAAAATTTCTCTATTTACTTTTTAATTCTCAAAAAGTTGAAGTAAAGTATTAGTTTGGTAACTAGTGTTTTGTAAATAATATAAATGAATGAACAATTTATGATTTAAAGGATTAAAAAAATTCTTTAAAGATTCTTTGCATCCTGAAATTCCTCAGTAGAATAGTCATTTATCTAGAGATCATTTCAAATATTAGACTATGATTTCTGGATTTCAAAATTAGTGAAATTTTTTACTTCTGATAATTTATTTATATATCTGTCTCATATCTTTAAATAATATGTTCTATTCAGGAAATATTTATTGACCATGTATTAGGTGTCAAAAATTATACTCTCTAGAAGATGAAAGTACCTTCCAAAGTTCCCCATCTAGTGATAATAGTGGGAATATGTAGAAGGACGTACAATACAATGCCAACCATAATAAGTACTATTATTAGAAGTAGTAATAAACACTATGGAGTGGGGATGTCCTTTGAGGGCAGAATATTAGATTCTGTTACCTCAAATTACCATTGACAAATTGTGAGACAGAGATCAATATTGCATCGAAAATATGTTCTTGTTTATTTGTTCACTCAAAAAACATTTGAGTTCTAAGCAATGTGTTAGGGATACAAATATGTGTAAGACAGGTTACCTAATCTGAAATGGCTCAAAGTCCTTCTGGGAGAGGCAGACACTAAGAAGATATCTCTTACGTGATGTGTTAATGGCAGCAACAGAGTTAAACATAAAGAATAAAGAGAATATTTAATTGTTGCAACTTTATGAGACAAAGCAAACTTCTTGGTTCTTTATTAACTGAATTGCATGTTTACATTTTTATAAACTATATATAAACATATTTATAAAAGTAAATTGCAAGACCTTCAAGATGGTGGAGGAGTAAGATATGGAGATCACCTTCCTCCCCACAAATACATCAGAAATACATCTACATGTGGAAAAACTCCTACAGAACACTTACTGAATGCTGGAAGAAGATCACAGACTTCCCAAAAGCCAAGAAACTCCCCACATACCTGGGTAGGGCAAAAGAAAAAAACAGAGGCAAAAGAATAGGGATGAGACCTGCTCCTCTGGGAGAGAGCTGTGATGTAGGAGAAGTTTCCACACACTAGGAAGCCCCTTCACTGGCAGAGATGGGGGGTGAGCAGGGGGAAAGCTTCAGAGCCACGGAGGAGAGCACAGCAACAGGAGTGCAGAGGGCAAAGAGAAGAGATTCCCGCACAGAGGATCAGTGCCGACCGGCACTCACCAGCCTGAGAGGCTTGTCTGCTCACTTGCAGGGATGGGTGGGGGCTGGGAGCTGAGGTTCAGGCTTCAAAGGTCAGATCACAGGGAGAGGACTGGGGTTGGCTGCGTGAGCACAACCTGAAGGGGGCTAGTGCACCAGAACTAGCCAGGAGGGAGTCTGGGGAAATGACTGGAACTGCCTAAGAGGGAAGAGAAAATTGTTTTGGGGTGCGTGAGGAGAGGAGATTCAGAGCACCACCTAAAAGAGCTCCAGAGACAGGCGCGAACCGCAGCAATCAGTGGAGACACCAGAGATGGGCATGAGACACTAAGGCTGCTGCACCACCAAGAAACCTGTGTGCAAGCACAGGTCACTATCCACACCTCTCCTCCTGGGAGCCTGTGCAGCCCGCCACTGCCAGGGTCCTGTGATCCAGGGACAACTTCCCCACTGTGCACCTCATGCTGTTGCAACTTCACGCCAGCCTCTGCTGCCACAGGCTCACCCCGGATTCCATACCCCTCCTTCCCCTCAGCCTTAGTGAGCCAGAGCCCCCTAATCAGCTTCTCCTTTAACCCCCATCCTGTCGGAACAAAGAACAGACACCCTCAGATGACTTACAAAAAGAGGCGGGGCCAATTCAAAGATGAACCCCAGGAGCTGTGTAAACAAGGAAGACAAAGGGAAACTTCTCCCAGCAGCCTCAGGAGCAGCAGATTAAATTTCTATAATCAATTTGTTGTAACCTTCACTTGTGGAATACCTGAATAGACAATGAATCATGCTAATTTTGAGGGGGTGGACTTTGGGAGCAACTGTAGACTTGGGGTGTTCATTCTGAATCTAATTTTTTTCTGGTTTTATGTTTAATTTAGTTTAGTATTTAAAGTGTATTATCATTGGTAGATTTCTTTATTAATTTGGTTGCTCTCTTCCTTTTTTTTTAATATATAGATTATTTTTTTTCCTTTTTCTCTTTTCCTGAGTGACTATGTATATGTTTACTTCTGTGATTTTGTCTATATAACTTTCTTTTACCATTTGTCCTAAGGTTCTATCTGTGAAGTTTTATTTCCTTTTTTTTTTTTTTTTTTTTTGTAGTATAGTTTTTAGTGCTTTTTAAAGTTGGTAGATTTATGTTTTGGTTTGGTTGCTCTCTTCTTTCTTTCTTTCTTTTTATTACTTTTTACTTTTTTATTTTTAAAATATATATATATAAATAAGTTTTTTATTTTATTTTTTTCTTCATTCTTTTTTCTCATTTTTCATCTGAGCCAAGTAGCTGAAAAGGTATTGGTGCTCTGGTTGGGTGTCAGGCCTGTACCTCTGAGGTGGGAGAGCCAAGTTCAGGACATTTGTCCACCAGAGACCTCTCAGCTCCACATAGTATCAAATAATGAAAATTCTCCCAGAGATCACCATCTCAGGGCTAAGACCCAGCTCCACTCAATGGCAGCAAGCTACAGTGCTGGACACCCTATGCCAAATAACTAGCAAGACAGGAACACCACTCCACCCATTAGCAGAGAAGCTGCCTAAAATCATAATAAGGTCACAGACACATCAAAACACACCACAGATGTCATCCTGTGCACCAGAAAGAAAAGAGCCAGCCTTATCCACCAAAACACAGGCACGAGTCCCCTTCACCAAAAAGCCTACACAACCCACTGAATCAACCTTAGCCACTGGGGGCAGACACCAAAAACAATGGGAACTACAAATCTGCAGCCTGTGAAAAGGAGACTCAAAACACAGTAAATGAAGCAAAATGAGAAGACAGAGAAACACAAAGCAGATAAAGGAGCAAGGTAACAACCCACCTGAACAAGCAAATGAAGAAGAAATAGGCAGTCTACCTAAAAATGAATTCAAAGTAGTGATAGTAAAGAAGACTCCAAATCTTGGAAATAGAATGGAGAAAATACAAGAAAATTTAACAAGGACTTAGAAGAACTAAAGAGCAAAACAACAATGATGAACAACACAATAAATGAAATTAAAAATTTTCTGGAAGGAATCAATAGGAGAATAACTGAGTCAGAAGAATGGATAAATAACCTGGAAGATAAAATAGTGGAAATAACTACTGCAGAGCAGAATAAAGAAAAAAAATGAAAAGAATAGTGGACGGTATTAGAGACCTCTGGGACAACATGAAATGCAACAACATTCAAATTACAGGGGTTCCAGAAGAAGAGAAAAAGAGAGGGGCTGAGAAAATATTTGAATAGATTATAGCTGAAAACTTCACTAATATGGGAAAAGAAACAGTCAATCAAGTTCAGGAAGTGCAGAGAGTCCCATACAGGATAAATCCAGGAAGAAACACAACATGACACATATTAATCAAACTATCAAAAGTTAACTACAAAGAAAAAATCTTAAAAGCAGCAAGGGAAAAACAACAAATAACATACAAAGGAATCCCCTTAAGGTTAACAGCTGATCTTTCAGCAGAAATTCTGCAAGCCAGAAGGGAGTAGCAGGACATATTTAAAGTGGTGAAGGAGAAAAACCTACAACCAAGATTACTCTACCCAGCAAGGATCTCATTCAGATTTGATGGAGAAATTAAAACCTTTATAGACAAGCAAAAGCTAAGAGAATTCAGCACCACCAAAACAGCTTTTAAAAAAATGCTAAAGGAACTTCTATAAGCAGGAAACACCAGAGAAGGAAAAGACATACAAAAAGAAACCCAAAACAATAAAGGAAATGGTAATAGGAATATGCATATCAATAATTACCTTAAATTAAATGCTCCAACCAAAAGACATAGACTGGATGAATGGATACAAAAACAGGAACCATATATATATTGTCTACAAGAGACCCACTTCAGACCTAAGGACACATACAGACTGAAAGTAAGTGGAGAGAAAAAGATATTCCATGCAAATAGAAATTAAAAGAAAGCTGGAGTAGCAATTATCATATCTGACAAAATAGACTTTAAAATAAAGACTATTACAAGAGACAAAGAAGGACACTACATAAGACCAAGGGATCAATCCAGGAAGAAGATATAGCAATTGTAAATATTTATGCACCCAACATAAGAGCACCTCAATACATAAGGTAAATGCTAACAGCCATTAGAAGGGAATTCAACAGTAACAAAATCATCTTAGAAGATTTTAACGCCCCACTTTCACCAATAGACAGATCATCCAAAATGAAAATAAACAAGGAAACACAAGCTTTAAACAATACATTAAACAAGATGGACTTTATTGATATTTATAGGACATTCCATCCCAAAACAACAGAATACACTTTCTTCTCAAGTGCTTATGGAACATTCCCCAGGATAGATCATATCATGGGTCACAAATCAAGCCTTGGTAAATTTAAGAAAATTGAAATCACATCAAGTATCTTTTCCAACAACCATGCTATGAGACTAGATGTCAATTACAGGAAAAAATCTGTAAAAAATACAAACACATAGAGACTAATCTATACACTACTAATTAACCAAGAGGTTAAAGAAGAAATCAAAGAGGAAATCAAAAAATACCTAGAAACAAGTGACAATGAAAACACCACAACCCAAAACCTATGGGATGCAGCAAAAGCAGTTCTAAAAGAGAAGTTTATAGAAGTACAATCTTACTTCAAAAAAAAAGAAACATCTCAAATAAACAACCTAAACTTACACCTAAAGCAATTAGAGAAAGAACAAAAAACCCCAAAGGTAGCAGAAAGAAAGAAATCATAAAAATCAGATCAGAAATAAATGAAAAAGAAATGAAGAAAACAATAGCAAATATCACTAAAGCTAAAAGCTGATTCTTTGGGAAGGTAAACAAAATTGACAAATCATTAGCCAGAACCATCAAGAAAAAAGGAAGAAGATTCAAATCAATATAATTAGAAATGAAAAAGGAGAAGTAAAAACTGACACTGCAGAAATACAAAGGATCATGAGAGATTACTACAAGCAACTATATGCCAATAAAATGGACAACCTGGAAGAAATGGACAAATTCTTAGTAAAGTACAACCTTCTGAGACTGAACCAGGAAGAAATAGAAAATATAAACAGACCAATCACAAGCACTGAAATTGAAACACTGATTAAAAATCTTCCAACAAACGAAAGCCCAGGACCAGATGGCTTCAAAGGCAAATTCTATCAAACATTTAGAGAAGAATTAATACCTATCCTTCTCAAACTCTTCTAAAATATTGCAGAGAGAGGAACACTCCCAAACTCATTCTAGGAAGCCATGATCATCCTGATAGCAAAAGCAGACAGAGAGGTCACAAAGAAAGAAAACTACAGGCCAATACCACTGATGAACAGAGATTCAAAATCTTCAACAAAATAGTAACAAACAGAATCCAACAGCACATTAAAAGGATCATACACCATGATCAAGAGAGGGCTATTCCAGGAATACAAGGATTCTTCAATATACGCAAATCAGTCAATGTGATACACCGTATTAATAAATTGAAGAATAAAACCATATAATCATCTCCATAGATGCAGAAAAAGTTTTCCACAAAAGTCAACACCAAATTATGATAAAAACCCTCCAGAAAATAGGCATAGAGGGAACTTATCTCAACACAATAAAGGTCATATATGACAAAACCACAGCCAACATTGTTATCAGTGGTGGAAAAGTAAAACCATTTCCTCTAAGGTCAGGAACAAGACAAGGCTGTCCACTGTTAGCAATATTATTCAACATAGTTTTGAAAGTTTTAGTCACAGCAATCAGAGAAGGAAAATAAATAAAAGGAATCCAAATCGGAAATGAAGAAGTAAAGCTGTCACTGTTTGCAGATGACATGATGCTCTACATAGAGAATCCTAAAGGTGATACCAGAAAACTACTAGAGCTAATCAATGAATTTGGTAAAGTAGCAGGATACAAAGTTAATGCACAGAAAACTCTTGCATTCTTATACACTAATCATGAAAAATCTGAAAGAATAATTAAGGAAACACTCCCATTTACCATTGCAAGACAAAGAATAAAATATCTAGGAATAAACCTACCTAAGGAGACAAAAGACCTGTATGCAGAAAACTATAAGACACTGATGAAAGAAATTAAAGATGATACAAATAGATGGAGAGATATACCATGTTGTTGGATGGGAAGAATCAACATTGTGAAAATGGCTGTACTACCCAAAGCAATCTATAGAGTCAATGCAATCCCTATCAAACTACCAACGGCATTTTTCACAGAACTAGAACAAAAATTTTCACAATTTGTATGGAAGCACAAAAGACCCCAAATAGCCAAAGCAATCTTGAGAAAGAAAAACAGAGCTGGAGGAATCAGGCTCCCTGACCTCAGATTCTACTACAAAGCTACAGTAGACAAGACAGTATGGTACTGCACAAAATCAGAAATATAGATCAATGTAACAGGATAGAAAGCCCAGACATAAACCTACACACATATGGCCAACTTAGTTTTGATTAAGGAGGCAAGCATATACAATGGAGAAATGACAGGCTCTTCAATAAGTGGTGGTGGGAATACTCAACAGCTACAAGTAAAAGAATGAAATTAGAACACTCCTTAACACCATAAACAAAAATAAACTCAAAATGGACTAAAGATCTATATGTAAGGTCAGACACTATAAAACCCTTAGGGGAAAACATAGACAGAACACTCTATGACATAAATCACAGCAAGATCATTTTTGACTCACCTCCTACAGAAATGAAAATAAAAACAAAAATAAACAAATGGGACCTAATGAAACTTAAAAGCTTTTGCACAGCAAAGGAAACCATAAACAAGATGAAAAGACAAATCTCAGAATGGTAGAAAATATTTTCACATGAAGCAAGTGACAAAGGATTCATCTCCAAAACATATAAGCAACTCATACAGCTCAATATCATAAAAAACAAACAACCCAATCCAAAAATAGGCAGAAGAACTAAATAGACATTTCTCCAAAGAAGATATACAGATTGCTAACAAACACATGAAAGAATGCTCAACATCACTAATCATTAGAGAAATGCAAATCAAAACTACAATGAGATATCATCTCACACCTGTCAGAATGGCCATCATCAAAAAATCTAGAAACAATAAATGCTGGAGAGGGTGTGGAGAAAAGGGAACACTCTTGCACTGTTGGTGGGAATGTAAATTGATACAGCCACCATGGAGAACAATATGGAGGTTCCTTAAAAAACTAAAAATAGAAATACTGTATGACCCAGCAATCCCACTACTGGGTATATACCCTGAGAAAACCATAATTCAAAAAGAGTCATGTACCAAAATGTTCATTGCAGCTCTATTTACAATAGCCAGGACATGGAAGCAACCTAAGTGTCCATCAACAGATGAATGGATAAAGAAGATGTGGCACATATATACAATGGAATATTACTCAGCCATAAAAAGAAATGAAATTGAGTTATTTGTAGTGATGTGGATGGACCTAGAATCTGTCATACAGAGTGAAGTAAATCAGAAAAAGAAAAGTGAATACTGTATGCTAACACATATATATGGAATCAAAAAATAATAATAAAAATGGTTCTGAAGAACCTAGGGGTAGGACAGGAATAAAGATGCAGAAGTACAGAATGGACTTGAGGACAGTCGGAAGTGGAAGGGTAAGCTGGGACAAAGTGAGAGAGTGACATGATCTTATATATACTACCAAATGATAAATAGATAGGTAGTGGAAAGAAGCCACAAAGCAGAGGGAGTTTAGCTCCGTGCTTTCTGAGCACCTAGAGGGGTGGGATATGAGGGTGGGAGGGAGACACCAAGAGGGAGGAGATATGGGGATATATGTATATGTATAGCTGATTCACTTTACTCTAAAGCCGAAACTAACACACCATTGTAAAACAATTATACTCCAATAAAGATGTTAAAAAAAAAAAAGTAAATTGGCATTTCTCACCTATATTTCTTTAAAAAATTTGATTATTAGACCACACGTTAATGCCTAAATGTGGCCTTACTTCCCAATCTTCAAAACCTTGGCTGATTTGTGAATGTTTATAACATTTGAATATTGATTAAACTGAGTGTGACCTATTTAGTTAACATAGCAAGATCTATTTTAGCTCCACCATGTATTTTAGACCCTGGATCTCTGGAACAGCTTTTACTCACTGTCTCTCTTTCTCTCTACCTCTATTTCTATCTCTGTCTCTGTCTCTCTGTCTTTCCATCTCTCTCTATCTCTGTCTTTATCTCTGTTTCATACACACACACCCAGACACACTCGAGCACACACACACACATTAAAAATATCAAAGACTTATCAGAGGAATGTGGAAACCCTGACATTCCTGCCCATGTCTTGTAAATAAGACTCAGAAAGAAGGAAGTTTTCTAAGGGTAGCAAGTGATTTTTTTTTCTCTCTCTCTAGTGTTCCAGCTTATGAACCTGAATATTATTACAGACACTTTGTTATATTGTAATACATATATATTTTTAAATAAACATGTATTCTATAAAATCATACACTGAAATTAATAGACTTATGGGAAAAATAAAGTTAAGGACAGACCATTCAGAACCTGTGTGATGTTCTAACCAGAGCCCCACCTGACATAATACTTTGATGAAAATACTAGCACAATTAAAAAGACAAATTTCTAATAAATAAATATTACAAGTTTAGGAATTTATTTTTTTTTATAAAAAGATGATAGTAGCTCATTGGAAAGGAGTATAAGGAAGGGTTGAGGCTGTTGAGTTATGGAAACAAAGGAAAAATGCCCAAAGATTGGAGAGCAGCACAGAATAAAGCATTTCTGGACAAAGCACATGCCTGAATCAAGCCAAGAAAACTGGAGGTGAATGGGCGTCTGTGGACATATTTCTCCTTCATGGCCTATTAGGGTTAGCTCAGTGTGAATTCTTCCTGTTCAACTGAAGTTTTTTAATGGGACAAAATCCTAACTATAAAAACAAGTGCATGTGAAACTAGGCAATTTCCACTTTACTTTGACATCACACCTAAATTTATTACGGTGTATGAATTGATTTTTAAATCAAAACCTATTGTACCAGAAGGTCTATTTTTGCACTATTCCTCTTGCCTGGACACTTAAGTTACACTGAATTTTTTCACTCTGCTTTTTTACAGGTTTGATTAGATCCTGAGTACTTCCTAGCAATCTGATCCCACCTCATTCTTGACAACGCCCTTCTGGGTGGTTCAACTTTTTTAAGTGAGGTTGTATGTGTATAAATCAGATGAATTCTTTAGAAATATGGTTGTGAGTCCTTTCTTTATTTTGATAATTCTATTTAATTTAAAGGAAAGCAAGGGGAAGTTTCTTTCCTTTTCTCCTCTGCAAAGAAAACAGATTTTAAAATATTTCTATAGCATAAAAATTAGAGTATTAACAAGTTCTCAGAGGCATCAAAATTATACATTCTGCCTTTAGCATTTAATTTGTTAGAAAACCTCCTGATATTGGAATAGATATTGGCCACTAGTTGAACAAAATATGTTTTTGTTCTGGTGTACTGATCGTCCTGTGCCTAACATTTTATTTAAAAAAAACAAAAAAAATAGTAACTGGAACTGGAAGCTGGTGGTAGTTCATGGATGGTTAATATTGAGGAGTATTAAGCAACATAGTAAATATTAGCCCAAAGATCACGAGAGTTAAATAAAGCACAGTTTAACTCAATGACCTGGATATTTTGGGAGATAATAGACTCTGGGTGGCCTTAAGTATTAAAATGTTTTCCATCATGGTCTTCTTCAATCTGCAAGTGTATGAGAAGGTATTGTCAGCATTCTGTGTTGTCATGCTTATGTGTCCAAAGGAACCAGAATTGCATGATGATAAAATTGCTGAATACTTAAGTTAAACTCAGCTAATCTATATTATCATCTTCATTGTAAAATGCTACTGCTCCATAATGCTTCAGTGCGCTGAATAATTCTGACTATTCTTTTCTTCCTTGGCCTTGGATTACCTCAGGCAAGTTACATTTCACTAATCCAGAATATTATGACTTGGCTGACTTGTTTCTACTATTATCTTGATTATTATAAAAATAGATTCTACTCATTTAATATTTTCCTTGTCTTACAACAAAGAAAATAATTTGTGCTTTAAAATAGAAATCTGTTTCCTTTCCATCCTTCACTCTTCTAAAATAATGCTTTTTCAAAGAAAGAGCCCATATGGTGCTTAATGATCTCTCCACTTACACAATTAATGTTTAAGGGCTGTAAATTGTACACTCAAATGCTTAAATCATTTTCAGTGTGTGCATAGTTAAAAGATTTTATTGCTTTCTTCAGTAGCCAATTCCACACACTAATAATCCACTACTAAAGAAAGTTTTTCTAACTTCCCAAGGCTTGATCTTTTGTT
Organism: Phocoena sinus; assembly: GCF_008692025.1. Classification (NCBI taxonomy): domain Eukaryota; kingdom Metazoa; phylum Chordata; class Mammalia; order Artiodactyla; family Phocoenidae; genus Phocoena; species Phocoena sinus. Next base: position 31,039,922 of record NC_045779.1, on the reverse strand, counting down.
AGTTTATAGCAAGATTTTTATACTTTGCCATCCAATTTTATGATAATCATCTTCTGGGATTTTCAAATAATTTCATTGGCCACTTTTCTTTTAAGGCAAAAGGAATTAAATTCACCTCACATTTCAGAAGTGGTTGTAATTTATTTTTAGCTTTGAGGTTTTTTAAAAGATTTGATCAAAAAAAATTCAAGCAATATTTAGAGTGACAAGTGTCTGTTAAGTCTTCTCATATTTTTCCATCTTTATCTCTTCCATTGTAAAATGTTACAAAATATCCCATGAATTAAGATTTAGGATGTAATGAAGACCATTATTAAACACCACAAAAGTTCATTAAGGGACATCAAAAAGCTTCATTCACCAGTCCTTCTTGTTTTTGTTAATATCTGAATTAACTTTATTTTCACAAAGCAGCAAACCTCTTTGCTATTTGCCTCAGTGATTTCTCCACATACCAAAACATTCTTATTGCCATAATATTCTGCATTAATATTATCCACCTTATGTTTTTCTTACATTTCTTTGCAGTTACTCTGAATTTCTCAGTTCCCCTTCAAAGAAACTCCTTAGTGGTATTTCTTTTACACACTTCTTCATGCCCTATTTACTCCTCAACCTATTTAAATCTGGCTATTCTTCCCTCCCTCCCCTCTGAAAATTCTCACCAATGACCTACATCTTGCCAAAATGAATGACCAATTTCTTGCTCTTTTCTTACTTATCATTGCAACTTTGATAGTTTAACTATTCCTTACTTCTTGAAATATATAATTTCATTTCTAGACTCCCCTGGTTTTCTTTCTATTTTGCTGACTTTTTCACTAGCTATTAGAGCTTTGTCCTTGTTTCATCTATTTTGTTTTTATGTTCTCTGCTTAGGTGAGCTACTCTGTTGTGTTACTTCAAATAGTACCTATATGATGATGTCCCTTACATTTGTACCTTTTGAATGAATATCAAACCTTTTTCTCAATATCTTCATTTTGATGTTCAATTGCATGGCAAATACTACATTTCTAAATGAAATACTTAATTTTCAACATCCAAATCTGCTGTCTCCAAAGTATCTCCATTTCCATTTCTATCTAATTCTTCAGGAAAGGTATCAAAGTAGAAATTATTATTCATTCCTACCTCTTTCTCACATTTCACATCCAGTTCACAAGGCAAGTTCTTTTAGCCATAAATATATAGCCCAAATCTGACCACATGTATTCATATTCACAGTTACAGTGCTAAGTAGCATTATCTGTCACATAGGCTACTGCAATAGCCTATAATTGAGATCCTATTTCAATTCTTACCCTCCTGCGGTCCATGCTCAACTCAGCAGCCAGAGTGATCTTTCTAGAACAAAAATGATTTTTCTGCTTGAAACACTTCACTAATATCCCAATATTTTAAGAATAAAATCGAAGTGTCTTTCCATGATGTAAAATAGTCAAAATAATCTGAAATTTGTGGAACTCTGTACAGAACATGTATTCCATTCCAAAGTGACTTTTACACATGTTTTTGTCTATCTGGAATATACTTGCTTCCTTTTCTTAAGCCCAAGATAATATTTTAAATGTATCAAATCATGTGTGGTTTTTAACTTTGTACTGCACTTTTTCTTCACTCTCCTCTGCCTTTCCTCTACATTTTCCCATAGTCACTCCTTATTCAAGCAACTAGCCATTTTGTATTCCTTGATAAAGATGAATAATATGAAAGAAAAGAAATGAGAGACCTTCCTACCCCATCCATACCCCAAAAAGACTTGAAAAAGTCCCCAAGGCAGAATGGGGAGGAGAGATGGAGAGAAAAGGTGATAAGAAAAACATAGAGATATGTGGGGCCTTAGAGAGATAGAGTTGTACACAGTCATTATTTTATCTGGTCACAAATGAACACTTGGCCTCTTGAATAACCTGAAACTTTCCTTAGCCCCTGTTTTTCTTACTTCCAATGGATAAGGTCTCCTGCAAATAAAAAAAGAGTGGGGGCCTAAATGGCAAGTAGACTGGTGGTTGTGATAGAAAAGGATGGTGGTGACCACTTGCTACACTTATGCCTATTGGAGAGCTATATGGAACACATACTAAATCTCCCTTAGGACAATGTGTTCTCACCATAACATATGAGTGCTTGTCCAGAATACTGTTAATTGGTAAATCTGGGTACAACCTAGGTGTCATTATTTGACATAGTAATACCTTCATACTAGTCAACTATATCTTTTCACTCTTTAGTACCATTCAAGAAAGCAAATAAATTTGACCCATCTCATGTGATGTGGGAAGGAAGGAAACCTACCTGCAGCAAATTGCCTCACACATATTCTATGTAAGTCTGCCAGGGAATTGCCTTAAACAGTATTTCTTGAAAGCTAGACAAAGAAGAAGGATGATGGAAAGTAAACTACAAACCTAACCCTCCTCAGAGGTAATTTTCTGAAAATATGCCCTTATAACTGTTTTCTTAGGTTTTTAAAATTACTTCCTATTTCCCTTGTTATTGTTCTTCATTCTGGACTATATTTATAGGAGGCAAGTGGACATAGAAAAATTCATTTCAAAACTAGTTTTGTACCTTCATTGTTGTATAGGATACAATAAAAATACCTAGTCAGTTTGATTCACACAGTTTGCTAAGGCAGATTTAGCACATTTAAATTATTTTTAAAACAAGTTTGCTGTAAACTCTCTTAACTCCTTCACAATGTGGGAGAACTTTTCTAATTTTCCTCTCAACCTTCATTCTTTAATCTGTACAATGAAGAAAATAGTGATGCAAATTTCAAGTGTTTCCTATGGATTAAGTAAGATAATAAATGTCATTGTTTAGTAGAGTACCCAGCTAAATTAGATACCTAATGACAGTCGGCCATTGTTGTTTTTATTAGTTGATTTATGTACTTATATCTCTGGAAATTCTTCCCAGATTTCATTGTGGTTTCCTCTTCCCTTCTCTAACCTTATGTATTAGCATTTTCAAACACGTGTTGTTAATACTTTCAACTAACATCTACAGGTCAGTGGCTTAGGTATGTATTATAAATTCAGACCTTTCCTTTCACTTTTGGATGCTTAGATCTAGTTGTTTTCTGGTTAAGTCCACCAGATGTACAGCAGCAACTCCAAACACAACCTGTTTTAATATGAATTAAGATTCTCTAAAACTTCTTTTGTCTCTACGTTCCAATACACTGTTGAATGATCATTTAGAGGTTTCACTTGATATTTTCTTCTCTTATTTGGTACATCATATAGGCCACAAAGGCTTGAAGTTCCATAACATAAACATTTTTATCCCCACTGTTGTTGCTTTGATTCAGGACTTTATCATCTCTTACCTGTGCTATTGCACTTGATACCTATCTGTATCCTGATCTTATAAAGACAACCTCAAAAGCATTTTCCATACAGCTGCCACAGATGAGTTAAAAATATGAATGTGCTAATCATTGTTCTGAAAATTTGCAGTGGTTCTACTGAGTGTAAAGTTAAACTCTGGCTCTTTATGATTTATGTCAATTTCTCCTGGCTCCTCATTTGCTATGGTGGCTGTTAATGTGCCACCATATACTGTATGCCAGACAGTTTGCAAGTCCACAAACACTGCTTTATGCTTCCATTCCTTGTCATAATTCTTTAAGTCTTTTTTCTTGCTGTGCCTGCTTGACAAACACTTACTAATCACCCCTACTCCCTCCAAATCTACCTTGGACTTGTCTTCCTTGAAGAATGTCATTATTAATTCTTTTCATTGGCAAGGAACACTTTGTCATTAGCATTGCCTTTTTGTGTTCCTCCTGTACGTAGATGAGTCTTCCATCTAGGTGCCAATGAGTGGACCATTGACTCCTCTTTGTGTAGCAGCAAGGTGATTAGGGGGGTTGACCAGATTGATGGGAGGCTCTTGATTGGTCTAGGCTTCCAATGAAAAGTTTTTTCTTTTTGCCAGAGAAAGACTGGCCTAAGATATTTTAGGATTTTGAAATTGAGAAGATGTTTCCCTGGGGACTTCTGGGAAGTAAATTTTCTTACTTTTAAGATAGAGACATGGAAATCTGGGTTTCCTGTTTTACTGAATGTGAAAGAAGAAGTATGCTGCTGGTAACAAGCTGAGGACAAAGCCACACAAGAGAGAGGACAGAACTAAAAGGAAAACAAAGAAACAGGACAGAAGTTCAATTAAACTGTTTTCAAATGTCACTGTGCCTCTAGAGTTTTAGTTATGTGAACCAATATTATGTTATTGTTAAAGAAGATTGAATTTGATGCTTTGGAATGCAAGTAATCAGAAAAACTCAACAGAAAGAACCTGCAACAAATCACTATATTATTTAGTTAGATACCTGTCTCTACTTTCTATTTTCTTGAAAGCAAGAACTCTATCTACTTTATGTCATCCCAAGTCATATTTATGTCACCCAAATTTGAGCTTGGGGAATTGTATTTGGTCAAATCTTGTTTGATGATTAAAAAATTAATTTTCTGGGTTCCTATTCTGTTTAAAGCATTGGTGGGAGACTTTTTCACATATGTTATTTCATTTAATGTTTATAATTAATTGATTGTGAAGGAGCTATAAGTAATTTTGCATGGATCCTAGATTATCATGAAATGAACTCAGAAATGTCCATGTCCACATGATGACATGGCAGAACAGTACTTACAAATTTTATTTTTGTTAATTGACATGCATGGAGAAGATGTCTTCACAGGGAAGAAAAGGAAGTGTAGAGACCCAGGACCATTGATGAGGGTGAGAATAAATGACACCCAGTTGAGACCTATAAAATTGGAACAAACCCTGGGCACTGCAGGGAACACTGTCATAGAAACAGAAGGAGCTGTTGACACAAGAGACTATACAGAAACTCGGGTCACATAAAGTGAAATTTGGGGGTCTTAGTAACAAAGACCTAGACTTCTAAAAGAATGACATTCTCCCTGTTTTGTGAAATACACAGCATGACTCTAGCATAGTAAAAAAGTTTTTGAAAGTGAGAACATATAGAATTTCCTGATCAAACCCAGAGTTCTCAAGAAGCATCAGCACCACTAGGAAACATGGATTCACAAAAACTGGACACTAACAAAAGGATAGGAGGAAGGAAGAGAAGATCGTTTGTGACTACATGTGAGACTCCCTTAAGGATTCTTTCCAAATACTAGGGTAATGTTCAGCAGTAATGTGGTTGGACTTTATTTATATCTGCTCAGATATATTATTTTATTAAATACCCCTAGAGTGATGGGTCCTAGGAAAATTAAATAACACTTGGTAGTAGTGTTTAATAAAATTACAACCCAGGTTACTTTTTGGAAGGCAATTTGGAAGAAGAATGAAGTAGGTCTGGCTTTGAAATATTAAAGAGCTGTGAAATGGCCTATACTTCCATTAAAGTATATATTTATAGTCACTCACATTCAATGGGAAGGAATACACAAGGACATGAATACTGGGAGGTGGGGATCATTGGGGGTCACCTTAGGGTCTTCTTACCACGATTACCATTAAAATTTTTCTCCATGAAAAAAAAAACCTTGAGTTATAGATCACTTACTAGTCTAACAGTTTACAAGACAAAATTTTAGTCTTGCAGAGTAAGATGACTAATTCACAGAATATGCTAAGTGTTTATTTTAAATTACTTTATCTTTGAAGATTCAGTGCTTTCATGTGCTATCTTTTGATCATATCCAATCCATACTGCTAAAATTCTGTAAGAATCCCTCCACCATGCACATACACACACACACACACACACACACACACTTAACATCATTACTCATTTCAAGTTTTATTTCAGATCATTCTTTCTAGTTAGATTTTATCTTTCATGGTCTTACTTGTATTTGTCCAACATTAATAATTCTGTGGTTGTAGGATTAGAAAATGACACCTTGCTTCAGCTATCACTTCACAAATATCCCAGAAAGAATCAATAATGACTATTTATAATGAGAGTTTGCAATCATGTGAGTAAAATTGAAATATATCATTTCCAAAGTAATACACTGTAGCATTCATCATTCATGATTCTTGCTTTCCATGGAGTACTAAATGATAAAAGTATAGAGTGAAGGACAAAAATGGGATATGATAAAATGTCTCAATAAAGTTAAGATTTGTTCCTTCATTATTGTAGAGCAGTGGTTCTCAAAGCATAGTCTGATGATGCTTGGGGGTTTCTAAGACCATTTCAGGGGTCTGCAATGTCAAAACTAATTTCATTAAAATGCTAAGATGTTATTGACCTTTTACACTACCTCTCTCTCTGAGTGTGAAGTTTTTCAGAAGCTACATAAAATATAATGATAAAATATACATAAAATATAATATAAAATATAATGATACCATTTCTCTGATGGCTTTGTATTATTTTATTTTATTTTTTTGCATACTGATGCTTTTTTTGTTTGTTTTTTATTGGGGTATAATTACTTTACCATGTTGTGTTAGTTTCCACTATACAGCACAGTGAATGAGTTTTATGTATAAATATATCCCCTCCCTCTTAGACCTCCCTCTTACACCCCCTATCTCACTCATCTAGGTCACCACAGAGCACCAAGCTGAGCTCCCTGTGCTCTACAGCAGGTTCAAAATGTCCATTAACAGATGAATGGCTTTGTATTCTTGTGTTTAAATGCCTCAATTTTGTTTTCCAACACATTACATATTGATAGTTAAAAATAGTGCTATTCTGTTAACTGTTTAAAAGAAGAATATTTGGACCCCAAAACACCAAAACCTGATTTATAGTGTTTACTGAATTTCTGTGACGTAGATACTCCCATGATGGTTGACTTCAAGCTAGCAAGGTGATGTCATTGAACACAGAGTAAGGAATAATCACACACAGTCAGTTCTTGTGAGTCAGTGTGAGGTGGCTCCATTGCATCACTGGATATAACCCAGATAAGCAAAAATGCTCCGGAGTCAATTTAAAAGTGTAAAGAGGCCCAAAGATTTAAAAAAAAAATAAAAAAGTTTGAGAATCTCTGATTTATCATTTGTCCTAAATGATTCACTGGTAGAATTCATGTAGGTAAAGTTTTTTCAGGTACAACAGCCAACCATTTTCATGATTTTGTTTTCTCCTTTGGACTGTGATCCTTCATTAAATCCGACAAATTTAATTAGTTCTCAGTTATAAAGAAAGAAAATGTACCTTCTACTGTGGTCCCAAGGCACTTGTTACCTATCTCAAATGCAACAGATAATATTGAATTTGCGTGTGAAAGTGTCTATCTGCCTCACCAAATAGTAATCCAGGACTTCATTGTTCCCTTGGTATCTACTTTGCTTTATCTGCTAAATTAATCAAATCAAGTATAAATTAATATTTTATGATTTTGGAGCATTTACATTTTAAAAGAAAAACCAAAATGAGGAAAATCCTTTCTGCATAGAGCGTAATGGAACTTAAGAGTGAACTTATATTTTGTAAATTTGAACTGGCTGTAGAGTATTAGATATATTTGTAGGAAATATTACATGATAGTTACACGTTAGAAAAATTCATAAATTGAATTTATACTTTTCTCTGTTCTTAAGAGAGAGCTTATAGTTTGTTAGCATTAAATTAAAAATAAATTACTAAAGAGGTGGGAGGGAAATTTTGGAAGTGATGGATATGTTTATGGCATAGAGAATGGTGATGATTTCACCAGCATATACTAAACTCCAAATTCATCATTTTATATATTAAACATGTACAGGTTTTTGTATGTCAGTCAAAACTCAATTAAGTGGGTTAAAAAAAATATTTTAAAGTACTCTGTCTGAATAGTGCATAAGAGCACACATTATTTCTCATAGTGCCTTCACAGGAATTTTCACTATAATACTAATTGACTGAATATGTAACTACCATTTATGAATTTGCTAGACAATTTAGTTCTTTCCCAGATATTTAGCCTTTTTTTTGTAATGATTCAGTTATTATCCTGAAAGGCTATAGCTAAAACAGATGAAAGAAGTAAGAGTAGAGAAAAATATGTACAATAAATAATTTTTAATTATAGTGCAACAGGTTCTTTTTCTTCTGGAAATCCTAGGGTGGAAATGTTAGTGTTCATTTAAAAAAATACTTAAACTACAACAAAATAACCAGATATGACATCTCTTGCTGACAATTTGAGGAATTCATATCTACTTGTCTTACTTTAAAGACTGTTAGGTTTTCTTTAGACTCCAGAATCTTATTCAACATTTTTGACTGTATGGTGCTATTTGTGAACAGATATATCCTTCCACATAATTCATCTTTCATGGCTCTTTGTTCTCTGGGAACTTTTCAATATTGAGAATAGTTTTTAGCTCACAAATGTAATTATTGGGTAAATTTCTCAGCCAAAGTTCAAAGATGCAAATGAATTATATCAGTGGGTTAACTAGCCAGAGCGGGTAAAGATCATGCCCTTCTAGCTTCCAAAATGTATTCTGTAAAACATGGATTCTAGAAATTTTACATAGATATTAGATAGTATTCAGGGATGTTTTCGGGGATGTCTTGGCTAAATCAAATTGCTGAGGAGTTTCTCACAATAATTACTGCATTATTCTGATTGTGAATCTTCAAGGGAAGGTGTTGTTTTCCCTTTTTGACTTTGAAGTACATTTTCCATAGAATATCCTACAGGAACACACTATATGAAACTTCCTTGTATATATGCTCCAAATGGAATGTCTTAAGAATGAATGAGGGCATTAAAATAATTTAAAAATATTATTTTGAAATATTAATTCGTTAGGCAACAAATTTGTTTTTATTTGTGGACCTATAAAATTATTCTATTCAATAATGATTTTTAAAATAAAATTATTAATAAAATAAAAAGAATGCATATTCACAGACGTTACGGTAAAAAAAAATTCTTATTTTATTCATTATTTGAACTTAAAAAAATAATGCAATAGAATAATTATTCTTCATACATATTCATATTATTTTGATTAGTTTATTAGCTGTATTTTTTCTAATGTCATTTTTTCATGAATGTATTTTAATATGGTCTCATTATTTTTAAATCTTTTATGAAATTGAAAATTTTTTCATAATTACATTTTATGAGTAATATATTTGAAATTGTTGAAATCTTTGATTCTTTTCTGAAAACTATATTTCTAACTGAGAAAATTATATTTTTTAGGTGCCTTGTAAACTCAGAGCGAATTCTTCCAAAAATAATTTATTTTTGTAATTTTATTTTGTAGTTAATGTGTAAATACCTTAGGTCAAATGTTTTCCCAGATACCCTTTTGTCACCATTTTGAGTAACTATTTTTGACAATATTTTAAAAAATCAATCTTATTAAATGTTTTCTTTATTTGTAACTCTTTTGAATGTTGTAGATGCTGAAAAATCATAAACTTTGTCAATTTTATTCATTTCCAATATCAATGATAAATTTATACACTTAAAAATAAGTGCTCCATCACATTTTTTCCTAAAAATCAAGATATTCTGGAGTACAACTATAGAATTTCAAAATTAAATGTGTATTCCATTTCAGAATTCATAATTTGTTCAGTTTCCTGCTTTTTCCTTGATAAATTTGAACGTTTTGCAATTTTCAAATTTTTTTTTTGATATCGAATTTGCTGAAAGCTTCAAAAACTGCAGATTGGTTTATTCTTTTCCACTATTTTTCTGGATTACTTTAATTGTAAATTTCCAATTCATCTGAAAAAATGTGACTAAAATTTAGAAGATATATACAATTTAGAAGACGTAAACAAGACATAAAAATTTGGAAGACACATAAGACATTTTGACTTACAAAGTAACTTCTCAAAGGCTCAAACATGTCTATGTTTTAACTGATGAATAGTAGCAAAGAGAGAAAAATCATAGCAGTATGCTCTTCCCAAATTGTTTTTGTTTTCAGCATCAGCTTCTTCTTATAGTATATATTTATTGTAGTGAATATATATAAAACATACATAATTTTTGACATAGTGGCTCTTCTTTCAATTAGTAAACATTTGCAGATTTTTGACATATAAATAGTAGCTTATATACATTTAATTTATTAATAACATTCTTTATCCTATGAGGCTGGATTCACCAAAAAATTTATTTATCATTACAAAACAATCTTATCTTCTATGTTGAACTTTCTACTACAGAAGCATATTTGCAGTAATATTAGACATTTAACTTAAATAGAATGAAATTCCAGAAGATTTATTTGATTTTAAATTTGATGAAAAATGAACAATTTTTGGAATTAAATAAATTGCTTTTCTTTTTGAAACATTAGATAATGACACGAACATAAAATTTATATCATCTAAATATTTGTTTTTTTCTGTTAATGAAGAATCATATTAGTATCAATTGCTTTGTAATTTTGTACATGCATAAATAAATGAACAAAGTTAATTTAAAAGCTATCATTTGAGCTAAATAAAATTCTTACTTCAGAGTATTATTAAACATAAATTCTACGGCTGTACTTTCTCTCGTTTAATAATCTTCTTAAAATATTTACTATCTTTCCAATTAGACGCTAATGCTTCTGTAAATTTTGTCCTTCAGTTGATGCATAATAGTCCTCCTCCCATTTTAGTGTATGTTAAATGTCTTAATGATAACAGACAGTTTAGGCAAATCACATATTCATTACCAATTTTCTTTAGAAATGAAAATTCTTTATTTATAAAATTAAAATGACCTTTTTAAGGCTCATTCTTGTATAAAAAGTTTATAAAGTAAAAGTGTTAATGAAAATAGTAGACGTTTTATATTTTAACCATGGAATGTCTGACAAAATATCCATAGCAAGATATGTAGATACAATCTAAGACAGGGCGGCCCAGCATTTATTTCCCATATACCTGCCACATTTTCTATTGACCCCACAGACAAGGGGGATGGCAGTCTGTTCATCTGACAGGGTTGGCATGATCCACGGTATAACTGGTTGGCACATCAAGTAGCCAGAAGGAGTAGCAGCATCAAACAACTTAAACTCTCACCAAAGACCAGAAGGTACTAGCTTTTCCTAGCTTTTTAGGTTGAAGAGCACTTTATCAGCTATTCTTGAAAAGAGGGTGTTTGTTAGTTATGATGCTAAATCTAGATCAGATCAAGAAAGTGAGTCCATTTTCCTCCTGCATGTTTTCCCTGTGTGAAACTGAGGACTGTTACTGCACATATATCTCACATCCATGGCAGAATCTGGAGACACAAAATGGAGGCTCATCAAAAACATTTGAGAAGTAAATGATTAGTATGCTGGTCTGCAATCCATATTTTCTTTGAAGTTGGGGGGAGCATCCTCAAGAGAGGATGACCCTGTCAAATCTCCTTGTAAACATGCAATGTAGTCTTACTGGCAAACAAAATAATGGTTTGTTGGAGAGTCTTTAGTTTTGGAATGCTTTTAACTGGATGTGTCTCATTTATCTAGGATTGCTTATGGTAAACAAACCTGAAATCTACAGTTTTATAGGGTATGGCTCCCTGAGAAATGTCATAGAATGTATGTAATCACATGAAGATGAATGGAGATGTTTCCCAGCCAAAATGGCTCCTTCTGTGTAAGATACTGTATATTTGGCACCAGAGTGCATTCTGCTGCAACAAGAAAGAACCTGGGGAACTGCATTAGAGAACCTAGACCATTCCTGTTGTGCCAGTGCCTTGCAATTGCTTATGTCCTTAAAATTATTAGTAAATCTTTATGCTAAGTAAAATCTTAGATTTGTGTCAGTCTTATTGGAAAATGTAATCTTTTGTTATCATACCATTTCAGATGATTTTATTGCAACTATGTGAATTAATTATAATACTTCCTTAAAGTGAAGAATATGGAACAAACTGGTTGGGACTCTGTGTCAATAGGAATAAGCCAGAACTGTCTCCTCCTTATACCTGGAAGAGTGCAGACCTCTAAAGGAGTCTGGTCTCCAAGAGAGAAATCTGCCACCAGTGGCTTTAACAACAGACATTCTGACATTTGTCACTCAGTATTATTCATATTGAGACTTTCCTCTTTCTGGACACCATTTGTCTATCTGCATGGGATGGACTGACTGGCTGTTGCTTAGCAGTAGTTTCTGAACAATTGTTTGGTGTTGGTCTCACATTTCATTTCCTATTTTAACCAAAGTAGGTCATAAATCCAATTTGGTAAGCATTAATAAGTATTTTATTTTAAATAAAATAGAATAGAATGGAATACAATAGAATATATAGAACAAAATAAAAATAGAAAAAAAAATCAAGGCACATTTACCTATGCAAATTTAGGTATTGTTTCATTATAGTTTTGTTTTGTTTTGTTACTTGTAAGTGTGTGTGTGTGTGTGTGTGTGTGTGTGTGTGTGTGAGAGAGAGAGAGAGAGAGTGAGAGAAAGAGAAAGAGAGAGAGAGGGAGGGAGAGAGAGAGGATGACGATATGAAATGTGTTTATGCCTGAGGATCATAGTAAAAAAGAAATACCATGACTTCTGTTATGGGATAATAGTCTAGAATCTTAAGCAGCCTCTGTTGAGAGTACACTTTTTTGACCACTTAAGAAACATAATCTTGCTTTATATGGGACTTGCTCTGATATAGTGTAGTATAAATGTTTTATGTAGATAGACATTGAGGGAAGAAATTTGCAAGCCTGACATCAAACCTGGAGACTTGAAATTCAAATCTGAAATTGAGCCTTGAGGGTTCAGATTAATTTCTGACTAGCAAAATGCAATTTATATTTTTAAGTCACCATAAAATTATACAAAAAAAAAAATCGAATAGCTTTACCAAATGACAATTTGAGTAAAAACCACTCACTAGATGTGAAATACATTTCCCATAGCATACACGTGGATTTTTAATGAAAAGAAAGGTACTTGTAAAGTGCTAGTGTGTATTTTGTGCAATCTCAAATGTTTGGGGGAATTTTTTTTTTTTTTTTTTTGCCTGGATGGTGCAAAACACAGAAAGTCTTGCTTATCTCTCAATGTACACTGTAGCACAAAAGAAAATTAAGCCACTGGAAAGGCATTATGAGAAAGAAAAAAGTCAAATTATTCATTTAAAGTTTGACTCTGACCAAAGCTCCAATGTTTATAGTTTGTAGTTTTTACAATGCCATTATTATTATTTCAACTCAACAAAACAAGTTATTGAAACATTGAACTGGAATTATGATTGATGTACTACAATCAATGACGTGTAAAATTTAAGAAATATTTGTTCCATCAATCCATGAAGACAAGGCTTTCCCAAAACCAGTAGTGCAGGAAGTCCTCAAAGATGATCACAAAACCCTCTCAGCCTTCTGTTGTTATGGTATGAAAGCAGAAAACAATGCACATATTCAATTACTTTCCTAAAAATAGGTACATTATAATTCTGATGCTGAGCACTAATATTTACAGAACATTTATTCTGTACCTGAAACTCTGCTAAATTCTTTTCATAGATTATCTCATTTAATGCATGAAACCACCTTCTGAAGTATTTAGTATTATTATCCTTGTTATATGGTTAAGGAAACTGGGAGAAATAAAACTTTCTGTAGGCTCCACAAAACATGGGAACTATCTGAATCAACTCAGACCTACATGGATCGACACTGCAGACTTTCTTTTATATCATGTTTCCTCCCTCCCTCTTTCCTTCTTCTCCCTTTCTTCCTTTCTTTTCATTTTCTCTCTTCCTCCCTTCTTCCTTCCCTCCTTTTTTCTCTCTCTCTTTCTGCTTCTGTGACTCTTTCTATCTGAAATTTTACACTCAATGCCATCTTACTCAGAGGACATTGACTATCTGTTTCTTTCCTCTTACCTGTTCTCCACCCAGAGAAGTTAGCAACTACTCACAATCTGTCCTATACTGTACAATAATACCTGTCATATAATCTAAGTCAACTATGGGGAATAACATTTGAAAATTACAGACTTTCACATATGCTTGAAATTAACTTCAGGCGTATTTTGTGGAACTACTTATCTAATATTTAAATATTTGTTAGTCAAATGTTCAACCATTTTGATAGTTAAATCTTCCAGTAATAGGTAGCTTACTTCTAACTTTGAGCATGGCTATTAAAACAAATCTTCATATTAAAGTGAAATGTGACCTTATGGCTTCATTCATTTGTCAAACAAATATTGAGTGATTATCATATGCCAATCACACTTTAGGTCCTAAGGATACATCAGGGGACAAAACAAAACAAAACAAAACAAAGATCCCAGAATTTGCAGAGCTTCTACCTTCTTCTCAGTTAGGCCATAATAAGAATATTTACATTATTTTTGTCATGTTCATCTTTCAGGTGTTAAATGATAGGTCTTGTGTACATCTTTAATCTTCTTTTCCCTAAATAAAATACTCTCTGTTAAGGGGATATATGTGGAACATAGTTTAAAGCCTTACCATTTACACTCATCTGGAAGCTAAGTATTCCTCAGAGTGGCACAAAAGGAGTATATCGTAATGTCAAAGTAAAATAGAATATTGGTATGTTTAATCCAGATAATCCATAAACAAAATGAGCTGTTTGAGTTTTGGATGTTTTCTTATACCAATGTACTAGATTTAAGGACTGATGAATTTGGTGAGTTATTGGATTAGGTAACATTTCTTAGCTAGCACATGTCTCTCTTATTTTTATAAAACTTGAGGTTTTTATAAAAACAAATCCTGAGTGGAGGTTATTCATAATTAGTTCCTATTCATCTTATCCTTCTACCCATGAGCTTTTCCCCCAGAATTATCTATTTTAGGTAAAAAAAAAATCTTTTCTAAGTATCAGTTGATTTCTTGCAGTAGATTTGCATGCACAAACACAACTACAAGGGAACAATGAATGAACAAGAACTATATACTCTGTCCAGGTTTGTTCTATCATTTTTCCACACTGAATAGTCTTGATACTTGATGAAAGAGAGACAGGACCTTTGAGGAATAAAACCTTAACATCCATTGTGTCAGGACACTTTTCTGTCAGTGACATCAATTTCTTTGGAAATCATCACTCATCTTTAGCTTAACCCATGCCCTTCAGAAGGGCATGATTCAAGTGTCAGAAATGCGTGTTCTCCTCACACACAAAGTGAAAGTCACCTTGGAATGAGAACTACAGGTGTGTTTGAGGCCAGAAAATACAGAAACATGCTGACCAAAGATTTTTCTAAAAGATCTGAGATCAACATATTTAAAAATATATGTATAAAGGGACATATGCATTAAATATATATAAATACATTTATATGTATCAATTTTTTTCATCTCTTTATTTTTGAAACTGCCAATTCTGCTACCAAGGACAATTCTGAATCCAGTGACTGGTATCTTTATGTGAAGGACATGTTAAAACACATAGTGAAGATGGCCATGTGGCTACCAAAGGCAGAGACTAGAATCATATAGCTCCATTCTTTCGCTATCCCATGGGGAATATCTATTCTTCCCTGTCTAACCACTATATTTTGGAGCACATAACTTGTTTTCTAGTTTCACAGGTCTCAGATGAAGAGGAGTTTTGCTCCAGGATGGATCATTTCCAGAGTCTCACCTACATTTGATTTAGGTGATTTTGATGGTAAGATATGAAACTTTTGAGTTGATGAAATGGGTGAAGACTTTCACGGATATTGGAATAGAGTGAACATATTGGGCACAAGGGACAGATGTGAATTGGGGGGCCAGACTATATTGAGTTGAATAGTGTGCTCTCAAATGTATGTCTACCTGAAAACTCAGAATGTGACATTATTTGGAAATCTGGTGTTTGCAGATGTAATTAGTTAAGATATTGATTGGTGTCCTTTTAGAAAGCCTATGTGAAGACACAGGAGAGGATGATGCCATGTGATGAAGACAGAGATAGGAGTTATGCAGCCACAAGCCAAGGAATCCAAAGTATTGCTGTTAACAACGAAAAGCTAAGAAGAGGTAAGGAAACATTTTTCCCTAGAGTCTTCAGAATGAGCATGGCATTGTTGACACCTTGATTTTGGATTTCTAGCCTCCAGTATGGTGAGAAAATATATTTCTTTTTTTTTACTTTTATTTAATTTACTTTTTTACACAGCAGGTTCTTATTAGCCATCAATTTTATACACATCAGTGTATACATGTCAATCCCAATCACCCAATTCATCACACAAACACCCACATCATCGCACCCCTTTTTCCGCTTGGTGTCCATACGTTTCTTCTCTACATCTGTGTCTCTATTTCTGCCCTGCAAACCGGTTCATGTGTACCATTTTTCTAGGGTCCACATATATGTGTTAATATACGATATTTGTTTTTCTCTTTCTGACTTACTTCACTCTGTATGACAGTCTCCAGATCCATCCACGTCTCAACAAATGGCCCAATTTTGTTCCTTTCTATGGCTGAGTAATATTCCATTGTATATATGTACCACATCTTCTTTATCCATTCGTCTGTCGATGGGCATTTAGGTTGCTTCCATGACCTGGTTACTGTAAATAGTGGTGCAATGAACATTGGGGTGCATGTGTCTTTTTGAATTATGGTTTTCTCTGGGTATATGCCCAGTAGTGGGATTGCTGGATCATATGGTAATTCTATTTCTAGTTTTTTAAGGAACCTCTATACTGTTCTCCATAGTGCCTGCATCAATTTACATTCCCACAAACAGTGCAAGAGGGTTCCCTTTTCTCCACACCATCTCCAGAATTTATTGTTTGTAGATATTCTGATGATGCCCATTCTAACTGTTGTGAGGTGATACCTCATTGTAGTTTAGATTTGCATTTCTCTAACAATTAGTGATGTTGAGCAGCTTTTCATGTGCTTCTTGGCCATCTGTATATCTTCTTTGGAGAATTGTCTATTTAGGTCTTCTGCCCATTTTTGGATTGGGATGTTTGCTTTTTTTAATATTGAGCTGCATGAGTTGTTTATATGTTTTGGAGATGGAGCCTTTGTCCGTTGATTTACTAGCAAATATTTTCTCCCACTCTGAAGGTTGTCTTTTCGTCTTGTTTATGGTTTCCTTTGCTGTGAAAAAGCTTTTAAGTTTCATTAGGTCCCATTTGTTTTTATTTCCATTACTCTAGGAGGTGAATCAAAAAAGGTCTTGCTGTGATTTATGTCGAAGAGTGTTCTTCCTATGTTTTCCTGGAAGAGTTTCATAGTGTCTGGTCTTACACTTAGGTCTCTAATCCATTTTGAGTTTATTCTTGAGTATGGTGTTAGGGAGTGTTCTAATTTCATTCTTTTACATGTAGCTGTCCAGTTTTCCCAGCACCACTTATTGAAGAGGTTATCTTCTCTCCATTGCATAACCTTGCCTCCTTTGTCATAGATTAGTTGACCATAGGTGCATATGTTTATCTATGGCCTTTCTATCTTGTTCCATTGATCTATGTTAATGATTTTGTGCCAGTACTATATTGTCTTGATTACTGTAGCTTTATAGTATCATCTGAAGTCAGGGAGTCTGATTCCTCCAGCTCCATTTTTTTTCCCTCAAGACTGCTTTGGCTAATAGGGGTCTTTTTTGTCTCCATACAAATTTTAAGATTTTTTTTTCTAGTTCCATAAAGAATGCCATTGGTAATTTGCTAGGGATTTCAGTGAATCTGTAGATTGCTTTGGGTAGTAGAGTCATTTTCACAATATTGATTCTTCCAATCCAAGAACACTGTTGGCATCATCTTTAATTTCTTCCATCAGTGTCTTATAGTTTTCTGCATATAGGTCTCTTGTCTCCCTAGGTAGGTTTATTCCGAGGTATTTTATTCATTTTGTTGCAAAGGTAAATGGGAGTGTTTCCTTAATTTCTCTTTCAGATTTTTCAACAGTAGTGTATAGGAATGCAACAGATGTCTGTGCATTAATGTTGTATCCTGCAACTTTACCAGATTCATTGATTAGGTCTAGCTGTTTTCTGGTGGCATCTTTATGATTCTGTATGTGTACTATCATGTCATCTGCAAACAGTGACAGTTTTACTTCTTCTTTTCCAATTTGTATTCCTTTTATTTATTTTTCTTCTTTGATTGCTGTGGCTAGGACTTCCATAGCTATGTTGAAAAGTAGTGGTGAGAGTGGACATCCTTGTCTTGATCCTGATCTTAGAGGAAATGCTTTCAGTTTTTCACCATTGATAATGATGTTTGCTTTGGATTTGACTTATATGGCCTTTATTATGTTGAGGTAGGTTCCCTCTATGCCCACTTTCTGTAGAGTTTTTTTTTTTTTTTATCATAAATCGTTGTTGAATTTTGTCAAAAGCTTTGTCTGCATCTATTGAGATGATCATATGGTTTTTATTTGTCAATTTGTTAATATGGTGTATCACATTGATTGATTTGCTTATATTGAAAAATCCTTGCATCCCTGAGATAAATCCCACTTGATCATCTTGCATGATCCTTTAATGTGTTGTTGGATATTGTTTGCTAGTATTTTGTTGAGGATTTTTGCATCTATATTCATCAGTGATATTGGTCTGTAATTTTCTTTTTTGTAGTATCTTTGTCTGGTTTTGGTATCAGGGTGATGGTGGCCTCATAGAATGAGTTTGGGAGTGTTCCTTTCTCCACAATTTTTTGTAAGAGTTTGAGAAGGATGGGTGTTAGCTCTTCTCTAAATGTTTGATAGAATTCACCTCTGAAGCCATCTGCTCCTGGACTTTTGTTTGTTGGAAGATTTTTAATCACAATTTCAATTTCATTACTTGTGACTTTTCTCTTCATATTTTCTATTTCTTCCTGATTCAGTCTTGGAATATTATACCTTTCTAAGAATTTGTCCATTTCTTCCAGGTTGTCCATTTTATTGGCATAGAGGTGCTTGTAGTAGTCTCTTAGGATGCTTTGTATTTCTGTGGTGTCTGTTGTAACTTCTCTTTTTTCATTTCTAATTTTATTGATTTGAGTCCTCTCTCTCTTTTCTTGATGAGTCTGGCTAATGGTTTATCAATTTTGTTTAACTTCTCAAAGAACCAGCTTTAGGTTTTATTGATCCCTGTTATTGTTTTCTTTGTTTCTATTTCATTTATTTCTGCTTTGATCTTTATGATGTCTTTCCTTCTGCTAACTTTGTATTTTATTTTTTGTTCTTCTTTCTCCATTTCCTTTAGGTGTAATGTTAGATTGTTTATTTGAGATTTTTCTTGTTTCTTGAGGTAGGCTTGTATAGCTGTAAACTTCCCTCTTAGAACTGCTTTTGCTGCATCCCATAGGTTTTGGATCATCGTGTTCTCATTGTCATTTCTCTGTAGGTATATTTTTTTATTTCCTCTTTGATTTCTTCAGTGATCTCTTTGTTATTTAGTAATGTATTGTTTAGTTTCCATATGTTTGAGTTTTTTTACATTTTTTTCCCTGTAATTCATTTCTAATCTCATAGTGTTGTGTTCAGGAAAGATGCTTCATATGATTTCAATTTTCTGAAATTTACTGAGGCTTGATTTGTGACCCAAGCTGTGATCTATCCTGTAGAATGTTCCCTGATCACTTGAGTAGAAAGTGTAACCTGCTGCTTTTGGATGGAATGTCCTATAAATATCATTTAAATCTATGTGATCTATTTTGTTATTTAAAGCTTCTGTTTCCTTTTTTTTTTTTTTTTTTCCATTTTGGATCATCTATCCATTGGTGTAAGTGCAGTGTTAAAACTCCCCACTATTATTGTGCTACTACTGATTTCCTCTTTTAGAGCTGTTAGCAGTTGCCTTATGTACTGATGTGCTCCTATGTTGGGTGCATATATATTTATAATTCTTATATCTTCTTCTTGGATTGATCCCTTGACCATTATGTAGTTTTGTAGTGTCCTTCCTTGACTCTTGAAACATTCTTTATTTTAAAGTCTATTTTATCTGAAATGAGTATTGCTACTCCAGTTTTCTTTTGATTTCCATTTACATGGAATATCTTTTTCCATCCCTTCACTTTCAGTCTGTATGTATCCCTAGGTCTGAAGTGGGTGTCTTGTAGACAGCATATATATGGGTCTTGTTTTTTTATCCATTCAGTAAGCCTGTGTCTTTTGGTTGGAGCATTTAATCCATTCACATTTAAGGTAATTTTCAATATGTATGTTCCTATTACCTTTTTCTTAATTGTTTTTGGTTTGTTTTTGTTTTTGTAGGTCCTTTTCTTCTCTTGTGTTTCCCACTTAGAGAAGTCCCTTTAGCATTTGTTGTAGAGCTAGTTTGGTGATGTTGAATTCTCTTAGCTGTTGCTTGTCTGTAAAGCTTTTGATTTCTCCATCAAATCTGAATGAGATCATTGACAGGTCGAGTAAACTTGGTTGTAGGTTCTTCCCTTTCATCACTTTAAGTATATCATGCGACTCCCTTCTGGCTTGTATAATTTCTGCTGAGAAATCAGCTGTTAACCTTATGAGAGTTCCCTTGCATGTTATTTGTCATTTTTCCCTTTTTGCTTTCAATAATTTTTCTTTGTCTTTAATTTGAATACTATGTGTCTCTGCATGTTTCTCCTTGGGTTTATCCTGTATGGGACTCTCTGCTCTTCCTGGACTTGGGTGGCTATTTCCTTTCCCATGTTAAGGAAGTTTTTGACTAAAATCTCTTCAAATATTTTCTCTCATCATTTCTCTCTCTCTCCTCCTTCTGGGACCCCTATAATGCAAATGTTGTTGTGTTTAATGTTGGCCCAGAGGTCTCTTAGGCTGTCTTAATTTCTTTTCATTCTTTTTTCTCTATTCTGTTCCACAGCAGTGAATTCCACCATTCTGTCTTCTAGGTCACTTATCTGTTCTTTGCCTTAGTTATTCTGCTATTGATTCCTTCTAGTGTAGTTTTCATTTCAGTTATTGTATTGTTCATCTGTTTGTTTGTTCTTTAATTCTTCTAGTTCTTTGTTAAACATTTCTTGCATCTTCTCAATCTTTGCCTCCATTCATTTTTCAAGGTACTGGATCATCTTCACTATCATTATTCTGAATACTTTTTATGGAAGGTTCCCTATCTCCACTTGATTAAGTTGTTTTTCTGGGGTTTTATCTTGTTCCTTCATCTGGTACATAGCCTTCTGCCTTGTCATCTTGTCTATCTTTCTGTGAATGTGGTTCTTGTTCCACAAGCTGCTGGATTGTAGTTCTTCTTGCTTCTGCTGTCTGCCCTCTGGTCTCTATTTTTTTCAGGGTACAGAGTTTGTGAAAATGTCTTACAGTAGTCTAAGAAAACTAGTATTCAGACATACAGAAACCTCTTTTATTTACTTTTTTCTGTGGAATATCACATGATGAGCTTATTCCCTCTTAATATGACAGTGCATCCAATGACTACCTTCAACTTTTAGTTTTGCCTTCTCTATGCTAAAATCAACAAGTTCCTTTCAACATTTTTTATGTATTTTAATTATATGTTGGTTTCTGTACCTCAAAGACTCACAGTTTGTCAACCCCTTTTTAAAATATCACAACCACGACTAAACATATTCCAGATGTGGGATATCCAAGGGAAAGTAAAATATGTCTGAATTTAATCTCTGAAGAGAACAGTTCTATTATTTCCATCTAATAATAATATGAGACTTTTAAACAGTCATTACAGTGTTGAAACATATTAAGTGTGTAATCTGCTAAGTTTTATAAATCTTTTTCCTATGAACTTTCTCAAATTCTGGTCATATCCAGCATACACTTGAGCAAGAATTGGGAACCAATGTATCGATTATTGTATTTTCCTGTTAAATCAATCTCAGTTTGAGGCTATACATTTAGTTATAGTGCTTATTTCTAATTTGAATTTTGAATTTCAGTACATAAGATCAATCCTCTACTTTTGCATTGCTTGAGAATTTGAAAGGCATGCTGTCAATGTTTTCATTAAAGTTGCTGATAGAAATACCAAGTGGGTTAGGATAAATTTTATAAAAGTATGATCAAATACAGAGTTCAGTGGCATGTCAATATAATACTTTCTCCAATGAAGCATCAACAAATTAATCAAATTATTTTAGGAAACTATTCACTCAGAGGAACCTACAGAATAATATTAATATTGGCCAATATTTTATCATATAGCCCACCAGAAAATTACCTAATGTAGCTTACATTTGACAAACATTTAGCAATATTTACTTTATTAAATGAATTTCCCAATTAAATGACAATTTATAAAATAAGATTAGGTTATTTTGTTTTGATTAATTTGAGGAAAAATTTCACTAAGTGTTCACCAAATATTTACTAACCAGTTATTTAATATGATATTCCAAATTAGTGTTCTGAAAGATATTAAATACATTGTTGGAAGAAAATTAAAGTCTCTATATATACATATTTTTGAGAAATATTCATTTCCTCTTGATGTCTCATTGTATATTAGATAATACATTAATATTAATAAGGACAATAAATTCTGCAGCAAAAGAACCTCTTTAATTTTGTGTGATGAAAAGTTTCATGGAACTACATAAACAGAAAATATTTTTACTCTAGAACACTTTTTAACAACTATTCCAAGTAATACATTTGAGAAAGTGTTAAGTATGCCATTAGTACTCAAGACGTTAATATGAATTACTTAATCATGTGAGTCAGAATGACGCAGAAATGCTCTCTCTGGATTCCCTTTGAAAGAAAAATTTCTACACAGTTGTGGAGAATGCAGTCAGCACGCTGCCTCTAGTTGACAGCTCTAGACAGTGCTATGCACAAGTTCACAGCTCCTAGCGGAGTCAGCATGTGTTGACTGAACAAAGTAAGGGTACACAGTTTTCGTTATTTATGCCCAATGTAACACTGCTCTGATGGGCAATGTTTGTTTCAGAACTCCCTGCTGGGTTGGTAGAAGTTATCCAGCCTTCATTTCAATTCAACTTCTTTTCCTGCCTAATCCTACCTCCTCCCCTTCTTCTTTTAAGTGTTAATCCCATATCTTGCACTCTAAATTTTATCTCAGCATTTGCTTCTTGAAAATGTCTATAGGTTGAAAAGCAACATATTTTTAAAAATTATTTGAGATAATTTTCTTTGGACAAATATATTTTAGTGAAAAGTAGAAGAAGGAAAGTTCTAGCATAGAGGCAGTGCTTGTTAGAGCAGAGAAGCCTGGACAGGTACCCTCCTTTGTGGATTTGACACATGAACAAGGAAACTCTAAACTACCTATGTATCAAGGCAGGAACAGTAAGGAGAAGAGAAAGAATGATTCCAAAGACAAATATAGTTGCAATTTAGCTACATTCTTCTGGTTGACCTAATGATAGTTCTAGCATGAGGTGTTTCTCTGGTCTTGGGGCCAAAGGCAAAGCCAACCTTAATTTTAAACAAGACTATAAATTAAGGTCTGGACCACATTGTCAGTACACTTCATTATCTTGCCTAATCTCAGACCTCTGCTGAAATTAGCTTCATGACTAGCTGAAGGAAGTGGTGATACTGATTCAGCAGAAATATTTTTAGACTGAGATTTCTATGAAAACAAATAAACTAGTCATTCATGGGAAAATAAAATACCTTTAAACCCACTGTTGGGATAAATTGAATCAATTCATTGGACCATCTAACCAAGAAAGAAGTTCTAAAATCTATGAAACTATTATGGAAATAAATATACACAAAGTCATATCTAAAACAGATACAAAATGCTACTTCAGCTATTACATGTTGAATCAACTCCTTAATTTGGTTCTCAAGTACACCATGTACCTGTAGAACAGTTTTTTCAGTGCACCCTATTGGCCAACAAAGTGAGTCTTTCCTTGACCCTTATGCAGAAGTCTCTCTCAAAGAGACATATGTCATTTGAAATATTTAAGAATAATGACTGCTTTTTCAATCAGGCTTGCATCTTGAGAGAAGGAGATGCCTTATTTCTTCTTTGGTTAGATATCTAGATACTGAATATACTTTCATAGATCCAGAAAATAAATCAATTTACTTCACTTCAAAAACTAGATTTAAGAATTAGTAGTTTCATTCATATTTTTGGAGTAAAGTTTATTTCTTCACAGCTAATAGACATGAATCAACTTAGAAACTATCAGAGACTTACAGAGTTTAGTTATTTGCCTATTCAAAAATTTGAAAGTTGAACATATTTTCAATGAAAACTAAACCTAGTGAAACTTAATAATGGCCCCTCTCAGAAAACTAAACAAATTTTCTACTTCAAATCTACAGTCTCTCCTATATTATACTCTCAAAGGATTTCTGTGGATATAGAGTATGAGAAGTGATTTACGAAGATTTATAAAAATGCAAGATGTCACAAGGCATTGTAATTATTTGTTCTTGGAGTCAAACTCAGGTTCAGCTCTAAGAAAGACTCTTTTGTTCCTTTGATAGTAGACTTTATAAGTACCTTTACTGAGTGATTTCACTGTTGTTCTAAGAAATATTTTGAGGCCCACAGCTGCTGAGGAGATATTGAGCCTCTGGGAACACACACAGGCTTCTAGGGAAATTACTTGGAAGAAGAAGAATGTTACTCTATTTATAAAGATGTATAAGATATTTTGGTTATCATGACATCAACAGAGAATGGAGAAGAAATTAACGTGTTCTCACAGTCTTCTAGGCCTCTGTTACATATATTATTTCAGTATACTTATCAATTGCAATAAACTAAATAAGCAGTAGACCAAAATTTAAGGTTAGGTAATTAGGTGTATAATATTCCCAAGACTTCCTATTTTCTAATTTGTAGAGATTTGATATGAATTTGTAAAATTGGTGTCCTTTCTACTTCATTAAGCTGCTTCCATCAATAATGTGACTTCCATCAATAACATTTTATGTTTAAAACCAGATTTTTTAAATTGTATGTTTATCTAGATTTATTTTCAGAGTTAAAAAAAGCAAAAGCTTGGTAGGGTTTTAAAGTTGTCAAAATAAAAATCTGAAGAGAGAGCATTTTTTATATTAGTACTTTTATTTCTTATTTTTTAAATTTAATTTTAAAAAAATTTTTATTGAAGTACATTTGATTTACAATTTTGTGTTAGTTTCAGGTATAAAGCAAAGTGAATCAGTTATACATATACATATATTCACTCTCTTTTAGATTCTTTACCCGTATAGGCCATTATGGAGTATTGAGTAGAATTCAATACTTGGGCTATACAGTAGGTCCTTATTAGTTATCTATTCTACATATAACAGTGTCTATATATCAATTCCAATCTTACAATTTATTCCTCCCCGCCATCCCCTGGTAACCATAAGTTTATATTCTACATCTGTAACTCTATTTCTGTTTTGTATGTAGGTTCATTTGTACCCCTTTTATAGATTCCACACATAAGCGATACCATAATTTTATATTAGTATTTTAAATCTATGTTTTCAATTTACTGGTAGTTAATGAACAATATATACATTTGAGTGAACAAACCAATATATAAATTTTTACTATAAATCAACAATTTAATAATGGAACAATAAAGAAATCTCCTGAACCATAATACATTACAATAATTGGTGGCAGTGATGGTTGACTGCTACTTCAGTCAATTTTATTAAAACTGTGCCAGTTATTTGACTTCTCTAATACTCTTCTGTTCAGAGATATTTCTCCACAGACCTCTTGTTTGTATAACAAACAATCTTGGAAGATAGACATGGTATCAATTTCTAGAGCAAATGGCAGATTTGCTCACAGCCTGAGTATATAAAGACTTTACCTCTTTCTAGAGCAGGAGGCAGGCACACTTACTGAGACCAGGTGCAGATTCACAACACCCAATATCTCTGACAGTCAAGGAAAGACTGATATCTCTTCCTTTCCACATCACCATCACCACAAAAAAGGAAAGCCAGCACCTTATTGACCATGTTGCATATTGAAGATAAAATGTGCTTGACTTGGGGATTCTACTTAGTTCTTTATACTAGCTATCTCATAATTTGACATCTGTTTTCTGAGGTCCACATAAGTAGGTTGCATTGGAGGAGGTTCAGCAAGCCCTGACATGATCCTTAACTTTGGAGCTCTTTAGCCATAATCAACCTTTTGATCTATAACTCTTTGACTAATGATTTTGCAGATCAGAGCCTTTGGTAAAGGAAGGTAGCCTCCATCTAGAGAAACCTCTTAGGATGTTTTACTCATTGCCTCCCTGACACAGCTGTTAGATACATACAATCTGAAAAGGAGTGTTGTTATGAACGTTGCTACTGGGCTGCTATCAAGAAAAAATACCTGCTCCATGGAGGCTTTGTGACTCTCTGGTATAATATTCTCATTTTGAGGTGAGTCAATTTCAACTCAATGACTAAAAAGTTAAAAGGGCTCCACAAGTTGCACTGGTGAAGTGGAAATTCAATATTCGGCAATACAGCAGGCCGGGTCTTAGTGGTATCTTGACTTTATCTGAAAAAAATAACAGCTATCCCTTCAGAGAAAATTTGTGTTCCACTCTGTCACCTGATGCATAGCCTCTGGCTCAATGGAGTCCTTGATTCATAGAGATTTACCTAATGCGTAAGCTTGGTTTGCTGATGGTTTGACTAAGCTAAAACTAGAAGGTGTAAACTAGGTTGACATACAATTTCAACCTACTGTCAGCTATACAGAAATAATGTTGGACCTGGTTATTCCACTCATGGGTAGAACTCTACTATTCTTATAGCTCTGGGCAATACTTTCTTTGATGAACCTTATTACATTTTTAATGAGCTTTTAAGTCTTGCCAGTGGTGTAACTCTTTGGTCTGCCACTTGGAAAACAAAACACTGGCAGATTAAAGACGAGCACCCTTCTTCTTCTTTTTTTTCTTTCTCTTCTTCTTCCCCTTCTCCCCTCCTCCCACCTTTTACTCCTCCTCTTCCCCCTCCTCCTTCTTCTTCCCCTCATTCTCCTTCTCCTTCTTCTTCCTCTTCTTCTTCTTCTTCTCCACTCACCCTCCTCCTTCTGTTTTTGCAAAAGCCACTCACAGGGAACTGATATTTGACTCAGGACATTTGATCAACCTTTCATACATCCTGTCATACACAGGTATCTGATTTTGTCTTATGTTAAAAAAAGCTTACTTAAAAATAAAGTAACAAAGACTTCTAAAACTACTTTTCTCACATCTTCCTGGTCTGCACACTTCAGTAAGGCAATTTTTGTTCGTTGAATACAGCTGTCCCCAGAAATGGGTCATCTCCTCTAGTCTAATTCCTGGCTAATTCTCATGACAAAATGGGTGGAGAGTTATATGGCCCTATTTTTAAAATTTGAGATTTAATCCATTCCTGAGCATAATAGTTCTTTCTTGTCCTTAACAACTCCAGGCCAATCTGATGGTTTGGTACACCGAGTACAGCCACAGAAGGCCTAGGGAATTCAACATAATTCTGGTACAAGCACATGGATTCTCTTTTTGAATTGACATAGTTCTAGATCATAACTACAACAGAACTCAGTTGACTACATTGGATCATAAGTCTCCCAATAGTGGCCTTCATGGGTGGCCATGAAGTGGTGGACAAACTGTGTCTCTTTAAGTTGTATATAAACCCTGTCCTTTTTGCACCTGACCATTTTGGACAAAAGGTCTGCATTCAAGCAAGATATAACTGAAGAAGAATTGAGCTTGTAGCTGCTAGAATGGGACATATGAAATTTGGGGGGTGGGATATATAGGGAGAAAGCAATCATGGTGGTACATGAGAGGGAAAACCTCAGACTCTAGAAAACATGAGGATGTGGCTGACAATGATCTTTTTCTTTAAGGATCTCCCCTGAACATCACTCATTAAGAAAAACATTCTGATGTGGTTCCCACAAACTGCAGTATCAAGCACCTAAAATTAGTTGACTGCTATCTTTTGTCAGGAAACTCTGCCCATGATTTGATTACTACTCTGTTTAATCCTACAAGAAGTCTATCAAAACTGCAGAGCATGGCCTTAACTCTAGTACCTTCCATGTAAAAACAACTGTCAGTACCTTGAAATATCTTCCCAACCTCCATTTCCATAGCTGTTGTTCATTCATTTTCTGAGTAGACAAATGTCTCCTGCCTGGTGGCATGAACAAACAGAAAAGAATAGACCCCCTTCAGGAAGTTTTCTTTAAAATAAGGTTTAGTCATAATTATTCAAACTGAAATAGAAACTCTAAAATCTACCAGGTTACTGGGAGACCACAATGAAAGCTCTGTCAACCTGGCCTCCTGTTGATGTAGGTCCCACTTGGAGTCTCAATAACTGGAAATGCCCCTCTTGTCCCAATGACCCCACACCATGTACACCCCCAATACTATACTTCTTGTCATTAACTTGCCTTTTCCCCCAAATCGTGGTAATTTATAGCTTAGTAGAGATTATAAGAAACTTTCAACTATTAAAGAAATACCAGTAGATTATGTAACTCTCAGGTGAGAGTTACATCTGAGAGGTGTCTTGAAGTGAGACTACCCTTGATGACTCAAGGGAGCTTCCAGAGGTATAACTGACTTGATATCTATATACAGATAATCATCCCTATGTTTGGAGTCATATAATTTGAAATGATGGTATGAAATTTTTGTTTGAGTTTAGCTGAAGTGACAAGACCTTGTCCTTGAAAGACATTTACATTAGTAACAACTCACTGCCCTAGGATTTTTTATAGATGATAAAATTGCCCTAGGCATTCTTGCATACCAAGGCAGAATCAGTGTAATTACTAATATATACTTCTGTTGTTGGATTATTTCCCACAGGGAAAATGAAAATGTTGATATAGGAATGTAAGGAGAAAGCCACCTGGATATTGAAGATAGCGTGTGATGGTTTATGGGATTTGTTCAGCTGGAAGTGTTCAGGATCCTAGGATCATGCTTGATGTCAGTGTTGTAGGTTGCTCTCACTCTGTTGCTTGGTGTCCTATTGATAGAATTTATAATTATGTAATAAAAGTTACATAATTTGGTTTTATATTAATCATATTATTTTAACACATATTTGTCAAAGTGGCTGATGGAGTAGGAAAATTCAACAGAAGCCAAGGTAGTATAAAAAAAGGTATAAAAATGAAGGGTGCATATTGTTAGGAGATGTGGGTCTTTCACACAGGT
Organism: Phocoena sinus; assembly: GCF_008692025.1. NCBI lineage: Eukaryota > Metazoa > Chordata > Mammalia > Artiodactyla > Phocoenidae > Phocoena > Phocoena sinus. The sequence continues at coordinate 31,010,965 of NC_045779.1, read as the reverse complement.
CTTTTACATTTCCACTCATATTGTGAGCAGAGATACTGACAGATATTATTCCTGACTGTTTTTTCAAAGATGTTTGTATAGTGAACAACTTTAGAAGATAGAGATAAAGATTCCCTCTGGAGCAAAGAGCTGGTTTGCTGACAGCCTTAAAAGACATAGATAGTCTAGTTCTGCACCAAAGAACAACTTGCTTACTGCCTGTTATAAAATACTTAGTTTCCCTGAGTTCAGGGTTTGTCTCCTGTAATATGTGTCACATTGCCCTCTTCATGTGACCCTGTGGGAATTGGGGCTTGAGGACCTGGCATAAGAAGATACTGATTACCTTGCTATTTCTAATGTTATGTGTACTTAAAGTTCTTTGTCTCTGGCCCAAGACTCTTGTGTATTCTGTAAGCACCCATAATCTGGTGGCAGGATAACTTATTTGCCTTAAAATAGAGTGAAATAATAAACATTTTGTTGTTCTTGACTATACAGTTCTTGACTTAGGATAACAGTACAGGTAACACTAAAACACTGGTCCTCTATAGCCCATGTGAAAATGGGTGTTAAGAGGGAAACAGTAATTCCCCTGATATACAACTGCTAGAGGGGTAAGTTATTGGGTAGCTGGGTACTTAGTACCCATTTTTACTTGGACTCCAATCAGAAAATGAATCTTGCTGACAAAAGGGATATACTCTACCAGCTTCCCATTATGAGTACCAAGTAAGAAAAAAGGTGCAGTTAGGAGAGAGAGCAAATAGCAGGGCAATGTGCTAAGGGATAGAAAAATGGATATGTATGCCTAAGTAGACTAACACAAATCATCACCAAGTTAATTGGTTAAGCAAATTGCCAGCATTTTGAGGAGTGAATTTCAGGGAAGTAAACTTTTAATGAAGTCATTTTTCAGAAAAATTTTGAGCATTTGAAGGTTATTATCTAAAAACAAAAATAAGGGCACTAAAACAAAGAAATGATATATCATTACAGAATGCCAGGGAATAAGAGATTGGGGGGGCACAATGAAGATTAAGAGCTGGTCTACAGCAACTCAGGAAAAGAGAAGCCCTAATCTCAAATTTTGACAGCAATAATTCCATAGAATCAGTCATTTTCAGCCAACTGGTTTGTTATCTTCATAAAGTCAAGAATGAAAGCACCTCTCCAGTTATTGCTATACATAGGTATCTCATGGCAGGAGTGGGCACTACCAGATAAGTAAAACAGTGTCTCACACTGACTCATTGATCAACTCAAATGACTGCTTGATGTCAACCAACCCAAATATGCGGAATATAAAAACTAAGTGAATGCTATACCTTCACCAATACTGAGTCTTCTTTGCTGTTGTTAGCCTGGTCAGGAAAGACCTCTTTAAGGAGGTGGCATTTGGGGTGAGGTGACCATGTGAAGAGGAAGCATATTCTGAGTAGCAGGAAAATCAGGTACAATGGCTCTGAGACAGGCTGTGTCTACTGTACTTTCTTTTTCCTGTTTGATAGGGAGGATTAGAAACGGGCTACTTAAGAGACCCATTGTTAACTGTGATATTCAAGCTCGCTCTCTCTCTCCCTCTCTCTCTCTCTCTATACATGCATATATATACACACATACATATAACATATATATTAAAGTATAGTTGATTTGCAATATTATATTAGTTTCAGAAGTACAACATAGTGATTCAATATTTTTATAGATTATACTCCATTATTTACTCCCTTATTTATTTTACACATAATACTTGGTACCTCTTAATCCTATACCCCCATTTTGCCCCTCCCCCCATTGTTAACCACTAGTTTGTTCTCTATATCTGTGAGTCTGTTTCTGTTTTGTTATATTCATTAGTTTTATTTTGTAGATTGCACATATAAGTGATTACAAAATTTTTGTCTTTCTCAGTCTGACTTATTTCACTCAGTATATATATATATATATATATATATATATATATATATATCACATCTTTTTTATCCATTCACCTGTTGATGGACTCAGGTTGCTTCCTATCTTGGCTATTGTAAATAATGCTACTATGAACATTGGGGTGCATATATCTTTTCAAATTAGTGTTTTCATTTTCTTCAGATATACCCAGAAACGGAATTGCTGGATCATATGGTACTTATGTTTTTAGTTTTTGAGGGACCTCCATACTGTTTTCCACAGTGGCTGTTCCAAATTACATTACCACCAACAATGTACTAGGGTTCTGTTTTCTCCACCTTCCCACCAACATTTGTTACTTTTGGTCTTATTGATGACAGGAGTGAGGTGATATCTCATTTTGGTTTTGATTTGCATTTCTCTGATGATTAGTGATGTGGAGCATCTTTTTATGTGCCTGTTGGCCATCTGTGTGTCTTCTTTGGAAAAATGTTTATTTAGGTTTTCTGCCCATTTATTACTCAGGTTGTTTGTTTTTTTTTGATATTGAGTTGTATATGTTGTTTATATATTTTGAGTGTTAATCCCTTATCAGTCATATCATTTGCAAATATTTTCTCCCACTAGATAGGTTGTTTTTTCACTTTGTCAATGGTTTTCTTTGCTGCACAAAACCTTTTAAGTTTGATTAGGTCCCATTTGTTTATTTTTGCTTTTGTTTCCTGAAGAGGAAGATCAAAAAATTATTGCTACAACTCATGTCTAAGAGTGTTCTTCTTGTGTTATCCTCTAGGAATTTTAAATTGCTCATCTTACATTTAGATCTTTAATATTTTTGAGTCTATTTTTGTTTACAATGCATAAAATTATTATAATTTTATTCTTCTACATATAGCTATCCAGTTTTCCCAGCACCACTTACTGAAGAGATTGTCTTTTCCCCATTGTATATTTTTGCCTCTTTTGTCATAGATTAATTGACCATATGTGTGTGGATTTATTTCTGGACCCTATATTCTGTTCTATTTATCTATGTGTCTGTTTTTACTCCAATAACATATTGTTCTGATCACTTTGTAATACAGTTTGAAACCAGTACATGTGATTCCTTCAGCTTTGTTCTTATTTCTCAAGATTGCTTTGGCTATTCATGGTCTTTTGTAGTTGCATATAAATGTTAGGATTAATTGTTCTAGTTCTGTGAAAAATGTCATGGGTATTTCGATAGGGATTGCCTTAAATCTGTAGATTGCTTTAGGTATTCTGGACATTTTAACAATATTAATTCTTCCAATTCATGAACCTGGGATATCTTTCCATTTCTATATATCATCTTCAATTTCAAATTATAAGTACTTCTCCTGAGTTAAGTTTATTCCTAGGTATTTTATTCCTTTGATGAAATTTTTAAAAGGATTGTTTTCTCTTTCTGATAATTCATTATTACTGTATAGAGAAACAATGTGTTTCTACATATTAATCTTGTATTCCACAACTTTACTGAATTCTTTATTATTTCTAATAGTTTCTGGGTGGAGACTTTAGGGTTTTCTATATATAGTATGTCATCTGCAAACAGTGACAGTTTACTTCTTCCCTTCTAATTTGGATGCCTTTATTTATTTTTCTTGTCTGACTGCTGTGTCTAGGACTTCCAATACTATGTTAAATGAAGGTGACAGGAGTGAGCATCCTTATCTTATTCCTAATTTTAGGAAAATCTTTCAGCTTTTTACCATTAAGCATAATCTTAGCTGTGGTTTGTCATAAATGGCCTTTATTATGTTGAGATATGCTACAACTTTACCAACTTTGATGAGTGTTTTCATCATGAATGGATGTTGAATTATGTCAAATGCTTTTTCTGCATCTGTTGAGATGATCATATGATTTCTTTGCTCTGTTAATGTGTTGTATCACACTGACTAATTTGAGGATACTGAACCATCTTTCTATCCCTGCAATAAATCCCACTTGATCATAGTATATCATCATTTTTATATATTGTTGAGGTTGGTGTGTTAATATTTTGCTGAGGATTTTTCTATCCATATTTTTTAGAAATATTGGTCTATATATATTTTTTGGTTTCTTTGGTTTCGGTATTAGGGTAATTATGGCATTGTAGACTGAATTTGGGGGTGTTCCTTCCTCTTCAGTTTCTGAAATAGTTTGAGAAGGATAGATATAATCTGTTCTTTATATTTTTGTTAGAATTCCCCTGTGAAGCCGTCTGCTCCTGGACTTTTGTTTGCTGGGAGCTTTTTGATTACTGATTCAATTTCACTCCTATTCTGTTCAGATTATCTATTTCTTCCTGATTCAGTTTTGGAAGACTGTATGTTTCTAGGAATTTATCCATTTCTTCTATGTTGTCCAATTTGTTGCCATATAACTGCCTGGGGTATTCTATTATGATTTTTTGTATCTCTGTGATATTGGTTGTAATTTCTCCTCTTTCATTTCCTATTTTGTTTATTTGGGTCCTCTTTCTTTCTTAATGAGGATGGCTAAAGCCTTACCAATTTTGTTATTTTTTTAAAGAACCAGCTCTTGATTTCATTGAACTTTTCTATTGAATTTTTGTCTCTAATGTATTTCTGCTCTGATTTTTACTATTCCTTTCCTTTGCTGACTTTGGGTTTTGTTTGTTCTTTTTTTTTTTTTAAATTCATTTAGATAGTAAGTTAGATTGCTTAGGGAATTTCTTTTGCTTGAGGTAGGCCTGAATACAGTTTCCTCTTAGAACTACTTTTGTTGTAGCTCATAGATTTTTGGGAGTTATATTTTTATTTGTCTAGAGATATTTTCTGATATCCTCTTTCATTTCTTTATTGACCCACTTGTTTCTAGATAGTATGTTGTGTAGTCTCCATGTGTTTGTGCTTTTCCCATTTTTCTTCCTGTACTTGATTTCTAGTTCTATACTGTTGTGGTTGGAAAAAATATTTAATATAATTTCTATCCTCTTAAATTTGTTGAGACTTGTTTTTTGGCCTACCATATGATCTATCCTGGAGAACATTCCAAATGCACTTGAAGAGAATGTTTATTCTGCTCTTTTGGGATGAAATGTACTGTAGATATCTATTAAGTCCAACTGCTCTAATGTGCCTTTTAAGGCCACTGTTTCCTTATTGATTCTTTTTGTGGACGATCTGCCCATTGGTGTAAGTGGGGTGCTAAAGCCCACTACCATTATTGTATTATTAACTATTTCTTCATTTTTTTCTGTTAATATTTGCTTTGATATTTAGGTGCCCTTATGTTAGTTGCATATATGTTAAGAAATGTTATATCCTCTTATATGGATCCTTTTATCATTTTATAACACCTTTCTTTGTCTTTTGTTATAAACTTAGTTTTAAATTGTACTTTAACTGATATGAGTATTGCTACCCCAGCTCTCCTTTGGTTTCCTTTTGTTTGGAAAAGGAAACAAAGGAAAGGAAGGATATCCAAAGGATATCCTTTGGATATCCTTTTCCATTCTGTAACTTTAAGTCTGTGTGTGTCTCTTGTACTCAGCATATAGATCAGCTTATTTTTAATTCAATCAGTCACCCAATGTCTTTTGATTATACCATTTAGTCCACTGACATTTAAAGTGATTATTGAGAGGTATTACTTGCTGCCATTTTGTTATTTGTTTTCTGGTTGTTTTTTGCACTTTTTCTGTTTTCATTTCTTCTTTTAGTCTCTTCCCTTGTGGTTTGATGATTTTTTGAGTGTTATGCTTATGTTCCTTTCTCTCTATTTTTTGTGTATTTATTGTAGGCTTTTATTTGTGATTACCATGGAGTTTGCATTGTTGACCTATGTCTGTATCCACATGTTTTAAACTGATAGGCACTTAAATTCAAACACATTCTAATAGATCTACATTTTTTCATTCTCTTTCCCCATATTTTGTGTGTCTGATATCATATTTTACATCTTCTGTCTATCCCTTAACAGTTTATTGTAGTTATAGTTGATTTTACACCTTTTTTCCAGTCCTTTTTTTAAAGTTTTTATTGAATCTGTTACAATATTGCTTCTGTTTTATGTTTTGTTGTTTTGGCCACAAGACATGTGGGATCTTAGCTTCTTGACCAGGAACCGAACCTGCACCCCCTGCATTGGAAGGTGAAGTCTTAACCACTGGACCACCAGGGAAGTCCCTAAAGTTTTTATCTTTTAATCTATGTACTAGCTTAAGTAGTTAATCCACAGCCTTTACTATACATTTGCCTTTACTAATAGGCTTTTTCCTTTCCTATAAATTCTCATTTCTTTTCTCTTTCACTTAAAGAAGACTCTTTAATACTTCTTGAAAGATCAGTTTAGTAATTATGTGAAAGAGTTACCTATCACAGTCTTGAAGTGTTGTCAATGTGTAGATTCATCCCTATTCAGTCTGCACATATCCAATGGCTCTTGTAGGAGAGCTGGCTCTGAAGTGAGCACAGGTCACATATTTCTCTGGGGTGTGCTGGAAGGTACCATGCTGATGGGAGGTAAGGCTAGAGATGGAAGTGCTAGAGCTAGAGTCATGTATCAGCTGGGGTTTCTCCTGTGCTCAGTGACAGTTATTGACTTATCATGTGTAGGGTTGGGCCCAAGGGGCTGGAGCAGAAACCCTGAGGTTTGGGTCTCAGCTTGTTCCACTCCCTTTAACTGTGTGAACTCTCCTTGGCAATGGCAGACTTCACACTAGTGGAGAGCAGTTCAAGTTAAATATATTAAATTATAAGTTTAAAGCTGTTTTGGATCCAGGTCCTTAAATTACATTTGCATTTTTCAGTGAATTTTACTATATTTGCTTAATGATAAATTTGAAATCACTGTTAACATTCCCTACCTCAAAATAAAATATCAAAAATACTGTGCTTATCTTTTTTCTCCACCAGCTTAAAAACATATTTTTTACATATTTATTAAAAATTATTTAAATTTATATATAATTATATATTATACACTTATAAAATATATAATTAAAATATATTTATATAATATATATAATTTGTATAAAATTAGTAATAAATATTAGAGGATTTGGAGTAGCATGGAATGGGGTCTAGATTGGCAGTGAAAATAGAGGGTTTTCTGCCACTTATCATCCAATTACAAAATCCTACTTAACCTCTTTGAGATAATATTGGCTTCTTTTGCTTACCTCATAGGGTTGATATAGAGATCATGCTTGATAATGCATATAAAAGCATCTGGAGTATCTGAAGTATATTTTAAATGTAAGGGAGTATTATTACTAATAAAAGGGATAGCAGACTTTATTTTTGCCTCATAGCTAATCGGGTAAATTTTTCAAAAACTTACCTAATCTTCCCTTGACTTCAGGATACATTCTTGAATCAAATTTCATAAATATTGTTTTTAACCATTATATTTTATATTATTACTTTGGTTTTGACAGTGTAACTACCACATTTTCCCCATCAAACAGGGTTTTCTCAGATCTTTAAAAAAAACACTTAAGACTTATATGTATGATGAGATTTACCTACTTCAAAATTATGAAATAAAAATGAAGAATACACAATTGGTATATTACCTTCAAGGAAACATCTATTCTAATATTCAAAAGTTAAGAGAAGTACTTTAACACATTTATAATTTAGGGTAGAACAAATTATTCATTGAAAATATTAAAAATTTGTTTCCATTTCCACATTTTAAATGAAATACAGGGCTTCCCTGGTGGCGAAATGGTTGAGAGTCTGCCTGCCGATTCAGGGGACACATGTTTGTGCCCCGGTCTGGGAAGATCCCACATGCTGTGGAGCGGCTGGGCCCATAAGCAATAGCCGCTGAGCCTGTGCTCCACCACGGGAGAGGCCACAACAGTGAGAGGCCCGTGTACCACAAAAAGAAAAATAAATGATATACAACTATAGAATTCCTGTACATAATTTTTGCTGACTCCAAATGAACCTTCAGTGAACTAAGCTTTGTGTTTCTGCAAACATGCAGTGTAAATGATTGCAAATTAAAAACATTAATTTAAATGACCATCATTGGTTTTCTTTAAGCTACTCAGTGTTGATCACTTGTTTTTCCTGAATAGTCAGAAAACTGGTGAGGTTGCAATAGTTGCATAATCCAGAGAAAATGTCTTTGGTGGAAAAAAAGGAAAGGAAATCTTCATTTAAAAGAATGATTAATTGTGTCAGCCATAAAGAAATAAATCCAAGTAGAAAATATATTAAAAAACAATCAATTGTATACAAAAATGATAGTCTGTTAAATAGTTTATTTTGGGTAACAGGTACATTTGAAATATTCTTATTCTATAGATAAGATACTCTGGTTTCACCCAGCTCTAATATCAACAGCAGCAGGAGCATGTCATCATCATTATAACATCAATAGCCAACAACAGAAACAGCAGCAAATGCCATGAATGGAAAGTTTACTGTCACCTCAGTATTTTTATATTTTGTTATAATAACTTTGTCAGATAGATAACATATTCATTTTATAGAAATGAACTCAGGTAACATGGTTCGTTTCTAGTCCCCCAGCTGAAACTTCATATATTTTCAACCCAGAAGTCAAAGATAAATTTGGATTGCACTTTCTTCATTCTTTATACTACACTGTGAAGCCTACATATAAAGTAATTTTTCTTCCTGTGTCTTATCAGATACTTGCTAAAAGCTAAATTCTCACTGTACATTACAGGAACAAAAGCAATTTTTTTTTTTTGGCCACACCTTGCAGCACGTGAGATCTTAGTTCCCTGACAAGGGATTGAACCTGTGCTACCTGCATTGGGAGTGTGGAGTCTTAACAACTGGAACACCTAGGAAGTCCTCAAAAGCAAATTTAAAAGCATGTAATTAATACTCTCAATCATGATCATAAAAACTAGGATGGACTGAATTCCATTTACCATGCTCTGGCTGTTGAGAACATAGCTTAGTTACCAAGAAGAGCTAGCCAAGTGTTAGAGTTGCATAAAATTAGACTATAGAGGTTCCGTTGTCCTAGTTTTTTCTTTTTATTATACCAGTTATCAATTATCTATTTGTGATTTGTGAGTGCTACAGATTGTTTCCTCTCTAGATAGAAATGACATCACAATGAAGTTTAGTCATTCATTTTCTAATTAACTTATTCATTAGTCACACATTATTCTTGGTGTTGGAGAATTAGTGGTGGACAATGGTTCCTGTGGAGGGACTAGATATTAATTGTGGCACTGCATGGTGTTCTGAGAGTAAGTAAGAACATGTAATGGGATAATAAAGCTATTTTTATACATCATCATATATAATTGTAAAGTTTGATCTAGATCTGAAGAAAGAGAAGGAGATCATGCACAAGTGGTGGCAATGAAGGTAAAACTTTTCAAGAAGAGGACACATCATATGAAAAGGCCCTGTGGCAGGAAGTAACAGATATTCAGTAACTGAAGAAGGATCATGTGACAGACCCCAGAGTGGACCGCATGGTGTGAGATATTAAGTATTTGGGGCTTCACCTCAGAGTAATGGTAAATTATTCAAATGTTCTGAATATGGGAAGAATGCAGGGGTCAGGAGAATTCAGATTTGTGTTTCAAAAAGATCACTCTATTTGGAATGTGAAGATTGACAGATGTAGACATTAAGAAACTGGCCATAAAAAATAATGAAATAATGTCATTTGCAGCAGCATGGATGGACCTAGAGATTATTATCCTAAGTGAAGTAAGTCAGACAAAGACAAGTATCATATGCTATCACTTAAATATGGAATCTAAAAAACATGATACAAATGAACTTATTTACAAAATATAAATAGGCTCACAACATAGAAAAAAATCTTATGGTTACCAAAGAGGAAAGTGGGGAGAGATAAATTAGGAGTTTAGGATTAGCAGATACACACTACTATATATAAAATAGATAAACAACAAGGACCTAATCTACAGCTCAGAGAACTATGCTCAAAATCTTTAACAACCTATAATGGGAAAAAAATGGAAAATAATCAGAAAAAGTATATATTTGGTATTGAATCACTTTACTGTACACCTGAAACATTGTAAATCAACTAGATTTCAACAAAAAATGTAAAAATATAAACCAGTCAGAGATGCATATAATTGAAGCTGAAATATCTTTTGGGCATTTGAAGAGAAGTCTGACTTTCTAATTATATTCTGCTTAGTTCAATACTTCAAAGGTATTTGTAATCTCAGAGCAGAGACACAGAGTGTAAGTCTGCACTTAATTTATCAAGTTTTACTGAGAAAATAACTCCCTGGGAATAATCAACAATTTCAGTATATTAGGTGCATTGATATATTTTGAATTACTACAATATTCTTATGTTATCCTATCTTTGGTGGTATGTTGTAGTGGAAACTATTTCAACTAATAATTGGCAGAAATAAGGTAAAGGAAGTGGTATTTTTAGTAACAGCGTTGTGAACAATGTAAGTCACAGTGTCAGTGGGAAAAGGGATTTGTTAGATATGCGGAACATTGTGTTTAGGCTTAGAGGAATAGATACCATGAAGAGTAAGTTCAGCTGAGGAAAGAGCTTTACATAAAGTAGGCAATCCATGAATGAAGAAGAGGATGAGCCTTAGGTTATGCAACCACAAATATACTAAATTCAGTAAGAAAAAAATGTATTTTATGTTTCCATTGTTTTCTCCTTGAATGGTGACAAGTAACATATATGACTATAATTTTTCATGTTCGATGAACGTAAACTAAGAGAATTTTAAACATTAGAACATTAAAATAAAGTCAGAAATGTAGAAGACATTGAAGCACATGAGAACTATTTTAAATTAGATTATAATGACAATGGAGAGCCAAAGGAATGCCCAGGAGAAAAAATGGCTGGCTTATCAATACTGCCAAAGATGAAACAAAACTATTCTGGTAAAGAATTAAATTAAGTGATGTGTCAAAGAATTTACATTGATAAGTGTGAACAACTGGTTTCCATTGATCAGTCAATTCATAATTCCTAAAAGTTTAATTAGGAGTAATGCAGAAGAATTGAACTTATTGTTTAAAGGTCTATTTTGAAAAATGTTTTATTGTATTTGTCCTATTACTTGTACTCCAAAGTTGACAATGTCTTGATGGCAATTTTCACTTTGTTGACTTGTAGATTACTTGTGTCAGTCTTCTAAGAAATGGTATCTATATGTAAAGAGCTCATATGTCTTTTCTAAGGATTCTAGAAGACTGAGTTCATGTTTGTTCTGTCCTGCATACATTTCTATGGCTATCATTACTGCTTTTCTCTTTTTGTGTGTAAAGGTGCAGATTTAGAGTCAGATAATCACATTTGGAGTCAATTGTGTCATTACTAATTATATGATTTTAGGGATAATAATGCACTTCTCTAAACTATTAGTTTTTTCATTTGTAAAATAAGAATTATTCTGTCTTGCAGACTTATTGTTTCTTCTTGGACTGATTCATTCATTCACTGATAGATATTGATTGAATAATAATCCCAAATGTTGGAAATGAAATGGTGAGTAAAAGTAGACATGGTCCATGCTGTCATGGAGCTTAAAGGCTAGTAGCAGAGAAAGACATTAATCATATAATCACACAAATATTACAACTGTGATTAATCCTAGAAAGAGCAACACATGATATCTAAAAAGAATGTAGAGCAAAGAAATTTGACATAATTAAAGACTCATCTAAGGTTTCCTTGAAGAAATACCTTGATGATAGAAAGATGAAAAATGTTCACCTGTTGCATGTGTTCATCAAGGGCAGATTTGAAGAAGAGAGAATAGCATGTGCAAAAACCCCATGGAAGCAGAGAGAATGATATGGTCATACAACTGACAGAAGGTCCTGGAACACAGAGAACAAGTGTATTGTGATAAAAGTTGAAGTTGAAAAGAGAGATAAGGGTCAAATTATGCAGAACTTTAAAGCTTTTTTGTCATTCTCAAGCTGATGAGCATCTGAAGCAGAGGAATGGTAAAATCAGGCTTGTGTGTGTTTATACATATTTAGTCCTCAATAAATACCTTATCCATTTAAATGTAGCAACAATCTCTAGTGGACTGGTGATATGTTGTACCAGCACTAAGAAATAAATATTCCCACGTGATACAGTATGATGAGACAAAGGCTATGCATTCATTGATACATCGAAGCAGAACCACTACATCCATTATGCTGACCAAAGATACTCCAACATCAAAAAATGTAGTATCAGCCACAGATAGAAATCTAAAAAAAATTTTCTACTATATTTTTAATGTAACAGTGTTTCAAATAGTGTATTATGAATATGACTATAATGCAGTATGCCATAAAAATTTTTATAATAATTTATTCATTGGTATATAGACTGGGCTACTGTGAAACAATCATACTGATTACACCTGGTTGCTATAAAGTAACCATATTGTTGTTTCTTCATCATCAGTGCATGAATTGTTATAACTGTACATAACATAAATTTCTTTTTCACATTATCTTTTCATTTTGTATGTCTAGTGTTAGTAATATGTATAACATCTACACTGTTTTTTATCATAAAAGACAATATTGGGCTTCCCTGGTGGCGCAGTGGTTGAGAATCCGCCTGCCGATGCAGGGGACGCGGGTTCGTGCCCCGGTCCGGGAAGATCCCACATGCCGCGGAGTGGCTGGGCCCGTGAGCCATGGCCATTGAGACTGCGCGTCCTGAGCCTGTGCTCCGCAACGGGAGAGGCCACAACAGTGAGAGGCCCGTGTACCGCAAAAAAAAACAACAACAACAAAAAAAAGACAATTTTGTAGGGTACTGACAGACAAAGGATTCATCTTTTAAACAGATGCCATAAACTTAGGGTATTGATAAATATAGTATGGTATTTTAAATGTATTTTTCTTCCTTATGATTTTCTTAATAACATTTTCTTTTCTGTAACTTATTTTATTGTAAGAATACAGTATATAATATGTATGTATATATAACATACAAAATACGTGTTAATCAACTCTTGCTATTGTTAAGATTTCCATTCAGCAGTAAGCTATAAGTAATTAAGTTTGGGGGTAGTCAAAAGTTATATGTGAATTTTCAGCTGTGTGAGGGATTGAAGTCCCTAACCTCCTCATTGTTCAAGGGTCGACAGTATATAAATGTACAGATAGATTGAAAATAAAAGGATCAGAAAAATGTATACTATACAACCACTAATAATAATAAAGCTGGAGGGCTTCCCTGGTGGTGCAGTGGTTGAGAATCTGCCTGCTTATGCAGGGGACACGGGTTTGAGCCCTGGTCTGGGAGGATCCCACATGCCACGGAGCAGCTAGGCCCATGACCCACAACTACTGAGCCTGCGCGTCTGGAGCCTGTGCTCCGCATCAAGAGAGGCCACCATAGTGAGAGACCCATGCACCACAACGAAGAGCGACCCCTGCTTGCCACAACTAGAGAAATCCCTCGCACAGAAACGAAGATGCAACACAGCAAAAATAAATTAATTAATAAACTCCTACCCCCAACATCTTCTTTAAATAATAATAATAATAATAATAAAGCTGGAGAAGTCAGATTAAAAAGACATCAGAAGAAGACAAATTACCAGGATACTTTGTAATTATAAAGAGCTGAATTTATTAAGAAGTTATAAAAATCTTAAATGAGAATGCCACCAAAAATAGAGCTTAAAATACATTAAGTAAAACTGACAGAACTGAGCGAAGAAATAAATTAATCCACAATTATGGTTGGTGGTTTAGACACTCATCTCTCAGTTACTAATAAACATTTGAGCAGAATATCAGGATATCTTCTTAACAGCAGCAAAATAAATGTCATTTTTCAAGTGCACTGGAATGCCAGCTGATGCAAACTGGTACATATTGTCAATAATTTAATAGAATTAAATAATATAGAGTGTATTCCTTGATCGCATAGAAACCAATAACAAAAAATAGCTGAAAAAATCCACAGTTTTTTTTTTTAGAAATTAAACAGAACAATTTAAAATAAACCTTTGGTAAAAATAAAAACAATAATAAGGGGAATTACAAAATATTTTGAAAATAGTGAAAAAATGCAACTCAATAACCATACATGAAAAGTGTGGAATGCAACTCAAGCAGTTCTTAGTAGGAAATTTATAGTTGTAATGTTTATTTTAAAAATCAATAAAAGCCTAAAATAAATAAAGAAACACAATAAGAACTTTGTTAAAAAAGACGAAATTAAACCCAAAGTAAGCAGAAAGAAGGAACGATAATGATATGGGCAGAAATCAGTGCAAGAGAAAACAGACACATAATTCTTAAAAAAACCTTTGAAGCCAAAAACTGGCTATTTGAGAATCCATCAGTCTGACTGATCAAAAAAAAGAGGAGAGGAAACAGATTACCAGTATCAGGAATGAAAGGAGGATGATGCTATAAAATCTATAGATATTAAAAAGACAATAAGGGAATCATATGAATAATTTTATATCAATACATTGTAATACCTAGATGAAAGAGAGAAATTTGTTGATAGAATTTACTGAAACTGAATCCAGAAGAAAAACAATCTTATAGTCCTAGAGCAGTTTAAGGAATTAGTTCATACTGAAGGCTTATCACTAAAGAAAACCCCAGGCCAAAATGATCCCACTGGTGAATACTATAAAATATTTAACCAAAAAAATATCAAAATTACACAAAATCTTTTAGAAAATAGAAGAGAATAAAATACTTCCCTTTCCACTTTATGAGACAAGTATAATCTTTATCTTAAAATCAGACGAGAACAGTATAATAAAATAAAATTATACATTATTTTTCCTCATGAACAGAGCTGCAAAAAGCTTAAAATATACACAAATCAAATGCAGCAACATACAACAGAACATGAACAGATGAGTTCTCCCACCTCCCAGGAATGAAAGATTAGATTTACATTTGGAAGTAAATCATTATTATTTGCCATTTGGTCAAAGTAGAAGAGAAAACAAAAACAAACAAACAGAAAAGCTATGTTCAATTAAAAATAAAAGTAACTTGGAAATTTCAATACCAATCATGGTAATATCATTCAGTGAAGTAGAAATAGAAGACACTTTTCTCATCCTTTCAATCATCATGATAAGCTTACAGGTAAAGTCATACTTAATGCTGAAAGACTGAGACTTCGTTACCTAGGACTGCAAGCAAGACAATGATACTTACTCTTACCATTTTTATTTAATATCATATAGGAGGACCTAGCCACTGAAATAAGCCTAAAGAAAAATCTAAGCATATTTGAAAGGAAAAAGAAAAATTTTGTTCATGGGCGACATGATTGTGTACATAAAAAATAAGCAAACTACAAATAGAGCAATTAAAACTAATAAGTAAATCACCAAATTCATTTGTTACAAAGCGAATAAAAATTTACTTACATTTTTATATACCAAAATCAAGCTGGATATTGATATTAATAAAGCAATAATATTTACAATAACATTCAAAATTATGTAATACTAGGGGTAACTTAAACATTGAAACCTATAAAACTCTTTTGAGAGCAGTCAAAAACCTTAATAAATAAAAGCATATATTATGCATCTGATCAAGAGTTTCAGTATTGTTAAAATGTTAATTTCCCCCTAATTTAATAAAATTTAATTTCAATGAAATTGAATTTCAATTTTATATAACAAGCTGATATTTTTAATGGAAACATTTATTAAATTCAATTCAGCAAAAGACTAAAAAATCAAAGATTTGTAGTCTGGAGAAAAAGTGGAGAAAGTGAGTGAAGTCTGTTAAAGCTGACAGTCCATGATCTGACTCTGTCCCTAACTGGTAAAACAGTGTTTTAATTTTGTTATTTGGTTGGCAGTATCCAGGAAGATGGATTAGGTAAGCAGCAACACAGTGGGCTAGCTATTGCTGTTCTACTGTAGGTAAGGTGCCAGAGTCTAGATTATTCCTCTTATTTAGGTCTGCACACATGTCTACAGGGCTAGTTGGCAAGGATAGAAAGGTTAAATGATAATTTTCAAAAAGCTAAAATCATGATGCCTATACAAAATTATTAATTAATGAGGGAGCTAGTAAGATGTTAAAACCAGCTCAAATGGGGATTTGACTTAGACTCCTCTACTGGACAAAAATGTATTTGCATAGTCATGAACAAAACTTATTTCCATTATTTGAACAGTACACATGTACTACCATCAGCTTTTTACACATTAACTTCTGTCTCTATAGGATTGTAGTAGCCTATTCAAAGACAAAGGCCCATATTTCCATAGAACTATATGACAACAGAAGATACTAGTATAGAGATAATGCCCAGTATTCCATTGAAAGGGCATCCAGTAATATCTTTGCCCATTTCCAAGACCTTTTCAATTTTTCCTAACAGAAAGTATTGCCCTGTTGTCCAGGCAAGACCTGATTACTTGAGGTAAAAAAGCCAGACTTTCCTCTAGTGCAACCAAGTGATGTTCAAAGGACAGGAAAAAAATCCTTCTCTGGGGCAGTCACTGTCCACATCTAACTGCCTCATTACAGAGCACCTGGTCTACAAGAATATTGAAAGTACTGTTCCCAAGTGATCTGCTTTTTAAAAAACTTTATTTTATATTGGAGAAGAGTTGATTTACAGTGTTGTGTTAGTTTCAGGTGTACAGCAAAGTGATTCAGTTATATATACACATGTATCTATTCTTTTTAATATTCTTTTCCCATTTATGTTATTACAGAATATGGAGCAGAGTTCCCTGCCATTATACAGTAGGTGCTTTTAGGTTATCTATGTTAAACATAGCAGTATATATATGTCAATCCCAAATTCCCAATCTATCCCTCCTCCCTACCTGTCCCTGCTGGTAACCATAAGTTGGTTCTGTCTGTGAGTCTGTTTTGCATACAAGTGAGATCATATTTGTCTTTCTTTCTCTGTCTGACTTACTTCACTAAGTATGATAATTTCCAGGTCCATATATGCTGCTGAAGATGGAATTATTTCAATATTTATAATGGCTGAGTAGTATTCCATTGTCTCTATACATGTACCACATTTTCTTTATCCCTTCAGCTGTCGATCAACATTTAGGTTGCTTCCATGTCTTGGCTATTGGAAACAGTGTTGCAATAACCACTGGAGTGCACTTATCATTTCAAAACATGCTTTTCTCATGATATATGTCCAATAATGGGATTGCTAGGTCGTATGGTAGCTCTATTTTCGGTTTGTTAAGGGAAAGTCCATACTGCTCACCATAGTGGTTGTACCAATTTACATTCCCAACAACAGTGTAGGAGGGATACCTTTTCTCGACACCCTGTCCAGCATTTATGCTTGGCAGATTTTTTGATGATGTTCATTCTGACTGATGTGAGGTGGTATCTCATTGTAGCTTTTTTTTTTTTTAATATCTATATCGTAGTATAATTGCTATACAATGATGTGTTAGTTTCTGCTTTATAACAAAGTGAATCAGCTATACATATACATATATCCCCATATCTCCTCCCTCTTTTGTCTCCCTCCCACCCTCCCTATCCCACCCCTCTAGGTCATGACAAAGCACCAGGCTGATCTCCCTGTGCTATGCAGCTGCTTCCCACTAGCAATGTATTTTACATTTGGTAGTGTATATATGTCAATGCCACTTTCTCACTCCATCCCAGCTTTCCCTTCCCCCTCCCCGTGTCCTCAAGTCCGTTCTCTATGTCTGTGTCTTTATTCCTATCCTGCCCCTACGTTCTTCAGAAGCATTTTTTTTCAGATTCCATATATATGTGTTAGCATACAGTATTTGTTTTTCTCTTTCTGACTTACTTCACTCTGTGTGACAGACTCTAGGTCCATCCACCTCACTACAAATAACTCAATTTCATTTCTTTATGGCTGAGTAATATTCCATTGTATAGATGTACCACATCTTCTTTATCCACTGATCTGTCGATGAACACTTAGGTTGCTTCCATGTCCTGGCTATTGTAAATAGAGCTGCAAAGAACATTGTGGTACATGATACTATTTGAATGATGGTTTTCTCAGGGTATATTCCCAGTAGTGGGAATTCTGGGTCATAAGGTAGTTCTTTTTTAGTTTTTAAGGAACCCCCCATACTGTTCTCCATAGTGGCTGTACCAATTTACATACCTATCAACAGTGCAAGAGGGATCCCTTTTCTCCACACTCTCTCCAGCATTTATTGTTTGTAGATTTGATAATGGCCACTATGACTGGTGTGAAGCGATACGTCATTGTAGTTTTGATTTGCATTTCTCTGATGATTAATGATGTTGGGCATGCTTTCATGTGTTTGTGGGCAATCTGTATGTCTTCTATGGAGAAATGTCTATTTAGTTCTTTAGCTCATTTTTGTACTAGGTTGCTTGAGTTTTTAATATGGAGATGCATGAGCTGCTTGTATATTTTGGAGATTAATCCTTTGTCAGTTCCTTCATTTGCAAATATTTTCTCCAATTCTGAGGGTTGCCTTTTCATCTTGTTTATGGTTTCCTTTGCTGTGCACAAGCTTTTAAGTTTCATTAGGTCCCATTTGTTTATTTATTTTTTATTTCCATTTCTCTAGGATCTTGCTGTGATTTATGTCATAGAGTGTTCTGCCTATGTTTTCCTCTAAGAGTTTTATAGTGTCTGGCCCTACATTTAGGTCTTTATTCTATTTTGAGTTTATTTTTGTGTATGGTGTTAGGGAGTGGTCTAATTTCATTCTTTTACATGTAACTGTCCAGTGTTCCCATCACCACTTATTGAAGAGGTTTTCTTTTCTCCACTGTATACTCTTGCCTCTTTTATCAAAGATAAGGTGACCATATGTGCATGGGTTTATCTCTGAGCTTTCTATCCTGTTCCATTGCTCTATCTTTTGGTTTTTGTGCCAGTACCATACTGTCTTGATTACTGTACCTTTGTAGTATAGTCTGAAGTCAGGGAGCCTGATTCCTCCAGCTCCATCTTTGTATCTCAAGATTGCTGTGGCAATTCAGGATCTTTTGTTTTTTCATACAAACTGTGAAATTTTTTGTTGTAGTTCTGTGAAAAATGCCATTGATAGTTTGAAAGGGATTGCACTGAATCTGTAGATTGCTTTGGGTAGTATAGTCATTTTCACAATGTTGATTCTTCCAATTCAAGAAAATGGTATATCTTTCCATCTGTTTGTATCATCTTTAATTTCTTTCATCAGTGTCTTATAATTTTCTGCATACAGGTCTTTTGTCTCCTTAGGTAAGTTTATTCCTAGGTATTTTATTATTTTTGTTGCAGTGGTAAATGGGAGTGTTTCCTTGATTTCTCTTTCAGATTTTTCATCATTAGTGTATAGGAATGCAAGAGATTTCTGTGCCTTTATTTTGTATCCTGCTACTTTGCCAAATTCATTGATTAGCTCTAGTAGTTTTCTGATAGCATCTTTAGGATTCTCTATGTATAGTATCATGTCATCTGGAAACAGTGACAGCTTTGCTTCTTCTTTTCCAATTTGGATTCCTTTTATTTCTTTTTCTTCTCTGATTGCTGTGGCTCAAATTTTCAAAGCTGTGTTGAATAATAGTGTTGAGAGTGGGCATCCTTGTCTTATTCCTGATCTTAGAGGAAATGTTTTCAGTTTTTTTTTTTTTTCTTTTTTTTTTTTTTTTGCAGTACGCGGGCCTCTCACTGCTGTGGCCTCTCCCGTTGCGGAGCACAGGCTCCGGACGCGCAGGCTTAGCGGCCATGGCCCACGGGCCCAGTCGCTCCGCGGCATGTGGGATCTTCCCGGACCGGGGCACGAACCCGTGTCTCCTGCATCGGCAGGCGGACTCTCAACCATTGCACCACCAGGGAAGCCCATGTTTTCAGTTTTTCACCTTTGAGAACGATGTTGGCTGTGGGTTTGTCATATATGGTCTTTATTATGTTGAGGTAACTTCCCTGTATGCCTACTTTCTGGAAGGTTTTCATATAAATGGGTGTTGCGTTTTATTGAAAGCTTTTTCTGCATCTGTTGAGATGATCATATGATTTTTTCCTTCAATTTGTTAATATGGTTTATCACATTGTTTGATTTGTGTATATTGAAAAATCCTTGCATTCCTTGTGTAAACCCCACTTGATCATGGTGTATGATTCTTTTAATGTGCTGTTGGATTCTATTTGCTAGTATTTTGCTCAGAATTTTGCATCTACGTTCACCAGTGATATTGGCCTGTAGTTTTCTTTTTTTGTGACATATGTGTCTGGTGTTGATATAAGTGTGATAGCACCTCATAGAATGAGTTTGGGAGTGTCCCCCCCCTGCTATACTTTGGAAGAGTATGAGAAGCATAGGTGTTAATTCTTCTCTAAATGTTTGATAGAATTCGCCTGTGAAGTCATGTGCTCCTGGGCTTTTGTTTGTTGGAAAATTTTTAATCTCAGTCTGAAGTTCATTACTTATGATTGGTCTATTTATATTTTCTATTTCTTCCTGTTCAGTCTCAGAAGGTTGTGCTTTTCTAAGAATGTGTCCATTTCTTCCAGGTTGTCTGGTTTATTGGCATATAGTTGCTTGTAGTAATCTCTCATGAACCTTTGTATTTCTTCAGTGTCAATTGTTACTTCTCCTTTTTCATTTCTTATTCTATTGATGAGTCTTCTACCTTTTTTCCTTGTTGAGTCTGGATAATGTTTTATCAATTTTGTTTATTTTCTCAAAGAACCAGCTTTTAGCTTTATTGATCTTTGTTATTGCTTCCTTCATTTCTTTTTCACTTATTTCTGATCTGATCTTTATGATTTCTTTCATTTTGCTAACTTTGGGGTGTTTTTGGTTGTTTTTTCTCTAATTGCTTTTGGTGTAATGTTTGGTTGTTTGAGATGTTTCTTTTATCGTGAGGTAGAATTGTATTGCTATAAACTTCCCTCTTAGAACTGTTTTGCTGCATCCCACAGGTTTTGGGTCATCGTGTTTTCATTGTCATTTGTTTCTAAGTTTTTTTGATTACCTCTTTGATTACTTCAGTGATCTCTTGGTTACCTAGTAGCGTATTGTTTTGCCTCCTCATGTTTGTATTTTTTACAGATTTTTTTTTCCTGTAATTGATGTCTAGTCTCATAGTGTTGTGGTCAGAAAAGGTTCTTGATATGATTTCATTTTTCTTAAATTTACCAAAGCTTGCTTTGTGACCAAAGATATGACCTATCCTGCAGAATGTTCCATGTGAACTTGAGAAGAAAGTGTATTCTTCTGTTTTCTGATGGAATGTCCTATAAATATCAATTAATCCATCTGGTTTAATGTGTTATTTAAGGCCTTTTTTTCCTTACTGATTTTTTGTCTAGTTGATCTGTCCATTAATGACAGTGGAGTGTTAAAGTTTCCCATTATTATTGTGTTACAGTCGATTTCTCCCTTTATGGCTGTTAGTTATTCTCTTATATATTGAGGTGTTCCTACTTTGGATGCACATATATTTACGATACATATATCCTCTTCTTGGATTGACCCTTTGATCATTATGTAGTATCCTTCCTTGTCTCTTATAACAGTCTTTATTTTAAAGTCTACTTTGTCTGATACAAGTATTGCTGCTCTAGCTTTCTTTTGATTTTCATTTATATGGAATATCATTTTCCATCCCCTGACTTTCATTCTGTATGTGTCCCTAGCTCTGAAGTGGATCTTTTGTAGACAGCATGTATACGGATCTTGTTTTTGTATCCATTCAGCCAGACTGTGTCTTTTCATTGGAGCATTTAATCCATTTACATTTAAGCTAATATCAGTATGCATATTCTTATTGCCATTTTGTTACTTGTTTAGGATTTATTTTTGTAGGTTTTTTTTCTTTCCTTCCTCTTTTATTCTCTTCTCTTGTGAATTGATGACTAACTTCATATTGTTTTTGTATTCTTTTTTATTTTTTATGTGTGTATCTATTGTAGGTTTTAAGTTTGCATTTCCCATGAGGTTTTAACAGTCTATATATAAACAAGACTGGTTTTAGTTTCTGTTTTTTAAATTTCAAATGTATTTCCAATATCCTGCATTTATGCTCTCTTCTTCTCCCAATTGCTGGTTTTGATATCATATTTGTGTGTGGATGATTTCCTACCTTTACTGTGTATTTGCCTTTACTGGTGAGCTTTTCCATTGGTAATTTTCTTGTGTCTAGTTGTGGGTCTTTTTTGTTTATTGTTTTTTTTTTTTTGCTTAGAAAATTCCTTTAACATTTGTTGCAAATCTGATGTGGTGGTGCTGAATTCTCTTATCCTTTGCTTGTCTCTAAAGTTGTTGATTTCTCTGTCAAATGTAAATGACAGCCTTGCTGTGTAAAATATTCTTTGTTAAGGTTTTTTCATTTCATCATTTATAATATATTATGCCCCTCCCTTCTGGCCTCCAGAGTTTCTGTTTTTAAATTTTGTCAGTGTGATTACTGTGTGTCTGCACTTCCTGGACTTGGTTGACAGTTTCCTTTCCCATATTAGGGAAGTTTTCAGCTATTTTCTTTTCAAATATTTTCTCCAAAAAGGTGGATGAATTGGACCCAAAAGTTAGTGGAAGACATAGAGTTGGAGATCTTGTCTATAAATCCACTTCACAAATGTATCTATGCATGGAAAAGAAGATTGGAGGGCATATAAACTTCGGGCGTAGGGGGAGGGAATAAGATGGCAAAAGATCCATATTTTAGTTTTGATCATCCTTTGGGAATCAGATTACAGGTGAAGATTTTTTTTTTTTACTTTTGTACTTTTTTTTTTTTTTTTTGCGGTACGCAGGCCTCTCACTGCTGTGACCTCTCCCATTGTGGAGCACAGGCTCTGGACGTGCAGACCCAGCGGCCATGGCTCACAGGCCCAGACACTCCGCAGCATGTGGATCCTCCTGGACCAGGGCACAAACCCGTGTGCCCTGCATCAGCACGCAGACTCTCAACCACTGTGCCACCAGGGAAGCCCTACTTTTATACTTTTAATGTTTCTCTAAATTTAAGTTGTCATCACTAAACATACATTATTATAGATTGAAGAAAATTAATTGTTTAAAAAATAAGTAAAACAAGTTTCCTCTATGATAATGGTAACTTGGTGGGTTATTTTTGGGACAATTTCAGACTATACCTGATGAAATTAATAACGTGCAAGAGACCTGTCTTGTAAGAAGTTTGGTGTCCACAGGATTGATGTGGACTGCTTGTCTAAGAATGAAGTTCACACCTCTAGGAGGAAGATGTCTTCACTCTTCAGGTTCTATCAATTGAACTCACAACAGAAAGCCTCTAGGGATATTCCAGAGAAAAGCCTTTTAGAAAACTGGGACATTTTATGAGGCTCTTCTCTGGAATTAGTCCTCTGTCTTAGATGGATATCCACTCTGTCTCTTGTTTCTGCAACAAGAGGCCTTGACTAGCTATAATCCTAGTCTTGTCAATAAACTTTCTCACTCTATCCTCTCCTGTTGGATTCCAGTGTCATCTTTTATTTTATTTTTTTCATCTTTTTTTTAATATATAAATTTATTTATTTATTTTTGGCTGCATTGGGTCTTCGTTGCTGCATGCTGGCTTTTCTCTAGTTGCAGAAAGTGGGGGCTACTCTTTGTTTTGGTGCACGGGCTTCTCATTGCAGTGGCTTCTCTTATTATGGAGTACAGGCTCTAGGTGCGTGGGCTTCAGTAGTTGTGGCATGTAGTCTCAGTAGCTGTGTCTCACAGTATGTAGAGTGCAGGTTCAGTAGTTGTGGCACATGGGCTTAGTTGCTCCACAGCATATGGAATATTCCTGGACCAAGGCTTGAACCTGTATTCCCTGCATTGGCAGGCAGACTTTTAACCACTGCACCACCAAGGAAGACCCTCCAGTGTTATCTTCGAGAATAGAAGCTAGCATGTACAAATGAGACTTCTTTCCTAACTCTTGAGAGTCAGCTGCCCAGACAGAGCAAGCAGTTCTGGTCTGCCCAATTCTGTCTTTTCATGTTGTAAGTTTTACAGAAGTACCTCAACATGGGGAAGCCTAGGTTTTTTCCTTGTGATCATCACTTTGCTCATTATTCTGACAAATTCTGGAGTTTAGAGATATATTATGGCCACTCATTAAGCTGCAATTGCTAATGTGACTACGAGCTTTATTATTAATAGAGGTGATTGTATCATTTCCATCTATGTATCTCCTGATCTACTTTTTTTGTTTTAACTTAACAGACTTTGATTTTTATAGAAGAGTTTTATGTTTACAACAAAAAATGAGCAGAAAGTCAAGGAACTCCCACATATCCCTACACACAGTTTAATCTATTATTAATATATTAATATGGTAATAACCTACAGTTGATAAACCAATATTGATACATTTTATTAAATAGAATTTGTAGTTTATTCAGGTTTGCTTAGTTTTTACCTAATGTTGTTTCTCTGTTCCAGGAGTTCACCTAGGACACCACATAATATTTAGTTGTTATGTCTCTTTAGCCTTCTCTTGACTGTGACAATTTCTCTGACTTTCTTTGTTTTAGATGAACTTACAGTAAGAGGAGTAGAGTTTCTCAAGGTTAGACTGGGACTACGGATTAAGGGAATGTAGATCAAATAGGTAAAGTGTCATTTTCATTACATTATATCAAGGTAACATACTATCAACATGATTTATGACTGTTGATGCTTTGTCACATGGCTGAAGTAGGATTTGCCATGTCTCTTCACTTTCCCCCCATTTAAGGGAGAATACTAAAAATTAATATCTTGGGCTTCCCTGGTGGCACAGTGGTTGAGAGTCCGCCTGCTGATGCAGGGGACACAGGTCCGTGCCCCGGTCCGGGAAGATCCCTCATGCCGTGGAGCAGCTAGATCCATGAGCCATGGCCGCTGAGCCTGTGCATTCAGACCCTGTGCTCCGCAAGGGGAGAGGCCACAACAGTGAGAGGCCCGCGTACCACAAAAAAAAAAAAAAAAAAAAAAAAATTAATATCTTCTTTTTAATAGAGAATATTTTAAAATACTTCTAAGATTATTGAGAGGGGCAAGTGGTGAGGGTGATAAAAAGAAAGAAAGAATAACAAGTTTGCAACTTTCAGAGAAAATGAGAGGGTTTCTGGGCAATGATACAAATGGACAGGGTTACCTTGGCTTGAGTTGGAGCACAGTTTTCCTTGAGACTGTGGAGAAAGATGCTAGGAATAATGAACCTATTGTAGTGTTTGAGCAAGTCTCATATATGCAGTTTTTAATGGCACAGTTTGTTTGGTTTGGTTTTGCTTAGCTGAGTGAAAGGAAGTGGCTGAGACTAGCCACATAGGAAAACAGAAAATTTAACAAACCAGAAATTAGTGAAAAGACCACTAAGCAACAGTTGAGGGTCTATTTCAGGTTAGAAACTATCAGTTTTTCCAGATTATGTAATTTTATGCAGATAATGGAAATAGACCATTGGTTTGAACCAGAGTTAAGAGTTGGCAAAAGCAAGTATAGTGGAAGATCATAGAGATATGAGATTCTAGTGAGAGTGAGCTGAAATATCTGAGGAAAAAAAAAAAGAAAGAAAGCATAAAGCAACTGGAAGATGGTGATATTTAAGAAGCAATGAATGGGTTCGAAATTTGAATTCAATGCAAGATTGAAAAGGAGTAAAAGAAGGATATTCAGGGCTTCCCTGGTGGTGCAGTGGTTGAGAGTCCACCTGCCGATGTGGGGGACGTGGGCTCGTGTCCCAGTCCGGGAGGATCCCACATGCTGCGGAGCGGCTGGGCCCGTGAGCCATGGCCGCTGAGCCTGCGCGTCTGGAGCCTGTGCTCCGCAGTGGGAGAGGGCACAGCAGTGAGAGGCCCGCATAACGCAAAAAAAAAAAAAAAAAAAAAAAAAAAAAAGAAGGATCTTCAGATTAGAGAAATTTCAAATTTCAATATGTGGAAAATAGTGTTAAAGTTTTCATCCAGTTTGTAACCATATGAAAAGTCTACTAAAGTAGACAAATGATTTTAAAAACACATTAAATGACAGGATCTAACCATATGGCTGGATATGATGGTGATAGCAGTGCATATTGATATTCTGATGATGGTAGCTAATGAGGTTGATGAAAAAGTGAGTCAGGTATAATAATATTTTTAAAATATCAAGTTGTGACTCTATGGTTAACAGATCATTGTATAAGAATAAGAAGAGTGAGAAGTACTTGAGGTTTTGTGAGAAGAATGGTAGTTGGCAGAGAGTGTGGAACCAGAGGAACTTTAAACCATTCTAAACTTTCTTTATGATGATGGAAATAATGGGAAAGGAATGGCTTGCTTTTAAGAGGAAAGCAAGAGGAGTGAAAACGTAGGTTTTAGCTAATGAGACATATGGTACATTAGAGGAAGATATGTATTTTAACCCAAATCAAGGTCATAAAAATTCACAGAGTGTAGTAATTTATGTACTTTGGTTTTATTAACAGTTTAGATTTGGTATAATGGAATATAATTTCCTCCTTCTTGATATTGAGTAATAAAAATTGCATAAATGGTAGTAAGGGTTTTGATGGTACTGAGATAGTCATTATTGTATGGTGGGGCAGCTATATATAAGCAGAAGAAACAACAGCAGAAGATGGCAAAATTACTGTGGTCGGCTGTGGCCCTAAGTTTCAAAGCTCATCAGTGGGCTGCATATGAGGAAGATTAAAAAGAGACTTCTACCTATAATTTTGAGCTCTGCTTCTAGGAAACAAGTCATGAGTCAACTAAGCACTTGAACTGCTTATATTTACACTTATGTTTACTAACACATTCCAATCAATATTCTGGAATATGAAAATACAATTTAGTATGTGTCCATCTTTCAGAGGAGGTATCCTATACTAATTAATTTGTTTTTTATAATGGTGACACAAGTGATTTCCATTTTGTGTGTTTAACTCCTAACCACACTGTTATAACTTTATGTGCGAACCTTGCATGTTAAACATTTCTCTCCACAAAATGAAATAAAACGATTGTATTTTCCATCTAAGAGAGACAGTAAAGAATTACTATGCAAGGATTTCTGGCGTTCTTTATTTAATAGTTCAAAGAAAGTTTAGAAATTCCAGATCACTTGAGATTTTAGGGTTTTTTTTAACGGAGTCCTCCAAAAATATTTCCAAAGTACTTATAGTTGTATCTATTTTTTTCTTCAAAGACTTGAATTTTTTTTTTTTTTTGCACCAAGAAATATCCAAAATGAACACAGGAATTTCACCACTGTGTAGACCACTGTAATTGGAGTGTTAAGTCTGAGGTTTTGCAAATATGTAATGTTGAATATGTGGACTTTTTAAGATGCTTCTTTCTACTTTTAGTAGACATTCCTTCTACCTACTCTCATGATATGTGCTTCAACAAATCTTTTATTTAGTTTTAGCACTAGAATCACAAAACACATTTACAAATTAAATTTCCATAAAATTCATAAAATGACAAAAATTAAAACACAGAGACAGGAGAAAATTAAATTTTAACCCATATTTTCATGTAGCTATCACCATTTTGCACTCCATGATGAAGTTTTCATTCATTTGTTATAAATCTATTTGAGAGGGACTATAGACTAGAAGTCCAAGATCAGGGTGTTGGGCAGGTTTAGTTTCTCCTAAGTCCTCTCTCCTTGCAAATGCCTGCCTTATCCCTATAACCTCACATGGTCCTTTCTCTATTCATGAGAATCCGATGTGTCTCTACATGTTTCCAAATTTCCTCTTCTTATAAGGAAGTGAAATTGGATTAGCCCTATATTTACAGCCTCATTTTAACTAAAAGACCCCTTTAAAGGCCTCATCTCAAAATTAGTCACATTCTGAGATGCTAGTGGTGAGAGTTTCAACATACGAATTTTGGAGGAGATATAGTTCAGCCCATCACACACACACACACACACACACACACACACACACACACACACATATATATCATCCAGTATCTTATAAATGAATTTTAAAAAAGGAGAAATGTTGTGGTTGTTTATTTATTGCTTTTTCTTTAGGTTTAACTGAAATGAAAAATCATTATATAGCTCAAGTAATAAATCACAACTCTTTAATCAAAATACACAAAGCAGGACGTGGAATAGATTTTTTTCCCCAAATTAAACATGCAGATGCCCAACAGACACATGAAACAATGTTGTGTTGTGGAGAATGTGGAGAAAAGGGAACATTCGTGCTTTGTTGGCTGCACCAACTTGTGCAGCCACTACACAAAACAGTATGGAGATTCCTCAAAAAATTAAAAATAGAACTACCATACAATCTAGAAATTCCACTTTTGGGTATTTTTCCAAAGACAATTAAATCACTAATTTGAAAATATATATGCATTCCTATGTTCACTGCAACATTATTCACAATAACCAAGAAATGGAAGCAACCTCAGTGCCTACTGATAGATGAGTGGGTGAAGAAGATGTGATATGCATACAGATATGCATGCAGACACACAAGGGACTATTACTTAGCCACAAAAAAGAAATGAAATCTTGCCATCTGTGACAGCATGGATCCAGAAGGTATTATGTTATGTGAAATAACTCAGACATAAGACAAATACCTATGATTTCACTTATGTGTGAAATCTAAAAAACAAAGCAAATGAGCAAATAGAACAAAACAAAAGCAGGCATAGATACAGAGAACAAACAGGCAGTTGCCAGTAGACAGGAAAGTGGGGTGATGATGGAAATATGTGGAAGAAATTAAGACTCAAATTTCCAGTTACAAAATAAACATCATAAGGATGAAATGCACAGCACGGATAATATAGTCAATAATAATATAATGTTTTTGTATGGTGACAGATGGCAACTAGACTTGTGCTGATCATTTTGCAATGTGTAGAAACATCAAATCACTGTGTTGTGCACCAGGAGCTAACATAGTGTTGTAGGTCAATTATACTTCAAAAAACAAACACATAAACTCATTTAAAAAAGATCAAATGTGATTATCAGAGACAGGGTAGGGGGAGAAGTAATTGGATAAGGGTGGCCAAAAGTACAACCTTCAGTTATAAGTACAAGGGGTGTAAATTCACACCATGATTAATACAATTAATACTGCTATATGTTATATATGAAAGTTGTTGAGAAAATAAATCCTAAGAGTTTTCATCACAAAGAAATAATATGTTTTCTATTTATTTAATTTTGAAGCTATATGAGACAATGGATGTTCACTAAACTTACCGTGATAATAATTTCATGATGTGTGTGAGTCAAATCATTATGCTCTATGCTTTAAGCTTATACAGTGCTGTATGTCAATTATATCATAATAAAACTGAAAGGGAAATA
Source organism: Phocoena sinus (assembly GCF_008692025.1). NCBI lineage: Eukaryota > Metazoa > Chordata > Mammalia > Artiodactyla > Phocoenidae > Phocoena > Phocoena sinus. The sequence goes on along the minus strand of NC_045779.1, from coordinate 30,981,873 downwards.
AATAAATAAATGTAAGAAAATAATCCTAAGAAAAAAACACAAAAAAAATTTGTTGGTAAAGCAATTTATATTAACATATCAATGTTTGTGGAATATCCATCACTAAGACCAAGTTTGCTTACTGTGGTAGCACCTTTTTATTGAAGTTTTTCCAAATGATGGGAAGGGATAGAGAATTCTATGAACTTGATCCATATAAAATAATTATTTTTTAGAAAAAATATTTTTAACATATTTTCAAGGATTTTTATTCCTGAGTTTTCCAAGGAGAGTATTGAAATACTGTCCTTCCTAATAACTCTTGGATATAAATAGAGAAATGTTTTTCTAAAATAGACTTTTTATTCTGTTATGTTAAGGAGCAGGCCATCAGTAAACCTTAACTACCTCTGGGATATGTGCAAACACTTTAGTAAGCATTCAAAGACTGTAAAATATAACCACAAACTAGTTTTCTAATATCATTTCCATGTACTTTTTTTGAAAGAATCTTCTACTTTACTCAGACTAATTGGCTTTCTCCATTCTTTTGTTAAACCATTGTTCTCTAGACTATTTCTTTTCTATGTAGAGGTCAACTGGTGAAATAAATGAAAAAAGGGAAGAAAAAAGAACACAATTAACACTCAGTTGTAATTAATTGGGGGTTATAATCACCTAATTTTAGTTACTAGATATGCTTGTAAACTATGAGAAATTATTTTAAAAACACAGGACAAAAATACACAGAACAGATGATGTAGATATTTCATTTACAGATATCCATCTAAATAAATGTAATTTCATGTGCACCAAAAGTCATGGACAAGAATTTGCATAGAAACGTTATTTGTATTATTATTCCATAACTGGAAACAACACAAAGATCCATCATTAGGGCTACAACTGAAAAGTCCACCAATAAGAATACTATAAAGCAATTAAAAATGTGCAAACTTTTGTTATTAGCCAATGATATAAAATATTTTCACAAAAATAACTTTCAGTAAAAAGAGCTGCATGAAATAGAATATACACTGTATCAATCCATTTATATAAAGTTCAAAAATAAGCAATAAGAATTTATTGTGATAGCTATTAGAATAAAAGTTATTTTTCAGCTCAAAACATAAAAGAGACTGCTAGTATGTGAATACTATCTTTGCTTTTAGTTATGTTCATATACATTATGTTTTACACACTTTTTTATATGTTATCAGTATGTTATAATTAAAGTGTATTTAAAAATCACCTAAGCACGCACACACACACAGCAATATGAGGTGATAAAATGGATAAAATGGTGGATTTAATGCAAACATTGCCCTCAACTCCTTCCAGAAACCCTTATAAAGAAATTTTTACAAAAGACATAAAACCACAAAGACAAAGGAACAAGTCAGACAGAAGCAACCTCTTTTTAGAAGATGGATAGCAGAGCAATGAAGGATAAGTAACTTAAATTTTAAAAAGCTATAAACTAAAAACAGTTTAGTAAACCAGGAAGCTAATTGACAACAGAGACCCACCAAGCTAACAGCAATTATAGTCCCAGATGCTCTTATCTCTGCTCATCTAGATGGGTGACCTCTCTCAACCTATCCAGGTTGAAGTATGCAGGCTATTCTTAGGAGATTGTCCATGAGAGAATCTGTGTATTGAAGGTTAACAGTTACAAAATGGAGGCTGTATGTATTGTTACTATAGTGAAAGCAGGAAGATCAGGTGGATGTTCACACACTGAACATTGAGATCTTTATCTTTTCTACTACATCTGGCTCAAAAATTATTAGCAGCCAAAGAAATTACTAACATCAGACAGGAAATTGGGGAAGACTTCTCTGAGGTGTCTGACAAGCCCAAATATAACAACTAAAGATACTGGCAGTGGCAGTTCCTTAAAAAATGCAACTAGGCTATCCTACTCTGAAGCCAACAGTCAACAAAGCACCCTCAAACATACCGAGCTACTAAGGGTGACTAAACTTCTAAAAAATAGTATATAATAAACAGACAGAGGCTAAAAACTAAAACAAAAGTTGCTTGGAGAAAATAAAGACTATAAAAGGAGAATTTTAAAAGATTAAACAATATTCTGAGTGATAAGGCGGCATCCTCGTATCATAAGACTAGAAGAGATACTTTAAAATAAATCATTCAAAAAATTTAGTAGAATAAAAACAAACATAAACAAATGGGCCAGAATTAAACTTGAAAGCTTTGCACAGCAAAGGAAACCATAAGAACTGAAAAGACAACCCACAGAACTGGAGAAAATATTTGCAAATGAAGTGATGGACAAGAGATTAATCTCCAAAATATACAAACAGCTCATGAAACTCAATACCAAAAAACAAACAACATAATCAAAAAATGGGTGGAAGATCTAAATAGACATTTGTTCAAAGAAGACATACAGATTACCAAGAGGCACATGAAAAGATGCTCAACATCACTAATTATTATAAAAATGCAAATCAAAACTACAATGAGGGGTTCCCTGGTGGTGCAGTGGTTGGCAGTCCGCCTGCTGATGCAGGGGACATGAGTTCATGCTCCAGTCCGGGAAGATCCCACATGCCACGGAGTGGCTAGGCCGGTGAGCCATGGCCGCTGAGCCTGTGCATCCAGAGCCTGTGCTCCGCAACGGGAGATGCCACAACAGTGAGAGGTCCGTTTACCGCAAAAAAAAAAAAAAAAAAAAAGAACTTTTTTGATGGGTTAAAATATTTGTTTTATTAAATTGTGACACTTGGGTGCACATTTTTAATATTCATCATAATTTTATTATGATGAAATGGTAAATATGCTTAAAGAACTTCTCTACTTACTGATAACAGTGGTTGTTTTGAGATGTGTTCATATATTTTAACTTTTTTTTTTATTGTGTTGTTTTGACATCTTTGAAAACCTTTCTGGCTGAGGAGAGACTGACTCTCTAGGGTCTATCCAATTCTTAGAGATAGCAAAGGACTCAGCCAGCAGCATGACTTTGATATGCAAACTAACCAATCCAGAGCAAGACCTCCTCTATCTGCCTTGTACACCCTAGAAGGCAATATTTTTTTCTTTATAAATTTATTCACAAAAAGTGAGATTATAGATGGTCTAGGGATAGTACATGGGGCTGGCAGACAATGGAACCTTCAGGTGGAAAGGTACTTTTTAATAAAAAATAATGTTAATAGGAACTACAACCACCCATCCACCTCACCAATTAAAAAGACACAAATATTGACGTCTTTGAGGTAAAGGGGGAATTTATAGCCTAATGTTGTTGAAAGTGTTTCACAGGTGTCAGGGCTTAAAGGGAGTGTCACAGGTGTTGGGTTGGCTCCTGTATCAGCTGGGAGAATAGCACATAGTCCTCATTGAATACCAGCTGGTTTTCACTGACAGGAAATACTAGTTATTATAGACATAGCAACAAATCTGATACCAGCACAGAGCTGTGTAGTAGCCATTGTGGATGTTGCTAGAGTGGTTGCCAAGGGTGTTGCCAAAACTGGGCTTCTGTTCACAAGTGCTGAATAGAAATGCAGAGACAGAGTTTTGGGTGAAGTAGAAAAGAATAGCCTTTATTGATTTGCCAGGAAGAGGAGGCCAGTGTGGGCTAGTGCCCTCAAGACTGTGCCTGCTTTTGGTAGAAAATAGGAAGAGGTCTTGTAGTTCAGTAATGGAAGGCATGTCTCAGATAAGGATTAAGGCAGATGCAAGCTTGCAGTCTTCTTTCCTCCTGGTAAATGTCAACATTGTCAAAGTTGGCATCAGGTGGTCCTGCGAGGTTTCCAGTGGTCCTTAAGGTTAACACACTCTGTTTTTTCTGGAATGAAGAATGCTAACAGAGGAAAGGAGTATGAGGGAATGTTCCTTGGAGAAGAAAACACCAGGTGTATAGCACAACTCTAACTAGAAACTAATCATTTTCAGAATGTGATTAAGAAAGAAAGAGAAACATTTGTGAGAGAATCTCTGAGTGAGCTAAAAGAATAAGGCCTAACATAATGGAAGCTACCTTAACCAGTTTCTGCTATAACAAATTCCCCACTGCTAAGTTGTTCCTTCTATTTCAATGGAAAAGGGGAATCAGGAGTCATTCTCATCTGGCTGCTTCCTGCTTGAACAAGGGAAGTGAGAAGGGTCTCTTCTTATGGAAGGGATGAATATTTTCATGCCAAGTATCAGGAGGTTTAGTGAGGTATTGGTTGGTTTTCTACATAGATAAGGTAAACAGCACATGGAGAATCTGACAAAGATATATATATATATATTTGTGACTAGAAGTAAAACAGTAAAAATAAAAAAAATTCCACAGAAAAGGGATTGAACACCTTGGGGGATCAGCTCAATATGATGGAAAACAAGTTGGACACTCCAGGAACAGTTGCAGAGGCATAAGCATCTGAATTATCAACAGTCTAGATCCAGGACCGCATGTCATTGAGGAGTGTAGATATATTCCCTGATTCATCTGGTATAAAGATAAAACAGTATGGATAACGGCGCAAGTTCCTCCTCCTTGTGACGCAGTTAAGATGTCTAAGGTCATTCAGTTCTGCAGTATGGTCTTTCTCATTATTGAAACCTCAGTGTTTAATAATGTTAGACTCTGTTGACTATTGTTCAGGGCTTGCCTGGTAAATTTAGCTAATGCTTCTCTGTGGAGAGACATACATTCCAGACCTATATTTGGATAAAGAAGTTAAGTTTAAGTAAGTAGTAATACCATTTGAAGACCAACCTAGTCCATCTGGTGAGGAGATAAGACAGATTAGAAATTTTAGCCTTCTGTAAAAATTTTTGTTGGTGTACTTGAGCCTAAGGGAATCCCAGAGTGCACCTGCTAATCCACACTGGTGGGAGCCATGGCCACAGATTGGTTCTGCAAACCCAACAGGTCTCATTTGGGGCCCTCCAATAAATTTCTGGTCTCCTAATCCTGTCAGTGGTGAACCAATCACTGATTTTTAATATTGTAAGGCTATTGCACTGTTTTATGGGTGTCCATCCCATATATCAAGTAGAAATCACCCAGTGATGGAAGGAATGTTCCAGCATAGGGGTACTTTATCACTCAATCAGCCAAATTCTAGGGTTAGCCAAAATAGCCCATTCCAAATTTGATTAAAGCCTTCCATCATTTGGTGTGGATTTTGTATGGACCCATATCTCTTGCTGTTTAACCTTTGGACAGTTATCGGGTTTGATTATATTGTGGCATTAAGAAAAAAGAAGAACTTATGGCCTGGTTGATGAAGTATATCCTTGATTGGCCACTCGGTTGGTTCAAAGTTAATAATTTCAATGCTAAGTGGTCTAGACTTGTTTTGAACCTCAAGAGTGAATTCAGCTAAGTGTTTCCAGTCCATTCCCTGTAGGGGGGCACCCTCCAAGGCAGTCCTGAGGACCCAGAAATGGCAAGTTGACCACATATCCAGCAATTAGAATAGTTACAGGAGTAAGCATAAGAGTAAGCCCATTGTAAAAAGGTATTTTCAAAAGTATCCTGAGGAAAGATCAGAAATATAAGGATAGGCAAAGACAAATATTCATTTTTCCTGTCAAAACAGGTACTTAAAGTCTTTTACTGGGTGTGATGTCCACTTCTCGGGGTTGGTTTCTCAGCTGGTGGCAGCTCTGATTGATTGGTTCTCAGGAGGCCTTTTTACTCAGGTGTGATGCACCCTCGGCGTGATTCTGTCCAGTTTCAAGGAAGTATGGGTAGTGAAGAGTCACAGTGTTCAAGGAGCAGGGCGTGATCATCTCGTGGACAATTCTCAGATAGGTTGGCATCAGGGGAAGGTTCAAGCATCATCAACCTTCTGGTTTCAACCTGTTTCAGGTCTATGTTCTTGCATTCAGCAGTTTTCATCTGGTGGGGGGACTGCTTCCTGTAAAAACAACTTAGGAATGTGTGTCAGGCCTTTATCTATATCTTTCAGGGAACTGTGAATTCGGTGATTCTACTATGTGGCAGATTTATAGTCTAAATTGTTACCACTTCCCCAGCTCAAAAGCTATTCTTTGTTTCTACATCTTCACATTTCCCAAGACAAGGACACAGGGGCTAGTACAAGGTTTCAAGCCTTGTGAGTATAATAAACTTCTTCCTTCCAAGCCTCATTCTCATTTCCTCCTGGTGGTTGCACCAACTTCACCATACCATATCTAACATGTACATTCTTAGACCATCTCAGTACTTATACACCTGAGTTATGACCTAAACATTTTACACAGAATACTATACCATTTTTACTGAAAAGAAAAACTGCCAGACAAGATTATTCACATTTGGGTATTTGATAGACATTTTCTTAAACATAAATGCAGTAAACCTGTCTCTTCAAGAAAACAACTGAAGGACTTCCCTGGTGGCGCAGTGGTTGAGAGTCCACCCGCCAATGCATGGGATGCAGGTTTGTGCTCCGGTCAGGAGGAATCCCACATGCCGCGGAGCGGCTGGGCCCGTGAGCCGTGGCCACTGAGCCTGCATATCTGGAGTCTGTGCTCCACAATGGGAGAGGCCACAGCAGTGAGAGGCCCGCGTATGCAAAAAAAAAAAAAAAAAAGAAAGAAAAAAGAAAACAACTGATGTTATTTATTGCCAATGATAAAATTTTAACTTTCAAAAGAAGGTTAAAATTTTGGAATACTTTAGTTAACTTGATAGCTTTTTAAAACTTAAAGACTGTTCTGTTGTTATAACTGGTAACATTTGTGAGTGTTATTTTTTGATATTGAATAAGGAAATATGTCAACTTTTCTGAATGAGCAATGCATGTGTGTTACAAAATCACCCATGCGCGTGTAAAAGATCCATTTGAGGTGCAAGATAGACCAACTGATTTTAAAGTAAGAGTTCACTGATATGGTTTCAGATTGTACATTGCAGCTGTTAAGAAACTGCCATTTTCTAGTTTTGATTTAGCATCAAATAAAGATATTTACAGCTATTTGATAAAATTCCTCTCTTTTCCAAGTACATACTGTCTGAGGCTGGATTGTTTTTATTTTTTAATATATATTTCAACCAAAACAATGCATTACAATAGACTGACTGTAGAAATAGATATGAGAATCCAGTTATCTGATATTAAACAGATATTGAAGTGATTTGTAAAAATGTAAAACAATGCCATTCTTCTCACTACAGAGTTTTGTTTTGAGGAAAAGTTATTTTTTTTAGAAATATGTAGGCTAATTTAAAATATATTGTTAGCATTATTTTAAAATTGAGTAAATTTTCTTACAGTTTCCAATTTTTAATTTATAGTATGACAAATATCCATAGTAGATATAACCCACATAAAGAAAAGTTCTTTGGGGTCTCTCATAATTTTTAAGAGTGTAAAAGTGTCCTGAGGTGAAAATGTTTGAGGAATGTTGGGTTATAAAATGTTTAGAATTGAAAAGTCAAAAGTAGCAACATAAGCATCTTTGAAGAGTTGTATTGTTGGAGGAAATGCTGAAGAATTAAATCCTTCAGTTTCTCAGTTAAATACTTATCAATTTTGATAAAATTATTCCACTACATACAAAGCAATTCAGATCACAAAGTGTTTGCTTTTACCTATTGTAATAATTTTTGAATTGTGGTTTGGATATAATTTGTAGTGATCTCATTTCCTCATTAATAATAGTAATAAAAATTATATAACTGCCAGACAGACAAGGTTCATATAACAACAACAACAACAACAACACTGCTTACTTTGAGAGTTCTGTGATAACCAGAAGTAAAGTATATAAGGCTTAGTGCTTGATTTGTTGTTATTGTTTTTAATTATTTATAATTGTCATGGAGATGAAGAAGAAAATGGTGACCTGAGAAAATAAGATCCAAAATAAGAATATACAGTTATTTGTACATTTTTTCTCTCCCTTATTCAATCCTGTTGTTACTAACCAGGGTTCTTAGACTCTAATCAATAGAAATTCATAAGAGACCAGATGAGACATTCAGGTAAGGCTTTATTGCGACTCACAACATGGGGAGCGAGAAGACAAGTAAAAGCTTCCTTTACTTGCTCCGTGAGGAGTGGTGAACTGGTCCCTTAAATAGGGTGAGGGTGGGGGCTGGTCCATGGGTTGGGCTGGAGGGGTGGCTTAGAAGGTTTGTCCTCCCTCTTGGTGGTGCTGTTTGCAGGGATCATGCACAGTACCATGCTTTTGCTCTGGACACCTCAGTAGTGGCAGTTGGGATTTTAGTCTTTTTGTATCTTCTTGTTCATCATTTGTCACAAGTGCTAAGCAGTTACTTTTAGTTCCTTATAGTTTCTTTGTATTTTCTTGCTGAGGAGACTTTTTTTCCAGGTGCAAGTACTGCAGCAAAATGCCCCAAGTCCCAGGTCCCAGCCTGTCTCACTGTTGTTTTCCACTATTCTATATAAAAGGCTAGAAATATTTTCCATGGAAGGAACTCATAGGCCATTAGTTGATGTAATAGTGTAACACCCCAAACTACCCAGACATTTTCTTATCTGTTTTATATAGGTGATTGCACATAATATTTTAAAAAAGAATTTTCTGCTAAAATATTTTAAAACTACCGATCTAGTCCAATCCAGCATCTACTCATAAAGGACTTATAATATGATGGTGTCACTCTTTTATTATATAATATCCAGTTAATGAAGAAAAAACAACATCATAATTCCTGAACAGATAAATTATTTTCAATGGGAAGAGTAAATTAATTAAAGAGAGAGAAGAATACACTTTACAAATACTTCCACGGTAGTACAAGTTTTTATTTTGTAACTAGCAAGATAGTGGAAAGATCCTTTTTCCTGAGTTAATCGCTTACAATTCCCAATCTTTAAAACTGAGGGTGACCTTACACATAAGCAGATTATATAATTACCTACTTGCTCAAATATTCTCTTTTCAACCTTCTAGCTCTAAGTCTACAAGTCATTTAAAAATAAATAACTATTTTTGAGTGCCTATTAACAAATTATTTCCCTTATGTTGTTTCATCACTTAATTTTAAAAATAATAAATATAGAAATTATTAAATAAAAAAATTGAGGATGAATAAACTTAAGTAATTTTAAAATTTCTCCTATAAAAATAAAATATTAATTCTTAATCCAGATCTGCTTTATTCCACCTTCTCCCCTATGTAACATATATAACTCTCACCAAGAACCCCAGAGAATGGTTGTAGGGAAAGTGGGAAATTATCACTGAAGCAGTTCACGCTATGATGCTAATATTTACTTAATTTTTATATATTCTCTTCTGGCAGAGAGATTGGAGAATTGGAAATTTTGAAGTACCAAGTCCCCGAAATATGACTATAGTAAAAGGAAAGCTCAGAAAGAGTCAAGGAAGGACTTTAGAGATGAATTTTGTGAACTTTACCAGCTGTCTTATGGGTTGGCCAGGTAATCAATGTAGACATTAAGAGTGTTCAAAACTCAAAATGTAAAATAAATTTACCTCCAGAGTTTCAGTGCTGAGAGGTAATGTTTCATTAACTTACACACAGATGAAAGATGGTTCTTTTCCATGCCTCACATTCACTGCTGTTGTTGGTTGTTGCAAGAATATACCAAGGGCAGAAGTCTAAGTCTGGTAGAGAGGTAAAGGGATTTTCCAAGTGCTTCCAAATAATAATCCAACACAGCAACAAAAGCTTGGTCAGGTCTCTTATTATTCAAACCATGTTATCATTTAAAAATAACATGGGAGTGTTTTTTACTGAAGTGTAGGATTAAAAAATAAAATAGCTAATTCTTCAAACTGTTACAGACTTTTTCTGTTCACGACAATTGTTCAAGCTCCTATGCTATTACTTTCATACTAAGCCAACAAAAGCCATTGACAAAAGAGTCTACACATATGGTATTTATAAGATAAGTTTAGTTTACTTCACATGATTTTATTTTACTCTGGACTTTCTGCAACTCAGAAAGTCTTCCTTTTCAATTACTGAAGATAATTTAATAATGCTGTTTTTCTTAGACAAAGAAAACTTTCATAGTTTAAAGTTAAAGAATGACTTCAGTACCAATTTAAAAAAATAAATATTCCATAATATTAAAATTTTCCAATGATAAAATTTAGAATTAAAAGTAAAAACTCTGAGATCTTTTATCCTTTCCTGAAAATTCAGGGATATATATATATAGGTAAAAAGAGAACATCCTGGATGTAAAGTTAAGGCAGAGGTTTACAAAACGAGTTACAGTAGCTGTATACTCTGGGAATTAATATATTATTTAAAGTAGCATTTTTAAAGAGCTATAACTTATTCCAAATAACCTATGCAGAAATTCATTTCTTTAAACTCTGAGGACTAGGAAATGGTAGCAGAAGGAATCTGCTACCTGTCTAGACCAGGAGAGCTATACTGAAAGATATCTTCTAGAAAAAAAAAAGTATAAAGGTGTTTCATGTGATTGTGATGTGGTTCAAAGTGATTAGACATATCTGTTAATGACAAATATTGTACATGTATAGGTCATCTTCCTTTCAAGGATGAATAAAGAGGGAGAAAATTTTACTTAGGTGACAACCACAACAAAAAGTAAATTATTGACCTTAAGTTGCAGAAGAAGTTATACATATGTAAAGGATTTTTTCAAAAAAACATAACAATGTTTTCTATATATATGCTGTGTCTTCAGTAAAATAAAATAATTAAAAAAGTTAAATAGAGGAAAAAACAGAGACGAAAATGGAACTTCCTTTTTGAGATACAGAATGAAATTAATAGGAGTTAATAGAGATAATGAAAAAAGGGTAACTAAAAATACAGTAGCAAACTAATACTCATTAGAGGGTGCCAAAGAGAAAGTATTTCATTATATAATAGAAAATTATGTAAGTGATGTTGAGAAATAATTAGAGAAATTCTTTAAGAGTAAAACAAAGAGAAGAAAATGATTTTAAAAAAAAGATGATAGCTGTGGAAGGAAGGGATATGATCCGGTTTATATAGATTATCAGAATCTTGAGAAGGAAGCAGAACATGACTGCTAGAGAAATAACAAACATGCAGGATATACTGAGTAATACATAAATCTTTAGAGCAAAATTATCCACCTTGATGCAATGGCAGTGAAAAAAAACTATATCTATACCTATATCTATATATATCTATATATGTATACATACATTTACCTATATATATATATCCCTGCACCAAAAAACCTATAAAACTGTATATATATAGTATGTATACATATAAAATATATATAAAACAAACAATATCTATACAAGGAGTTATAGTACAATTCTTGTAATCTTTGTATTATCCTTTAATTATAATGTATCCTTTATACATATTGTATATACACACACATATACATGTATACTTTATCATTTTCTGGATTTTCAAGAATAAAGAATCATTGAGTTTTAAGAATAAAGGAAAAGGAAAAATTCTTCAAGAATTCAATTTAAAAATAAAAGTTTTATCACATTCAAGATTCATTAAATTAGAAGTAATAAATTATTAAAATATATATATTATTGATTGGGCAATATGCACTTTACAAGTTGGCATCTTCCAGAAATGTAGGGCAGTTTAAATTTAGGAAACACACTGAAGCAACCTGTCGTATCCTAACTCAATGGAAACAAGTCACATAGCAAGGGCAGCACCCTGTGAAGCTCTTCTGATTCCAGGGCCACCTGGACTTTCTCTATAAACAGAGTGTCTCCTGGGGTCCCTCTCAGGTCCTCTTTGGGCTGTGCTTGGCAGCAGGGCTCTGGTTTCCTGCCTTGTGCCTACAATGGAGTGGTATATGGGACAAAAAGTTGGTCTGTTGTTAGCTCAGTTGTACAAAAAGAAACTCTTCCCTAGTCTGGAGAAATGTGGTTGTCATAGTACAGTTTGCTGACCTAAGAGGGAAGAACAATTTTTAACTGGTTGCTCACTTAACACTTAGAATCAAATCCTTTCCACTAGACTGGATTAAATTTTGTGTTTCAAATTAAGACCGTGTCAGTAGCGTTTCAAATTCTTTCATCTTTCATCCTCATATCTTCACTGAGCATTCTCATTGCAATTATCATTCAAAGCACAAAGGCATTTTAATTACATTTCCCAATATAGCTACATTATCATTTCATATAGCTGTCATCTTGATCCTAAAATAACTGTAGTCTGTTTCCTGTGAATGTTAACATATAATCAACCATAGCTCCCATAAAATGACCTTTTCTTGACCCAAAACTGAAAAGAAATGTTCGTATATATTTTCATGCTCAAAAGGCTCTTTTGAAAATTAGCAAACTGTTTAGAAGAAAAGCTTTGTTAGCGGCCATTGTCACAAATGTCACTGTGTATTGTCCATAAAATTATCATAAATTTACTGCAACACATAAGCAATGTTAGATACACAAGAGTTTATAAAATATGGGCTGATCCCTTTATTTTTACTTAGCATGCAAACTATTTAAGAATTTGAATGATTCGATACAATTAGAAAACCTGAGGATTTATGAACTTGGACTACAAACCCAGCCGTGCTTCCTGTGGTGATTATTTGCCCAAATATCTGAACAAAATTATACCCACATACTGTCTCATACTGTATTTCCTTATGTCATCATGCAAACTGGTTTATTTTGTGTGGGTGACTCACTAGGATTCGCTTATTATCGTACTTCTGTTTTAATAAACATGAGAAAATCTACTACAAATAAGCCTTGCCAAAGAAAGCTATATTTAATACCAGTCTATCTTGCATGGCATTAAAAAAATATATATTTTCCTCTCTCTTGGTGCTGTGATTTTACAAGAAAAAAGAGAAACATTTCAAAGTACAGAAATATTTCTTCATGGCTTTTCATAATGTGGGAGCATAGAATTACAAGGAGTAATAAGTGACTTTCTTTTTGTGCTTCAGACAACAGAATAAAAATTTGGGTCAAATAGGGTCTCTTTTCTTGATTGGTTTTATTCTCATTAGCATTCTTTTTCATATTATTTCCATGAGCCTAAAAATTAAAAGTTTTAATGGAGGTCACAGTTTGGAATTTCTTGATTCTCCCTATTACTCTCATTTCCCCAATATTTTATTGTGTTATCTCTTTCTCTTTGGCTTCACTTGCAGAATGTTGAGTTAGTCATGTTTTCCAGCTCATACTCCATTATCATTTTTATGTATGTCAGGAACTCCCTCTTTTTTCATTTTTGTCTTTTTAATTCTTATGCCATACTCTCATTGCTTCCTCCCCACATAGGCATCTCCCCACTGTGTTTGATAGATGTCTTTAAATATACATGTAACTTGGTACAAAATGTTCTTTTGTACGTATTTTAAAATCAACATAAATGATATTGATATTTGTATCTAAATATATTATCTCTTTCAAACAATATTATGTTTCCATTACTATTTGATATATATATATATATATATATATATATATATAATCTTTGCTTCTACTTACTACATAATATTCTGTAATTTAATCTACTACATTTTAATTATCTGTTCCACAGAGAATGGGAATCTTCTATTACAAACAAATGCAAATCAGTTATGGAACTGTGTGGGAATATATACCAAGGAGTGGAATTTCTAGGTCCCAAATTATGCACATAGTATTTTACTGAGTTCTGAAAAAGCACTTTCTACAATGACTGCAACATTTAAACTCTCAACAGAAGTACATGAAACTTTCAATATTTCTTCATCCTAACACTTGTTATTATCCATTTTTTCTATCTTCAGCATTCTCATTTTTAAAATTCACCACAACAAGCTTCCTAGTGAATTAGAGAATCAAATATTTATTAGGCATTTCAACATTCTCTGTTTTGAATTATATATTCCTGTCCTTTGCTGACTGGTTTTTATTAGATTTCTTATATCTTTCTTGTTGACTTCTAGGAGTTCATTTTATATTCCATTTATTCATTCTTTTGGTGTCACACCAGAGATCATCTTCTTCTAGCCTTTTGTTGTGGTGGGTGTTCTTTGCTGAAGTGTATATAATAGTCAAGAGAGAATAGGCTACACTACAGTAACAAATGACTTCAAAATCTAAGTGGCTTAACATATAGAATATCATCCAAAGTTTGTGGTAGCTATGGCCAGTCTAAATTGAGTCCCTTCAGAGTGGAGACTTAGGGATCTAAAGGGTTTCCATCTGTTGACTCTGCCATTTTAACTAATTTATTTATTTATTTTTATTATTATTATTTTTTTTGCAGTACACGGGCCTCTCACTGTTGTGGCCTCTCCCGTTGCAGAGCACAGGCTCCGGACGTGCAGGCTCAGCGGCCATGGTTCACGGGCCCAACCGCTCCGCGGCATGTGGGATCCTCCCAGACCGGGGCACGAACCCGCATCCCCTGCATCGGCAGGCGGATACCCAACCACTGTGCCCTCAGGGAAGTCCGGCTCTGCCATTTTAAATATAGTCTTTCCTAAATATCTTTTAACCGGAGTAACACATGTTACTTTTGCATAGAGCCCATTGGCCAAAATAAGACAGTTTCCTAATCTAGCTACATGAGAAGCTAGGAAATTTCTGATGGATACATAGTGATCACTATCGCAAAAAATAAAAAAGAATTAAAAATCCTAAATTTGACATAATTTAATCCATCAAATTTTCACCTCATGGTTTGCTTTCAAATATTTTAATATGTAGGGTTTTTAGATCATTAAGATATTCTCCCGTATTTTCTTTCATGAATGTATATCTCATATTTTCTTCCATTCCTTTTATAGTTTTAGCTTTTGCACTTAAGTATTTAATCTGTTATGAGTTCACGTTTATGTGGCTGTAAAGTAGGAGTAAGTCTTTCTACATTTATTAATCTAAATTTCCCAACATTATTGTACTTGATAATCTCTTCTTTCCACATTGCTCTGTGCTATCCACTCTACCATCAAAGGCCTAATTCTGAGGTCACTTTTCCTATATTTCATTTATCCTCTTTTAATTTCATTATTAGTACTAAAGTCAACATTCTCTTTTTAAAGTCTAAATAGCTTCTATCTCTTGATTTCTAAACGATTAAAATTTATTAATTTGTTAACTAGCATATTTATTTAACAAGTATTAAATGAAAATTTCCATATTCCAAGAGCTTGATAGGCAAAGAGAGTATATGATTGACCATTTTTGTGTATAAAAAGTATTTTAAGAGTGCCTTCAGGTAGCTATTTAGCCTTTCAATGCTCAGTTTTCTTGTCTATTAAATGAAGGAAATTTTTATCATAATTTTATTGGGAGAATTAAACATGTCAATAGAGCACTTATTAAGTGCCTTGTATATAGTAATGTTTCACTGTTAGTTACTATTATTATATTAATTATTAACATTTCTTCTATCTTTTTGACTACCAAAAATCTCTTTTAGAGTTTTTACATTCTCCTTTTCATATGTCTATTTAATCATTGATCCTCCAGTTGCTTAAAATTTAAAATAAACACAAAAAAACTTGATAAATATTCAAGAAATATTCAAAGAAAAGAAACAAAAAGTGATCACCATGAAATAAGGGAAAAAAGAGTTTTTCTTCCGCTTGCCTGAGAAATGAGGAAGCAAAGCAGTAGGTGAAACAAAACTTAGAAAATCATGCAGAGTACAGCAAAGTGTACTAACCCTGAAAGCCTTTAAGAAATAGTTACTATAAATCTTCAAATCCTCTTTCCAGTTCCCCAAGGAAAGTTAAAAATGTTTTCTTACTTTGTAAAAAAGAGAACTAAGCATCTTTGCTGCCATGAGAAATAGGTAGTAAGTGAATAAAAACTCTGGTAGATAAAATCCTGTCCACTCCTTTTAATACTTAATCCTCATTAGAACCAAGAGTCATATGACCCATTATATTTTCCCTGCCAAGAGTTTATTAATAATCTTTTCTCAAAATTATCATTGTGACATTAAAGTTAACATAGTATTTTAAATTATGTTAAACCCCAAATTTAAGGCCAGAAATACTAGGTTTTAAAAAAGTATATGAGCTTCAAAAACATATCCAAACCTAAAGTAACTGAAAATCTTCATTAAAGCTAGGATATATATCACTCTTCGCCTACTAAACTCATGATTTTTTTTAAAGTTTACTACTGTTAAATAATATAAGTGTAAATATAGAACAATTTTCCTGGATTAAAGGTGAAATCACATACAAGCATATTATTTGACTTGCTTGCAAACATTACTCTTGTTTATTGAAATATCCTTATCTTGTTTCTTATGACTTTAAATCTGTATATAAATCAATAAAAAAATAGATAATGTATTTAAGCTAGAAATTTGCCACTGCTATTTGCTCATCCATAGGCGTGTACCATAATGTTTATTTTTTTAAAAAAAACAATGCCACTCTCCTCATTATTTATTCTAATTTTTGTTTTTTTAAAAAAAAATTATTTTATATTGGAGTATAGTTGATTAACGTGTGTTAATTTCAGGTGTACAGCAAAGTGACTCAGGTATACATATACATGTATCTTTTCTTTTTCTGTACCACAATGTTTAGATTATAGAGTGCTAAATATTTTTCACTTGAGGGTAATCTATCATCTTTTTAAATTTATAACATGACGATTTTTTTCTTTTCAGATTACCTAATCTTATATAAACTGAAATATAGCTGATCTAGACAAAGAAACATCAATTAGAATGAAGCATAATCCCAGAAACCCTAAAAAGATTATAAGCAGCCAGAACAAAGCAGACTATAAGTTTTATTTACTTCTTGGTTAGTATTTTAAGCCACATCTAAAACAAACAAAAAAATAAACCTGATTTTTCTTTCCTTCCTGATGTCTTTGATTAGTCTTAACAAAACTAAAAAGTATTGCTGTCTTAGTGCTAACACATGCCTATTCAACTAATTTTCGCAGCATAATATAATTACCACAAAATACAAATGGTAAAAACACGTGACCCCATAAACTTTCTAGACCTTGCTTCTTAGACCAGTCAGGTTTTTTCTTTTTTTGTTTTTTGTGTTTTTTTGCGGTACGCGGGTCTCTCACTGTTGTGGCCCCTCCCTCTGCGGAGCACAGGCTCCGGATGCGCAGGTTCAGTGGCCATGGCTCACGGGCCCAGCCACTCCACGGCATGTGGGATCTTCCCAGACCGGGGCACAAACCTGTGTCCCCTGCATGGGCAGGCGGACTCTCAACCACTGCGCCACCAGGGAAGCCCAGACCGGGGCACAAACCTGTGTCCCCTGCATGGGCAGGTGGACTCTCAACCACTGCGCCACCAGGGACGCCCAGACCAGTCAGGTTTTAGGCTATATGAACATAATTCAACTGTCTCTATTGAATGGTAGTTCAATTTTGTCCAATGGCCAAATTTGGACTCACACTGTGACTTACAAAACAAAGAGGAATAGAATCATTAGGAAGAATTCAGAACGTTGGCATAGTTAACAAAGATATCTGTGCTTTTTATTATTAGACCAGTGGATTTTTCTGCGTATACCAGGAAAATAAGTTCACTATTACTCAGAATTCTTTGGTAATTCTCTCTATATTGACAATTATATATACATATATAGATAAATAGATAGATAAAACCAGAAAAGAGTAAAATATTTTTTTCTTCATGTTATTTTTTGTACTTCGAGTAAGCTTTCATCTCCAGGAATGACTTTCTGGCACTTTCACAAAGACTAAATTTACTAGTGGAAAACAAAAGGCAACCACTGAGGGCAATATGTAACAGTGTGGTAAGATATTTCGAATACGATATAAACTTTTAAAATGGTTCCAAGCTAGTTCAAACTACTTCCATAAATACCATTTAACTCAGTATAAGTAATTTTTCCAAATGGTTTACACATCTGTAGTGCCCATTCAAATGCTTTTTTATTCCTTGTTAGATGCAATTTGGTTTTGTTGCTAAGGAAAACAGAAACCCTCTTTCAGCAACATCTGTTTGGGAGAGGAGTGACATCAAATGACCAGTTAAGTTGAGGGCATTTATTCTTTAGGGGTCAGTTTCATTTCTCCCTTAGAGAAAGCTATAGTTGAAAATGATATTAAACTTTTGTGTACCATAAAGTGGATTTTTGAAAAACACATCTTGAAAAATTAGCAGGGACCCTAAATTTCATTTCAGAGTAAATTTGAGCCTTTGTATCAAATATAGCAAGTCTATTTAAATATGCAACAAAATATGGTAATTTTCTCCCCAGTGCAATACAACTGCTCTTTTCACCCCTACACTGAATAGTAATAGAGGCAAGGATTATAAATATCAAGACTGAGTTTTCTTCTCTGCATTGCTGGAAATATATTTATTTTCAATGAAATGAAAGATGATCTCTACAAAAAAGATCGTATTATTTTCAGTGTCCCTCAAAAGTCCTCATACAGAAAGAAAAGATTCAAGAACACTTCTCTGAATAATCTCTAATTTTTCTAAATTTTGTTTTCCTTTTAAGTGATGAGACCCAAAAGAAATTCAGAAATAAAATCAAAATGTGCTACTAATTGCAGAATTTGAGCCAAATTTTCCTACCTTACAAAGTGAACCCATAAGTTTTAAAAATCACAGATACAGAGAAAAAACTAGTGGTTACCAGAGGGGAGAGGGGTGGGGAAAGGGTCAAAATTGAAGTGGATTA
Organism: Phocoena sinus; assembly: GCF_008692025.1. Classification (NCBI taxonomy): domain Eukaryota; kingdom Metazoa; phylum Chordata; class Mammalia; order Artiodactyla; family Phocoenidae; genus Phocoena; species Phocoena sinus. Next base: position 30,963,331 of record NC_045779.1, on the reverse strand, counting down.
AGAGGTACAGACTGCTAGATACAAAATAAATGTTAGCAGGATGTACAGCACAGGCAATATATTCAATATTTTATAATAACTTTGTATGGAGTATATTCTATAAAAATAGCAATTTATGTTGTACACCTGAAACTAATGTATTAGTGTAGCAAATTATGTTGTACACCTGAAACTAATGTATTAGTGTAAGTCAATTAATAAAAAAATTAAATTAAGTAATTTTTAAAATTACAACTTCTGTCATTTCTAATGTCTTCATGTTTGTTCCATTTACTCAATGCCTGTCTTCTGCACTTTCATGCTCCCCTTCATCCCTAACTAAAATGGAAGCCCCATAAACGCAGATATTTTTGTCTCCTTTGTCCTCTGCTATAACCCTAGTACTACAACAGTTCCAACCGCTTGATAGGCACTCCATGAGAATTTGTTATACATTGTTATTTATAGAGTTAATGTAAAGGCAATGTATGCATGCTATAGAATATAAGAAAAATATAATGAAATAAAATCTAACCTCACAAAGGTATACAAATACATTGTGGTGAAAATATTTAATTTCTATTAGTCTGAAATTTTGTTTGTGAAAAATATTAATTTTATGAAAAGTTTATTATTAGATATTATTGTATGTCCAAATATATCGGGGAGAACGTAATACTACTGTATACCTACTTATACTATAAAATTATTTTGATATTTTTCTAGAATTTTGAAAAAAGCCATGAAAATTGGCAGCTAATTCAATAACTTTCAGCATGTAGTTGGATGGAATTAATGAGACTTTTAATGCAAAAAGTTATTCATTCTTATCCATTTATATACATGCCAATGTCATCAAGATTTAGTTCCTAAGCTATAAAATTCCAAAGGTTTCTGAAATCACTAAAATGGTAAAAATGTTTTTTGGTCAAACAAAATTATAATGCAGCATTTGCGATGCTTGGTAGTGCATTTGGTAAAGATCGTCATTTTTGCATGCCATTGTGACTCACTGATTTTTCTATATGTATGCATTTATGTCAAAGACTTTGCTTATTGTTGATAAATCTTCATGAGTTGGGGGGCTTTGAATCACCATTTTTACCCCATGTGTATGTAAAGAAAAGAAAACAGAACTTGATACCCTCCTTTTTTCACTCAGAAATTCACTGACATCCTTTACGATAATTCTTGAAGTATTTTTAATTAATAGTAAATACCCACCCACACCAGCTCTGTTAATTCCCATCCCTATCCTGCTTTTTTGTTGTTACTAGTAATTAAGAGAAAAATAGTAGTAGGGAGGTTGTTTCTCATGATTTGGTTTACTGCACCATTTTCAGTTGAAATAATAAGGTATATCAGCATGCAAATATTTACACTCCCTATAAGGATAAACTCTAAATCTGTGACTTACAATTTTGGTCATGGTGCAATCTTAAAGAACAAAGGTGAGACACAGTAGGATTTTTTCAGGACTGAAGACACTACTTCACAAAGGAGTGAGAATAATAATCTGGTCAATTTTCCTGTAGACAACACTGACAGATCACCCTAGAATACTTTTAAGTGTTATTGGTCAGGAAAATTTTAATTGATTAATTTTTTCAAACAAATTTTAGTTATTCATTTATTTTTGGCTGTGTTGGGTCTTCGTTGCTGCATGTGGCCTTTCTCTATTTGCAGCGAGCGGGGGCTGCTCTTCGTTGCGATGCGTGGGCTTCTCATTGTGGCAGCTTCTCTTGTTTCAGTGCACAGGCTCTAGGCCCACAGGCTTCAGTAGTTGTGGTGTGTGGGCTCTAGAATGCAGGCTCAGTAGTTGTGGCGCATGGGTGTAGTTGCTTCACAGCATGTGGGATCTTCCCAGATCAAGGATCGAACCCCTGTCCCCTGCATTGGCGGACGGATTCTTAACCACTGCACCACCAGGGAAGTCTCTGATTAATTGTTTTCTTAATGCATCAGTAATACACATCTTGCCAAAGGTTGTATAATATTGGCTTGAGGAAAATGGTATTAAAACCACTCAATTCAACATGATCTTGAAGTATCCTAACATTCCAAGAAATGAATAGGCAAAGCAATCTATGTGATCCCCAATTTGTTTTGCATTTATCACCAACAAAATCAGAATTTAAAATTGATTGAAATTCAGAAGTGATTTGCTGATTGACATGTAAAAGATCATTTCTCAAGGGATGATCTTTCTTTCTCATGCCAAATAGTAAGTTTTCTCATTGTAATTTATCTTTAAATATTTCACTTAATATTTTAAAATTCTTTTTGCCTTGAAGCTTCCTTCTCTAGGTTTTGTTTTCAGAGCTTTGCTACAATGTCACCTCCTCAGAGAAAACAGTGCTGAAAACTCAGTCTAAAGTAAATCCACTTCCAGTCCATTACTATCTGTTACATTATCATGTATTATTTAATAAAACATATTATTATACTAACTAGACTCTTTCATAATCCCCAAATAGAAATTATCTTTCCAAATAGTCCGAGAAAAAAGTGTAGGAATTATGCTTTCTTAAGTAATTTGATGATTAATGTTGATTGCCAGACTGGGGTTACATGTCTAACCCCTAAGAAAATCAAGGTACTGGAGAGTGAAATGGATGGTATGCAGTGTTATGATAATTGCTGATCATTAAATCCAACAGTATTTACAATTACCTACATTCACCATCCCCAAAGCCAAAACGATTCCAGAAATTTTAGATTTTTAAAAGTGACTGAAAAATATATCTCTAAGAATATTATCTTCACAAGTTTTAAGAATTTTTAATGAAATATATTTATATATTGACTCTATTAAGAACCATAATACCTTCATGTTTATTTTGTATGACATCTTTATAGAAAATAATATTGAAAAGTAGGAATAGCTTGAGTATTAGATTTTATTTCAGAAATTTTGGATCTAAATTTAAAGTCTAATAGCAATAAATTATCTCTCTTGTGAAAAAATACATAATTTCCTCATTAATTATCAAATCAAGGGTAAAGTACTATATTGAAATGGCACGGAATGCAGTACCTGCTGGTGTTTTCACACTCACTTTATTGCTCACATGTTGAAAATATGTCTTAACATTTGTTCATATGATAGCTTTTATTTCTTTTCAGAATTTTGGGAGCTAGTAATGTAACTAACATCTTGACCAAAAAAAAAAAAAATTACTGAAGTACATATCAATTTAGTAACTCAGTAAGATGGACTACAAATCTTACAAATTGTGCAGAAACCCTTTTAAGGATATATATACTGTTTGCCTAAGCTAGGTGTGTAAACATTTTGTTACTCTCAGGATAACCGCTAGTTAATTCAATTTGCTTATTTAAAAGAAATTATTGTATCTTCTTTATCTCTGAAATAACTATATTCTGTGCTCTAGCTTCCAATTATTTGTAACAGATTTCAATTATAGCATAGCTGACTTTAGAGTTGGCAAGTACAGCTGAAATCGGGACATCTTGCTAAAATCGAAATACCATTGTTTCTGAGGATAAATGAAGAAGATATATTTCTCTCCCAAAGGAGGAATACAATTTCTTCCTCCAACGTACAACATCCTAGGTGCATTTTTGAGAGCAATCCATATCATTCAGCAAAAATCAAAAGCTGTGAAACATTAAGCACCCTCATTCAAGATTTGAGTAGGTAAGGATTTTTGGTGATTCTTTTCTTTTTTTTTTTTAACATATTTTTTGAGGCATAATTGCTTTACAATGTTGTGTTAGTTGCTGCTGTATAACAAGGTGAATCAGCTATATGTATACATATATCCCCATATCTCCTCCCTCTTGCATCTCCCTCCCACCCTCCCTATCCCACCCCTCTAGGTGGTCAAAAAGCAAGGAGTTGATCTCCCTGTGCTATTAGGCTGCTTCCCAGTAGCTACCTATTTTACATTTGGTAGTGTATACATATCAATGCTACTCTCTCACTTCATCCCAGCTTCCCCTTCCCACTCCCATGTCTTCGAGTCCATTCTCCATGTCTGCGTCTTTATTCCTGTCCTGCCTGTAGGTTCTTCAGTACCTTGTTTTTTTAGATTCCATATATATGTGTTAGTATATGGTATTTGTTTTTCTCTTTCCGACTTAACTTCACTCTGTATGACAGACACTAGGTCCATCCACCTCACTACAAATAACTCAGTTTTGTTTCTTTTTATGTCTGAGCAATATTCCATTGTATATATGTGACACATCTTCTTTATCCATTCATCTGTTGATTCTTAAATGATGCTATATATAAGTTTACCAAAGATTTGACTTTATGTTTTCTTCCCTAATAATACCTTCTTTGCTAAAAAAATTAATTACTAGAAGACTTACGAACATGTGTAAAAGAGTCAATAAACAGACACCTAAGTTATTTCCCCAATGCAACACAAATTTCAGTTGTATCCAACTTTGATGCACTAGTTATACCTGTTTAATTGGCAAAAGTGTATTAATTACTGTGCAATGTAAACAACGTGAAATGTTTTTAATATTAAGTTTTTACAAGTTATTTTCTTTTATGAATCTTTATGTGTTGACTCTACTGCTAAATGTAACCAGGGCAGAAATTTATCAAAATGCAATCCAGATGAGGATATGTTAAAACAAGCTTGCACAGTAAACTACAGTGTAAATTCCCTTTTGGAGGCTGCATGCTTTGAAGTAGAATCCTATCAAGGAAAGCTCTTGGGGCTTGGTCAGCCGAAGAGATAAATTGTACAATGGTAGTTTATTTAAAGTTCATTTTGTCAGAAGGATTTTCTAACTGGATTCAACACTACATTTTCCCCTCTCTCCCTTTTAAGTGATAGAGAAATTTCCTTGTAGCTCCTGTTTTTAATTATTATTATTTCCCAGAAAGACTTATTCCTTGAATTTTTATCCTGAGTATTTAATTAGGATTCTCAATTACCTGTAAACATATCAAAAAGAAGAAATCTGTGTTCACAATAAATATGGTACATGGATGGTTTTAAAAGAGAAAATGAAAAGAAACCATTTCTAAAAAGGGATTTCATGTGAGGAAATGACAGTTTAGAAATTGCCGGTTTGAGATGTGGGTAGTAAAACTGTCATTATCTTTAGACCAATCCAAACAAGAAAACTGATCCCCCACAATACCATGGTTCTGCAAAGAAGCATAAATTAGATGTGGTAGAAAGGATATAAAGTGGCATAGTAATTTTTTAGAAATCACACAGTTATATGTTTTGAATATGCAGAAGAGTGACTTTATAATAGTCATATTGTATTTATTATTTTATCAAACTTAACTGTTTATGTATTTTCTTCCCATTTATATTCTTAAATTGAGTCATAGCACTATCTTATGCCACCAAAATAAAATAAAAATGCAAGCATACTAAATAACCTATTCAGGGACATTTGCAATGACACAGAGTTGACTAGTTGGAAACGTAAATTATCTAAGTAAAATTAGTGTAATTATTAAATACAGCTACTTCCTGTTCTTGGAGCTTTCATAGCTGATGAAATTCTGGTTCGCTTACTTTGATTAAATTACAGAATGATTGCCTTACACATGTATACCTGCAATTTCAGTCACAAATTTCTATTTACTAGGAATACTAAATTTCAACACTGCATGTAGGTATATTCTTTAACCCACAAAGAAATTAAAATGTAACATTTAAATGGAACTCATAAATGTCAAAAATGATTTTATACACTTCACTGAATTTACTGGCAGATGAATACTTTCATAATTTTTTTTTTATTGTTGAATATTTGGCACTTACTCATGCACATCTTTGGGACATTACTTTCATTATGGTTATAGACTGTTATTTAACATTCTTTTTTTTGTTTTACATCTTTTGGAGTATAATTGCTTTACAATGGTGTGTTAGTTTCTGCTTTATAACAAAGTGAATCAGTTATACATAAACATATGTTCTCATATCTCTTCCCTCTTGTGTCTCCCTACCTCCCACCCTCCCTACCCCACCCCTCTAGGTGGTCACAAAGCACCGAACTGATCTCCCTGTGCTATGTGGCTGCTTCCCACTAGCTCTCTATTTTACATTTGGCAGTGTATATATGTCCATGCCACTCTCTCACTTTGTCACAGCTTACCCTTCCCCCTCCCCATATCTTCAAGTCCATGCTCTAGTAGGTCTGTGTCTTTATTCCTGTCTTACCCCCAGGTTCTCCATGACATTTTTTTCTTAAATTCCATATATATGTGTTAGCATAAGGTATTTGTCGTTCTCTTTCTGACTTACTTCACTCTGTATGACAGACTCTAGGTCCATCCACCTCATTAGAAATAACTCAATTTTGTTTCTTTTTATGGCTGAGTAATATTCCATTGTATATATGTGCCACATCTTCTTTATCCATTCATCTGATGACGGACACTTAGGTTGTTTCCATCTCTTGGCTATTGTAAATAGAGCTGTAATGAACATTTTGGTACATGACTCTTTTTGAATTATGGTTTTCTCAGGGTATATGCCCAGTAGTGGGATTGCTGGGCAATCCCAGTAGTGGGTCCCAGCAATCCCAGTAGTGGGTCGTATGGTAGCTCTATTTTTAGCTTTTTAAGGAAACTCCATACTGTTCTCCATAGTGGCTGTATCAATTTACATTCTCACCAACAGTGCAAGAGGGTTCCCTTTGCTCCACACCCTCTCCAGCATTTATTGTTTCTAGATTTTTTGATGATGGCCATTCTGACTGGTGTGAGATATCTCATTGTAGTTTTGATTTGCATTTCTCTAATGATTAATGATGTTGAGCATTCTTTCATGTGTTTGTTGGCAGTCTGTATATCTTCTTTGGATAAATGTCTATTTAGGTCTTCTGCCCATTTTTGGATTGGGTTGTTTGTTTTTTTGTTATTGAGCTGCATGAGCTGCTTATAAATTTTGGAGATTAATCCTTTGCCAGTTGCTTCATTTGCAAATATTTTCTCCCATTCTGAGGGTTGTCTTTTTGTCTTGTTTATGATTTCCATTGCTGTGCAAAAGCTTTGAAGTTTAATTAGGTCATACTTTCATAATTTCTAACAAAAAGAAAAAGAGACCACATGACTTGCTGAAATTAGAAATACTGTAAGCCATTTCTAAGATTAAGAAATATGAGAACAGTTTAAAAGTTTCTAAATTATTGGAGAGGAGATCAATATAGTGGAGTAGGAAGATTTAGAACTCACCTTTCCCTACAAACACATAAAAAATACATCTACATGTGGAATAATTGACACTGAAAACTTCAAAGACTGGCAGAAAGACTCCTGCACAACAAAGGCTGTAACAAAAATCCACACTGAATTGGGTACGAAGGAAATAAAAGCATTCAGGTTGGGACCTGTACCCCTAGGAGGGAACTCAGAAGAGGAGGGAAATTACACATGTTTAGATGTTCCCTGGGAGGCAGTTGAGTGGTTTGAGCCACATATTTGGCAACCCAGGCCCAGTGTCCCACAGAGCGAAGAGGACCCCCCTTGGTTGTTTGGAAGTCCAGGGGCCTAAGAGGAGGGCTGGGGGAAGCCTGGACTCCACTTATGAGGAGCTCTTACACAACTTACTTGCTTCAGAAGCAGAGTGGAGAGGGTGGATTGAGACTGCAGGAGTGGCTGGTTGGTTCCTGCAACCACCAGAGAATTGCCCCAACCTGAGTCTAACAACAGCTCCAGCCCCACTTGATTCATGAGGCAGCTCCACGCCAGGGCGAGGGCTGCCACAACTGAGAAGAGAGCTTGGCTGTGAAGGACAAAGGAGTCTCAGACCCACAGTGATGTGAGTAGGGAGAAGACAGCCATTACTGGCACTTTACACAGGGAGTACATCAGAAGTTTGGGTCTCTGATGCCAGCTAGTCTGCCACAGTCCAATCCCTAACCAGGCCCTACTGGGTAACAAGGGCCTGGGCATGCAGACCCAGCCCCTGAATACCCACATCAGGCCCTATGGCTACATCACTGCTCCCCTCTGGGATGAGGGTGTAGGTACCTGGAGGGGGCATAGCATAGACTTAGAGGGAATGGAGCCAGTTCAGACCCAAACCTCAGGGTTTCTGCTCTGGCAACTTGGGACCCAACCTTGCCCCTTATTGGATGATTATGACCACTAGACAGAAGGAAAGTCCACCTCACAACTGACTCCAGCCCTAGACCCCCCATCTCCAACCCTACCACCTACCAAGGTGATAGTTGCCAGCACACCCTGATGAAAGACATGGCTTTTGTTCACATCAAATCTAGCTCTCACTTTAAAGACACTGAGCACACATAGACTGTATAAGGATGCTACCACATAAGGACACCCTTTCAAGACCACAATAGGTAGCTGTTTCACCTAATGTTATGGAGACAGAGAAAAGTAAGCAAAATGAGAAGACAGAGAAATTCATCTCAATTGAAAGAGCAAGATAAAGCCCCTGAAAAACAACTAATAAAACAGAAATAATTTACCAAATAAGAATTCAAAGCATTAGTAATAAGAATACTAATCAAATGAGGGAAAATAATAGATGAACACAGTGAGAATTCTAACAAGAAACTAGACAATTTAAAAAAGAATCAATCAAAGTTGAAGAATACATAAGTGAAATAAAAAACACACTAGAAGGAATTAAAAGCAGATTAGGTGATACAGAAGAATGCATATGCAATATGGAAGTTAGAATAATGGAAACCATCCAATCAAAACAACAAAAAGAAACAAAAATCAAAAAAAGAAAACAAGAATATAAATTAGTGCAGCTACTATGGAGAACAATATAGAGATTCCTTAAAAAACTAAAAATAGAGTTACCATATGATCCAGGTGACATACTCCTGGCCATATATCCAGAGAAAACTAATTAAAAAGATACATGTACTCCAATGTTCATAGCATTACTGTTTACAATAGCCAAGACATCGAAGCAACCTAAGTCGATGTGTCCATCAACAGAGGAATGGATGAAGAAGATGTGAGACATATACATACACACACACACACACACACACACACACACACACACACACACACGCAAAGGAGTATTACACAGCCATAAAAAATGAAATAATGCCATTTGCAGCAATAAGTATGAACATAGAGATTACCATACTAAGTGAAGTAAGACAAATATCATATGATATCACTTATTTGTGGAATCTAAAAAAATGATACAAATGAAATTATTTACAAAACAGAAACAGACTCACAGACATAAAAAACAATCATGGTTACTAAAGGGGAAAGGTGGGGGAGAGATAAATTAGGAGATGGGATTAACAGATACACACTACTATATATAAAATAGGTAAACAAAAATGACTTACTGTATAGCACAGGGAACTATATTCAATATCCTATAATAACCTATAATGGAAAAATCTAAGAATATATATATATATATAAAACTGAATCAATTTGCTGTACACCTGAAACTAACACAACATTTTAAATCAGCCTTACATCAATTTTAAAAAGTTTCTAAATTATCACAAAATAATCAAAGGAATCATCTACCAATCATGCTCATGACTATATATATATATATATATATATATATATATATATATATATATTTCTTTGTGAATGAGGCATTATAATATAGTTTTTGCCAGTATCCAAGTAAATCATAACTAAGTAAGTCTTTGTAGCATATTCTTTGGTAGTCAGATAAGTGTTTTTCAAAGTAAATTTCCATAATACTATTGTCCCCTGAGACACTTTCCCCCATCTGACACCAATCTCCAGTGCAAACAAAAATGGATTCTTTGGTTATTTAAATTGGGAAATAATGCATCCTCTGTCATTCTCTTGGAGGGTTGAAAAATTATTTAAAGATTTTAAAAAGTCTTGTAGTAAAGAAACATCCTTAATTTTGTTAATTCCAATGTTTCCAAATTTATTACCCATAGGATTAAAAAGCAAGAACAACAATAGCAAACAAATATTTATGAATATCCCAGGGAACTAGTTTTCTTATAAAAACATTTGTGAAACGCTGCAAAATATCAGTGGAAACTGTGGAGTTTGCAACTATTAAAACAAGGAATATCAGAATTAGTATATTGCTGGATTTTCCCTCAAAGTTGTCTCCAGGGAGCCATCAAACTCAAGAGTTATAAAAACACTCCATTTTTATATTGTTACATATACTGTTAGATCTTTGTTCGAGTTAATTAGTTTAAAACTTCTGTACAGTTTTTTTGAAATCAACAAGAATTTAAAGTGAAGATAAAATCTATGGTGTAGTTTTAAAATAATCACATTATTCCATAGCTACAGAGAGGAAGAAAGGAAGACCATTCTCTGTGTCCTCATTCCATGTTCTTTTTCTCTGCCCCAGACATAACAGAGTACCATTTTCACTGCTTTTGGGTGGAAAATTTTATAGTAAAAGGCAAATAAGTCTGAGTCCAAATACTACAGTCATAATTTTCATAATGGTTATGCTGTTTTGTTTATCTACAAAAATTGTTTATCCACAACAAAAAAATGTATATATATATTTGAACTTAGCCTTTCAATTATGTTTATTTACATATCTACCTCCTGCCAAATTTTTGTAGTATTGTTCTTTTTTTGTTGTTTACTTGCTTTACGAAATAGCACTATTGAGAGTTGCTGTTACTGGTGGTGTTGCTGTTGTTTTAAGAATATATGCCCACTGAGGATGTGTATTCTGCCTTTGCAGTAATCGGCTTCTGCTCTCAGGTCTCACCCCACCAAGGCAGGAGATGTCAACTAAATCAAAACATTGTATACTTATTACTTTCAAGAGTAAATTTTTGTTCATGTTGTGGGCAACTATTTGTTAACTTATAGTCTTTTTTACCCTATCAAAACTGTACATATTTGACTAATACTTCTAAAGTTACAGTACCATGTCACAATTAATTTTTGTGCAGAGTGCAAAGGTACTTTATAAAAGTTCACTCATGCTGTCATTTTTCCCGATGTCACACAAACTCCTAACTAACTATAGCTGTAAAGGGTCATGTCATCTTTCACTGTGCCAACATTATCTCATCATAAATGCTATTTATAAAAACAGGGATCTCTAGACCTTCAAGATGGTGGAGGAGTGAGATGTGGAAATTGCCTTCCTCCACACAAATACACCAGAAATACATCTACATGTGGAACAACGCCTACAGGACACTTACTGGATGCTGGCAGAAGACCTCAGACTTCACAAAAGGCAAAAACTCCCCATGTACCTGGGTTGTGCAAAATAAAAAAGAAAAAACAGAGAAAAAATAATAGGGACAGGACCTGTACCACTGGGAAGGAGCTGCCGAGGAGGAAACGTTTCCACACACTAGGAAGCCCCTTCACTGTCAGAGATGGGGTGTGGTCAGGGGAAAGCTTAAGAGCCACGGAGGAGAGCACAGCAACAGTTGTGCAGAGGGCAAAAGCAGAGAGATACCCTCACATAGGATCTGTGCTGGCCAGCACTCACCAGCCTGAGAGGCTTGTTTGCTCACCTGCCAGCCAGGATGGGTGTGGGCTGGGATCTGAAGCTCAGGCTATGGAGGTCAGATCCCAGGGAGAAGACTGGGGCTGGCTGCACGAACACAGCCTGAACAGGGCTAGTGCACCACAGCTAGCCAGGAGGGAGTCTAGGGAAAAGTCTGGACCTGCCTAAGAGTCATGAGACCATTCTTTCAGGGTGCGCGAGGAGAAGGGATTCAGAAAACCACCTAAACAACGTCCAGAGAAGGGCATGAGCTGCAGCTATCAACACGGACACCAAAGACAGGCATGAAATGCTAAGGCTGCTGCTGCAGCCACCAAGAAACCTGTGTGCAAGCACAGGTCACTATCCACACCTCCCCTCCTGGGAGCCTGTGCAGCCCACCACTGCCGGGGTCCCGTGATCCAGGGACAATTTTCCTAGGAGAACAGACTGCGCATCTCAGGCTGGTGCAAAATTATGCCAGCCTCTGTAGCTGCAGGCTTGCCCTGCATTCCATACCCCTCCCTGACCCCATCCTGAGTGAGCCAGAGTTGCCTAATCAGCTATTAATTTAACCCCAGCCTATCTGAGTGAAGAACACATGCCAGAGGGTGACCTACACACAGAGGTTGGTCCAAATCCAAAGCTGAACCCCAGGAGCTGTGCAAACAAAGAAGAGAAAAGGAAATCTCTCCCAGCAGCCACAGGAGCAGTGGATTAAATCTCCACAATCAATTTGATGTACGGTGCATCTGTGGAATACCTGAATGAAAATGAATCACCTGAAAATTGAGGCGGTGGACTTTGGGGGCAATTACATTTATATATTTTTCCTTTTTCTCTTTTTGTGAGTGTGTACGTTTATGCTTCTTCATGTGATTTTGCCTGTATAGCTACCCTTTTACCATTTGTCCTAGGGTTCTGTCTCTCTGGTTTTTATTTTATTTTATTTTATTTTATTTTATTTTATAGTTTTTAGTGCTTGTTATCATTGGTGGACTCATTTTTGGTTTGGTTGCTCACTTCTTTTTTTAATTACATTTTTTTTTAATTTTTAATATTTTTTTATTTTAATAAGTTTATTTTATTCTATTCTTCTCTTTCTTTCAGTCTTTTATTCTCCATTGTCTTCTGAGCTGTGTGGCTGACAGGGTCTTGGTGCTCTGGCCTGGTGTCAGGCCTGTGCCTCTGAGGTGAGAGAGCCAAGTTCAGGACATTGGGCCACCAGAGACCTCCTGCCTCCATGTAATATTAAATGGTGAAAGCTCTCCCACAGATCTCCATCTCAACACTAAGACCCAGCTCTACTCAATTACCAGCAAGCTACAGTGCTGGACAACCTATGCCAAATAACTAGCAAGACAGGGACACAACACCACCCATCAGCAGAGAGACTGCCTAAAATCATAATAAGGTCACAGACACCCCAAAACACACCACCGGATGCAATCTTGCCAGCCAGAAAGACAAGAATCAGCCTCATTCTCCAGAACTCAGGCAAAAGTCCCCTCCACCAGAAAGCCTACACAGTTCACTAAACCAACCTCAGCCACTGGGGACAGACACGAAAAACAATGGGAGCTATGAACCTGCAGCCTGCAAAATGGAGACCCCAAACACAGAAAGTTAAGCAAAATGAGAAGACAGAAAAACACACAGCAGATGAAGGAGAAAGATAAAAACTCACCAGACCTAACAAATGAAGAGAAAATAAGTAGTATACCTGAAAAAGGATTCAGCGTAATGATAGTAAAGATGATTCAAAATCCTGGAAGCAGAATGGAGAAAATACAGGAAACGTTTAACAAGGATGTAGAAGAGCTAAAGAAGGAACAAACAATGATGAACAACACAATAAATGAAGTTAAAAATTCTCTAGAAGGAATCAATAGCAGGATAACTGAGGCAGAGGAACGGATAAGTGACCTGGAAGATAAAATAGTGGAAATAATTACCAAAGAGCAGAAAAAAGAAAAAAAGAATGAAAAGAATTGAGGCCAGTCTCATAGACCTCTGGGACAACATTAAACCCACCAACGTTCGAATTATAGGGGTCCCAGAAGAAGAGAAAAAGAAAGGGACTGAGACAATATTTGAAGAGAGTATAGTTGAAAACTTCCCTAATATGGGAAAAGATGTAGTTAATCAAGTCCAGTAAGTGCAGAGAGTCCCATACAGGATAAATCCAAGGAGAAACTCAACTAGACACGTATTAATCAAATTATCAAAAATTAAGTACAAAGAAAAAACATTAAAAGCAGTAAGGAAAAAACAACAAATAACATACAAGGGAATCCCCATAAGGTTAACAGCTGATTTTTCAGCAGAAACTCTGCAAGCCAGAAGGGAGTGGCAGGACATGTTTAAAGTGATGAAAGGGAAAAACTACAACCAAGATTACTCTACCCCACAGGATCTCATTCAGATTCGATGGAGAAATTAAAACGTTTACAGATAAGCAAAAGCTAAGAGAATTCAGCTGCACTAAACCAGCTTTAGAACAAATGCTAAGATCCATATATATGCTATCAACAACAGACTCACTTCAGACTTAGGAACACATACAGACTGAAAATGAGGGGATGGAAAAAGATATTCCATGCAAATGGAAATCAAAAGAAAGCTGGAGTAGCAATTTTGATATCAAACAAAATAGACTTTAAAATAAAGACTACTACAAGAGACAAAGAAGAACACTACATAATGATCAATGCATCAATCCAAGAAGAAGATACAATTGTAAATATTTATGCACCCAAATTAGGAGCACCTCAATACATAAGGCAAATGCTAACAGCCATAAAAGAGGAAATCAACAGTAACATGAGTAACATAGTAGGGGACTTTAACACCTCACTTTCACAAATAGATAATCCAAAATGAAAATAAATAAGGAAAAAGAAGCTTTAAATGACACATTAAACAAGAGAGACTTAATTGATATTTATAGGACATTCCATCCAAAAACAACAGAATATATATTCTTCTCAACTGCTCATGGATTGTTCTCCAGGATGGATCATATGTTGGGTCACAAATCAAACCTTGGTAAATTTAAGAAAATTGATAACAAGTATCTTTTCTGACCACAATGCTATGAAACTGACTATATATTATAGAAAAATAATCTGTAAAAAACACAAATACATGGAGGTTAAACAGTACACTACTTAATCACCAAGAGATCACTGAAGAAATCAAAGAGTAAACCAAAAAATACCCAGAAACAAATGACAATGAAAACATGACAACCCAAAACCTATGGGATGAAGCAACAGCAGTTCTAAGAGGGAAGATTATAGCAATACCATCCTACCTCAAGAAACAAGAAACATCTCAAGTAAACAACCTAACCTTACACCTAAAACAACTAGAGAAGAACAAAAACAAAAGTTAACAGAAGGAAAGAAACCATAAAGATAAGATAAGAAATAAATGAAAAAGAAATGAAGAAAACAATAGCAAAGCTCAATAAAACTAAAAGCTGGTTCTTTGAGAAGATAAACAAAATTGATACACCATTAGCCACATTCATCAAGAAAAAAAAGGGTGAAAACTCAAATCAATAGAATTCGAAATGATAAAGGAGAACAGACACTACAGAAATATAAAGGATCATGAGAGATTACTGCAAGCAACTATATACCAATAAAATGGACAGCATGGAGGAAATGGACACATTCTTAGAAAAGCATGGTCTTCTGAGACTGAACCAGGAAGAAATCGAAAATATAAACAGACCAATCACAAGCACTGAAATTGAGACTGTGGTTAAAACTCTACCAACAAACAAAAGCCCAGGACCAGATGGCTTCACAGGGGAATTCTATCAAATATTTAGAGAAGAAACTAACACTTATCCTTCTCAAACCCTTCCAAAATATAGCAGAGGGAGGAGCACTCCCAAACTGATTCTACAAGGCCACCAACACCTTGATATCAAAATGAAACGAAGAGGTCACAAAGAAAGAAAACAGACCAATATCACTGAAGAACATAGATGCAAAAATCCTCAACAAAATACTAGCAAACAGAATCCAACAGCACATTAAAAGGATCATACACTTGATCAACTGAGGTTTATCCCAGGAATGCAAGGATTCTTCAATATATGCAAATCAATCAATGTGATACACCATATTAACAAACTGAAGGGTAAAAACAGTATGATCATCTCAATAGATGCTGAAAAAGCTTTCCACAATATTCAACACCATTTATGATCAAAACCTTACAGAAACTAGGCATAGAGGGAACTTATCCCATCATAATAAAGGCCATATATGACAAATCCACAGTCAACATCATTCCCAATGGGGGAAAACTGAAACCATTTCCACTAAGATCAGGAGGAAGACAAGGTTACCCACTTTCACCACTATTATTCAGCATAGATTTGGAAGTCTTAGCCACAGCAATCAGAGAAGAAAAAGAAATAAAAGGAATCAAGATTGAAAAAGAAGAAGTAAAGCTGTCACTGTTTGCAGATGACATGATACTATACACAAAGAATCCTAAAGATGCTACCAGGAAACTACTAAAGCTAATCAATGAATTTGGTAAAGTAGCAGGATACAAAATTAATGCACAGAAAACCCTAGTATTCCTCTACAATAATGAAGAAAAATTTGAAAAAAAACTTAGGAAAACACTCCCATTTACCATATCAACAAAAAGAATAAAATACCTAGGAATAAACCTGCCTAAAGAGACAAAAGATCTGTATGCAGAAAACTATAAGACACTGATGAAAGAAATTAAAGGTGATACAAACAGATGGAGAGATATACCATGCTCTCAGATTGGAAGGATCAACATTGTGAAAATGACTATACTACCCAAAGCAGTCTACAGATTCAGTGCAATCCCTATGAAACTACCAATGCCATTTTTCACAGAACTTGAACAAACAATTTCACAATTTGTATGGAAATACAAAAGACCCCGAATAGCCAAAGCAATCCTGAGAAACCAAATGGAGCTGGAGGAATCAGGCTCCTGACTTCAGACTATATTACAAAGCTACATTAATCAGGACAGTATGGTAGTGGCACAAAAACAGAAATATAGATCAATGGAAGAGGAGAGAAAACCCAGAGATAAACCCATGCACATATGGTCACCTTATCTTTGATAAAGGAGGCAAGTATATACAATGGAGAAAAGAATGCCTCTTTGATAAGTGCTGCTGCGAAAGCTGGACAGCTACATGTAAAAGAATGAAATTAGAACACTCCCTAACACCATACACAAAAATAAACTCAAAATGTATTAAAGACCTAAATGTAAGGTCAGACACTATAAAACTCTTAGAGGAAAACATAGGCAGAACACTCTATGAAATGAATCACAGCAAGATCTTTTTTGACCCACCTCCTAGAGAAATGGAAATAAAAACATAAATAAACAAATGGGACCTAATGAAACTTAAAAACTTTTGCACAACAAAGGAAACCATAAACAAGATGAAAAGACAACCCTCAGAATTGGAGAAAATATTTGCAAATGAAGCACCTGACAAAGGATTTATCTCCAAAATTTACAAGCAGCTCATGCAGCTCAATATAAAAAAAATAAATAAATAACTCAATCCAGAAATGGGCTGAAGACCTAAAGTGACATTTCTCCAAAGAAGATATACAGATTGCCAACACACACATGAAAGAATGCTCAACATCACTTATTATTAGAAAAATGCGAATCAAAACTTCAATGACATATCACTTCACACCCGTCAGAATGGCCATCACCAAAAAATCTACAAACAGTAAATGCTGGAGAGGGTGTGGAGAAAAGGCAACCCTCTTGCACTGTTGGTGGGAATGTAAATTGATACAACCACTATGGAGAACAGTATGGAGGTTCCTTAAGAAAACAGAAATAAAACTACCATACAACCCAGAAATCCCACTGCTGGGCATATACCCTGAGTAAACCATAGTTCAAGAAGAGTCATGGGGCTTCCCTGGTGGTGCAGTGGTTGAGAGTCCACCTGCCGATGCAGGGGACACAGTTTCATGCACTGGTCCAGGAAGATCTCACATGCTGTGGAGCAGCTAGGTCCGTGAGCCAGGGCCTCTGCGCCTGCATGTTTGGAGCCTGTGTTCCGCAACAGGAGTGGCCACAACAGTGAGAGGTCTGCATACTGCAACAAAAAAAAAAAAAAAAAAAAAAAAAAAAAAGATTCATGTACCACAATGTTCATTGCAGCTCTATTTACAATAGCCAGGACATGGAAGCAACCTAAATGTCCATCCACAGATGAATGGATAAAGAAGATGTGGCACATATATACAATGGAATATTACTCAGCCAGAAAAAGACAAAATTGAGTTATTTGTAGTGAGGTGGATGGACCTAGAGTCTGTTATACAGAGTGAAGAAGTCAGAAAGCAAAAAACTTATACCATATGCTAACACATATATATGGAATCTAAAAACAAAAAATGTTTATGAAGAACCAGTGGCAGGACAGGAATAAAAACTCAGATGTAAGAGAATGGACTTGAGGACATGGGGAGGGGGAATCATAATCTGGGATGAAGTGAGAGAATGGCATGGACCAATATATACTACGAACTGTAAAAATAGATAGCTAGTGGGAAGCAGCTGTATAATCCAGGAAGATCAGCTGTGTGCTTTGTGACCACATAGAGGGGTGACATAGGGAGTTTTGGAGGGAGATGCAAGAGGGAGGTGATGGGGATATAGGTATATGTATAGCTAATTCACTTTGTTATAAAGCAGAAGCTAACATACCATTGTAAAGCAATTATACTCCAATAAAGATGTTAAAAAACAAAACAAAACAGAGATCAACTTTATTTTTTGATTGGCTTCTATATACCAGGTACAGTCACTTAATAGTTTTGAGACATTTCTCTATAACCATCTGTTCTCATCAACATACAATGGGGTTTTAACAAAAGACACTGCTACATCTCTGTCAGGGCCCCACTTTACAGAAAGGTAGGTGTAGAAGCACTCAGTATAAAAGCCTGCTTTTGCCAGTTTTACTATTATTTTACAAGCTACACACAAGGATATGGTTAGTATCATTATTCATAACTGATTTTCAGGAC
Organism: Phocoena sinus; assembly: GCF_008692025.1. Classification (NCBI taxonomy): domain Eukaryota; kingdom Metazoa; phylum Chordata; class Mammalia; order Artiodactyla; family Phocoenidae; genus Phocoena; species Phocoena sinus. The sequence goes on along the minus strand of NC_045779.1, from coordinate 30,944,841 downwards.
ACAGGTGGAACTGGTATTAATTTATCATAATATTATAAACAGTGTCTCTCTACTGGTTTTCATGTACCATGAAACTAAAAAATTCCCATTAAATAGTATTAGCTTAAGAGTATCCAATCAAACTCATTCAAAAACATGTTCACTCATATAAATGAACTCATTTTTAGCCTCTCTTCACATTTAAACTGCCTACTAATAGAAAAAAAAAAAGAAAATAAATGTTTACAACTCATCTCTGTGAGATATATAACAGATTTCTTACAACAGATGTGTACTGCATATCTAATTATAAAGTTTTCAATAAATGTTATTTTCAAATATTTTCTTTTGTGGTTTTTAAAGTATTTTAGAGATACCTTAAAAAAAAATCAATCACCCCATCTCTACTTTTGCTTTTGCTGTGTGTGTGTGTGTTTGCGCATGTGTGTGTGGAGAGGGTTATGGAGAACCTTTGAAGAAATTAAAGATAAAAGATATAGAGAACTAGAGGCTGTGTATGTTGCCCCAAATTTAGTTTGTTTCAATTTTGTATTGCATGCTATTTCAGAAAAATTTATTACTTCCTTCCTTTACTCATTTAGTCATCAATTAACTCAGCAAATATTGAATGTTAACCATATGCTTGGGCCTGTCACACACATTCTGAATTGTGAAGTTTCATTGTTTATCCTCAAGGGTCTAGTATCAGAAAGCTATGTTTTGTAGAGATGAGTAAAATACAATTTGAAAAACAATTATTTAGTGAGACGGTAAATTATTAACTCTCAGGTCCCTGAAAAGCTTCATAAATCTGTTCAATCCTTCGTTACTGTGTGTTCAGATTACACACTCTATAACATTGATCTGGGTTTCAAAATAGATATTTACCCTGGTAAGTATGGTTTCTGCAGAAAGGATTGTTTTAGTTCACTAACTAGATCAATACTTTACATCAACTGACTGCCATTGTAATCCACATTTTATTTTCTCTGAGTTTGGTTATAGTATAGTATTCCATCAAATATTGTCCAAAAGAGAAGGAATTATCCATTGGTTATCTGGACTAGAGATGAGGGATTATGTCTTACTGATTTGATAGTATTTATGTTTTTATTACATATAATTTATATTGTCCAGTAGTATCCTGCACATGTACAGGACACAATATTTATTAAATGAAGGATCATTTGGTATTATCATCTATATGATCTATTTTATTTTAATTTCTCATTAACACTATCAAGGATTAAAATATTCATACTTAGTCTTAGAATTGAAACTGGATGACACCCCATGCAATTTGGGTAATTCACTGGTAAATTTTATAACACCAAAATTCAAATTATCATAACATGGAATTTGGAATTAGAGGACATTGATTTAAGTCCTAAGTCTTCAGTGTCTGAACTTGGATAAGTCATTTTACTTCTCTTAAACTGAATTTTATCACTTTAAAAATGGAGCTAATAATATTTATTTCAGTTGTGATGAGAATTCTAAAAAGACAAAATGTATAAGTAGGCACATTTTAAATTGCAAACCACTACACACTTATTATGGATAAAAGTCATATTATATCACTCTTTGGAATGACAGTCCACTAAAAGCATGTTGTAGAAATGAGATTACTAGGTAATGGTGGGAAACAGAGGTGGACAAGGGGAGAGAAAAGAAAAAAGAATATATAAAGACAAACTGTCTACTCCTTAATTGTGCTGTGGTTTGCATTTGACCGATTCTTCCTCACAATAAGATTTCTTAAAACTTCCTTCTAACTCTGAGAAACAATATTGCTTACCCTAATATTAAACAAGCTAATGAATTATTTGATTTTTAAACTGTAAATGTGAGTTTGAATTAATAAATTACGAAGACTCATTTTGGAGCTATCAGGTTGATACTGTATTAATATCAGGTTGTACTGTACTGACATCAGGTTGATACATATTGGATGAATTTAGCCCAACTTGACCTATCGTTTTTGGTAGTGAGTTCATTATGAAAAAAAAAAATGTGAGAAACAAGTCAATGTGAGCAAAGATAGCAAAAATAAAAAGATCAAAACTAGTAAATAATTATCTACACTGTATAAAATGTTTAAAATATATAGATGGATTAGAAATACAAGGAAAAACAATGGCAAGACAAACGTTTTTAAATGACAGAAATAGAGAATGGCATGAAAAGTTTAATAACTAAAACTAAAAATTAAAAGCACAGACATTCATTTCCACTTCCATCCATAACCAAGCCACCAGCCCTTTGGTAGAAACACCTTAAAAGAGGAGACAATGGAATTAACAGACATGAATTTCAAACGGCTATTAGAAATATATTCAAAACTCTGAAGGAAATCTAAACAAAATATTTAAAATAAAGTCATAAAAAGAAAGTATAAAAGACTTAGTGAGAAAAAATAAAATATCTGAAACGAAAACGTCACCACAGGCTCTTTCTGTGCTCTGTGCACACGCATTCCCGGTGGGTGCCACAGAGTTTCTCTGGGGCCCATATGGCAGGAGCTGAGCATCAGGTGCTGGAGTGGAGGCCTGAGTGTCCCGTTGTGCCTTTTGAGCTGGGCCCTTGGGAGCCAGGCACGCAGGGAATCTGTGGGGCCACCCTACCTTTCCTGTCACCTGGGAAGGTGAGGAACCAAGATAAGGTGTCTGCCATGGTTAGTCACCGGAGGCAGTGGCCAGCTGCCTAACCTGAATAGAGGCAAATAGGACAACATAGAGCTGCTGTTGTATATCCCCTTTTGCCTTGAAGTTGCTGGGCCACCAGCAGCCCAACACAGACATGGAGATCTAGCAGATTTTATTGGCTGAAAATGTAAGTGAAGAAACTTCTAGAAATGTAGATTTTCATAACTTCACGGCAAAGAGAAAGAAACGATAGAATTTTGTCTTCATGACGGATCTCCTTATGCAAATGGTGACCTTCATGTAGGACATGCTTTAAATAAGATTTTGAAAGACATGACCGGGTTATACCTTATGATGACAGTTTCCAAAGTACGTTTTGTGTCAGGATGATATTGTAATGGGTTACTCATTGAAATAAAAGTATTACCAGAACTTGGTGAAAAAGTTCAGAATCTTTCATCCATGAAATTAGAAAGTTCATTTGGTAAAGCAGCCAATGAGAAACAGAAATCGACATTTAGTCTTTGAATAGTAATGGCAGATTGCAATAATTGCTACTCTACATTTGATAGAAAATATGAAGCCAAACAATTGAGAATTTTCTAATAAGTGTTTGATAACAGCTTGGTTTATTGATTTTACAAAACCTGTGTTTTGGTTTCCCTGGTCAAGGACTGCTTAGATTCTGCTTCAGCAGAACTTGAATAAAATCCTGAGTGCATCAGTTGTTCTATACATTTAAAATTCTCTCACTTGAAACTTTCTAAGTTGACATCCCTTATACATAGTTTATCTTCTGTTAGCTTTTTTAGTCTGAACCACACAGTCTTGGACTTTTCCAGCCAGTTGCATTGTTTGCTATGTGCCCAAATCCAAGTACACTATTGAGAAATGTTCCAGTTCTGGAAATATCTATATATTTCCTGCAGATAAAGTAACACCTGTTGCTTCTACTTTGGAAACAATAATTGAAGTTATTTCAATATTTTCAAGTATAACTTTGAAAAATGGTATTTGTACCCATTCTATATTTCCTGATAAAGCTCTCCTCTTTTATCTTCAAATTATATGACCATGACAAAATGAACAGGATTGGTTCACACAATCCTAATTCATGATAAGGAAGATTACAGTGTAGATTTTCAACACAACCTGTTAATGATATTTTCACTAGATGAGGATGACATTTTCACAGATGTTTCAAATACTAAACTTCAAAGACTGTACTTACAGAAGAAACTGCTGTGGTAATAAATGTGCTTCAGGCAGTAAAGCATTTGTTGAAAGAGGATAATTTGATATTTAGCTATCCTTATGACTGGAGGACTCAGAAACCAATGGTTACTCATGTCTGCAAGCAGTGGTTTGTAATATATTAAGACCACATGAATTTTACGACCACAACCAAGTCCCCCCTTTTAAAAAGGGGGAACTTCCTCCTAGATCAAGAGTGAATGCCATGGTCAAAATCATGGACACACAACTATAGTAGTATATATCAAGGCAAAGAGATTGAAGTGCTCAAATTCCTATGTTTTGTCATAATACACAAGATGAATTATTGATCAACATCCAAACCATTGAGCATATTACTGAACAAGTGAAACAACACAGCAGTGATATCTAACAGACTCCCTCCCCTGAGCAACTGCTTCCAAAAGAAGTCAAATCTCAGATTGGTGGTCCTGATACCTTGGAATATGTGCTAGGCCAGGATATTTTAAACATCTGGTTTAATAGATTTTCATGGCTTCATGTTCTTCCAGGTACTGACGAAAGACCCAATTTGTACTTGAGAGGAAAAGTCCAGCTTGGTGGTTGGTTTCAGTCTTTTTTGATTAACATGTGTGACAGCAAGGAAAAAAGCACTTAGTAAGATAGTGGTTGTCAGGAATTAACCTTGGAGAAAGGGATAATAGATGTTTAAAACTTTGAGAATATCATTAATCATAATGTTGTATCAGTGGAACACAAGATAAAAGCAGGGAGCCTCCCTACGGTATTAATATCCTTCTTTGGTGGTAGCTGAGTCTTGTGTCATCATTAAAGTGACAGTTGGTTCATCTGTTATTAATGCTGCCAGAGATGTTAGCAAGTTTAGGAATACCATGTGCTTTTTTTGCCGGGGAGGGGGTGGCTGGTTTCAGTACAGAACTGGTTTCAGTCCTGCTAAGGATATGTGTGTCATAGACCAGTATGCTACACTTAAGTGTAGGATTTTGCAAACAAGATTATTGAGTCATATAAACAATATGATCTTGGAAAAGTCATTTGCCTATTACAAGCATTTTATAAACTCTTTTATTTCAGTGTAATCAAAGTTAGGCTTTATTGTGAAAATGAAAATGATCTCAAATCAACTCACATGAAGTCAAATCAAATCAACTTGTCAGACTGCATCAACTAAAATTTTGGATGTAATATTGTTTTTGCTTTCACTCTTTCTCATGGCTGAAGACATATTCTAGCATATACCTCATGTTAAAGAACTCAAGAGTGTTTTTCCTACTGAATAAAATAGTACAACAAGGAACTGGAAGAAGCAAGATAGGTGGAAGCAGTAAAGAGTGCATGTGCAATGAGAGATTCATTTATTGGAAGCATCTCTGGCAAAAATGCAGCAGAGTACAAAGCTATCACTGTGATAGAACTTGGTCTGCTTTTTGAGGTAGTAGAGTTGCAATGAACTGAGGAGACTTCTTGTACCCCTCAGTTGAAGGAATTAGTGATGACTTCTCACACAACTTTACTCACTCAACAACCTTGAGCAATAAATGCAGATGTAATTGAGCTTAAAGGCACAATCCTAATTAGTTTAGAAGGTGGTGAAATTTCTGAAGAACTATCATATAAAGTGGTTGTCATGCCACCTACCAAAGAAAACTACCCTCCTTGTTGGAAGTATACAGCTGCATCATCAGATAAACTCTGACCTTGTGTTCAGAAGTGAGAGGTTGAAAGTAGTACTTCACTTTGTTATTAACAGTTCTCTGAGCAAGAACACCCTGACAGTACTGACTAGGGGTTTAATGGACTGTTTACAATGGAAAGAAATTGAAGATTTAGATAACGAGTGAAAGAGTAAATAGTGGAGGATGGATATCAAATCACAATTATAAAAGAAGTATCTACTATAAATAGAGATAGAATAATGTGCATATATACATGTGAAAAAATATATATGTAGGTGTATTATATCATATATCCATATCATGGACTTATTCAGACATAGATATTGACTATCTTACATTCAAATGTGGCTGAGCTGAGAATATTTTATATTTTATAAATCTTTTTGACACAGTATTTAAAGTTCTATAGTGTATGAAAATGAAGACACTCTGGAAAACTTAAAACGAATAAACAGATGATCTTAGTAGCAGGGAAATATGGTAGGAAAAAAGATCAGCAAGCTTGGAGATACCATAATAGAAAATATCCAAATTAAAGCAGGAAAAAAGTGTTCACAAAAAATATTAATTCTCCAATGCACATGCAGTATGGTTTTCCACAAAAGAGGAAGACAGAAAAATAATGGGAAAAATATGGCAGAAATTTTTCAAATTTGACAAAACTATGAATCAAAAAGCTGAACAAATTTCAGTAGGATAAACACAAAGAAAACCACAACAAGCCACATCATCATCAGACTACTGAAAACAAGATAAAGGAAATCTTTAAAAAAGAAAGAAGGGGAAATAATATAGAGTGGAAGAAAATAAGAGTAATTGTGGGCATATGGTCAAAAATAATGTAAATCAGAAAAAGTAGAAGAGTATCTATGAAGTGCTGGAAGAAAAAAGAAAAAAAGAATAAAAAACAAATCCAGTGAACCAAGAATTGTGTATCCAGCAAAAGTATAATTCAAAAATAGAAAGACATATAGACAATTCAAATGAAAAAAAGTAGACAAAATTAATCTCCCAAAGAACTTTATTACAAGAAATGTTAAAGATAGTGTTTTGGTGTGATTAATTAAAGACATAAATAGTAAATATTGGAGCAACCACAAAATTGATTATGTAAATATCATCCCCCTGTACTTACTCTAAGTATATTAATCTTAAATAGTCTACGTTTCAAATATCTTCTAGATAGGTGATCACACACATATTTTATACAAGTACTTGCTTATATTCATTAAATATTTAGAGCAATGATTCATAACACATCTATGAAGATTTTGAAACATGCAGATGTTCAGACCCTACCCAAGATTAATTAAATCAAAATCCCTAGGTTAGCAGTTCTGAACAGTTCTGCAAATTCAAGGAATTCAAAAGCACACTGAAAATTTTTTGTGCTTATTCAGACTGAACCTCTGAACTCTCTGAAGGTTAAAAACCTTCATTTTTTTTCTCTTCTTCCTGCTTTCCCCACAGTAGCAAATTCAGATTTGCTGATTTCAATAAAAGGAAAAATAACATAATCAAAAACTGGTCTGAGGGTCGGGGTGGGGACAATGCATACAGATGCCAAACCAGCTGAGTGATGAACCCATATTGCTGCAGCATTTTGGCACTCAATGTATTTTGTCTGATCTAAGGGGAAAAAAGTAGAAGACACTAATTATTGGGTTGGTCAAAAAGTTCATTCGGGTGTTTCTGTCAGATACTACAGAAAAACTGAATGAACTTTTGGCCAAACCAATACTAGTACCAAAAATGAAAGTGGGGACATTACTGCAGAAAGAGGGGAATTAAAAGGATAAAAAAGAAACTATAGGGCTTCCCTGGTGGTGCAGTGGTTGAGAGTCTGTCTTCCAATGCAGGAGACACAGGTTGGTGCCCCGGTCCAAGAAGATCCCACATGCTGTGGAGCAGCTGGGCCCGTGAGCCATGGCCACTAAGCCTGAGCATCCAGAGCCTGTGTTCCACAACGGGAGATGCCACAACAGTGAGAGGCCCATGTACCGCAAAAAAAAAAAAAAAGAATCTATGAACAACTCTGTGCTCACAAATTTAATAGCCTGGATGAAATGGGCCAATTTCTTGAAAGACATGATCTGCCAAAACTCACATAGTAGAAATAGACAATCTGAATAGAAATATATTTGTCAACTAAATCAAATCAATAATTAATTTAAAAAAGCACCAGATCCAGATGTGTTCAATGGTGAATTCTACAAAACATTTAAAGAAGAAATTATAGCAATTCTTTACAAACTCTTTTAGAAGATAGAGGCAGTGGAAATACTTCCTAACTTATTCTATGAGGTCAGCATTACTATAATACCAAACCCAGGCAAAGACGTTATAAGATAAGGTAACTACAGATCAATATCTCTATGAAAATAGATGTGTGAACTCTAAACAAAATATGAGTAAATCAAATCCAACAATATAAAAACAATCAACACCGTTACCAAGTGGGATTTATCCCAGTTGTGCAAAGCTGGTCCATCTTTCGAAGATCAATTAATGTAATTCATTAATTAATGTAATTCTTTAACCCACATCAGTGTGTTGAAGAAGAAAAATCACTTGATCACATCAACAGATATGGAAAAAGCATTTGACAAAATTCAACACCCATAAAATAAAAACTCTCAGCAAGCTGGGAATAGAGGGAAACTTCCTCAACTTGATAAACAAATATGTACAAAAAACTGACCACAATCATCATACTTGATGAGAAATTTGAAACTTTCCCACTAAGATCAGAAACAAGACAAGAATTTCCCCACTCATCACAGTTTTTCAGCATCGTACTAGAAGTCCTAGCTAATGAAATAAGAAAAGAAAATGAAATAAGAGTTATATAGTTTGGGAAGGAAGAAATAAAACTGTCATTGTTTACAGATGACATAATCACCTATATAGAAGATCTGAAAGAATCAAGAAGAAAAAAAAGACCTCCAAGAACTGATAAGTGATTATAGAAATGTTGCAGGATACAAGATTAATATACAAAAGTCAATCACTTTCCTATATACCAGCAATGAACAAGGGGAATTTAAAATTAAAAACAAAATACTGTTTACATTAGCACCCTTCCAAACTAAAATACTTGGAAATAAAACTAATAAAATATGTACACTATGTATGTGAAGAAAACTACCAAACTCTGATGAAAGGAATCAAAACAAACTAAATAGAGGGAGGGATATTCCATGGTCATGCATCATGAGACCCAATATTGTCAAAATGTCAATTCTTCCCAACTTGATCTATATAGATCTTCAATGCAATCTTAATCAATAACACAGTAAGTTATTTTTTGAGTATCAACAAACTGATTGTAAAATTTGTGTGGAGAAGCAAAACACCCAAAATAGCCAACACAATATTGCAAAAGAGCAAAGTTGGAGACTGAAACTACTTGACTTGAAGACTTAACTATAAAGCTACAGCAATCAAGACAATGTGGCATTGGTGAAAGAATAGACAGATGAATCAGTGGAACACAGTAGAGAGCCCAGGTATTTCATCCATGTAAATATACTCAACTGATCTTTGACAATGAATCAAAGGCAATATAATGAAGAAAAAATAGTCTTCTCTACAAATGCTGCTGGAAAAACTGGACGTCCATAGACAAAAATATGAATCTAGGCCCAGACTTTAAACCATTTAAAAAAGTAACTCAAAATGAACCATAGGATTAAATGTAAAACACAAAACTGTAAAACTCTTCGAAGATAATGTAGTAGGAAATCTAGATGTCCTTGTGTTTGGTGATGAATTTTTAGATATAGTAGTAAAGGCACAATCCACAAACAAAAAAATTATAAGCTGTACGTTAAAATTAAAAACTCCTCTAAGAAAAGACAGTATCAAGAAAATGAAAAGGCAAGCCACAGAATGGAAGAAAGTATTTTCAAAAGATATATTTGATAAAGGATTTTTTGTGCAAACTATACAAAAATCTCTTAAATCTCAAAACAAAAAAGAAACAACCCAATTTAAAAATGGGTGACTATCTTAACAGATATCTCATCAAAGAAGCGATACAGATGAAAATAAGCATATGAAAAGAAGCTCCACATAAGTCATCAAGGAAATGCAAATTAAAATAACAATGTGATACCACTACAAACCTGTTAGCCTGGTTACCATCCAGAATACTAACAACAAATGCTGGTGAGGATGTGAAACAACAGGAACTTTCATTCATTGCTGATGGAAATCAAAATAGTTTATATATATATATATATATATATATATATATATATATATATATATAATCATTTTTCCATATTATTAGGATGTTTTGATATCTTAAAAAATCTTTCTAGCTGGGACTAGCTAATTCTTAGAGATAGCAAAAGATCCAGCTGCAAGCATGCCTTTGATATATGCACACCAATCCAGAGCCATTCCTCCTCTAGTTGGCCTATACATCCCAGGAGGCAGTATTCCTCTGCCTTAATCATCCTTGAACCAGGTACCCAGCAATTAGTGACCACCTTTATATCTTAGAGACCACCAAATTATTCAAATTATCCAATCTAAACTTATTCACCCTGCCTTGCTTTGCCTTTCTTACAGAACTCCCGTTAAGGCTCTGGCCTAATGCTTTCTCCTTGCTCCTCTCTTATGTCTCTTGACCACCCTAGTTTTCTTCCATACGTCCAGTCTCTAAGACCTGTGGGAATCACAAACCTTGTTTATTCCTGAGCCCTTCCCCTGTCTCCTCTTGTGGCCACACTTAAGTGACAACCTCATAAAAGGGCACAGAGCACATAGCCACTTAAGAAGGCAGTTTGGTGGTTTCTGACAAAAACAAACATACCCCTACTGTACGATCCAGCAATCATACCACTTGGTATTTACCTAGAGCTGAAAACTTATGTCAACACAAAAACCTGTGCAGGGATGTTCATAGCAGCGTTATTCATAGTTGTCAAAACTGGGAAGAAAACAAGATGTCCTTCAGTAGGTGATAAACTGTGGATAAACTGAGGTACATTCAGATAATAGAATATTATTAAGGGCTAAAAAGAAATATGTTATCAAGCCATGATAAAACATAGAGAAAACTTAAATACATATTACTAAGTGAAAAGAAAAACATATTACTAAGTGAAAGAAGTCATACTGAAAAGTTACATATTGAATGTTTCCAACTATATGTCACTCTAGAAAAGGCAAAATTATGAAGAAGTAAAAAGTCAGTGGTTGTCGGGTTTGGGAGGTATGGGGGTATGGAGAGATTTGGTGGAGCAAAGAGGATTTTTAGGGCAGTGAAACTACTCTTCATAATAGTATAATGGTGGATACATATTATTATACATTTATCCAAACCCACAGAATGTATAACATGGAGTGAACCCTAACATAAACAATGAATTTTGAGGGATTTGATGTATCAAGGTAGGTTCATCAACTATAAAAAAAATACCACACTTGTGGGTGATATTAATAATGGAGGGATACACATGTATGGGGTCAGGGGGCACATGTAAATTCTCTATACCTTCTGCTCCATATTGCTATAGACCTAAAACTCTAAAAAATAAAGTCTATTAAAAAATTAAAGCATTGGAAAATGTACTATGCAAAATATAACAAGAGTTCAAATGACTCAGTAACAGGATAGACTTCAGAACAAGAAATATTATTAAGTGATAAAGAAGGGTGGTTCAACACAATAAAAGGCTAAATTTATAAATAAGTTATATAAATAATGATAATGAAAAATAATATTTTAATATTTGAGGGAGATCTAAGAATGTGTTAAAGAAAGATTTATAGACTGAAATATTTAAAATTGAAGAAAAATCTCATAAAATTATCTACTTTTGTACCTTTAGAGGCTATGAAACAAAAATATGTTAAACCTAAAGTAAATGAAGAGAACTAATAAATAAATAGCAAAACGGAAATAGAAAATTTAAAAATACAGAAAAACTATGAAATCCAAAGTTGTTTGTTTTTAAAAATCTATAAATTTCTAGTTAGATTGATAAATACGAAAGGAGAAATGAGGCATATTACCAATAGCATAAACAAAAGAGAGGCAGCCTTACAAATCCTAAAGATATTAAAAGGTTAAAAAAGGAAATATGATAAACTATGTGTCAGAAAAATTGATAAATCAAAGGAAGTGGATAATCCCCCAAAATGTAACAAATTACCAAAACTTACACAGGAAGAAAAACATATGTGAATAGAGCTTACTCTACCAAAGAAATAAATGTGAAGGCAAAATCCTTACCAAAAAAGAACGTTTGAAGGCTATATGGGTTTATTGGTAATTTTATCAAATGTTTACCAAAGAAGAAATAACTACAACCATATGTACAATTTTCCCAGAAGTAGTGGGAAGTAGACCATCATTATCCTGGTGCTATAACCTCAAAAAGTATATAAAAGAAAAAAGTATTGCCAGCTAATATTTTTCAGTATCATGAAAGTAAAAATCTTTAACAAAACATTAGAAAATTGACTTCAACAATAAAAAGCATAATACATCTTGAACGAGCAGGAGTGTAAGCTTGGTTAAACCTCAGAAGACTAATCAATGTAATTTACCATATCCAGCCACATGATTATCTATATAGATGCAGAAAATTTTGACAAAATTAAACATCTGTTGACATTAAAAATTGTCAGCAAGACACAAATGAAAGGGAATTTTCTTAATTAGATACAGGGCATCTAAAAATAACTATAGCTACCATCATAGTTAATAATAAAGTTAATAAATTTCCCCTAAGATCAGTAAAAATGCAAGATAAAGAAAAGTCTTGTGCATTTAGAATGAAACTCACTAAAATAATTTTGAGTGAAAAATCCAGATATAAAGTATAAACACTTTATTTAAAGTTCACAATATGGCAACACCAAAGTGTTTGGTATGTACACTTAAGTGGTTGTATTTCAGAGAAAAGTAAAATAGTGATTATTATAAAATCTAAGATAGTAACAAATTTGGGGCATGATGGGGACAACATTCTATTTACTGATCTGAGTAATGATTACATGCTTGTTTACTATAAGTAATTTTTAAGTTGCATACATTTTTACACATTTGGAAACAGGAGATTAAAAAGAAAGTTAAATGGGAATTTAGTGGGGTCCACAGACAGTGCACCTATAAAGGTTGTTTAACCCTATGCTAGTCTACAAAAAGTAGAACAAAGTTTTTCATGTTACCCAGTCTCTCTCAGCTAGGGAGGAGTTCAGAGGGAAGTAAACTATATTTCTAACCAGAAATTGTGTGACTGTTGTTTGAAACATTCTTTGTGTTATATTCCTGGGGCAGTGGCTGTATATTACAAAATAATATATAATATTACACATTGAATATGCTATATTATAAGCTATTTTATATATCATTATATTATAATATTCTTTAATTTTTATTGGAGTACAGTTGACTTACAATGCTGTTTAGTTTCTGCTGTACAGCAAGTAAATATACAAATATCAACTCTTTTTTTAGATTATTTTCCAATATAGATCATTACAGAGTATTGAGAAGAGTTCCCTGCACTATACAGTAGGTCCTTATTAGTTATCTACCTTATATATAGTAATGTGTATATGTAAATCCCAATCTCCCAATTTATCCCTCCCCTGCTCCTGCTCCCCCAACCCAACCCTGGTAACTATAAGTTTGTTTTCTACAACTGTGACTCCATTTCTGTTTTGTACCATTTTTTTATATTCCACATACAAGCGATATCAAATGATATTTTGTCTTTCTCTGTCTGAATTACTTTGCTCAGTATGACAAACTCTAGGTGCATCCATATTGCTGCAAATGACATTATGTTGTTCTTTTTATATGGCTGAGTAATATTCCATTGTATACATGTATCACATCTTTTTTATCCATTCTGCTGTTGATGGACATTTAGGTTGCTTCCATGTTCTGGGTATTGTAAATAGTGCTGCAATGAATATTGGGGCATATGTATATTTTTGAGGTCTCATTTTTTCTGTATATATGCCCAGGAGTAGAATTGCAGGGTCATATGGTAGCTCTATTTTTACTTTTTGAGGAAGCTCCATACTATTCTCCATAGTGGCTGTACAAATTTACATTCCCACCAACAGTGTAAGGGGATTCCCTTTTCTCCACACCCTCTCCAGCACTTACTTTTTGTAGCTTTTTTAATGAAGGACATTCTGACCAGTGTGAGTGATACCTCATTTTATTTTTGATTTGCATTTCTCTAATAATTAGTGATGTTGAGCATCTTTACATGTGCTTTTTAGCCATCTGTATATCTTCTTTGGAAAAATGTCTATTTAGATCTTCTGTTCTATATTGGTTGGGTTATTTGTTTTTTGATATTGAGCTGCATTAGATATATGTATATTTTGGAGATTAACCCCTTGTCAGTCTCTTCATTTGCAAATATGTCTCCCATTCTGTGGGTTGTCTTTTGTTTTATATATGGTTTCCTTTGTTGTGCAAAACTTTTAAGTTTAATTAGGTCCCACTTTTAAAGTTTTGCTTTTATTTTCATTACTCTAGGAGGAGGACCAAAAAATATCTTGCTGTGATTTATGTCAGGGAATGTTGCTTATGTTTTCCTCTATGCATTTTATAGTATTCAAGTGCACATTTAATTCTTTAATCCATTTTGAGTCTATTTTTGTGTATGGTGTTAATTTCATTCCTTTGCAGGCAGCTGTCCAGTTTTCCCAGAAGAATTTATTGAAGAGACTGTCTTTAATTAATTGTATAATCTTGCCTCCTTTGTCATAGATTAGGTGACCATAGGTGTTTGGGTTTATCTCTTTCTATCCTGTTCCACTGACCAATATTTCTATTTTTGTGCCAGTACTGTACTGTTTTGATGACTGTAGCTTTACAAAGCATAGTCTGAAGCAGACAAAGCATAGTCTGAAGTCAGGGAACCTGAATCCTCCAGCTCCATTTTTCTTTTTCAAGATTGCTTTGGCTATTCTTGGTCATTTGTGTTTCCACACAAATACTAATTTTTTGGTTTTAATTCTGTAAAAAATGTCAGTAGTAATTTGATAGGAATTGCATTGAATCTGTAGATTGCTTTGGGTAGTATAGACATTTTGACAATATTGATACTTCAATCCAAAAACATAGTATATCTCTCCATCTGTTTGTGTCATATTTGATTTCTTTCATCAGTATCTTATAGTTTTCTGAGTACAGTTCTTTTGCCTACTTAGGTAGGTTTATTCCTAGGTATTTTATTCTTTTTGATGAAATAGAATGGGATTGTTTCCTTAATTTCTCTTTCTGGCCCTTCATTGTTAGTTTATAGGTATGCAAGAGATTTCTGTGTATTAATTTTGTATCCTGCAAACTTACCAAATTTACTGATGAGTTCTAGTAGCTTTCCCAATCATCTTTAGGATTTTCTATGTATAGTAATGTCATCTGCAAACAGTGAAAATTTTACTTGTTCTTTTCCAATTTGGATTACTTTAATTTATTTTTCTTCTCTGATTGCTGCAGCTAGGGCTTCCACAACTATGTTGAATAAAAGTGGCAAGAGTGGGCCTCCTTGTCTTGTTCCTGATCTTAGAGGAAATTATTTTGGTTTTTCGCCATTGGGAATGATGTTTGCTGTGGGATTGTCATATATGGCCTTTATTATTTTGCAGTGTTTTCCCTCTATGCCCACTTCCTGGAGAGTTTTTATCATAAATGGGTGTTGAATTTTGTCAAAAGCTTTTTCTGCGTCTATTCAGAGGATTATATTTTTTTGTCTTTCAGATTGTTAATGTGGTGTATGATGTTGACTGATTTGTGTGTATTGAAGAACTCTTGCACCCTGGGATAAATCCCACTTGATCATGGTGTATGATCATTTTTATGTGCTGTTGGATTCTGTTTGCTACTATTTTGTTGAGGATTTTTGCGTCTATGTTCATCAGGTATATTGGCCTGTAATTTTCCTTTTTTGTGATATTTTTGTCTGGTTTTGCTATCAGGGTGATGGTGGCCTCATAGAATGAACTTGGGAGTATTCCTTTCTCTGCAATTTTTTTGAAGAGTTTCAGATGGATAGGTGTTAACTTTTCTCTAGACGTTTGACAGAATTCACCACTGAAGTCACCTGCTCCTGGACTTTTGTTTGTTGGTAGATTTTTAATCACAATTTCAATTTCAGTAGTTGTGATTGGTCTGTTTATATTTTCTATTTCTTCCTGCTTCAGTCTTGTAATGTTGTACCTTTCTAAAAATTTATCCATTTCTTTTAGGTTGCCCATTTTATTGGCATATAGTTGTTTGTGGTAGTCTCTGATGATCCTTTGTATTTCTGTGGTATCAGTTGTAACTTCTTTTTCATTTCTGATTTTATTTATTTGAGTCCTCTCCCTTTTTTTCTTGTTGAGTCTAGCTAAAGGTTTGTCAATTTCCTTTATCTTCTCAAAGGACCAGCATTTAGTTTCATTGATCTTTTCTATTATTTTCTTCATCTCTATTTCATTTAATTCTGCTCCGACATTTATGATTTCTTTCCTTCTGCTAATGTTGGGTTTTGTTTGTTCTTCTTTCTCTAATTGCTTTTGGTGTAAAGGTACATTGTTTATTTAAGATTTTTCTTGTTTCTTGAGGTAGGATTGTATTGCTCTAAACTTCCCTCTTAGCACTGATTTTGCTGCATCCCATAGGTTTTGGATCATCATGTTTTCATTTTCATTTGTCTCTAGGTATTTTTTTATTTCTTCAGTGATCTGTTGGTTGTTTAATAACATATTGTTTAGTCTCCATTAGTTTGTGTTTTTTACAGGTTTTTTTTTCCTGTAATTGATTTCTAATCTCATAGCATTGTGTTCAGAAAAGATGCTTAATACAATCTCAATTTTCTTAAATTACCGAGGCTTGATTTCTGACCCAAGATGTGATCTATCCTGGAGAATGTTCCGTGTGCACTTGAGAAGAAAGTGTATTCTGCTGCTTTCAGATGGAATGTCCTATAAATATCAATTAAGTCTATCTGGTCTAATGTGTCATTTAAGGCTTATGTTTTCTTATTAATTTTCTATCTTGATGATTTGTCCATTGTGGTAACTCCCACACTATTATTGTGTTACTTTTTTTTTGTGGTACGTAGGCTTCTCACTGTTGTGGCCTCTCCCGTTGCAGAGCACAGGCTCTGGATGCGCAGGCTCAGTGGCCATGGCTCATGGGCCCAGCTGCTCCGCAGCATGTGGGATCTTCCCATCCCGGGGTATGAACCCGTGTCCCCTTCATCGGCAGGCGGACTCTCAACCACTGCACCACCAGGAAGCCCTATTGTGTTACTTTTGATTTCCCCTTTTATGGCTGTTATCATTTGCCATATATATTGAGGTGCTCCTATGTTGGGTGCATATATATTTACAATTGTTATATCTTCTTCATGGATTGATCCCTTGATCATTATGTACTGTCCTTCCTTATCTCTTGTAACAGTCTTCATTCTAAAGTTTATTTTGTCTGTTATGAGTTTTGCTACTCCAATTTTCTTTTAATTTCCATTTGCACTGAATATATTTTTCCATCTCCTCACTTTCCATCTGTATGTGTCCATAGGTCTGAAGTGGGTCTCTTGTAGGCAACATTTATATGGGTCTTGTTTTCATATCCATTCAGCCAGTCTGTGTCTTTTGGGTGGAGCATTTAATCCTTTTACATTTAAGGTAATTATCGATATGTGTGTCCCTATTGCCATTTTCTTAATTGTTTTTGGTTTGTTTTTGTAGGTCTTTTTTCTTTCCTTCCTCTTTTTTTCTCTTCTCTTGTGGTTTGATGACAATCTTTAGTGTTTCATTTGGATTGCTTTTTGTTTTGTATGTGTGTATCTATTGTAGTTTTTTTGTTTGCATTTCTCATGAGGTTTTGATATAGCAGTCTATATGTATCCAAGGTTGTTTGAAGTTGCTGGTCTCTTAATTTCAAATACAATTCCTGTTTCCTGCATTTGTACTCTTCTTTTCACATGGTTGATGATTTTGATATCATATTTGTGTGTGGATGATTTCCTGCTTTTACTGTATGTTTGCCTTTACCAGTGAGCTTTCCCATTTGTGGTTTTCTCATTTCTACTTGTGACCTCTTTTTTTTTCCCCCCCTTGCCTAGAGAAATTTCTTTAGCATTTGTTGTAAAGGTGGTCTTGTGGTGCTGAATTATCTTAGCTTTTGCTTGTCTGTAAAGGTTTTGATTTCGCCATCAAATCTGAATGAGAACCGTGCTGGGTATAGTATTCTTGGTTGTAGGTATTTTCCCTTCATCACTTTAAGTATATCATGCCACTCCCTTCTGGTCTGCAGTGTCTGCAGAAAAAAATCAGCTCATTGACTTATTGGGAATCCTTTGTATATTAGTTTTTGCTTTTCCCTTGCTTTTAATAATTTTTCTTTGTATTTAATTTTTGTTAGTTTTATTAATATGTGTTCCTCCTTAGGTTTAGCCTGTCTGGGACTCTCTGTGCTTCCTGTACTTGGGTGACTATTTCCTTTCCCATGTTAGAGAACTTTTTGACTACATCTTTTCAAATATTTTCTTAGGCCCTTTCTGTCTCTTTTCTTCTTCTTCTGGGACCCCTACAATGGGAATGTTGGTGCATTTAATATTGTCCCAGAGGTCTCTTAGCCTGTCCTCATTTCTTTTCTTTTCTTTTTTATTTTGTTCTGCAGCAGTGATTTCCACCACTCTGTCTTTCATCTCACTTATTCATTCTTCTGCCTCAGTTATTCTGCTATTGATTTGTTTTAGTGTATTTTTCATTTCAGTTATTGTGTTGTTCACCTCTGCTTGTTTTTTTGATCATCTGTCTCTTTTTTAAATATTTCTTTTATATTCTTGGTCTGTGCCTCCATTCTTTTTCTCAGATTTTGGATCATTTTTACTATCATTACTCTGAATTCTTTTTCAAATAGATTGCCTGTCTCCTCTTCATTTAGTTGTTCTTGTAGGTTTTTATCTTGCTCCTTCATTTGCAACATACTTCTCTATCATCTCTAACTTACAGTGTTTATGGTCTCCTTTCCACAGGCTGCAGAATCATAGCTCCTCTTGCTTCTGATGTCTGCTCCCTGGTCTGTGAAGTTGGTCCCGGGTTTTTTTCAGACTTCTTTTCTGGAGGGACTGGTGCCTGCCCTTTGGTGGGTGGAGTTGTTTCTTTTCCCCCTGGTGCACAAGGCCATGTCAGGGGGTATGTTTTGTGATGGCTGTGAGCTCAGTATGACTTTAGGCAGCCTGTCTGCTGATGGATGGGGCCGTGTTCCTGTCTTGCTGGTTGTTTGACCTGAGGTGTTCCAGCACTTCACCTTGCAGGCTGTTGGGTAGGGCCAAGTCTTGGTGCCAAAATGGGGACCTCTGGGAGAGCTCACAAAAATTAATATTCACTGTGGCCTCTGCTACCAGTATCCTTTCCCCCATGGTGAGGTACAGCCAACCCCCATCTCTGTAGGAGACCCTCTAAGACCCCTTCGGTAGATCTAGCCCAAGTTCCTATGGATGTACTGCTTTGTGTTGTGTTCCAGGCCATGTAAGACCTTGTGTGCATCCTCCAAGAGTAGAGTCTCTGTTTCCCCCAGCCCTGTGGAACTCTTATCCTCAAGCCCCACTGGCCTTCAAGGCTAGGTGCTCTAGAATTCTTCCTCCCAATGTCAGACTGTCAGACTGTTTTGGAGGGCTACTTTTATGTGGGAACATCATTGTGTAGTCTGCATGTGTTTAATATTATTATTATTAATTTTTTTTTTTTTTTGGTGCAAGGGCTCCTTTTAGTGTGGATGTCTGCCACCTCTTTCCTCAGTGTATGCTGGTCATTATCTCCTTGTTAGGGAGTTTGACTTGTGTTGTGGTGATCACAGCCTGTCCTGGACATTGAGCAGAGCCTCTCCTTTGCTATGTGTTTGTCACTGACTGTCAGGGGTGAGGTGTGCTCCTTAGTTGTTGGAGTAGAGGCCCCCAGATTTATTTCTTGCTGAGTTTCTGATCTGTGGTGTGAGGTAGGTGGGACTAGAGCACTCCCACTGGGAGAGAAGCCACTGACTATTCTTCCTCTGCAGTTGTTCACCTATGAACATGCTCTGTTGTGCCACCTTTCACCCATTATGTGAGCTCCCAAGTTACTCTGCTGTTGGCACTGCTCTTGGCTCCACCTTAACGGTGGGTATGCCAGTAATTGGCCCTGGTATCTCTCAGACATTGTTTTCACCAGGCCCCCAGCATAGATACAGTGAACTCAGGTCCCAGGATTGCAGTCATCATGGATCTGGACCCGTTGCAGGTGCTACAGGGGCAGCTCAGACTCTGACCTTGCCCAATCCCCACATGTACGTGCACACAAAGTCCGCAGCTGCTAAAGCTAGACCTGTCTCTGTTGTGGGTGCACTTGTTGTCTGTTCAGATGTTCTGCAGGTGCTCAGTTTACCAAGCTGGTCATGATAGTTTAATCTGTGGTTCACACAGCTGCAAGGAGGAATTTCAGCTCTTCTTCCTTAGTCACACAGCCCCCCTGGGACTCAGCTTTGGTTTCAGCTCCACCTTTGCATGTAGGACACACACAGGTATCTTTTCCCCACCTAGGAGAGAGGGGGACAGCAGCAGTGACCAACTGGGGCACTTGTCCTCACTCAGGCAGGATGGGGAGGAGGTGGCAACTGACGGAGGTGACTGACTGACGCGCACAAACCCGATCTGGCGGGAACCCCTCTTAGTGCCTGCAGAGGCACATGGGGAGAGAAGGTGCAAAGGCAGCCCCACCCTTTATGCATCACTCAACAATGGCATTTCGCTTCTAAGTCTTTCCGGGCTTCCCCAAGAGCATTCCCAGTTGTGGAGCTCCCCACTCCCATCCTCTCAGGCTGTCTCCTCGAAGGCAACAACAGTCCCCTCCCCAGGTCTGCTCTCCAAGTCCCACATTCCAGCACCCATACCCCATCCACACCAGCGAACACGCACCTCAGGCTGGGTTGCACAGGGCTGTGGCACAGACCATCTCTGTAAGTCTCACTCTGTTCTGCCTACCACAGACCGGTTGCTGCACTCTCCTCTGGGTCCAAAGTTCCCCTTCTGTCTCATCTAATCTCCCCACTGGTGAGGGGGCCTCCCTGGGTGCAGGAACCTCTCCTCTCCTTCAGTTCTCCCCCAGGGGTGAGGTCCTGTTCTGCTTCCTCTTTTCTTTTTTTTTGTTTTCTCCCTTTCATTTTACCTGGTTACATGGGGATCTTTTCTTGTTCTTTTAGGTGTCCAAGATTCTCTGCTGGTGTCCAGCAGGTGCTTTGTGAGAACTGTTCCATTTGTAGATTTATTCTTTTTTTTTTTTTTTTTTTTTTGCGGTACGCGGGCCTCTCACTGTTGCGGCCCCTCCCATTGTGGAGCACAGGCCCCGGACGCACAGGCGCAGCGGCCATGGCCCACGGGCCCAGCTGCTCCACGGCATGTGGGATCTTCCCAGACCGGGGCACGAACCCGCGTCCCCTGCATCGGCAGGCGGACTCTCAACCACTGCACCACCAGGGAAGCCCCTGTAGATTTATTCTTGATGGCCCTGTGGGAAGAGGTGAATTCCACGTCATCTTTCTCTGCCATATTGACACTTCCTATATATATTATATAATCACCCAATGAAATATTAAAATGGAGTGAAAATTAATGAACTTCTGTTATAAACAACAACATGAATAAATCTTAGAATCATAACATAGAGTGGAAAAAGCAAATACATAAGATTATAAATAGTAAAATATTATTTTATAAAACACATACTAAGCAAAACTAGACAATATAATGTACACACACACTTATACACGAACATATATACATATATAAAACTGAAAACATTAAAAAATCTAAACAATGTGTTCAAAATTCCAGTTAGTTCTTTTTTTTTTTTTTTTTTTTTTTTGCGGTACGTGGGCCTCTCACTGTTGTGGCCTCTCCTGTTGCAGAGCACAGGCTCCGGACGTGCAGGCTCAGCGGCCATGGCTCATGGGCCTAGCCGCTCCGCGGCATGTG
The DNA here is from genome assembly GCF_008692025.1 of Phocoena sinus. Taxonomy (NCBI): domain Eukaryota; kingdom Metazoa; phylum Chordata; class Mammalia; order Artiodactyla; family Phocoenidae; genus Phocoena; species Phocoena sinus. The sequence continues at coordinate 30,923,319 of NC_045779.1, read as the reverse complement.
GGATCTTCCCGGACCGGGACACGAACCCATGTCCACTGCATCAGCAGGTGGACTCTCAACCACTTCACCAACAGGGAAGCCCCCAGCTAGTTCTTTGTTCCATCCTAAAAAAATTAGGACAGAATAAAGAACACACAGGTAGAAAGGCAAAGGTTTTGAGAAATTCTAGTTATTGGGTTAGATAGTAGGTTTACAGGTGTTTTTCTGCTACTGTGCTTCATGATATACATGTATGGAGTGCATATAAGTAAAAAAAGAAGTTTTGCCTGTGTCAAATATTTCCTGTTGAAAGTTTTAAAAAAAACAAGCAAAACTAATAATATATTTCTTAGTGATAGAGACAAGGAAGCTCCTCCATTAGAGCTATGTCAGGTCACTTCCTGTCAGTTTCATTGAGCATTATATGGCAAAACCAAATCACCCATGGCACTAGTATAGTTCTTAATAAAGACATTTATCATTACAAAACTAGTACTAAGTTGAGTGCCAAACTGCTGATTTAACGGTTGAGAAAATAGACAGAACTATTTTACTTAAGTAGCTGCTGTTAGTGAGCTGAATTTAGATGATTTCAGACAAAATAGGCAAAAACATGTCAGAATGGCATGCAATGACATTATAATATAAAGAAGTGGAAAACAATTGTAGTGCAATCTGTTATGCAGAAATCAGACAGGCCTTTTAAATTCATTAAAGGTACTGATTTTCCTACCATAGAACAGTTAACAATGTGTCTTATCATCTTTTTATTACAGTTGCTAACCAAATGAGAACTTTCCAAGTTTTCTATTGGAAGGCATTTCTTGGTCATTGAACGTTTTTAGCAAAACTCATGCATATGAAACAAAATCCTTCTAACAAAATTCTTTAAAAGACCCCCAAAACAGCTAATTTCAAAATTTATTATTTAAAAATCAGTTTGCTTTTACAATTTTCAGGTAAATACTAAATGCTTTCACACTGTAGTGGAGTATATACCTAAAATTTCACAACATAATCATAACAATCATTTGAACTGGGTTTTATACTCCCTGATCAAACTTAATTATATCTCAGTAACAATTAATAGAAAAAGACAGTAGGGACATAGTATTGGCTTATTTTAAAATATTAGCATTTATTCATAAATAGCAAGTAGGAAAATTCAAAGGAGCAAAATGTGGAGAAATACTTCATGACTATAAACATTAAGGGAACATAAATTGAAATAATATGGTACCACTTTCCCTCTGCTATTAGAAAAAATTCTAACATGATATGTCCATGATTACTTTAAGTCTATTGAAACTGGTGTTCTGTGCATTGCTTGTGGCTATGTGATTTAGTGCCATAATTTTGGAGAAGGTTTAGAACTTGAAATATTCATAATTTAGTCTATCTTAAGGAACTAAATCAAAATGTAAATAAAACAGTTATAGAGAAATGCACCATATTCATGTTTATAACATAAGAAACAAAATAGAAATCATCCAGATGACCTAAAATGGAGAAATAATTGTGTAAAATATAAAATATAGCATATTCACTCTGTGGAATATAAGGAAAGCACTATGGTAATAAAGCACTATGTAGAAACATAAATATTTATTATAAGTAAAATATTTTTAATTGCAGGATACAAAATTTTGAGAAATTATATTTATAATTGAGTAAAATAAATATGTAAAAACAAGTTTGAAGTAAGGCAAAAGATTCTAATGATGTTTGTGTAACTAGTACATACTTTTTCTTATTCTTATAACATCCTTATATTATTGGATTATTTTTGTACAAATTCCTTAAGAACTTATTGAAAATGAATTACAAGCATATTCCACATAGGATGAGCCTTAATAAGATGCCCATTTATTACAATAAATTAAAAACAGTAAAAGTACATATTACGGTTACCAAATTTCCTGTCCCTCAAAAAATATTCATTCATGTGTCATGGCATTTTACCTAACGCATCAAGAAATATAATTAAATGTGTTTTCTTGATTTTAATCAGTGACTAAAATGAAATATTTATAATTAATATCCATTTTGTGAATGTATTCATGAAGGAAATTTGAAGTCATAGGCCAGCAGAAGGAGGAAGACAACTACACAAAGTGTAAGGTACTTTCTGAGAGCACTGTGTCAAGAAAGTGAGTGAGCCTTTGCCATCAAATGCAGTGATTTTGCAAGTGCTTGTCCTTACCTCTCAAAGGCAGGCATTAAAATTTGCTCATTTTGTAGTCACAGCTCTGGCAGAATGATTTGCATAGAGTAAGCATTCACAAATATTTGTTGACTAATGTATATACAGTTAGCTGAAAATTAAAAAAGTAATAAAAGACCTATTTCCCGCCACCACCTCGGATTTCTGGATGTAATAGACGAGTAAAATTTCAACAAGCATTTCCAGTTTACCTGTTGTCCCAGGGTAATTACTATTTTTTCTCTCAAATGTGTCCTTTATGCGTGGTAGAGTATATCTGACCTCAAGCCTATCTGGTGACAGGAAGTGAGACACAAAAGGCTTTTTAAAATTACATTTAGGTCTTTAATCCATTTTGAGTTTATTTTTGTGTATGGTGTCAAGGAGTGTTCTAATTTTATTCTTTTACATGTAGCTGCCCAGTTTTCCCAGCACCACTTATTGAAGAGGCTGTCTTTGCTTCACTGGCCTCCTTTGTCATAGATTAAGTTATCATAGGTGTGTGAGTTTATCTCTGAACTTTCTATCCTATTCCATTGATCTATATTTCTGTTTTTGTGCCACTACCATACTGTCTTGATTACTGTAGCCCTAGAGTATAGTCTGAAGTCAGGGAACTTGATACCTCTTAGGAGAAAACATAGGCAAAACACTCGTTGACATAAATCGCAGCAATATCTTTTTTGAACCACCTCCTAGAGCAATGAGATTAAAAACAAAAATAAACAAATGGGACCTAATTAAACTTAACAGCTTTCACACAGCAAGGAAACCATAAACAAGATGAGAAGACAAACCTCAGAATGGGAGAAAATATTTGCAAATGAAGCAACTGACAAAGGATTAATCTCCAAAATATACAAACAGCACATTCAGCTCAATAACAATAAAACAAACAATGCAATCAAAAAGTGGGTGGAGGGCTTCCCTGGTGGCACAGTGGTTGAGAGTCCACCTGTCAATGCAGGGGACACTGGTTCGTGCCCCGGTCCGGGAAGATCCCACATGCCGCAGAGCGGCTGGGCCCGTGAACCATGGCCGCTGAGCCTGCGTGTCCAGAGCCTGTGCTCCGCAATGGGAGAGGCCACAACAGTGAGAGGCCTGCGTACAGCAAAATAAATAAATAAATGGGTGGAAAACCTAAATAGACATTTCTCCAAAGAAGACATACAGCTGGCCAACAAACACATGAAAAGATGTACAACACCACTAATTATTAGAGAAATTAAAATCAAACCTACAAAGGGATATTACCTCACACCAGCCAGAATGGCTATCATCAAAAATATACAAATAATAAATGCTGGAGCTGGTGTGGAGAAAAGGGAGTCCTCTTGCACTGTTGGTGGGAATGTAAATTGATAGAGCCACTATGGAGAAGAGTATGGAGGTTCCTTAAAAAACTGAAAATAAAACTACTCTATGACCCAGCAATCCCACTACTGGGCATATACCCTGAGAAAACCATCATTCAAAAAGAGTCATGTTCCACAATATTCATTGCAGCTCTATTTACAATAGCCAGGACATGGAAGCAACCTAAGTGTCCAGCGACAGGTGAATGGTACAGAAGATGTGGCCCATATATACAATGGAATATTACTTAGCCATAAAAAGAAATGAAATTGAGTTATTTGTAGTGAGGTGGATGGACCTAGAGTCTGTTTTACGGAGTGAAGTAAGTCAGAAAGAGAAAAACTAATACTGTATGCTAACACATATGTATGGAATCTAAAAAAAAAGAAAAAGAAAAAAAATGGTTTTGAAGAACCTAGGGGCAGGACAGGTATAAAGACACAGATGTAGAGAATGGACTTGAGGAAACAGGGAGGGGGAAGGGTAAGCTGGGATGAAGTGAGAGACTGGCATAGACATATATTCACTACCAAATGTAAAATAGATAGCTAGTGGGAAGCAGCCGCATAGCACAGGGTGATCAGCTCAGTGCTTTGTGACCACCTAGAAGGGTGGGATAGGGAGGGTGGGAGGCAGACACAAGAGGGAGGTGATATGGGGATATATGTATATGCATAGACGATTCACTTTGTTATTAAGCAGAAACGAACACACCACTGTAAAACAATTATACTGCAATGAAGATGTGTAAAAAAAAAATTAAACTCTACACACTAAAATTATTTTTTCACATGTGTATGAAAATAACATTCTGCTAGAATAGTATAATGTGTAGACCTAATTCATCTATTGTGCCTGAAGCTCAGTGGAATTTTTTTTTTTTTAATTCTAGAAATTCAAACACTTCATATCTGTGCAATTACCTGGTATGTGTTCATTGATGATTTCCTTTCTTCCATGCTTTTTTAAATGTCCTCCCTCAGTCTCCTCTTTATTTAAGATGCCAAAGGAGAACATTATATTGAACCTACTGGATTGCTCTTCTAATTCTCTAATTTTTTCTCCATATACTATCTCATTTTCTCTTTGCTCCTGTTTTTCAAAGATTTTCTCAGCTTTGTCTTCCAATATTTCTATTGCATTTTTTATTTCTACCCAATTAAAAAAATTCAACATAATTTTTGTTGTTCTCTGGTGTTATTTACGGCATTTTAAAATTATTTTATAGATTCAGTATCTTGTTATCTTTTTGAGAATTATAGTAGTTTTATTTTCGGTTTTCCTCAATATTATTATTTACCTAAATTCATTCTTTATCTTTGTATTTTGTTACTAACTGTAGTCATAAAACAATTACAGTATTAATTTTTGGTATTGATATAATGCTTACTAAGGATGTATTTCAAATTTGCTCCTTAGCTTCATACCACTCTATGAACTGGGAAGTTAATAATCTTCATTTTAGAGATAAAGAAAATTAAATGTATTGTCCAAGGTACCCACAGTGTTAGTAATAAAGTTGCAATTTTAATCCAGACAGTGTACATCTGAAATCTAGAATCTTAAACATCACAAACTCTTATTTCCATTGAAAGATCATACATGGTGTATATTGTATAAGGAAGGAGTAATGCAAATTCTGTTTTGGAAGCTCTGGGTATGTAGGTAGGATTCGTCAATTTGAGTTCCACTGTAAGATCATCTGAGGGGGCCATCTTTTAGAGAATCCAAATACCATTATATTTAGGTATTTTGCCTTTGGATAGAAAATTCCAATACCCTGCCTCAACTGTAAGTCTCTGATTGTGTCAGTGTTCTGGGAGCTAAGAGAGCAAGACAGTTGGGGGTAAGTTTGGCATTCAGCATTCATTTGGCAAAATCAAGTGCCTCTTTAATGGAAGTCACCAAGAAAATTTGAGACAAAATTAAGCTATCTTATATACCATCTCTTTGTTCCCTTCTTACCAAGATTCTTTCTCAAAATTCTCATCTCCCCCAACTGTGTCTTCAACTCATTCTGACAGGCTTCAATTTCACAACTGTTTTGAAATTGTTATTTTTAAGGTCACTGGGAGCTCTATGTTGTCAATGTCAATGGTATCTTTCCTTCTCTCAACTTTATCTACTCTCAACCATTTTTGATATAACTGAAAATTCCTTATTTCTTGCAATTTCCTTTTTTACTTTCATATCATATCCTTAGTTTCTTTTATATTTAGAAAACTTTATGTATTAATCATGTTTTTCATTTGTATCATTTGATGCTCTGACAACTTAGGACTTTGATGATCTAGGAGAGCCTGCCCCTCACAGGGCTGAGTAATTCCTAAAGATAGCAAATGACTTCTCTGTGAGTGTGCCTTTCATGAACCAATCAATCCAAAGCCCGTACCCCCAACCATCTCCTTAAACTGAAAGCAAATATTCCCCTACTCTAATTACACCAAGTCCAGGTACCAGACAACTAAGGACAACGTCACACCCCAGAGCTTGCCAAAATTATTCCAACTAGACATAGTTTAGCTTTCCTTCCTGTAAAAAGCACATTCTTTTGCTTACCTATTTCTCCATTTCTTCTCCCTCCTGACCAACCTTGGTGTTTCCCCGTGTGGCTATGCCTCATGTTCTAGTGATCTGTAAATATAAAAAGTCTTCCTTCATGACAGTCATTTCTGTGTCTGCATGTCTTATCATGACTGATAAAAACAAATTCTTGGTACTTTGTAAAACAGTGTATCTTCACGTCTCCCTTTTACAAGGTTCTAATCAACTGCTCAAGTAACAATGTCAGCATGACCTCAATATTGCTGCTGAAACTTTCCCTCTTTTCTTTCAGCTAGTGAGTTCCATCTCTATGCATCTTCTCTCTCGACTTCTTCAAATGTATATCTCCTTTCTAGATTTTCTCCCAGAGCTATGTATCTAATTATTTAATTAACAACTCCATTTGGATGTCTAACAGGAATTTGAAATATAACATGGCCAAAATCAAATTCTTAATTTTCTCCAAATTGTGTTCTTCTTCCAAAGTTTCCTTAGTAAATTTTACCCTGTACACTCAATTAGTCAAACCAAAACCTTGCCATTATTCCAGAATATTTCCCTTTTCTTACCTTTCAATCTTTTCCATCTTTACTGCTATCACTCTACCCTAACATTATGTTCTATCTAAACTGCTTCAGTAGCAACCAGAGTGATCTTATAATGAAGATCATGGCACTGTACTGCTTCTAACTGTATATCATACATTGAAGACAATAAAGACAGTCCAAGTTGTGCTCCAATGCCTTCTAGGATTTCTACTATCTAGTCCTTGCCTACCACTCTCTCTCTCTAATAAATACATACTGAGTTCTAGCCACAAAGGCTTTCTTATTGCTGTACACCCATGCCAGCCTCAGCTAGGTACTCTGCCAAGGGCTGGGCACTGGGTAACTTCTCTCTCTGTAACTATTCCTGTAAAACTTTATGTAGCTTTTTCCTCCTGGTCAGGAGGAAAACTCTTAGCCTAATATAAGCCTAATATAAGCCCTTCAAAAGTTTCTCCTCTGAGCAGTTTTTTTTTTTTTTTTTTTTTTTGCTTTATGACATTATTTTCAGAAATTATTTTACTTGTTTACTTGACAGTGTCTATGGAACCTAATATATGTAAGTCACTTATGAACCAAGACCTTATTTTAACTTTACATCTCAAGCATGTAGAACTGTGATTGACACATAGTAGGTCCTTAATATAATTTTGAAGATGAAATTAATAAACTATAAATACAGTTGTCTAGTTTCAAATGGAGTCAAATTTCAATAAATTTAAGGCTTGAATCATGTATGCATTTTGGTTTGGTATAAAGTATTTCTTGAGTATTTGTTTAACAATTTTAGTACACTGGCCTTTCCTGACATTTGAAAATTCCTTTTAAATTTCCTCAAATTCATTCAGTCCTGAAACAGAAAGTCCAATGTATTTGCTTTATGTCTCTATGATTCCTTTCTTATTTACTGAATCATATTCCTCTCACACCAGGCTTATTTTTTTGAATATGACAGTTTTAGAGAGGTTATGGGTGTTTAAGAAAAATCCTAGTAAGCATTTATGGATGCTAATAACACATCCATTAATGTTACAAACAAATGACTATGGAAAGCAGGACGTGTGAAGAAAGTTTTAATCCTGATTTTTTAAATTCTAATCATTATAATTGATGTTTTCCTCTAGTTTTAGTATAGGAGAACTGATATTAAAACTGATACCTTTGGAATATCTTTTTATTTTTTAATATATATATTTTTAAAGAAGATATTGGGGGTAGGAGTTTATTAATTAATTAATTTATTTTTGGTTGTGTTGGGTCTTCGTTTCTGTGCGAGGGCTTTCTGTAGTTGTGGCGAGTGGGGGTCACTCTTCATCGTGGTGGGTGGCCCTCTCACAGTCGTGGCCTCTCTTGTTGCGGAGCACAGGCTCCAGACGCGCAGGCTCAGTAGTTGTGGCTCACGGGCCTAGTTGCTCTGTGGCATGTGGGATCCTCCCAGACCAGGGCTCGAACCCGTGTCCCCTGCATTAGCAGGCAGATTCTCAACCACTGCACCACCAGGGAAGCCCCTGGTATATCTTGAAGGCAGTTTCTTTCCTAAAAGCATTTGGGGCTACAGAATGAAAATAAAATACTATTTGTATTGTGATAGAACTAATACGCATATATTATTAAAACTGTATCTCAAATGGTGAGCATTACTTTGATTGTATAGTGAAGATTCAACTTACAGAAGCTCCAAATTTGTAGACAGATAAGAGGGGAGAAAGAGTGATTCTGTGGTGTAGCCAGGTTTAGGAGACAATAAGCTTTTCGGGAAATTAGATGCCTTATCTAATTTGTATTATCACTTGAAATCCATGTGCTACCTGGTGGCCATTCTGATCCTATAAAGAGTGATGAGACAGATACAGTTTGTACTAAAAGACTCTAATCTTCACTTTTGTGTGTGTGTGTCTATGTATATTTAAAAAATGATGGTATCCGTATTCTTGCTTATTGTTTAATTACCATCTATGAAATATAGATATAGAACACTTGGAACATAGGAAAAGAAGTATGGTAAAAATATTTTAATTATATCACTTTCTCGGTTTTGCTATCTATCCTAACACTTTTTAGTGTTTACTACATGAAATACAAAAGCTGCAAACCCAACAAGAATATTTGTGTGCAAACTGCCTTATGCAGTATTTCCTAAATGTTGAACCACAACTTTATATTCTAAGACGGTCAAATTCTAAAGAGTTACGGTTCTGAAAAGAGCAGCGATATGCCTCTGGGACTGAAACATATAAAGTTTAGAGAAGGGTGTAAAATTAATTGTGAACACTTGCATAGCACTAACAGTGTGATTATCACTGTTTTAAACATTCTGCATACGTTGCTATAATTAATTCTATCAATTGCCTAATGTTGTAGGCACATTAATAAAACTGTTATATAGATGGAAAAACTGAGGACCCAGTGGAGTTTAAAAAATTGCATAAGACACACAGTGAATGCACCTTAGAGAGAGGTTTATAAAGCTCAACAATCTAATGCCAGGCTCTAAACCACTACGCTATGGTTGCTCTAAGTTCTGCTCCTTCCTTCTTTCCTTCCCTCCCTACTTCACTCACTCACATACTCACTCATTCATTCTCTTTATTTACCAGGCCATAAAGATTAATTTGAAAAAGAGCATCTGTGAAAATGTTCCCGTTCATTGACAGATCCAGAAATACAGATCTTAGTAAACCCAGCTATAGAATTAATCATCTAATGCATTATCTAATGCAGTATCTTCACCTATGAATAATTGCATTTTACCAGAAATTCCTAACAAAAGATTAAGTTTCTAATATTTTTTAATTAAATGCCTTGAGCAATCTGATTGTGCATATTTTTGTTAAGAGGATTATTTTGACTATACTCCCCAAATCAAAGCAAACACTTACCTTCTATAAATCTATTAAGCCCTCTATAATTTATTGGCTATTATTTTATTCAGTCTTCCATTCATTAATTTATTCATTCAGTAAATAGTTTTCAACATCTATTATGTGATATTGCAGGCACTTCTCTGGAACACAGAAGTGGGTAAAACTAGATATGTTTCTCATACTCACATCATTTATGGTATTTGTGGAAGACTGATATCCATCCAATACCTACTGAAATAAGGGTAAAATTCCGATGTGATAAGTACTACAGAAAACAAGAAGGAACTCAAGTTATCAGAATTTTTAAGTGGGGGATTCACAATTGCTTGTAAGATAGAAAAATGCATCTCTGTACAAGTGACCATTGCAATGATATCTGAAAAATAAATAGGAGTTAACCATCTACCATCTACCTATTGCTGTTTGTATGGTATAAACTCTTAAAGAAAAACAGTTTGAAATAGTTATCTCAGTGTATACACTAATTATCTGGGAGAACTCATCAATAATTTTCCCCCTAAAGTTGAGTCACTGATATTCCATTTAGGAAATAACTGTCTGGATATTTCAGGGGCCAGTCTACTGAATCTGAAAGGTTGAAATCTCTCCAGAAGACTTGAGGATAAATACTGAATTTGGGATCTCAGGGCAACTGAGCCTCAGTGATCTTCATGGCCATATAGATGTGTGATAAAAGAGATGACAGTTGTATGAATGTATTTGCCCTTTTATGTTACACTGCTGAAGTTTCAGGCATCACAGCTGAATGAAAATGTCACAATCATAAAGCAAGCCTAGGGGCTGTACAAATTCTCAGTATCTAAGTCTTGTAAACCTGGTGTATATCTCACAATACACAGAGTATTAGATACTGTAACAAAGAAGACAAATGCAGTATTTATCAGGGACACTATAATTTTGAGACAAAAGCTTTACTCATTACACAATGAATAAGTCTTATAAAAATTGACTGTATATTTTACTGAGGCCAGACCATTATAGTTCAGAGAGTCTATTAGTCTTTTTTCTTACAGGTATGACATTTACTTGCAAAACAAATCCCCAAATGCCTTTTGGGTGGCATTTTAAGTTCAAAGAAATAAACTGAAGGCATTTTTCCACTATTAGTCATTAGTCAGGATCTCTTCACATCAAGGTTGCTTTTTGTCTCTCTCCCTCCCTCCCTCCCTCTCTTCCTTTCTTCTTTCTTTCCTTCTTTCCTTCCTTCCTCCCTCCCCTCTTTCTTTCTTTCATTCATTCATTCTTTCTTTCTTTCTTTCTCTTTCTTTCTTTCTTTCTTTCTTTCTTTCTTTCTTTCTTTCTTTCTTTCTTTCTTTCTTTCTCTCTCTCTTTCTCTCTCTCTCTCTCTCTCTCTCTCTCTCTCTCTCTCTTTCTATTTCTTTCACATTCATCACTCAATATAAATTTTACCCTGGCTAAAATGTTTCCCTTATGTTTTGATTTACTCTTAGTGAACTAATTATATTCGCTACTTAGATAAAAATCAAATATGAAACTAGGCAAAATTTTGGCCTAGAGTTCAGAGCTCATTCAGGGGGATCACACAAATTTTCACTTTGTTCCAAAGCATCTGAAATACAATCCAGTAATCACAATAAGAAAATACTTACTCTAATGTACCAAGTGAAACAAGGTTATTCTCAGTATCTTAATTAAGTGCAATTCTAAGGACTTGACTTTGGAAAATGGACAGCAATCTGAATTAAAAAACCTTAATAGCTTTACCCATCTTTTCTTTCAGTCCTCCTCAATTGACTGACTGTGACTTATTCCTAATATCTTGGCTTACACACCACTTGCTCAGAGATGTTTTTTCAGCATCCCCAGCCCCCCTCCAGCCCAACCTTCTACATAAGACTTCCCATATCTGCTTTCACAGTGTATTCTACTTCTCTTCTGCAGTATTCATTATACTTTTAATTACCTCCTTGGCATATGTATTTCCTATTAGATTGAAGACTCTGTTAAGGCCTGGACTTTGGCTCATATGTATTCATTGCCCTATCCTTATACCTATTATAGTACCCCTTGACATAGTAACTAAGTTATCAATAATGCTTGACTGAATAGATGAGTAAATGAATGAATGAATAAGTTGATATGGACCCTGGAAAAATTCTTAATTCACTGTGGTTTGCCTTCTGCTTTCCAGTCAATTTTTTCTTATCAGTTCTTCTGAAAATTAATGCCATGTGTCAGCTTTACTTATGCCCAGGTCACTCAGTGTTTTGTGTTTTTTTTGTTTTTTTTTGTTTTTTGCCTTTTTTTGAAAACTGCTTTTTGGAGCTGAAAGATTATTCCTACAAAATTGTATATGAGAGCTGATAGTACATGGAAGTTTCCCTTATATTATGAAAAGAGTCACTGGCTTGAAATAAAGGAATGGGGCAATTTGGGGAATGACCTGTAAGAGGGGTCAGCTAATTATGGACCACTATCCAAATTTAGCCAGACAGCTGCTTTTGTTAATGAAGTTTTATTGCAACACAGCCATGCCCATTTGTTTATTTATGGCTGCTATGACTGCTTTCACACTACTATAACATAGTTGAGTAGTTGCTGCGCAGCCTAAAATGTCTGCTAACTGTTTACAGAAAAGAGTTTCCTGACACCTGATAGAAGCTTAGAGACCGGTTTGCTTCAGCTAGACTTCCAAAAATCCCTGTATTCATACCAGTTAAACGATTTCCCACTTTCCTTCAGAAAAGACTGGCTCCGAGTGATGGAAAATAATATTGGCCCTTGCTACTCAGATTTCAGATAGTTGAATAAAGCAGCAGGCAGGGACATACTGGGATATTACAAAATCTTCCAGAGAGCTAAAAATTACTAGACATTGCAATTGGTATGATAGAACTGAGTGAAGAATGCTGAAAATCAAATTTAGGATTTTCAGGTAGACTGTAAACAGTTCCAGTAAATACCAAAAGGAGCTCTGTAGTGTGGCAATGAAATATGTATGCCTTCAAGAGATTTGCCAAAATAATCTACTTTCTTTTCTTTACTCAGAATATATGGTCTGGAATGAAGAATACCCAAGATAGTATAAGCTGGGCATACTACTGAAGAACACTTTATCACCAATAAGGTGATTAGGAAGCCTTCTAATGCTTCCTGAACTTACACCCTTTTGGGTGGAATCAGGGAGGAGGAGTGAGAAGTCCATACCTCTCCTCCATCTATATTTAAGTGTTTTTCTAAACGCTATCAATTTTTCACACAGACCAGACTCAGAGCTGTTTAAAGAATGATCTAGTATCTATCTTTTCTGTCTGAGAAAGATGCCTGCTGTTGCTTTGTATAACATCTAAAAGAATCCTAAGACTCCTCATTACGGTGGTCCATACCGTAATGTAAGCTATTTTAAGCTACTTATTTTGTGTTGCTTTGATTACACTTTTCTCATTTTGATAAGTTTGAAGTCTTTTATACATCTGACCTATTTGCACATTACACTGTGGTATAAACTGAGATGCTGTTTGCTGTACAACTTGGGCCTCCTTGTTTAGTCATCTCTGAATATAAAAAGAAGTTGTTCAGTCTGTGGTTGTGAGCTATGCCACCTGTGCTTTAAATATAATAACTTATTTAAGAAGATATTTGAAAATAAAATGATCACAATTTGTAGCTCAGGAAGTTCTGATCCTGCTTTCACTATTTGGTCCATCCTACAATGGCCCCCAAGTGTAGGATAATCTTAGGAATAATTGAATTGCCTTGGTCCATATGGTATGTGCTTTCTTCTCTGATCATAGTAGATGAACTTATTACTCAGGTGCCAAAAATGGTGGACTTCAAATAGAAACAAAGAAAAGCTCAGGTGCCAAAGGATCTTCTTCTGGTACATAAAAGGAAAACTCCTTTCAAAACAAATTATTATAGACTCAAAAATATAAGAAAGACTTAGAAAATTGATGGGATGGAAGAAAGAGACAAGTTTAATTTAACAAGAAAGTACAAGGAAACCTGATGGCCCACAAAATATATAAAAATGTATTTTATACCTATGGGGGAAAATTATATCCACATGAATGTGAGTATAAATCAGTGAAACAGGAATTCAGGAATGCAGAATATCAGGAGACTTTTAACTTTACTCCTCCAATTCAGGCATGATGTCAGTGAGATAGTATGGGAAAGAGAAGGTGAAATTGTGATTAAAAAGGGAACAAGTACATAAAGGATGAGGCTTCTTGTAATGTTAGAATGTGTATAAATCAGTATTTAGATATTAAAATATTATATTACCTAAGGACAGATTAAACAGTAAGATCTCTGATACCACAATTATAATAGGCATTTCTCAGGATGCCTTCTGTAAGAGTAATTTGGAAGAATGTATTGTAATTGAAAGTCAGTTGTACACATAATTCAGGGAATCGTGAGAGACTAAATATATATATAGGTTGCATAGCTGAGACCAAAAGTCCAACTGTGTTATTGTGAATAAAGTTTAATTTATTTTATTTCATTCTTATTATAGAAGTAATTCCTATTCATTATAGTAAGATGAGAAAATTTTATATATGTATATGTATTAAACTTACTATACAAAAACAATCATTGTTTAAAATATTCTCCATTCTTTTTCAACAGAGTAGTAGTGATATAGTAAACATTATGACCTGCTTCAAAAGCTGAGGAATAAGATGAGGTCACATTTTTTAGGTAATGTTTTGTTGACAGATTACATTCATACCCCAAAGTGTTTAAACTATAAATACATAAATCAATTTTCACAAAGTGAACACACCTGTATAACTACTATCCTGGTCAAGAAAGACTATCTCCATCACTCTAAAAGTCCCTTCATGCCCCTTCACATAAAATACACCCTGACCCAGAGAACTACTCTCCTGGAGCCTACCTTTGTAGATTGACTTTGCTTCCTTATGAAATGTGTGTACCTGAAATCATATAGTAGGCATTTTTTTTGGTTCCCTTCACTTAACATTGTTTGTGAAATTCATCTATATTTTTGCACATATGTATATTTCAGACTTTTTCATTGTTTAAAAGTATTCCACTGTATAATTTAACCTAATTTATTTATTCCTTTGAATGTTGATAAACATTTAGGTGGTTTCCATTTGGGGGTAGTTACAACAGTGTTGCTATAGATATGCTTGTTTATGTCCTTTGGTGCACATATGGATATATTTCTATTGAAAAAGAATTACTGAGTACATATGGTGCATATATTCTCCTTTGGTAGATGTTGTCAATCAATTATCCCAAGTGGTTATAAAAATTTATACTTCAACCAGTGTAAGAGTATTACAGCTGCTACAAGTCCTTAATAATACTTGTTATTATCAGTTTTTAAAAAATGGCTATTTCTGATGAGAAAGTAGAAGTATGTTATTGTGATTTTAATTTTCATTTTCTTCATGAATATTGCCATATGTCTATTAATTGAGCACATTTTCCATGTGTTCATTGGAAATTTTATATCACTTTTTTGGTGAAATCCCTGTTATAATCTGTGACATTTTCATGTTTGAATTTTCCACATTGATTTGTAGTAGGTCTTTATATATTCATATAATGTCTTTCACACATATGTTTTGTCAAGATATATATCTTCCCTCAGTGTGGAGGCTGATATCTATTGATAGAAGATTCTTAATTTAAATGAAATCAAATTTATCCCAGGTTTCCTTTAGAGTTAGTGCCTTTTTTTCCTGTTTAATAACTCTTTGCTTACCCCCAAGGTCTCCTATTGTTAATGCCAAAATCTTACTGTATAAACTTGACCTTTCAGATTTAGATTTGCACTTTTTTGGCGGATTTGTTTTGAATATTATGTAAAGAATAGTTCAAGAGTTATGTTTCCTCTAAGCATTTCTGTAAGACTTGGCACAATTTATTGAAATGATCATACTTGTTGCATAACTGTTTTACATTTGTCATAAGTCAAGTGGCAATATATATTTGAATCTGTTTTTAAACTCTCTAGTACATGGTAGGTAAAATTTTTTAAAGCCCAGATATTAAGTCAAGCGTATGTCAGACACTGTGGATCATATGGCAGCCATAAACAACATGTAAGTGAATGGCTATGACTGTGCTCTAATAAAACTTTGTAAAAAGAGACAGCTGATTTACAGGTCACAGTTTGCCAACTACTGTTCTAGTCACCTCCATTGGTCTATTTATCTATACTTGAATAATAACAGCCTTTATTACTCACTGGGATGTATACATACATATATATATAATGTATACAATATATGCTATACAATAGATGATGAATTAGCTCAGTTTTTATTTGATTGAGAATATTTTTATTTAGCCTTCATTATGAAGAATATTTTTGCTGGGTTAGTTTTTTGTTTGTTTTTATTTTGTTTTGTTTTAGCTATTTAAGGTTGTTATTTCATCTTCTCGTTGTAATCATTTTGGCTTAAAACTCAACTATCAGAATAGAATACTTAGGAGCCACGTATCATTCAACCAAAGATCCACCGAGCTGTTTTCATGCTTCAAAGAGTTGATACGATTGCATTTCTCCCAAGAGTTGGGTCAGAAAGTGAGTAATTCAGCAAACAGGGACGACCCGACGTGGGATGTGGAGGTTCATTTGAAGATGGCGGAAGAGTAAGATGCAGAGATCGCCTTCCTCCCCACGGATACACCAGAAATACATCTACACGTGGAACAACTCCTACAGAACACCTACTGAAGGCTGGCAGAAGATCTCAGACCTCCCAAAAGGCAAGAAACTCCCCACGTACCTGGGTAGGGCAAAAGAAAAAAAGAAAAAACAGAGACAAAAGAATAAGGACGGCACCTGCACCAGTGGGAGGGAGCTGTGAAGGAGGAAAAGTTTCCACACACTAGGAAGCCCCTTCACGGGCGGAGACTGCGGGAGGCGGAGGGGGGAGCTTCGGCACCGCGGAGGAGTGCACAGCGACGGGTGCGGAGGGCAAAGCGGAGAGATTCCCGCACAGAGGATCGGTGCCGACAGGCACTCACCAGCCCAAGAGGCTTCTCTGCTCACCCGCCGGGGCGGGCGGGGCTGCGAGCTGAGGCTCGGGTTTCGGTTTCGGATGGAGCACAGGGAGAGGACTGGGGTTGGCGGCTTGAACATAGCCTGAAGGGATTAGTGCACCACGGCTAGCCGGGAGGGAGTCCGGTGAAAAGTCTGCACCTGCCGAAAAGGCAAGAGACTTTTTCTTCCCTCTTTGTTTCCTGGTGTGCGAGGAGAGGGGTTTAAGAGCGCTGCTTAAAGGAACTCCAGAGATGGGCGCGAGCCGCGGCTAAAAGCGCGAACCCCAGAGACGGGCGGGAGACACTAAGGCTGCTGCTGCCGCCACCAAGGGGCCTGTGTGCGAGCACAGGTCACTCTCCACATCCCTCTTCCGCGGAGACTGTGCAGCCCGCCACTGCCAGGTTCCCGGGATCCAGGGACAACTTCTCCGGCAGAACGCACGGCGGGCCTCAGGCTGGAGCAACATCACGTCAGCCTCTGCCGCTGCAGGCCCGCCCCGCATGCAGTACCCCTCCCTGCCCCCCACCCCCACCCCCGGCCTGAGTGAGCCGGAGCCCCCGAATTAGCGGCTTCTTTAACCCCGTCCTGTCTGAGCAAAAAGCAGACGCCTTCCAGCAACCTACAAGCAGAGGCAGGGCCAAATCGAAAGCTGAGCTCCTGTGAGCTGTGAGAACAGAGAAGAGAAAGGGAAATCTCTCCCAGCAGCCACAGAGGCAGCGGATTAAAGCTCCACAATCAACTTGATATACCCTGCATCTGTGGAATACCTGAATAGACAAGGAATGATCCCAAATTGAAGAGGTGGACTTTAGGAGTGAGATCTATGATTTTTTTTTCCCTTTTCCTCTTTTTGTGAATGTGTACGTGTATGCTTCTCTGTGAGATCTTGTCTGTATAGTCTTGCTTCCACCATTTGTTCTAGGGCTCTATTCGTCCATGGTTTTTAAAAAAAATTTTTTTCTTAATAATTAATTTTAATTGTAATAACTTTATTATACTTTACCTTCATTCTTTCTTTCTTTCTTTCCTTCCTTCCTTCCCTCCTTTAGACAACGAATCACCCCAAATTGAGGAAGTGGTCTCTGAGAGCAAGATTTATGATTTTTCCCCCTTTACCTCTTTTTGTGAGGGTGCATGTGTATGCTTCTGTGTAAGATTTTCTCTGTATAGCTTTGCTACCAATATTTGTCCTAAGGTTCTATCCGTCCATTTTTTTTTCTAAATATTTTTTTAATTAAATAACTATATTATACTTTATTTTATTTTTACTGTATCTTCTTTCTTTCTGTATTTTTTCCTTCTTTCCCTCCTTCCTTCCTCCCTCCCTCCCTCCCTCCTTTCTTCCCTTCTTTGCTTCTTCCTTCCTTCCTTTCCTCCTTTCCTTCTTTCTTTCCTCATACTTCTACTAATTCTCTCTACTTTTTCTCCCTTTTATTCTGAGCCGTGTGGATGAAAGGCTCTTGGTGCTCCAGCCAGGAGTAAGGGCTCTGCCTCTGAGGTAGGAGAGCCAACTTCAGGTCACTGGTCAACAAGAGACCTCCCAACTCCACATAATAGTAAATGGCGGAAATCTCCCAGAGACCTCCATCTTAACACCAGCACCCAGCTTCACTCAACGACCAGCAAGCCACAGTGCTGGACAACCTATGCCAAACAACTAGCAAAACAGGAACACAACCCCACCCATTAGCAGAGAGGCGGCCTAAAATCATAATAAGGCCACAGACACCCCAAAACACACCACCAGACGTGAACCTGCCCACTAGAGAGACCAGATCCATCCTCATCCACCACAACACAGGCACTAGTCCCCTCCACCAGGAAGCCTACACAACCCACTGAACCAAACTTAGCCACTGGAGACAGACATCAAAAACAACGGGAGCTACGAACGTGCAGCCTGCAAAAAGGAGACCCCAAACACAGTAAGATAAGCAAAATGAGAAGACAGAAAAACACACAGCAGATGAAGGAGCAAGATAAAAATGCACCAGACCTAACAAATGAAGAGGAAATAGGCAGTCTACCTGAAAAAGAATTCAGAATAATGATAGTAAGGATGATCCGAAATCTTGGAAATAGAATGGACAAAATGCAAGAAACAGTTAACAAGGACCTAGAAGAAATAAAGATGAAACAAGCAATGATGAACAATGCAATAAATGAAATTAAAAATACTCTAGAAGTGATCAATAGCAGAATAACTGAGGCAGAAGAACGGATAAGTGACCTGGAAGATAAAGTAGTGGAAATAACTACTGCAGAGCAGAATAAAGAAAAAAGAATGAAAAGAACTGAGGACAGTCTCAGAGACATCTGGGACAACATTAAACGCACCAACATTCGAATTATAGGGGTTCCAGAAGAAGAAGAGAAAAAGAAAGGGACTGAGAAAATATTTGAAGAGATTATAGTTGAAAACTTCCCTAATATGGGAAAGAAAATAGTTAATCAAGTCCAGGAAGCACAGAGAGTCCCATACATGATAAATACAAGGAGAAATACGCCAAGACACATATTAATCAAACTGTCAAAAATTAAATACAAAGAAAGCATATTAAAAGCAGCAAGGGAAAAACAACAAATATCACACAAGGGAATCCCCATAAGGTTAAAAGCTGATCTCTCAGCAGAAACTCTACAAGCCAGAAGGGAGTGGCAGGACATACTGAAAGTGATGAAGGAGAAAAACCTGCAACCAAGACTACTCTACCCAGCAAGGATCTCATTCAGATTTGATGGAGAAATTAAAACCTTTACAGACAAGCAAAAGCTGAGAGAGTTCAGCACCACCAAACCAGCTTTACAACAAATGCTAAAGGAACTGCTGTAGACAAGAAACACAAGAGAAGGAAAAGACCTATAATAATGCACCCAAAACAATATAGAAAATGGGAATAGGAACATACATATCGATATTTACCTTAAATGTAAATGGACTAAATGCTCCCACCAAAAGACACAGATTGGCTGAATGGATACAAAAACAAGACCCTTATATATGCTGTCTACAAGAGACCCACTTCAGACCTAGAGACACATACAGACTGAAAGTAAGGGGATGGAACAAGGTATTCCATGCAAATGGAAACCAAAAGAAAGCTGGAGTAGCAATTCTCATATCAGACAAAATAGACTTTAAAATAAGGACTATTAAAAGAGACAAAGAAAGACACTACATAATGATCAAGGGATCGATCCAAGAAGAAGATATAACAATTGTAAATATTTATGCACCCAACATAGGAGCACCTCAATACATAAGGCAAATACTAACAGCCATAAAAGGGGAGATCGACAGTAACACATTCATAGTAGGGGACTTTAACACCCCACTTTCACCCATGGACAGATCATCCAAAATGAAAATAAATAAGGAAACACAAGCTTTAAATGATACATTAAACAAGATGGACTTAATTGATATTTATAGGACACTCCATTCAAAAACAACAGAATACACATTTTTCTCAAGTGCTCATGGAACATTGTCCAGGATAGATCATATCTTGGGTCACAAATCAAGCCTTGGTAAATTTAAGAAAATTGAAATTGTATCAAGTATCTTTTCTGACCACCACGCCTTGAGACTAGATATCAATTACAGGAAAAGATCTGTAAAAAATACAACACATGGAGGCTAAACAATACACTACTTAATAATGAAGTGATCACTGAAGAAATCAAAGAGGAAATAAAAAAATACCTAGAAACAAATGACAGTGGAGACACAATGACCCAAAACCTATGTGATGCAGCAAAAGCAGTTCTAAGGGGGAATTTATAGCAATACAAGCCCACCTTAAGAAGCAGGAAACATCTCGAATAAACAACCTAACCTTGCACCTCAAGCAATTAGAGAAAGAAGAACAAAAAACCCCCAAAGCTAGCAGAAGGAAAGAACTCATAAAAATCAGATCAGAAATAAATGAAAAAGAAATGAAGGAAACAATAGCAAAGATCAATAGAACTAAAAGCTGGTTCTTTGAGAAGATAAACAAAATAGATAATCCACTAGCCAGACTCATCAAGAAAAAAAGGAAGAAGACTCAAATCAATAGAATTAGAAATGAAAAAGGAGAAGTAACAACTGACACTGCAAAAAAAAAAAAAAAAAATCATGAGAGATTACTACAAGCAACTCTATGCCGATAAAATGGACAATCTGGAAGAAATGGACAAATTCTTAGGAATGCACAACCTGCCAAGACTGAATCAGGAAGAAATAGAAAATATGAACAGACCAATCACAAGCACTGAAATTGAAACTGTGATTAAAAATCTTCCAACAAACAAAAGCCCAGGACCAGATGGCTTCACAGGTGAATTCTATCAAACCTTTAGAGAAGAGCTAACACCTGTCCTGCTCAAACTCTTCCAAAATATAGCAGAGGGAGGAACACTCCCAAATTCCTTCTACGAGGCCACCATCACCTTGATACCAAAACCAGACAAGGATGTGACAAAGAAAGAAAACTACAGGCCAATATCACTGATGAACATAGATGCAAAAGTCCTCAACAAAATGCTAGCAAACAGAATCCAACAGCACATTAAAAGGATCATACACCATGATCAAGTGGGGTTTATTCCAGGATTGCAAGGATTCTTCAATATACTCAAATCTATCAATGTGATAAATCATATTAACAAATTGAAGGAGAAAAACAATATGATCATCTCAATAGATGCAGAGAAAGCTTTCGACAAAATTCAACACCCATTTATGATAAAAACCCTGCAGAAAGTAGGCATAGAGGGAACTTTCCTCAACATAATAAAGGCCATATATGACAAGCCCACAGCAAACATCATCCTCAATGGTGAAAAACTGAAAGCATTTCCACTAAGACCAGGAACAAGACAAGGTTGCCCACTCTCACCACTCTTATTCAACATAGTTTTGGAAGAAGTTTTAGCCACAGCAATCAGAGAAGAAAAGGAAATAAAAGGAATCCAAATCGGAAAAGAAGAAGTAAAGCTGTCACTGTTTGCAGATGACATGATACTATACATAGAGAATCCTAAAGATGCTACCAGAAAACTACTAGAGCTAATCAATGGATTTGGTAAAGTAGCAGATATACAAAATTAATGCACAGAAATCTCTGGCATTCCTATATACTAATGATGAAAAATCTGAAAGTGAAATCAAGAAAACACTCCCATTTACCATTGCAACAGAAAGAATAAAATATCTAGGAATAAACCTACCTAAGGAGACAAAAGATCTGTATGCAGAAAATTATAAGACACTGATGAAAGAAATTAAAGATGATACAAATAGATGGAGAGATATACCATGTTCTTGGATGGGAAGAATCAACATTGTGAAAATGACTCTACTACCCAAAGCAATCTACAGATTCAATGTAATCCCTATCAAACTACCACTGCCATTTTTCACAGAACTAGAACAAAAAATTTCGCAATTTGTATGGAAACACAAAAGACCCCGAATAGCCAAAGCAATCTTGAGAACGAAAAAAGGAGCTGGAGGAATCAGGCTCCCTGACTTCAGACTATACTTCAAAGCTACAGTAATCAAGACAGTATGGTACTGGCACAAAAACAGAAATATAGATCAATGGAACAGGATAGAAAGCCCAGAGATAAACCCACGCACATATGGACACCTTATCTTTGATAAAGGTGGCAGGAATGTACAGTGGAGAAAGGACAGCCTCTTCAATAAATTGTGCTGGGAAAACTGGACAGGTAAATGTAAAAGTATGAGATTAGATCACTCCCTAACACCATACACAAAAATAAGCTCAAAATGGATTAACGACCTAAATGTAAGGCCAGAAACTATCAAACTCTTAGAGGAAAACATAGGAAGAACACTCTATGACATAAATCACAGCAAGATCCTTTCTGACCCACCTCCTAGAGTAATGGAAATCAAAACAAAAATAAACAAATGGGACCTAATGAAACTTCAAAGCTTTTGCACAGCAAAGGAAACCATAAACAAGACCAAAAAACAACCCTCAGAATGGGAGAAAATATTTGCAAATGAAGCAACTGACAAAGGATTAATCTCCAAAATTTACAAGCAGCTCATGCAGCTCAATAACAAAAAAAACAAACAACCCAATCCAAAAATGGGCAGAAGACCTAAATAGACATTTCTCCAAAGAAGATATACAGAATGCCAACAAACACATGAAAGAATGCTCAACATCATTGATCATTAGAGAAATGCAAATGAAACTACAATGAGATATCATCTCACACCAGTCAGAATGGCCATCATCAAAAAATCTAGAAACAATAAATGCTGGAGAGGGTGTGGAGAAAAGGGAATACTCTTGCACTGCTGGTGGGAATGTGAATTGGTTCAGCCACTATGGAGAACAGTATGGAGGTTCCTTAAAAAACTACAAATAGAATTACCATATGACCAAGCAATCCCACTACTGGGCATATACCCTGAGAAAACCAAAATTCAAAAAGAGTCATGTACCAAAATGTTCATTGCACCTCTATTTACAATAGCCCAGAGATGGAAACAACCTAAGTGTCCATCATTGGATGAATGGATAAAGAAGATGTGGCACATATATACAATGGAATATTACTCAGCCTTAAAAATAAACAAAATTGAGTTATTTGTAATGAGATGGATAGACCTAGAGTCTGTCATACAGAGTGAAGTAAGTCAGAAAGAGAAAGACAAATACCGTATGCTAACACATATATATGGATTTTAAGAAGAAAAAAGTCATGAAGAACCTAGGGGCAAGACAGGAATAAAGATGCAGACCTACTGGAGAACGGACTTGAGGATAAGGGGAGGGGGAAGGGTGAGCTTTGACAGGGCGAGAGAGAGTCATGGACATATACACACTAACAAACGTAGTAAGGTGGATAGCTAGTGGGAAGCAGCTGCATGGCACAGGGATATTAGCTCGGTGCTTTGTGACAGCTTGGAGGGGTGGGATGGGGAGAGTGGGAGGGAGGGAGATGCAAGAGGGAAGACATATGGGAACATATGTATATGTATAACTGATTCAGTTTGTTGTAAAGCAGAAACTAACACACCATTGTAAAGCAATTATACCCCAATAAAGATGTTAAAAAAAAAATCTAGTATTTCATATGTCTTTCAAGCACACATGCTCAGTTTAAAAATTGGAGATTCCGTTATAAGAGTTTACTGTAGGTTCATAGGAACCCTGTTATCTAAGAGCTTAAATTCTATACTAATAGCTTCTCTCGGCTGTCTTAAATTTTACCTCTTCTGTTCTTTTACTGCATACCTATAACAAATTTGGGAAAACGATGTACTTCCTTTCATATGTTTAGCTCAAATCTAAAGTGTTTTATCATAAGGCAAAATTAATACTTTTCTTAATTTTAAGAGATAGAAAATATACATTTCAAACTGTTAAAAAAAACTTGAAAATACATTAAAATAGTAATAAAAATTTTATATATTTAAAAAAAAACTCAACTATCAGTGTTTTTGCTTCTTTGAAGGTAATGCATTTTTTTCTTTCGTATAATAATCATTCTCTTTATTTCTTCCTTTCTTTCTTCCTTTTTATTTTTATTTATGATATGCTTACATGTGATTCAAATTTTATTTATTCTTCTAGGTAGATCACAGAGCTTCTTTAATCTTTGGCTTAATGTTTTCCATCAGTTTGGAAAAGTCTTGTTCAATATATTTTCAAATATTTCTATTTTCTGAACACCAATTACACATATGGTAGAAATTTTTATCTTACCTTATTTAGTTCTGATGTTTATTTCTATATTTGTGTTCTTTTTACTCTCCCTAATTCAGTGCAGATATTTTCTACTGACCTACTAACTAGAATCCTGTTAACTATTCTATTGATTCCTTAATTTCATTTAAGCTGTTTTTTTAAATTCTAGTACTTTCATTTAGTTCTTCTTTATGGATTCCATTTTTCAAGTATAATTTTTCAACTTTTTAAAAATATACTAATCATAGTGTTCACTGTACATTTATCTTTGTAGCCAGGAATACATCAATACCAGATTAGCACAATGTCTGATATCCCCAGTATCTGAATAACCTGTGGACCTATTTCTATTTTCTGTTTCTTTTCACCTTGATTTTCAGCTACTTGATCTTATCTCTTGGCATATCTTGTGGATTTTAAAATTAAACCCCAGACATTGTGCATAAAAATATATCTAGCCTTTGAATGATGTCAGTTTTACTAATGGAGGATTTATGTTTCTTTTGGAAAGCAGTTTAATTAGTGGAAAATAACCTTAATCCAGTCAGCAATTGAGATGATTAAAGAGTATTTTCAGGGTTTTTTAAAAGCTTCTTTATTTTCGTTTGCTCTTACTAGTAGGATGTGGTCCTTCAGTCTCGGAAGGTCTAGGTTTGATTACTAGAGCCCATTTTCTTTGTAAGACCATGAACTCTTTTTTTTTTTTTTTTAATTTCCTCATCCTAGTGGGACTTCTGAAATCCCTGATTAATTTTAGCCTCTCATATGTCAGTTTCTGCTTAAGTTTTCAGTATCTTGTACACAGTTTAGGAACTGGCAGAATGCCTCAAGGGAAAAAATAGCCCAAAATATTTTTAAAATCTTATCTTTTAGTGTGGTGCCTGCCTAGGTAACCCTAAACTTCAGTTTTTATCTACCCAGCCTTATGAGACTGTGGGAGACACTGAGCTGCAGTTTTCTGCTTGGTCAAAAATTCCTGGATGGGAAAACAGACAATTTGAGACTCACCAAAAGGTATTTCCTTTCTTCCTGGGATCTTAGCCCTTTAGGTCTAGCTGCTTTGTTCTTTCTAATGCCTTCAAACAGCTTTTACCTTATTTTCTGTTGTTTGTGTGTACGTGTGTGTGTGTTATCTAGCTTCTCTGTTTCTCTTGGTGGGAACATTGATCTTACAGAAGCTAACATTTTTAGCCAGAGTTATTCAAACAAAATAGATCCAAGCTGCCATCCTACCTATTACAAAATACATTCCTCATTTTCACACATCCTCCCTCCTATAATACTTTTAGGGATTTTTATGGTGTATCCAAATTGGCAATCTTAGTTACTGTCATTTCAAAGAAAGAAGGAAATCCTGTGGGGAGTTGTGAGTGTGATTGTTGTTACTATCATGTTAACACAATTTCACTTGAGGTCCTGAGTTCAATGCTATCTCTGACATCAGGGTACCTATAAGATATATTCTTTATTATAGAATTACAACCAGTAATATTCAAAATATATTTTGGCTTTTTTTTTTTTCCTAAAATGCAATTTGCAGAATTCTCCTCCTTATTTACTGGCTGAAAGAATATAGCATCTCCAAAGCCTGAGAAGTAGAATAGCAAGAATCAAAGAATAGGGCTTCCCTGGTGGCGCAGTGGTTGAGAGTCCGCCTGCCGATGCAGGGGACACGGGTTCGTGCCCTGGTCTGGGAAGATCCCACATGCCGCGGAGCGGCTGTGCCCGTGAGCTATGGCTACGGAGCCTGCGTGTCCAAAGCCTGTGCTCTGCAACAGGAGAGGCCACGGCAGTGAGAGGCCCACATACTGCAAAAAAAAAAAAAAAAAAAAAGAATCAAAGAATAAGGATGCCATATATGAAAGTATCATTCATGCTTTACTTAAAAGTAATATAGGAGCAATTGGTCAAGGAGGCTTAGAGAACATCTAAGGACTGGACCTAAGTCTTCTCTAGAAATGTTCCTAGAAGATACATTCTTGGTTTGTGCAGGTACAATTTTGTAGTGGATCATTCTCTTCCTAATGATATAGTCCATTCTACTTCCAAAAAGCTCTAGTTATTAAAAAAATATTGACAATGTATTGAACCAAAACCTCCCCTGGTCTGAGTACTGTCTCTTGAGGCCACATGAACCAGGTTTAATGTCCTGTAACCTGACACACTTTAGATATTTTAAGACAGTCACATTTCTTACATGTTTATCTCCACGAGACCACAGTTCTGGCTTCTGAATTGGCAGTCTCAGGTTTTCACTTGCTGATTTATTGTCTTCTGGAAGTGCTCCAGCTTAAATATGCCTTTTTTGCTACTGTGTCTAGAATTGTACTTAATATTCAGGTGTGTTCTGAATAGCCCAGGATATCGTAATCCCCACCACCTTTAAAAAAATATTCTCTATTCAACGTCTTTTACTCATTTAGAATGTAATTAACATGTGGATATTATACTATTAAGACATTCTGTCTCTACTACCAGCTAAAAAAAATTGAACAGATGTGTCTCCTAAAATACTATATTCTTATTCTCTCTTTTTATTTTTTAAATCATGTTATCCTTATTAAATTTTACATTTTAAGAATTATTTTAGTATTTCTGTCCATTAAGGTGTTTTGGGAGATCCAGTTTCTCATAAATCTTTTTAAAATACATTGTTATGTCCATATAGCCAAGAAGTCCCATTGCCTTTTAATATCCTCCCAAAAAGCACATTTTTGTGATCGATTTCACTGCAAGTTACTATTCCCAATGCAACTTGTTGTTATGTGATCCTAATACAAGTGGATGAAAAGTGGTCTTAGCTTTCATTTTTCTTGTTTCTTTTTAGAAAATAGTTTTGCTTTGTACTAAGTCAATAAACATGACTGGTTGTAATGACTTAATATATACATAGAATTAGCCTATTTTAGAAATTTGTGATGGTGTTAAAATGGAAACAAACTCATCTTTTAATAATATCTGTTGTCCATGTAATTCATTGAAGTAATTAGTTCTAACATCTATAATATAAAGATGCTAGTCATTCCATTAGGACATTTATGTAAGAGAAAAATAAATTTTATTTTATCTAAATCATTGTTGTTTTGAATCTCTCGTATGACTTAACATAACTGGTAGGTGGTGCAGGAATTTGTTCACAGAATGATGACCCCTACCAAAGGAGATCACACACTAATCCCCGGAACCTATGAATACGGTACCTTATGTGGCAAAACGAAATTAAAGTTACATGTGCAATTAATGTTTCCAATCAGCCAAACTTGAAATGGGTAGATTACCCAGGATTATCCAGATGGACCCAATCTCATCCCATGAGTCCTTAAAAGAGGAAGAAAAGGGTAGAAGTGTTGTTCAGAGAGAAGGAATGTGAGGATTCAGCCCACAACTGTTAGCTTTGCAATGGAGGAAGAGGCCATGGGCCAAGAAATGAGGACAGCCTCTAGATGCTGGAAAAAGCAAAGAAAACAATTCTCCCTTTGAGTTTCCAGAAGAGGACCCAGACCTGCAACATACCTTGATCTTAGCCTGGTGAGAACTGTGTCAGACTTCTGAGCTCCAGGACTGTAAGATTATACTTGTGTGAGTGTGTGGTGTGTGTGTGTGTGTGTGTGTGTGTGTGTGTGTATTGGGCCCTGCCATGCCACTTGCAGGATCTTTGTTCCCTGACTAGGGATTGAACTGGGGCCCTCACCAGTGAAAGTGTGGAATCATAACCACTGGACTGCCAGGGAATTCCCTGTGTGTGTGTTTTTAATTAGTTTGTGGTAGTCTGCTATGACACCAAACAGAAAATGAATACACAGTCTCACACAAAATAGCACAACATTCATTGTCTTTTCTTTTATCTGAAAGAGTGATGAGAATTAACTCTGCAAACATATACTCCAGGTAGGAAGAAGCTGAGTAGTCAAGCAAAATTCTTTATCACCTTTTAAAATGTCAGTAAGATGTTAATTAATTGTGAAACCAAATGATCTTGGCTGTTTCTGATATTATATAGGCAAGCAGCACATTGCTTGCCTGCCTTGAAGCCTGTCACCCGTGCCTGATACACTCAAATAAAACCTAAATTTAAATGACAGAGATCTTTAAAAAAATACTAAAAACCTCACTTCAGATTTTTATTTACTTAATATTTTTGAAGAGACAGTGCAGTATTTATTTATCCCAATGCTGCTCTCCATTCCCTTCTTCCTATCCTTGCTAAGCTGCTCAGATCCAGGATACTATCCGGTAACCCACCACTCCCCATACAGCCTCTGAGGAACACTTGCCTCCCACTCTTAACTGATTTTTTGTTTTTCCCTTCTGGCTCATTGTGTATCACCCTGAGAATATTAGCACACATCTTAAATGTGAGACAAACATTATCTAAGCCACTTCCTCTATTTTTATGTTATTTCCTGAAGAAAAGCTGAATGCTGCTGATACTATAAAAAGCCAGTGATGCCATTGTTTAAGAGCAATCAGAAGTCTTTTTGTGCCTCATTCATCACCAAAATTGTCAGCTCAGTTCTAATTGCAGAACCTTACTACTCCTGTGATGTGAATGAGAAAGAACACAGCATGATTCTTAAAATTCGGGTTCAGTTCACTGCCTGGCATTAGAAAAGGCAACTTTTTATTTGTAAACAGAGAAAGGTCATTGACAAGTTGAATGCTTATGATTTTACTTTCCAGCAAGTAAATACTAATCATTTTTATGTAATAAGACAACAACGTCTTTTAAACAGAATGTTTTTTTAAGGCCCATTAAATTTCTACAACCAAGAGGACAATTTTAGTTTCTGTTACAGAAAAATGCCATAAATTCTGATATTGCTGCAAATTACAGGTTAAAATTAGTTGATTTTTACATATCTCAAGGAATTCCTTATTTAAAAGAAAGTGGGAGAAACCTACACTACTAAGTGCCATCTCAAACTCTGTAACTCTTTGAAGCTCATGTTTATTTATTATAAAGTAGAATTTCCCTTGGTCAAATAATCATTTTGAGTTTCAGTGAGATGAATGTTCTAAATAGTATTCTGGTTAAAAAGGCTCTGCTTCCCGACTTGAGATAAGAAAAAAACATAATGCATGTATCCCGGGTTTATGAGTTTCTATAAAAGTCATTATTCTTAATATCTGCACATAAACGCTATGCCTCTGGATTCAGTGTCTTTGCAACCACATCTCACATCAATATTTCAGCTTTAAATAAAATGTGAACATCTTACGGATGTTTTGTTGGTTTTGAGAAACCATGAAGTGAACTAGCAGTAAGATAGCCAACTGCTTTTGCCCAGTCATTAGAGTAATTATAATATTAAATAACTGCCAAATCAATTAACTGATGTTACTAATCTGCCTCATGTAAAACTGGCTCTAAGAATGTCAGCTCTTTGAAGATTTCTTAAAACACAGCTGTTGCATTCTAATTTAGCTACTTTTATTTCTAAAAATAAAATTTACGTACGTTGAATATATGTTCATTACTGAAAAAATTCAAAATATAGAAAGGTATTAGAAGGGAGACTTTTAAAGTGATATTAAAATGATATTTGATGTATGTGCAACTAATTTGGGTAATGAGAGTTTACAGAACACGATGTGCAATATTTCTTTTGTCATTTTAGGATTCACAATATATTTTATATATAAGTCATTTTTAACAATTCTTGAAAATATCTACAAATGCCCAGGTGTTTTCTTAAATATGCTCTCCCAATATATCCTTATAAATTGGTCTCAATGCCTAAAAAATCATTTGATGGAAACTGCTTGTAAATTGAATTCTTAACTTGGGTGTCACTAATGAAAATTATCAAATGATATATAAAATAAGTCAATTCTAATGGGATAATGTATGATCAAAATATAGCACAAATTTTGGAAAAATGTAAACACTAAAAATTTCAGTTCCTTAACTTAGAATTATAGTTGTAGCAGGATGTTAAAATGAAACTTCTGCTGTCTCAGTATTTCGGCTGAGGTCACAAAGATTTGAAGAACGGGTGTTAAATACCCACTAATTTGAAAGTGAGGTACCAGACCAGCTGTGTAGAACTTGCTAAGAGGTAACTCATAAGACAGATGGATAAACACTTGTCTGTGAGCTGCCTCAAGCCAATAGGAAGGCAAGTAGGAAGATCAATAAGAGAAAGATCATAAGAAATAGGTTTCTGTAGGAAGAGTTGTACATTTCTCCTTTCTTCTCCATATCTGAAGCCAAATGAGGAAAGTAAGAAATTGCCTCACACAGCATGGTCATGCTTACCACCAGGAGGGAGACTAATCTGGGGCAAGGAAATGGAGAGGCCCTCAGTACTTGACCTTTTTTCCTGGAGTTGGGGGAACAAGCTTGGTGTTGACCCATTCTTGGTGAAGTGTGATGCCAAGAGGCTGGGCTGCCTATAGCTGCCTGACTGGTGGACTCACAGAGAGGGCTTTGGTGGAAGCAAATTTTATTTTCACTGATCATAGGCAGCGGTGCATGAGACCTCATGTAACTCCCAAAGTTAACTAGCCTTGAATTATTTTGAAAATAGTCCCACCCAAAGGGCTTCCTACCTGAGGAAAGATGATCCTGGCTGAAAGAGGCAGGGGTATACTGTCCAATGCAGAAGGAATGTGCAAAGGTGGAAAGGGCAAGACTTGCAAAATCCCAGCTGGGGACTACGTTATTACTTTAGGCAATAATGCTAAGCAAGATCTACAGTAAAGATGGGGAGATTTCCGGCCCTCCATAATTCCAAGAAGAGAAAGAGCCAGCACTGTGCCATCAGCCACACCATTCCAGATTATAACATTCTGGCCATGCCTTCTCTCTTCTTTCTCTGCTCCAACCCTGAGGAGCCAGAGGTAGCAGAGTGAGTGGAGCAGGAGAAGAAGAGTAATACAGTGTCTGGGAAGGAGAAGCTTTCCTCTGCCCTTCTAGGTTACTCTGGCTAGTCTAAGAATTAAACTGACATGAGACAGATTAACAGAAGAAATATCAAACAAATGTTTAATAACATGTATACATGGGAGAGACCCAGGAAAACTGAGTAACTCATCAAAATGGCCAAAGCCCTCACCTTAAATACCATCCTCAGATAAAGACAAAAGAGGATGTTGAGGGTAGGGGAGGTTACCAGGAAAAGCACAGTAAACAAGGGTAAGGTTGTTATGCAGATTTAAGTCAAAGCTTTTCCATCGATATGTTTTAGAGATTTGGTCATCCTCTTCTTCCTGGTACAGTGGAGGGAGACCCTTACAAAATTAAGATTTACCTTATAAATATTTCTCACTAAAGCATAACTCCTACTTGGTTTTCGGAGTTTTTTCCATGTCTACTCTTTCTTAGGAAATAACCAGCTTAAAATAATTAATATGCCAAAGATACATACTTTGGAGTGGCAAATTTTGCTCTCCTACAGCAGATAAATAGTAAAGAAAAAAAAAAAGAAAAGGAAAGAAACCTTGCCTCTTTCTCTAGTGCTGACTTCTCAGCCTGATCAGTTTCTATCTGGGGTTGCAAAAATCACAGACTTTAATACTTAAGTATGACACTGTTTATTATACTTGAACGTGAACAGAAAAGTTATCAGAATTTCACAAGCTTTTACCTAGAGACGGGAGAATTGGCATAAGTTTAATAGGATTGCAGTGAGGGAGGAAAAAAACACTCCTTTCTATTTGCACCTGGCAGAATTCAGCTCATTCATTAAATTCACTGCATTACATTCATGAAAATTAGGAATATTTGGATAGATAGGAATAACTGCTATCCATTTTCTAATTCAAATAGGAATTTTTATTTTGGATCCCCCAGAAGACGACCCTGGAGCAAGGATTGAAATCCAAGTTATGTATTTTGGAGATGATTCCGAAAAGCATCAGTTGGGGTCAGAAAGTAAGAGAGAGAAAGTAAGGCAGCCAAAAAAGTGTTCATTTTCAAGCAAGTTTTACACTGTTGGTTACTAGAGCTTAATCCTGCTGGGACAACTCTGGGAGCCAGTGTTCTTACCTCAACTGCTATCAGTCCCTGCTAGAGAGCTACATCTCTAGCAGTGCCAGTCTGTCATGTAGATGGCCAAGAGATACTACTAGCAAGGGCAGGTACTCAGCAAAAATACATGTGCTGGCAAGAGTCAGCACTGTGGTAAGGTAGGCAAGAACATACGAACAGGGCACTGACAAAATCAAGAATGTGCAATGGATCACATATTAAGATGGGGGAACATATACAGATAATTCAATTTTTTTTTTTTTTTTTTTTTTTATACACGGGCCTCTCACTGCTGTGGCCTCTCCCGTTGTGGAGCACAGGCTCCGGACGCGCAGGCCCAGCGGCCATGGCTCACGGGCCTAGCCGCTCCGCGGCATGTGGGATCTTCCCGGACCGGGGCACGAACCCGTGTCCCCTGCATCGGCAGGCGGACTCTCAACCACTGCGCCACCAGGGAAGCCCCTAATTCAATATTTTTTACTGGAAAATTTTAAGAATGATTTAAGTTCTGTCTTGGGGAACTTTCTCTGTACGATGTCTGAAGCAAAGGATATTGAATAACTCCTGTAGTTTTCTATCAGAAATTTATAAAAAGGAGTCACTTTTATTTGTACTAAAGATTTGGTTTTTAAGCTTTAAAAATATTTTTCACTAGAAATGTTTTAAAAGAGAAACATTCCCTTTTGAATAAGAATATAATATTCTCTGACACTTAAAAAACAGTGGGAGTTAACTCAGGTCTTTCTAACTCTTATGTGTGTGATAAAAATGAATTAAGCCAATGCACTAAAGTATTATAGAATGCTCACTAACACAATTTTTAAACAATTATTTCTGTAACTACCAATTTAAATCATCTATTTATTAATTGCATATTCAAGATATGAACACATTTGGAAAGCATATTAACATTAAATAATTACGTATTTCTATTAGGTGTTATACACTAGGCAGAAGCAATACAGTGGGGAAGATAGACAGGATTACTGTCCTCTAGTGGTAGAGGCAGATATAATAGTAAGCAAATAATCTAATGTCATACAGTCACATAATGAATATGCAATTACAAACTGGAAAAGTGATATAAAAGAAAAATGGAGTGCACTTTGGAAATTTAAGTATTATGATAGATTTTATTTTTCTTATAAATTCATATCTTTTGGACTCTCCCACATACCAGGTTAAAATAACAGAATGGGGAACATACTCTTCAACTCATGACTCAAAGCATAAAGCATATGTCAACAGAATTAAACAGTATCAAAAGTCAGACTACCATTTAGAAACAATACCCATAGGCAGCCAGAATGGCTAAAATTTTTAAAATGTAGTGACAACACCAAATGTTGGTGAGGATGCAGAGAAAGTGGATCACTCATACATGGCTGGTACAAATGAAAAATGATAATAGTCTCACTGGAAGAAGATTGTCTTTTTTTAAAGCTAAATGTGCAATTACTACATGACTCAATAATTTCACTCTAGGGTATTTGTTCCAGAGAAATAAAAACTTAATGTGCACACAAAAATTTAGACATAAATGTTTATAGTAGCTTTATCTGTAATAGCCCCAAACTATAATTGGCCCAGGTAGCCCTCAATGAATTAAACAAATGTGGTGCAGCCATACCACAGAATATTACTCAGCAATAAAAATAATTAAAACAAATAAGCAAAACTACTGATACACATAATAATCTCCAGATAATTACGTTGAGTGAAAAAAGCCAATTCCCAAAGGTTATATACTGTATGATTTCATTTATACAATGTTCTTGAAATGGAAAAAAAATAAAAATGGAAAACAAATAAATGCTTGCCAGGGATTAAAGAGAGGGTAGAGGTGGGAGAAAAGTGAATGTGACTATAATAGAGTAACATAAGGTATTGTTGTGACGATGATGTTTTGTGTCTTGGCTGTATCAATATCAGTCTCCTAGTTGTGGTACTGTACTGTAGTCTTGCATGATGTTACCATTGGGGAAAACTGGGTAGAGGGTAGAGGAGATCTCTCTGTATTATTTCTTACAATAGCATATGAATCTATAATTATCTAAAAGTTATCTTAAAATTATTCAATTTAAAAAATGACAGTGGATTTTAAATAAAATCATAAGAGGATATTTTTGTCTTGGTGGCAGGCAAGATTTTTTTTTCTTCATATAGTTTACAAAAAGCAATAATCTTATCAGAAAAAAGATAAAGTAAACATCAAAATTCATACCTTCTGTTGATTAAAATATGCTGTTAAAAAATCAGTGGGCAGGCCACAAAAATATTTGGAAAAATATTGAGAAAACATATCAAAGTACTAATACCCAGAATCTATATCTATACCTATGTCTATACCTAATTTCTACTTCTCATTAATAATAAAATATGTATAAATGAAACAAAAAAAGATGGAAAAAGATTTGGACAGAAACTTTACAGAAGATTTACAGATATCTGAAATAAACATAAAAGTCTTCAAGCTCATTTACTTATCTGGCAAATGGAAAGGTGAAATGCCCTATCAATCCCTACATATTGGGCCATGAGAATAAATGCATATATTGACAAGAAGACTTGTATAAGAATGCTCATGGCAGTTTAATCTCTAATAGCGGTAGTGAAAATACACCTAGGTATTCATCAGAAAAACAATGTAAAAACTAGCTTTGGTATATCCATATAACATAATATTTCTTAGCAAAAAGATAAAAAGTATGACATACTGATAATATACAACAACATGAATGAATCTAGAAGATACTATGCTGAGAAAATCATGCCTCATACAAAATAAGTTATACTCTGTAATTCCATTTTTATGATATCCCAGAACAGGCAAAATTAACCTGGGAAATAATCAGAACATCCATTTCTGGGTGTGAGGGCAGAAATTTATTGGGAAGGGGGAGAGAGAATTGTTGGAGATGATGTTAATGTTCTGTACCTTCAAAAGTTTTGACTAAGAGAATATACACATACATTTTACTCTGTTTTGATTTTACATCAAAAAATACCATAAACAAATATAGTATCTATTTAATGACATAAATGTTTAAGCATTTAGGGAAGAATGTTCTATTGTTTGTAATTTAAATGGATTAAAAAACTGATTAATAAATGGATATAAAAAGAATAGTTTGATAGATACAAAACACAGTGAGTATAATAAAATCAAGTTGGTGAGTGTAAGGTCTTTATAAGATTCTTTCAATTTTGCTTTTTCTTTGATTAAATACAGTTTTTAAGTAAACAGTATTTATTTATTTATTTTTTTGCAGTACACGGGCCTCTCACTCTTGTGGCCTCTCCTTTTGCGGAGCACAGGCTCCGGACAGGCAGGCTCAGCGGCCATGGCTCATGGGCCTAGCCGCTCCACGGCATGTGGGATCTTCCCAAACCGGGGCACGAACCTGTGTCCCCTGCATCGGCAGGTGGACTCTCAATGACTGCACCACCAGGGAAGCTCAACAGTATTTTTTTTTTTTTTTTTTTTTTTTTTTTCCGCGGTACGCGGGCCTCTCACTGTTGCGGAGCACAGGCTCCGGACGCGCAGGCTCAGCCGCTCCGCGGTATGTGGGATCCTCCCAGACCGGGGCACGAACCCGTGTCCCCAGCATCGGCAGGCAGACTCTCAACCACTGTGCCACCAGGGAAGCCCTCAACAGTATTTTTTTGACTTTAAACTTTATACCAATATTGAAGGACAAAGTGACTCTACCTCTTTTTCACAGTTTCTAACCTCAAGATTACAATTTCTAGAGATCCTTAGTATTTTCTTGGCAGAATGACTAGCAGTTCATTGCTTGACAGCCATCACTTTGTTGATTTCATCACTTCACCATAGCTTTGTTTCTTAGTGTATTATATAATGTTCATCACATAGTATTTCTTTAATAAGTTTTATATTTGAAATTGAATTAAAACAGAATCATTCACTTTTATTAACTGCCCATATCTTGCCAAACTTCACACTCTATACACATTCCTATAGTACACAGTATATGCTGAATATGGAAACATTGGTTAGAACACTTTTAAAATAATTAATTAATTATTTAAAAAACATCTTTATTAGAGTATAATTGATTTACAATGGTGTGTTAGTTTCCGCTTTATAACAAAGTGAATGAGTTATACATATACATATGTCCCCATATATCTTGCCTCTTGCATCTCCCTCTCTCTCATCCTCCCTATCCCACCCCTCTAGGTGGTCACAAAGCACTGAGCTGATCTGCTGCTATGCGGCTGCTTCCCACTAGCTATCTATTTTACGGTTGGTATTGTATATATGTACATGCCACTCGCGCACTTTGTCCCAGCTTACCCTTCTCCCTCCCCATATCCTCAAGTCCATTCTCTAGTAGGTCTGCATCTTTATTCCCATCTTGCCCCTAGGTTTTTCTCACCATTTTTTTTTCTTTCATTTTCTTTTTTTTTTAGATTCCATATATATGTGTTAGCATACGGTATTTGTTTTTCTCTTTCTGACGTACTTCACTGTGTATGACAGACTCTAGGTCCACCCACCTTACTACAAATAACTCAGCTTCATTCCATTTTACGGCTGAGTAATATTCTATTGTATATATGTGCCACATCTTCTTTATCCATTCATCTGTTGATGGACACTTAGGTTGCTTCCATGTTCTGGCTATTGTAAATAGAGCTGCAATGAACATTTTGGTACATGACTCTTTTTGAATTATGGTTTTCAGAGGGTATATGCCCAGTAGTGGGATTGCTGGGTCATTTGGTAGTTCTATTTTTAGTTTTTTAAGGAACCTCCATAGTGGCTGTAACAATTAACATTCCCACCAACAGTGCAAGAGGATTGCCTTTTCTCCACACCCTCTCCAGCATTTATTGTTTCTAGATTTTTTGATGATGCCCATTCTGACTGGTGTGAGATTATATCTCATTGTAGTTTTGATTTGCATTTCTCTAATGATTAATGATGTTGAACATTCTTTCATGTGTTTGTTGGCAGTCTGTATATCTTCTTTGGAGAAATGTCTATTTAGGTCTTCTGCCCTTTTTTGGATTGGGTTGTTTGTTTTTATGATATTGAGCTTCATGAGTTGCTTATATGTTTTGGAGATTAATCCTTTGTCAGTTGCTTCATTTGCAAATATTTTCTCCCATTCTTAGATTTGTCTTTTCATCTTGTTTATGGTTGCCTTTACTGTGTAAAAGCTTTTAAGTTTCATTAGGTCCCATTTGTTTATTTTTGTTTTTATTTCAATTTCTCTAGGAGGTGGGTCAAAAAGGATCTTGATGTGATTTATGTCATAGAGTGTTCTGCCTATGTTTTTCTCTAAGAGTTTGATAGTTTCTGGCCTTACATTTAGGTTGTTAATCCATTTTGAGCTTATTTTTGTGTATGGTGTTAGGGAGTGATCTAATCTCATACTTTTACATGAACCTGTCCAATTTTCCCAGAACCACTTATTGAAGAGGCTGCCCTTTCTCCACTGTACATTCCTGCCTCCTTTATCAAAGACAAGGTGACCATATGTACCTGGGTTTATCTCTGGGCTTTCTATCCTGTTCCATTGATCTATATTTCTGTTTTTGTGCCAATACCATACTGTCTTGATTACTGTAGATTTGTAGTATAGTCTGAAGTCAGGGAGCCTGATTCCTCCAGCTCTGTTTTTTTTTCCTCATGATTGCTTTGGCTATTTGGGGTCTTTTGTGTTTCCACACAAATTGTGAAATTTTTGTTTTAGTTCTGTGAACAATGCCAGTGGTAGTTTGATAGGTATTACATTGAATCTGTAGAATGCTTTGGGTAGTAGAGTCATTTTCACAATGTTGATTCTTCCAATCAAAGAACATGGTATATCTCTCCATCTGTTTGTAGTATATTTAATTATTTTCATCAGTGTCTTATAATTTTCTGCATACAGGTCTTTTGTCTCCTTAGGTAGGTTTATTCCTAGATATTTTATTCTTTTTGTTGCAATGGTAAATGGGAGTGTTTTGTTAATTTCACTTTCAGATTTTTCATCATTAGTGTATAGGGATGCCAGAGATTTCTGTGCATTAACTTTGTATCCTGCTACTTTACCAAATTCATTGATTAGCTCTAGTAGTTTTCTTGTAGTATGGTTAGAACACTTTTACATATTTCAGCATAATGTGTTTTATAATCAATTCAGTTAAATTGTTGAGTTATGAATCTCTTAATAAATAATTAAATTTTATCTTTCATCCACAGGAGGGAACTATATAAGACTAATTATACTTACAGAGTTATGTGTATTGGCACATTTTAAATTTTGAAATTCTTGTAAGATCTTTCTGAGGATAATGCTAAACTAAAAGAAGGAATAAACGTCTTTTATTTATTAATTTAAACATGCATACAACCAGTACTTACTGAATGCTTAACACTACTCATCCAGGGAACCTTGCTGGTACTTAACTAAGATAAGTCTTATTTCATAATTATCTAATGTGCCAATAAGGTTAATATAATATTCAAAATA
Organism: Phocoena sinus; assembly: GCF_008692025.1. NCBI lineage: Eukaryota > Metazoa > Chordata > Mammalia > Artiodactyla > Phocoenidae > Phocoena > Phocoena sinus. The sequence goes on along the minus strand of NC_045779.1, from coordinate 30,884,635 downwards.
GAATTTGATTTCCTGTATACAAAACACAGAACTCAATAGGAAAAATGAGAGCCATTTTCCACTTGGACAGTTGATGTACTAAACCATGTACATTTAAGTCCTTACTCTTAAAATGTGTATTACTCTTATTTTGTAACCGCTCTAAGCAAAAGATTCATCTAATTCTTCCAGTTGGCAGTGTCCAACATGTTTTCTGTCTCAACAAATCTCAAATTACAAGTTGTTATGTTGTTGTCTACAGGATTCTGCCTATTATTGTGTGGGATCCATAAGGCATTAAATAACTTTGTTTTTCATAAAAATGAAAATATGATCACATTTTATATAAAAATTCTACAGAGGTTTTATTTACACTGTGGTTTAATTTTTCTTGCTTTATTAAAAGCTAAATATTATGAGAACCTTGGTATGTATGGGGCAAAATGCCTCTCACTCTCCAACCTAATTCTCAGCAAGCTCACCACAGTTCAAAAGGCAATTCAAGTTGACACATGGTTATTCTAATAAAGTCATAATATGCAATGTTCAGTATCCTGATACCTCTCTTTCTCATTCACTCATTGGGTTGATTGGGACCATGGCTTCATGAATTTACAGGTACATAGTTAAGAGTTTAATAATAATAGAATGTATTAGTTGCAGTTTATTTCAGAAATAATTCTTCTAGTTTCATTGGATACATTATACTCAAGCCCAACCCAATAATGCCTAATTACTGCCACAGCCTTCAGAGTATCCGTATGTGGTATTCAACATCCATAAATCTGAAAGATAAAGTTAAGTGAATCTTTTCGCCAATGTAAAATCCTCAGGCCTTACCAGTCTTCTGTATAAATGAGGTCTTAGCATTTGTGCTGGTTTAGCTGGTTAAGCCCTTGCTTGTGATTATAGTACCCCCATTCCCCTTGCAAACTCCCTCTGTGCTGTGTTAATGAGATTCTCCAGAGTTGTCTTATATGTGCTCAAAGATTTTATGGTGGTGATCGTCCTCTTTTAAGACATAAGTATTTTTGTGTTGAAATTTTATTTAGAATTACAAATTCACAAAACATATAAAAAATGGATTCCTTGAAAAGTTTAAATCTTTAATCAAAAAAACAAAACAAACACAAAATCCCTCTTGGACCCCCAGGCTTCTTCAAAGCAATTTAAAAATCACTTCTGTGATATCTTGGAAAGTTTATAGTTCAAGAATCAGTGTTTATGAAGCTATGCTTGGCACAGTTGCTAAAAGTTCTCAGTGAATTTCAAGACAAGAATAATGCTCTTTCCCTACTGGTAAGTTTATTTAATTAATTCATTACTTTATTCATTCAGTTAACATTATTGTGCTTGTATTACTCCTCATACTTTGTCCTAGCATTTCTACTTTTATTATGTCTGGCAAAGATTTAGTATCCCTTCTTTACATCTAAACCAAGACTTAAGAACAAACAAAATTTTCTTATTTTTTACTCACAAGACTTATAACTATTTTTGAAAAAATGAAATAATGACATTACTGTTGAGTTGCTTGTATTGTTAGAGTTGATGCAAAGCACTGAGTGTCAGAACATGCTCTTTCAAACTTGATGAGGTATTAGAAAATGAATTTTACTGTCTGAAAATTTTCCAATTATTTAAATTCTAAACTCAAAACATGTATCATCATCATAGGATTTCTTACTCATGAACTATTATTTATTCTGGTTGATCTAAAGTTAGATTTCCTAAGAGCACCACCAGTCCATTACATACATACCCAGTTTGGGCTTATTTGTATAGGCAAGACTTTTGTTGATTTGATTTTAGTTAGTTCCATATGTATCAATAAACCCCTAAAACCAGCATATTATTATTTTTCCTTACTTGTACCTTTAGGACATGATTCCTGGGGACCCTCCATAAACAGAGTCTGCTTTTATTTCTTTACTTTCTTTCAAAAATGTGTCTAGAATATATGATATAGGTGGAGATGTGTCTGAGGTGGAGAGACAGTGTCCAGGAATGTCTTGAAATTCCTACAGTTCCAATGAAAACATTTTTAAAATCCCTTTCTAAGGATAACATATTGTATTATTTTACCTCCCACTACTTCACAGAGTAAAGATGCACTTTATTTTCCTTTTTCTGGCCCCATCTCTTCATAGCATTAATACTTTCCCCTTTGTTCTATTTATCTATACAGTTGGATAAATATTTATCAAATCCTCCATTTAAAAAGTTTCAGGTTATTTATGAGCTTCCATCTTTTCATAGTTAATAATGAATATAATAATAAATGTTGAGAATTTAGTGTCTTCTCAATATGTAAATGTCTCTATTCCTCAGATAATTAACATATTATTCTCTGAACCATTTCTTGGTTCCATTCAGTTTTGTTGTTGTTGTTGTTATTAACACATTTCCACCATAATACAGGATATGATGCAGGCTAACTGTACCCTTTAGGAAACAATGTAAGTCAACCTTAGTAGAAAAAAGAAATAACATAAAAATACACAATTTAAAAAACTTTCGTGAAATTACCAATGTTAAACAGATGTTCCTTTCTTTCCATGCTGCATTTATAACATACATTTGCAGATACTAATGAGATCCGCAGAAAAGACTAGAGGAGTTCAGCACATGTGCTTTGGCATCTGAACGAATGATTAGTGGGCATCTTGGTTCTTGGGGAGATTATTCAACCTTTCCAGGCCTCAGTTTCCACCCTCATTTCTTTTGATGAGGGTGTTAAATAAGCTCAATGCAGTCTAATCTTCAGTCAGAGACAGACTCACCTGAAGCTTTTGGAGCTTAAGCCTCTGGGCTTTTAACTCAGAAGTGCCCAATTCCCAGATAAGGGCCTTCTATATATTATTTCTCATGTCAAGTTGTGTTGGATTGACCATGGTTATATTTTTTTTGGAACTTTGTTTTCTTTAAAAGGGCCCCTGATTTTATAACTTTCAGGCCCCCAAAAATCTAGGTCTGTCCTTTCATGAAGTAATTATTCAGTAAATATTATTGTTATTTATTATTAAAAAACTCATCCAAAATAATGTTTTCTTCCTTTCTTTTTCTCCCTTCCTCCCTTCCTTCCTGTATAGATCTTTATGACCTAATTTTATAGCCCTTACTGGCTAACTTCCATCATAGGCCATAAGACTCAACTTTTCTACTTTCCTCTCAAAGAACATGGATTGTGAGGGTGAAAATCAGGCAGCATTTTTATGATCAGTAAGATACTGGGAATGCTCAATTTCAAAGTTTGATTACAGTATGATTTCAACTCTGTGAAGACAGTTGAACTGACTCATCCAGTTTTTGCTTTCCCTGATCAAGATTGCTTAACTTCTCTTTGAATGACAAATGAGGAGAAAGAATTGATAAATGAATTGGTCTGAATTCATATCCTGCAAGAACTTTCAACACGCCTTCTTTATCCCCCATGTTAAAGAGGATATCCATTCCTCAACTTTCTATGCTCATACATAGAACAATTTAAAATAAGTAAATGCAGATCTTTTAGGGCCTGAGTTGAGCTAGAGGAACTAGGAGAGACCACACTAGAGTTTGAAATTATGACAACACGCTTAAAAAAATTAAAAACAGAAAAAAGGAAGGAAGCAATAATTATGATAAAATCATGATTATTTTGCTTTAAAATTTATACAAATTTATTAATAAATATCACATAGTTGCTCTTTATCCCTGACCTCACATATAATCAGAAGACAAAACTCTTACTTATTCTAGCAACTATACAGCTTTCTCTGTTGCAAGAGTTGGAATCATAATCCCTCCACTTACTAGCCATGTAATGTAACCCTACTTAAAACTATCCAGACTCCAATTTCCTCATCTGAAAAACAGAAATGATAGTATTACTTACACATTCTAGACTTTTAAAAAATATTAAATGAGATAATATATAAAAATGCTTAGTTCAGTGCCTGGCACCATATAGTAAATTATTAATAAATAAATAAATAAATATATATATATATATATGGCCCACACATTATATATATTATATAAAATTATAATATATAGTATTATATATATATATAAAATTTTAATCTTGCTCTCTATTACATTGCATGATCACTAAAGAAATGTTCCATGACATATATTGCCATAACAAAATAAAAGATATACACATAGATGAAAATTTACCAGTACACATCTGAAGAATTCTTGTATAATGGTTAAAATAGCCATGCAGATTTAGGGTTTTGGCTAAAATAATAATAATCCACACTGTCACATCAATATTTATCTGTAGGATCTATGCTCAGATGATTATGTAAATATGTTTCATGTTTTCACCAATGATTTTATACACCACCTCTTTTATTGCTTTGATCCAGCTGGAGGCATAGTGAAGTGTTTTAACCACTATCTGCTTTAACTCTGGAATACTCAGAAATTTTTCTGCTGTTACCCATGTATGAAGAAAATCAAAACTTCTCATTAGTGATGTATAATTACTTTGATGGAGGGCTGAGTTCAGAGCAAAATGTTTACTTTCATAAACTCCTGCTATAGTCATGCAGTGACATTGTTCATCCCTACTCCACCCTGGCTAAGGATCTATTATATCATCAGCATCTAAGAATTCAGCCTCAGTGGAGGCACCAACATAACTCTGTCTAAACAGGTCACAAGCCAAAGTTTAACTTTCTTTGAAAACATTCAATATTATAAGTAAAAGAATAGGCCGAACTTATGATACAAATGTTTGTGTCAGTGATTCTGTAAAGGCCCAATCATAGTGTTAACCTAGCAAATTCCTTTGATGGAATGTTTATGAGTATTTTTAAACTCAAGCATTGATTAAATAAAACTTTCTTTCCTCTGGAAATACAGAGAAATTTTCTTCAGAAAAAATAAATATATAAAAGAAGTTTTGCTTTAAAATAAACCTCAAGTTTGAACAGTTTGAATAAGGATCATTTCTATTTAATATTTTTAATGAAATTAATAGACAGTTAATCCATCTTTCATAAAGTATATTTTTAAGTCTAAAAAATTGTCTCCAGTTTTCAATCTAGCATTTCACATAAGTCAATACAAAGCCAACATTTTGAAGTTAGATGAAAATGAAGCTGTATAAAAATAAAGACAGGCATCCAAGAATTGATATAAAGTGTACTAGAATAAATCTTTTTTAGCTGTTCAGAGAACCCCAAGGTAATTGCTTCCTCCCCAACCTGATCTTAATGTTTCGGTCAAAGGGCTATTTTGGCTGAACCATAGGCCCTTATCTCAGCTTTCCAGACGAGCCCTATAGGTGCTTCTTTGACCTTAGAAAGGGTAATTGCTTAACACTTGAGGGAGGATGGTGCACGTGGCAACAAGAAGTTGAAAAGAATAATTTAAGGAGGAATAATAGGATCTGGATTTTAATAATTCATAAGATTTCTTAACAGGCAAGATTTTAATTACATCTTTATCAGCTGTCCCTTTCAAATTCGAGCGCCTCACAACAATAAATAGCCTAACATTTTTAATGCCAACATACCATGGACACATTATTTGAATGTATTTCATGCTCTTCATGCTGAAATTATGTGAGCCAAAATGGATCCTCAGATGTTATGGCATAACATCAAGAAAGAAGCTTTTTGGGCAGTGAGTTTTTAATAAAAGCAAATGATTGAATTAGATTTTCATGTCTATTCTATTAGATATTAAAAAAGACCTACAAAGCAAAATTAAACAATTATGCTATGAACTAGATCATCCACAAACTATGCTCCCCAAAAATCTGCATTGTAAACATATTTAGTCAAAAAAATCTTCTTCCATTTTGATTGTTACTCTGGAAATACAGATTATATTTGAAGTATATGTATGAGATTTACTCCATTTTCTTTTATTCATACCTTGGAGAAAGACCTGAGATATTATGACTGCTAACACCTCAAATTATGCATTGGGATGTTAGAATTGGGTATATATATATATATATATATATATATATTTTTTTTTTTTCTTTCAATATGCGCGCCTCTCACTGCTGTGGCCTCTCCCATTGTGGAGCACAGGCTCCGCATGCACAGGCTCAGCGGCTATGGCTCACGGGCCCAGTCGCTCCGTGGCATGTGGGATCTTCACGGATCGGGGCACGAACCCGTGTCCCCTGCATCGGCAGGCGGACTCTCAACCACTGCACCACCAGGGAAGCCCAGAGTTGGGTCTATATTTTATTCACTTCTCTAATTTTATGGGATATGGTATATATACTCAATCAATATATTTTACTGGATAACTAGAACTGAAATCCTTGTCCCAAAACAAACTTTCAAAATTATCCTAGATTATTTATTCTTCATTATGCCAAAACACTTGGAATGAAATCAATCTACTGATTGCCCGGTCTGCATAATACAAAACTGATATAAATGCTGCTATATAAATGCCATCAAAGTAACTAATTATTTTGGCATCACTAGATGCTTTGGGGAAAGATTCTGAAATTAGACCTTTTTTCTTTCAAGGTTGTGTGTATATGAGCATTGGGTTATTTGTGGTGTAACCAAACAATCATTAATAAATGTCTCAGTACTGTTTCTTTTCCTTTTACTTGTTGTACTCTTAGCCCTTTAATTTGATTTCATATAAGTCATCAGACAGGGTTTGTTGGTATGCATAAGAAATTGTATATTTTAGGAATATTTTGGCAAGAAGAGATAAAATACTCAGTTCAAATTTTCTTGAACAATATCATCATCATTATTCATCTCACTGAAGAAGAAAGCCAGAATTAAGGCAGGCTGTTGCCCTGGTCTAATCAGAAATTTATTAATATCATTGAGAATCCAGATATTTTCCCTCCTCTCTCTACTCTGTCACCCTTAATGTGTTAAATACTTGCCCTTCAATATTCCTTCTTCTAAGAGTTATAAAATAGCTACAGCAGTTCTAGATATCACTTCCCAGGACAGCAATCTCCAGAAGAAAACAGTTTTTCTTTTAGTTTTTTTTGAAGATAAAGAAGTGTACCTTCAAAGACCCCAAGAAAAATTCTCCTCCTGTCTCACTGGCCACAACTGGAGCCCACACCTAATTCTAAACAAGTCATAGGTAAAAGGAAATGGAACTGGCATGAGTGGCCTAGATGGATTAAGATCTCTCCTGTGGATTTGGGAGCTGCCAATCCCCATGAAACCACGGCTCCACGATGAGAGGATGGTAATAGGAAGCAGAAATGAGAAATGATCCATAGGCAAAATATGATGTTGATAAAAAGATATAGATACTTTCAACTCTTTTTAATAAAGAGTTTCTTCAACTCACTCATTTACTTAGATTTATTTTGATGTCATTCTTACATCTACATCCTGTGAAACATAAGTTTTGAAAAATTTATTTATAAATAATGGTAATCTCTATTTTAAAGTACTATAGTTACAGATATTATAATGTTTTGTCATCTTTCAAGCATTTGGTTAAAATTTTGTGTTTGTCTTAAGAATTTGCTTTGGTCCTATCTAAATCTTGAAATTCCATCTTCCTTCAGTTACTTTTATTACTCACTTAATGTTACCTAAAACCATTTATATAGTGACTTCAATCTATATTCCTCTAGAAGACTGATATATTATTAACTGAACAAAGATGTTTCATTATTACAAGTAAACACACGATTGGTTTTTAAAATGTCAGGAAAATGGGTAGGAAGTTATTAATTTTAATATTGTTTTATTTTTCAAAGACAGTGTCTGTTATAATGCAAAATAATTGAACAACCTCTGAGATAATAGCTTGTACTTAGCTTACTTTTGATAGCTTACTTTTTCCATGATCAAGTGTGTTTATGTTTGTAATTTCATGTGATACTTATATATTTCAAGTTTGCATCATTGTAATTTATCCACCTTTTGTTGTTTTCCACAAAAGACAATAAATAGATAACTGAACCATTTAGAGAACCACGTAGCTAAAGCAAAGATAGTCCCTTGTTGATAGAGTTCTGCTCCCTCAAAAGACCTCAGAACACAATCAAACAAATCAAAAACAAGGGGTAAATAAAAGTATAAAAATATAACATTATACACTATTTTTGATAATAGTAGTATATTATTACTTAGTTTGGGTTCTGGGATTTCTATTATGACAAATAGAAATATTTCCTTAAAGCAATGCCCAGTTCACTCAGTTAACAACATTTGAAATTCTATACACATTTATATTGTTAACATATCTTGAAATGTTAATGCAGGAGAAAAGTAAAGCAGTTTCTTATGAATTATAGTAATGAAACAACATTTTCCAGTATAGGCAGGCTAAAAGGAAAACAGAAGAAGAAAAAAACACAAATAATTATTAAAAGTAGGATTCTATTTGATATTTATATATTAGAAAAAATCTAAAATGTTACAAAGAAGAGATTTTGTTCATTATTGCTCAAACAATTGCCTAGACTGTTTATACTAGTGAAGAGCTAGAGGAAAAATGATTCTTTATATGTAATCTTGTGGCTTTGTCTCACTAACTGGGCTCAGGATTCTTTATGTTCAACCCATACAGAGACAGATTCCCTGAGGACTTTTGCTGCATTAGCAGTAGTCCTGCCACTGGTACTAACAAAGTAATGATGTGTGAGATATGGAGGTGACCCAAACACTCACCAGGTTTTCTGGTGCTTCTCTATGTCATACATTCAAAAGAAAGAGCTTTTTGGAGCAGAGCTGTTTTCAGTATTGGCTACTGCAATCACTATTGCTATTTAGTGTCATTGGAGGAGAGCTGGTGTAAGACCCAGAAGTTGAAATGAAAGTAATTACTTCCCTGAAAAATTGTGTACTTTTGCCCTCAAAGGAAGATATCTACCCCACCCAACTTTCTGTTGGAAGGCTTATCTTTCAAAGCCATTTCTTTTTTATTCATTTGTTAATAATGAGTACTTGAAATGAGATTTTAAAATATGGCAATAAAACAATTTTTTTTTTCCTTTCAGATTTCTCACCCGTGCTGACTGATTCATAGAGATTGACTCTTGATGGAAGCCCTGTTTTCTGTTTGAGTTTTGCATTATTTCTCCTTTCCTGAAAGCTCCTCTCTGGATGATTTTCCTTTGCCTTTTTACTTCCCTGTCTCATGTTGGTAGATATGAGATACCAGAAAAATAGAAACTTGGGGAAAAGTATCAGAATATTGACTCATTGTAATTGCAGAAAATCTTAAGAAAGAAAAAAAAAAAATAAGTGCATTTGAATACCTGAAGTTTCTTACAATAAATGGGCTTATTGTTTCTACACTTGGATTGGATTTTTAGAAGCACATAAGGCAAAATATTTACAAAAGATGTTGACATAGTCACAAAAGAATAAAAACAATAATAAAATATATTTTAAAAATAACAATAAAAGAATAAAAATAAAGTAGATTAAATGCAAACCCACATCAAAACATTCCAAATGACCAAGAGAATCAAAATACATTTTGGAGGTAATCGAAGTCTCCGATGTTTTGTCAATTATCTTGACACTGATATATAAAAACATGATTCTAGATTACTTGAATAATTTACTTTGTTCTTCAATTTTCTTTGAAGTTATGATTATAGATGAAATTGATGCATGGATCAAGTGCTCTATCCATTTTAATGAAAGGAAAATTATTATACTCATGCATAAAATAGTCACACATCACCAAATTAGGACTTAAAGGGAGAAAAGGAGTTAAACTGTAACCTTGGCATAAAAAGGGGCACTGTTATAATGCTATGGTTCTTCCATTTTTATTCTTCTACCTTCTACTGATTTCCATCCACACTTCCACCTTCCAAGGCATTGGATAAATGAAAAGACCTGTGGGTGGAAATAGAAACAAAATATTTACAATCATTTAGAATGAAATGGATTAAAAAATACCCCTGGCATTACAAAACTTTTCCTCTTGCCTTTCTACCCCCAAGCAGAAAATGTGAGTTCTCTTTGAAAATAAAGAAAATATTGTTCCCTTACTTTCAATATTATCCATAATTTGAATAAATTTTCTCTATATATTGACAGATATTTGCTGTGTGGAGAAAATGATCAGTACCTATTAGTTGAGCTAGTGAAATTGATATCCCAAACACTCAGTAAATTTGCTTAAATATTTCCCTAAGTTTCCTTCCAATTTTAGTATTTGAGGGAGTCCCATAAATACCACTTCTATTTCGTGCTTGAGTTCTGAATCAAATATGAGACAATACAAGATAGTCATTAGATAAAAAAGAAAAATATTTCCCTTGCTTCTTATTAAGACTGAGTAACAGGGCACAGCTAAGTGTGACAGCTAGACCAGGTTTACTAACACTTTGTGCCCCACTGTTGACCTTGGAATTACCTACCTGAAAAGGAGTTTCAGTTTGTAGGAACTTTATCTAGTCTTTATTTTCTACTGCTTGATGTGGACAGGGAATGAGGGTTCAGTCTCCTAAGGCTTAAGTCATTAGGTAGATTTATTTCATCCAAATGAGAAAAATGGATCAATGATGGTTGCTTATTCCATTTATTTTTGGGGAGATGGAGCAGGAGTGTACAAGGAACACTGCACATCATGAAAACTGGAGAGAGGAGTGCTAAACCAATTTCTAGTAACCTTCTTGAGATACTACAAGAAAACAAACTTCACTCCAAGCTGGCATGTTTAAAAGCAGAGAGACAAGAGGAAAATAACCATATAAGTTTTTAAGGGACATGTCTGCATAGGGCAAGTAATGTGCAACTATTAAGGGCTGTGCACCTTACTTAGTTGCAGAAGATAGATTCTTTACCAGATCCTAAAATTAACGAGTAAGATAGGAAATAGTAGGATCTTGGATTAGGAAAGGAGACTACAGAAACTCCTACATAAATCAGGGGAATCAATTTCTACTCCAAAGTGCTTTCAGCTATGACTACACCACACTGGGAGGGGATGAAGTGGCAAATAAATAGTTTTAATGCATATTTTTCATTTTCTTTATTTTATATGTCAAGTGTTTTCAGGATTTCTATACTTGTATTATAGCTCACTAGTTGCAGTATGTATAAGAAGCAGGATCTGGAATTGCCCAAGATTGAGTAGTATAAAATAAAATAAAACAAAACAAAACAAAACAAAATTAATGTCAGAAAATCTGGGCTATTAGATCACTGATCCACAAGTATTTAAGCTTGGAATGAGTTTGGGGTGTCTCTTTTTGGAACAGTGATGTATACTGCATCAAGTTGGGTGAGAATATTTTTGGAAATATTATAGAAGAGTTTGTGTGTCAGTGTGTGTTTGCTGGGAAGTCAAGCAATGGACTAGAGTAGACTCCTATTTACTTTTGTTTTCCGTCCACTTCATCTTCTAAAACAACACAACCCCTCTTCAGGAAATTGTGCTTTCCCTTACTGTATCCTCATGGTCCTTTTGCCTCTTCCATCACAGAGGGTTGGTTTTGAAATGGTGACTTGTACCAAAGTGGTCTATTGAGAATACTCTCTAATCTCCAAGCTTTAGTTAATGAATCCCTTAGCCAATCCTTGCAAAATCTGCTTTGACCTCAAAACTCTTTAAAGTGTGATTTTAATCTAGACTGTAGCTTAATTTTAATCTATTTTGTTATTGCAGAATAATTTAGTAGAATAAAAAACACTTCATATACATAAACACTATGTATTTACTGAAAACATTGATTTGAAGACTTGCCTTGGCCAGGGTTTTTCATTCTTTTATTGTGGCTAAATAGAGTAAACTATGTGACAAGAAAATCGATCTTAAATTACAACAGACATCTAAACATTTTGTATGTCAATAATTCATTAATATAGTATGAAAGTGTTAGACCCAAACGGTCTACGTGGGATTCCAACTCGCCCAAGAACCGCCAAGAGTCGAGAGCCGTTGCAACACGCAAGAGGTTTATTAGGAGCCGATGCACCGGGGTTCCCTGAACCTCACGCAGGAGGCCGATGGGGAACCCCTAAAAGCGGAATCACATACTTTTTATAGGTTTATTACTCATAGGGCGGGTATATTCTCACAATGATTGGGTAAATGTGGTGACTTTTGAATTCATTGGCTTAGGAACTTTTGCCCCACCTTCTGGCCATTACAGTTGTTTGTTCATTATGGCGGTTAGGGCGTATACCTGCTATGGGCAACTGGAAAATTACCCGCTGGCTGGAAAGTCCCCGTCAACTGAAAAACTCCAAGAATTGGTTTCGATAGGGAGAAGAATTGGTTTCGATAGGGAGAAGGAGTGGCGCAAGAGGTTGGTTTACGGGAACAAGTGAGGGGGTGGAAAGTCCCTAAAGGCCCCACATTCCCCCCCCCCTTTTTTTTTTGTAACTAATTTCAATCATGGAATTTCAGGGTTTTTTTGCGAGTTTTGGTATTGTTGCCTTAGCATTAAAACTTGTACCGTACTAATGCGTTCTCTAATAAAGGCTATCAGGCGATTCAGAATGCATGGTCCAAAAGTTAAAAGCAACAATAGAATAATGAGGGGCCCTAACAAGGTGGAAACTAAAGTAGTAAGCCAGGGAGATTTATCAAACCATGATTGGAACCACCCTTTTTGATTCTCTCTTTCCTGTTGTCTTTTGTCCAGGCGTTCCCTAAGTTTGTCCATAGTTTTGGTGATAGCCCCAGAATGATCAATATAAAAACAGCATTCTTTTTTTAGTGCAACACATAATCCACCTTCTTTGAGAAATAGCAAATCTAGTCCCCTTCTGTTTTGCATTACTACTTCTGAAAGCGAGGTGAGAGATTCTTTTAACTGAGTTATGGAACTTTCTAATGCCCGGAGGTCAACATCTACAGCTTGTCTTAAGGCATCATAATAGTGGGGTTGTTGGATGAGGACTGTTGTACCCGTTCCTACCCCGGCTGCCATTCCTAGTCCTAGGAGTACAGCCAGGGTGAGTGTTATGGGTTCTCTCTTAGACCTTCCTCTGCCCTCATATTCATCTAGAAAGGATGAATCTGAATGATAAATGAGTCTGGGGACCAGCTGAACTAACACACAAAAATCGGTTGAAGCTTTAAGGACCTCTAAAGAAATGCAGGGGGTCAATCCTGTGTTACATGCCCACCATCCATCCGGAGGAGGGAGGAGATACCCTGAGCCCTGTGGGAGGCTTAAATTGGCACAAAGATGTCGGTGGGACGAGGGGGGCGTTCCTACACGTGTACCGTTTCCTAATACTGAGGCCAGGGTCAATTTACTATTTCCTTCTTGTTTCCATCGACATTGATCTGGAGTGTTAACATTATTATAATTAGAATTATATCCTATAGCATCATAATAAGGGGGAGGAGCAGCATAGCAAAGCCAACATGATTTGGTAGCCTCCGGGTTTGTGGCATTTAAAACCTCAAAAGCCGCCTGGACCAATGAGAGCATTCGGTCCCGGGGGGTCTTGGGCTTGATTGTTATTCCTTTTGGCTCAGAAGTTTGGTTTCTTATCTCTGGTAACGCTGTGGGAGGGGCCAAAGGTAGCGAAGAGTGCCCTATCTCAGGGTTGGGGCTTATAGGAACTGGAGTAGGGGTTTCAATTTTTAGTTTGATGGTCATTAGTAATCCATCATTATATCCTTCTTTATAAAACCTGATTCCCCATGAATGGCCATTTATCCAGTTTTTATCCTTTTTTCCTGGTTCACTAAAAGAGATCTTAAGGGGATGGCACCATTTAGTACATTCAGGCCTATAAGTTAAGGGGTTGGTTGGGTGTGTATAATTGGCTGTCACCTTAATAAAGTCCCAGCCAGAGGTGGGCTTCCAATAGGTGTCTCCTGTGGTTTCACACCCCCAGCTTTTACAATAAAAATGTTCCTTTCCCCCACATTGATAATTTAGGGACCTATGGCGATGAAATCCCGGGCATACATAAAAGGTAGGGTTGCTAAGTTTCTGTCGCGTACCCGAGTTTTGGCAGCTGTATTAGCCGGCCCGACCGGGTATGGATGGGGCATTTTGACGATCATGGGAGTGTGCTGTGTCCCAATTGGGAGCTCCTATGGCTAATTTACAAACATCGGGGAAAAGGTCTGGCCACCAGGTCCAAGGAGCAGCAGTATGGCTAACAGACCATATTACATCTCCAGTTTGGGAAATTACCTGCCAGGTTAAATGCTGGGGCAGGTGAGGACTAAAATTACTCACAGTCAGTAGGGGTAACAAAGTTAAAGTTATAAATCTGATGATCGCAGAAGCTTGAGCTTGAGCGGGTTGCTGGTCTTTTGGGCTCGCCATTCCGATGTTGCAGATGCTGGTGCGGCCTTCACGTGTGAAGCGTGGATCCACGGAGCGATGCCGTCTACCTTTATAGCCGTGGGGGTGGTGAGCAGGACGATGTATGGTCCTTTCCACCGAGGCTCTAGAGTCTGGGTTCGGTGCCGACGGACGTACACGGAATCTCTGACTTGGAAGGGATGAGCCTCTGCTGGTGTTCCTGGTCGGTAAGCCTCTGCCAGCTGGGACCACACCTCCTTTTGGACCAACTGGAGTCCCAACAGCCTAGCATATAAGTCAGTGTTATTATGGCAGTCAGGACTTAATTTCTCCCTTAGCGTAAAAAGAGGAGGTGGGGCCCCGTATAGTATTTCAAATGGAGTAAGATAATAGCGGGAGGGGGTATTTCTAGCCCGGAACAGGGCTAAGGGAAGGAGCACCGTCCAATCTGTACCGCCAGTATCTATGGACAATTTAGTTAGGGTCTCTTTTAGAGTTCTATTCATTCTCTCTACCTATCCTGAACTCTGGGGTCTATAGGCACAATGTAATTTCCAATCAGTCCCCAGGTATTTGGCCACACCCTGACTTACCTGGGCGACGAAGGCGGGACCATTATCTGATCCTATTACCTTTGGTGCCCCGAACCGGGGGAAAATTTCTTCTAAGATCTTTTTGGCCACCACAGTAGCTGTCTCCTTCTTCGTCGGGAAAGCTTCTACCCATCCTGAGAAGGTATCTATAAAAACTAGGAGATACCTGTTACCGTACCTTCCAGGGCGTATTTCAGTGAAGTCGACCTCCCAATAGGCTCCTGGGCGGTCTCCTCTGAGCCTTTTTCCGACCTCAAGTTTTCCTTTATGGGAGTTTACCTGTTGGCATGGAATGCATTCTCGTGCAATCTGCTCAGCTAATTTAGTTAGTCCAGGGGTATCATAACCTGTCTTGTGTAGTAGGGACACCATCTTTTTGGTTCCCAAGTGCGTCCATCTGTGAATCTGTTGTAGCATGGATTTTGCTTGTTGAGGAGATAATGTTCCTTTAGTTATGGCTGGGGTAATTGTTCCTCTATCATTTGGTTTCCCAGGACTCTCATCTGATAGTTCTGGTATGATTTCCCGTAGAGCCACTTCTCGTGCCACCCTATCTGCCATGTTGTTGCCTCTTGTCACCGGGGTATTGTCCTTCTGGTGTCCGGGGCAATGAATGATGCTGACTTTAGTGGGGAGCATGAGGGCAGCTAGCAGTGCCACTATTTCTTCTTTGTTTTTAATTTCTTTGCCCGCCGAGGTGAGCAACCCTCTTTGTTGGTAAATGGCCCCATGGACATGGGCGGTAGCAAATGCGTACCTACTGTCCGTATAGATGTTTACCTTTTTGTTTTCTGCTAGTTCCAATGCTCTAGTCATGGCGATTAGTTCAGCCCGTTGGGCCGATGTCCCTTGCGGTAATGCGGCTGCCCAAATGACCTCTTTCCCATCTACCACGGCTGCTCCCGCCCGACGCTTACCTTCCTCTAGGAAACTGCTTCTAACGTCGGCGTTGGGGAGGGGCTGATCCATCAAGTCTGGTCTGTTACTGTGTGCTGCAGCCAGTACTTCCTGACAATCATGGATGACGGTAGTGCTTTCCAAGTCAGGGTCGGGTAGCAAGGTGGCCGGGTTGAGTCCTGTGGCTGAGGTAAACTTAATACGATCCGAGTTTAACAGCAGGGCTTGGTAATGAGTCATCCTGGCATTTGTTAGCCATCTGTCGGGTGGCTGGCGAATTACACTTTCTAATGCATGGGGGGCTGTTATCGTTAGGTTCTGCCCCAAAGTCAGTTTGTCAGCATCTTTGACCAAAGCGGCCACCGCGGCGATTATTTTTAAACAGGCGGGCCATCCTGCTGCCACAGGATCCAATTTCTTTGATAGGTACGCAACCGGGCGATTCCAGGGGCCCAGTTTCTGAGTTAGTACTCCCTTTGCGATGCCTTTATTCTCGGCCACGTACAGATGAAAAGGCTTAGTAACATCTGGTAGCCCCAGAGCCGGGGCTGATAGTAGGGCTCGTTTAATTCGGTCAAAAGCCCGTTGTTCTTTATCACCCCAAGCAAAAGGGATGCCATTTTTGGTCAGGGGATATAAAGGGGCTGCTAATTCAGCAAACCCCGGAATCCATAGCCTACAAAATCCGGCCGTCCCCAAAAATTCCCTAACTTGTTTGGGACTCTTGGGGGCCGGTATCCGGGCAACGGTGTCTTTCCTGCTTTCCGAAAGCCATCTCTGTCCTCCTTTTAACAAGTACCCCAGGTAACTAACCTGTCGTTGACATATTTGTGCTTTCTTTGCTGAAGCCCGATATCCCAATGTTCCCAGTTCTGTTAACAGCCTCTCAGTTCCCTTGATGCAGTCCTCTTGGGTTTCAGCAGCTAAAAGAATATCATCGACATATTGAAGTAGAGTTACCTGGGGATTGGATTCTCTATAAGATGCCAAATCCTGGTGGAGAGCCTCATCAAAAATGGTGGGGGAGTTCTTGAATCCTTGTGGCAGGCGAGTCCATGTCAGCTGGCCTGACATCCCAGAGGCTGGATCCTTCCACTCGAAGGCAAAGTAAGGCTGACTGAGAGAAGAAAGTCTCAGGCAGAAGAAAGCATCTTTAAGATCCAAAACAGTGTACCAAGTGTGCTGAAGTGGAAGAGTACTTAAGAGATTGTAGGGGTTGGGTACCGTGGGGTGGAGGTCCATCACCCGCTTATTTACCTCTCGTAGGTCTTGTACCGGTCGGTAATTATTAGTTCCTGGCTTTTTAACTGGCAAAAGAGGGGTATTCCATGCAGATTGGCACCTTACCAGGATCCCTAATTCCAGCAACCTTTGTATTTGAGGACGGATGCCATCTCGGGCTTCTTTACTCATGGGGTATTGGCGGACCGTCACTGGGGTGGCGGTTGTTTTAAGTTCTACCACCACGGGGGGCCGATATTTTGCCATTCCCATACCGGCAGTTTCTGCCCAAGCCTGTGGAAACCTAGTCATCCAATCCTGCATGTCAGCTTGTGGAGGCGAGGGTGTTTCATATATCCTGTGTTCATCTTCCAGTTTCATGGTCAAGATTTGGAGTAATCTCCCTTGGTTGTCAGTTATGGTGGGCCCTTCTGGTTGAAAGTGGATTTGGGCCCCCACCTTAGAGAGTAAGTCTCTACCTAGCAGAGGGTATGGGCACTCAGGTATGACCAAGAATGAGTGGGTTACTCGTCCCACCCCAAGATCTACTGTCCTTCGGGTGGTCCATGAGTACTGCTTATTTCCAGTGGCCCCCTGGACCCATGACCTTTTAGTTGAAAGGGGGCCCTTTGAATGGAGGAGGACTGAGTGCTGGGCTCCGGTGTCCACCAAGAACTGGACGGGTTCCCCCTCCACTTTAAGAGTTACCCTGGGCTCGGGGAGAGGGTCCGAGCCCTGACTTCCCTAATCTTCCTCTTCCAATGTTAAAATTTTATCTCTGGTTGGCCTTCCTCCGTTTCTTTTTTTAGGGCATTCTCTTGCCCAATGACCTTTTTCTTTACAGTAGGCACATTGGTCCTTGTCTAATGGCCGCCTTCTATCCGTTGTTTGCCCTTCCTGTCTATTTCTGTCTCTACTGTTTCCTCCTCTGACTACAGTGGCCAGTATCTTACTCAAATGTCTTTCTTGCCTCTTATCTCGTCTTACCTCACGAGCCTCTTGTTCCTTCTGCTTTCTTTCTTCCCTTTCTTCTTCTGTCTCCCTCTTATTATATACCTTATCTGCCTCTTTTACTAAGTCCTGAAGGGAGAAACCTTGTAGGCCATCCAGCCTTTGTAACTTCTTTCTAATATCAGGGGCCGCCTGGTCAATAAAGGCCATTGCTATGGTGGCCTTATGTTCCTCAGAGGTTGGATCATAAGGAGTGAATCGTCTAAAAGCCTCCATTAAGCGTTCTAGGAACACGGTTGGCAATTCCTGGGGCCCCTGAGTTACCTCTCTTACCTTAGCCAAATTCGTGGGGTGCCTGGCCGCTCCATGGAGACCCGCCACCAGAGCCTGGCGATACATTTTCAGGTGCTCCTTACCTTCCGGGGTATTAAAGTCCCAATTCGGCCTGACGAGTGGAAAACCGGCATCAATCTCATTAGGCAACTGGGTAGGTTGTCCATTGGCGCCTAACACATTCTTTCTAGCCTCCAGGAGAACCTGTTGCCTCTCCTCAGTTGTGAGGAGAGTCTGGAGGAGCTGTTGACAATCATCCCAGGTGGGTTGGTGGGAGAAGACAAGAGACTCTATTAGAGCAGTAAGAGCCTGTGGATTTTCAGAAAAAGTAGGGTTATGCATCTTCCAGTTATAAAGATCTGCAGAGGAAAAGGGCCAGTATTGAAGGGGCCTATTCCCGTGGTTATCGGGGGGGCCATATTCTCTAAGGGGTAAAGCAGTGGAATCCGGGGAAACAGCCCTCTGGCTTCTGGTGCCCGCCGAGGGACCCCCCCTTTCCGCCATAACAGGTGGCCCTACTGGTGCGGAGGGTTGTGAAGCTGGGGGTCCTAGGGGCGACATGGGATTTAGGGCCGGAGGATAAGGAGGTGGGGAATCTAGAAGAAGCAAATCAGACTGCAGGTCAGGATATATCGCCTTTGGCGGGTCCGGGGCAGCAGATGACTTTTCCGTGTCTGGGGTTTTCTTCAGGGCCAATATCTCCGATTGTGCTGGAGCGCATGCAGACGTGCCTGTTGAGGAAACAAAGGGCCGGACCCACGGAGGCGGGGAGAGAACTAGATCTTCCCAGACCAGGATATATGGTATCTGGTCTGGGTGTCCGTGGGGTCCTGTGTTAAAGACCCTAGACTTGACTAGCCCAACCTTATCTAACAAAAAAGATCCTTCGGGTGGCCACCCTGTCTGAAATGTAGGCCACTCAGAGGTACACAGCGTTTGCCATTTTCCTTTCCTTACTTCTACCGAAAGGTTGTGGGCCCTAGCCCTAACTTCGGTCCAGTGGCTTAGGGTAAGAGAAAGAGGAGTCGTCATAGTTTGTCCCATTGTCGTCCGTCAAAAGAAAGATAATAGTACAGAAAAACAATAAAATTTCAAAAGACACACATTGATATTGCCGCCGCGAACTTAAAACTGAAACCAACTCAAATTCAGATGGCAGCTTATATAACCTGCCAGAACCAGATGAAGGGGAGACAAAATTTGTTTCTCCTTCCAGATGGACCACCAGGGCGTCCCCCGGGGCCCGTGGACACCAGCTTTCGGCACGTCTGCCTAGCCAGGAGTCCAATACAGATTTCACAGCAAGCCGGTTCGCACGGCTTTTTCCTAATGGCGGCTAGCAACAAACAAACGACAAACAAACAGACAATTGGGCTCGAGCCTACCTAATACCTCCGACTCCCGATGTTCTTGTGACATGGGGCGAGTGTGGATCCCGGACGAGCCCCCAGATGTTAGACCCAAACGGTCTACGTGGGATTCCAACTCGCCCAAGAACCGCCAAGAGTCGAGAGCCGTTGCAACATGCAAGAGGTTTATTAGGAGCCGATGCACCGGGGTTCCCTGAACCTCACGCAGGAGGCCGATGGGGAACCCCTAAAAGCGGAATCACATACTTTTTATAGGTTTATTTACTCATAAGGCGGGTATATTCTCACAATGATTGGGTAAATGTGGTGACTTTTGAATTCATTGGCTTAGGAACTTTTGCCCCACCTTCTGGCCATTACAGTTGTTTGTTCATTATGGCGGTTAGGGCGTATACCTGTTATGGGCAACTGGAAAATTACCCGCTGGCTGGAAAGTCCCCGTCAACTGAAAAACTCCAAGAATTGGTTTCGATAGGGAGAAGAATTGGTTTCGATAGGGAGAAGGAGTGGTGCAAGAGGTTGGTTTACGGGAACAAGTGAGGGGGTGGAAAGTCCCTAAAGGCCCCATAAAAGCTCTCCCAAAATTGAAATTATCTAAAGTACGATGATAGGTTAGATATTTTAGGTAGTGTACAACAAGAACAATTTTAAGATGAGGCTAGAAAGCAAAATAACTCATCTGTTTCTACACAAAGAACATTTAAAAAAATTTTTAAACAGTCAATATACTTTAAAAATAAAGAAAGTGTTTGGGCTTCCCTGGAGGCGCAGTGGTTGAGAGTCTGCCTGCCGATGCAGGGGACACGGGTTCGTGTTCCAGTCTAGGAAGATCCCACATGCCGCGGAGCGACTATGCCCGTGAGCCATGGCTGCTGAGCCTGCGCGTCCGGAGCCTGTGCTCCGCAACAGGAGAGGCCACAACAGTGAGAGGCCTGCGTACCGCAAAATAAGGAAAGAAAGAAGAAAAGAAAAGTTTCGATTACTATAAAGAAACTGGCTACTAAAGAATATGTATTAAACTAAATTCAGAATGCTATTATTACTTTTATTTAGTGAAGAAATGGAACAAGAGCATACATTGGAAATGAGTTTTTGGTATGTTTTTATTTTGATAAAGGGCTTGAACATAATTATCAGCATATTACCAAGTTGTATCAAAAAAACACTCCAAAATTTGGAAAAATATGAAGGTGCTGCAAAATCTTCATTAAAATAAAAAATATGAATAGTTCAATGCAAAGATAATGATATTTTATAATGACCAATACAGTTTGATGAAGACTGAAAGTTTATTGAGATGAAAAGTAGGAGGAAAAATTCTCAATTAAAGTAAATATTTAAATATGTAAAGGCTTTTTCCTTGAAGTAAACAGAATGAAAATAATTTCCCATGTGTTCACTGTTTTATATATATATATATATTTTATATATATATATATATATATATATATATATATATATATATATATATATATTAGATTTTCTGGCAGTGTAAACAGCTCTAGGATTTTTTTACCTAAACTATAAGAACATTGACACCTATAAACTTTATATTATCTGGCATTCATAATGAACTAAACTTAAATTAAAACCAATTATTTTAAAGTTCAAAAATTAGAATATACATTCTAATAGAATTTATAACTAACACATTGTTTTACTCAATACATTATTATATTTTACTCTTTTTAATGCTTTACATATCTTATTTTAAATAGTCAAAGTCAGTTCTACAAAGTAGGAACTATCATTATCCTTATTTTAGAGATAAGGAAACTGAGTTACTTAGCATAATGAACTTGCTGAGGTCACAGATGAAATGATGATGCTATACCAAGCCACCCATTCTGCTAAATGAACTCCAGCAGTCTACTAAATAAAATTGTTTGCAGAAGATAATTATCTGATATGGGTTTAAGGAAAATCACCTACCATTTCCAGATAACACTTTATCAGTAAAGTAAGGATTTTCAACTAGATAACCTCTAGATCAGTTCCTAGTAATCTCCAGTTTTCAGCTTGTGCATCATGTTAAATGCCTGATCCTTCAGTCTGAGCAATGATTCTAGTGAAGAGAAATTTCCAACTGTTATTCCTACTGGTGCCTCCTACACTAACGCCCCAGCTTCTAGTGAACTCTTATCTCGTTCTGTGACAGGTGGTATAAACAATTGATGCAAAACAACAGCAATAACACAATTCATTTTGGATTATTAAATACAAATTATTAGAAATTAATTAGTATAGGGAATAAACCCCATTTCAAATGGGGTTGTATAAAACATTTAATTCCGATATGATAGAAACACATCAAAATCCATCTCTGTATATCAACAGCTTAGGACACAAAGGAGAGAAAAAAGAATCAGTTTGAAAGAGGGACTACACAAAGATCCAATAAGGTCATCCATATGGAAAATTACTTTCAACTTCTCTTCTCTTCCCACTAATTCTGTACCTTTGTGTCATAACCTACTTCTAGATCTCAGTACTCCATCCCGTCCTTACCCTATGGTACAATTCCTGCTCCTAGAAAGTGAAATATTAAGCTCCTTATTATGTTAGAAAATTTAGTCAAAAACAAATCACAAGGTAAGCAATAATGTAAAGCATTATTAAAGACAGAGAGAGAAGAGAGATAGAGAGAGAAAGTTAGATTTCATACAATTCAATCCTTCCAAAATAAAATATTTAAACAATTAAATTCAATCTTGAGATATACCCCAAGCAAGAATAATAAGAAAATATAAACTTTACTTAAAAATTTGCAACTGTCAGGACTGAAGAGCCTAGAATTTTAATCCAGTAATATGATTGACTAATTAAATGTTAACTTAGTTACTGTAAGCTCAGTTTAACTTTAAATTAATAACAGTTGTTAACCTTTATGACTTTACTGCTTGTTCTCTCAAGAACTAATAAGAGTATATTAAATTAATAGAATCTTTACTAGGAAATAAATAATATAAGGGAAAGAAGCTGTAAGTCATTTTTATTTAAAAATCAGGACCTCGGACCTTGCATTTAAATAAGTCTAAATCTTAATATATGTTATTCAGTTGACAAATCTTAATTATTAAGACCCCTCATTGTTAGAATGTGTCCCTTATATTTAACTAAACTTTATAAAAATAATTTATGGTGAGATAAAACAAGCTATATTATTTTATGCTTGCTATGGGAGGCTGGGAGTTTCTTTTTACAGGAAAAGAGCATGCATTTTCCTTTATAAATAAATACCCATGTTAGTTAGCAGCACTGAAGTATCCTAGAGCACTGGCCATGTGGTAGAGCTGTTGCTGAATATTTGAAGGTTAGTATCTCAGATTACACCTGAAGCTGAGGGACCAGCAGGACAGGTAGTTTGCCACCTCTGAAGGACTATTTCCTTCTCATTGGAAGAGGGAGAAAGGCAAAGTTTGTTCACAATGCTGGGGAAGCCAGAGCCTCTATCTTGAGACCCACTGGATACCTTCTGGCAATTCAGTTATTCCTATCCTGGATCCAAAAAGGGAAGACCAGTTAGATTCCTCACTGCTGGCTGTAGTGTAGTGTTCTTCAGGAGTCGTGTGCCTAAGAACCAGTTGGGAAGCTGGTTAAAATTCAGTTCCTTATGTTCTGAATAGGAAGCCTAAGGTCAACTCAGGTATATTTTTTTCTTTTAAACAGTACTCCTGGTGATTCTAATACTTGTCCAATGTTTGATAAACTAATCTAACTCATGTCTTAAACTTCTTCAAATAATAATGTTATTGGGGATATATTGTGTAAGGGTACAAACTTAAAACTAATTGATAAATAAGTCCTGGAGGGTTAGTGCAGAGCATAGTGATTATAGTCAACAATATGGTACCCTTGACCCTTTGTTATCAGCAGGCTCCACATCCAAGGATTTGACTAACTGCAGATTGTAAACATTAATTAAGAAATAATCATCCAGAAAGTTTCAAAAAGCAAAACTTGAATTTTCCAGATGGTGGCAACTATTTACATAGCATTTATTTGTATTTGTATTTACAACTATTTTCATGGTGTTTACATTGTTTTAGGTATTGTAAGTAAACTAAACTAAAGGTGATTTAAAGTATATGGGAGAATGTGAGTAGGTTATAAGCAAGTGCTACACCATTCTATATAAGAGTCTTGAGCATCCTCGGATTTTGCTATCCAAGGGTGTCTGGGAATCAATCTCCTTCCGATAATGGGGGACAACAGTATTACAAACAACAAAGTTGCTAAGAGACTAGATCTTAGTTGTTCTCCCTTCAAAAAAAATTAATACGGTTAGATTTTCTTTTAATTGTATATTTGTCTTAAATGTCATAACATGGCTATAAATTACCAGTGGGCAGATGTACTGTTCATAAGATGAAAGCAATTATCAAAATAAGTGGTACAAAAAGAACTTTTAGAATTTAAAGTACCTTGTTGATGATTTGCTTAGAATACAAATAGCAAAACATTCTTAATGATTAACTGGTGACTGGGTGGTCATTATTACAGAGCAGTTCTGAGTTGAAAAATCTTATATATGAGCAAATCAAAGGACGAATGTGTACTTCCTCC
Source organism: Phocoena sinus (assembly GCF_008692025.1). Classification (NCBI taxonomy): domain Eukaryota; kingdom Metazoa; phylum Chordata; class Mammalia; order Artiodactyla; family Phocoenidae; genus Phocoena; species Phocoena sinus. Next base: position 30,860,534 of record NC_045779.1, on the reverse strand, counting down.
TATACCTCCAAATTTAAAACAAAACAGCTTTCATTAACTAAATGATACTAACCATTCACTAATTTTTGTGTTAATACTAATCAAAATAAATACAAATTAGTAGGATATGCAATAGATCTTAATTTTAGTCTATTGAAGACTTTTGTTTTCTATAGCTATTTTAATCAGATTTTGCTTCCACAATCAAAGCACAATTTGTTTATTTTCATGTAGTAACCTTTTCTGCCCTGAGTCATTAAGATAATGGTGTAGCTCCAAAAGAAAGTGATCAAAGGATATTCCTTGTTTAGTATCTTCAGTCTAAAAAATAGCATGATAGACCAAAAATTTATTCTATTTTTATTATCAGTTTTTTTTCTCTCTACTTTCATTTTCTGGTGTGTTTGAAGGGAAGGGAGTTGGTGAGAACAAGGTTACTTTTAAAAAAATATGAAAGGTGATATCAGATATTAAGGTGGGCATGCTCATGAGAGCTGTAGAAAGCCAGAAGGCTCGAAAAAATGTTGGACTAGAGATTAATAAATTTTATGACTGGAATAAACCATAAAAATATAACTGAATTCTCTCCTTTTACAAAAGAGAGAGAACTCCACTCCTTACTCCCTCAAAAATAAGCTTGCAACCAGCCCAATATCACATTTTATGATGTTTTCTTCAGCATCTTTTACTAATTTCCTATCTTTCATTGGCTTTTTAAAAAAATTCAACAATTGGCCTAAAATAATTCTCTCTTCATTCATCTCTTATAATTTATGAGGAGGGCAAGACCAAAGAAACATTTCTGCACACAGGGGTTGTGGTCAAAATCAAATAGATCCAATGGAAAACTACTCTTTAGAAATTAAATTGCTTCAGGATTTCAATAAGGCATCTTTCTACATGGGTTAATAATTTAAAAAACATGCCAAAGTTACATTGAATCAGTCTAGAGCATTTTTGGTATATAGACAGGTCCAAAGGATGGAAACTCTATTATTTGCCAGAGATTGGCAGGGATAAATTAAATACACCTTGGGAAAAATTGCATAGTAAATATTTGTGAGAAAAGAGAAAGAGAAAGAGATGGATTCAGACTTGAGACAGAGACATAAATATGGATAGTGAGAGGGAATAGAAATATTTAAATATAATCTGATGCTTAAACTCAGAGGTGAAAAAGTACACTTGGTAAGCAGCCAGATTCCCCCACCTTGAACTGTAAACATTTACAATACACTAGAGATTAAGAAGTTCCTATAAATATTATGTCAGCATTTCTCTCTCATTGTCTTTATTAGAAATGGACCTACCACTGTGTGAAGACATCTGGAGTACTCCCTGCAAATGCTTTTGTAACCCTTATGGCATTTAACAGCTGTCAATGGGGGAGGCACATTGCAAACATCCTGGTTGGAAACTTGGAAGTAGACTTGGCCTCTATAGTGAAGGAATTAGAAGCCCATTGTGGAATGATTGCCATGAAGACTGTTTTGCTAGAATTTCTGGACCTCTTTAGTGCAACTCTATAACAATCATCTGGTTTTTTGAAAAAATCTGTTTTCAGTGAGTATCTGTGATGGAAAATTTTAGATTAGAATATTCACAACTTCGAACGTTCCCTCACGGTGCTTTTGTCCTGTGGTGATACTGTATAAACTCATGGTTTATGTTTGTTGATCTTCCAAGTAGGTGTGGGGTGGTCATGAATTTCTGAGCCAGAGTTAATATTTAGGATTTCCATAACCTGATTAAACTGTGGATGGGTGGTTGATTTTAAACACAAACAAAAGTAAACTTTTCAGGAAAATGCATGTTTTGAAGGAGAACAAGCAAGCAAACAAACAAGAACCTTGCAATTTTGGTATTTCATGATGCATTTGAAAATAAATCTAGTTCAATAAGAAATTCTAAAGTAGCTAGAAAAATAAACAACTAGCTGATGAATCTAAACAAATGGTGCTGAGAAACATACCTTAAGAACCTAGTTTGTCCTTAAATGTCCTTGTTTTGCTATCCTATTCCAGGACTAAAGTTGTTTGTGTGGTGTATTATTTCAGGATGTTTTGATTACATTGCATATCTTGATAAATATTAGATGTGGTTTACAGCATGCCTCAGTGCATGCTGATCCCTGGGGTCACACAGCCTCAGTCCCTTCAAGAGTGAAAAGTCTCTTATTATCACCACATATCACCCAAATTCCCAGCACTGAATGAAATGTTACAATCTGCTTTTCCCCTCAGGATTTACTAACACTCTCTGCAAAGTGCTGTAAATCTTATTAATTTGCTCTGATTTGGGTAAAGTTATAGATATTCAACCCTGGATTTTGTATTTTCTTCAGTCTCATAACTATTTTTTGGTTCATAAAAGCAGAGAGATAATTTAAAGTAAACATTGCAACTTTTTACTGTTAGGTTTATAAATGTGTACTACAAAAATAAAATTTAAAATTCTATAATCTTCTAATTTCTTATCCCCTCTTCTACCAAAAAAAATCCTAAAATTACAAACATACACACACTCAGTGTACATTATATGTATACTCAGTCCTCTATATTACGCTAATAAAAGAGAGAAGCCAAATGAAGTCTTTTCTGTGGTTAGGTGTAAGGTTAAAAGAAGTCTCATTCATCTCCTTGACATATGCAACACAACTGAAGAAAGAAGACTCAAGAACTCGATGGATTGGTATATATTTAACCATGCAAAACTGAAACAATTTTCTTGTAATTTGAATAGGCCCACAAATGAAATTAAGATCTATTGATTATAATTCAACCTAGTCCTAACACTTAAGTAGGTGATTCCTTAAAGGTCAATGAGATTATACATACATTTCTAAAACAAATAAAAAGTAACCATGGCTACCAAAATATATCTAGTGAGCACATGTGAAAGCACTTATTGGAAAGAAAGGGGAAGCAAGTGGAAAAATATCATTTGATGCAAAGTACCAAATTTTTCCAGGGAAGGGTCCTTACTTAACAATTAGATTCAAAAAATGTACAATCCTAAGCTGAGTATGGGCATGGCAGAAATGTGTTGACCTGCCAGATGTTTCCACATCTATGATACATCTGTTTAAACAGAACTATAGAAGGGGATGCAAAGAATAAGACTCCAGTAAAATGTAAATTCTTTTTTAGATGTATGCTCTGTCATATCCCAATTTGTTTAAAATCCTTAATTCAATGTTCCTGTGATGAAGGATTTACTTTAAAGACATAACAGTGCTCCATTTTTAAAATCAAAATTAGGTCATGTTTTACAAACGTAGTAATAAGATTATTTTTTAAGATATATACATCAGTGAATTGAGTGAAACAAAGGCCACTAGAACTCTGGATGTTAATTTTTCTCCTGGTTTGCTAGTTACATACAGTCTTATGTAATTGTATATATTATAACATCATAGGATGAGGTGGATATCATATTAAGGAATAGAGCAGTGAAGGCTTACACTGGAAATCTCTGTGAATATCCACTTCTGCAAAACTCCTTCTTTTCTCCTTTGAAAATTGCTGTAATTCCTCTTTCTAGTAAAATTGCAAAAAAAAAAAAAAAAAAAAAAAAAAAAAAAAAAAAAAAAAGAAAAAGAAAAGGAGAGAGAGAGAGAAAAGAAAGATACACTTAACAGCACTTATTACCAGCCATGAACTCATTTATTCCACAAAAAATATCACACTCAATGTTCAAACTCCAAATAAATAGTTTATAAATCTCAAGAGTATGAATCTGAGTCTTATATCCATCCAACATTTATGCAAGTATTATTGATCACTTATTAATCAACAGGTGTTGTGTTAAGGCTCTAGAATCTAGGTACACAAAATTTAATAAAATGAGATCCTATTTGAATCCTTACTTTGGCTCCTTCTTGAAACGTGCTCTAAACTTGTGTCACATGCATCTTTCAATCAATTATGATTTTCTTTTCTAGATATCCCATGAAAATTATGATCAAAATTAACACTTTAGTCAATTAGTGAGCCCATTGGTTCACGTTTAGAATGTTCTACTGTTATTGAACACAAGTTCGTGTGCCTGAAATCTATATGAAGGCAGCCACAGTCAGGCACTTCTTTCCCTTTTTAAGACAAAAACTTCTTTTGCATTTTTCTCCAACTTGTGATTTATACAGTAGCAATCCTGTGAAGCTGTTAGTGAATTCTTGTAATGACCTAGGAAATCTTGCTTCCAGACTCATGGCTATGTGCCCAATTTCAAATTACTGTTTTCATAATAGCTCTTGGGGATAACTTCTTTTAAAACTTTAATAATTGTTACTTAGATTGTTTCAACCCTTGTTTCTCATTATTACTTTAGTTCTTTTGTTTCCAGACATTTCAGGGAATTCAATATTTTTTGAATCCTCCTATTTCTGTGAATTTAAATGTTTATTTATTTTCCCTTAACCTGTTTACAAAGGCTATCTGTGTTTATTCCATTAATCCTTCTTTATGTCACTCAATTTATCTGTTTGCTACATTCTTCAACAGAGGAGAACAAACCTGACTCCATATTGGATCTAGTCATTTAGCTCTAATCTTTGTGCTCTGTTTCTTGTGCTTAGTCATGCTTGCTCTGCACCATTGTAAAATAATGTGACCTATAGCCTGAAATATATGTAATAGCCCTTTCTCAATGCTCTGCCTCTCAGATTTGACCATTAAATGTATAACCTTTTTCCATTCAGAACAGAGAATAACATTTGTCTTGTTGGAAGTTTACAGGAACATTATGATCAGACCTACGTGGACAGCTACAAGCACAAAAAGTTCTGGCACGAAGAAGTTTGTGATAACCAGCTACACCTTTTCCCCTTTTAGTAATAAAGAAACCTGCATTTTAACCTGGGTAAGATGGTTCTTTGGGACACTAGTCCACCATCTTCTTGTGTTACTGGCTTTCCAAATAAAGTTGCTATTCCTTGCCCCAACACCTCGTTCTTGATTTACTGTTCTGTGATGAGCAGTAAGAGCTTGGGCTCTGTAACAGTTCTTAATTATGCTATTTTGGTTAATTTCCTTTCCCTGTCATCTCTTCTAATCTTTAATTATTTTACTACAGCCAGTGGAGAGGGTTGGACAAAGATATGAAAGCATAAAATATATATAAAGTTTAAAAAGTAAAAATGATCTTTAGCGGCTAGAGTACAAGGCACATGTAGAATAGTTGTAGAAGATGTATCTTGATTCCAGAAAGTTGTATGGGGTTTAATGTAAACAATCTTGAACTTTGTACTTGGAATTAAATATATTAAAGGAAAAAGAAAGCTAGTCTTTAAAATGGTCAAATGATATTTTATATTTTAAGAAAAACACACAAAATTCTGGCTACCAGGAAATAATTGATAAATAACTATCTCTTAGAAATACTCCAAGTGAGTTGAGAAGTCACAATGAATTAAGGGAAAGGAAAGAGACTCAAATTAATCTTGGAAAAACTAAATGATTGTTGAGGGGTAATATTTTTATATGTGGAATAATTTGTTCTGGTGTATGTTTTAGCCTCAGAGAAATTCTGAATCCCTTTTAGAAAAACTGGGAAAAGCTTGCCAAATAAAGTATACTGTAAGAAACTGAGGCAACAAATCCACTTTGTTTGAGGAACTAAAAATTAAATATTTTAAAATATGGAGAAGTTCTATTTTTATGAGTTATAAGGTTGGAGAATTACATTTTGGCAATGTGTGAGTAGAAGTTTAGTCAATGTTCTTATGGATCTTACAGTCCAGTGAGGAAGAATATATTAAAAATACATAATAAAAAATAATCTCACATATGTGGAATCTAAAAAAAATAGTACAAATGAATCTATATTGGAAACAGAAACAGACTCAGAGACATAGAAAACAAACTTATAGTTACCAAAAGGGAAAGAGAGTGGGCAGGGATAAATTAGGAACATGGGATAAACAGATATGAATAACTATACATAAAATAGATAAGCAACAGGGATTTACTGTATAGCACAGGGAACTATATTCAATTTCTTATAATAACCTAGAATGGAAAATAATCTGAATATACATGTGTGCGTGTATATATATATATATATATATATATATATATATATATGAATCACTTTATTGTACACCTGAACCTAGCACAGCATTGAAAATAAACTACACTTCAATAAAAAATAATAATCTCACAAAATATGCAAAATTGTAATTGTAAAAATTGCTATGGTGGATATATACCTTTCTGCAAGCTTTGCAAGAGCAATGACCTTGTTTTTCTAGTTCATCATCCTATCCCTACCACCTAGCTCAAGGCTTGGAGGATATTTTGCATGCTGCACTATTTGGTTACAGTGCACTAAAATGATACCAATACTTATTAAGTTATTTATATTCAACCATATTGGGGAAAAAGGTAAAGAAAACCAAAGGTTAAGGTCAAAGTGAAGTTGTATGTAAATATTTAAAAGCTTACGCAAAGGCACTCATCTTTCTTTAGGTGGGCCAGAAAACTGGTTTTAAGATTTCTATCAGTTAATAATCAATCAGCTGTCTAATTTAAAATGTCATAAGATAAAAACAAAGCAACATTTTAGAGGTAAAAATGTACTCTCTAAAATAGAAAGAAATAGCTCATGCACAGACAGGATATGCACAAAGATGGCACTCAGTAACATGATGGACACTTTCATCCAAGATTATGTTTTTGAGCAAACAAGCAAAATTAGATTGAATTTAATCATGAAGTAGAAAGGGGTATAGCAAAAAAAATTAAATGTAAAAATGAGATATAAAAGGTACAAGCAAAGGGTAGATTATACACTGGAGACAAAACTTAAGATATGTTTGGAAACATAGTGATAAAACAACTGCTGGAAGATAGTTCTCCATAGGTATTTATTCCCATCTCCCGAGCTTTTGAGTTGCTTCTGAGTCACAGAACAGGCAGTTTTTTAAGAATATGTTTTATAGTGACTGGCTATGGGAGATAGATAGTGTCTCCCAGTGCAGCAAAGGCAGATATGTTTGCTTCCCAGAATAATAAAGATATTGTCTCCCTCTGAGACAAAGTAGAGCAAGTTTGCTAGCAAGTCTTTCACAGATTAGTATTTTCTAAACTCAGTGTCCCTCAGCTGTGACATGACCTACTGAGTGTATACACCTAGCTGGGCAACTCCACATTGTTCCTATGGGACTGATCCAAACATGAAGTTCATTCTGCCTGCTATGCCTTGTATAATAAAGTCCTGTGCCTTTGATCCTGGAGTCTTGCGTCTTCTGTCGGCATCCATGAAACTCTAGAAGACTAACTTGCTAGCCTACAAGAATGGTAAAATCTCAAGATTCTTGACAGTTCTTGACAACACCTATTATGCTTAAAATACTAATATAAAGAAGACACAGGAACTGTAATTAGTTAAAATTTCCTCAGTGGTTACTAAGTAGCTGCTTTCAGATTTTCTCAACTGCTACTGGTATAAAAAGCTGTTTCACTCATACATAGCAGACCTGATAACATAAAAATTACTTTTGTAAGAAATTTCCAAAAATCGTAGATAAGATCTAAAAGACAGATAAAATGTTTAAATATTCATATGCATTTTCTAGTATTGGCAGCCTCATGATACCAGAATATGTAAAACAGCCCTCAATTAGAAGATATAAACTAATACTACAAATAAAGATATATTAAATTAAACTTAACTGAATATTAAGATAGTAACCTACCATGGCCAAACATAATTTGTCACCAAATCAACTCAATGGAGATTTGAAATAATCAATCTAGTAACAAAACATATCATAGCAGTTGGTCAAATGAAGCAAGCTTACAATGATCATAATATTGAATATATGACAACACCTTTAGAAAAATAAAAAAAAAATAAGAATGAGAAAATTACCCCACCACAAAAGTGAATATTTATTTCAAACAAATAATAGTGAACTTCTACCTCTGAGTTTCTTAATATACATTTAAGCAAGATTCTATTGGAGCAAAAGTGTTCCATGTTAAAATATTATATGATTTAGAATGCATTTTATGTATTCTCTTCTTGGAGATTTAACGTTAAGTGAGATAAAAGCTGAAATCAAAATTATATTGGAGCAGAGTTACGACATGTTATCAGTTTGGAATATTTTATAAAAGAGAACGGAAATAGGAAATGGTCAAAATGTCTCTCTTTGTCTCCTTTTACTTCACTTCTCTGTCAAAATGATAAGATTTCCCTCTGGCTGGGTGCTTGTTCAGAAGTGATAGTTATTTTCCTTTATATACTTTTATTTAAACTTTCATATTTGGCCAAAAAAAAAAGTATGACTAGATAAGAGAACAGTTTGTGCTTAGTATAGGACAAATGACTAGGAGTGAATTGTGCTGAGAAAGGCCTTCTCTTTGTTTTCCCTGAGACATATCTGTATTAGGGTAAGGAAATTATAAAATGACCATTTAAAAGTTTTGGATGATGTTATCTAAAATTAAATCTACTTATCAGATGTGAACTTTAGCTACAAGAAATCAAAACATTTTGTGTAATCCTCAATATAAATGATTTCCTGGCATCTTGTGAATCTTGTCCTAATACACATAAGAGGACTGCAGTACATTTCAATGAGCTCTTTTAGTACAATCCAAAAGGAATGTCATCAATGACTTGCATAAGTAATTCAAAAAAATTTTTATCAGTGTCACTGGTTATTAATACATTCTTTAACTTTGACTTAAGCTGTGTCTCCAAAATCCAGAACCCTGAGGTTGATGGTAGATAAGAAATGGATGAGTGTTCACATGATTTGAAACCCCTGTGTCTTTCATGATACATGTCTTAAAGCTCTTCTAGAAGAATGTAACACACATACTTTGCTGAGGAAGGTATCATCACCTAGTTATCAATTAGTTCTAAAATTATTCATACATGTCAATATCTAGTAAAAATATTCAAAAACACACAAAAAAATGTAATAAATTATAACTAGTAGAAACCAGAAACAACATAAACAGACTTGCAAGGACATCATATATTGGAATCAGGCATAGACTATAAAATAACTTCATTTTATACATTTAAAGATATAGAGAATACATATTAAAATACCAACAGCAAATAGGAACTACAAAGAGTGGCACAGGAAAAGTGATAAAGAATGAGATATAACTTCTAAAATTAAAAAAAATAATAAACAACAGTAAAAACTCAGTGGGCATTAAAAATCTTCCAACAAGCAAAAGTCCAGGACCAGATGTCTTTGCAGGTGAATTCTACCAAACATTTAGAGAAGAGCTAACACCCATCCTTCTCAAACTCTTCCAAAATATAGCAGAAGGAGGAACACTCCCAAATTCATTCTACGAGGTCACCATCACCTTGATACCAAAACCAGACAAGGATGTCACAAAGAAAGAAAACTACAGGCCAATATCACTGATGAACATAGATGCAAAAATCCTCAACAAAATACTAGCAAACAGAATCCAAAAGCACATTAAGAGGATCATACACCATGATCAGGTGGGGTTTACTCCAGGATTGCAAGGATTCTTCAATATATGTAAATCAATCAATGTGATACACCATATTAACAAATTGAAGGATAAAAACCATATGTTCGGGCTTTCCTGGTGGCACAGTGGTTAGGGATCAACCTGATAGTGCAGGGGACATGGGCTCGAACCCTGGTCCAGGAAGATACCACATGCCATGGAGCAACTAGGTCCGTGTGCCACAACTGCTGAGCCTGCGCTCTAGAGCCCACGAGCCACAACTGCTGAGCTCGTGTGCTGCAACTGCTGAGGTTCGAGTGCCTAGAGCCCGTGCTCTTCAAGGAGAGGTCACTGCAGTGAAAGGCCACCTCACTGCAGCGAAGAGTAGCCCCCACGTGCTCTACCTGGAGAAAGCCTGTGCACAGCAATGAAAACTAAATGCAGCCAAAAATAAATAAATAAATAAATAAAAACACAAAAAACATATGATCATCTCAATAGATGCAGAAAAAACCTTTCAACAAAATTCAACACCCACTTATGATAAAAAAACCTCCAGAAAGTAGGCATAGACAGAATTTATCTCAACATAATAGAGGCCATATATGACAAACCCATAGGCAACATCGTTCTCAATGGTGAAAAACTGAAACCATTTCAGGTTTCAAGGTCAGGAGCAAAACAAGGTTACCCACTCTCACCACTATCATACAACACAGTTTTGGAAGTTTTAGACACAGCAATAAGAGAAGAAAAAGACATAAAAGGAATCCAAATCGGAAAGGAAGAAGTAAAGCTGTCACTGATTGCAGGTGACATGATACTATATATAGAGAGTCCTAAAGGTGCTACCAGAAAACTACTAGAGCTAATCATTGAATGTGGTAAAGGAGCAGGATACAAAATTAATGCACAGAAATCTCTTGCATTCCTATAGGCTAATGATGAAAAATCTGAAAGAAAAATTAAAGCACTCCCATTTACCATTGCAACAAAAAGAATAAGATACCTAGGAAGAAACCTACCTAAGGAGACAAAAGACCTGTATGCAGAAAACTATTAGACACTGATGAAAGAAATTAAAGATGATACAGACAGATGGAGAGATATACCATGTTCTTGGATGGGAAGAATCAACATTGTGAAAATGACTATACTACCCAAAGCAATCTACAGATTCAATGCAATCCCTATCAAACTACCAATGGCATTTTTCACAGAAGTAGAATGAAACATTTCATAATTTGTATGGAAACAAAAAAGACCCCAAATAGCCAAAGCAATTTTGAGAATGAAAAACGGAGCTGGAGGAATCAGGCTTCCTGACTTCAGATTATACTACAAAGCTACAGTAATCAAGACAGTATGGTACTGGCACAAAAACAGAAATATAGATCAATGGAACAGGATAGAAAGCCCAGAGATAAATCCGTGCACATATGGTCACCTTATCTTTGATAAAGGAGGCAAGAATATACAATGGAGAAAAGACAATAAGTGGTGCTGGGAAAACTGGACAGCTACAGTAAAAGAATGAAATTAGAACACTCCCTAACACCATACACAAAAATAAAGTCAAAATGTGTTAAAGACCTAAATGTAAGGTCAGACACTATAAAACTCTTAGAGGAAAACATACGCAGAACAGTCTATGACATAAATCACAGCAAGATCCTTTTTGACCCACCTCCTAGAGAAATGTAAATAAAAACAAGAAGAAATAGGACATAATGAAACTTAAAAGCTTTTGCACGACAAAAGAAACCATGAACAAGATGAAGAGGCACCCTCAGAATGGGAGAAGATATTTGCAAACAAAACAACTGACAAAGGATTAATCTCGAAAACTTACAGGCAGCTCATGAAGCTCAATATCAATAAAACAAACAACCCAATCCAAAAATGGGCAGAAGACCTAAAGAAACATTTCTCCAAAGAAGATATGCAGATTGCTAACAAACACATGAAAGGATGCTCAACATCACTAATCATTAGAGAAAGGCAAATCAAAACTACAATGAGGTATCAACTCACACCAGTCAGAATGGGCATCATCAAAAAATCTAGAAACAATAAATGCTGGAGAGGGTGTGGAGAAAAGACAACCCTCTTGCACTGTTGGTGGGAATGTAAATTGATACAGCCACAATGGAGAACAGTATGGAGGTTCCTTAAAAAACTAAAAATAGAATTATCATATGACCCAGCTATCCCACTACTGGGCATATACCCTGAGAAAACCATAATTCAAAAAGAGTCATGTACCAAAATGTTCATTGCAGCTCTATTTACAATAGCCAGGACATGGAAGCAACCTAAATGTCCATCCACAGATGAATGGATAAAGAAGATGTGGCACGTATATACAGTGGAATATTACTCAGCCATAAACAAATCAAAATTGAGTCATTTGTAGTGAGGTAGATGTACCTAGAGTCTGTCATACAGAGTGAAGTAAGTCAGAAAGTGAAAAAATTATACCATATGTTAACACATATATATTGAATCTAAAAAAGAAAAAAAATGGTTATGAAGAATCTAGGAGCAGGACAGGAATAAAACACAGATGTAGAGAATGGATTTGAGGACACAGGGAGGGGAAAGGGTAAGCTGAGGTGAAGTGAGAGAATGGCATAGACTAATATACACTACCAAATGTAAAATAGATAGCTAGTGAGAAGCAGCTGCATAGCACATGGAGATAAGCTTGGTGCTTTGTGACCACCTAGAGGGGTGGGATAAGGAGGGTGGGAGGGAGACGCAAGAGAGAAGAGTTATGGAGATATATGTATATGTATAGCTGATTTGCTTTGTTATAAATCAGAAACTAACACACCATTGTAAAATAATTATACTCCAATAAAGATGTTTAAAAAACTCAGTGGGCAGGTTTAAAGGCAGATAAGAAACAGCTAAATTAATAAATTGTTGAATTAGAAAATAAATTGAAATTAATAATACACAATTCAATATGAGGAAAAAATGGACAATGCAGGATATATATTAGACAAAGTAGATGGAGTAAAAAGGACTAATGTATCCTTAATTGAAGTTCCCGAGGAGGGAGGAGATTAATGGTTCAGAAGAAATATTTGAAGCAATAGTGGCTGAGCATTTTCCACACTTGATGTAAAACCTTATTTCAGAAATGTAAGAAGTCCAACAAAATCTAGCTCAAATATATAAGGAGAAGTCCAAACCTAAACATTTCATAGTGAAACTTCGTACAGGAAAAGGAAAGAAAAGAAAAAAAGAAAGAAAAGAAAATATCTGAAGCACTCTGACAAAAAAGATAAATTCCCTTCAAGTGAGTTGCAGTAAGAGTGACAGCTGATTTTCTACCTGTGGGGCGGGGAGGGTTTCTTCTGAGAGCTGAGAGGAAGAATTTATTCCATGCCTCCCTCCTAGTTTCTGGTGGTTTGCTGGTAATCTTTGCTGGCCCTTGGCTTGTGGATGCATCACCTGAGTCTCTGCCTTCTTCTGCACATGGCATTTTCCCTGTTCATGTGTGTCTGTCTCCAAATTTCTCCTTATCCAAGGGCACCTTTGGGTTAGTGGCCTACCATAATGCCACCTAATAAGGGGCATTATGACAAAATTTGTTCTATCTCAGCAATTCAAAAGGTATAAAGATTAGAAAATTAAGATATCAAGAAATAGGTGTTATATATATATGTATATATATATATATATTTCAAAATAATTTACAGATTGGCCTATATATAAAGAGCAGAGCAATAAAACTGTAGAATGTATTATAAAGAAACAATTGTATGATTTCAGAGTAGGGAAGTTTTCATAAATGTGGTGTAAGGAGTACTAACCAAAAAGAAAAATACTGATACATTAAAATTTCTTCACAAGTTTTCATAAAGAGTAAAAACACAAATCATACAGTGGAAGAATATATTGGTAACACATTTTACCAAAAAGAGACGTATTCAAATATGTAAAATATCCTACTAAAGGAATAGCACCCAAAGGGGGAAAAAAAGACAAATACTAGAGGGGACTGAAACAGATATTCTGAAAACAAATAAGCATTTAAGCATATGTATTTAATCTTTTCTACATATATTCAAAAGTGAAAGGACAATGAAATGAAGAGAAATGAAAGGAGTTATGGAAAATAATGACTACTATATTTCCCTTGTAAAAACACCAGAAATAAAACCTTATCTAGAAGACTACCAAAACTTGCTTTTGTTCTCTTATTGTGCAACTTACTGACCTTATGGTGTAAGAGTTTGCTATAATCTTATGGAGAAGAGATGCAATATGATTGGAGTAATGCTAAGTGGTGACATTATAACTGGCACTGTCTCCTATATTCCTTTTGAAATAACTTTATTATCAATGGTTCCTTTTCAAATGCACTGTCTTTTTATTCTTTATAAGATTTTTCAGCTGTTTGTGTATCTATTAAACAATGTTTGTATTCTTTAACAGCCTCTTCATCTTTCATAATCATTGAGAACAATTTAATATAGCATCATTTATTTGTCAATATGCATCCTGATGTTCGCATTATGGTACTAAAGTATTGCTGCACTCAGTAACCATTTTATAAATAGAAATGTTGCTGTGAACTAATGTTTTTGCCTCCCCAAAGTTTATTTATTGAAGCTTTAACTCCCAATATGATGGTATTTAGAGGTGGGACCTTTAAGAATTCATTAGGTTTAGAGAAGGTGGGTCCCCATGATAGGTTCTGTCTTCATAAGAAGAAGAAGAGATTGGAGTTTGCCCTCTCTCCACCTTTTGAGGATACACTGAGAAGGTGAGAGTCTGCCTTCCAGGAGAGCCCTCATCAAAAATCCAATCTGCTGGCACCTTGATTTTGGACCTATCAGCCTCCAGAACTGTCAGAAAATAATGTGTGTTGTTTAAGCCACCCAGTTTGGTATTTTGTAATTGAAGCCTGAGCTAAGACAGTTGTCATTTAAAAATTTCTCCCAAATTTAAAATTCGTTCTTTAGTCTCTAGAAGATCAGTCTTCCTACTGATTATGAACTATAAATTCTCTCTTTTTGGAGAGATGAAACTTATACATTTTCTTTTGTAAATACAACAGTATATTTAGAAGTTCTTATTTGCAATTATTTTTCTGACATGAGATAAGTTAGTAAGTGCAGTTATATTCCTTAGATTGTTGCCTTCTTGTGCAGGAACACTTGTTTTTGGTATTCTGTTCTTGATTTAATATAATTGATTCTTTTCACATGTTTCTCATCCATTCCAGGTAGAGCTATTCTATGTTTTTCAGAGTTATTGTATTTATATTAATGATGCAGATAACTTATTCTGGCATAACGTAGTCAGTTTTTATATTAGTTAAATGCCAGAGAGAGGGCAAAGATGTTAGAGCCAAACTTTGTATTCACTATACTTCAATATAATTGTTTGCTTTCACTTTTTAAAAAACAAAACACAGATAATATTAAGAAAACATAAAATGTTTTAATGATGAAATATATTTTACTTTATTTTAAAAATTAAAAACTAACTTATGGGAAGTAACTTACCAGTTGCCTCCTGAAATGACAACTCAATGCATATTTTAGTAATGGAAACTTTTTTGTATGGCATAAAATGAGGAACTGATAATAAAAACTGATAATATATTTTTGACATGATTATTAACATATTTTTAATATATTAGAAATTATTTGTGGTTTTTCAACTCTCAACTGGGCCTTAATTCAGAAATGAATTTCATACCCCAGGTCAAAGACTGGCTACCTTCTATGTTAAAATGACTTTTTAAAATTTTATGTAAAATTATAGCCACATCTATCACTCTTGGTTCAATTTGTAATACAGAAATTATCTTTGATTTTAACAAAGGAAGGTATATTATGCAAGCAATTAGACATTTAGAAAATAGTTGCAGACTGGAGAATTCAAAGTTGTAAAATTCAGATCTACCACCAGCTTCAGATTTATTTCAGAGGGGTCAGAGATTTGATATATCACAGCTTCCCACTGTCAGCCCCACAGCCTTAGAAAGAAGAAAGTGGTGTCTGCTTCTTTTCATCCTACCACATCTCCTGTGAATCCATCTTGACTGTACATGCAACCCTGGAGGCAAAGATTCTCGAAACTATTACAGACAGTTAACCCCTAATACTGAGGAAATCGTAGATGGTTGTAAAGTTCTAAGAACCAACAGAGAATGTCCAGGACCCCCTACTCAAAAGTGAAGTGTTGGAAGATAAAAAGTGGGTATGATTCATAAACTCTGCATGATAAGGTTGAATTACTACAGTGTAACTTTTATGAAATCAAATTTATTCATTGAAATAAAGACCAGGGTTTCAGAATCTGCCTCATCTTTCCTCTCCTGACTATACCTCCCAATATGACTATTTATCACATGCATCTGCCCTCAAATACATTCAAACTTTGTAGGACAAAACTCATAAAAATGATTCTAAGGCACTTTGCAGGCACTGAATGAAATCAAACTGTTAGTGAAAAAATGTGTTCCATGATTATAATGAAAAGTGCATATGTAGACAGAAAACCAATTTGTTTCTTGCTGTGACTGATTTTCAGTGATTAAAAATAATGTATGGCTTACTCTTTTTTTTAGTGTATGAGCTGACATTAGTAAAAAAATATTCCTTTTATGTGTCAGCAAGATATATTACTAGGCATTCTCTTTTTTTCTACACTATTTATTTGAAATGAGATCATACTTTTATAATGTATGATGTAAAAATGCCATATCTTTTGGCCCAAATATAGCATTTGTTGACTACAGAATTGAACATTTTCTGGCTCTCCCATCATATTCTGTTTTCATATTATTAGCTAACCATACAACAAAAAACTCAGACAAAGCCACCACACAAGAGGAACCCCAGGCTTGATAAATATAACCAGCTGCCACAAACCACTAACTCTTTTCTCTTCTTGGCCCTGAGCCATCCCTGGAAATGCATCATTTCTGAAGGATCATTCTTACATACTCAAATATATACAAAGGAATTGCCCCTTTCTTTTTAATATATCTACAATTAGAACTCACAAATTCACACAAAGCAAAGTAAATCCAAACTCTGTCTTCAAGCTGATTGTATAAAAATATATGGATAAAATGTGGTAGAAATGTGGGGCCATTGCATTTCTCATTTCTTGAGTTTACAACAGCATAATATATTTTCTTCATTTTTTTTTTCTCTTCTTCCCATCATCAGGCTTAATGATTCCTAATATTTTTTCCTATCAGAGTGTCTTTTTCATTCTATCCTTGTTTTTTTGTTTTGTTTTTGCGTTACGCGGGACTCTCACTGTTGTGGCCTCCCGTTGCGGAGCACAGGCTCCGGATGCGCAGGCTCAGCGGCCATGGCTCACAGGCCCAGTTGCTCCGCCGCATGTGGGATCTTCCCGGACCGGGGCATGAACCCGCATCCCCTGCATCGGCAGGCAGACTCTCAACCACTGCGCCACCAAGAAAGCCCTATCCTTGTTTTTATTTCTATAAATACTAATTCCAGACCAGCATCCCATAAGTATACATATTATATATATATATAATCTTTTATTGGGCTATCTATCTAGTGTCACAGGTCAAACAGCACTTCTTGTACTATTCACTATTTAATTCTGAGAATCCTTAAGGAATTTCCTACAGGTACTCATAAATACCTCTTAAAGTGTTGTGAGGTCTATGCAGTTATAAAACTCCAGGAAGAGCTTAAGTAATACAAGCAATAACTTCCACTGCTTAGCATAGTGGCTAACACATATAGTAACCACTCAATAATGTGCATAAATTGAATGAACCTGATATGTAGAGTAGATCATTTTCAGCAGCTCTTTTGAAGGAATGGTTTTAAGGCCATTCCCCTACAACTCAGGTCCAGAGCACTGAGCGAGGTAAAAAATTTGAAGAAATTTTATTAAAAAAAAACATGGAAGCATCAGGAAACTTTCCCAAATTTTTTAAGTAAATGGACTTTATTTTATTTTACATAATAGTTTGATATTAAATAGGATATATGGAACAATTATCTATATTTTTGATCTGATCTAATTTTAAAACAAAATCCTCACATGGTAGAATTTTTTTCCGAATTTACCATTTATATAAAATTAATTTAATATATGGAAAGCATCTCTAGTAAACTTGTCCCCATTGGACTTTTGATTCTAAATTAAGATTTATAATCATTTATTTTCTCATGGAATGTCCACAACCCCGCTTACTTCAGGTAATGCATTATAGATGTTTACCCCCATATATTAAGTTCCTAATGCATATAAATAACACAATACCGTAAATATTTTAAGTGTTAAGTGCACCAATGAGGGTAAAGCGGCTGTTACATAACTAACAGCAATTTCAGCCTAGAAGTCTAGAAGATTTTCTAGAAAGTTTCAAAAGTCTAAAAACACTAGGAATATTCTAAATCTTCCTCTACTGAAGCCATACATTCTTTTCAAACTATAAATTAGTATTATAATAACTGGAAATTATGATTAGACTGGTTAGATTCGTGATCTGAATTTACGTGGTTTATTCAAATGCCATAAAAATGTCATACACCATCAAGCACTTGGACTGAGGATGCAGTTTTCATACCAAGGAAAAATGGCAAGGAGGAAATGTGTCCACTTTGAGGGAAAATTGTATGATGAATATCTTCCACCCAAAGCCATTTGGTCAGTCTAATTCCACAGGAAAGTTTGTGCTGATTCTAACATAGTTAAAAGGTATTATGACAAAGTTTAGTAGTAAACATTCTATGAAAGATAAAGAGATGCAAGTGAAAGAAGTCTGAAGTCATAATATTCATGGAACATTTTCTCTGCAGAAATTTAGGCAATCATTTAAAGTGTCATTTTCACAGTAATACCAAGTGGGAGAAACACAATGGAATGGGAATACAGAGTTAAGAAATTGGGATTGTTGTAAGAATATATGTTTCACAATGCTGTGAACAATATTTTTTAAATGCTATTCACATTATCCAAAATATTTAAGTTGAATGAGAGACATGATTTCAACAGTAAGAAAAATCAAACTAAGCACATTGTTAGAATTATTGACTTCACAGTATTTACCAGGATAAATGAGTTTATTCAAAATAAGAGCCATATCTTAGTCTAGTAGAAATATTAGAGTATGTATTATTTGTCATCTTGTAGCAAACAGTAAACAATATCAGAAGTCTGTGTTCTTCTGTAAGTTTTGAATAGAGGAAACTTCTATTTTCTATTTTATTTCAATTGAATGAAAAGAAAACAGAAAACAAAGACAACCACCTCCCCCTACTATTTGAAATCCTGAAAGGTATATTGCTAAACTGGTTCCTGAAAACTAGCTCGAAAGATACAATAGTTACCTAATGTATTGTTTTAGGGTTTATCATGAATAGTCACGGATATGCAGGGATGAAATAGACCCTGTCTTGGTCCTTGAAAGCTCATATGCAAAGAAAAAAAATCAAAAATGACCAAAGCAAGTGTTCATGGAATATAATAAACATGAGCAAGTTTTAATGGGAACAAAGGGAGAGACAGGATTCATTTTTAAGTGGAATAATCAGAGAGGATTTAAACAAGAAGATAACCTTTGAGACGAGTTTTATGGGACTTTACATCACAGAAAGAAGAACAAGAATTCAAGGTAAAATAGAGTATTCTTAAATGTATGTAGGTGTGAAAGAGCATAGGGTAGTCAAGAAAATTTAAATCATTCTTTATTGTGCAAAATGTGTACATGTGTGGGTGGGGTGGGGAAGTGATGAAAAATACAAAATCTATTGGGATGAAATTGTGAAGACTATGTATGCACATAATGTGATTCTGAAGTTAGATATGGCAAATAAACCAATTTTAGTTTGTATTAGGAAGGCAACGTGAAGGAGCATGCCACTTGTCTCATAGAAATGGAGCAGTTGACCACAGGACATCAAGTATCAATCACGCACTAATCTCTGTCAGAACCACCAAGTCATAACGTCAGGCAGGCCCAGCAGCAACACAGTGAAGATGGAATTGGTATATAGACTAGGCATGAGCAGTGTCAGAGGGCACAAATAAGTTGAGTTGGCCTGAATTCTCATGTCATCTACTACTATGGCACTGATAAATCTCCCTCAGCTCCTACCTATTCCTCTATGGAAGGTTTCTTTTTTTTTTTTTTTTTTTTTTTTTTGCGGTACACGGGCCTCTCACTGTTGTGGCCTCTCTCGTTGCGGAGCACAGGCTCCGGATGCGCAGGCTCAGTGGCCATGACTCACGAGCCCAGCCGCTCTGCGGCATGTGGGATCTTCACGGACCGGGGCACGAACCCAGGTTCCCTGCATCAGCAGGCAGACTCTCAACCACTGCACCACCAGGGAAGCCCCTATGGACGGTTTCTTATGATCAGTCAGCAGAAAATGAAAATTCTACCTGGTGTGGAAAGAGAATTGGCTTTAAGTAAGAATATATACAGTTTCATAAGCAGTGACTAATGCCTTGGGTGGTTGTTCAGAGGCCTAGAAGGAAAAATATTGGAAGACTAGGGATAAAGAGTTCCAGAGAATAAATATGTAGGTGAACATATAGGTTTGGTCATGAAGTGAGAAGATCTATGTTTCACATGTTTAGCGCTCACCAAAGAGTATATTCCGGGGCTTCCCTGGTGGCACAGTGGTTGAGAGTCCGCCTGCTGATGCAGGGAACATGAGTTCATGCCCCGGTCTGGGAAGATCCCACATGCCGCGGAGCGGCTGGGCCCGTGAGCCATGGCCACTGAGCCTGTGCGTCCGGAGCCTGTGCTCCGCAATGGGAGAGGCCACAACAGTGAGAGGCCCGTGTACCGCAAAAAAAAAAAAAAAAAAAAAAAAAAGAGTATATTCCGTGGTGAGTCACTGAACAACCAAGCAGACAGAGTGACTTTGCTATTTGACATGAGCCAACCCCAGTGTGGCAAATGGTCAGAGTAATGGAGTAGCTATAGTGGAACGGATAGGGGTTATTCGTGGGACCAACTTCATGGATCCCCACTCTCCAAGGCTTCCACAGCTGAAAGTTCAACTACTAGTAGAAGAAATCTTACCTAAGTAAATGCCAGGCACTGTTCTAAGTTCTTCACACTATTAATCCATTTGCTTCCACAAGTTTATGAAGTCAGATACATTATGACTTCTACCATACAATGAAAGAAATTGAGGATTAGAGAAATTTACTAAATTGTTTATTGTTGTACGTAAGAGTTTTTTCTTAGTTCAGCACTGCCTTCCTACCATTCTTAATAGCTATGAGAAATTTGCTTTTTGCATTCTTTTCCTTCATGGAATTAAAATGGAAAAATTAAATAATAACTTGGTGTTAATTAATCTAAGGCCCTCTCCAATGGTAAGAAAGGATTATTTCAAAGCTTACTTCTATTTGTTTTACCTTCATCCTCACTTCAGTCTCCATCTACCACCCTGCTTCTCCCCTGGACTTTCTCTTAGAGATCTTTTCACTGCACCAGGCTCATACCCTTACTTAATATGTAGGCCATTTTAGTAGGAAATCTTTTGCTGTCTCAGACCAAAGGTTGCTCTTATGTTATCTATCAAAGGTAAAGGCACAGATCCAATACAAGCAGTAATTTTCATACATTCCTCTACTCACTAGATATTCCCAGGGCTACTATGTAGCAGTTTAAAACCAGACAGGCAACAATTTTAGGTATTCTCTGCTGTCTGCTATCCAGCCAAAAGATGACTTCACTTCCCCCTCCTTGTTTGTTACTGATTAGCTGAGCAACCAGATCACATGCTCAAATCACTTCATGCATTAATGGCAAGCCCCATTCTACTCGAACAAATGCTGCTGAAGCATAGACTTCATAGAAGTACTTTCTGAATCAACCATGAAGAGAATCAAGATCCAGTTCTTCAGCCAGTAAGGACACAACCTCCCATCCTCAATTGACTCCCCATCACATGAAATATGAGACAAATACAGACCTTTGTATTTATTCAACAGTAGCAGAAAAATACATATTTAGAGATAACTATAACACCTTGATTACAACTAGTACATTGTATACTTGATGAAACAATATTTTATTCTCATCACCCTAATAAGTCTCTTATTTTTAAGATTTGTTCTTTATGGCTGTTTTATTTATTTTAAGAAGCTCGAATGGAGGAATAATATCAACGCAAAGATTTTAAAAACAGAGGAGAAAGGCTAAAAATAGAGAACTCACAAATTGCTGAGAGCTGGGAAACTTTTCATCATCAAATAATAAACACTTGAGTTCTCTTTTGACTGTTTCCTTTCCAATGAGACATAATATCAACAAATCTCACATCTTGGTAACCATGCAGTCACTTAGCAAATATTTTTAAATCAACTACTAATATAAATTAGTATTGATTAATCATCTACTAGTTATTCACACCTGCATTCTTTTACCATTTTTCATTTATATTTCCCATATTTATTTGTTTTTTCCTCTCCAAACTCCCTGGCTTCCTTCTTTAATTCTGTATGTTTAGCTCTATTATATATACTTTTGTCTTTCAAAGATACATTGTTTCTTTCTTGATAGATATATTTTTGCATTATTTAATAGGTTATATGTCCTATTATTATACACATTTGCATGCTCCAACTCATCATTATTTTGCAGAATTATGTGATCTGCTCAACTATTTTTAATACACGTATATTCGTTTAGTTATATGTTCATTATATTACACTTATATGACTCATGTTTGTTGAGTTATATAAGTGTATTAATATGAGAGATTTGACTCATATCAAGTCTCTCAATAGAGTTTTACAATAATCCTGGCAGTATGTGCTATGTGCACTTTAAAGTCAAGATATAGAGAAGTTAATAAAATATACATTGAAATTATAGCTCTTTTTACCTAATAAAACCATGAAACACTTATTTGAACAATGTTTTACTGTTTGGTGCAAAGAATGTGCATTTAGCTAATTTACATTAATCACTGAACCATTAAAAACTAATAGTTCTATGTAAATCAACTATACTCTAATAAAAATAAACAAATAAATATTTATATATTTATCTAAAACTTCAAAATGTTCAATAGTGTAAAGCCAATTTAAAAGAAAATACATTTCAAAAATGGATTATGTATTTGAAAGTAAAACTTTGCTATTGAACAAAAGACTATTATTTCTAATACATGTTAGTAAAAACTACTATGCTGGGATGTAAATTTTTAGCATTCAGATTTACACAAATGATTTCTTAAATCTATTCTTGAAAAATTAATTGAGGTAGCTAGAGACAAATTTAATTAAATTGGCAGTTCACTTACTGATAAGATTAAAGATTTATACAGAATTATCTTAATATATGGAAAAGCTATTTTCTTTTCCATAGCTTATTTTGCCAAAATGGACACAAAGTATTTAAGATCAATAGAGTAATTGGTTATATAGATTATGATGTAATGTAATGTATGTATAGAAGGAAAGCACTAAGCTTTTGAAAATGATGAGTAAGAAATTTAGCTCCCATGTTTATTTATGACATGAAATATATTTTTGGATCAAAGCATTTTGTAGTTAATAAATTCCAGTATGATAATTTATCAAGATGCCTGAAAATGGTTATGCATTTTTAGCCTCTACAGTTTAATGAACAGCATGTATGTAAAATACAATCTGCATTTTGAAATACCTACAAACTACAAGTTAATCATTCATTACCATAGTTGTTGTACTTAAAATATAATGGTTCCAAAACTTCTGTTTTAGTGATCAGTTCAAAAATTGTAGAGTATCTGGAATAATGTATACTCCTTCTGTCTTCTTAGGAGCTACAAATGTGGTGATACAGTACTTTCTGTAACAATGCCGCTTATGAATTTAGTTTTGTGATGCCATCTCCCCTTAGCACGTCTTTTCCAGGAAGTTTTCTTTCTTTTTTTCAATTAATTTATTTATTTACTTTTGGCTGTGTTGGGTCTTCATTGCTGCGCACAGGCTTTCTCTAGTTGTGGCGAGCAGGGGTTACTCTTCATTGCAGTGCACAGGCTTCTCATTCCAGTGGCTTCTCTTGTTGCAGAGCATGGGCTCTAGGCTTGTGGGCTTCAGTAGTTGTGGCACGTGGGCTGTAGAGCACAGGCTCAGCAGTTGTGGTGCATGGGCTTAGTTGCTCTGCAGCATGTGGGATCTTCTTGGACCAGGGATCGAACCCATGTCCCCTGAATTGTCAGGCAGATTCTTAACCACTGGGCCAACAGGGAAGTCTCTTTTCCAGGAAGTTTTCTAATAAATATCTAGGAAAACTAAAATTTATTTTAAGAATTCTATCACAATAGTGTTTCTCAATCTGGAGTGTGCTTCAGAATCACATGAACAGATTTTAAAATACATATTTCTGGGCACCACTCCTAGAATTTCTGATTCAGTCAGTCTGTGGTGGGGACCCAGAATTTGCATTTTAGTACATTTCAGATGATGTAGATGTTTCTGATAATAGTGCCATATTTTGAGAAACACTGTCTTAGACAAGCAGAGTTCACCCATAAGAAAAATCAAGAATAGGGGGTTTTGTTTTGTTTTGTTTAGCACTTCCAATACTTAGATAAGCCAAAGGTCAAAACTGAATTTTTTTTTAAATTGGAAACTCTTTATAGTAATGTCTAAAAGTAGAGTCAATGATATCTACCTTATAACCAATGTCAATCTTTTTGATTGCCTAAAGCAACCTGTTTCACAAATGGTTCAATTGAAATGTTGTCTTTATAAGTATCTAAGGACTTACTATCAGTAAAATGGATGTGTGAAATATGGGAAGAAAAAATAATGGAAATCCTTACTATACCAAGAAGCTTATCTCCACCACACCCACACATTTGGCCAGCAGAAATACATGCCTTTCACATTCATTTTCCTTGTAGTCTACAAGTAGATGAAACTGTAGAAAGTGACTATTAGATATCTAGGATCAAACAAATTTCTTAAAGCCTTTATTTTTAAAAGATGATGTAAAACAAATCACTCATATGTGTGATTATTATCACACATTATTAAGATGGCTGTTGGAGATAATGTTATATAGATCATCAATAAAAAAATTATGACATTAAGGGGGAGGAAATGCCAAAGTGTTTTTCAACAAAACAATTTGTTTTGAAATGAAAAAACTTGGCAGATTTTTCAAGGATTCAGACCAAAAAACATATTTAAATTGTACTAAGCCCATATAAAATAGAGTAGTGGCAAATGTATGGTACATTTAGATTTTGTATCCATCCACTCTCAAATTTTTAAAATCCTAACACATTTTGAGATCTCTGAGGTATCAAGATTGTTTATGGAAATGACTCAAATGTTCTTAATGATTTCATGGATTCCTTTAAATTTGTATGGTCTATATCTTTCCAAATGGCTCTATAACTATGTTAATTTTTAATGGCTTTTTCTCTAGAAAAAAAATTTTTGACTTCAATTCAATAATTGAATTCAATATATTCAAATATATATGCTAATGGATTTGAAATTAAATTGAGAAATCTAGAAAGCTACATTGTGCAGAAGAGTACACTAATTAACTGTTTTCTAAAAAAAAAATCTATATTTTGTACAAACATCATATCTAATTTTTTAGAAGTGTTTTAGATCCTTTAAAATCAATAAGAAAGAATTATGTCAGTTAATAAGGAGGCCGATCTGAAAGGATACTGAACATGAAAGGTCTGAAGCAGAGAAATTGTAAAATGTATATTGCTTTGTAAAAACTGGGAAGTAGTAGGCACAACCTTATGGAATACTGTTGGCTGCTGGAAGAATGGAAATGAACTGGAGAAAATAAATGTCAATGAGTAGACCAACAGTGTTGTTGAATCAGGCTCATCTTATATCAGTTTACCTATCTTTTCTGTTCTAATTATAAAGAAATACTGAAGGATGGGAACTAGGCTGAATGCTAGATGTTTGTATACACACACATGCACACACACAAACCTGGGTCATTTTAGGAGCAGAACAGATAAAAGAGTTTGTTTAGTTGCTTCATTCTGTGCATAATTAAAGACAGGAGGCTTAGAGAGAATAAGCTGATATTCAAGGCATTTCTCCAAAACAACATCAGCTCCAGCTTTTAAAAGTCAAAACAGCCTAAATCCACCTACAGTCAAAGCCCTTAGAACTGTCATAGGTTGTTTCAAGGCTGGTTTCCTGAATAAGAACTAGGAGATCTTAAGTTTGAATAAAAGAGGACAGTTGTGTTGTAACAGCGCTGGGTGTACAACAGAGAATAAGTTTGAAATATTACATAAGGCTTCTGACCAAGAAAAGCATTTCATTCTGTTGGCTTATATATCCAAGGGAAAGCAGATTTGTTTTGAGAGAGCACTAGAAAGCAAATCGTGGCTGTATGAGCATATGTTTTAAGTTTAATAAGATAGATTGCTCCAAATTATTATTTCTTTGTCTGGTAACTATTATAAATAGTTATGTAAGCTTAAAAAGTTATAATTTTCCAATAAAATATTTTAGTTTGCCTAAAATGCTCTTCATAGTTTTGAGATTATGGACTGCCAGTACCCAAAACTTCAGGTGTAAAATTGAGATTATTTGATCAACTTCTCTACAATGCTAGAAAGACATGATGTGAGAAATTGAAAACAAGTAAATAAAGATTGAGTGAATGAATATTAGTAATGAGATAAACCAGCCAAGATGTGTTTCAAGAAATATTCGTTCTTTTATATTCACTAACAGGGAATGGCTGCATCAGGTGATGTTAAACATGAACATCCTCAGAACTTTCAATTTCTTTAAGAACATTTTTAAAATCTGAAAATGGGATATTGCACACAAAGTTTGTTTCCAGTTAAGGACGAAATAGCTGCTTTTATGGTGGAAGACTTATGGAAAAATAGGTCAAATTAAATTAATAATTCAATTACACCAGAAGAATCCAAGTAAAAAAGGGATATATAGATAGATAGTTCCAAATTGTGTCATGAGAGATGTGAGGATATGAACCATAAGTGCTTTTTTTTAACCTGGTGATTGGAAACTCACTTAATGACTATGGTTTTCTGCTTTCTCATATGTAAGCTAAAGGAATTAGAACAAGTAGTCAATTAAATTCCTTCTACCTTTGCTACTCTATGATTAAGTTTATTAAGTGATCAATATGAACGAATTGTACATTAATGCCTGTTGCTCCCACTTACTCACATCTATATGATCCAGTCTTGTGAGTTCTCCAAGACTGACTTTTAATCAGACAAGAAGCACACGAATAATTTCTCTTCTGATGCTATTTTATCTTCACTAAGAAAACTAACACATTATCATTGGGAAAACCTTGCCAATTTGTATGGAAATTTCAAATTGCTTATCTCTTCATAGCCTGTCCCTTTCAAGTAGCCTCTGTTAATAATTGTCCATATATTTCTGTACAGTATCTGCCTACAAATATTTAAATTACATTATATGAATAAATAGACTCATGCAATAGATATTATTTAGTAACTTGCTTTTCACCCTGTTTTTCTGTTGTCAGTACATGAATTTTATTTTAAAAGCATCTTTGAAATGGCTTCATGGTAGTCTATCTGATGATTGACTATAATTTCATCAGTACACTGTTACAAATATTGAAAAAAATCTTTGTATTTAAAGGTTTATCTACTTGTGAGAGTGTATTAGCAGAGACATTTCCTTTGAAGGAAGTTGTAGGATTTTGTTATAAGAGACTGCATGTATAACTGAGATTCCATTTAGAAAGTGATTTGAAATTTGAACATGTTAAAGGTTTTAATAAATATTACCCAGTTTCTCTCAAAATATTTTTTACTATTTTGTAGTATTCCAAACAATCATATCTTCACATCATTGAAAAAATAAACTTACTTAATTGTCAATGAAGTTGAGAAGACTTTCACAGCTTAATGACTTGAAATTTGTTTCCATGAATTGCATGTTCAATGTTTTGAATTTTTCCAAAGGCTATTAGTCTTGTTCAAAATAGTTATAATTTTATGGTGTTTTTCTTTTGCTTTAACTTAAAAACATTATGTAGTCAAAGTTATGACTCCTACATCAACAGTTAATCCGTTAATAATTAATACAATATTAATTGTTATATATATCAAGGTAATAAATGTGCATTATATAGGAAATCAAATATTACCAAAAGCTTATAGAAAGATCTAGCAGTTTCTGCCCCATTCCTCCACACTCCCCCTGGTTATTCTCCCAAGAGGCAGACTGATTTCAATTTTTGGTGTATTTATGCATCTCTATATTTCTGCTTAACATGATTATTCTGCTCCCCTTTTAATCATTACTTTTTAGAAATTTTCTATTGGCCTCCTATTACTTAGCCTATACAAAAATTATGATTCATACTTAGATTGTAACACATCATGATTACATTTATTTCTTGTTTTCTGTTTTTCTTTTTTTTCTATTTTTAAAAATTGAGTTGAAATTCATGTAACACAAAATTAATTATTTTAAAGAGTGGTTTTAGTATATTCACAAGATTGTGAAACCACCTCCACTATCTAGTTCCAAAATATTTTTATCACCTCAAAAGTAAATCCTGTACCCATTAAGCAATTAATCTCCACCTTCACCCCCCTTCTTGAAGCCCCTGGAAACTACAAGTCTACTTTTTGTCTCTATAGATTTACCTATTCTGAATATTTCATGTAAATACAATCATACAATATGTGATCTTTTGTGTCTGGATTATTTCATTTAACATAATATTTTTGAAGTTTATTCATGGTGTGCCATATATCAGTACATTGATGTTTTTTATTAATCAGTAATGTTCCATTGTGCTTATGTACCACATTTTGTTTATTCATTCAGTTATTTATGGACATTTGGGTTTTTTCTACAAATTGGCTATTGTGAATAGTGCTGCTATGAACATTCATGTACAAGTATTTGTTTGAGTGCCTATTTATAATTCTTTATGTTATGCACCTAGGAATGGAATTGCTGCATCATATGATAATTCTATGTTTAACCTGTGAGGAACTGCTAAACTGTTTTTCACAGCCACTGCACCTTTTTGCATCACTACCAGTAACATATGAAGGTTGCAATTTCTCCATAATCTCATTAAAACGTCTTATTCTCTCTTTTGTTCATAATAGCCATCTTAGTAGGTGTGTGATTTTCCTAAAGTCTGTAATTTCTTTGTTTTCCTTTATTTTTCTTTGTAACTTCTTACCCTATTTCCAGTTGTTTCTCAGTAATTTTTTCCTCAATGGAAATACCATCAGGCAATTTACAGGTTCCATTTCTTTTCTTTGAGACATCTTCCTGGAAAACTCCATTCCACTTCTACCGACTTTTGTTACTCTCTAGGCCTGCTATAAATATGTTGTCACAATATTTCCTTCTCTATCATTATAGAACAATTTCCTGTATCTCTCCCCTAAACCAGTCTTTTTTTTTTTTTTCTGGATCTTATACTCACCTTTGTCTTTATTTACTCCCTTGTTTTGTGAAACTCTAATAGCTTCATTATGTTACAAATATGACATACAATGATCAAGGCAAGATGAAGACAGCCCTCAGCATATCTGTTTTATGTCAAATGTATCTAAAAAGAACAGGCTGCCCTCTTTTCTTGTTACAAAGTTATTATGCTAGAATATCCTTCAATAATCATCCTAGAGATTCCCCTTTTCTTTCCTTTCCTGTGTTGGACCTCCTAATTCCTGGAAATGTATGTCCTTTAATCCTGGGGGTTTTTTTCTTGAATTTTTTGGTATGATATAAAGTCCCTTGATGTGTTTGGTGTCCCCAATCCAGTGGCCTTCTGTATTACCCTCTACTAGAAAAAAATATTTAGACTTCTATTGTGGTGTTGGAGGGAAAATCAAACAGCAAAGTGCAGAAGAGGATCTAAGACTTTAAGTTCTTAAGTAACTGTCAAACAACCATTCTCATTTTAGGACTCTCCCTGCACCCTCTCAGGAATCATCTAGAGACATCAGCTCCCAAACCTGTTGGAGTTTCATTTTTGAAGAATAGTTAAATGTTGGCCTTCCTCATTCTTAGTTTAGAGTTTTTTTTATTTCTAGAACTTCTATGTCACAAAATTCTTCCATCTGCCTTCCAACTTCTGAAATTATGTAGCTATTTGCTTCTCTGTTGTTCTCACTATTCATATATGAATCAATCAACCAACATTCCAACATACTTTATCTCAGATTATGGCTAGTCAACTCTCTTTTTCTGAAGTTTTTGTTGCTTTTTCTGCTTTTTTTATACACTCCATCTTTAATTTCTATAAAACATTCCATTAACTAAAGACTTCTGGGGAATTCCTGAGTGCTTCTTGCTTCTAGTCCTATACAAAATATTTTATCCCCAGTCTTTCTGGGTTCTTCTTGTCCAGTTGTCTTATTTCTAGAATCAGCTGCTACTCAAATTCTGCAAATTGGAGGCTGGCAGAATAGATGCTTTCCCATCCAAAATACATTCCCTCTCTTCTTTATCTTTCCAACCAGAACAGCAGGTTTCCACAGATAGACACCTTTTCCACATAGACTTACATTTCACAGGAGGCTGGTCACATCTCCAAATCCAGATGGTAAAACCTGATAGGATAATAAATCTGCTAAAAGAACTTGGTCTTCGATGACTGAACTGACATGCCAAGAAAGGCCAAAAGGAGAGATCAAATGGTTCTGGGCCATTGATAGCCTTTATACCTCAGGATACATTGTTGTGAGAAAATAATATCATTATGCTAAACAATTTAGTAGGAGATTTGGTTACTTGAAGCTCAAAGGACCTTAACTAATAACATATTTGATTGTTTTTCCCTTTCCAAATTATTACATTACATTAATAAGTCATAATTTCAATGGAGGATATTTTCCTTCATTACAGCGATTTTTAAAAGGTGAGCCAAAAATTTGATTGAAAACTAGAGTTCATTCATGGAAACAAACTTTATAATTGTATGGCTTGCAGGTCCTATAGTGAGGTGGTATATGTGGATTTAGATGGAGGTTCTTACTCAGTGATCATATCAAACCCAGGGTCATTCTTCTCTGTGTTAAGGAAATTTTACATTATTGTTATTGTTTATTGATTTTTCAATTTGTAAAACTGTACCACTTGTAGAAAATATTTGATTCATGCAGTCTTAATATAATTTTGAAACTTACTGATTTTTTAAAAGCCCAAAAGCAGCTTTCCAAAATATTCCTTTATAATCACAATGTCCTATTACTCTTTTAAAATTTGATAAACTTAATAAATTACATTCAATAAACATTTCTTGATCATGCCACTTTCTAGGAGCTAGACATAGTTGAAATATAAAAATAATATTTAGTCTTTGACCTGTAGGAGTCCTAACTTCTGAATCTTAAACTTGGGCATCCTTACCACCTATTTGCTGTTTCCTCTCCTTCCAGCTCTTTTGATTTTTCTTATTCTCACTATGTATATTCCAATTGCATTGGGATTTAGAGTCTCACTACTCTTCATTTTATTTCCATTTATTTGTCATTTACTTGGCCTTACTTTCTTCTTTATTCTACTTGTACCTTAGGTGAGCCCTGATTTTGTTCCTCTTTTGAAAATCCCCTTAATTCCCTCATACTTTTGCTAAATATGCTCTATAAATTCTGCAGCCTGAATCAATCAAACTGCCATTTCTCTATTCCTATCCTGGAACTATTAAGCTAAAGAGAAAACTAACTACTAAACAAAGTGGTGAGTCACTGCCTCTCAAAAAGCCCTTCTTTCCTTCCTTTACCTTTATATATCCTTTTTTAACATTCTTTACTTTCACATTTTTAACTTAAACATGTTCAAGTCTCCCATATATTTCAAAGTGAAGCAAAGAAACAGGAAAAGAAAAGGAAAAAAAATAAACTTTGAATAAAAACCTGTGCCCTGTTAGCTGATGCCAAATCTACATACTTTTCATCTAAGCCAAGTTTCCTGAAAATGTAGTCCAATATCTTTTTACTTTCCCCAGCTGCTTTCACCAAAATCATAGCAATTCATCTTCTTCCTGTTATAAGAATTTTTTAAATGTATCTTAAAATGTTTCCTGTAGCTACTTTTCCAAATGGTGAAAAACAGAATTTGAGTGATGGCTAACTTCAATTTTGAAAATACCATTATTGAACCTTTTGTATATATAAGGATAAAGACCATAATCTAGTCAGACAGATAGTTGGTGAGGCATCAAGTAATCATATAATGATAAAGAGGTGTCTCCCTTGGGTGTGTCACTGTTAAGGTGATAACTGATTTGTAGGTTTCTCTGGTGTTTGGGCCTCAGGGAACAGGGAATGTGAGAAAGAGGTTCTGAACTGAGAGGGAACAGGACTCAGTAACATGTCCAGATGAGAGAAAAGTTTGAGGAATAGTAGGGAAAACTATTGGACTGGACATATCCAACAGATTTTTTGAGACGTGATGTCTGAGATCTAATTGTCAGGTGTTATGATTCCCCTTCCCAAGCTTCAGTAACACTAAGGCTCTGTCAGTGTTTGGATTTGGTTGGGGAGGGTTGTCTTCCCACTATTGTATTTTCTCTATACTACCAGCATGGAGGAAGCTTCAGAGTTTCCAGGCAGAGTAGAAAATCTCAAAGTAGGGTTCTGAGCTGAGGTTAAAAATAAGTAACCGGGAGATTGTAAGCATTGACTGGGAACTTTTACAAATATTTGTTGAGCAAAAAGCATTACAAGTTTACTCATTATTAATTTGGAAGTTCAAACTGTTTTTTATTTGACTGTTAAACTGTTGACCCTAAATTTTAAAAATTGCTTTTTTAAATACTTAATTAAAAATTTCAGTGAATCTGATATATAATATTACTTATTTTCCTTTTAGCATTTAACAAGGTTGATGAAATGCTAAAGCCTCCTTGAATTAACCTAGCTTTTGTTGGGTTTTAATTACTGACAACAAAAATCCTACCTGAGAGAGAAACTGGTTTCTGGAATTAGAAAATTTCAAGTGAGAGGATCAAAATTTTATAAGTGATTAATTCAAAATGAATGGGGAATAGTAAATATCTTTATATCCCTTAAGAAATAAAATTGCATAGTAATTATATTCTTGGCTGTTGGACTCAGTAAAGCTGATTTTTACTCTGCATTAACTACTGATATAGTAACAAACTATATCAGGTTGCCCTTGAAAGTCTCATTTTATCACTGAAAGTCTCCTGTCCTGAGAAACTACTCAATCCTGGGTAAACCAGGATGGTTGGTCATCCTAGTCTTGGATAAGCCTAAATTCCTTTCTTTGTAAATCGGCATAGTAATAGTTCCCATGTCCTATGATGAATACCTAAATTTGGTCACTTTATATATTTATATTATACAGCACTAAATCTGGCAGTCAGTTAGCTGAGTTATTGTTGTAAATATTTATTATTATGTCCATGTACTAGAAATATAGTATTAAATGATATGTAAGTAGTTGGTAAAATGGACATCTTTTGATATTTGCCATACCCACTGAAGTTCAAGCTGAATGAGGGTGATAACTTTATGTGGCTTTTAATGGAATGCTATAAAACAGTATCAAAAGATATGGCTAACTCATCTGAAACAAATGGAAAGACCAGACTGTGTGAGCATATACTGTTTTGAGAAGCCATTTTATGTCTATGACTGAGGATCCATGATTGTTGGAGGTTAAAAAAATCATATGTTTTTGTGCTGGGAAAGGTGAGTTCACCCAGTAAAAAATGCTGTATTAGAACTTTAAATGTGTCCACCTTGGAAGAGTCAGAAGAATTGAGGCTATCTTCTGTTTTCCATATTCCAACCTAGCATCTCCAGTTTGCACCTTATTCCTGTTAGTCAGGAGTAGTCTTCTACAAAAAATGAGCTTTATTTCACATCTACATAGCTTATTTTCTAATGCTCAAAGATAAAATAAGTGACTTTTAAACTAGAATATTAAAGAATAGCCAGAACTTGCAGCCTATTGCTTAAAGCCAGAGAGAAGCAAAATCCAAATTTACATACCAGTACAAGATTTCTGACTTCACATATTATCCAGTGGAATTCTCTCAAATGAAATTAATTAAATGGCCAAGCAAGTTTTCAGTAGAACTGCATTTCCAGAAAGTCCCCATGCCCGTCAGAGGGGAACTTGGTATTGTTCAGCTTCATAGGCTCTCTCACCAACCGCTATAACTGCCCTAATCGGAAAAGAATGAAGACAAACCAGTGCCTCAATAGATATGTAACCAGAGGGCAATGGGATACTTCACAGGAAGCAGAAAGTTTGGTAATGACAGAAACCCTTTCCACCTCCAACAGAGTAAATAAGCAAGAACGCCTCAGAGTCTCTCACGAATTGGAGTAAGACGGTGGCCACTGCTGGGCTCAACATAAAGATTTTTCATGCACATGTCTGGAACCTGGTCTGAGAATATTTGAACAGCCGAGTTTCCTTGGATCTCTCTCCAAATGGCAGACGTCTCAAGCATGACAGCATGAGGGTAGCCATACTCATGTTTTGGCTCTGAATTCTCAAGGTATGTGTTTTGAAAGAGAGCAGGAATGTGTCACATGGAACTCTTATTATCACTTGTGACCTACCCTCTATAATAATACAGTATCATTTTTGTTTCTAGTGGTCAAAACAGTTGCAAAGGGTCAGCTATGTTCAAGGTGAGGAATACAGACTTTACTTTTTGATGAGAAGGTCTCAGTTTTACATGAAAAAAACACCATGTAAGTTGGGAACTACATTGTTATGGCAGTCTTTGAAAAATTCAATCTGCCAAAGAAAACTTTCACGGAATGATTTTCATACAAATAAGATGGAATATGGGTACAAAGAGAGACATTTGTGTTTTGGATTCTAGTTGTTCCCGAGGCCTAGCTGTATCCCTGCCATTCTCTCACTGGGTTTTCATAAACTTCTTGTCCAATCTAATTTATGTGACTTAAGTTTTCACTAATTCAACCCCCTTTTTAATTTTTTTTTGCGGTACACGGGCCTCTCACTACTGTGGCCTCTCCCGTTGTGGAGCACAGGCTCCGGACACGCAGGCTCAGCGGCCATGGCTCACGGGCCCAGCCACTCCGCGGCATGTGGGATCTTCCCGGACCGGGGCACGAACCCGTGTCCCCCTCATTGGCAGGCGGGCTCTCAACCACTGCGCCACCAGGGAGGCCCCAAATCCCCATTTTTAATGACTGAATTCTAAATATCTAGTGTCTTCCTAGACATGTCCATCTGTATTTCCATAGAAACTGAAAATTCAACTTATCCCAGATTAAATTCAGCACCTTTCCTTTAAACCTGCTCCTTTTCCTGCCTTGGTGAAATTAATCAATCAAGACTCCAGTAACAGATGACATTAATTCATTTATCATCCTGTTACCACTCCCAACTTCTGGGAATACCATTTACTACTCCTCTACCTATTTCAAATTTATGACAGCTGTCATATTTTTATAGCCCATGTCTTGGCCACATCTAATTGACCCTAGGTATACCTTATGAAATTTGACATGGTATTTTTTCCAGGATTTTTAACTTGGGAACCAAAAAGGAAAATAAGAGTAACTTCTAAGGTAATACATTTCAATGGATGATGATGCCATCAGCTGAACAGCAAAACACAGGATGAAGAGATAATTTTCAGAAGAAAATTGTGAACTTAGTTTTGAATATATTGAGTCTGAGGTATCTCTGTAATAAGTTTGTGGAAATATTCAACAGGAACTTGTTAAAGTCAATTCATGAGAGAAGGGAACAAACAACACCAGAAAAAAGTATAAAACAGAAGTAAGAATGTTATTGAATTTATGTGGCAAGAATTAGAATAATAATTGAGTGATATCACTAGTAGTAACACAATTTTTTTACATTATTTTCCAAGTGCAGATTCTAACCATTTCAATGTTACACTCCAAAAAACCCATAGATGAGCATCTTAAGGACAGTTAAAAATACACATATGTAAAGATAGTACACAAATAACCTTCTGTTTTGATCAAAATAACTTTTTATCACACCTGGGGTCTGGTTATCCTGAGGGCATTTCAGCTCTAATTATGGTTAATATAGTGGGAACACTAAGGTTAGACAAATATTGGAAGGAATATATAAAAAATAGCAAAATTCAATTAATTTTTATTCAACTTCACCATAATACACAGTGATTGAGCAACAACATTACTGTGTGACATCACTCTACAAGAACTGACTAGTAAAAATTTCAATTTTGGCTATTCTATTTGAAAAAATTATCTAAGAACCTAGAAAGAGACAGTGACAAGTAACAAAACGATCAAAAAAATAATAGTAAGGTCTTAAGAAAAAAGCATGAAAATATTTGTGTTTCTTTAGTCAAAGAAAAATAATTCATTTAATAGAAATCAGGGGCAATTTTTGTTGTACATAAGTAAAAGTTTGGGGTTTTTTTTCCCCTTTGGTAACAAAACATCATTTAAATCAGGTTCTCAGGTGGGTTTTGGAGTTTTTCTGCTTGGAGCTATTCAGAAAAGGACTGGAAAAATATTTTCACAAAGTATTTTAGAAATTTACCTGCCTAAAGACAAGCAGATTAAACAGAAGACTTCTCATGGCCCTTATAGTTCTATTATCTTATAATTCTATACTTTCATGGTAATTCAAACCACTTTATACTGTCAATATTCTCCATTTATGTGAACAGGCATCAACTCCTGTATTTTATTTCATTTATAAGACAAGAACTTGAAAACACCTTCAGACAGCAATTTGTACATGATCTGATATATTTTCATGGTTTTTTAAGCATGAAAGATTTAAAAGAACTGTACATAAGGCCACATTATTCATAAAGGGAAGGTATGAAACAGCACACCATTAAAGAAATTAAAACAGAAAAGCAGTAGAATGCTAGTAAAAGCCTCTATAGCTTATGGTATTTTCAGATCAAACACAAGTCCACAATTTGAGGATGGTGGCAGAGGACTATGGACCTCTTCTAGGAGCCACTAAAGACATTTCTTTTCTGCAATAACGAATGAGATCACTTGACACAGCCAGAAACTGCTTTATTTTCATTTAGAGACATATTAAAGACTTGACAAAATAGCTATAGTTAGTTTATTATGATTTGGATTTTTCCTTATGATTCTCATCAAAAACAAATTGACAAACAAACACAAAAGAATATTTATTAACATTTACTAGAATACTAACCTCCATGTGTATTCATTCCCTTATCTGTACAGTAGGGAATAATAATAGAACCTACTTTATATGGTTTTTGGGAGAATTGAGTTTAGCCATTTAAAGACTCATAACAAGTTCTCACTTATGTTAAAAATTGTTATTACTGTAAAAGCTTTCTTAAGTAATAACTGTTTAATAAATTCACCAAATTAACCAAGGCTCTCTATTTCTTACATAAAAATATACTGATTAATATACAAAGCAAACCAAAATGTATGTGGCTAGAAGGCTCCCCTTACATTCATTTGATTATTCCAAAATCTTAGAAACATTTTTATGCATATTGTACACGTTTCAATTATGTAATGTAATCACTCAGTAAATGTATTAATGTTATGTGAAAATGATATTGTTCATATGGAAGTTTGTTGAGTACCTTTCAAATTTTTAAAAAGGGAAAAATGATCCCCTAAAGTATTGCCACAGTATTAATCACGGATTAAATGATAGAAAAACTTAGATTAAAAAATTGATTAAAAAGTATAGAGGCATTCTGTTTTTAGATCCTATTGAAACTTTCTTCTATTTTTGCTCTACTTGAAAAAACAAAAAACCCCAGGATGTTGTAGAAGCTGCTTTGCTTGTAGTTTATGCCAGAAAGATGATACAGAATTTCAACTTCTTAATAATGGGACTCTAAATGTAATGAATTCATTTCATGCTTTAATATTGTAATGCTTAATATATGTATACATATATAAATTATATATATACACAATTTTCCATAATTCTTCAATATGACAAACTTTCCCCATTAGTTGATTAACTGCTGATCCTGATTCTATTGGAAAAAGAGCTTATATTCTGTTATTACTTGTTAAGTAGGAATAGAGAGTATATGAATGTCCCTTATATCATTCTTTTACCTGTACTCATGAGTTTGAATATTTCATAATATAAAAGAGGGAATGTGAGTTATAAGAATGGAAACAGTGTTAAAGAAGAGTCTATTAACAGTGAAGTTAACTGAGGGCTAATGATTGTCAATGAGGGATTTGGGGGACGTTATTATGGTTGTAATTGGGAACATTCAGAATATTGCAAGTTTGTATGCTGAAGATTACCTAGTATGGTGGAAGGTTCTGATAGTGAAGAAGAGAGGGAATAAGCAAGGTAAAGAAGTAATTGCCTAAGTTATAGTGGTTGGGTTGCAGAACAAGTGGATGTATTTGTGTATTTGACTTTGATAAAAGAGGGACACTCTTCACTTTAACAAAAAATGTAAAAACCAAAATTCCCAGAAATGTATCTATCCTATCTATCTATCTATCTATCTATCTATCTATTTATTTATCTATCATCTACCTACCTATCTACCTATGATGTATCTCTCTATATATACATATATGTGTGTCATTTATAAGTAATATATTTCTGTTGCTATATATAACTCCAACTCTTCTTCTAATTCTGTGTTAGTCCTTGAAACAAATTAAGATCTGCAACTGGAACAAGTTTGAGTTCCTGCAAGATTCAGAATAGATCTGGCTTTCAACATTTCCACAGTGTGGAGTACCCTTTATCAGAATTGCTTGTGGGTAGACAGTAGGGCAGAGATAAGACTTAATGCTTGCATCATTAAGGATTGCATCATAAGGATACAGGAACTAATCAAACTTTCCCATCATAGGTTCATGGTTAAAATATAGGTTAAATGGTTAAAATATGTGAAAGTAACTTGGTAGAATCAACTTGGTAGAAACTTGTATTCTTTTCTGCCTATAACTACTCA
This sequence comes from Phocoena sinus, assembly GCF_008692025.1. NCBI lineage: Eukaryota > Metazoa > Chordata > Mammalia > Artiodactyla > Phocoenidae > Phocoena > Phocoena sinus. The sequence continues at coordinate 30,822,182 of NC_045779.1, read as the reverse complement.
AGTCCCTTTAAGTTTTCTCTTCAATACCTCTGAATCTGTATACGTTTATCCAACTGCACAAGCATTGCTTGATTCAAGCCCTCATTATATATCACTTGGACTATTGATATTGTTCTCTTATCGTGTTCTTGTTGCTAATTTCTCCACTAGTGTGATTTTCTTAAAATATAAATATTATGGCATCATATTATGGTATCATTTCCTTATATAAAACCATTCCATGCCCTGTAGGCCACATAGGGTAAAATCCAAGCCTTCGGTTTGGTATATATGATTAATCATAATGTAGATTTCATTCAGAACCAGGTACAAAATTTTGTGAGTCCAGTGAAAAATTAAAATGCAAGGTCTCTTGTTCATAAATTATTAAGAATTTCAAGATGATGAGAAGAGCATTAAACTTAACCCGGGATTTTCTAAACATGAGGCCCATTGCCATTGCACAAGTAGCACACACATGATGTGTGGTCTTGATCTCACTTGCCACTTAACACATCATCTTCTGACATTTCTTCACAAGTGTCCTCAGGTTTAAGAATGCATAAGTAATTATAGATTCTGAACTATCTATTCTGCTTTGCCATTCCATGTTTCTGCAATGCCTTTTATCCTGTCTCAGAAGGCTTTCTTCCCTGGATCTGCTCAGAAAAATGTCCATCCTTTTCTTAAGGACTCAACTCTTATCTCTTAATATATGAAACTTGCTCTGAAAAATTTAACAATTTGATCACTGTTTCCTGGATAACACCACCATACTTAGTGTATACTTATGGCTGCATTTATTACATAATTATAGATTTTACTTACATATTTTTCTTTAAACCTGGATTAGCCCCAATAGAATGGTCTATATTTTAATTATATTTTAATGTCCCATGCTGTGTTCAGTGCCTGACATGTATTAAACACTCTGTAAATATTTTTTGAATGATTAATATATTATAACAATTCTAAATATTTTGAAGTAGTGAGCTACTAATATTTGTTTGCATGCTTACAAATGTTCTAAGTGTCAAGACTTACCATATAATGTTAGGTCAAACTAAAAGTTTGTTTAGGATGCAGATTTTGAGGGAATTTGAAACTATTTTTTATTTGAAGACACTTGGAATCATCAAAATGGAATTTTAAAATGTTCTATTAGACAAGTCCTGCATAGTCACTCTCAAAACCTGCTCTGGATTTATCAATTCCCTGCTTCCAAGTAGGGCAGAGGAACCAACAGAGATTTTCATATTTCTACTGATATTTTGAACAAACTGTTTCATCTCTATCATTATTTCTGCTTAAATTAGTTTTCAGATATTGTATGAATAAATTATTACTGTAAAGCACGTATTAAGTATTATCAGAAATAATAAGTCTGAACATGAAATGATAAAGCAATGAGATATGTCACATGATGACTTGTAGGTTTTTATCTAGGAGATGTTACAGGAATTAGAAGGACTCATAGCATCAAATAAAGTGTATCAAAATCGTGATGATAAATATTGCAGAGCTATAAATTTTTAAATAGGTTATTTTAGAATCATGTGGAGGTTAGCCTTTATGAAATATATTTTGTAAATATATTGGGTAGAAATTTTATTTGTTTATACAATGGTTTGAATGTTTGTGTCCTCTCAAAATTCATATGTTGAAATCTTAATGGCCAAAGTGATAGTATATATTATAAGGTGTGGCCTTCGGGAGGTGTTTAAATGATGTGGGTGAAGCCCTCATAAATGGGATTAGTACAAAAGAACTCCATAGAGCTCACTAGCCCCTTCCATCATGTGAGGACACAAGGAGAATGTGCAGACTATGGACGACAAGAAGGTCCTCACCAGAATGTGACCATTGCTGGTGTCTTAATCTTGGACTTTCCAGCCTCCAGAACTGTGAGAAATAAATTTATGTTGTTTTTAAGCTACCCAGTCTGTAGTACTTTGTGATAGCAGCCCAAATTGAGTAAGCCATATTATATACATATACTATAGAATCCACAGAAAATAGGCTATGCTTTGCAAACAGATTTAAGATGGTAACAAAACTATTTTTATAGGTTTTAGATAGCAAAATATATATATATATATATATTTTATTTCAATTTATGCTTAATATTATGAGCCAAAGCATGGTATTTAATTGCCTATTGGGATTTAGATGATCAGAAATCTTATTTTACAATTTTTGGTCCTCTAAAAATTGCTATGGAAAGTATTTTTTAATTATTTTATGATACAAGACTCTAACACCATGAAAAAAATTGGAAAGAAGATTCAGTTGTCCAATATAAGTATATTAGCAGGAATTTATTTATATGACTAAGTTATTAGGAAGCTGGGAAACAGGAATAAATAGAGGTGTAAGGTAACTTTGTAGACCCTTATAGTGATTTCAAATGAAGAAAAAGAAAGAATTAATAATTCTTTCTGAAATCCCCAGCTTCTTTTGAGATGATATCTTTAATAACTGACTAGAGTATCCAAAGGAAACCATAAACAAGACCAAAAGACAACCCTCAGAATGGGAGAAAATATTTGCAAATGAAGCAACTGGCAACGGATTAATCTCCAAAATTTATAAGCATCTCATGCAGTTCAATAACAAAAAAACAAACAACCCAATCCGAAAATAAGCAGAAGACCTAAATAGACATTTCTCCAAAGAAGATATACAGAGTGCCAACAAACACATGAAAGAAGGCTCAACGTCATTAATCATTAGAGAAATGTAAATCAAAACTACAATGAGATATCATCTCTCACTGGTCAGAATGGTTATCATCAAAAAATCTAGAAACAATAAATGCTGGAGAGGGTGTGGAGAAAAGGGAACACTCTTGCACTGTTGGTGGGAATGTAAATTGATACAGCCACTATGGAGAACAGTATGGAGGTTCCTTAAAAAACTAAAAATAGAACTACCATAGGACCCAGCAATCCCACTACTGGGCATATACCCTGAGAAAACCATAATTCAAAAAGAGTCATGTACCAAAATGTTCATTGCAGCTCTATTTACGATAGCCAGGTCATGGAAGCAACCTAAGTGTCCATCGACTGATGAATGGATAAAGATGTGGCACATATATACAATAGAATATTACTCAGCCATAAAAAGAAATGAAATTGAGTTATTTGTAGTGAGCTGGATGGACCTAGAATCTGTCATACAGAGTAAAGTAAGTCAGAAAGAGAAAGACAAATACCATATGCTAACACATATATATGGAGTCTAAGAAAAAAAAAAAAAGGTCATGAAGTACCTAGGGCTAAGACGGGAATAAAGACACAGACCTACTAGAGCATGGACTTGAGAATATGGGGAGGGGAACGGGTAGGCTGGGACAAAGTGAGAGAGTGGCCTGGACATATATACACTACCAACCGTAAAATAGATAGCTAGGGGGAAGCAGCGGCATAGCACAGGGAGATCAGCTAGGTGGTTTGTGACCATCTAGAGAGGTGGGATAGGGAGGGTGGGAGGGAGGGAGATGCAAGAGGGAAGAGATATGGGGACATATGCATATGTATAACTGATTCACTTTGTTATAAAGCAGAAACTAACACACTATTGTAAAGCAATTATACTCCAATAAAGATGTAAAAAAAAAAAAAAAAAAACTTTTGTAGATAGAATTTGCACCTAAGCAAAATCTATAAAAAATACAATTTATACACGATCAATTTTCTATTAAATAAAATTCTATACCTATAAATTATTTCTCAGTGGAACTATTTTTAAAGTTTTTAAAATGAGAATATGAGGAGAAATTATACTTTGAATTTATAAAGCATGCTTTTTTTCCTGAAAATTTTTATACATGGTATTTAGTTTATCATCTTGATACTCATATTAAGCAGATAAAACAAGGAATTATTTCCCCTATTTTTATTATTTGCCAAGATCATAAACTATTATAATAACTGAAAGAGTTTGTATTATAATTAAAATGGTTAATGCCTCTCTTTGGAACCTCCTAACTTGGGTAACTGTCTATGGTGTCACTCCTTAGAAGAGGCTTAGACTTCTCTGTTCCATTGATGCCAGCAGTGGCTGTGTAACTTGCTTTGGTTAATAGAATGAGAGTTGAGGTTGACATTTCCAAAAAGAAGCTTCAGGAGCTATTGGGTGTTTTCTACACTGTCTCTCTTTTCTCCATGTGACAGCGGCACTCTGAGTCACAATATAATATAGACAGGAGTCAAGCTGTGCTGCGCAAGTGGGTGAGAAGTGAATCTTTGCTGCTGACAGTCACTGAGGGCTTGGGAGTCATTTGTAACATAGCAAAATTTAGCCTAATCTGGAAGATTACATCAATATTTTTAAAACATATCTTATTCTAATATAATTTAATTTAATTTATAATTTTGTTTATATTGACTTTACTTATGAAACCTTAGAATTTAATTTAATTTTGTTTATATTGACTTTATTTATGAAAACAGAGAATAAAATAAAAGCCATAGAAAGTAGGTGATATTTACAAATAAGTAAAGGGAATGAGTTTGTGTTCACTGTCTACTATGACCCATTTAACCCTCACAACAAACATGAAAGATGGGGATTATTTGGTTAATTCTTAGTAGAAGACATTAAGGCCATTTTTAATAAAAAAAAAAATTATAGTTGACTCTAAGGGTTGATGTGAATAATTACACATTACTTAAGTACATAATAATAAAATTATGTTTAATTCTTAGAGCATAAATATTTTATACCTATTAAACCATAGAAAATGCCCATAAAAACAACTATGAAATCAATAATACTCAAGTTAACATTAATTTAATTTGAAAGATGCTATAGTTAAGTTGAAGTTATATCATGCTTCAGGAAATAAATATGGTATTGATTATTACAGCATAAGTTTTTTGTTTGTTTTTAGTTCAGTATGCTTAGACTATTGTGTGCAGCATATTAATTTAATTCTTATACCTCATTTCTTCATTTGCAGGGCTGAAAAACTTTTTTTTCACTTAATTTCCTACCATTACATTATTTTCCATTGAATTATTACAAAGGAAAAATTTCATGTTAAACTTGTTAACTTTTTTCCACAAAAGTACTGATAATTAAAGCAGTACTAACTAAAGAGAGAGAAAATGAACCTCAGGGCAGTAAACAGATACTTAAAAGTGGTAATACAAGTAGTTCAGGATGCATTTATATTATTTTCTTTTAACATTGACAGTAACAAGCAGTAATAATATATAGATTTACAGTAAAAATGAGATACCTGATACCATACAGACATCAGTTGTTTCACTGAGATCTGAACTTTCAGAGCATGAGGAACGAGTGTTCCACAAGTTGAAAAATTCCAAATTAAGGCTTGGAAATGTTAAGTAACCTTTGAGTCATGCAGCTCAAAAATGGTAAAGCACAGATTTGAATCCAATTCAATTTTCTCTTTATGTTGTCACAAAAGTTCTAAATATAGCATAACACTATTTAAAGTGAATAGTTCAAAACCCCACAAAACTCATGATCTGATATTAATGACTGAAAAGTAAAAATGAATAAAATTGTTGACAAAAAAATGTAGCAGGATATCAGAGAAATACAATCATGGATTCTTTCTTCTCAGAAGCTGATATCAACATAAATAATATTTTCTTTTCTTTTTTTTTTTTGTGGTACGTGGGCGTCTCACTGTTGTGGCCTCTCTTGTTGCAGAGCACAGGCTCCGGACGCGCAGGCTCAGCAGCCATGGCTCACGGGCCCAGCCGCTCCGCAGCATGTGAGATCTTCCTGGACCGGGGCATGAACCCATGTCCCCAGCATCGGCAGGCAGACTCCCAAAGACTGCGTCACCAGGGAAGCCCAATAAATAATATTTTGTTGGAATTAGCATCAAACATTTTTATGATTGCTTACTTATCTTTTATTTATATTGCTATTTTTTTTCAAAAATAATTGGAGTTAAATAAAAGATGCAATAAAAGCAAAGAAGACCAATAAAGCCAGGTGAGAGGACAGTTCATAAGACATATGGAAAATAATAACAAAATAAGAACACTTGTTCAATAGAAGTTACCACATCTTAGCACCAAACATATTTGGCTTTATAGGCACCTAAGTTAAAATGACATTTTATGTTTCATGGCTTCCATTTCTGAATAAAACAAATCTATTCCTCAAAGTATAGTTAAACCCCACTGGTGTTAAATATAGCATAAATTTAATAACAGTTTTTTCAGGAAAAAGTAAACTCTTTCAATGGTCCTAAAATTTACCCTATCATATAGCACAAAAATGTAGCAAATTTTTCTAAGTTACACTTAACCTACTTGGAAAAATTCACTCTGGATTTACAGGAAATTGAATTTAGTCACTCTTGATATCTCTTCCATTCTTTTCAGAATTGTGTAAATGTCATGGATCTAATGTAGTTTAAGCCTTTGAGGAGGAGCATGTTGTCTGTACATGTGGTCACTAATGAAATGCTCTGCTTTGAGCCCACCTATGCCTTAACCTTGGGTGACACTATCACTTTTAAGATGTCATTGTCTGTGGTCCACCCTCCCCAGGTCTACCACACAGTTATTCTCTCTCAAGTGGGTCACCTCAGTTGGTACTATGGGGGAGCTAGCACAAGTCCTCTTTTTCATAGAACATATAAAATTCAGTTTCACTCAGAAAGTTTTTAAAAAGTTCTTCAGATACCCCTCTGTGCTTTCAGCTTCTACCAACCACATGGAAATTATTCTCTAGACCTTCTCTGGATTAATGATGAATATTTTCCCATTGAAACGCCACTATAAACACAATAATCCTGGGAGTTGAAGAAAAACAGATGCTAGTAACTTTCATTTTATTCTTAGTAATTTACTTTGTTAGGTATACGTTTTTTAAAGGGCTAAGTCTTAAGAATACTCAAAGTTAGGCTCTGTTGATTTATTATTGTTGTTAAATTTGGTGATATATTGTGTTACTACATGTTCAATTTAAGCCATTACGTTTTAATTATCAAATACAGAAAACATGGAAAAATAAAATTATCTCTTTCCAAAATTAGGGAACTAATTATGGTCTAAAATGTATTCATTTGTCTTATGCTTGAACTCTCCCTCTCCTCTTTCTCTTTCTCTCTTCAATATGGTAAAATATATATATAACACTTACCATTTTAACCATTTACAGTTGTACAGTTCAGTGGCTTTAAGTACATTCACATTGCTCTGTAATAATCACCACAATCCATTTCCAAAATGTTTTCATCATCCCAAACCGAAACTCTGTACCCACTAAACAATAACTCCCCATTCCACTCACCCCTGAGCTCCAGATAAACCACTAACCTACCTTCTGTCTCTATGAATTTAAGATAAAATTTGACTATTCTAGGTATCTCATATAAGTGGAATCATACAATATTTGCCCTTTCTTGTCTAACTTATTTCACTTAGCATAATGTCTTCAACTTTCATCCATGTTGTAGCATGTAACAGATCCTCACTCTCTCTTACAGAACTTTTCTTTATCTGGATACCATGAGCATGTTTAGCAACAAAACTCAGAAAGGTTCTGCAAATAATAAGCTTAGTGGACAGTAAATTAAAGTGTATCTTTTTGTCATGAGAGAGAGAGAGACTGTGACAGATAGAAAGAAAGAGTGCAAAAAAACAAAAGAAATTGAAATTGGGGGGGCTAAAAGAGAAAATGCAGAAGCTGCTAGTACAGAACTTGCATTTTTTTCCATTTGCACTGGAAAATTAATTTGAACACTTTTCAGCACCTCTTCATTTCAGGTTCACATTAGACACAGAGCTTTTCAGATTTATTGCTTGGTTTGAAAATGGACAGAAACTGTAACAGCCTCCCTATCCAACCTCCTTTCCCCAAATTTTATGAAAACCAGCAGGTTTTTCTATTAAAAACCTAGTCATGGGAATCATGTAAGAAGATGTCATTGTTATAAAATGAGCAGTGAGGAAGAAGACTGCCAAGTTAAATGCAAAGGGTAAAATCTGTCTGCATATTCCCACATCCTTACACATGTATTTCAGTGTGAATTGCCCGTGAGTGTCTGATGACAGAACTTGACCCACCAGACAATCATTCTGAGAAGAACTTGGCTCTCTCCAGAAATTTCATTTATATTTCCCAGATGATTACATCTTTTATCAAAGGCAGCAGCTGAGAAATGGGCAAGCTCAGCATCAGAAAAGTAGTCCAGCTATGATGACCAGTGTCACCTACAAACACTATGGGAAAGGGAAGGACAGCAAGACAGTTGTTGGGGTTGGATTCTCAAGAATAACATTAAAGGCTTCCCTGGTGGTGCAGTGGTTGAGAGTCTGCCCACTGATGCAGGGGACACGGGTGCGTGCCCTGGTCCGGGAAGATCCCACATGCCACGGAGCAGCTGGGCTCGTGAGTCATGGCCACTGAGCCTGCGCATCCAGAGCCTGTGCTCCACAATGGGAGAGGCCACAACAGTGAGAGGCTCGTGTATCGCAAAAATAAATTAAAAAATAAATAAAATAAATTTTAAGCTCTGAAAGAAAAAGCTTCCTGATAGCTAGCCACTTTCATATTTATGAAGTATTACAAAAGCATAGGACAAGATGGCAGTGTAGAAAGATCCTGGGCTCAACTCCTCCCATGGGCACACCAAAATTACAAATACATATAGAGCAACTATCTCTGACAATGACTTGAAGTCTACCAGAAAATATTTTCCACAAATAAAAATAAAAAGGAAATGCCACATTAAGATGGGCTTCGGGGGTGGAGACTTGGTCTGGTCAAGAACCACACTCCCAGTACTGTGATCTATAGGCAGGAGGAAATCACAGCCTTGAAGGTTTCCCCTGAGGACTGAGAGATTCAAATCCCATATCAGACTCCCCAGGCCAGGGGATCTGCACTGGAAAAATGAGCTCCCATAATATCTGGCTTTGAAAGCCATTAGGGTTTACATCCATGACAGCTGAAAGGCTATAGGAAACCGAGACTCCGCTCTTAACGGGCATGTGCAAAAACTCACTCTCTCTGAATCCCAGTACAGAGGCAACATTCTGAAAAGTGCTTGGGTCATACATAAAGGAGATTCACTGAATAATTTTAGAGTATGTGCCCAAGGTGTAGGGATCTGTTGAAATTTACTCTGGATACAGAGAAGCTGGTAGGTGCCAGTTTTCATTTGTTTGTCTTTGATTGTTTGTTTGCTTGTGGCTCACCTTTTACCTAGCTAATTTAGTGCTGGAAGCGTTGCCATTTTTGACTCTACTTACTCACACTATTGGTGGTCAGCAGAGACCCTCCAAAGCATCCCATGCCTCACTAGACCTGGTGGATGCCCTTCAAATACACTGGCAATCCCTCAAAGCAGCTTACACCCTGTAGGCCAGCACCGCACACAAAAGCACTCATAAGAATTTTGACCAGGCCTTACAGTCAGCTGCATCAGAGGATAGCCATACACACCAGTGTTCCTGCATAAGCATGGCCCAGCCAAAACAGTAGAACACAAGCAGTACACACAGGAGCTACTCCTGGAGCACCTGGCTCTGGTGACCAGGGTGAACCACATTACTGGGCTCGAATGACACCTTCTAAACTAGGTCACTCTTTCAAGACCAGGAGACATAGCTAATGTACTTAATGCATAGACGAAAACACAGAGAGTTACGCAAAATAAGGAGACAAAGGAATAAGTTCCAAAGAAAAGAACGTGACAAAACCTCAGAAAAGGAATTAAATGAAACATAGATAAACAAACTTTCAGATAAAGAGTTCAAAGTAATGGTCATAAAGATACTGAACTCAGTAGAAGAATGGAGGAACACAATAAGAATGTCAACAAAGAGATAGAAAATATAATCAGAGCTGAGAATACAATAATGGAAATGAAAAATGCACTAGATGAAATGAGTGGCAGATTATATTATACAGAAGAAAGGATTAGCAATCTGGAAGACAGGCTAGTGGAAATCATTCAATGAGAATAGCAAAACAAACAAACAAAAGCAAACAAAAAAAGGAAAAGAAAAGGAAACCAAGAAAATGAGGGGATAGTCTAAGAGACCTTTGTGACAGTACCTAGTGAACTAACATTAGCATTATAGGAGTTCCAGAAGGATAAGAAAGAGAGAGAAAACCTATTTGAAGAAATAATGGCTGAAAGTATTCCTAACCTGGTGAAGCAAACAGACATCCAAGTCCAGGAAGCATACAGTCCCAAACAAGTTGAACCCAAAGAGATCCAAACATAGGTCAAAGAAACATAATTAAAATGTCAAAAGTTATGTCAATCCCAAGCTCCCTTACTATCTCTTCCCCCAACCCTTCCCCCTTGGTAACCATAAGTTCATTATCTAAGTCTATGAGTCTCTTTTTGTTTCGTAAATGAGTTCATTTGTATCATTTCTTTTTAGATTCCTCATATAAGGGATATCATACGATATGTCTCTCTGTCTGACTTACTTCACTCAGTATGACAATCTCTAGGTCCAGCCATGTTGCTGCAAATGTCATTATTTCATTCTTTTTAATGGATGAGTAATATTCCATTGTATATATGTACCACAGTACACACTGCTATATTTATGATGGATAACAAACAAGGACCTAATGTATAGCACAGGGAACTCTGCTCAGTTTTATGTGACAGCCTGGATGGGAGGGGAGTTTGGGGGAGAATGGATACATATATATGTATTGCTGAGTCGCTTTGCTGTGCACCTGAAACTACCACAAAATTGTTAATGGGCTATACCCCAGTATAAAACAAAAAGTTAAAAATAAATAAATAAAATGTCAAAAGTTATAGAGATAATCTTAAAAGCAGTAAAATATGAAAAACTAAAGGAATGTATCATTTTATTGTGCTTTACTTTTTTATGCATTATAGATACTGAATTTTTTACCAATTGAAATTTTCTGGCAACCCTGCATTAAACAAGTCTAGCATCACTGTTTTTCCAATTGCATTTGCTTACTTTATGTTTCTGTGTCACAATTTGATAATTCTCACAATATTTCAAACTGTTTCACTACCATATTTTTTATGGTGATCTGTGATCAGTGAAATTTGATGATACTACTAAGACTCACTGAAGGCTCAGATGATGGTTAGCAATTTTTAGCAGTAAATTATTTTTAATTAAAGTATGTACATTGTTTTTTAGACATAATGCTATTGCATATTTAGACTACAGTATAGCATAAACATAACTTTTATATGCACTGGAAAATCAAAAAAAAATTATGTGACACTTTATTGTGATATTCTATTGATTGTGGTGGTCTGGAACTGAAATCTCAATATCTCTGAGGTATGCCTGTAGTTACATTTAGGGGAGCGCCCATAAGACTATCAGCTGACTTTTCAACAGAAATTTTCTAGGCCAGAAATGAGTGGTACAACATTGTCAAAGTACTGAAAGAAAAAAATTACAATCAGGAGTATTCTATTCAGTAAGGTCATCATTTAGAACTGAAGGAGAGATAAAAAGTTTCTCCAATAAGCAAAAGCTGAAGATGTTCACCACCACTAAAGAGACTTCACAAGAAATGGTTGAAGAATTTATTTAAACAGAAAATACGTAACTAGAAATATAAAAATTGTGAAAGAAAAATCTCACCGGCAAAGGCAAAATATAGCAAACGTAGTGGATCAACCATCTATATAGCTGGTATGAAGGTTAAAAGACAAAACTAGTAAAATCATATGTATCTACATTAATTAGCTAAGGAATACACAAAGTAAACATGTAAAAAATGACACTGAAAACATAAAAGTGGTGAGGGGAAAGTAAAAATCTAGTGCTTTTAAAATGGATTCAAACATAAGCAGCCATCAAATTAAAATATACTGCTATACACATAGGTCATTATAAAATAATCTCATGGTAACCAAAAACCAGTAATAGATACACACACACAAAAAAAGAGAAAAGAATGCAAAGATAATTCTAATAAAAATCATCAAATCACAAGGGAAGAGAACAAAAGAGGAATAAAGGGGAAAAAAAGAACTACATAAACAATCCCCAAACAATTAATAAAATGTCAATAACTATATACTTATCAATAATTACTTTAAATGTAAAGGGACTAAATGATTCAATCAAAAGATAGCGTGGCTACATGGATAAAAAAAGAAGACCCATATATATGCTGCCCACAAAAGAACGATTTCAGATCTAAAAACACACATAAACTAAAAGTGAGAGAATGGAAAAAATGTATTCCATGCAAATGGAAACAAAAGAGAAAGTGGAGCAGCAATACTTAGACAAAATGATTTTTAAAACAAAGACTGTAATAAGAAACAGAGAAGGACATTACATAATGATCAAAGGGTTGATCCAACAAGAAGATATAATACTTGTAAACGTACATGCACCCAACATAGAACTTTTAAGTCCATAAAGCAAATATTAAGAGACTTAAATTGACAGTAGCACAATAATAGTAGGTAATTTTAACATGCCATTTACATTAATGAACGTATCATCAAGACAGAAAAATCAGTAAGGAAACATTGGGCCTTAAATGACACATTAGACAGATGGACTTTACATATATATATATATATATATATATATATATATATATATATATATATGGAACATTCCATCCAATAGCAGCAGAATACACATTCTTTTCAAGTGCACATAGAACATTCTCCAGGTTCACATTCTGGAGAGCATAGCTCATATACTCATATGATCACATGCTCAGCCACAAAAAAATCTCAGTAAATTTAAGAAAATTGAAATCATATCAAGCATCGTTTCCAACCAATGCTATGAAACTAGAAATCAACTACAAGGAAACAACTACAAAAAAACACAACCACATAGAGGGTAAACAACATGATACTAAACAAGCAATGAGACATTGAAGCAATCAAAGAGGATATTAAAAAAAAAAAAAACTTGTAGATAAGTGAAAATGGAAATACAATGTACCAAAATCTTTAGGATGCAACAAAAGCTGTTCAAGAGGGAAGTTTAGAGTGATAAAGGCCTGCCTCAGGAAACAAGAAAAGTCTCAAAAAATAATCTAATATTACACCATATTACCCATCTATAATGAGATGATGTTCACTAAATGTATTGTAATCATTTCATGATGTATGTAAGTCAAATCATTATGCTGTACACCTTAAATTTATACAGTGGTTTATGTCAGTTATATCTCAATAAAACCAGAAGAAAAAAACAGATGAATGGACAAACATGTTGCTATATACACATGCACGGGATTCAGCCATAAAAATGAATGGAGTACATGCTACAACTTGGATGAACCTTGAAAACACTATGCTGAGTGAAAGAAGCCAGATACAAAAAGTAACATATTGTATGATTCCACATATAGAAAATTATAAGTTAATTCACAGAAACAGAAAACAAATTAGTGATTGCTAGAGGATAGGAGGAAGGGGAGAATGGGGTATGACTATTTGGTAAATATGAGGTTTCCTTTAGGGGTGTTGAAAATAATTTAGAACTGAATGAAATTTGTGTTGCATAATATTATGAATGTACTAAACTCCACTGAATTGCTCTCATTAAAATAGTTAATTTTATGTTATGTGATTTTCACTTCAATAAAAAATTAAAATATTAATTATAAAAAGTGCTAAAGAGAACTGCATCAAAAAATAACAAATTATCTTAATATAACTAAGGTTTTAGGTTTAGTCTTAAATAAGATAATAAAGCAAATTCTGATAAGTCAAAGGAAAAACTGTTAAATGAACCTCTTATTCTATCTCATATGATTATTTCTTTTCCTTTACAGCATCCTTTAGAGAACTTCTCACAGTATTATGCATATACGTATTCATGTCCTTGTTTCTATAATTTTTGTATCTCCCAACAAAGAGATCCAGAAGATCCATGAAAGGAATGACTGTTTACTCATGATTACTTTGCTTGACACAGATCAGTGCTCAATAAATACTAGCAAATTATAAGAGTGGTTTTCATTTTTTATATTTCAGAAGATAGTCATTTTTTTTTGATATTCATCCATTTTCAACCTTTAGCTAATGCTTACTGAAGGCCTCTCTATATACCATTCCCATGCTTAGTTATGGACAAATGTCTGTAAACAAGAGATCTTACCTTCAAAGAACCTAAAATCTATAGCAGGAAACAAACAGAAGGACAATGTCAAATAATGAGATAATGTTCTCAAAAAGAGATGAGAAAGATGTGTAATAAAAAAAAAAAGCTTCAATTCTCCATCTAAAAACTTTAGACATGTGATTGATTAATATTTCTTTTAATAATAATCCCTATGGGAAGAGTAAAAAAAATATTAATTTTATGGTAAAAAGATAAACCTTGGTATAATGGGAAAAGAAAAAGATTTTCACTTCTCAATAAAGGTATTCCATTTCAGTCATGAAGATTAGCCTGAGGCACCAGGTCAATTAGTATGATAACTTGGTACATAAAGACTTAGGCATAACAAGTGAACTTTAATTTAGTAATCTCATATTAATCATTGAGGGTCCGGAAGAGAGCAACACAATAATTAAAAACAAAAAAGAAATATAGCATTTATGAGGGGAACTGGAGGAACTAATGAAATATAGCCTAGAGAAAAGTAAGATGATATTTAATTTTGCTTGAAGGGATATAGTAGAGGAATGATATGAGGAGTCAAAGAACTAGTGCAAATACTGACTTAAATATGTGTCAATAATCAGCAATACATATGCAAGTAGGGCCTTTGGACACTTATGTTTACTTGAAATATTTTCCCCATAGAATTATATGTTTTTGGCTCTGGACTTATGGGCAAGAAATAACTTACATTAGCTATAACTGAGTGAGAATTTTTTGTGTTTTTTTTTTTTGTATTTTTGTGGAGTAATTTCTTGTTTTTTGAGTTGTGCTTTTTGGGTACAACTTGGAGTTATAAAATAACTTATGTACATGTGTCTCTTCTTGAAAGTAATAAGCAATTAATATTCTTTGATTAATCGGAGATACTTATTAAGTATACTGTTTTAAACAAACCTAAACAACTGTAGCAAATATCATTGATCATTTAATATGTACACTGAAAATGAGACTACCAATTCCTGTCCACTGGACCCCTTTTCCAAAATTTATAAAACCATTTAACTCATGTAAATTACAGCTGTGGACCACAGTCCATGATTTAGACTACTATTTCTGCAACCTATTGAATATTTACATTAAAAAATTTTAATACAGTTTAAAAATTAATGAGTCACTACTTCAGATATTTTGAAATGCAATTTTTTTCTAATTTTTGTAGTGTTTTTATTTGCTTTAGATATTTTTATGTTAGAAGGGATTTCTACTCTGACTCACAATTCTACTTCAATTCATAATTATTTCATTATTTTATTTTAAGTAGAATGAAATAATTTTAAAAATTACCCATTTGATAAACCAAAACCAAAAAAAAGACAAAATCCCTATCCTGAGAATAAATTTGAGTGAAGTATATAAATTGTAATCATTATTATCATTTTTTAATTTCAAACTACTAAAGGATTCAAATGTTTTAAATATGAAATTGAAATCTGATAAAGGAATTAGAAAGTAATTTATCAGATTATTCTTTTTCCAGTTCTATATTCGTTAGCATTAAGTATTTATTATTTTCTTATTTCAATGCTATTCTGTTTTGTATGGTCTCTATTTGTAAGTACCTTAAAATAAAAGAGAGAGGGAGACACATATATAAAACATTTATAAAATAATATTTCAGTATATAAGCAAGTACATAATTGTAAATTACAGACCATAAGTATCCCCAAAATTTCTACTTTTTACTTTATCTTCCATAATAGTGCTAAGTGGCTACCTCACCTCTCAGGACATGTGGGGAGTGGCTCAGCCAATCCTGGTGGAATGGCTCCCTATCTCATCATCACTTTTTTTATTCTCTGGAAGTTCTTAAATTAAAGCCACTTTCCTGGAACTAGTGGTTAAGTCAGATTTGTGTAAACACCTAATCTCACAGACATCAGGAACCACGTGTGTGCTGGGGTCAGTTCATGTCCCATGAGAGCCAAATGTGTGCCAATGTGTGCACCTCTTCCAAACTGCATGAACAATGACATCATGTTAGGAGCTTGAAATTGGCTAAGATGAGAATATTACACCATGAAAATTTGCGAATGCTACAAAGCAAGGGATTTTGTTTCTTTGTTTTGCTTTGTTTTTTCTTTTTGGTGGGGAGCAGTTTGCTAAACATTGATTAACACACCATTGTGTACAACTATGCATTTTTCCATACACCTTCCGATTGGTTTTTAGCTCCAGTTTTTATGGCTCAACCAGAAGAATGTTTATAGAGTACATATACTGCTTAAGGCTACTGGGCTAGAAAGCATGAATATGAAAATTCACAATCTCTTCTTGTTAGTGTACGTATAAGGTCCACAAACTATGAAATCTGATGTGCCCAGTCTCACAGGATGTTTTTTTGTTTTTTTTAAATGCCTAGGTGTTCCAATATAGGAAAGAAATCAAGGTTGAGCCATAGCAACTCTTTGGATCTAGAACAGAAATCTTCTGTTCTAGAACAAGTTGTTGAGTAACAACTTCAGGGACAACTCTGTGAATTGCTCTTCATAAACTGTTTACACAATAATTTTAATAAATCTGATAGTCTTACATATCCAGCTAGTAGTTCCATGAATCATTTTCTAAATATGCAATCGATAGGGACTGAGCAGAATAATTAAATATTATAGTTAGTTTAGAAATCCCACTAGGGGATTAAAGACAGAAAGGGAATTTTAACAGAGTTTGGGAGATTGTGGTAAGCTAATGACCAATCAAGGAAAGAATCCAGTAACCTAGCAACAATCTACTCTACCTTGAAGGAAGACCACGCACATTCAAGCGGCAGCCATACTCAAGCCAAAAATCCTGATAGTTAAAACACAAGACAATAGTTATGGGGTCTGAATCTCGTTACATGAAGTAAGGGAGTTAATGGTTCTTGACGAGTAACATTTCTGCATGTAGCCAAGACAGGAATATAAGTGAAAGGGGAAAGAAACTAGGTGATAGGGGACATTATACTGAAACATGAGATGAATTACGGTATTTTAGTATGTTACCACCCTTTTGCTGATATACATATGATTTAAATAGTGTCAACACAGTCCTGGTTAGACCATATAGGGTCAAAGGAGAAACTAATGATGTAAGCCTTTATGTCTACCCAAGAATGTGGAAGAAGGTGGTCTTTTCCCCTCCCCACTTTTTCTTTGATCATACAAATGCCGCCCTCTTTGTTCTCTGGGCTGTGTTCTGTTGCCGGCCCACTTGTATCTCTCACAAGCATACTATGGTAATAAATGCACTCTCTGCCTATGCCTTTGACTCATCCTGAATTCTTTCTGTGAAGAGAAAAAAGACCCTGGGCTTTAGTAAGTCCTGATGCCAGGTGAGCAGTTTTAATTAGAAGACAGTGGGTTTGAGTCCCCTCCTAAGCCAGGGATTCTGGGTTCAAGTCCAAATCTGAGTTAAGTCCCATCTGAGAAGGAGTGTGGTTTCACAATAGCAGTGTTTTTACAGAAGGAAATCATTAAAGAAAAAGAGCTTGAATGAAGGGCCTTGAACTCCCAGATTTTCCAAGGATTTCCTCATCATAGGTTTGGAATGACCTCAACAAAGTTATGGCACCTTTATTCTGGACCATTTCATCAGCAAAAGCTTCTACTGATAGTAGGTATATCATTCATTCATTCGTTCATTTTTCATAATTATTGAGTTCCCATTATGTGGCAGGCAGTGTGCCTGTCAATTTCTCTCCCTTATTGAAAATACAGTGTAGCAGTGAAACTGACAATAAGCAGTTACAAATCAGTTCAGGTAAAGGTGTTTCAGATGAGAGAAAATGGCCTTTTAGAGAACTGAAAGTTCAGTAGGCAGGAGGTTTTTGTAGGAACAAAATTCTTATAAAATCACATGCAAATTTTTAAAAACAGATCTAGATTTATTTAAGGAAAATTGGAAGGTATTAAAATAGTTTTACTTATTTATTTTTATTTTTTGCATGAGTACAGAATTGATCAAATTTTATTTTAGAAAGAACTAGAATTTAAAAGAAAAAAATACTATATATTTCAACAATAGACTTAACCTTATTTTTTTAGTAAATTATAATATTTGGAGCAATACAAATTCCTGATGGGAGCAAAATCAAATCTCATTGATAAGAATATGAACAAACTTATAAGAACTAGCTTATCTGGAACACAAAATTAGAAATTTATCATGGCAAGAGCAAACTGTCACTCTGCCAAAGACTGCATCATTGCACCCGGTTATGGAAGGTAGTGTTTTGATGTGGGAAATCATTCCACTCTTTATTTCACTGTTCTTATCTTAACAGAAATAAATATTTGGAAAGGGTTTCTGACATACTAATCCATTCTAAATGGTAAGTGTCCCCACCCTACCCCACAAATCTACAACACAAAGGAGAAATATATGCTGGGCTTAAAGTCATACAGTAGTTGTGCAGCACTTACCTAAGGTGTATTGAGCTGTTGAAAATACTTTACGCTTTCTTCTATTTACTTGAGGAGCCCAATGGAACGTTCTTTTTTTTTTTTTTTAACATCTTTATTGCAGTATAATTGCTTTACAATGGTGTGTTAGTTTCTGATTTATAACAAAGTGAATCAGTTATACATATACATTTGTTTCCATATCTCTTCCCTCGTGCTTCTCCCTCCCTCCCACCATCCTTATCCCACCCCTCTAGGTGGTCACAAAGCACCGAGTTGATCTCCCTGTGCTATGCAGCTGCTTCCCACTAGCTATCTATTTTACGTTTGGAAGTGTATATATGTTCATGCCACTATCTCACTTTGTCACAGCTTACCCTTCCCCCTCCCCATATCCTCAATTCCATTCTCTAGTAGGTCCCTGTCTTTATTCCTGTCTTAACCTTAGGTTCTTCGTGACATTTCTTTTTTTCTTAGATTCCATATATATGTGTTAGCATATGGTATTTGCCTTTCTCTTATTGACTTACTTCAGTCTGTATGACAGACTCTAGGCCCATCCACCTCACTACAAATAACTCAATTTCATTTCTTTCTATGGTTGAGTAATATTCCCTCGTATATATGTGCCACATCTTCTTTATCCATTCATCTGATGATGGACACGTAGGTTGTATCCATCTCCTGGCTATTGTAAATAGAGATGCAATGAACATTTTGGTACATGACACTTTTTGAATTATGGTTTTCTCAGGGTATATGCCCAGTAGTGGTATTGCTGGGTCCTATGGTAGTTCTATTTTTAGTTTTTTAAGGAACCTTGATACTGTTCTCCACAGTGACTGTACCAATTCACATTCCCACCAGCAGTGTAAGAGTGTTCCCTTTTCTCCACACCCTCTCCATCATTTATTGTTTCTAGAGTTTTTAATGATGGCCATTCTGACTGGTGTGAGATGATATCTCATTGTAGTTTTGATTTGCATTTCTCTAATGATTAATGATGTTGAGCATTCTTTCATGTGTTTGTTGGCACTCTGTATATCTTCTTTGGAGAAATGTCTATTTAGGTCTCCTGCCCATTTTTAGATTGGGTTGTTTATTTTTTGGTATTGAGCTGCATGAGCTGCTTGTAAATTTTGGAGATTAATCCATTGCCAGTTGCTTCATTTGCAAATATTTTCTCCCATTCTGAGGGTTGTCATTTCATCTTGCTAATGGTTTCCTTTTGTGTGCAAAAGCTTTTAAGTTTAATTAGGTCCCATTCGTTTAATTTTGTTTTTGTTTCAATTTCTCTAGGAGGTGGATCAAAAAGTGTATTGCTGTGATTTATGTCATAGAGTGTCCTGCCTATGTTTTCCTCTAAGAGTTTGATACTTTCTGGCCTTACATTTAGGTCTTTAATACATTTTGAGCCTATTTTTGTGTATGGTGTTAGGGAGTGACCTAATCTCACACTTTGAGGTGTACCTGTCCAGTTTTCCCAGAACCACTTATTGGAGATGCTGTCCTTTCTCCACTGTACATTCCTGCCTCCTTTATCAAAGATAAGGTGGCCATATGTTCATGGGTTTATCTCTGTGCTTTCTATCCTGTTCCATTTACCTATATTTCTGTTTTTGTGCCAGTACCATACTGTCTTGATTACTGTAGCTTTGTAGTATAGTCTAAAGTCAGGGAACCTGATTCCTCCAGCTCCGTTTTTCTTTCTCAAGATTGCTTTGGCTATTCGGGGTCTTTTGTGTTTCCTCCAAACTGTGAAATTTTTTGTTCTACTTCTGTGAAAAATGGTAGTGGTAGTTTGATAGGGATTACATTGAATCTGTAGATTGCTTAGGGTAGTATATTCATTTTCACAATATTTATTCTTCCTATCCAAGAACATGGTATATCTCTCAATCCCTTTGTATCATTTTTAATTTCTTTCAGCAGTGTCTTATAACTTTCTGCATACAGGTCTCTTGTCTCCTTAGTTAGGTTTATTCCTATATATTTTATTCTTCTTGTTGCAATGGTAAATGGGAGTGTTTTCTACATTTCACTTTCAGAGTTTTCATCATTAGTGTATAGGAATGCCAGACATTTCTGTGCATTAATTTTGTATCCTGCTACTTTACCAAATTCATTGATTAGCTCTAGTAGTTTTTTGGTAGCATCTTTAGGATCCTCTATGTATAGTATCATGTCTTCTGAAAACAGTGTCAGCTTTACTTCTACTTTTCCAATTTGGATTCCTTTTATTACCTTTTCTTCTCTGATTCTTGTGGCTAAAACTTCCAAAACTATGTTGAATAATAGTTGTGAGAGTTGGCAACCTTGTCTTGTTCCTAATCTTAGTGGAAATGTTTTCAGTTTTCACCACTGAGGACGATGTTGGCTGTGGGTTTGTCATATATGGCCTTTATTATGTTGAGGAAAGTTCCCTCTATGCCTACTTTCTGGAGGGTTTTTATCATAAATTCGTGTTGAATTTTGTCAAAGGTTTTCTCTGCATCTATTGAGATGACCATATGGTTTTTCTCCTTCAGTTTGTTAATATGGTGTATCACATTGATTGATTTGCATATATTGAAGAATCCTTGCAATCCTGGAATAAACCCCACCTGATTGTGGTGTATGATCCTCTTAATGTGCTTTTGGATTCTGTTTGCTAGTATTTTCTTGAGAATTTTTGCATCTATGTTCATCAGTGATATTGGCCTGTAGTTTTCTTTCTTTGTTACATCCTTGTCTGGTTTTTGTATCAGGGTGATGGTGGCCTCGTAGAATGAGTTTGGGAATGTTCCTCCCTCTGCTATATTTGGGAAGAGTTTGAGAAGGACAGGTATTAGCTCTTCTCTAAATGTTTGATAGAATTCTCCTGTGAAGCCATCTGGTCCTGGGCTTTTGTTTGTTGGAAGATTTTTAATCACATTTTCAATTTCAGTGCTTGTGATTGGTCTGTTCATATTTTATATTTCTTCCTGATTCAGTCTTGGCAGGTTGTGCATTTCTAAGAATTTGTCCATTTCTTCCAGGTTGTCCATTTTATTGGCATAGAGTTGCTTGTAGTTATCTCTCATGATCTTTGGTGTTTCTGCAGTGTCCGTTGTTACTTCTCCTTTTTCATTTCTAATTCTATTGATTTGAGTCTTCTCCCTTTTTTTCTTGATGAGTCTGGCTAATGGTTTATCAATTTTGTTTACCTTCTCAAAGAACCATCTTTTAGTTTTATTAATATTTACTTTCATTTCCTTAATTTCTTTTTCATTTATTTCTGATCTGATCTTTATGATTTCTTTCCTTGTGCTAACTTTGGGTTTTATTGTTCTTCTTTCTCTAATTGCTTTAGGTGCAAGGTTAGGTTGCTTATTCAAGATGTTTCCTGTTTCTTAAGGTAGGATTGTATTGCTATAAACTTCCCCCTTAGAACTGCTTTTGCTGCATCCCATAGGTTTTGGGTTTTCCTGTCTCCATTGTCATTTGTTTCTAGGTATATTTTGATTTCTTCTTTGATTTCTTCAGTGATCACTTCAATATTAAGTAGTGCATTGTTTAGCCTCCATATTTTTGTATTTTTTACAGATCTTTTCTTGTAATTGATATCTAGTCTCATAGCATTGTGGTCAGAAAAGATACTTGATACAATTTCAATTTTCTTAAATTTACCAAGGCTTGATTTGTGAACCACGATATGATCTATCTTGGAGAATGTTCCATGAACACTTGAGAAAAATGTGTATTCTGTTGTTTTTGGATGGAATGTCTTATAAATATCAATTAAGTCAATTTTGTTTAATGTATCATTTAAAGCTAGTGTTTCCTTATTTATTTTTATTTTGGATGGTCTGTCCATTGGTGAAAGTGGGGTGTTAATACTATGAATGTGTTACTGTCGATTTCCCCTTTTATGGCTCTTAGTATTTGCCTTATATATTGACGTGCTCCTATGTTGGGTGCATAAATATTTACAATTGTTATATCTTCTTCTTGGATCGCTCCCTTGATCATTATGTAGTGTCCTTCTTTGCCTCTTCTAATAGTCTTTATTTTAAAGTCTATTTTGTCTGATATGAGAATTGCTACTCCAGCTTTCTTTGGGTTTCCATTTGCGCGGAATATCTTTTTACATCCCCTCACTTTCAGTCTGTATGTGTCTCTAGGTCTGAAGGGGGTCTCTTGTAGACAGCATATATATAGGTCTTGTTTCTGTATCCATTCAGCCAGTCTGTGTCTTTTGGTGGGAGAATTTAATCCATTTACGTTTAAGTTAATTATTGATATGTATGTTCCTATTCCCATTTTCTTAATTGTTTTGCATTTGTTATTGTAAGTCTTTTCCTTCTCTTGTGTTTCTTGCCTAGAGAAGTTCCTTTAGCATTTGTTGTAAAGCTGGTTTGGTGGTGCTGAACTCTCTCAGCTTTTGCTTGTCTGTAAAGGTTCTAATTTCTCCATCAAATCTGAATGAGATCCTTGCTGGTTAGAGTAATCTTGGTTGTAGGTTCTTCTCCTTCATCACTTTAAATATGTCCTGCCAGTCCCTTCTGGCTTGCAGAATTTCTGCTGAAAGTTCAGCTGTTAACCTTATGGGGATTCCTTTGTGTGTTATTTGTTGTTTTTTTTTTTTTTCCCTTGCTGCTTTTAATATGTTTTTTTGGTATTTAATTTTTGACACTTTGATTAATATATGTCTTGGCATGTTTCTCCTTGGATTTACCCTGTATGGGACTCACTGTGCTTCCTGAACTTGATTAATTATTTCCTTTCCCATATTAAGGAAGTTTTCAACTATAATCTCTTCAAATATCTTCTCAGTCCCTTTCTTTTTCTCTTCTTTTTCTAGAACCCCTATGATTCGAATTTTGGTGCATTTAATGTTGTCCCAGAGGTCTCTGAGACTCTCCTCAGTTTTTTTCATTATTTTTTCTTTATTCTGCTCTGCCATAGTTATTTCCACTATTTTATCTTCCAGGTCAGTTATCCCTTCTTCTGCCTCAGTTATTCTGCTATTGATCCCTTCTAGGGTATTTTTAATTTCATTTATTGTGTTGTTCATCATTGCTTGTTTCATCTTTAGTTCTTCTAGGTCCTTGTTAAATGTTTCTTGCATTTTGTCTATTCTATTTCCAAGATTTTGATCATCTTTACTGTCATTATTCTGAATTCTTTTTTCAGGTAGACTGCCTATTTCCTCCTCATTTGTTAAGTCTGGTGGGTTTTTAACTTGCTACTTCATCTGCTGTGTGTTTTTCTGTCTTCTCATTTTGCTTTTCTTACTGTGTTTGGGGTCTCCTTTTCACAGGCTGCAGGTTTGTAGTTCCCATTGTTTTTGTTGTCTGTCCCCAGTGGCTAAAGTTGGTTCAGTGGGCTGTGTAGGCTTCCTTTTGGAGGGGACTAGTGCCTGTGTTCTGGTGGATGAGGCTGGATCTTGTCTTTCTGGTTTGCAGGTACATGTCTGGTGGTGTGTTTTGGGGTGTCTATGGACTTATTATGATTTTAGGCAGCCTCTCTGCTAATGGGTGAGATTATGTTCCTGTCTTGCTAGTTGTTTGGCATAGGGTGTCCAGCACTCTAGCTTGCTGGCCGTTGAGTGAAGCTGGGTGTTGGTGTTGAGATGGAGATCCCTGGGAGATTTTTGCCATTTGATATTACGTGGAGCTTGGAGGTCTCTTGTGGACCAGCATGCTGAAGTTGGGTCTCCCACCTCAGAGGCACAGCACTGATTCCTGGCTGCAGCACCAAGAGACTTTCATCCACATGGCTCAGAATAAAAGGGAGAAAAAGTAGAAAGGAAGAAAGAAAGAAAGAAAGAAAGAAAGAAAGAAAGAAAGAAAGAAAGAAAGAAAGAAAGAAAAGAAAGAAAGAAAGAAAGAAGGAAGAAAGAAAAAAGAAAGAAGGATAATATAAAATAAGATAAAATAAAGTTATTAAAATGAAAAATAATTAATACGAAAATTTTTTTTTTTAAAAGTTAAAAAAAAAAGGACCGATAGAACCCTAGGACAAATGGTGAAAGCAAGCTATACAGACAAAATCTCACACAGAAGCATACACATACAGACTCACAAAAATAGGAAAAGGGGAAAAATAATAAATCTTGCTCTCAAAGTCCACCTCCTCAATTTGGGATGATTCATTGTCTATTCAGGTATTCCACAGATGCAGGGTACATCCAGTTGATTGTGGAGATTTAATCTGCTGCTCCTGAGGCTGCTGGGAGAGATTTCCCTTTCTTTTCTTTGTTTGCATAGCTCCCGGGGCTCAGCTTTGGCTTTGGCCCCGCCTCTGAGTGTCGGTTGCCGGAGGGTATCTGTTCTTCGCTCAGAGAGGACCGGGTTAAAGGAGTCGCTGATTCTAGGGCTCTGGCTCACTCAAGCCGGGGGAGGGACGGGTACGGAGTGCGGGTCGAGCCTGCGGCGGCCGAGGCCAGCATGACTTTGCACCAGCCTGAGGCGCATGGTGCGTTCTCCCAGGGAAGTTGTCCCTGGATTCCGGGACCCTGGAAGTGGCGGGCTGCACAGGCTCTCCGGAAGGGAGGTGTGGATAGTGACCTGTGCTCGCTCACAGGCTTCTTGGTGGTGGCAGCAGCAGCTTTAGTGTCTCATGCCCGTCTCTGGGGTTCGTGCTGTTAGCCGCGGCTCACAGCTGTCTCTGGAGCTCCTTTAAGCAGCACTCTTAATCCCCTCTCCTCGTGCACCAGGAAACAAAGAGGGAAGAAAAAGTCTCTTGCCTCTTTGGCAGGTCCAGACTTTTTCCTGGACTCCCTCCCGTCTAGCCGTGGTACACTAACCCCTTCAGGCTGTGTTCACGCTGCCAGTCCTCTCCCTGCGCTCCAACCAAAGCCTGAGCCTCAGCTCCCAGCCCCGCCCTCCCAGGCGGGTGACAGACAAGCCTCTTGGGTTAGTGAGTGCAGGTCGGCAACAATCCTCTGTGCGGGAATCTCACCACTTTGCCCTCCACACCCCTGCTGCTATGCTCTCCTCCGCGGCTCTGAAGCTTCTCCCCTCCGACACCCGCAGTCTCCGCCGTGCAGGTGCTTCCTAGTGTGTGGAAACATTTCCTCCTTCACGGCTCCCTCTCACTGTTGCAGGTCCGGTCCCTATTCTTTTGTCTCTGTTTAGTCTTTTTTCTTTTGCCCTACCCAGGTACGTGGGTAGTTTCTTGCCTTTTGGGAGGTCTGAGATATTCTGCCAGCATTCAGTAGGTGTTCTGTAGGAGTTGTTCCACGTGTAGATGTATTTCTGATGTATCTGTGAGGAGGAAGGTGATCTCCACGTCTTACTCTTCCACCATCTTCCCCGCTGTCCCATTGGTATATTTTTTAAAAATAAAATGTCCTAGTTAAAATCTCTGTCAATTTTACTTTATATTAATGAAGTGGTATCTCATACCACAATAATCTACTGTGTTAGCCAGAAAAATAAAGAGAGTTTGATACTTTAAAAAGGTGGTACATTGTCTTAGAACTTTATGTTGTGTTCCTTTTAATTTTTTCACACATATCAGAGATTGTCTCAGCTGCAACACAGTCTTCAGAGTTATCCCATTTTCATTTCTAAACACATTTAAATATATACACAAATGAAATATTTAAAGTTGTTCCACCCACTCTGTGTATCTTGCAGATGGTATGTGTAAGTGATGGTGGAGATAGTGATAATGATGATGGTAATAATAGTGATGATTCTGGCAGTCAGTTTTTCAAAGCGCCAAAAGTTCGGGTTAATCACATAGCAACATGAAAATTACTGTAGTCAATAACTTCTCCTTTGACATATATATTACAAAATATAGTTTTATCCTCACTTGCCAATTGCATTCTATAGCTCCATAGAATGAGACATAAAATTAAAAGGAACTCATTGCATCTTGAATTGGGCAAACCCAAGTTGCATTACTGGAAGTTATACTAACTATCTCTGTTACTTGAACAAGTTCCTTAATCTCCAGTCCTTGGTTTCTTCTTCCATAAAATAAGAAAAGCAATCATTGTAGCTATTGGGGTTAAATGGTACAGCATACATAAACTGCTTAGCACACAGTAGGTACTTAATGCATAATCTTCCCTCTGAGAAAAAAATAGAGTTACTACAAATTTATTTTACATGTTTGTTACAAGACAGTATTAATCTATAATGAACTAAACAATGAATATTTTAGTAGAAATATTTTAACATCCAGTTATTGTAATGAAATTTCATTTTCCTTAATAGCCATACTCTCTGCAAAAGTTTTCACTAATTTAACACAGTTTAAAGAATGATTAGTTATCCTATATATTCGTTGTAATATATGGTATTATATCTTGAAAATTTTCCATTCCCTTTTTTTTTTCCTTTTGCAAATATTCGTTTTTGACATTCTCCTATAAGAAAACATAAGATTAGATTGATTAAATGAGCCAATATTTATTTTCAATTATTTAGTATTCTGTATTGTAATTAAACCTTGAACATGTATAACTGGAGAGATCTAAATAATAGTAGAGGAGTTGAATAGACACATGGTGAAAAGCTATGGGGTAAACTATTTGAGCAATGCCTCAGATAGAAATACAGAGCCAAATCTTCAAAGACAAAGAAGATCTTGAAACAAAGTTTTACTGGTAGGTTATAATGAATAATTACCAGATATATAAACAGTTTAATTATATTTATATAAATGGACACGCACACACACACACACACACACACGCACACACACAAAAGCACACAAACATGCACATAGTCTTCCCAGGCATTCTTTTCTCTTAATAAAACTTCAATTTTATAAAATACAAAACAACTAAGAAACAGAGCAATAACATTAGAACTGTTCCCATTTTAAAATAAAGATATGGTCAACATGATCTCTATGGTGCTATATAACACTAAGTTATTATTCCATTTCTTCTGTGAATATAATCCTTTTTCATTTTTATTGCTTTTAAATTTAAATTGTGAACATAGTGAGTGAATATAGGTCTACATATATGTTGAATAAATGCTTATAAAAATTAAAAATTAAACATTAAAAATCAACAACTATCTTACTAAGTCTCCCAATGAGCTTTTAATTACCAAACGTAAAAGGACATTTTTACATTTTAGAAGGACATGATTACATGTCTATCACATTTACACATTTTAGAAGAGCACAAACACATGAATATTAAAACAGATTTCTTAAGCAGAAAAAAGAGCGAACAACTTAACATTCTAACTATTCATATCAAGACCTGTAATAGTACCTTACGGCATATATATGATCAAAATAATTCAAATGATAATGAGTAGATTTTAAACATTATCATATATAATAAGGATATTAATGATATATAATGTACAGCAGCTTATTTCTCTTCTTGAATATGGTCTTTCACATAAAATTGTAGGTTTCCAATTGTTCAACATGATGGTTAATAACTTATAATTAATAAAATAATCAAATAAATTAATATAGAGTAAGTCACATGGAGTATTCATTTTCACCAGACATATATGAACTCAAGCTACACTAAATATAATTCAAACCTTGGGAATTCATCAGGCATCTAAGTATTTACCTTGTTCATTACTTATGTTTTTACTTTAGTATTCAGAAAATATCGGTTTACAATGATTCCTGGGTGATAAATGCTATATAAAACTGCTTTAGTTTTTATTTTGAGATTTGTGATAGTTTGGCATTCTCCTTTGAAATTATGCCAGTATGAAGCAAACCTTAGGCTTAATTGTAGTGGCTATGAATTTACTGACATTAATATTCCTCATACAGGGATAATCTGCTGGATAACTTCACATTATTGGATAACTAACGATCCCATTCTCTTTTTGGCAGTCCAAATGAGACATCTTTCAGTGAAAACAAAGCACAGATGTTCAACATTAGCAGATGTCCAGGGTGACACACTAAACATATGCAAGGAATGGAAACCTTAGATCCTCTCATGTGTAAAAAATTCTGACCAGTGAGTGTAAGATTTCCTAGCAGCATCATTTAGCTTTGTAAGAGTAGAATTTTGTTTATGTATTAGATAATAATATCCTTCCACATTCCAATCTCTACATTGATGCCGAAACTATTTTTCTTTCAAAAATAAAAGTATATATTTTAAAAACTACATTATATTTTAAAAACTACATTTAGTTTTATTTTCATACTATTTCTACATAAAATAAAATAAAAAACTATAACATGTAAAGGTAATTTATCTGCACTATCAAAACAAATTCTTAAATTAATTTCTTTTGTCCAAAAATTCTAAGTGGCTTCCTTCATTGTTCATTTTCAGCTTGCTCAAATATCTTTTCAGTGTGAACTTCCCTGGTTCAATTCAAGTGGAATATCTGACATTGTACACTTATGTATTTCTCCCTACTAGAAGCTTTGTGAAGGCAGTGAGTCACTTGACTTGTTTATCACTCTACTTCCAGTGCCTAGAATAGAGGATATAGTAGTGTTCAATAAATATTTGTTGGCTATATGAAAGAGGAAAAAAAAATAAATTTTTTTTTCGTTTGTTTACTTGCCTTCCTTTCTTCCTTCCTTCCTTCCTTCCTCATTTTTGTGGGTAAGGTGACATCCTCACCTAATCAGTGCCACAGTATCCTGAATTTGATAAGCAATAAACACTATTCAACTGAATTAAGGCTCCGCCCTAAGTAGCAATTTTATAAGTGAAATTTCAGCCAACATTATTTTTAAAATGAAGTATAAATTACATACTATCAAATGTACCATTCTTACATTTTCTGTTTGATGATATTTGACAATTACATACACATGTTCTACCAACACCCAAAACAAAATAAAGAATTTATCTACCCCCCTGAGAATTTCCCTCATAATATTTTTCAGCCAAATCCCTTTTCACAGTGGCAATTGTTTTCTGACTTCTACCACTGTAGGTTATTTTTTACTATTTTACTAAATGAAATTATACAATATATCCTTTTCTGTTTCTAGTTTTATTCACTTTGCATAATATCTGTAAGATTCTTTATGTTGTTATGTGTATCAGTCTGTTACTTTTTTATGCCAAGCAGTATTCCATTGTATTAATGAATCACAGATGATTGATTAATTTTCCTGTTGATGGACATTTATATTTTTCCTTTTTTTATTATTAAAACTTAGAATGCTCTGAACATTCTTGTAAAAATATTTTTGCATTCGTTGACCTCTGTGTTAAATACTTAGGAGTAAAAATACTGAGTCATAGGGTAGATGTATGCTTAACTTTATAGGAAATGGTCAAAGATTTCTCCAAGATGGTTGTAAAATTTTATACCTACAGCAAGAATATACACTAGTTCTGATTGCTCCTCATCCTGCTACATGCCAACGTATGACATCAAGTTCATTAAAGACATTCTACTATGCTTTCTTCTAGAAATTCTAAGTTTTATGTTTCTTTTATCCATCTTAAATTATTAGTATTATTATTTTATTTTTATAGAGTGAGGTTAAGGGTTGAAATTCATTTTTTTTTCCATAGAAATAGTCAGTTGTATTTTGCTTTCTAAATTTTAGTCACTCTACTGCATATGAAATAGTGCCTAATTGTGGTTTTAAATTGGATTTTTCTAATGATTAATGATACTGAACACTTTTTCATGTGCTTATTGATCATTCTCATATCTTATTCTGTGATGTGTCTGTTCAGATGCTTTGCCTATTGTATAATTGAGTATTCAATTTTATTTCTACTGATAGAAGAGTAATTTACATATTTTGCATATGCTGTGTTTATTTTTCTTAGTCGGTGGATATCCTACTGATTTTACTAATCATATCTTTAGATAAGCAGATATTGAAATATTGATGAAGACCACTTTATCATTTTAGATAAACTTTTATCAGTGATTTTTGTGTCCTAAGAAATATTTGCCCACATCAAGGTCATAAATATATACTTTTATGTTTTATTTAGAAGTTTTATAGTTCTGGGTTTTATGTTTAACTGTTTGACCTGTCTTGGATTTTTCTTTCGTGTAGAGTGAAGCCAGCGGATAAAGCTCATTTTTTTCCATAGAAACATTCTGTGGTCACAGCTGGGAAAAGTTCTCTACTTTTAAGGACGCATAAAATTAAATTGATCCCACCCAGATAATCTCCCCCTCTGAAGGTCCATATCATTAGCTACATCTGCAAAGTCCTTTTGTCATGTAAGGTAACATATGCACAGGTCCTAGGAATTAGGATGTGTTATTATTCTGTCTACCACATTTATCTTTTACACTTTTATTTTCTGGGTTTTTTTTTCTATCTAATTATTAAATTTAATTTTTCATAGGTAATTTGTGAACATGGTTTAAAAATTAAATCTATTAAGAGGTGATAATGAAAAAGCTCGCTTCTTTCTTTCAACCCCATTGTGTTCCATTCCTATATCTCCTAGGTAACTGTTAGTCTTATTTTTACTTAATTTCCAGAAGTTCATTTTTGGAATTTCTTTGTGCATGTATAGGCAATTATAAATATAGATTCTTATCTTAATCATTTTTTTATAATTAAACATTGCATATGATGTGCACTGCTTTGTTCCTTGCCTTTTCTTTCTTTCTTTTTTTTTCTTTGCGGTACACGGGCCTCTCAATGTTGTGGCCTCTCCCGTTGAGGAGCACAGGCTCCGGACGCGCAGGCTCAGTGGCCATGGCTCACGGGCCTAGCGTCTCCGCGGCATGTGGGATCTTCCCAGACCGGGGCACAAACCCACGTCCCCGGCATCGGCAGGCGGGCTCTCAACCACTGCTCCACCAGGGAAGCCCTGTTCCTTGTCTTTTCACTTAAAAATAATATTTAGGGGTTCTTTCTAAATTGACACATTGGGAAATACCTTATTTATTTTTTCATTCTTGTATGCCTTTAATGGATTTATCACTCTTATTTAACCAGGGTCTGGAACATTTAAGCAATTGAAGTTCTCTATTCTTACAAAAATCTTGCATTTGAAAACTTTTAACATACATCATTTCATGTGCGTTCCAGTGCATGTGATAAATTCCCCAAGGTGGAAATTCTGGATCAGTGGACATGTGCCTTTTTAATCTTGATATGCCAATTGACTTCCATAGGTTATAAGAACCTGTGTCTTCTTAAAAATTAAATTTACATATTTTCTACTTACCCTATAAAAGTTAGAAAGTTAGCACATTTATATAAAAGTTAGAAAGTTAGCACATTTACATAATTCCCACTTTTCCTTTGCTACTCCTCATAATTTTTGTCATACTATTATTAGTAGTAGTTCTTCTATTGGTTAGTTTCTTAAATTTATATTATATACTTACTGAAACTTCTAGATTTATTTTTTTCTTTTGAACAATCCTACCATCATTCTTAAATACCTTATTATTTCCTAAAAGCAAGGACATTTTCCTACATGCTCATACTACAATCATCAAAAACCAGGAAACTCTGATAACTTGGTTAAGAAGGTGTCTGCCTGATTTTTCCACTGCATTATTACTTCCTTCTCTTTGTAATTAGGACATATTTTATGGGGGAGTTACTTTGGAAATACTCCATTCCTCTTTACATTTTCAGCTCCATTTATTTATTTGGAAACATGGTTTTCAATTTTATTCAAAGAGTTTAATCAATTTTATAAACTGATATATCATATATATAATATATATTTTATACATATATAGAGATAGACATATAGTCAATATTATATATATTCAGAATCCTAGAGGTGGCTGCTACATGTGCTCATTGCTATGAGTGTCACTGTCCCAAGTGCACACACACATACACTTTAACCAATATCCAATACTTTCAATTCCAGTGTGCTAATACAGGGTTCATTCTAGTTTTCTTCTTCTCTTTTACAAATTGTAACTAACTTCCCTAATGGTGAGTAACATATCTTGAGTTATCCTAACATATTTACACATTTGATTAATCTGCTGTACGTGACCAATTTCCTATCACCATCACTGCCCACCTCCCTCAGCGGGAGCTCCCTCTGAAGAAGCTCCCTCTCAAGACATCCCACTCTGGGCCTACTTTTGCTAACCCGGCGCCCTCTTCAGTAACCGTGGACGTTCACAACGCACGCTGGTGGATCCCTCCTAATGCATTGAGGACAACCTCTTCACTGTACCCAGCATGATACACCTTGTCCCCTTCCTCAAGGAAGTCTTTCTTACCCCATGCAGGCTCCAACGCTAGGGCTTGGCCATGCCCTCTGCAAGCAACCTGCTTCCCTCCTCAAGCTCCAAAACCTTGCATGGAATTTCTGAACCCTCTGGAAGGGATCTGCCCTCTCCCCTCTCCAGATCACACTCCTTAAATGGAGCAGCTCTCCTAAGTAGGCAACCTTCTCAAGCTGCAAAGGCTAGGACACTCAGCATCAGCCTGCCACATCAGCCTTTACGCTGCACATGCTCTGACATGGCACCTACTGTCCCTCCGCAGGTGCCCATCTAACCTGAAGATAAATAATTTTCACTTAAAATCAGAGTGAAGTTACACTAAAAATAGATATTTTATGTCTTGAATGATAAATACTGATGATGCTTTCCCATAAAATTCAATAAAAATTATGTCTACCTGACTATCATTCGAAATGACAGGCAAAGAACTGTAAGAAACTACAAGGTTTATTTCCAGTGCAGGTTGGTAGGGATAGGTGGTGGTTCTGCTTTGCATAGTCATTCAGGGACCCAGACTCTTTCCATCTAATGGCACCTTCGTTCAAGAGGCCTCAGAGTCCTTCTCTAGATCCTCTGAATCCAGACTCAAACAAGGGAGGATGGAGAATGAAGGATTATGAGTGGGGAATCTGAAAACTATAAGGAAATCTGAAAAATGTAATCTATCTGTGTGTTCAGGAGGAAAGTAAGAAGATTTTGTTGTATAAACAGCTAGTTTCTGTCACAACATTATGTTTAGGTCTTTGTGAACTGCAGGGATAGTTTATGGTTGATCATATAGAAGAAAAATAGATATAAACAAAATTTTTGTAAAGTGTATGTAAACTAAATAATGGGTTGTTTTTACAAAATGGAAGTATAAGTTATTGAACAATAATAGAGTAATTCGAACCCACATTGAGATTCTTTAAACTGACAAGTTTTTTGGTAGGTAATATATTGTAATAATTTGTTCAAATTTTGTTAAAGGAGATTACATGAAGCAGCTCTATACAACATGCATTTACTTTGATTCCTATTTGAATAACCCTTAAGAAAGCATCCAATTTTAGTGCTGTTAGAAGTAGAGGACATATGAAATCATCTACAGCTTAAGATATTGAAGATATTACACTTAGGTAGCAAATACTAACTCTTTTTTTTTTTTGCGGTATGCGGGCCTCTCACTGTTGTGGCCTCTCCCATTGCAGAGCACAGGCTAACTCTTTATTTCTTTCTACTTAAAGTGTTCTAATCATCCACTTAAGGTCTCAAACCTCTCACCAAATGTTGTCTCTGAAAAAACAAAGCACCTGGGGTAAAAGAAAGAAAATGGTAATTGCATGTACACTTTTTAAAATCATCATTAATTGTTTACAGTGAAATTTAATCACAGAAAGATAAGATTCTTATAATTTAAACCTAACATTCATGTTCCAAGAAAGTAGCAACATTGTCTGACAGATTAAAAAAGCATAAATAATAATCAAATTATATTGTCCAATTTTTATAATTTTAGGAAGAAATTAATTTAGAGTACTGTTAATGAATGAGAGGGAGTGATTACTTAACAAGTTCAACAAAACTCTGTTGTTCAGCAGAAGCAAAACACCAACAAGATTTCTAAAGGAATTAATCCAACCTAAAGCAAAGACACATTACTTTTGGGGCTTCCCTGGTGGCACAGTGGTTGAGAACCTGCCTGCTAATGCAGGGAGACATGGGTTCGAGCCCTGGTCTGGGAAGATCCTACATGCCACGGAGCAACTAGGCCCGTGAGCCACAACTACTGAGCCTGCGCGTCTGGAGCCTGTGCTCCGCAACAAGAGAGGCCACGATAGTGAGAGGCCTGCGCACCGTGATGAAGAGTGGCCCCCGCTTGCCACAACTAGAGAAAGCCCTCGCACAGAAATGAAGACCCAACACAGCAAAAATAAATTAATTAATTAATAAACTCTTACCCCAACATCTTCTTAAAAAAAAAAAAAAGACACATGACTTTTGACCCTTGTATTTGTATAGGAACAACATTTAAGAAAAGATTGTAGAATCTTTTAGGTGGAACTTTAGATGTAATTTACCTAGCACAATAGTAATGGAATTTCCTCTATAATTTTCTTGAGACATGGAATCCCAGTCTTAGCTTGAACACTACTTCACAGGTGAGCAGGGGCCACTGCTGGTTTTACAGGACCTTATAAAATGTTGTCTTATACTGACTTGAAACAAAATGTCTTATGACTTTCAAATATTAATTCTTATTCTATGACCTGGACAATGAATACATTTACATCTTCTAGATAAAATACTTTAAAATAATGACGATGGATAAAATGTAACTTGTCTTATTTTCTTTATTCTGAGCACCTTTCTTTATACCAATTCTCTAATATTTCTAACTAAGTTGTTAGCTCCCCTTTCAGAATGTCTGTGCTATTCCTAACCAGAAAAACATGTATAAGATGAGAAACAACATACTTGGCAGCACCCCAATAATGAAATCCTTGAACTTCAGATCTCTCATGCAATTTT
This sequence comes from Phocoena sinus, assembly GCF_008692025.1. Taxonomy (NCBI): domain Eukaryota; kingdom Metazoa; phylum Chordata; class Mammalia; order Artiodactyla; family Phocoenidae; genus Phocoena; species Phocoena sinus. Next base: position 30,787,082 of record NC_045779.1, on the reverse strand, counting down.
GAACAGAAGTCGTGTTATATTCATATTCTGTTACTTGTATTTATTCTTTTGAATGAATGGTGATCTTGTTATCTCATGAAATTTGGCATGGTAATCTTAATTTCTCAAGGAAAAATGTTATGTTTTACTAGAGCAAAATATTCACTAGGATTTGAATTATTGGAAATTGTTTTATGTGCAGTAAAGCATTTTAAACTTGTTTATGCAAATGTATACATTTTTTAAAGGAAAAATGGTCAAAGTAATAAGATATAAAAGTCTCCAAGTTGTCTTAGCCAAGAATTTTGGTCTGAGAATTGCGCCTACTTAGCATTTGATAATGTGGAGGAAGATTTGGAAAATATTCTTTTAGCTTCTAAAAAATGTACACTTTATCAAGTAAATAGATTTATTTCAAGATCTAGTATTAGATTTTGTCTTTATTCAGAGATTAACCTATTTGACTAATATTTCACTGTTGTATAGAAAAATAAATCAATTTGCTTCCTTCTATTAAGGACCACAAAAATGAAAATGGAAAAAATGAGTACTTATGAAATGGAAAAACAGAGAAAAAAATAAGATGTCAGTCTTTACCCTTTAATTGTATATACCTACTTACTATCAAAGAAATGACAAGTATATATTTCCACTCAGAACTATATCCAGAGGAAAGCTTTTTCAAGTATATAAATATTCCTGCTTAATTTGTTCTTATTATCTATTGTTTATGTGCACCAAGCTGGAGAGTGCATCATTTTTAGGTGGAGAAAATATCCAGTGGGATATCCAATTTAACATGACTGAAGAATACAAGCATTGATTAGCATTTCTCCACGCTTACATTCCAGTGAAGTGTTCAGATGCCACAACTACTTTTCTGAATCATCTCCTTCCACTTTCATCTTTGCTCCTTCCATTCCAGCCACACTGGCTTTCTTTCTATCCCTAGCAGTTGTTTAACATGTTCTCAACTCAAATAAGAGGTGAGCCTTTGGCTATGTCTGTTCCATTTGTCTAGAACACTTGTGTAAATAAATGTTAGACTCATTACCTCAGCTTTTTCAGGTCTCTGTTCAAATATCAGCATATCTACAGGCCTTCCCTATCTATACTTTGTAAAATAACATGCCTCACGCAGGGCACTCCATCTTTCCCTGGCTTTTCTATATTTATCCCTGCAATGTTGATCAATCAAAATCATTTATTTATGTTTTATTGTTGGTCTCCTTCTCCACACTGCTGGCACTTGCTGTTTTGTCACCTACTCTGCCCTCTGTGCTCATGTACTGACTGGAACTTAGTAGGTACTTAATCAATATTTGATAATTAAGCTAATTAATGAATATTGAATAGTACGCATCAAAGAAATTTTCCCACACTTTAGAAAGAGTAATGTTTTCAGAATGAAAGAGCCCAACTTTCATTGACAAGGGTCCACATTTAGAAATATATCTTGTGAAATTAGTGACTTCAAGAATAAAGGAGAGTCAAAACAGAAACTTAAGAGAAAGATAAAACACAGGAAAGAAATGAGGTTAGTTTCAGATTATTTATCTGTATAATGAACAATGGAGCAATACAATAATGTTGAAGGTGTGGTTATTTAACCAATTAACGTAGCATTCAAATGTGAGTTGAAAGTAAAACATTTTGGTATATAAAAACAAACAAAAATGAAGACATTAAAAAAAAAAATCCAAGTGAGAAAAAGGCACATTGGAAGAAATAAGAAACAGAAGACATTTAAAATTTAAAATTAATTTAAAATTAAATCTAAAAATAAATACTATCAATCATTGGAAATGTGGCTTTGAATAATTTAAATTAGGAAATTATTGATAAGAAAATAGAGGCAGGATTTCAGAAATTACTAACAATTCTGCACTAACTTTACAGATGAATTAAAGAAGAACATTAGATGAAATGGGATGTAAAACAGAAATATGAATATTTTATTCAGGTTATATCTGTTTGTATTTACAAATTCATTTGTATTGGAAAATGGAAGCATGTAACTGGATCAACAAGTAATGTTTATTGTGGTTTCTGTGTATAAACTTCCAATAGAAATATTATGTTTTATTTTGTGTTAGGAGGAAAAATATTAGAGAAAAAAGACCTTAGTTTTTATTCAGTTGTCTTCTGTATATTTAATCCTCGAAATATATGAGTCAAAATTTTGAAAAAAGAAACTGCTATCTCTGGTCAAGAGTGTTAAAGACAATGTATAAAGAAGACATTGCTCAACCCCAAATTATTTCAAAACAATTTTTTAATAATAAAATACATTTTAAGGAACTCGATTAAACATTTGAACCATATTTAGTCAGATATGCTATTTATTTTCTATATTTACTAAAATAAAAATATAAATGCACCTTATTGTAAAATTTTAAAAAGCATAAAAGTATATAAAATAACAATAAGCCCCCTTTCTTTTTCTTACTCCCTCCAATCACACTTCGTACCTTAGAGCTAACCATTGACAGACTACAATGACAAGTTCTAGAGCATGCAGGTTGGAATTATGATAACAAAGACATAGGTTTATAAAGATGCACTGTCAAATATATTACTGTATTCAGAAGGGCACCAAAAGGATTTTGAGAAAAATAATGTGATTTTCTTGTTTCAAGACAGGAAATCAGACTAATTCAATGCCAATTCTTAGGAGAAAATACATTATCAGAATATGGATACATATTTTATTTTGCAATACAAAACTGACACAAAAATGTATTACTTGAATAAGAATATTCACTTCACTACCAAGTATTTTCTGATTTATACTTTGATAGTTCTAAATGAAATATAAATTAAATTTTTAAATATAAAATAGCATTTTAACATTTATATCAATCAGTCTTAATTTATAAAACATGGCAGGTGGACTAGGTAGATTTTTATGTTCACCTCACCTCAACTCCTTAGCAGAGGTTAAAGATAGAGAAAGACTGCTTCCACACTTAAGGAGATTACATTTTAGTAGAAGGGAGAGGTAATTTCAAATGACTTACAAATAAAATTAAATAATGCACCAAGTACAAAAGCAGTATAGAACAGGAGAGCAAGAGAAGAATCTTTCCAGCAGGTGTACAGCATTGAGAAAGACTTTAGAGAAGAAATATCCTATGGACAGGATTTGAAAGATGAACTCACCAGGCTGATAAAAGAAGAATACAACATATGCAAAGGCACAGAGGCAAGAAATAAGATGGTACACTAAAATATTTTTGGGGCTTCCCTGGTGGCGCAGTGGTTGAGAGTCCGCCTGCCGATGCAGGAGACATGGGTTCATGCTCCGGTCCGGGAGGATCCCACACATCGCGGAGCAGCTGGGCCCGTGAGCTGTGGCCGCTGAGCCTGTTCATCCGGAGACTGTGCTCTGCAGCGGGAGAGGCCACAACAGTGAGAGGCCTGCGTACCACTAAAAAAAAAAAAAAAAATTCAAGCAATTTTGCATTAGTTGATTACAACAAAGAGTAAAAGGCTGGAGGAGTCTGTGTAAGGGCTGAGTCATGGATGAGCTAGTAGTAGCTAAGTTACTTGGACTCTAACCTGTAAGCCATGGAACATGAATGAATGGATTTTAGAATTGGAAGGGACTGAGTAATAGCCATTGTATATATGAGCCACATCTTCTTTATCCTTTCATCTGTCAATGGACAGGAGAGAATAGGATCCTTAACAATGGAGAAAACTGAATACCTTAGTTCAAATAGCAGAACTCATTGCAAATATGACATTGCATGGAATAAAATGTAAATAGATAAAAGGTTAGTTTGTCTATGAACGAAACCCCTTTCAACAGAAAATTGAAGTTGCAGTTAAACATTCAGTGAGTTTCCAGTGTAGTCCCAGAGCTCTTCTAGTTTTTAAAGGGTGTGAAAACAGACTAATAAAATATTTGAATACTTGATAGACTGTCTTGAATGCATCATGCCCTCCGGTACCATTTGTTACCAAAGGCTGACCAAGGATCACTAAATTTCAAATGCAATAAATTCAGGAATAAGTTGAAAAACAAGTGACGTCTAAATTATCAGGAGTGTGTTGTCAAACTTTATTAAAGATGAGATGCTGAATGTCTTGGCAGTCCACAGTCATCAGAGCAATGATGGGATATCAGTATGCGTACTATTTCATACTTGAATGAATGTGAATCTCTTCTTTTTACTGATGTTTTCTTTTTTTAATGGTATAGGAATTAACCTACAGATTTGTTTTCGTTATCCATAGAATTTCTATGATGGGTATTTTATAAGCAACAGAATTTCAAAGATAACAGTAGAAAATTTAAATTAACACTATCTTGAAACCATTTGCCACAGGCAGCTTGCAGACACTCCAATTGTGGCCGCAGCACCCCTGCCTCGGCCTGAGTGAATAAGTGTGCCTGAAGCAGCCACTGCTTTCACTCCCTCTCACCTGGACAAGGAACAGATGCCTTAGGGAGATGCACACAAGGTGGGGTCAAAACCAAAGCTGAGCTCCAGGGCTGGTGATACTAAGGAAGAGAACAGCTGCACAAGTTGTGGATTAAATCCCCAAAATCACCTGGGTAAATACTGCATCTGTGGAATACCTGAATAGATGAGTGTTTCAACAATTGAGACCCATCTAGCCTTCACAGCACTGGAATTTGGGGGCAAGTACATGTAGGAATCTGGCCAGGTCAGAGTCTGAGCTCACCCCACAGTGCCCACAGCAGGTCCAGAGACCTACCTAGAGGTATTGGAGGGCCTCCTTGGGAGGCATGTGTTGGCTCTGGCTCACAATGGGAGCAAGGACACCGACAAAGGAGGGCCCAGGAAAATATTCTTATTACTATTATTCTTTTTTTTTGTTCATTTCATTTTGTTCAGTTGTTGGTATTGTTGATTTTTTTAATCTTTTATTCTTAATTTTAATTAAAATTTTTTTAAATATATATAACTTTTATTTTTCTATTTTTACTTTTTGTAGATTTGTGGGGTTTTTTCTTGTTTTCGTCCTTTATTTTTAATTTTCTTTTCATATTGTTTTTATGTGTACATTTTATGTTTTCTTCGCTTTTTTTGTTGTCTGTTTGTTTTCTGCTTTTGATTTATTTTTCATTCTTTGTTTTTGTTAGTTTAGTCTTTATTGACTGTTCTCATATTAGAATTATTTTGTTTGTTTGTTCCCTAGTTTTTTTTTGTCTATTTTTCTTCTTTGTGTGTGTGCGTGTGTGCGTGTGTGTGTTTTTGTTGCTGCTGTTTGTTTACTGTTGTTTTTGCTATTTGTCTTAGATAAAAACATTTACACATATTTAATTGTAGTATCATATAAGCAGTAAACAAAGAAGCTAAAAGGAAATCAACCTTGTCAATTGTACACTAAGCAATGTTTTAAAAAAGAATTCATAAATTATATGTATATATCCAATACTTAGATTAAATAAATAAGAAATTTCTCATATTTAAATAAAATTGTGGGTCAATTAAGTTTTACCTACATCTTTCAAAGCATGAAATATTAATATAAAAGATAGCATTTCTAGAATGGGTTACTCAAGATACAGTGTATAGAGTGGTTAAGAGCCCAGACAGTAGAGCCATATAGCCTGGGTTCAAACTTCAGCCATGGGCCTGGTTAGGCAGATGACCTTGGGAAATTTATCTAACTTCCTGGTACCTCAATTTTTTTCATCTTAAAAACAGATATTGGTAGCACTACCTCATAGAATACTTGTGAGGATTTAAGTTATTAAATGTAAAGCATATAGTAAATGCTCTCTGTAACTACTATTACTACTGAACTATGGCAATATAAAATCAAAGAGAATTGACAATAAAAAGGATAATTTTAGTATCTTTTGAAAAAGGAAGCTCCACTGAATGCTATAATTTTTCCTTTTAAATATGAATACAACAATATTCTGCATAAGTATTTTGATATTATTTATTTCTATCATTAAAATGAAGCAGGTGTGTGATTCAGAAAAAAAAAAACAGGTAATATCTGTGATATCACAGGTTATCTAGATTTATTATCATTCTTAGACCTGTAGGGAAATTGTTATAATTCACTCTGTGTTTTACTGTTTTTTATAATGCCTGGTTATGACAAAAGAGGGCTTGAAACTGTTATTATGTCTCACTACATAATTTAAAAAAAACAAAATTTACACAACATATAGCAATCTGAATCATTATACAAGGATTCAAACTGGATGAATATACTGCATTTCTTCTTTACTTTTTCGTTATTTTTATTTGTTGAAACTATCAACATCGTCTGCTTCCTTTCCAATTCTGTCCTATCACTGAAGACTTATCTTCAAATTTTATCTTCTCCAAGAAACTTTTCCAAGAACCTTGCAAACCAAATTATACATCTCCTAAATCTTTGACCTTATAATTCTAGCTATCCATAAGCAAAGTGATTTTAAAATTGAATAATGTTTATATTTAGCAGTCTAGATCTCAAACAGCTATCATGGAATACACACATGTAATGCCTAAAAGTTCATGGACAAAGACGTCAAGATGACAGAAGATGTGAAACAAGACGAGTTTATTTAGGCAGATGGAGGAATGTGAAGAATGTTTTGAACCCAATATGCCCCTTTTTCAACATCCATATTTTATCCCTTTGTACATTGTTCCTTGAGTCCCTTTTCTCTTTTCCTATTCTGCTTCTGGAAATACCTCACTTATTATTAACAAAGCAATGAAATGCTTTATTTTTACAAAATAATAATTATATTTGTTAGGAGAGAAACAGTTTAGTTCTCTTTAAGTTTTCTATATGGAAAACTAAAGTTTCATAAACAGTTTATAAAATTCTCCAAAAGTATGTGTAGCTTGAAAAGTTTTCACTTGTACCATCAGATTTATCTGCAGAAGGAAAGAAGCTGTTAAAAGAATGTGTATAGGGATGTCAGTGTCTGGTTGGGCTTACTTCCTGCACCAAGAGTGCATATTTTAGAGGAGGCAAAATCAGTAGAAAATTCTTATCAAAGACAACATGTTGTCTCTTTTCTTCATTAATTGTTAAAGGTAGTCAAAGGTAATATACGAGTTCTTTCTAGTATACGTGTGTAACCAGATGTCTGGCGAGTTCATTCAATTATATGATTAAATACTTATTGAAAGACCAGTATGTACCAGGCAACTTATCACAGTAAGAACTGGAGAAGACATCCCTGTTTTCAAGAAGTAATTTTCCTCCCACTTCATTCTTATTCTTCCTCTGTCTAGTATTTCGTTATTTCAAGTCAGCCATTCATTTAATCATTATTTGCCAGGTACTATATTAGATACTAGAGACATAAGAGAACCCAGAAAGACAAAACCCATGTTAGATCTTAAGAGTAGCACAGTGTTGTAATAAACAGGGAATTAAATTGGAGATCAAGGGCTTCCCTGGTGACGCAGTGGTTGGGAGTCCACCTGCCGATGCAGGGGACACGGGTTCGTGCATCAGTCTGGGAGGATCCCACATGTCACGGAGTGGCTGGGCCCGTGGGCCATGGCCACTGAGGCTGCGCATCTGGAGCCTGTGCCCCACAACGGGAGAGGTCACAACAGTAAGAGGCCTGCGTACCGCAAAAAAATAAAATAAAATAAAATAAAAAATTGGAGATCAAGATAACACTATCTTAAACGTACTAAGTAATTATTTCATATAGCATAGATCAGCTTCCTCAACATAGTTCTTTTATCTATTAAATAAAGGGAGTCATTAATTTATACATTTAATGAACGTTTACTGTGTTGGTCTATTATGTTCCATACACGAAGATAACAGAACTAAACACATAAACTCTGTTCTCCGTAAGAGAGCTTACAGTCTGATAAGAGTGGTGATAGATACACAAGTTAAAACATTCCAATACATGTGTGCATAGAATGATATAGAAGCAAATGGGCAAGGTGGTCAGTGACTTCAAGGGTCAGCAAAGTTTTTTGGATGCAGATAACACTGGAGTTTATTATGAAGAAAAAGGAAAAGTCTATGTTGCAAGTTGAAGGAAAAAGGAAATTCAAAGTAGAGCAAGAAACATAAGACACAGATACACAAACCAGCATACTGGAAACTACAAGGAACCCAGGATGCTAAGATAGGGAGGTTTTAAAGTGCTAAGTGAAGAAAGATAAGGGACAGGAGAAATGGGCAGGAACAAATCTATCAATATTTGCATACCATGTTAGGAAATTTAGATTTGTCTCTGTAAGCAAATGACAGTCACTGGAAAAATGAAAAGCTTGGAAGTTGTCACAATCAGAAATTGTTTATTTAAGTAGATTGCTCTGAAAACAATACAGAGAATGGCTCTGTAGAGGTTAAAAGCATTGCCTCTAAAATCACAAAGACAATCATGGCCTTAGTTTCCCAATCTGTAAAGTGAGAATAATAATCCTAAAGTTGTCACAAAGTTTAAATGAAATAATATATGCAAGACTCTTAGTATAGTTACCAGCAGTTTGGGTGAAGATATCACTGCCAGAGGCAGGAAAACAAGGAAATAACCACACATCAGAATGTCCAAAATTTTACCACTACTCATGCCAGTAAATTATTATGTAAATTTATTCCCAAATAGATTACAAAATCTGCTAAGGGAAGGGAATTTTTAAATGTATTTTTAAATCTCTCATTCTCTAGATTCTAGAATAAAGTTTTCTTTTTCTAACATCTTTATTGGAGTATAATTGCTTTACAATGGTGTGTTAGTTTCTGCTGTATAACAAAGTTAATCAGCTATACATATACATATATCCCCATATCTCCTCCCTCTTGCGTTTCCCTCCCACCCTACTTATCCCACCCCTCTAGGTGGTCACAGAGCACAGAGCTGATTACCCTGTGCTATGTAGGTGTTCTACAGAAGTTTGCTAAAGACTCAGCTAAAATTTTTATGAAGGTAAGTTTTGCTTTTGACATTTTAACACAACACTTATGAAAAAGTGAGTGCTGGTTTTGCTTAATATTCATCTTTTCTAAACTTTAATTTTCATCACGTTTCAGAACAATTTAAAATTATTTAGAATAATGAAATCTCATATGCCATCACTTGCTTTACTTTTATAACAAGTTATTAAAGTACTTTTGCTGTTATAATGAGAATTAAATAAATCAGCAAATTCAGATTTGTTTTATTTTGATGGTTAAAATTATAACAATTATATGTTAAACACATCATTTTGTTTTTTTCTGATAATGTTAACTTTCATGATTTTTTCAGTTTGGTGTATATTATTACCTATAAATATGTATTATCAAGTGGGCTTAGTATAAATATGTCCATACTGAAATATTAAGCATTATGTTTAACCTTGAAGTGTAAAAGTGTAAGCCTATTGGAATATACTATACCTATCTACATATACATCTATATCTATCTATGTATGTCTGCAAAATGTTATTGTTATTCATTTTTTATACCCAATTGTCTAATATACTATTTAAGCTCAGTTCCTCCTTCCACTAACCTTCAGCATTTTGGAAATGGATAACACCTCTGCTACAGGCTGGATAGGAAAGGAAAACAAGAAAATCGCAACAGGTTATGCACATATTCAGGCAGGTTCATTGCAGGTTTCTGTTGTTGCTCTGCAGTTATGTTATTATTTATAGATTAACTATCTCATCACAAGCTATATATTATATCTGTTTAAAAGCCATGATTCCAAACGAAGGGCTAGGGAGTCTTTCTCCTGCATGCCACAGAGATGCTGATTGGTTTCCAGCTTGGTGTAAATTTGTCTTGATTATTTTGTGACAGGTGTTAGTGTGAGTAATAAAAATAATGTATCAGAATCCTACATTAGAAAGTAGGGAGTTTTGTAATATGCTTGTGCTTTTGGCTGCAAAATATCAATATAAGCAGACTGCTGTACTTTATGAAAACTGCAACCTTCACCTCACCTCTGTGCACACTGACTAGGCTACACTGAGATAGTCCAGATGTGACAGTTGCATGCATCCCACTGAGCTGATCTTTATTCTGGAGGAAATCCCAGAATATTCTGTCCAGAGAAAGATGAAAGAAAGCACTTAGAGTTACATCATATACAATGTTAAGTCCAGAAGCAATAATGAATAGCTTGCTTTGTTTATTTGTATTTGAGAATTTTAAGACAACACCCATTGTGAAATGCCACAGGGCCTATGTATCATGAAAAATAAACAAAATGCTAAAAGCTAAAAGTCGTTTTTAATTAGCATATCAATAATGAAAAGATCAACTGAACAGATGTCCCTTGCTTTGTGCCCAGAAGTTCAATGAACTGGAGCTCTGTCAGGTCAAGGAAAAAAAAAAATGTTCAACAGACTAAAGGCTTTAAGACTCTTAATAGGAGCACTCTTGTTGATTTTACCCTTTGTAACCTTATATAGATATTGATATCCCTCCAAAAAATCAGAGGCCACTCTAATAATGGAGATTTAAAGATTACATTTGAATTACATCACTGAAGAATTACATTATATTACATCATTTCAATATATTTGCATGGAAGTCACAGAACTAAGTATACCTGGGATGGGTTACTTGCATCAAATCCTTCCTATACTCATACCCCAAATCTGTTTTCCACATAAGTAACTTTTATGAAATATTGACTGCATACCTTCTGCATTACCATTATTTATAAGAAATATGTACATATTTGGTCATTCAGATGATCAAAATATGTTTGTAACATATATTTTGTTTTCATCCACAGCTTCTAATTTCTCCTTCATCCAGGCTCACAAAACCCTTGGAATTTCCTGAGCAATGGAAACATCTTTTGTTAAAATATTTGATCTCTTGTCTTCAGTTCCTGAAAATTTTGTGGAGCCATAAGGGTGAAATGAGTGTCTTCTTATTCATAATAAATGCCTTTCCACCACTCTCAGGCTTATGTTAATGAAGAGGGCTTTTGGAAACACCTAAGGATAGGAGCTGGTTGCCAAGGGAACCAACCAAGAATAGAGCATTGGAACTTTCGATCCCACCCTCTGATTTCCTGGGAGGGGAGAAGAGGTAGAGTTTGAATTAATCACCAATGGCCAATGAGTTATACAATTGTGCCTATGTAATGAAACTTCCATAAAAACCCAAAAGGAGGGGGTTTGGAGAGCTTCCAGCTTGGGAAACCAGACCTTCCAGGTGCTGGGCCAAGCTTCATCAGGGTAGAAGTTCTTTTGCTCAGGACCTCACCCTATGTATCTTTTTATCTGGCTATTCTTATCCTTTAATATCTTTTGTAATAAATCAGTAACCTAGTGAGTAAATGGGTTTCCCAAAGAGCTGTTCTAACAAATTAACTGAACCCAGGGAGGGGGTTGTGGGAACTTCTGATGTATAGCCATTCAGTCAGAAGCAGAGGGCTTGCAATTGGCCTTTTAAGTGGAGGGCCATCTTGTGGGACTGAAACCTTTATTGGTGGAATCTGATGCTATCTCAGGGTAGATTGTGTCAGAATTGAGTTAAATTTAGTTGAATTTTTGGACACCCTGCTGGTGTCTGGGAATTGCTTTTTGGTGTGGGAAGCCTCTGCACACACACACACAGACACACACACATATATACAAACACACACAAACATGTGTGTGTGCTTTGAAATTGGGTCCAGGAACCCCCGAAGACCTTCCTACTTAAGGAATCATGGTGACCATAGGAGAAGATCTGGCTATATAAAAATCAAGCCACTTGCAAAGTATGACACCAAATTACTTCTCAGACTTCTCTACCATAAATGTGCATCATATTTTCTCCATTTCAACTTTGTATTTTCCTTATACTTCGTGTGGCACTTAAAGTATAAATCATCTCACCATTTCCTAATCTCTACATCTGAAAAAGCCTATTCAATCTTCAAGCAGCTTTGATAAAATGGTACACTTTTCATGTAGAATCACTCCATCTATATTTCTCTGTAATTTCTGTATGTAAAATAAGCTGTTTTTTTTTTCTCTTGTCTCATTGTTTGTGGTAAGAATATATGTTAACCCTACTGCAATGGCTTGAAGAGGTTAGAGGTTGATTGGATCAATGATATGTGAAATCTGTAGGTAGGCTGCCCAATTAACAGATGTAGTCAAGGAAATGGCCTCTTGCTATCTCCTTGCTATGACACCTTCTTTTCTTACAACTTGTGTTCCAGGCTAGAATAAAGGAAAGAGAAAGGCCAAAAATGTTTTACTAGTGAGATATTGTCTGTTTCTTTAGAAGTCAAGCCCTCTACAGAAAACTTCTATAAGTATTTCACTGACTAGAACTGGGCTATATGGTCACCCAGCTGCAGTAGAATTTGAGAAGATAATTTTTTCAAAATTTCAGACTCTAAAGTCAAGAAAACTGAAAACATAAGTATGTAAGTGACTCCATGTTTCCCCAACTGCCATAAAACGAATTTTCCTATTATATTACAGTTATTAATGTTAGATATGTTCAAGTCTGTTTGTAATCCTGAGTCACCTGAAAAAAAGGATTGTGACATTAGTAGCCCTATCCCTCATGTCGGCAACAATGTTAGAATGGACAACTCCAAGGAGAAGATTCTGTTGCAAGAACACCAAGGACCTGAAAATAGACCAGTCTTAATTAAATCAAGGTAATCTCTCCATGACCTTTCTGCTCTCAGAAAACTTAATTTTCTGGAGGAAAGTAACAACATTCAGAGCATCTATAATTTTGCTGAAGTGTTTTTCAAAGCAATCGTATCATAATTCATTCCCACCAACAATATATGAGAGTTCCAGTAGCTTCACATCCTAGTGAACTCTTAGTATTGTCAGTCTTTTAAATGTATTACCTGTGTAGTAATATTTCATTATAGTTTTACTATTTATTACTTTGAAGACTGATTTAATGTGCTTGTGGCTATTAGTATATCTTGTTTTGTGAAGTGTGTATTCAAAACTTTGACCATATTAGTTTTTCTTCCTTTTTATTTCCCTCTTTGTAAGAGATGATTTTATATTCTGGGTAAAAGTCCTTTATCAGACATATATTTTGCAAATATGTTTTAATATGTGGTTTACTTTTAAACATGCTTTTTTATAACAGTTTTAGTGTGATATAATTTGCAAACCATAAAATTTATACTTTTAAACTATACAGTTCACTAGGTTTTCATATATTCTCAGAGTTGTATAATGACCAACACTATCTAATTTTAGAAAAGCAGGCTTTATTTGTTTCATGCTGTCTGTCTCTTGTCTAATAAATCTTTGTCTACTCGAAGTTGTAAAAGTTCTTTCCTATGTTTTTTCTGAAATTTGTGGTTTTGACATTCTTTAGTTAAGTTGTGTATATGAAATAGGGTAAGAGACAAGCCTGATTTATTATTTTCATACTTATTCCACTACAATAAGTTGAAATGACCATGTTTCCTCTGCAAAATGCCTTGACCATTTTACTGACCATGTATGTATGGGTCTAATTCTATTTGTAGTCTCTGTTCTATTGACTTACATGTCAATATCATGTGTTCAGTGTAGCTCTATAGTATGTTTTGGAATTAGATTCATCTTTTTCTAAATTGTGCTCATTTATTTTAAATGTTTTCATATATTTCTAAATTGTTTCAGCTGTTCTGTGTACTGAATATTTTCATACAAATTTTACAATCAACTTGTCAATTTCTAGAGGAAAACATGTTGGAATTTGTCTTACAATTGTGTTTAACTATAGATCAAATTCGTAATGATTGCCATGTAATATTAGATGCCATCTTTCAAACTCTATTATCTCTTTTTCTCTGTCACATATATATACTTAGAGTCATTATGCAATTTAATCCTGAATTATATGAGTCCTCAGATGTAAAAATAACTAAATATCTAACACTAATTTGAAACAAACCTAAATAATGAAAGACTTCAGTTAAACCTAAGTAATGAAAGATTTTGGGTAAACCTTCTAAATATGAAAAACAGTAACCTTTAAAGGAATAGCGAAAAATTCATAGTAATAAGGAATTCTATTCTTAAGTAGTAAATCTTAACTTTCCTTAGAACTAAACCCTTTGGTCCTGAAAATAAATGCATAGTCCTTAGAAGATTATGACATACCAGCAATGATAAGCATCGAATTAAGTCAGTGTGATTAACAATAGAACATGTTGCATATTAGGTTGTCAATTTATGTCTATGAAATGAAAAACTAGATCACATGGTGACTCTAATTTCCTACTAGATAAAGATAATTGTGGTAGAAACTCTGGGGTCATTAGCTCGCTGGGGGTTGTCAACACATAAGAGTAGTACACCTTTGGTAAACTACTCTGTTAAATATAGATTGAATTATTTGTACTTGATTCACTTAACAGTACAATAGGAAAAACCTAGCAATATTAATTATACATCAAGTAACAGTTATCCGTACTTTGTGTATTTCATGAGCAAAAATATATTGCATCTTATACACATAAGTAAATGGCAACAATGAAAGACTCGTAAATCCAATAGCATGACTCTCCTGTTTTGTTTCAGAAATATAACTCATTAAAATTATAGAGAACCTTGAATGCTCTTTATTAGTTTTAAATTATTTATGCAAGAAAAAATAGTTGTTCCAATAAGAAAAATGTTTAGAAAATTTGAAAACCCATTTTCAAAGGGAGAAATTATTGCCAAGTTCTAGAAATTTGCTTTATGGTTTTATTTCTTCTGGAAAACTGTGATTACAAACAGAAGGATTTCTCACAATAATTATGCATGAAAAGAAAAGCATATTAAATCAAGAGTAATTTTAAGAGACCATAACATTTGTTCTAATGAGAAGCAGAGTAATTTTCATATTGCAACATAACATTTGCTTTTTATTTCCTAAAATTTATTTTCATAATTGATTTGGTAAGAATATTAAATGTGGTAGTCACACTAAATCTTTTGAATATTCCTCTGGGTTTATAGTTATTATCTATATTTCTTTTAGAAAACATTTCAGTTTCAACTGAATTTAAAAATCATGTATCATTTAATATCGATGATCCACAGCAATCATAATGCTTAGGACTGGATATGTAATAGAATAAATTGACCATATTAACTGATTAATCAAATTAAATGCTACCCTATTTAGTCTATTCAGAAAGTATCTAAAGACAAAGATCGAGTTTTATACATTTAATTAATTTTTTTTCTGAATTATATTACTACAGTAATTTTCCTACATACTAAAGAGTTCCATTCTGAGAGCACATACGTTAAGTCCGATTTTTTTGTAAACCCAACAAAGTTAGCCTACGTACCCAACTAATACAATTGGCTATATAGTACTGTACTGTAATAGGGTTATAATACTTTTCACACAAATAATACACACACAAAAAAAAACCCCAAAAAATAAAGAAAACATTTTTAATCTTACAGTACATTACCTTGAAAAGTACAGTAGTACAGTACAACAGCTGGTATACAAGGGCTGGCATCAATTGAACAGGCGAGAAGAGTTACTGACTGGAGGAGAGAGAGGAGGTGGGAGATTGTAGAGGAGAAGGATCGTCAGCAATAGGAGATGGAGGGCAAGCTACAATTTCATTAACGCCTGATGTTGACGGAATGCATGTTCACATCTTTTAAAGTTTGCAACTTGGAGGTTTGTACGTACGGGACTTACTATATTATAATTATTCCCTTTTTACATTTTTCTTTAATTATACATTATATTATACATTCTTTATACATTCTTTAGTTATACATTAATTCAAGCTAGTAAATAAAATGAGAGCTTTCCCTAAAATTCTCTGGTAATAATCTTGGTCATTTTTTTATATTGCTTTATATTCTTATTTGAACCATGAATAAAATAATATACTAGTAATCAAAATAATATTACTGCAAAATTATATCATTTTGATAATTGCAAAAGTATATCATTTATATATATATTGATTAAATGTAAAATTATTAAATTAGGTGGTTGGCACTCTGTGATAATGATTAACCTGAACTCAATTTATTTGCCTTTCTGGTTAAAAGATATATCTTAAAACAGACTCCTTATAAAAATACATTCAACACTTCAAATAAACTAAATCAAGACTGAGAAAATTGGGACAGAGGGAAAATGAGGATAGGAAAAGGGGATGATGTCAGAAGTGAGAAGAGTACACTGAAAGCATACCAACTGTTCCTGTGTATCTGCTGAAGATGGGACACAAATTTAGCCCAAAGCTTTCTAGTAGTCAACACAAGGAAGGATCAATGATTCATTTAATGCGTCACAGTAACCTCGAAATGAAAACAAAGTACTCATTCAGGAAAAGACCTATTACTGGCACTATACCCATAAAATCATTTCCCATGTGTCTTAATAAAAGCAATATTAGAAATTACAACCATACCTACATCCTTCCAATATAGTACAGTCAGAAGTGCTCTGACATTTCTAGTAATAACATTTTCAACTTAGGCTGTTCTATGACACAGAACACAATTCGGCAAAGCCAAAGCAATCTAATTTGGATGGACACAACTATCATGTGACATGGCTTAACCCAACAATCCACTGCAGAGTTTCTAAAGTAGTAAGTTTCACATTTTCACTATACTTTAGGAGCTGTCCTGTGTGCCCATGTGAGTGCTCATGAATATACATGGGCACATAGATGAAAGGAGATCCACTACCACTTCCAACCAAAAATTTAATAATTTGCTCCAACTTTATATATTGTGGCATAATATGTAGGAGAGTTTTGAAATTTGTTTGTTGGTTTGTTTCTAAAGGACAGTTTGAAAAGTTCCAGATCTAAGCAAAGAGTTAGACTGAATATTGTTTAGGAAAACCTCAATCACTGATTCTCAAATGAGTGAGAATAAGTGAGGGTTACTTCCATGTTATGTTTCCTGACAGATTTTTGTAATATTACTATTTTATTTTTTCTTGTCCAGTACAAAACCAATTATTTTAAGAGTTAGTTGAACTAAAAGATGATCAACACCACCATATTTTTTAAAGGTAATGGTGCTGACGAGGAACACATATGCTTGAAGAGACAACCTGGATTAGCCTAATGGTATTTTTTGTGTGTGTGTGGTACTCGGGCCTCTCACTGTTGTGGCCTCTCCCGTTGCTCCGGACGCGCAAGCTCAGCGGCCATGGCTCACGGGCACAGCCGCTCCGCGGCATGTGGTATCTTCCCAGACCTGGAAGGTGGACTTCCCCTGCATCGGCAGGTGGACTCTCAACCACTGCGCCACCAGGGAAGCCCCCTAATGGTCTTTTTAAAGAAGTTTGTTTTTTATTTCAGGACTAAACAACAAAGTATAAAAAATACATGTTTTTGGATTAGTGCCAGGAAAATGTCTACAAGCTTGAAAGGAATTGCAATGCAATCCTTTATGAAACTAAAAATGCAGGTGTCTGACATACATTTCAAAAATTCTGAATTAGAAGTTGCAGAATAAGAGGAGAGTAAATATAACTACTCAAAAATTTCCACAAGTAATCCTATTATGTATTCCAGGTTGAGAATCACAAACTTGTTCCAAGTATATTAAATAGAAATATTACAAAAACTAAAATAATTCCTTTCTTCATTTTTAAAGTTCCGCCCATTTTGTATCTGGTTCCCCAGTCAAATGCCAAAAAGAAGCTGGAAAAGATTCATAAAGCACATACATTGTGGGGTAAAGAAATATTACACCTACAAACCTTCATTTTGCTATCACATTGCCTTTTCTGTCTTTGAATATCAACCACTAAGGTAAGTGGGAAATGCCAGGAGCAGAGATTTGGGACTTCAAGCATTCTTGTGGCTTTGTGTGTCTGCTTCACCACTGCTATGCTCCTGAGTGCAGTGATGTACCACTGGGCAGAATATTACACACACAATATGCTTTCAGTCAGGTTAAAATGGGAAACAGCGAAACAAGCATTAAAGACTGACTTTTCTAGAGACTATTTAATTAATACTTTCTTGTACAACACAAATATATTTTTTACATAGATTTTCAGAATATTTCAGAAAGTATGTTCACTGACAGGTGAACCTAAGGAGTAAGGAAGTACTGAATAAACAAGAACTTCATAATATTCCTTCTGATTTCCCATTTACCACATCTTCTAAATTTCTAGAGTGAAACTTTTGATTTTTATCTTTAAAAATTAAATCTGTTCTGCTCTATCACAAACCTGATTTAGCCCAAGAGTAATAACAGAATGGCTTTTTTTTTTTTTTGCGGTATGCGGGCCTCTCACTGCTGTGGCCTCTCCGGTTGCGGAGCACAGGCTCCAGACATGCATGGCTCACAGGCCCAGCTGCTCCGCGGCATGTGGGATCTTCGCGGACCGGGGCACGAACCCGTGTCCCCTGCATCGGCAGGCGGACTCACAACCACTGCGCCACCATGGAAGCCCCCAGAATGGCTTTTCACCAGCTATAAAGTGTCTCTGACTATATTTTTCCATTTTAAAAATACCGAGTTTTATTATTCCTAATATGTTTCACTGAATGTAACATTCTATACTGAGGGTAAAACTTGTCATTAGTTTGGTCTATTATTGAATTGGACTCACAATATTTTAAATGTTTCTCTTTATTCTCTCTGTTCCTTCTGCTCTTTTTTCAGCCTGTGCGAGTCAACTCTAGTTCGAAGTAATGTCTCTCTAGTCTTTCTGTATTTAAAACTCTTTTTGTGCATTCTGTCAGTTATTCTAATGTAACTACCAGACTTCCATTGTTCTCCATGGGCTTCATTTATTTATCAAATCATGGTCAAGTACCTTGCTTGAAGTCTAGCGTTTCCACAAAGAATAAAGTGAGAGAAAAGGAATGTCTACTTCATTCACGTGGTATAATCTTAGAATATAAATGTTTAAAATGTAGGATAGTTAATTATCATAAGTAAAGGTATTCCTACTGTGGAAGACACTTGGGTGCAAGGGAGACTCAATTTGAATGACTCCAGATATTATGGGTTGATAGGCATTCGAACCGTTCATTGGGAAAAAATACTGTCAAACACTTGCTTAAAAAGATACTATGAATTAGTCATATCCCTGAGATTGAAAACCATAGAAAAGTGGTAGAGCCAAAGAAAATATGGGAATAAAATTAACACAGGGAAAGTGCTTTGTTTCATATTTTTTAACAAAAATATATACAGAACTTCTGCTTCTGGGTATAGTGGATTACTTTGTGGTTGACTATTGTTCCTGCTGAGCACAATTAGAAAATCTGGGGAAAATTATTTTTTTAAAGGCTTCAGATATCTGCTAATCCCTTGAAGACATAAAGATCTGATAATCTGGAGTTGAACTCCCAATGTGGAGCTGATTTTACTACTTTGGGGTCATTTACTGGTACTGCTTGAGAAATTTACCTGGATAGAATGTCATTGTCTCCCAGTAACGAGAAATTATCTGAGCTTTTGGTGATCTCTTGTGTCTATAGTGACAAAAATGAAGAATTTTGGGCCCTAAAACACAAGGTAAATTGTCACCCTCGAATCTGTGCCAGGCAAAAACCTGAAAACTTTAGCCAAAATCATTGGAAAAAGCTGGGTTTTCAGTATTCTTTCCTAAATAGACAAAAATTAAGCTCAGGAACTGTCAGGGAAGACACACGTGATGTTTTCAAATTCCATTGAAAACCCTGGAGAACGACAGTGATTCAATAGTAGACTGAGCTTTACCAAAAGTGTGATGCAGCCTCAATTTTCTGATTGGTTAAAGTGTTGAAACCCTTATTCCATCACGTGAAGACACACGTGATGTTTTCAAATTCCATTGAAAACCCTGGAGAACGACAGGGATTCAATAGTAGACTGAGCTTTACCAAAAGTGTGATGCAGCCTCAATTTTCTGATTGGTTAAAGTGTTGAAACCCTTATTCCATCTGCCCAGTGAAGAAATGAAGATATCACCTGAAGTCTGAAAAATATTTGTACAAAACATGCAGCATTAAATTGAAAATTCCCAAGAATGGCAACCAGAAAGACAATGTGACTGATAACCAAGAAAAAATAAAAAATGAAAAGAATTACATGATCTAGACTGACCGATTATTCTGATGTCAAGTTCAGAGATCAGGCCTTCAATTTAACTTTGACAGTTCCGTGTGTGTGTGTGTGTGTGTGTGTGTGTGTGTGTGTGTGTGTTGTGTGGATCCTTTAGAATTTTCTACATATGAACTCATGTCATCTACAAACAGATAATTTTACATTTTCCTTTCCAATATGGATGTTTTCTATTTCTTTTTCTTGCCTAATTGTCCTGGCTGGATTTTCCAGTTCTACACTGAATAAAAGTGGTGTGATGGGCATTCTTGCCTTTGTTCTTATCTTAGAGGAAAAGCTTTTGGTTTTTCAACATTGAGTATGAGATTAGCTGTGAGCTTGCCATGCCCCTCATTATGTTGAGGTACATTCCTACTATACTTAGTTTGTTGAGAGTTTTTATCATGAAAGAGTAATAAATTTTATCAAATGCTTTTTCTGCATATGTTGATACAATCATGTGGTTTTTATCTGTCATTCTATACATTTGGTGTATCACATTAATTAATTTATGTTGAACCATCCTTGCAGTTTAGGAATTAACCCCACTTGATCATGATGTATAATCCTTCTACTGCGCTGCTAAATTTGGTTTGCTAGTATTTTGTGAGGATTTTTGATTCTGTGTTCTCAAATGATATTGGGTTATAGTTTCCTTGTAGTGATTTATCCGGTTTTAAAGTTGCAGAATACAAAATCAACATCAGTTGTATTTCTATACACTAACAACAAGCTACCTAAATTGGAAATTAAGAAAATAATCCCATTTACCATAGCATCAAAAATAATAAAATACTTAGGAATAAACTTAACCAAGGTGGTAAAAGGCTTCACTGAAAACTACAAAACATTGATAAAAGAAATTAAAGAAGTCACTAATAAATGGATAGACATCCTGTGTTCATGGACTGGAAAAATTAATATTGTTAAAATATCCATAAGTAATCTACAGACTCAATGTAATCAAAATCCCAAGGTATTTTTTACAGAAATAGGAAAAACAATTCTAAAATTCATATGGAACCACAAAGTCCCCAAATAGCTAA
This sequence comes from Phocoena sinus, assembly GCF_008692025.1. Lineage (NCBI taxonomy): Eukaryota > Metazoa > Chordata > Mammalia > Artiodactyla > Phocoenidae > Phocoena > Phocoena sinus. Next base: position 30,766,092 of record NC_045779.1, on the reverse strand, counting down.
AGCAATCTTGAGAAAGAAGAATAAAGCTGGAGTCATCACACTTCCTCATTTCAAATTACAAATCTACAGTAATTAATACAGTATGTCACTAGCCTAAAAGCAGACATGCAGACCAATGGAAGAAAATAGAGATCTCAGAAATAATCCACACATATATGGTCAACTGTGTTTCAATGAGATGCCAGGAATGTACAATAGGGAAAACATCATCTCTTCGACAATTGGCATTAGGAAAACTGAATATACACATGCAAAAGATTGAAATTGAACCTTTATCTTACACCATAAATTAAAAAAATCAATTCAAAATATATAAATGTAAGACTTGAAACTTTAAAACTCCAGAAGAAAATATAGGAGAAAAGTTATGTGACATTGGTCTGGGCAATGATTTCTTGGAAATGACACCAAAATCACAAACAATAAAAGCAAAAACAGACAAGTGAGACTACCTGAAACTAAAAACTTCTTTGCAACAAAGGGAAAAAATCAACAAAGTGAAAAGATGACCTACAGAATGGGAGAAAATATTGGCTAGCCATATATCTGATATGGGGTTAATATCCAAAATATATTAGGAGGAACTCATTCCTAATTCAATAGCAAAAAAAAAAAAAAAAAAAAAAAAAAAATCCCTAAATGAACTGATTTAAAAATGGGCAGGGCTTCCCTGGTGGCGCAGTGGTTGAGAGTCCGCCTGCCGATACAGGGGACACGGGTTCGTGCCCCGGTCCGGGAAGATCTCACATGCCATGGAGTGGCTGGGCCCGTGAACCATGGCCGCTGAGCCTGCGCATCCGGAGCCTGTGCTCCACAACAGGAGAGGCCACAACAGCAAGAGGCCCACGTACCAAGAAAAAACAAAAAAAAATGGGCAAACATAAATCACAATCTTATTGAACTACTTTGTTGTTAGTATGCCACACACACACACACACACACACACACACACACACACACACTTAAATTCTTAGTTAATAAGACAAACATTTTCTACCCAGTCTATCAAGAGAAACTTACATTCAGAGTAAGTGAAATTTGAATATTCTAAATTACAGATCTCATCTTATATATGATTAAATTCATAATTTTTCAAAAAGAAAAATTGTTAACATATTGTTTAAAATTTGTTGCATTACTATTATTTGTTTCTGAAGACAACAGTGACAGAAATCTAATGATTATATATCTAGATAAATGCCCATGCTTATAATGAAGAGACTTTTAGTTCCTTTAAAGGTAAAATAATAGTTTTTTGGACTAGGCCACAAAATTAAGATGACAAATGGAATGGAAAGTATCACAATAAGGTATATATAATGTGATGTCACTGTGATTCGACCACCTTAAGAAGTAGACCTGTGGCAAATAGTATAACTCCAATACCAAGACTAAATGACAAAATGCCATTTGTACGGTCTACCACAGATTCAGGCATGAGGTCCCTGAAGAAACCTTACCCAGATCTGAGAGGCCTGCTATTGCAGCATCCAGTTCATTTTAAGGAATGGAATAATTAGTCACTAAATAAATGTTCTGGTTTAAAAAACAAAGCAAAAAATGGAAAACAATTTAGACATATTTCCAAAGAAAACATACATATAGCCAATAAGTACATGAAAAGGTGCTGAACATCATTAACCATCAAGGAAATGCAAATTAAAACCACACTGAGATTTCACGTCACACCTGCTAAGATGTCTATTAACAAAAAACAAAGGCTAGCTGTTGGTGAACATGTGGAGAAATTAGAACTCTTGTACACTGTTGGTAGGAATGTAAATTGGTACAGCCACTATGGAAATCAGTATGGAGGTTCCTCAATAATTAAAATAGAACTGCCATATGATCCAGCAATGTCATTTATGAGCATACAGTCAAAATAATTAAAATCAGGAGATCAAAGTAATATCTTCAGTCCCATGTTACTGAAGCATTATTCACAATAGTTAAGCTATGGACACAACCTAAATGTCCATCAACATTTAGGTAAAGAAATATGGTATTCTAGCTTAGAAAAGAAGACAATTCTGCCATATGCAGCAACATGGATGAACTGGATGAACTCATGCATATATAGTCACCTGATTCATATCAATGGTGGCAATGCAGTTCAGTGGATAAAGGATGGTCTTTCCATTACATGGAACTGGCATAACTGGATATCCATATGCAAATTATGTTAAGTGAAATAAGCCAGTCACAGAAGGAAAAATACACAAGAGTCCACTTATATGAAGAATGTAAAACAGTCAAACTCATAGAAATAGAGAGTAGAATGTGGAGTTCAATAGGTTCAATAGGTGTTAAGTTTCAGTTATACAAGATAAATAAGTTCTAGAGATCTACTCTATGACATTGTGCCTATAGTTAACAATACCATATAGGCACTTAGAAATTTGTTTAGAGGGTAAATCTATGTGAAGTGATCTTATCATAGTAAAAGAAAATCACTTTGACAAATATGTTCAAGAAAATAGTGGAAAAAGATGAATTAAAAGGATGAAAAATTGTAGATATCATCTGATAATTGGAATCTATATAATTGGAAATTAAGATGTCAACAGATTTAACAGCACATTAAAGAGTAGAAGACAGAAATGGTGTACTGGAAAGAAGAACAATTGATAGTATGTACACTGAAGCAGAGATAAAAAGAAATATAAATAAAGTAAAAATGTAGGAAAAAGACACATAGAGTGAAAATTTCTCACATATATTTAAATGGAGTCTGAGATGGAGAGAAAAAAGAATGAGGCAAAATCATTATTTGAAATAATCCTAGCTGAATTTTTCAAAGCTAATGAAAGATGTGAACCTGTAGATTGAAAAAGCTCTAACACTGAAACAGAATAAAAAGAAATAAAATGAAAACCAGAGGTAGGCACATCAAAATAGGATTACTGAAAAACAAAGACAACTAGGAAACCTCAAAATCCAAGCAGGTTATTTTTTGTATATCGATAAGTCAATTTTATTATAAAATTTAAATGGAAATTCAAAGAGGAAGAGAATTGATAAGGCAATCATGAAGAAGAACAGGGTAGAAGGATTTAATCTGCAAAAAGCCCAAAATTTATATATAATTCTCAAAAATTAAGCCATTGTAGCACTAGTTTGGGAATAAACAATATGCCTATATTAAAAAATAGAGACTACATGAATAGACTCATGCATATATAGTCACCTGATTCATATCAATGGTGGCAATGCAGTTCAGTGGATAAAGGATGGTCTTTCCATTACATGGAACTGGCATAACTGGATATCCATATGCAAAAAACAAAAACAAAAAACTTGATCTTAAATTCATACCATTCTCAAAAGCCAACTTCATGTTAATTGTGAAAATTAAAACAAGAGAGGTTTTTAGAAGTAAACACAGGAGAATTAAACACAGTTTGAGTAGATGAGTGGGGAAGAAGGTCCAAGATGAATATTGAAGGCGGCTCTTTGTGGCACCATGCATGAGAATTTGGCTTTGTTGAAACTTCCAATAATTATACAGACACTACTGAGCTGTGTCTGAAACACCTCATTTTTACAAACTAGTCAAAATAGTTCTGTGACTGTGGAAAAATGCTGATCAGCATGAAAAAAATACATAGAGAATACAGGTGTTTTACTCAGATATGTATTCTGCTCATATAGTTTTGATTCTGCCATAATTAGTTAACAAAATAATTCTAGCTTGTGAAAAGCACCAGAATAGATGTCCCTGAAGGAGGCAAAATGTGAAGCAGCTTTAGAATCGTCACAAAACCACATAGTGACATACACAGAATTAAAAATGAACACTTGCATGATTATTAGCACATTTGGAAAATAAAGTGTGCTTTATTTTTCTGTGCTACATGGTTTAACACGTGGTTGGCTTTGTAGGCAGCATCTGTTCTTGCTCCCACTAAACTGGAAGTTGGAGTTTGCAACTGAGTGTTAAAAAAAAATCAAAATCATTAGTGAGCAGTTGAAGATATTTGAGGGAAAACAGAACTTTTACTTTAAACCTGCCACTGTAAACAACTTAGTTTATTTATAAAGTGTATTTTCTTCTAAGTCTCTCTTTGGCCATACTTCCAACCTAGGATTTTCTCCTTGCCACACTTTGCTTTTTCTGCTGTCTTTTCCTCTGACACATCACATTCCCCTTTATGCTCAGATCCCCAGGATGCATGGTCTACATCTCTGCTCACGGGGCTGGCCTTTCCAGCCAGTTCACCAACCCTTCCCAGCACTTCCTATATACACTAACCCTGATGAATAACAAACATTCTTTCTTTCTCATTTATATATTTCTTACAGAAAAATATTTGCATCCCCCCCACCAAAAAAAAAAAAAAAAAAATCTTCTCAAGGAGAAGACAACACCAGGATTTACTTGCTATTTCCAGGGCTCCACTGATTATTTGCTTAAATTCCTCTCCCAACCAAGAGATAACAGAGCCTTCTCAACGTCCTCTTTTGGGGTAGTGTTTCCTATCCCAGTCTGATGACTTAGCTGTGAAAAAATTTTCTTCTTTTGAGTCTAAGGGCAAGTTCCAGAAGCCAATTTCTTCCTGTTCTCCAACACATATGACCTCAGGCAGCTGAGCCACATGTTAGTAATCTGCAGATGGGTCAATTTGAACTGACAATTGAAGTTTCAAGTCTGCTATTTCTTTTTATCTACTGAGGGCAGGCATTCATACCTTTAGTCTTCTTCCTTCTGAAACAGCTTTACTAAGAGACAGTTATAAAGGGAAAAGTTTGTTTTTTTTAATGACTTCAAGATCTTTCCAGGAAAGCTAATTTATAAATTGCTCTTAAAGTAACTATTTCTGGGTAGTTCCAGTGTTTTCTCCACATCATATTTCAGAAGCCTTATTACAAAGTCTCTTGAGTTTTTAAAATATGTGTAAAAGTATTTTATTACTTGCATTTTTGACTTATGATCAGAATCCTGTCATCTTAATCCCAGCTACTTTCCACTTTATCATATAATGCCACCAAAACAGAGACATGTCCACCTTATATAAGTCCTAGCACTGGTCTTACAAATGATTTTGTAAACTCTTTCATTTCTCTACTTTATACCTGCTCCTCCTGAGAGTTTCAGTGGCATATTCTAGGCACAAATCAAAATATTTTTCTCGTGTAACTGGCATTACATTCCCAATACATTTCTCTATTTTCTGGCTGTTTTTGATGTAAACAAATCATTCTAATACTTGATTGATGACCAAGTCACCAATAATGTACTTTCTCTAGGGAATTCCACCTCTACGGGTGACATCTGCCATGGACATCTTATAACAGTCTTGTAAATGCTTTAATACCTTAAGATTTGGTTAACTGGCATGGCTCAATTATATCTCTATTACTAGCCTAAAACTTCAGAATGATGTTTCTTAATTCTCTCACTCAAATACACAGAATTGTTCGTGTATTTAGCACTTTATTTGAATCTTTCACTATTAAACTGTGCACAATGTTCATCTCATAATGTCCTTCTTCTATTCAGTCATATGCCAATTACCATCATGGTCTGTGTCATTTGGCAGCCATAGTGAAGAAACACTCTTGTCTCACTTTCATCATGATGATTTAATCCAAAACACAGCTGAGAGCTGCACCTTAATTCATAAATCCCAGATGAATTTTCAAAATATAACCCAGATGTTATCCCCTTTGGGAAACTTCTATTCTCACCACACTTTAGTCTTAAAAGAGTATTCAATGTGTGCTCAAATTCAACCATAAGGAAACACTGAAATAATTAGAATGAGTTAAATGGATTTCACTAAGGGTTTTGTGGGGGAGATGGAGGGGAGTGCTAGCATTGAGTACCACACTATAAACAAGTTAGTCTTTAAAAATCCCTTTAGGGAATTTCTGGTCCTCAAAGATCCTATTTGGTTAAAATGCCAATCTGTTTCCTTTTCCCTTTGACTTCTCCACCATTTTCTCATATCACACATCATAGTCTGCCACTTTTACAAATACCCACTCCAGACATGTGGACTTGGGTTCTCCCTTCCTTTCATGTAGAGAAATATCATCGGCCATCTGGCCTTCTCCAGACATCTCTATAATGTTATTGATTTAAACTTTCCCCATATTCTTCATTATATCATAAACTTGTTCAAGGTTTTTTCATTTCTTGTATAAGTCACTAAATATTCTAGCATGCAATAACTAAATATTTTAAATTGTCTAATTTATTATGGCCCTCTATGCATTCTATAGCACATTGTAAATGTAAGTTTTATGGAGATTGGTATAAGGTGTTTTTATTGCAACTATATTTTGTTTACAAGAAAAGAATATGCTCAAACTAAAACTAAAATGGCCTACAGCTTTTGAAATATCTGTTTAAATGTTTGTACTGCTCTTGAAAAATGTGAAACTTTTAAATTCTTTTATTGTGTTAAAAAGACTTAACTTGAGATCTACCTATTTAACAGATTTTTAAGTATGTAATACCGTAGTATTATCTACAGGCAGAATGTTGTACAGGTGCTCTCTAGAACATATTCATCTTGTGTGGCTGAAATTTTAGCCTAACTAATTAGCAATTCCCCCATTTACCTCTTCCCCCAGCCCTGGCAACCACAATTCTATGTTTTGCTCCCATGAGTATAATTTAGATACCTCATGTAAGTGAAATTATGTAGTATTTGTCTTTCTGTGACTGGCTTATTTCACTTAGCCTAAGATCCTCAAAGTTCATCTACGTGTCCATATAGCAGGCATGCAAAAGAATGAAATTGGACCTTTATCTTACACCGCATACAAAACTCAACTCAAAATGGATTAAAGACTTAAACATAAAATCTGAAACTATAAAACTCCTACAAGAAAAATAGGTAAAACTTTTTTTATTTTTATAAGACTGATTACATGGTATACTTCTGTTGAGATAGGCTGTAAAAGTTTTTGTAGTGTGTTATAAATCTCCACATTATAAAAATATTTCCATAAGTAACATCAAAACACGTAAGTAGGTGGTTGGATCATTGTAAGAACTTTTACAAATATCCTATTCCATTATTTTCTAGGGTGGATGATATGAAGTCATTTTTAGTAGCAAGGCAACTAAACATTAAGACATAATAAATGCTTACATTTAATTACCCTGAATAGCGATATTTGTTATAATTTGAAATTTTACTTACCTCTGACAGATGGCCAAAAGTTGGTTTAACTGTTTGAAGTATAAGTTGCTTGGTTATTGGGTTTAATGTTAGAGGAAAACCAAACAAAATATTTAGAATATCATCAAAATAAATAAAAAATAAGCAAAAAATGGAGAAGTTGTTAGTATTATCTTTACCAATATTTTGATATAAAAGACAATATTGGATTTTCCCTAATAATAAAATTGACTCACTGGGACTTCTTTTTAACTTCACATTCACAGACAACCATAAGCGTGAATTGTTTAATCTAATTTGTACAATGTTTAACTTCATAGTCAGAAATTAGAAATTGTATAGTACTTTACATGTGGCAGATATTATTGGTTGCCTACCCCAAAGCCATTAACTTAGCCCTTGCCAGAATCACTTTCCATGACAGAAGCTAAAAATATCAGACATTTGCTTTTTTATAGGATATGATGCTCCTAAGTTATACCCATGTGACCAAAACTAAAGTAGTCATAATTTATCATCTGAATGGGAGCACATTTGAGAATAAAAGGGAAGTATTCATAATTCTGCTTGGACAGTAGAGCACATCTGAAGTGGAAATGTTCCAGGGGACTTTTGGGAATATCTAGATTCCAGGATATAAAAACAGTCTAGGTTGAGCAACTACCCTTTATGCTTTGGACAAGGCTGTGTTGGATCACAAAGCTTGAAGCAGAATCTTGGATGCATGAAAGGGACTACTGCCAAAACATTGAGGATAGCTGAATGAAAAAACAGAAAGAGCCAGAATCTTTTCTGACGTAGTTGAATAGTTTGCTTCTTCTTACACAATAAATAGTTTTATTCTTTTAATTAGCTGATTTTTTACTCGCATCAAAAGCATCCTAAATAATATATTTATAAATATTAATATGTAGTGAAATTTGGGACCATGGTATTTCATGCACAACCCATTCAACTATTGGACAAACTTGTTTTAATAATTTTTCCTCCTATGGCTTATGTAATCTTTGTATTCTCTTTTATCTTCAATATAGGAATTTATGATGAATCCGCTAATTTTTAAGGTAAATTGTCAGTTTCAAAACACACTACATGATATCAATAACCAATCTTATAGTCTACTTAAAATCAATATTAATTTTAAAACTATGATGCAATTTAATATCTTGAAAACTAAACAAATTTGCTCTAAACAACAGAATTTTAAAAGCAGTGGAGTAATTTATAACACATTCATTTGATTGTAATGATTAGAATACACTTTAAGTCAGCTAGAGTAAAAAAGATGTATGCCTAATAAGGACATACAAAATAATATAGCAAGTTCTAAGGACATAGTGAGAATTGAATCTGAGTTCAGAAATATCAGAAAACAAGGGTGCTAGCTTTGTATGTTGGGAATAACACAATGCCTCTCATACTGCTACGTTTGAACCCCCTTACATTATCAGCTGGCTTCCCTCACAGGCTCTTAATGAGGAAACCCAAAATCCAAGTTTACATAATCTTGTAATTCAGGATACTACAAGTTGGCCCTAGTGTTTATGACAGAATTTACTTATTGAGAAGATAATTGGTTTGTCCAAACCTATAAATTTGTTTAATTAGATTAAGAGTCTATCTCTGGTTCAGTTAGAAGAGATTGATTAAGAAACTTTCACTTCTAGGCCTGTGAATGGAACATGAAAATGAAGAGGTCTGATACAAGAATGAAGTCAAGCAAATTAGAATTTGATAGGGCATATTAAATGCTAGGCACCCCTCAGACAACTTTCATAATATCTAATGCAATCCTCACATAATTTCAATAAGACAGATTTTCTGGCAACAATTATACAAATGAGAAATTGATGCCTCAGGACGATTAAACAAGCCTCATTGCCAGAATTTTAGCCAAGGTCTGTTTATCTTGATAAAAAGGTAGAAAAATGGATAATTACTTTATTAGAAGTTACAGATATGGCTATTGATTTTTGTTAACATAAGGCACAACCCAGAATTGTATGGATTTTCCCTCAATTTTATCAGTGTAAAAGTATAGGAACATCATTTTGTCATAATAGTTGTTATACTATTATTCATGCTTTCTTACACCAACCTTAGATTACCCATATCACTATGTTGCTTTTAATAATTTAGAATATCAAGCAGTTTATATCAGAGAAAAGAATATGTATCTAAATTGAAATTAGGAAGCAGTTTGTGGTGTGCCTATAGTATTATCATAACATTTAAACTGTATTTGAATTTGAATAACAAGAAAAAGAAAATCTAGGAGAGAGTGTTCATTCAAAAGCAGATTTTATTTGAGATGAGGTTCATATTTTTTAGTACATTAACAAAATTGTGCAACCATCACTATCGTCTAATGCAGGAATATTTTCATCCCCAAAAACAAATGCTGTACCTAATTGCATTCAGTCCCCATTCCCACCTCCACCTAGACCCTTGGCAACACTAATTTACTTTCTGCCTCTATGGATTTGCCTTTTCTAGATACATCATACAAATGAAATCATACAATATGTAGCTTATTGTGTCTGGCTTTTTTAGTTAGCATAATGTTTTTGAGGTTCACCATGTTGTAGCACAAATTGATACTTCATTATTTTTTATGGTTGAATAAGTCTCTTGTATGGATGTGCCATGTTTCTTTAGTCATTCATCAGCTGATGTATATTTGTTTCCACTTTGGGGTTAGGAACATTCATGTAGAACTTTTTGTGTGGACATGTTTTCAGTTCTTCTGGGTATATACCTAGAAGTATCATTACTCGGCTATATGAAAGCTCAGTGGTTTACTTTTTGAGAGCTGCCAAACTATTTTCCAATACACCATTTTACATTCCCATCAGCCATGTATGAGGGTTCCAATTTCTTCACATTCTCATTAACACTTATTATTGCCTGTGCTTTTTATTTTGCCATCTTAGTGGATGGAAGTGACATCACATTTTTTCTGATTAGCATTTCTCCTAATTTGGAGAATGGATATTCAAGATTATTTGCTCACTTTTTAACTGGTTTATTTCGGTTATTTTGGTAGAATTGCAATAGTTCTGCATATATCCTGGATACTAGACTGCAATCAGATGTATGATTTGAAAATCACATATCTCTCATTTTGTGAGTGGTCTTCTTAGTTTCTAAATAGTGCCTTTTAAGCACACAAAAGTTTTGTCTTCTTTAAATTTTTTTATGAAGTCAACTTTATCTATCCTCTCTTTGGCTTCATGTTCTTTGAAGTATCACATGTAGAAACCATTGCCTAATGCAAGGTCATGAAGATTTACATCTGTTTTCTTTTAAGAGTTTTATAAATTTAGCTGTTACATTTCAGTATTTGATTCACTTTTAACTTATTTTTTGCATATGGTAGGAGGTAGGGGGGTCCAAACTTATACTTTTGCTTATAGATGTCCAGTTTTCCCAGCACCATTTATTGAAATTGTCTTAGTACTATTGTTGAAAATCAATTAACCATAAATATGTGGGTTTATTTCTGGATTCTTAATTATATTTAATACCTCTAAAATTTATCCCTATGCTACTACTATATAATCATGACTACTGTAGTTTGTGTAGTAAGTTTTGAAATCCAGAAGTGTGAGTCCTACTTAGCTCTTCTTTTCTGAGATGCTTTTGACTATTCTATGTTCCCTGTAGTTCCATATTAATTTTAGGATCAGTTTGTTGATTTCTGCAAGAAAAAAAGAGAACTGAGATTTGATAGGGGCTATGTCGAAACTGTAGATCAGTTATGTCGAACCTGTAGATCAATTTGGTGAGTACTGCCATCTTAACAATATTAGGTGTTCCAATCCATGAATACACGGTGTCTTTTCATTTATTTAGGCTTTCATTACATTTATTTCAATGATGCTTTGTAGTTTTCAGTGTACAAGGCAAACATTTCTTTTATTAAATTTATTCCTAAATATTTTATTCTTTTTGACGCTATTATACATGGACTTATTTTCTTAATTTCATTTTCAGGTTGTTTATTGATAGGGCATAGAAATAAAGTTGCTTTTTATATACAAATTTTGTATCCTTCTGAACTCATTTATTGACTCTGATAGTTTATTGTGAATTTCTAAGGATTTTCTATATACACAATTAAGTCATCAGCAAAGAGAGATAGGGTTAATTTTTCCATTCCAGTAAGGGTATCATCTTTTTTTTATTACCTAATTTCCCAACAGATGATCTTCATCAGGATCTGAAAATTCTGTGCTCTGAGACTGCTTCTTTGATAGTGATACCTGCAATTTTATCAGTGTATAAAATTTTAAGAGCATAAAACAGGACATTTTAAGGCAATCTTCAGAAGTAACCTATGGCCACAAAAGATTCTATGAGTAGTTCAAAGTGTGCTCCTCAGGCCAGCAGTATAAGTATCACCTGGTTCTTTGCTAAAACCACATATTTCTTGGGCCACAGCCCAGACTTACTGAATCAGAAACTCTGAGCTTGAGGACCAATAGTTGATATGCTCTTGGAGTTCCATTAGTGCTCATGGAGAAAACTACTGCTACAGAGAAAACTAATGCCACATACTCCAAAGCAGATGAAGTCGGAATCCACATGAGACGGCAACTCCTGGGTTGTGCTCAGATCCTTGTGTAGCAATGAATGCCAGTTGTTGCTCACATTGCTTGCCATCTGCAGGTATTACTGGGAACTCAGCAGATCCCTCTCCACTTTGCCTCTCTTGGAGAATCTGACAAGTGGCTTGCTGCTGGAGGAAACAGATCTGCAGCATCAGGCACCCAGGTCCCTGAGGGCTGAGAAAAACCACAGTTCCTTGACACACCTGTAACTCATTTGGGGAGGTGCTGCTTGTGAAGCTCAGCTTTATCATCAAAAACTGGATTCTCCATTCAAAAAATATACTCCCAGCAGCTTGCAAAATGAGATCAAAATCACCGAGTACTACAAGTATTTTATCATTATAGAAATTACTTTTATAATGAGAAAATACTTGTTTACATTTGTTATAAAGAAGTAGCAGTACATTTTGAAAAATACTAAATGTACAAAGAAAAATACATAATGATGTAATCAGTAATGTTTCTTTAATAGTTATTGTATTATACCTTAAGGTATGATATTATTAGTATGTATCTATGAACTCCTCCTTTCCTAACCTTCTACCCACACATATCTAGTACATATTATTCATTTCCAAGTGTGCACATGGTAGGTTCATTAAAATAGCAAAAAAAAAAAAAAAAAAAGAAATCTGACCACTTGACAAACATAGTAATAACATAAGCATTTATACAAGCAGTGGCTAAACTGTTTAGGTTTACCAATTAAAATTCAAGGGTTATAATTAAATTAGAGTGTAAAATCCACCAAGGTAAATAACTAAAATTAAAAGATACTAATTGTTAAAAGTAAAACAATCCTTCAGGTGAATGAAAACTTGAATATTTCAAAATACAAGTATAGGAATTTAAAGTAGCAAGAAACACAAATATGAAAACATAGTGCCTCCTAGTATATTATGAAAGTTCATATTTTTCTTGGGAATTGTAGCATAATGAGGTCTAGATTCAAGTGAACTTGGAAACTAAATATTTGAACAGAAAACATGCAGATGATTGTTATTCAAAACATCAGAACATAAGCATGTCTTAATAAAATTACTTGTACATTTTAGGCACATCTGTCTCTTGTCTAACATTTGAGAGTAGAATCCTAGCCATATTGGTTGGCCAGAAGTGATATGTTGATACTGTATTAACTGTTTTGCTTTTGTTATTTTTATATTTTGCAGATGTCACTTCATCCTAGTTTTAATATTTAAAAGGAACACATAAAATAACACAGTATATCAGAGGAACTGGTATGTTGTAAGAAAACAGTCATTATATTTTTAAAAAAACAAACATGAATGTAATTTCCTAATTTGCCAAAATGGACAAAATGAAGGATATGGGTATCTCAATTTAAACTGAAAAAACAGTTCAAGTTATTTAAGTTTTTTTCCTGAAATTTTTTGTATGATAAATCTAAGATATTGAAGTTACCTCTAACTACAAGTAAAGGGCAATCCAGTGGATTTGTGCCCAAAAGCACTAATGAATGTTGAGGTAATCCTCATAAAAATTCATTCAGTTGCAATAATGAGAGAGAAAAAAAAAACTTTGTGTCAAATATTTCCCTATACAATTGAAACCATCTGTTTCTGAAAATTGTATACTGTTTAAACAATACTATTTAGAGTTCTATTCAGTTCATGGCCACTCATCTTAGTATTTATGGGAAAATAGTATTTTAATGTCATTAAGATAGCATTTGTCACGTTAGTGCTGTGGTTGTTTTAATGGGAAAATTCAGCTAATTTACAGGAAATATCTCAGTACACATAACTTGGTGGGAATTTAGGAAACAGTGATATATATATATTACATCAGAAATGTATATAAAAAAATTTAAAATAAAAAATAGAAGATATGAATGTCAGGAGAAGGCTAAAATATTGTCAATAAATTCCCATCAATAAAACTTTAATAAATCAGCTTCTGGTGGGTGGCTTATTATTTACTTTGTGTTTATTAATAGATTTTTAAGAACAACTTTTCTAGTTGGTTATAGATCAGCATCTTTTGGCAATAGCACAATGTTTGTGAGAATTTTGTACAATGAGCTTTTAAATATGTATGTGAATGAAATGAAGACATATTTAATCTCGACTAATCCTGCGTGTGAAATGCCTGAGCTTAGCTATAGAAGGAATGAGTTGTATTTTTAGTAAATTGAAAGTTATATATTTTTTACATCTTTATTGGAGTATAATTGCTTTACAATGGTGTGTTAGTTTCTGCTTTATAACAAACTGAATCAGTTATACATATACATATGTTACCATATCTCTTCCCTCTTGCGTCTCCCTCCCTCCCATCCTCCCTATCCCACACCTCCAGGTGGTCACAAAGCACCGAGCTGATCTCTCTGTGCTATGCGGCTGCTTCTCACTAGCTATCTACCTTACGTTTGTTAGTGTATATATGTCCATGCCTCTCTCTCGCTTTGTCACAGCTTACCCTTTCCCCTCCCCATATCCTCAAGTCCATTCTCTAGTAGGTCTGTGTCTTTATTCCTGTCTTACCCCTAGGTTCTTCATGACATTTTTTTTTCTTAAATTCCATATATATGTGTTAGCATACGGTATTTGTCTTTCTCTTTCTGACTTACTTCACTCTGTATGACAGACTCTAGGTCTATCCACCTCATTACAAATAGCTCAATTTCGTTTCTTTTTATGGCTGAGTAATATTCCATTGTATATATGTGCCACATCTTCTTTATCCATTCATCCTACGATGGACACTTAAGTTGTTTCTATTGTAAATAGAGCTTCAATGAACATTTTGGTACATGACTCTTTTTGAATTATGGTTTTCTCAGGGTATATGCCCAGTAGTGGGATTGCTGGGTCATATGATAGTTCTATTTGTAGTTTTTTAAGAAACCTCCATACTGTTCTACACAGTGGCTGTATCAATTTACATTCCCACCAGCAGTGCAAGAGGGTTCCCTTTTCTCCACACCCTCTCCAGCATTTATTGTTTCTAGATATTTTGATGATGACCATTCTGACTGGTGTGAGATGATATCTCATTGTAGTTTTTATTTGCATTTCTCTAATGATTAATGATGTTGAGCATTCTTTCATGTGTTTGTTGGCAGTCTGTATATCTTCTTTGGAGAAATGAAAGTTAAACATGGAACTCTATGGACTTCTGTTATTTGTTCATTCGGTAAAAATTTTAGCTTCAACTATGTGCCATAAATAAGGATAAATAAAACATAGCTATGACCTTGGATAGCCATATATGCTAGTGATAGAGAAGTAATTAAAATACTTAAAATAAAATATGAAAAATCTTCTAATAAATACTGGGGGAGAAAAATAGAAAGAGAAAAGTAGCCCAAAGCTCTCAGAAAGGATTCAGAAAGGCATTTCAATTAATGGAATCTCAAATATAAGTAGAAGGAGTTAAAATTCTGTTATTTTCTGTATTAGTAATGCATACACTAAAAGTTCGTGGTCAGTATGGGTCCCTACATTTCAAAATGGGAGTAAATCAGGAAGATATCTGGCAAAGACAGTGTTAACTAGAAAAAAAGCCCTATGAGGAAAAGTAAAAATAATTGATGCCATTTAGTTAGAAAAGAAAGTTGTGACATCATGAAAATGGAAAGTTAATATTTCTTCAGATTCTTGTAGAACAGACCATGACAAGCCTATTATATTTGGGACTTTGCTTTTGCTTATGATGGACTAGCTTGTGTCAAACCCACTCTACTGACAGGAACAACTAGAAAAGCTGGGTAAAATGCATTAAATCTCTTTGGAGGCATCAGAAATTACCAAGACAACCAAGATTTGAAGGGAGAAAATCTCAGAGAGAATGGAAAATGCTGAAACTGTGGCTTAGTGCCATTTTTTCTTTCCTGGTATCTGCTGATTCCTAAGCAGGGGAAAGCTTAGAGATTGAGAATCAACTAGAGGTTGGTGTATGAGTCTGAGAAGTTATGTAGATCTTTTGGCAGTCTTACAGTGCAGGGAAGGGCAAAGATAAAGCTCAGGGCCAATTAAGAAGCTTGATTAACACATCAGATCCTGGAAGTCTGCACTCAAGGTACAAGGTCAAATCTGAAATAGACCTGCCCTAAAAAAACTGAAATCCAGCTTTAAGTTAGCTCAGTTTCGATACTGGATTCAAGAGATAAGCCAGAAATATGCAAAAGTAAATATCTATGGGAAAGATAAGATCATCCAGATATAAAAATTATCCCTACTGTATTTTTACACAATAATTAGGATTCAATCATATATTATGAGGCTATCACAACACAAGATCAATATACATAAAACAAAGGGAAAAAAAGAAAATGAAAAATAGAGATTCAGGAAGGTGATCTAGATGTTAAAGTTATAAGGACTTTATAATAACTTTGATTCATAGGTTTATGAAAAATATATTTCGGGGTAAAGAATTTTAGTAGTTAGCTAGTATCTGTTAATAAAAATCAAAAGGTAATTATAGAATTAACAATAAAATAACAAGAAGTAAAGACTTGATAACTGGGATTAAGAAGATTAGACACAGAGGATTAATGAATTGGATATAGCTCAGAAGAAAATGTTCAACTTGAGGCATGGAAAGAAAATACAGAGAAAAACTTAAGAAGATGTCTGATGTACTAAGAGTTATAATCCCATGAAGAAAGGAGACAATGAAGTAGAGCAATATTTGAAGAGGTATTACCAAGACCGCAAGCCATAAAATACAATCAAAAAATGTAAAGTGTATTGTAGAACTAAAGGAGAAAGGTGATACAATAAACAAAAATATCTACAAGACAATGCAGACAGCTATCTTCAATAATATTAGGTAATATGAGTTTCCTTGAAAGAATATAAAAAACACTATATGGGGGAAAATGATGAGTTGGACTTCATTAAAATGAAGAACTTCTCATCTAATGAAAACATTAAGAGAAATTCATTAAGAGAAAATTCAAGCCAATAAGTGGGAGAAAATATATGCCATACATACATCTGACTCATATATAAAATTTACTGAAAAAAATCTACAAATGAGTAAAAATACAGGCCACCCAATATTCACATGAGCAAGTGGATATCAAAGAGGATATCCAAATCACAAATGAAAATATTTTAACACTGTTTAACCTTATTATTCTTCAAGGTAATGCAAATTGAAACTACGAGATAACTTTACTTCCTATCCAAATTGCTGCAAGGACAGAAAATACAGGGAGTTGGCAAGGATTGGAAGTAATGAGAATTCTTATAGACTGATAGGTGGAGTGAAAATTTGTACATATCAATTTGAAAAATTATTTTTCAATGTTTACTAAAATTGAACATATGCATAAACTACGACCTAGAAATTCAATTCTGAGAAATAAGACTACTAGAAATACGTTCAATAAAAGGCATTTACTAGAATGCTGAAATATTCATCGCAGTATTTTTTCATAACAAACCCAAATTACAAACAACACCAATATCCTCAACCATATCAATCAACAATAGAACTGATTAAAAAGTATAGTATAATCAGATAAGAGGATGTCATTCAGCAATAAGAATAAACAAATACTGATCTAAACCACAACATAAATGAATCTTGCAAGCACAATAATGAGCAAAAGAGGCCATAAGCTGAACTATACGCTATATTTCATTATGTACAACTTAAGAATGAGCAAAACTTCTTTACAGAATTACCAGTGAGAATAGTGATTAATTTTGAGGATGCAGATAGGTTTTGTAAATAAATGGGAAAGGTCAAGCAAGGACTTCTGTGGTGTTTTAAAAGTCTGATTTATACCCTGTTTCTCAGTCTGGGTCTGTGGACCATGGGTAGCCATGAAGATGCTATCAGTGGCATGTAAATCCTCATATAAACTACATATTATCTTAGTGAATGAATATGTTTTTCAAAAAATATTTTTAAATGCATGGAGAATTTATTTTGATACAAAATCACTGAAATTGTTATTAAATTCATAGTAGATTTTTGCCATTAGGTATTTTGTCAATCTATAGTTACCAGTATAATATCATCCTATAGTCATTAATAAAATATTTCACATTAAAAATGTTCCCCATTCATGAACAAAGGTTGGAATCAACAGCTTAGATGATATACTGAGATACAGGTCAGTTAAATGAATGGTCTTCTAAAATCTCTCTTTATGGTATAATTTTTTTTTAATTAAAAGAAGATACACTTCAACTGATACAAGCGATCAAACTAAGTTTTGTAGTTTGGCGAATCAGAAGACAAGGGCTTCATTTCAAGGGCCACAGAGAAATATACTGAAAGTAAGATGCAAATATGGAGGAATTTCACGTTGTCAGTGGATAATTAATTTCCGTAAATACTCTCTACATGCTACCAGATAGCAGATTTCTTTGTTGTTGTTTTTAACATCTTTATTGGAGTATAATTGCTTTACAATGGTGTGTTAGTTTCTGCTTTATAACAAACTGAATCAGTTATACATATACATACGTCCCCATATTTCTTCCCTCTTGCGTCTCCCTCCCTCCCACCTTCCCTATCCCACCCCTCTAGGTGGTAACGAAGCACAGAGCTGATCTCTCTGTGCTATGCGGCTGCTTCCCACTAGCTATCTATTTTACGTTTGGTAGTGTATATATGTCCATGCCACTCTCTCACTCTGTCCCAACTTACCCTTCCCCCTCCCCTTATCCTCAAGTCCATTCTCTAGTAAGTCTGTGTCTTTATTCCTGTCTTGTCCCTAGGTTCTTCGTGACCAATTTTCTTTTTTTTTTTTTAGATTCTATATATATGTGTTAGCATATTGTATTTGTTTTCCTCTTTCTGACTTATTTCACTCTGTATGACAGACTCTAGGTCCATCCACCTCACTACAAATAACTCAATTTCGTTTCTTTGTATGGTTAAGTAATATTCCATTGTACATATCTGCCACATCGTCTTTATCCATTCATTTGTTGATGGACACTTAGGTTGCTTCCATGTCCTGGCTACTGTAAATAGAGCTGCAATGAACATTTTGCTACATGACACTTTTCGAATTATGGTTTTCTTAGGGTATATGCCCAGTAGCGGGATGGCTGGGTTGTACTGTAGTTCTATTTTTAGTTTTTAAAGGAACCTTAGCACCATTCTCCATAGTGGCTGTATCAATTTACTTTCCCACCAACAGTGCAAGTTGGTTCACTTTTCTCTACACCCTCTCCAGCATTTATTGTTTCCAGATTTTTTGATGATGTCCACTCTGACCGGTGTGTGAGGATATCTCATTGTAGTTTTTATTTGCATTTCTCTGATGATTAATGATGTTGAGCATTCTTTCATGTGTTTGTTAGCAATCTGTATATCTTCTGTGGAGAAATGTCTATTTAAGTCTTCTGCCCATTTTTGGATAGGGTTGCTTGTTTTCTTGATATTGAGCTGCAAGAGCTGCTTGTAAATTTTGAAGATTAATCCTTTGTCAGTTGCTTCACTTGCAAATATTTTCTGCCATTCTGAGGGTTGTCTTTTCATCTTGTTTATGGTTTCCTTTGCTGTGTAAAAGCTTTTAAGTTTCATAAGGTCCCATTTGTTTACTTTTGTTTTTGTTTCCATTTCTCTAGGAGGTGGGTCAAAAAGGATCTTGCTGTGATTTATGTCAGAGTGTTATGCCTGTTTTCCTCTAAGAGTTTGATAGTTTCTGGCCTTACATTAAGGTCTTTAATCCATTTTGAGTTTATTTTTCTGTATCGTGTTAGGGATGTTTCTAATTTCATTCTTTTACATGTAGCTGTCCAGTTTTCCCAGCACCACTTATAGAAGAGGCTGTCTTTTCTCCACTGTATATTCTTGCCTCCTTTATCAAAGATAAGGTGACCATATGTGCATGGGTTTATCTCTGGGTTTCTATCCTGTTCCATTGATCTATATTTCTGTTTTTATGCCAATACCATACTGTCTTGATTACTGTAGCTTTGTAGTTTAGTCTAAACTTAGGGAGCCTGATTCCTCCAGCACCATTTTTCTTTCTCAAGACGGATTTGGTTATTTGTTGTCTTTTGTGTTTCCATACAAATTGTGAAATTTTTGTTCTCATTCTGAGAAAAATGCCAGTGGTAGTTTGATAGGGATTGCATTGAATCTGTAGATTGCTTTGGGTAGTAGAGTCATTTTCACAATGTTGATTCTTCTGATCCAAGAACATGGTATATCTCTCCATCTATTTGTATCATCTTTAATTTCTTTCATCAATGTCTTATAATTTTCTGCATACAAGTCTTTTGTCTCCTTAGGTAGGTTTATTCCTATATACTTTATTTTTTTTTGTTGCAATGGTAAATGGGATTGCTTTCTTAATTTCACTTTCATATTTTTCAACATTAGTGTATAGGAATGCAAGAGATTTCTGTGCATTAATTTTGTATCCTGCTACTTTACCAAATTCATTGAATAGCTCTAGTAGTTTTCTGGTAGCATCTTTAGGATTCTCTATGTATAGTAACATGTCATCTGCAAACAGTAACAGCTTTACTTCTTCTTTTCCAATTTGTATTCATTTTATTTCTTTCTCTTCTCTGATTGCTGTGGCTAAAACTTCCAAAACTATGTTGAGTAATAGTGGTGAGAGTGGGCAGCCCTGTTTTGTTCCTGATCTTAGTGGAAATGGTTTCAGGTTTTCACCATAAGGACGATATTGGCTTTGGGTTTGTCATATATGGCCTTTATTATGTTGAAGAAAGTTCCTTCTATGCCTACTTTCTACAGGGTTTTTATCATAAATGGGTGTTGAATTTTTTCGAAAGTTTTCTCTGCATCTATTGAGATGATCATATGGTTTTTCTCCTTCAATTTGTTAATAGTGTATCACATTGATTGATTTGTGTATATTGAAAAATCCTTGCATTCCTGGGATAAACCCCACTTGATCATGGTGTATGATCCTTTTAATGTGCTGTTGGATTCTATTTTCTAGTTTGTGTGTGTGTGTGTGTGTGTGTGTGTGTGTGTGTGTGTGTTACAGGGGCCTCTCACCTTTGTGGCCTCTCCCATTGAGGAGCACAGGCTCTGGACGTGCAGGCTAAGCAGCCATGGCTCATGGGCCCAGCCGCTCTGTGGCATGTGGGATCTTCCTGGACTGGGGCACGAACCTATGTCCCCTGCATCGACAGGCAGACTCTCAACCACTGTGCCACCTGGGAAGCTCTGTATGCTAGTATTTTGTTGAGGATATTTCCATTTATGTTCATCAATGATATTTGCCTGTAGTGTTCTGTCTTTGTGACATCTTTGTCTGGTTTTGGTATTAGGGTGATGGTGGCCTTGTAGAATGAGTTTGAGAGTGTTCCTCTCTCTGCTATAATTTGGAAGAGTTTGAGAAGGATAGATGTTAGCTCTTCTCTAAATGTTTAATAGAATTCACCTGTGAAGCCATCTGGTCCTGGGCTTTTGTTTGTTGGAAGACTTTTAATCTCAGTTTCATATCAGTGCTTGTGATTGGCCTGGTCATATTTTCAATTTCTTCCTAGTTCAGTCTCAGAAGGTTGTGCATTTCTAAGAATTTGTCCATTTTTTCCAGGTTGTCCATTTTATTGGCATAGAGTTGCTTGTAGTAATCTCTCATGATCCTTTGTATTTCTGCAGTGTCAGTTGTTACTTCTCCTTTTTCACTTCTAATTCTATTGATTTGAGTCTTCTTCTCCCTTGTTTTCTTGATGAGTCTGGCTAATGGTTTATCAATCTTGTTCATCTTCTCAAAGATTTTAGTTTTATTGATCTTTGCTATTGTTTCCTTCATTTCTTTTTCATTTATTTCTGATCTGATTCTTATGATTTCTTTCCTTCTGTTAACTTTGGGGTTTTTTTGTTCTTCTTTCTCTAATTGCTTTAGGTGTAAGTTTGGTTGTTTATTTGAGATGTTTCTTGTTTCTTAAGGTAGGATTGTACTGCTATAAACGTCCTTCTTAGAACTGCTTTTGCTGCATCCCATAGGTTCTTAGTTGTTGTTTTCACATTGTTATTTGTTTCTAGGTATTTTTTGATTTCCTCTTTGATTTCTTCAGTCTTCTGTTGATTATTAAGTAGTGTATTGTTTAGCCTCTATGTGTTTGTATTTTTTACAGATTTTTTCCTGTAATTGATATCTAGTCTCATAGCATTGTGGTTGGAAAAGATACTTGATAGGGTTAAAATTTTCTTAACTTTACCAAGGCTTGATTTGTGACCCAAGATATGATCTATCCTGGAGAATGTTCCACGAGCACTTGAAAAGTATGTGTATTCTGTTGTTTTTGGATGGAATGTCCTACAAATATCCATTAAGTCCATCTTGTTTAATGTGTCATTAAAAGCTGGTGTTTCCTTATTTATTTTCAATCTGGATGATCTGTCCATTGGTGAAAGTAGGGTGTTAAAGTCCCCTACTATGATTGTGTTACTGTCGATTTCCCCTTTTATGGCTGTTAGTATTTGCCTTATGTATTGAGATGCTCCTAAGTTGGGTGCATAAATATTTACAATTGTTATATCTTTTCTTGGATTGATCCCTTGATCATTATGTGGTGTCCTTCTTTGTCTCTTGTAATAGTCTTTGTTTTAAAGTCTATTTTGTCTGATATGAGAATTGCTACTCCTGCTTTCTTTTGATTTCCATTTGCATGGAATATCTTTTTCCATCCCCTCACTTTCAGTCTGTATGTGTCCCTAGGTCTGATGTTGATCTCTTTTAGACAGCATATATATGGGTCTTGTTTTTGTATCCATTCGGCCAGTCCATGTATTTTGGTTGGAGCATTTAAACCATTTGCATTTAAGGTAGTTATCAATATCCATGTTCCTATTACCATTTTCTTAATTGTTTTGCATTTGTTATTGTAAGTCTTTTCCTTCTCTTGTATTTCCTGCCTAGAGAAGTTCCTTTAGCATTTGTTGTAAAGCTGGTTTGGTGGTGCTGAATTCTCTTAGTTTTGCTTGTCTGTAAAGTTTTAATTTCTCCATCAAATCTGAATGAGGTCATTCGTGGATAGAGTAATCTTGCTTGTAGGTTTTCTCTCCTTCATCACTTAAATATGTCTTACCACTCCCTTCTGGCTTGCAGAATTTCTGCTGAAAGTTTAGCTGTTAACCTTATGATGATTCCCTTGTGTGTTATTTGTTATTTTTCCCTTGCTACTTTTAATTTTTTTCTTTGTATTTAATTGTTGATAGTTTGATTAATATGTGTCTTGGCATATTTCTCCTTGGATTTATCCTGTATGAGACTCTCTGTTCTTCCTCTACTTGATTAACTATTTCCTTTCCCATATAAGGTAAGTTTTCAGCTATAATGTCTTCAAATATTTTCTCAGTCCCTTTCTTTTTCTTTTCTTCTTCTGGGACCCCTGTAATTCGAATGTTGGTGAGTTTAATGTTGTCCCAGAGGCCTCTGATACTGTCCTCAGTTCTTTTCATTCTTTTTTTCTTTATTCTGCTCTGCAGTAGTTATTTCCACTATTTTATCTTGCAGGTCACTTATCCATTCTTCTGCCTCAGTTATTCTGCTATTGATCCCTTCTACAGAATTTTGAATTTCATTTATTTTGTTGTTCATCACTGTTTGTTTTCTCTTTAGTTCTTCTAGGTCCTTGTTAAACGTTTCTTTTATTTTCTCCATTCTATTTCCAAGAGTTTGGATCATCTTTACTATCATTATTCTGAATTCTTTTTCAGGTAGACTGCCTATTTCCTCTTCATTTATTATGTCTGATGGGTTTTTGCCTTGCTCCTTCATCTGCTGTGTGTTTCTCTGTCTTCTCATTTTGCTTTACTTACTGTGATTAGGGTCTCCTTTTTGCAGGCTGCACGTTCATAGTTCTCCTTGTTTCTGGTGTCTGCCCCCAGTGAATTTGGTTGTGCAGTGGGTTGTAGGCTTCCTGGTGGCAGACACTGGTGCCTGTGTTCTGGTGAATGAGGCTGGATATGGTCTTTCTGATGGGCCGGACTAAGTCCGGTGGTGTGTTTTGGGGTATCTGTCACCTTATTTTCATTTTAGGTAGCCTCTCTGCTAATGGGTGGCATTGTGTTCCTGTGTTGCTAGTTGTTTGGCATAGGGTATCCAGTACTGTAGCTTGCTGGTCTTTGAGTGGAGCTGGGTCTTGGTGTTGAGATGGAGATCTCTGGGAAATTTTTCCCGTTTGATATTGTGTGGCGATGGGATGTGTCTTGTGGGCCAGTGTCCTCAAGTTGGCTCTCCCACCTCAGAGACACAACCCTGACACCTAGCTGAAGCACCAAGAGCCTGTCATCCACATGGTTCATTATAAAAGGGAGAAAATGTAGAAAGAAAGAAAGAAAGAAAGAAAGAAAGAAAGAAAGAAAGAAAGAAAGAAAGAAGATAAAATAAATTAAATTTATTAAAATTAAAAAATATTTATTAAAAAAAATTATAAAGTAGTAATAAAAATAAAAAAGAGGAGAGTAACCAAACTAGAAAACAAACCCACCAGTGATAACAAGTTTTAAAACTATACTAAGAAAAAAATAAAATAAAAATGGACAGACAGAACCCTAGGACAAATGGTAAAAGCAAAGCTATACAGAGAAAATCACACACAGAAACATATACTTACACACTCATAAAAAGAGAAAAATGGAAAAAAATATATATACCATTGCTCCCAAAGTCCACCTCCTCAATTTGGGATGATTTGTTGTCTATTCAGGTATTCCACAAATGCAGGGTACATCAAGTTGATTGTGGAGATTTAATCCACTGCTCCCGAGGCTGCTGAGAGAGATTTCCCTTTCTCTTTGTTCGCACAGCTCCTGGGGTTCAGCTTTGGATTTGGCCCTGCCCCTGTGTATAGGTCGCCTGAGGGCGTCTCTTCTTCTCTCAGAGAGGACAGGGTTAAAGTAACAGCTGATTCGGTAGCTCTGGCTCACTCAGGCTGGGGGGAGGGAGAGACATGGATTGTGGGGTGAGCCTGTGGTGGCAGAGCCCGGCGTGACATTGCACCAGACTGACGCACACTGTGTGTTCTCCTGGGGAAGTTGTCCCTAGATCACGGGACCCTGGCAGTTGCAGGCTGCACAGGCTCCCAGGATGGGAGGTGTGGATAGTGACCTGTGCTTGCACACAGGCTTCTTGGTGGCGGCAGCAGCATCCTTAGCATCTCATGCCTGTCTCTGGGGTCCGTGCTGATAGCTGTGGCTGGCACCTGTCTCTGAAACTCCTTTAAGCGGTGCTCATAATCCCCTCTCGTTGTGCACCAGGAAACAAAGAGGTAAGAAAAATTCTCTTGCCTCTTCGGCAGTTCCATACCTTTTCCCAGACTCCCTCCCGGCTAGCTGCGGCCCACTAGGCTCCTTCAGGCTGTGTTCACACCGCCAACCCCAGTCCTCTCCCTGGGATCTGACCTCCGAAGCCCGAGCCTCAGCTCCCAGCCCCCGCCCGCCCCCAGTGTGTTAGCCGACAAGCCTCTTGGGCTGGTGAGTGCTGGTTGGCACAGCTTCTCTATGTGGAAATCTCTTTGCTTTGCTTTCTGCACCCCTGTGGCCGCGCTCTCCTCTGTGGCTCTGAAGCTTCCCCCTTCTGCCGCCCTCAGTCTCCACGCACGAAGGGGCTTCCTAGTGTGTGGAAACCTTTCCTCCTTCACAGCTCCCTCCCACTGGTGCAGGTCTGGTCCCCATTCTTTTGTCTCTGTTTTTTCTTTTTTCTTTCACCCTACCCTGGTACATGGGGAGTTTCTTGCCTTTTGGGAGGTCTGAGGTCTTCTGCCAGCGTTCAGTAGGTGTTCTGTAGTAGTTGTTCCACATGTAGATGTATTTCTGATGTATTTGTGTGGAGGAAGTTGATCTCCTTGTCTTACTCTTCCACCATCTTGAAACTCCTCCCCAATAACAGATGTTTGATGTTTACCAGAGCTAATCTTTTCAGTGGTGAAAGAGATATCAATAATTCTAATATTTTTGATGTGAATCACAATAAAATCTGAGACAGTTTCAAATCTCTGAAACAGTGACCTGGGTGTATCAGCCAGAATATTGAATGTAGGCTTTCCTTCTGCCATTAATATTGTTAATCACATTTCATGCCCAAGTAAATTGTCATATCTCAAGAATGGAGTTTTCAAAAGATGCACAGCATGAGTAATGTTTATGATGTCTCCCTTTCTTTATTCCTTCCATGTGTTACTGTTTTAGAACATAAACCATGCAGTTGTTTACTCATTTAGGTATCTCACAAAATCATAGATTAAGAAAATTTGTAACCCTGTCTTAGGCAACAATAAACCATTAACAAATTATTACTAAATACCTGCCATATACATTTGTGATATTATTTTAAAAAATCAAAGAAATGGTTGTATCCCATAATCTTACAATGTTTCTCTCAGGTATATTACCCTAAGGAACATTATATTCTCTTCTTTCATGCCCTTGCCCTCTGCCCAGATTCATCCCCTATATTTTTTGACATAAAAACTTCCATCAGGGCTTCCCTGGTGGTGAAGTGGTTGAGAGTCCGCCTGCCAATGCAGGGGACACGGGTTCGTGCCCCGGTCTGGGAAGATCCCACGTGCCACAGAGCAGCTGGGCCCGTGAGTCATGGCCGCTGAGCCTGTGCTTCTGGAGCCAGTGCTTCGCAACAGGAGAGGCCACAACAGTGAGAGGCCCGCGTACCACAAAAAAAAAAAAAAAAAAAAAAAAAAAAAAACTTCCATCAGAGTGGACTTCCTGCCCTGTTCTTCTTCCCTGTTGATCAAATACCCTCCGTGATGCTGGCCTTTTGTCAGACAGTTCTGTACTGGATCCATCACCAGAATGCTGACAGCAATCCACTCCCTAATAGGACTCTTGGTTGATCTGGACATTTGAGGTACATACTACAAAACAAAACAAAACAGAACAAAACTTGTCAATAAGTCATGGTCATTTACTGTTGAAATAGTACTAGTTGTCCTGTAATTGAATCACATGATGGAGGCTGAGAAGGTGGTTTTCACACTGGGTCTGATACCCTATTGACAACAAATTTTCCTCAGATTAAATGCATTCAGGGATCCAAAAGAACTGTGAAAACACAAATCATGTGCACTGCAGCACATAAAAAACACATCTTAAAATTGTGGTCGAGATATTCATTGGATTTACTTAGAAAACACACAGTCTCTTACTCTCAGTAGTAGTTGGAGGAGGAGGAGAAGAAAGAAGAATAAAGATAACAGTGATAATAATTTTTGAAAACTACTTCCCTTCAGTGAGGGCCTGTGTTCTGTGAGGTGTTGTGCTAGGTAATTAACATATAATATTTCATTTACTTGTCAGAAGAATAAGAATCTAGGACATTAAAGCCTCATTTTATTTCAATATAATTATCTTTAAAACCTCAGTAAGCCTCCAATATATTTGTTTCTGGTTTATCGAGTTGACTAGAAACCACACCCAAAGAGGATATTTATGCACAGTTTTTGAATGTTTCCTCACAGCAAGCCTTTCTGCACTAAGCACACTCTAGTTTACAAATTAATAGCTTCAGACCAAGATAAATCAAAACGTGGAATATGATTCTGTTCTCCAGGCTACATTCCAGAGCCTTCTTCAATGAGACAGAATTATTCTTCAAAATTACGTAGGGAACATTTCTTAAAAATGCTCAAACTACTTTCTAAGAAAAATTAATTAAATAAGAATTTCAGGGGCTGGAAGCAAAGCATCATTATTTTTTAAAAAGCAATGTGCAGCCAAAGTTGAAACCGCTGGGTTAACCAGAAGTATTTGAAAGAGGCTTAAGTGTTCAGACTTATATTTTAAGTAATCTAATCTTCTGAGAATTCTTTCTGTCTCAGTTATCAGACATTAAATTTGGAGTACAATGTATTTTCCAGCAATTCAAAGAATCAAATTATCAACGGTGAAAATGTTTATTATAAAAACTGTCTTTTCTTTATTTTTTGTGTCCAGAGAGGCCGAAGCTTGTCTCTTTCTTGGAAAATATGTATGATGGCCATAATAATTAATCAGCATATTGCAACATCGTGATATTTTCCTAAAAAGTCCTTAAAGACATTGCTCTTATTCCAAATGTACAACAAACCATAATTTAACCAAATATGGCAAAAAATTTCAATTTTCTACCAGGAATAATAGAGTCCTTCAGCAAACCAATTCTTCATGGAAGGATGTATCACTGCCAGCCATGGTATAAGATTCTTTAACAGCCTTCTCAGTTGTAAACGAGAGAAATTAAATCTGGTTAGCTTAAACAGAAAAGGCTTGTAGTGGAAAGGTAATTGGTAGCTCATAAAACCTCTGGGAGTCCTGGAGAATCACTTCAGGTAGAGACAAAAGAAGGTAAGGTGTAACTGGAATCTTACAACAGGAACAACCTACATAAGGTGACATTGCCAGGGCCATGATCACCAATTATTTTTTTTTTCTTTTTTTAAGGTTTATGTGCATTTAAAATTTTATTAGAAGTAGATGCTTCACAAAAGTGGATATTCAAATGACCAGTATGCATATGAAAAGGTGCTTAATATTATTATTCATCTGGGAAATGCAAATTAAAGCCACAAGGAGATATAATCACCCCCCCAAGAGAATGCCTAAAATTAAAAAGACTGACAACAACAACTGTTAGGAAAGATATTGTGCAACTGGAACTCTCATACATTGCTCATGGGAGTGTAGATTAATATAGCACTTTGGAAGACTGCTTGGAAATATCTTTTAAAGCTAAAGACATTTTATTGCTCAGTAATCCCAAGATGAGTATATATGCCCACCAAAAGACATGTGCAAGAATGTTCACAATAGCTTTACTCCTGACAGATTCAAACTGGAGATCACCAATTATTAATCTGTGAAGTAGAATATTTTCTTTTATTCTTTTCTGACATCATTACTCTTCTCCCTAGAAAAATGTATCTGGAAAAGTTCTGATGTAAATAATTTAATATCAGTGACAGTTAGTTATGGGTTACTCCAGTTCAGCTGAACCAATTATAACATTGAAATATTTCCTCACCAACTGAGTTAACTAACCATTGTAAAAGCACCCTAAGTATCCTACAAGCACCTCAGCTGCTCTAGACCTCAGATCTCCCACTACTAAATACATGATGATTGGCATGTCAGGGGTCCTTCAAGATCCTGCTCTGAGCACTTTCTTCTGAACCGATCAGGGTTGGGCTCTTCTAAGTGTTAAATATTTGAATAACACTCCTTCTCTTCCCATCTGACTGAATCTTTGGCACTGGGAGCTGAAGAGTGATTCAAGACAACACAGAATGTAAGTGTGAGTCCAGGGTTTGGAACCTAGCAGGCTCATTCTAGACTCAAAGCTCTAAAACACAAAATCCATATTATTTACTTTCTTCTAGATAAATTTATATCACATTAAGTGAATTTCCCTCACAAAAATTACAGATTGAAGAGGGGGAAGGCACTGGGAACAACTGGAAAGGGTATTAGGAAGAGTGTTTAAGTGACCTTAAAATCATATCATATATCAACATATACATACTGCCGAAGTCTAACAATGCCTTAGGACACAGGCATCCTTTGTCTTAGCATCCTTAAGACTAGTACATATTTGGCAGCTGCTTTAAAATTCTGACTTAATTTTCATTATTTATATTTATACATAAAAGGAACACCAATAACAAAAATAACTGTTGTCTATTGAATTATCACAGGTTAAACTAGTGAAGTAATTAAAATGAGGCATGAAAAGAAAACAGAAATATATTTGTTCCATTATAATAAACAAATAAATGGAAAAAAATAATTTTATTTTAGTATCTTTAACATCTAGGGGGGAAAATATCCTCGATTTAATTAAAAAATTAATGATTGAAGAATAACAATCTGACAAGTAGAAAAAGTATCCCACTAAGGGAACAATTTTCTCCTCATAGGCGAATAGGTGGGTTTGAAAGTACAGCTGTAAAATCTGTAAGTCTGTTTTAGATTTACTGTCATTCTTGGTCTAAAAGAATATTAATAGTAGAGTTAAAGCCCAATAAGTCATAGGAAAAACTTTGAGAAAGGCAGGTAGACGCCTTCGGGCAAAATGTGTTTACAGCTTAATGTACTGAACATGGTTGACATGGTGAATTTAAACTTCTAAGACGGGGAATTATATATAACCCTATAGCCCTCCCTGAGACTTAGAGTGATGAAAGGCATGCTTGAAATACAATAAAAGGAGGATGAATCAGGTTTAAAGAAAGATGGATTATGTCAAGAAATCTATAGTTTTATGGAAATGTTTGCAACTGAGAGTAAAATTATGTTGAACAGCATTTTAAAAACTTGAGAAGGATCATAATAATATATATTTGATGCATTTTAACTTAACTCAAACAGGTAGAGAAAATGTTTATTACATTTTTGATACAGATAAACAAGCCTGACTTACCAACAGGCTCACATAGAACTAGGGAATTTCTATTTTCTCTGGCGATCTATTTTCTCTAAAAAATGTGCCCAAGATATGTCAACACATATGGATAAAATGAGGTAATTCCAGAAATGGAAAAACAGTTTAATTCTTAAAAAGTTTAACTAACAAAATCCAAACATAAATATTTAGATGTCTCCAGGAAATATTTAAGAAGATACGATAATATTTCAAATTTATTACTATAACAAGGGAATATTTGCAGAAATGTGTTTGCCTATAACACAGGTATAATCCAGACCATAAAATAAAGACATTGGCATCTATGAGGTTATTCTATGTTTCAATAAAAGGAAGGAAATCTACATGGAATTCTGAGGACTATGAATGCAAAATGTAATTTTGCTATATTGTAATTTTACTATATCTTCAACACTAACCAAGAAAGAGATAAGGTCTGTTTGTTGCCATGAACTATCTGGTAAACTACATAAACTGTAGAGGTAAACTCTGTTTTGTGGCAGAGTTATGTTTCATTTATATTTCCCAGCACTGAGGCATAATAGTGCTTGAATATCATTTCTTTTGCTCTGATTTCACTCTTACACTCTTACAAAACAAATAATAGTTTGGCTTTATAATAGCACAGTGGCAAGAGCATTGGATCAAGGTGAGAGATGAAATAACACATACAACTAGGAAAGTGGGTACAATAAAGGAGTTATGCCAAAATTTCTAGTCATGGGATGCAGTTTACTACTCTGACTTATACAAATATTATTAACATTACCTGCTCAATTTATGGGTAAGTAAAATTTACAACTCTGGAAGAAATAATGCACAAGAATAAATAAAATATGTAGAAAATGAAAAAAAAAAGAGGAAGAAGTGACCCTGACAAATATAAAGTTGCACTATAAAATAAGAGTAATTAAAACAGAGAGATAACTTGTCAAATAATAAAGCAACAAATCAAATAATCAAGAGTCCAGAAACAGACAAAATATATATATATATATTTTAAAATATTTTCACCTAAAACTGTGATAAAATAATGGGCTATTAAAATACACAATACTAGGGCAATTAGCTATACATGATTGTTGGGGGTAGAAATGATCCCTGCATTACATGAAAAGAAATTCTAGATGATTCAAAGAACTAGGTAAACTATAGCACATTCATTACATTAATAAAAGGGAGTGGTTGGAATATCAGAAAAACAACAATGGATGGGCTGGAGAAAATATTTTCAGTATATAAAACAGGAAAACTTTCAGTACTACTAATATAAGAAAAATTCAGATGAGTATGAAAAAGAGACAATCTAATGAAAATAGACAAATGCTATAAATAGGTAAGAGCAGAAAAAGAACTGTAAATATAAAATACATGTATAAAAGGTGTTTCACAGCATTAATAATTAAAGGAATGCAAATCAAACTGGTAGACATTTGATTCTTATTATTCACAGTATTTATGTTCTATAAAGTTGCCACATAAACTGAACAATTTATGTGGCAACTTTATAGGGAAATACAAGTTTAGGTTTCTGTGAACCTCTAGTCACAACATTTTCAACACCTCATCAATATATAACATTGTTTTATGGATATTTCTGTTTAAAGGCATATTATTTAATAAATATTGTTAATTGATTCATTAACATTGAACTCACAGCCAACAGCACTATAACTCATGTATTACTGAAGCTTATCTAACACACATATTGTCTCCCTAAGGCACATCACAGCCTTCTTGCACTTAGAAACACCAAATAGCACAACAACACTACACTTAGGGGCCATTTTAAACAGCAAAATCACCAAGAAGCACAAAATATGGAAAATGTGGCACTAAATAGACTGCAAAAATTACACTTATTTGCAGTATGAGAACTGAGCATCATCTTGTTCCTCCTCAGCTGGGAAAGTGTGTGTTGAGTGATTCAAAATTTTCATTGCCCTGAGTATGTCTATGAATAATCCAAAAAGCACCATGAATATTGATTTAGGGGTTAAAAATTAATTTTAGTGACCAGGCAAGTTCACAAGTAGGGAATATAGGGATAGTGAGAATCATTTAAAATCATCTGATGAGCAATGCCTGAAATAATTATATACTAAATATTGCATGGGGAAACAAGGATTTTAATACTGTGCTGGTGGAATTACAAATTTTATAATGTGCATGCAGTATGACTAAGTAACACCACTTCTAGATCTTGTCTATGGAAATATCAATGTATAAAAAACATAAATATGAGTGCTAATATCAGGAATATTTCTAAAAGCAAAATTTCCTAAATAAAATAAATGTTTAGACAAAAAAGAATACTAAAATGAATTATAGTGCACCCATCCATACTATGGTATATACTGTAATCATTTCTAAAGAATATCTTCGATCTATATATACTCAAAAAGTAAGACATCTTACATACATCACTAAGAAAGGAAAATTGAAGAGCAATATGTATAATTTATGTTAATGAACCTAACTTATGCTAATATTTAAAATTTTGAGTATACAGTTGACTTTTGAACAATGCAAAGGTTAGGGGTATCACCCCTCATGCAGTTGAAAATCTGTATGTGACTTTTGACTCCCCCCAAACTTAACTGCTAATAGTGTACTAATGATGGGATGCCTTACTGATAACATAAAGAGGTAACACATATTGTGTATGTTATATGTATTATATAATGTATTCTTACAATAAGGTAAGGTAGAGAAAAGAAAATATTATCAAAAAGTCATAAACAATGGACTTGCCTGGTTGCGCAGTGGTTAAGAATCCATCTGCCAATGAAGAGGACATGGTTTGAGTCTTGGTCTGGGAAGATCCCACATGTTGTGGAGCAACTAAGCCCGCAAGCCACAACTACTGAGCCTGCGAGCCACAGCTACTGATCACACGTGCCACAACTACTGAAGTCTGCATGACTAGAACCCATGCTCCACAACAAGAGAAGCCACCACAATGGGAAGCCCACAAACCACAACGAAGAGTAACTCCAGCTCGCTGTAACTAGAGAAAATGCATGCGCAACAATGAAGACCCAACACAGCCATAAATAAATAACTAAATAAAAAGAACATCATAAGCAAGAGAAAATACTTCACAGTACTGGACTGTATGTATTGATACTGTAAATTTACAGTGTCTGTTTACAGGATGAATTGTGTCAGGACTTGCTTTAATATTGTCTTATATGATACAAAATATTATAGATTTTGTACATATTACTAACACTATATATCAAAAATGAAAAGATAATGTGAAAAACTTCA
This sequence comes from Phocoena sinus, assembly GCF_008692025.1. Lineage (NCBI taxonomy): Eukaryota > Metazoa > Chordata > Mammalia > Artiodactyla > Phocoenidae > Phocoena > Phocoena sinus. Next base: position 30,732,730 of record NC_045779.1, on the reverse strand, counting down.
TATTTATTTACAGGTATAATGATTCATGCATTGATAACAAAGAAGCTGCAATATGATTGCTTTATGGTAGCCTAGTGTGATCTATATGATTGATTCACAGTAGCCTTGCCTAACACTAATGAATGAATCGTTGTAAACTTTGATGGCATACAGTATATTACATTCATATTCATAATACAGTATTGGAAGCTTTGCTACATTAAAAAAAACCCAAAAACTCCTGTGATGATAAGCTGATACACAGTTTCTCCAGTTATGAGAGAGAAAGGCATCGTGTAGACATAGTGTAATTATTTGAAAGCCAAGTTATAAAACATTAAGAAAACTAACACATTATTAATGTTACATTAAATATCACTCACCTTATGCCTATGTAAGTGTAGGTTCTCCACTTCAATACAAATGGTGGACATGGTGTTCTACACTATTAATACTTAGATGATGATGATGAAAAAAGTCTTATACAGTTCTTGCCACACAGTTATTATATTTCCACATGAAGACACTCACACATATACACAACAGATAAGTGTATTAACTGTATGGCATGATAATTATTTACTATTCATTAAGTGGAAATGGATCATCACAAAAGTTTTCAGCCTCATGGTCTTCACACTGAGTAGGCTGAGGAGGAAGAGAAAGAAGGGTTGGTCTTGCTGTCTCAGGGGTGGCAGAGGCAGAAGAGGTGGAAGAGATGGAAGGGGAGGCATGAGATGCAGGCATATGTGGTGTAATTTTACAGAAATACATCATAGTTTATGTCTGACTTTTTTGCTTTTTCATTTCTCTAAAAATGCTTCTATATGGTACCAATCCCTCTTCCACTGTCTCTTTTAGTTTCAGTGCTCATATCATAAAAGGATCTATGCTTAAAATGTCAAAAGCAGTCTTGGATAATCAGAACTCTTCTATCAGACTATCCAATGTCAATTTTTTGTTTATGGCATGGCTTCTTCTACTTTTCTTCAGCACTGGTTCAGAAGCACTTATCTCCATCAGGTTGTCTTCTGTTTATTCCTTTAATGTGTTGTCTATTAGCTCTTGAATTTCTCCAAGATCCATATCTTGAAAGGCTTCACCCCCCACATTTTTTTGCAAACCACATGATTTCCTTGATTGGCTCTATTGTAAATCCTATGAAGTCATGGACAACATCTGGACACAGTTTTCCCCAGCAGGAATTTATTGTTTTGGGTTTGATGGATTTTACAGCTTTTTCTATAACAGTGATGGCATCTCCAATCGTGTAATCTTTCCAGACTTTTATGATGTTTCATCAGGGTTCTCTTCCATAGATTTGACAGTCCTTTGTAACAAGCCTTAAAGGTCCTTATGACCCCCTGGTCTAAAGGCTGAATTAGAGACGTTGTATTTGGGGGCAAGTAGACCACTTTGATGCCTTCAGTGTTGAACTCATGGGGTTCTGGGTGACTAGGGACATTGTGCAATGTCAAAAGAACTTTAAAAGGCAATCCCTTACTGGCAAAGTATTTCCTGACTTCAGGGAAAAAACATCAGTGGAACCAGTCCAGAAAAAGTGTTCTCATTGTCCAGGCCTTCTTGCTGTACAATCAAAAAACTGGCAGCTGGTGTTTATCTTTTCAAGGCTCAGGAGTTAGCAGCTTTTTAGAAAAGAGTAGTCCTGAACATAATTCTGACTGCATCTGGACAAAACAGTAGAGTTGGCCTATCCCTTCCTTTCTTAAATTCTGGTGCTCAGTTCTCTTCCTTACTAATAAATGTCCTTTGTGGCATTTTTTTTCCCACTTTTGTCTGCATTAAAAACCTGTCAGGCAGATATTCTTTCTCCTCAAAGATTTTCTTAATGGCACCTGGGAACTCATCTGCTGCCTCTTGGTCAGCAGAAGCTTCTTCTCTTATCTTGATATTTTTAAGCCAAACCTCTTTCTAAAATTATCAAACCATCCTTTGTTGGCATTATATTATCCAGCTTTAGATCCTTCACCTTCCTTTTGCTTTAAGTTGTTCATATAATGATTTCACTATCACATTAGAGTCCACAGGTATGCCTTCCTTAGAGCAATCCTGCACCCACATCAAAACTGCATTTTTAATATGAGATTTTGAAAAGTAGTTTGCAAAAGTACAAGATTTTCAAGCCTGCTGGCAAGACATCAGCAATGGCTTCACTTATTTCCTTTTCATTTTTATACAATGGTCCTTATGCTGGATTCATTTATCTTGAAGTGGCAGGCAACTTCAACTGCAGACCTCAATCTATGGTACATATCAAGCAATTCAACTGTTTCTTATAATTTCACATCTTTTCTGCACTTCTTGGGAGCACTTCCCGCATCACTAGAGGCACTTCATATGGGTCTCTTGGTGTTATTCAAGATTTACAGTGTTGTGCTAAAAATGATTAAAAATACACAAGAACCACTAGAGATCACTTTCTACTGTGATACCAATTTACTGGTGAGACCAACTGCTCACGTGGAGATGATTAGTATCACACAGCGTTTTAAGCAGATACTCGCAACAGTTGAGCTCATCATAATAGCAACAGGAGGTGCCTATGAAATTATGACAGCAGTACAATAGGTCCTGCAGTTAATTTTATGTAATTTTGATTTGACATTGCAGCTGCACATTTGTTTGCATTTCTCTTAACTGTGAATGGCATCATATATGATTTGTGTTTGTAAGTTTTGATAAATTTTAATTTTTATAAGAGATTTATGGATATTTTATGGTATAAATGATAAAATAGACTAGTATCAACATATATTATGTGCACTTAATGCATACCTAACTTTTTCTTAATTTTTTTCAGTATTTCCAAGCTATGAAATTCATCTGCAAGATTTTTCGACTTGTTGCAAATCTAAAAAGAATTTTCCAATATATTTATTGAAAAAAACTCTGCATATAATTAAACCCACACAGTTCAAACCCATGTTGTTCAAGCGTCAACTCTCTATATAGAAGCATATAAATATGTGTTTAAAGTCTTGCAGAAAATAAAGAAAAAGAATTGCTTATCTCAATGATGGAAACTGGGGAGATTTAAAGAGAAATTTTACTACTTTTAGATATGTTATTTATTTTTACTATTTAGGTAGTACATTGTTCATTTTTTTTCCACAATAACAATTTTAAAAGTAATTTTTGCTATTTAAAAAATATATTACAGAAAGGAGGACTTACAAGGAATAAAAAATTATTTTTGCTCTTGAAGACTTTTGCTATAAAATTTAAAATTGCAAAGTATTATAAAAGACAAATATATAAGATGCCATGAGAAAGAGTAGCTGATTCTAAGTTGAGCATGGACATTTCAATGAAAGGAGGCAACATCCCAGATCTAATAGAGGTTTGCTAAATGATTTAAAGGAAATTTCTATAGTTCTATAAAACTTATAATGTGGTGTTTGGAGAAAGTTACTTTATATGACTGCATAGATTAACATGTCACATTATAGATTAACACTCACAAAAGATTGAAGGTTGTTGTATAACATAAATTCAGATCCCTAAGGAAGGAATGAGCTGGGGGAAAATATCAATACACTTAGGCACCTCAATATGTCTTCTTCTATAAACCTCCCTTTATTAGACTATGAGGTTTTTATCTGCTTTCCATTATCCTCTATGAACTCCTAAACGGTATGGAAAATGCTCTGTGGGCAAGCCTATGTAACATTCCTGCCTTGCCTCTGGAGAGAATGATCACTAGCTATCACGAGACTCTGAAAAGTTTAAAATGACACATGCACACACCAAGGATTTACACCACTACTTTACACAAAACAATTCTTTCCTTTTGCTATGTTCATAACTACTTTGTAAATCTTGATTACAGCATTTTAAAAATTGTTTGGCACTATTAGGACATCAATAAATGTTTCTTAAAAGAGTGAATAATTCAGTATGTTTTATTACGTATAACATAGTTTTAAAAAAATTGTTTCTCTCCCTTTTCTCTAGAATTATTCCAAAAGCCATAGAATTGCAGAAAAAAAATTATTGACAAAAAAGTCCTTGCTGATATCACAAGCATGCAAACAACTATGTACTGTATCTGCAGAATCTTTAAATTCGCTTATAACTATTTTCATGCTAAATCTTTATCTAGAAGGAGTCTATACTCATATATGCCAACTTTAAAGAATATATTTAATTTTATGTTGTCATAGTTTCAAGTGAGAAATCATTAAGCAAAGTACTCTGAGCTGTTGATCTAAGTTTAGCAAACAAAGTGGTAACAAGGTATTAAAACAGTATCATTTTACTGTAATTCAGTTAATTGATTTGGTGGTTTAGTGTCTTTACTGAAAAGGAAATAATGCCTCACCTTGATTTACTTCATCATGGCAGTAATGAAAACAATAGAGGTATTTCTTTATCCCTATAAAAAAATTTTCTTTTTTACTGAATTAGAAGAGAAAGACCCATAAAAAATTTAAAATCAAGATGGCTTAATCAAATGAATAATGAGTTTAATTATCTGAAACCCAAGCTAAATGTTTTCATTAAAAAATAATTAAAAATAAGAATTTATGTCCCCTTTTGATATATGGATATCACAAACTGGAAAAGTAAAACACACAGGTTCTTAAATCTTATAATATACCATCTAAGTAGGTCTTTAATCATCAGAGCCTTGGTATACAGATAAGAGCAGATTAAAGAATATAAATTATTATTCTAGACTTTCCTATTAGCCACAGAGAGGAAGAGGGAATAAAACAGAGAATGTAAATTGTAACTGCAAACAAGATTTTTTAAAAATAGGTCTGAATACACATATACAAAATTAAACCATCCTACCACTTTTTACACCGCAGCTCATAGATGATCTCTTCATTTTAAACAGGTATTAGGTTTAGAGTTGTGAACAATTACTTGACATTTATCAGTCCTTTGTATTGTTAAGAATCTTCTTATTTTATAGCACTAAGCTAGAATGTAATTATTCAAAGCAATTCTGATTTTAAATAGTCCTCAGTATAGTAGCATATTCATAATATACTCAGTACGGATGATTATTATGTCCAATCAACAGATGAAAAAATATACACTTTGACCATGCCCACAAAAATAAACATGTATTTTATAATTAGATATCATTATTATTATTGTTATTATTTTTTATTTTTATTTTTATTATACCTTTAACCTAAGAGTGGTTGTTTAGATCTTCTCCATTCAGCTGGTCATTTATTCAAGGAACTTGATTACATATTGGGCTGTAAGAAATCTAGAAGACAATATCTTTTACTCACTATTCCCTATATCTTTTACTCACTATTCCCTAATAGTCAATGTATAATCCAGCCTTCTCACTTGTACTTAAAATTGCTTCACTGAATTTTCGTTATCTTTCTCTCTCCCATCAGTGTATTCACATCTGCTGTCTTTGGGGTCTGGAAAAAGTCATACTTATTTTATAGCAATTCTATGATCACGCCAGTCCACAGGTAGTTTTCTTTCCCTCTTCCAAGGTATAGTACTTATGATTTCCACACTCATCTTGGTACTTACCATTTAGTCTATTACATCTCATATATTGATCCCTTATTACTTTTAAACTTCCTGTTATTTAGGTGTAACTTAACTGGCATTTTCTTCCAAATCATACTTACTTTCTATGAACCTCACAATCTCTTTGGGGAAAGAAAGGATAGTTTATATTTCTTTGAAATTCTCAAAGCCTAGTTCTGATTATATACTAGATGCTGTCTAAAAGTGTGAATTCATATTAGATAACACACATTAATAAATAATAATTTAGTGTGTATGTCTACTTGCAAACCCTCATTTTTGTTATTTTAGGAAAGAATTAAGACTACTTGATCATATCGTATCTAATTAACAGCCCAGATGAAATGTTTCTGGAGGTAGAATATTACCAGAAGAGCAAGAAAAGTTGTCTAAGTCACAGTGTGAACTATGTATGAGTCTTGTCTTGTCTTGCCACTTTTTCCTAAACAATGAACTGCTGCCAATCTGCTTACAGAAATCTCCTCTTGATAATGTCTAGTGTCTGTAGAGTTAACCTGCTTAGAAATGAATTCTTGATTCCATCCCCAATCTTACTCTACTCCCAATCTTCTAGATTCCAGTTAATGTCATCCCTATCTTTTCAATTCCTCTGCCCAAGAACTTGTAGTCATTTCATAGCTATGGCATCAAAAACACCTGTAGGAAGACCTTCAAAATATGATGTTGAACATTTTTAGATGGTCAGTTTTAGATTAAAAAAAGTTAAAAGCCTGCAATATATGGTGTCTACCCATAATGTGTCCTGAATCAGACCATTTCTCATCACATTCAATATTACCATTCTAGGCCAGGACATCATCATCTCTTTAAAAACAAATAAACAACAAATACCATTCTAGGCCAGGACATCATCATCTCTTTAAAAACAAATAAACAACAAATACCTAAGAGCTTTATTAAGATATAATTCACATACCATACAACTAACTCATTTGAAAGAGAAAAATTCAGTGACTTTTACTGTATTTACAGAGTTGTGCAACCATACCACAATTTAATTTAGAATATTTTTTATCACTATAAAAATAATTTATATCTTTTAGCAGTTACTCTTCATCCCTCCCCATTTTCTCTCCCAGCCCTAACAACCACTAATCTACTTTCTATTTCTATAGATTTGTCTATTCTGGACATCTCACATAAACAGGATTATATAATATGTGGTCTTTTGTGACTAGCTTCTTTCACTTAGCACAATGTTTCCAAGTTTCATCCATGTTGTAGCATGTATCAGCACTTCATTCCTTTTTATTGCTGAGTATTCCATTGGAAGGTTATACTACATTTTGCTCATCAGTTGCTGAAAATATGAGTTGTTTCCATGTTTTGGCTATTATGAATAATACTGCTACAAAAACCTAAGAGTGAAATTGCTTACTCATGTAGTAAATATATGTTTAGCTTTGGGAAGAATTGTCAAGCTGTTTTCCAGAGTGGTTGTACCATTTTATATTCCCATCAGTTGTATATGAGAGTTCCCATTTCTTCATATCCTTAACAACATTTATTGTCTGTCTTTTAAAATTTTTGCTACCCCAGCAGGAAAGAATTGTTATCTCATTGCAGTTTTTATTTGCATTTTCTTAATCATTAATTATGTTGAGCATCTTTTTATGGGCTTATTGCCCTTTTGTATCACTTTGGAAAAATATTTGTTCAGACTATTCACTGATTTTTAATGCTGTTGTTAGCACTCTTTCAGTATTCTGGTTACAAACCAGAATCATAAAAATTATTTCCAATATTTTATTGCATTCTGTGGATTGGCTTATCACTTTCTGGAGAGTATAATTTGCAACACAAAAGTTTTTAATTTTAATGAAGTCCAATATATCTTTTTTGTTTTCTTTCCTTGCTTGTGCTTTTGGTATCATAACTAAGAAGTGTTTGCCTAACCCAAGATCACAAAGACTTACTCCCAAATTTTATTCTAAGAGTTTTATTAGTTTAGTTATTACATTCAATTCTATGGTTCTCCATGACCCATTTTAAGTTAAATTTTGCCTATAGTGTGAAGAGGGGTCCAACTTCATTTTTTTTGTGTGTGGATATCCAATTATCCCAGGATCACTTATGAAAATACTATTCTTTCCCTTTGAATTATTATGGAATCCTGTTAAAAATTGACCATAACTATAAAAGTTTATGTCTAGACTCTCAATCCTATTCCACTGGTACATATGTCTTTCCTTATGGCACTAGTACACAGTTTTATAGTAAGTTTTAAAACTTGGAAGTCCTCCATATTTCTTCTTATTAAGATTATTTTGGCTATTCTGCCTCTCTTGTGTTTCCACATGAATTTTAGTAACAGTATGTCATTTTCTGCAGAAAATCAGGCTGGGATTTTGATAGGGATTTTGCTGAATTTGTAGGTTAATTTAGAGAGTATGCCTTCATTGTTTTCTACATGGACTTTCTAATGCCTTCACAACTGATCTTTTTGTTTCAATCCTTGCTCTTCAAATCTGTTCTGCATATGGTACTAAAATGATTTTTTTAAAAACTTCTCAGGTTATATTCCTCCTCTTTTTATAAACCGCCAAAGCCTCATCCAGAATAAAATCTAAGGTCTTTACCATAGTTTAATGGCCCCACATCAACTTTTCTCCTGCTACTACTTTGATTTCATTTCTTAGAATTTTCCCACTTAGTCACTCATTTGAACTACACTGAACTTATCAGTGATCATTCTACGCAGGCTCTACTTTAGATCTTTTATATTTCCCATTAACTCTGCGCATATCCTTCCTCCTCCAGACATCCTGCACTTTCCTAAGGTCTCAGGTATATTATCATATTATTAAGGGGTCCTTCTTGATCTTTTTATATAAAATAGCATCTCTCCATCCAGATCTGCTTTATTTTTCTTCAGAGCCCTTACTACTGCCTGACATTTAATATATACATACAATTTTTTTAGTATTTATCTCCCCCAGTAAGTTTCATGTAAACAAGATTTTTGTTTTGTTCATTATTTTATCCTTAGTGCTTAGAATAGTACCTTCCACAAAGCAGGCAGTCAGTAAATATCTGTTGAAAGATGAACAAAATATTTTAAGACTATCTAATGGCTACAGATGAAATAGCCAATTTTATAAGGGTTCTGTTAGACAATATTATATGCAGATAATACACAATTAAAATTTCTCTCTCTTACATTCAATATTATTGCATTACTCAAGCAGTGTGTCTACTTTAAAAGATGTGTCAAATGAATTTGAAGACTAAGTGAATGAGTCTTATTTGAATCTGATTTTCAGCAAGTCAGAAATACTAAGGTCTCATAATCATTACCAGTCCTGGCAAGCAATAAAATTTATATCACTATGTTCTAAAATCAAAGAATCATTGGTATCTCATAAACAGTATTTTAGACTAAGAAGCCAAAGAGCCCTTAACTTCTTCACAATTCTGTTTTTCACTTTGCATGATTTGGGCTGTACCACTGGACAAGTCATTTATCTTTTCTAACATTAGGTTGTGTTTCTTTAAAACAAATGTAATACAGCTTGCTGCTTATTCTCTCATATGCATTTCACAATATTGATAAAGGTGACATAATTCTAAACACAGGTTAATTTTGCACTTGGGAACTGCCACTCAAAAAAGAAGAATTCCTGGGCTTCCCTGGTGGCGCAGTGGTTGAGAGTCCGCCTGCCGATGCATGGGACACGGGTTCGTGCCCCGGTCCCGAAGGATCCTGCGTGCCGTAGAGTGGCTGGGCCTGTGGTCCGTGGCCGCTGAGCCTGCGTGTCTGGAGCCTGTGCTCCGCAACGGGAGAGGCCACAACAGTGGGAGGCGCGCGTACCGAAAAAAAAAAAAAGAAAGAATTTCTGCAGTATAAAGGTTTCAGTGTACATAAAGAAGGATATATTAATGTTATAGTATGAAAAATAACAGAATTATAAATGCATGAAAAGCATTGTGGTAAAGAAGGAAAGAATCAGGAGTCAGGAAGACCTTAGTTTAAATGCTGACTCTTTATTTTCCTAATAATGAAAAAGTTAAGCAAAAAGGAACCTTACTTCTTTTTTTTTTCTAAAAGGGAAATAGCAAACACTTTTAGAGCACCTAACAAAGTGCCAGGCGCATGGTAGCTGCTTAATAAATATGTGGTTCAATTCCTTTAATAGAACTCTCAAAAGGGCATGGCACCAGGTATCAAGTCATGGGTCTGATGAACAGATAGACTGAAACAAGTATCTTTATATGAGGCATGTGGGTTAACTTCTGAAATGAGTTGTTGAGAATTCTATTTTTTTTTAATTAGCTGGTATGTCCATAATATAATTACATTAAAAATGAATACTTTTCTACAAAATTGAATATTAAAATAAAATGAAAAATTATGAGGCTTTTGAAGATCTCATAAATTGGGGATCAAATTAGCTATTCAATATTTATCTTTTTGCCTTTTTAAATATTCTTTATAGTTTTTTTTTTTAATTTCAAAAGTCAAATATGTTACTCAGTCCAAATCCTGACAACAGAAGTTGACAACCTGGTGAGTATCTTTCCACCCTTTTGTGTATACTCATATAAATATTTACATAGAATTTTTATATTTTGTTTACATTTGCTTTATATATATATATATATGTATATATATATCGGAGTTTATTTTAGAAAATTCTTAGTATCAACAAATAGTATGACTATAATTCATCATCCAAACCTAGAAAGGCTATGCTATTAAAACACATTTGGACAACAGTTCTAAACAGAGACTGTCCTGAGAGAACCAGAATGTATGTTCACAATAGATTGAACTCATAGTTGATAGTTCCATGGTGCTGTATAATACAGTTATTCTGTAATTTAGCCACTGTTATTAATTGATGTTCATTGAGGTTGCATCTAGTTTTAGGCCACTCCAAAAACTAAAACAAACAAAAAGACGTGATGCAATAAATATTCATATTCCGTTAATTAATTTCCTTTAGGAGAAAATCCTAAAATTGCACTGCTGAGTCAGGAGGTTTATGTTTTAAAAGAAAAACACTAATAATGTCAGGTCATATTCTAAAAAGCATCTCACATTCCCTCCAATAATATATGAGAGCATTTAGTTCTCCATAAGGAACGTCCATACTTGGATTGATTTCTTGATCCTTTCTTGATCCTTTCTTCTGATTATTGTATTTTCTTGTGGTAACATCATATCCTTTTGCTTAAAATATATTTTAAATTATTATTATTTTTTCTAAATTTGAGTTATTCATTGTTCCATACAAACGTAAAATCATTTTATCTCATTACTAGCTAGTGGGTAGTTAGATATTCTTATGGAAATATTTAAATGCTGAACAGATCGTATTTAAATTACATGTATATTTTAGAAATGGTCACACTTTATGAAATTAAATTTTGCCTTCAAAACACAAATGATGGGGCTTCCCTGGTGGCACAGTGGTTAAGAGTCTGCCTGCTAATGCAGGGGACACGGGTTCGTGCCCCAGTCTGGGAAGATCCCACATGCCACGGAGCGGCTGGGCCCATGAGTCATGGCCACTGAGCCTGCGCGTCCAGAGCTTGTGCTCCGAAACGGGAGAGACCACGACAGTGAGAGGACCGCGTACTGCAAAGAAAACAAAACAAAAAACAAAAAAAAAACCCAAATGATGTGTCTTTATTTCCTTTTTAGTTCTTTAATATTTTTATAGTTTACTTCATATAGACCCAAAAATCTGTTATTAAATCACTCATTTTTATTTTATATTGTCATTTCCATTTCTAAATAGATAATTTTTATTGTAAAAACTATTAAATTTTAAGTTTAAATTATTGATTTTGATATTTTACTATTAAAATTTAGCATTAATTAGTAAGTTATATTGATCTGGTGTACTGAGCTGGTAATTAAATGAGCACTCTTATTTATGTATGTAATCATAGTAAGCAAATAAAGAAAGTTAGTTCTTTTTTCCTACTATTTCATGTTGTTGTCTTATTATATTATCTAAAATCTCCCAAAGAGTACTAGTGGGTGATGCTAGACATTTTTGTCTTGATCTAGAGTTTATCTACAATAGTTTCAGCATCCCATCGCTTTTGAGATATTTCCAATTGGTTTCTGGTAAATCATCTGTATCACATTTAAGTATTTTTCTTGTATTTTCCTTTTACTAAGATTTTTTCTTAGACATTGCTACCAGATTCTAGAAAATATCTGTTTGCATTTGTTTCTGTAATTCTATGTTTTAGATCCCTTATTTCCTTTTTTAAATATTATCTTCATTCTTCATACACAAGCAGATTCATGCATTAATATAAATTCACAAAAAATAAATTTTCTTTTAAAAAATTCTCATCTTTTGAGGGTGAAATTATCTCTGAACTAATTCAATTTTAAGTTTTAGGACTACTATATTACTTAGTGATTTTTTCCCCCATTTTTTTCTCATCAAGTTTTGCATACTCTGAAGAGCTAGTAGTTAAGAAGATTGTTTCTTAACTCAAGCTCCACATCCCTCACAGGTTTGTTACAGACCCCTAGACCCAGCCTGGTGAAATAGCCATTTTCTGCAATATTTCAGAAATCATTATATAGAGAAAAAGGAAACATGTTGGAACATGCTATGATACTTAAAATTTCTGCTAACACATGACACACATCCTTGCATTAACATTTCATTGGCCTAAGTAATGCACATGGCCATGACTGAGTGGGCACTAGGAGTGAGGCATATAATCCTCCCATGGGTATGAACAAAATATAGGTGAAAAGAAATACCACCTACTCATTGTAAGAACTCATTTGAATATAAAAGTTAATATATATGTATGTATATTGTAAGAATTCATTTGAATATAGAAGTTAATATATATGTATGTATATATTTTGTTTTAATATAAACCATTTTGTTATGGTATCTCTGGTAGGCAAAATGATGCTCTCCTCCAAAAAGCCCTACTTCCTAATCCCTGAAGCCTGTGAATATATTTATATGTATATGTATATGTGTATAGCAATGGAGCAGGGGAGAATTCAGGTTGCAGATGGAATTGAGGTTGCTTGTCATCTGACCTTAAAATAGGGGCATTATCTTGTATTATCCAGGTGGGTCTATAGTAATCAGAAGGGTCTTCAAAAGTGTACTCTAATACCATATACAAAAATAAACTCAAAATGAACTAAAGACCTAAATATAAGACCAGATACTATAAAACTCCTAGAGGAAAACATAGGTAGAACAATCTTTGATATAAAGCACAGCAATATATTTTTGGTTCTGTCTCCTAAAGCAAAGGAAATAGAAGCAAAAATAAGCGAATGGGATCTAATTAAACTGGAAAGCTCTTGCACAGAAAAGGAAATCATCTACAAAGGGAAAAAACAACCTGCTGAATGGGAGAAAATATTTGCAAACGATATGACCAACAAGGGATTAATATCCAACATATATAACAACTCATACAACTCAATATCAAAAAAAAAAAAAACTCTATTAAAAATAGGCAGAAGAAATGAATAGAAAGTTTTCCAAAGAGGATATGCAGATGGCCAAGAGGCACATGAAAAGAAGTTCACCATCAACTAATTCAAAAATATATATGCACCCCAATATTCACAGAAGCATATTTATAATTGCCAAGATATGGAAGCAACCTAAAAGTGTCCAACAACAGATGAATGGATAAAGAAGAGGTGGTACACACAATGGAATACTACTCAGCCATAAAAAATGAAATTTTTCCATTTTCAGGAATATGCATGGACTTGGAGGGCATTATGCTAAGTGAAATAAGTCAGACAGAGAAAGACAAATACTATGTGGTATCACTTATATGTGGAATCTAAAAAATACAACATACTGGGCTTCCCTGGTGGTGCAGTGGTTGAGAGTCCACCTGCTGATGCAGGGGACACAGGTTCATTCCCCGGTCCGGGAAGATCCCACATGCTGTGGAGCAGCTGGGTCTGTGAGCCATGGCCACTGAGCCTGCGCGTCCAGAGCCTGTGCTCTGCAACGGGAGAGGCCACAGCAGTGAGAGTCCTGCGTACCACAAAAAAATAATTAATTAATTAATTAAAAATAAATAAATAAAAATAAATAAATAATACAACATAATAGTGAATATAATAAAAAAGAAGGAGACTCACAGATATAGAGAACAAACTAGTGGTTACCAGTGTTGGGGGGAGGGGCAAGATAAGGGTGGGGGAGTGGGAGGTACAAATTATTTGGTGTAAGATAGGTTACAAGGGCATATTGTACAACATAAAATATATAGCCAATATTTTGTAATAACTGTAAATGTAGTACAACCTTTAAAAATTGTATAAATAATTTATAAATAAATAAATAAAATTCCTTCTGTAATTAAAAAAAATATGGAAGAATGAGGCAGAGTGTCAGAGTCAGAGAGACATTTGAAGATAGGCTTTAAAATGGAAGAAGAGGCTACAAATCAAGGAATGTAAGAGGCCTCTAGAATGTGGAAAAGGGAAGGAAACATTTTCTCCTGGAACCTCTAGATGACATACAAGCCTAGTGTCACCTATTTCAGAATTCCAACATCTGGAAGTGTAAGATTACAAATTTTTCTTGTGAAGCCACTAAGTTTGCAGTAATTTGTTCCAAAAACAATAGGATTTAATACCTGGAAGTGAGTTGCTACATTAAATATCTAAAAAGAGAAAAGAAGAGGCACTATTAAAGAACATTTTGAAAGATTTCTTTTACTGCCAACTCTACATAGCATCTAGAATTTTAATTTTTATGTTTGCAATAAGATAGAGTTGGTTATGTTTTTATTTTCTTCCAGATTAAGTCAGCTATTCTAGCAACTTCAAGTTTCTTTCTTTCTCTAGTTATTCTACTTTCAACTTCTTACATTTTATTTTATTTTCTTTCTTCTCTTCTCTGAGCTAACCAAAGAATCATATTTGTCAGATCAGACTTACATATTTACTAATAGTTCAATGATACAAGCTAGTAGCAAGTACAAGTAGAGGAGGGAGACATTTGGACATCAATGACGGTTCCCCAGGCCATTATGTCATTCATTAGACATGTAATTTCTAACTCAGAATACCAGATGAGGTTTCCATATAAGATATGTCAGTTACTCCACAGAGCAGGAAGCATTAAGGTTATGAAGAATTCTTAGTTTATATCTAGATAGGTGATCTTATTTAATATTTTCCATGAAATTAGACCTCACATATCCTAGGTTTGTTTACCATAAGCAATCTTAGCCAAAGACATCCTTCTAAGAGCATCACACTGATAAGGACTCTTCCTACTAAATATCAATAGTTTATTAGTTAAGACCTCCAAGGAGATTAGACTGGGTCATCTGCTTTCTTTCTTTCCCTTAAATCATCTCTCCAATAAAGATAAATAGAGGGCTTCCCTGGTGGCGCAGTGGTTGGGAGTCCGCCTGCCGATGCAGGGGACACGGGTTCGTGCCCCGGTCTGGGAGGATCCCACATGCCGCGGAGCGGCTGGGCCCGTGAGCCATGGCCGCTGAGCCTGCGCGTCCGGAGCCTGTCCTCCGCAACGGGAGAGGCCACAACAGTGAGAGGCCCGCGTAACGCATAAAAAAAAAAAAAAAAAAAAAAGATAAATAGATTACATGGCAGTTGTTTTACCTCCTTCCTCCCCACAGCCCCAGGAAACTCCTAAGTCTGTTTTGTTTTTCAGAAATGTCACTCTCTTGATACAATTTAGTTATAGCTAGATAAACACAATGGCATTTCAGGTACAGAAATAGAAATTCCCATTCAGACTACTGTTTGTTACATGAATTTGGTTACAGTTACCTCAAACATGGCAAAAGTAATTCCTAGCAATTCTGTTTCAGGTGAACTGAGGAATGGCATTTTTAAACATTTTTATCTCCACTGACATAATTTTTTATTAGTGCACTACCATTTCCCCTTATCTGACTCATATGCAAACCCATTCAAAAATATTTGTAAAACTCTCAACTGTTCAAGACACAAATGTAACAGAGCTCAAGTTCTTATGCCATGAGTACTTTTCCTACATTGTACACAATCATTAACTACTTCCTGCTTTCTAAATATTATCCACCAGCCTTACTACATACTTTCATGCTTATATCTGATTTCTTCATTTACCATTGATGCACAATAATTCAAAATTTATATTTCTCAAAACTTAATACATTGGCATCTGCATCATTAGGCTAAAATCTGACTGCATCTTTGCTTCTTATTTCTTACCTGTATATACAAACCAGTGCTCTCTGAAGGAAGGTGTATGCTCTGGTTTCCTACACAAGATCATCCAATATGGTATGGAAAGAAAATATTAGAATTTCCTTTTGTTTTTACTTTAATCTCATACTTTAGAACAATCTCCTTTGTGTTTTATTATGATCATGATATATTAATACAATAGCATATACATATTATATATGACTAAGTATACATTTATTGAGGTACACCTTCAAAAAATATCCCCGTGATAAAATTGTGCTTTCAAAATAGTTTGAAAATCATTGCACCAAATTATTCCTATTTAAAAAAATAAATATACGAACAATCAGAACGTTTGTCTTCTGGAACGTTTTTTTCCCCAAAACTTCCTAAGAATTATGAAAGATGTTTTATCTATTATTTTATTTTGAGTAAATTATCCCTAAATAAACAAATGAGTATTTCTCATAAAAGTTATATATAATTGGTATATCAATGTTTCATTGATTTTTCCTGTTTAAAGAACTCCTCTTTAATATCTGTATATTAAAGCCACTCCTCTAAACAAAAATTACATTATTTCAAAATCTTTTACTTATTTATAGTTTTTATTAAAAAAAAAAACACTTTACTCCTATAAATAGTATTTAATATAGCATGTATTTTTGTATTACATGCAGAGTAGAATTATTCTACTTCTCAGGGCTATTCATACATAAATTAAATGAATAATTACCAATGTTTAGTACTATATAATTGTGAGTCTAGAGAGCTGAGATCTAAGATGTGCTCTGACACATGTTAGACATATGTCCTCAGTTAAATTTTTTACCCTTTCTAAGGTTCCAATTTCTCCTCCCTGAAATGAGAAGCCTAGTTAAGAGCATGGGCTTTGGACAGAACTGGGCCTGGATTCCGGTTCCATCACTGCAAATTCCTGTTTATTTGTGCAAGTGGTTTACGCTCTATAAGCATTAGTTTCCTCTTCTGTAAAATTGGTTTAATAAACTTAACTCAAAGGATTGTCATTAGGATTAAATGAAATAATGCAAATAAAGCAGTTTAATTCAGTAAATAATCACTAGTGTTAGCTATTTTGATTACTAATATGCAGATTTCTAGTAAATTACCCAAATATGACTATGCATGTCTAAAATGTGTGACACTTTTCTAAGTGCTTTTACCTGTGTCAGGATATTTCAAGAAAATAGTTATTTCATACCAAGTTTTACTGTTAAAACATTGGGATCTAAGGGTTAGGGTAACTCTTACAATCATAATTCACAGTAGATGATAGAGCACAAATTAGAGCACTGAAGTTTTAACTGAAACACTCATGATATTCTTACCATAGCATACTGTCTTCATCAAAGGAGAAAATTAATGAAGTGATTTTTATATAAGTCATAGAGGATAGATATGATTTTGATATGAAGTTAGGAGAGAAAAATGTCTTTTAGCATTGAGCAAAGGGTTATAGCAATGAATGGGAATGTCTGCTATGGGGGAAGAGACATTAAGGGTTCAACCTGATTGGATCAAACAATATGCTTTGAGATGGAGAGAATACATAATGCAGATAAATAATAACAAATTGTACCATTCTCAACTGGAAAGTCTAGACTTCATTAGAAACAAATGGGTTCTCAATTTGAAAGCTCCTGAGTTAAAAGTTAAATAGTGTCTTAATTAATTTTTAGAACCTATAATATGATAATTTGAAATATAACTCTACAGCATGTGAAGTTTCCCAAGCTTATTTATCACAGTTCCTGTAGAAACCCTTCTTAAACTCTCTTAGAGCCTTTCCCTTACAACTAGAATGTGATCCTATACCTTATATGGTCTGGTGAGCCTTACATCTTCTTACCACTGTCTTCCTCTCCAGACTTCTCTCTTTACTCCCTCCTTATAACTGCTTCAACCTTCTTTCTGATATTCATGCCATAATTGTTCCCTTCTCAAAACGTTTGTGCCTGTGCTTCTCCCTTCTGCTTAGAATGCTCATCTCCAGATCTTCATGCTACTAATTGGCTCTTTTTCAACATGCAGGTCTTACCTCAAATGTTACCTTCTCAGAGAGGAAGAGGACTCCACAGCTCAAGAAGTACCTCTAAGCATTCTCTAGTCTATCACCTGTTATTTTTTTCTCACTCATCTGAAATAATCATTGGGTTTCCCATTTCTGTGTTTACTTGTGTATTGTCTATCTCTTCTCTCATCATAATATGAACTGATAGGATTGGGGCTCTTTTCATATGTCATTCCCTTAGCACCTGGAAGAATGCCTGGATAATGCAGGTGCTCAAAATTATTTCCTAACTGACCAAATAATAGATGGATGAACGGATGGATGGATGGATGAATTTGGAAATCCTTTACTCAACCCTCATTTGCAAATTAGAAGATGGCAAAAGGTGTCTTTCTAATTTTCCCTTGAATTACTCATTCTGACCAGGTGACAAGAACATGCTCTGCCTGCAAAGTTACACTCATTCACCTTTTGAATTGGAAGCTGACCATACTCTGTAAAAATATGTAGACAGCATCTCAGTCACCAAAGACTTTGGCAAACTACCAAATTCTATTTTATTGCTTTTGCTCCATTTTGATTTTTCAAGCCCCTTGACAAGATATTCACCCATTTGTCCACATCAACTTTAATCTCATTTCCTGATGTTGTGCTTCCCAGATAACCTTCTCTGGAGTCCTAACTCTTACTCTCTAATTATGCATTCCTGATTCCTGAATCTGACTTTTCAGATTCACCAACTGAGTATCTGCTTTTTCCCTATTCACTTTCTGACTCAGTCTGCTCTCAAGTCCCAGCAAAGCCTACATTCCCAGAGCACCTTAGTTCTAAATCCCTGTAGAGAACATTTGTTTATATAGTTGTTAATTTATCTTTAGATATTCTGTTATTTTTTTCAAATTTGTCTTACTTTACCAGTTCCAGTAAAATACCAACACACTAGTGTTGTTGTAAAGATTGAATGAGCCTATCAGAAACATCTAGCACAGCAGCACAACACAACACACAACACAGAAGCCTCAGCAGCCACAGAAATATAATCTCTGTTATTATTTAATGTTATGATTCCTTTCCTTACATAATTTCCTACATTTTCAGCCAACATATAGTTAAATGGTAAGCTATTAAATGTTTACAGGAAAGGGCAATTCCTCCTCCAAGAAATCTACATATCTCTTACCAACACCTTTTCAGTAGATCTAAGGCCTGAAAATAGATGGACATAGGATCATGAATGTACTTCCTACAAGCAAATCAGGAAAGTTTGAAGGAAGAAATCAAGTACGGCTGTGGAACGAACCTTGAAACTTTTAACTCAAATTTTCCTTCTAATATATGGTAACTATAAGCAATTTTGTGGGATTTTATATACACTAAGACATTTAAAAAGTAAATAAAGGATGAAAGTTTTGTCTTGCATGTTATAATGTATTTCATTTTCTTCTTTGAGACTTTAGAATGGTTTCTAAACTGATATTTCAATCTAATAGCCTTAATTCAGTATCTAAGATATAACAGCCTAAGAAAAGAGAATCTGTGTAATAACTATACTGAATATAAATACTTGCTTACAGTAAATTCTATGCCTTTGGAAAAGATGACCATCATGAACATTCTCAGTAGATTTACAGATAACATTGACTGCAAATATTTCTAGGTCATTTTCTATTAAATCTTGGTGGATGTTTATCTGACATAGTCTATTGGGGTTAATTTTGATTATTGATTTGTCTAACTTTTTGCTTTCTCTTTGAAATGTATTAAATTCTACTTACCTCTCGTGTGTTAACAGACACCACACAGTATACTCTATGGCACTTGTTATGTTCTGGAAATATGTAACTAAATGATAAGCTGATTTAAAAATATTTTTTAGGAGATTTTTAAGTGTACTACTTTTTTTTAAAACAGCTGAATTTATGTTTCCTCCATCTCTTGTATATACAATGTTCTTATTATAAAAACATACCAAAATAATTCTAAATCTTATTCTAAAACTTAGCATATATCTTCCTTATGCACATATATTTTCTTATTCCTAAATGTGCCTTGAACTTATTTTTGAGTACTATCTAAATGTTAAGAATAAAAGAATTATAATGAAAGACATATTCATTTTAGGTCCTAATTTGGGAACTTTTACTTTTCTAAGAACTCCTCAGAAAATATTGCATTGTTGTCAGTTGTAAGACTCAGGGTAGCACTTGCTAGTTGCTATAACAAACTAAAATCTGGTTGCTTAATTCAACAAATGTTTGTCACTTGCACAAGTCTAATACTGATGTTCCTGGCTGAGCTACTCTTATGGGCAGTTCCATCCAAGAAGAGGATCCTAGAGTCCAAGTTCCCACCATCATGTGATTCTGATATCTTGGAGCACTTCACTTCCAGACAGTGAGTGAGATCATGAAAGATAATATCTTTCATGGCCAGGCTGTAACGATTTCCCTCTATTTTATTAACCAGAGCCAGTTACATGTCTCCAACCTAACTGCAAGAGAGAGACTCTGGAATTTAACCTTCCTCTATGCTTAGAAAGAGAAACGGGAGATTGCTAAACCTCTAGTCAATCTCTGCCACACAGGCATATTGTTCTAGAACATGGTAAAAGAAGTAAATATTGGCAATGAGAACAAATATCCTCAGTGATAGTTTCTTTTACTGGAATTTTCCTTATTAGGATATTGGTTTAAAAATCAGATTTTAAAATTTAGTATTTTCATTATTTGTGCATAACTATACATAGAAGTGATTTTATTGAATTACTTACAAGACACATTTTACTCAATTAAATGCTTTCCTGAAAAATGAGTGACAGTCAATACTTAGCAGACGAGATGTAATATCAGAAATACTCTTGAAAAACACTCTGAAACAAGACATATAAAATGCAAAATAACTATTCACTTTAATTATTATATTTCAGTGGCTATAATACATGTTGGATATAACTGCCTTGTACATATTGATAAAGCACAATATTGTCTATATTTTGATTTTCTTTTTCATGAATTATTTGTAAGAGATCAGTATTTTGTAGGGAACTAGTTTTGCCAAATAATGTAAATAACCAAAAGATAAAAATACTCTACTATGAAAGCATGTTTGGAATTATCAGAAGCTGTAATACTGAATTAATCAGGTATAAACTATTTTGTTTTCCAATAATTAAGAAAGCTTTTGCAATATAAATATTAAGACATCAGAAATGTAATCCAATTATAAGTTTATAAAATTACATTTGTGTATATGTAGATTTGGAGCCCTTCTAAAAATATTGAAGCATACAGTTTATGGAAAAATTTGGCCTGAAATTTTATGTGACTTAATTTGAAAACTATGTTTAAAAAATACAGGACTTTCATCAATTTTGGGATAGGTTTGAACTTGCTATCTGATTAATATTGTATTATCTGCTAAACCAGCAAGGCACTCTGGCAAGGCTTGGTAATTTCCTATTTTATTAGCAAAAAATTTGTAATAATTTCCTTTAATTTACAGACAATTACAATTCAATTATGAAGCATACAAAACATTTTCAAAGTTAAGACAATACACTGCCTAAAACTTTATATGATCTGTCAAATTTTTGCTGAAAACAAATTCATGATTAAGGTCTTATATAATTATAAGATTGAAGACTCAAACACCTGTGAAAGTTAAAGACTAAAACTGAGTTAATTATTGTTATCAAAATGTTTCAGGTCCAGGTAAGCAAAAGATGCATGATTAACTCTGTTTGTGATAATGCATTAAAGCCAAAATTCTGCCTGGCTTCATTTCAAACTGTTATTTGTAGTCAGGGTCAACTATTTCAATATCACCTATATGGTTGGTGGCTTCACCTAAATCTATTGAGCTGATATTTCTATAATTCTGGGTCAGTAGAAGTAGTACTGGTCATTAATCATCATCTTCAAAAAAATCTAGTTTCCAGTAACACTTGTTTTTTTCTTGAGAGAAAAATACCAGCCAATATACAACCCCATTAATCAAAAACATATGTAAATTCTGCCTTTTTTACTATTGAAATAATCCACCTATCTACTTCTATATCAGATACTTGATGCATTTATATTTTTTTAAATTTAAAATATATTTTAAATTCTGTTATAAGGTAAATATGTAATCATAACTAAAATTGATTAAAGTAGCAGAAATGAAAAATAGGGAAAGTAACGAAGAAATAATAACATGAGTTTATCTAGGTAAGGAAGCTACCACAAAGTCAAAAGTGACATTCTTCTTTTTTTTTTCTTTTGGCCGTGCAGGATCTTAGTTTCCTGACCAGTGATCGAACCCATGCCCCCTTCAGTGGAAGCGTGGAGTCTTAACCACTGGACTGCCAGAAAAGTCCCAAAAGTGACATTGTTCTTTTCGAATCTAGGAAAAGTAGAAAATATCATGAATTGCACTGTCCCTATAAAGGAAGGATGCCATTTCACAAAATGAGAGAAACTTGTTCTGAAAATCTAATGAAAAATTAATGTAAGTAAGTTGACTGAACTTAAATCATTAAAATATTAGGAATTTTAATAATAGGATACATTATTGATATGTAAGAGTATAAGAGAATGAAAGAGGCCGCATATTTGTGGAGAAATAAAGTATTATGGGGACCAGGGACAAATGGTGGAGGAGTAAGACATGGAGATCACCTTCCTCCTCACAAATACATCAAGAAAACATCTACATGTGGAACAACTACAGAACACTGGCAGGGGACCTCAGACTTCCAAAAAGGCAAGAAAATCCCCACGTAACTGGGCAGGGCAAAAGAAAAAAGACGAAAAAAAAGACAAAGGAATCAGGATGGGGCCTGCTCCTCTGGGAAGGAGCTGTGAAGGAGGAAAAGTTTCCACACACTAGGAAGCCCCCTCACTGGCCGGGATGGGGGAAGCTTCAGAGCCGCGGAGGAGAGTGCAGCAACAGGGGTGCAGAGGGCAGAGCGGAGAGATTCCCACATGGAGAACTGGTGCCAACCAGCACTCACCAGCCAGAAACGCTTGTCTCCTCACCTGCTGGCAGGGATGGGGGGTGGGGGTGAGGGCTGGGTGCTGAGGCTTGGGCTTCAGAGGTCAGACCACAGGGAGAGGACTGGGATTGGCTGCGTGAGGACAGCCTGGGTGTGCTAGTGTGCCAAAGCTAGATAGGAGGGAGTCCGGGAAAAAGCCTGGGCATCCCGGAGAGGCAGGAGACCTTTGTTGTGGGGTACTCAATAGATGGCCCACCATAGGAGCTTCCTTCCTGTGTGCTCACAGATTGCAGGGCAACACCTACGTGAGCGCAAGCCCTAGCTGCAGCTGTTATCTCGGACAACAGAGGCTGCCACCGTTGCCACCAAGCGTCCTGTGTGCAAAGCAGGTCACTGCCAACACTTCCCCAGCAGCCTGTGCAGCCCGCTAGTGCCTAGGATCCTGCCATCCAGGGCCAACTTCCCCGGGTGAACATATGGTGCGCCTCAGACTCTTGCAAGTTCACGTCGGCCTCTGCTGCCGCAGGTACTCCCCGCACATCCTGTGACTGCCACATTCCTTCCTCCCCCAAGCCTCAGTGAGCAAGTGAACTCTAATCCACCGCTGCTTTCGCCCCCTCTTGCCTGGGAGGGGAACTGACGCCTGAGGGAGACCCACACGCAGAGGCGGGGTGAAAACCAAAGCTGAACCACAGGAGCTGTGCAACCAAAGAAGAGAAACGGAATACCGCTGCATGACCAGTGGATTAAATCCCAGCAATCGGCTTTGTAAACCCTACATCTATGGAATATCTGAATATACAATGAGAGTTCCCAGAGTTGAGGCTGTGGACTTTGGGGGCAAGTACACACAGGTGTAAGGCCAGATCAGAGCCTGAGCTGACTCCACAGTGGCCACAGCAGGTCCATAGACCTACCTAGAAGTATTGGAGGACTTCCTGTGTAGGTAGGGATTGGCTGTGACTCACGGATGGTGCAAAGACACTGACAGCTAAGGCCACAGGAAAATATTACTACTTCTTTTTTGTTATTGTTCTGTTCCTTTTTTATTTTTCTTTTAATTTTTATTTACTCGTTATTTTCTTTTCTTTTTTATGTTTTATTTTTAATTTTTTTTAAAGTCTTTATTGGAGTATAATTGCTTTACAATGTTGTGTTAGTTTCTGTTGTATAACAAAGTGAATCAGCTATACGTATACATATATCCCCATATCCCCTCCCTCTAGCGTCTCCCTCCCATCTTCCCTATCCCACCCCTCTAGGTGGTCAAAAAGCACCAAGCTGGTCTCCATGTGCTATGCGGCTGCTTCCCACTAGCTATCTATTTTACGTTTGGTAGTGTATACATGTCAATGCCACTCTCTCTCTTTGTCCCAGATTACCCTTCCCCCTCCCCATGTCCTCAAGTCCATTCTCTACTCTACATCTTTATTCCTGTTCTGCCCGTAGGTTCTTCAAGACCATTTTTTTTTAATTCCATACATATATGTTAGCATATGATATTTGTTTTCCTCTTTCTGATTTATTTCACTTTGTATGACAGACTCTAGGTCCATCCACCTCACTACAAATAACACAATTCCGTTTCTTTTTATGGCTGAGTAGTATTCCATTGTATATTTGTGCCACATCTTCTTTATCCATTCATATGTCAATGGACACTTACGTTGCTTCCATGTCCTGGCTATTGTAAGTAGTGCTGCAGTGAACATTGTGGTACAGGAGAATTCCAGATATCAGTAAAATTAAGGTAGTTGGTATGCATAGTTTTAATCTAAATGTTGTGAGATATAAATTCTGCATCTGGACAAAAATACATTACCTTCATAAACTAAATTACCAGTGGCATTATATGAAAAAAATGAATGTACTTGTATTGCTTAAACTTAATAATCCTGTTCTCATTTTTCTTTAGATGCTCAAAGTAATATCTGAGAAGCATGTACACAGATTACAAAACAAGTTATTTCCTATTTTCCAAAAGTTAACAACCTAAATAAACAAAGAAATCACTCTTCAAGTCCTTTTAAATACTGTCAAACTAATTATTGAACATCTTCCTCTAAGATTGTATATAAATGGTTGTATATATAATTCTCCAGATAAAATATGTAACATTTATGCACTCTTTTATGTTTCTTGGTTTCTGTTCTACTTATCCCAGGTTGAGGTATGGTGAACTTATTGCTTCCTTTAGGTATTTTCTAAATATTATTGATAAACTGGATCATTTAAGTGATGTTGGCTTTTCAATGTATTTTATATGGGTGCAGATAGAGTGTGAACTATATACCTGAGAAAATGTCTTTTTCTCATATGTGGATTACGTTGCCTGCACATTCTAATTTATAAAAGATTGTTATATATAGTAAAAAAAATTTGAAGTTATAAAATGAATTACTAGAAAACTAAATGTTTAATTAGTTACAAAACATGTCAGTAGCTTTATAACATCTGTCTCAAATGAACAAAATACAGAATAGAATTTAAAATATGAACAACACACACAAAAGCACAACTAAAGCTTATACTACACCATCTATTTGAATTTTAGTTTGTCGGATGGCAAAGAAGATTCTGATACATGCTTGAAAGAAGCACTTTCATTTGTGAAATATTGATTTACATAAGAGAGTCCACAGTGTATTTATTTACCTTGCAGCAGTTAACATAATTAGTACAGGAAAAGAAAAACTTAGCCTATGTCAAGTGAGAATATTATAACTATAACTGGTGGTCTGTAATTATTTTTGAGTGATATGCACCTTGAGGGGTTTGGTATTTGAATTTCACAGAGGGAAAGCATATTAATCAGTGCTATTTCAAATGTATACCTATTTAAATGGATACATGAATTTGAAGTTAAACAAAATCAGAGTTAAGAAGGTAGAGCATACATATTCTGAGACATTAAAATTAAAACAAACCTTGAAATTCAGAAAATAGAACTCAGTCAAATCATACACAAGTAATATGGAAAATTTTCTAATTGAGCTTATTTAAAGCAAATCTCTCACCCATGTTAATTTCTATACGTTTCTAGATCTTTTAACTATTTATATTTCATATTCAATTGCATATCCTATCTGAATATTTATAATGTTTGGAGGGTCAATCACAGGTGACTGCACAATTATTCTTCTAATATCACTAGAACTCTAAAATTTCAATATCATTTATTATTAGAGAAATGCACATCAAAACTACAATGAGGTATCACCTCATACCGGTCAGAATGGCCATCATCCAAAAATCTACAAACAGTAAACACTGGAGAGGGTGCAGAGAAAAGGGACCCCTCCTACACTGTTGGTGGGAATGTAAATTGGTACAGCCACTATGGAGAACAGTATGGAGGTTCTTTAAAAAACCAAAAATAGAACTACCCTAGCACCCAGCAATCCCACTCCTGGGCATATACCTGGAGAAAACCATAATTCAAAAAGATACATGCACTACAATGTTCATTGCAGTACTATTTACAATAGCCAGGATATGGAAGCAACCTAAATGTCCATCAACAGAGGAATGGATAAAGAAGATGTAGTACATATATACAATGGAATATTGCTCAGCCATAAAAAAGAACAAAATAATGTCATTTGTAGCAACATGGATGGACCTAGATATTGTCATACTGAATGAAGTAAGTCAGACAGAGAAAGACAAATATCATATGATAATGCCTATTTGTGGAATCTAAAAAAAAGGGATACAAATAAACTTGTTTACAAAACAGAAGTATGGTCATGTATGTAGAAAACAAACTTATGGTTACCAGGGGTTAAGGTGGGGAGGCAGATCAATTGGCAGATTGGGTTTGACATATACACACTACTATATATAAATAGATAACTAATAAGAACCTGCTGTATAGCACAAGGAACTCTACTCAATGCTCTGTAACAGCCTATATGGGAAAAAATATCTAAAAAAAAAAGAGTGGGTATATGTATATGTATAACTGATTCACTTTGCTGTACACCTGATACTAACACAACATTGTAAATCAACTCTACTCCAATAATTTTTTTTAAATAAAATAAAATTTCATATAAAAGTTTAAATACTGCAATCCATGGAGCTTCATATACACTTGATCTATTGGAAGATAGTACACACTTGATCTGAACCAGAAACACTTAAGCAATGATTATATATATATATATTCCAGAAAAGGAGAAAATGTTGCTATTAATGGTAACTTGGGAATTGGCAGAGAGATTTTAGTAATTTAAAATCAGTCTTTTAAAATATTGCTAATATATTCTAAAAGTAGCACAATTAAGTCAGATAGACTATGAAGTTATAAAGGGGGTTATATATAGATATGCTGTCTCTGTAAATAACATACATACACCCATACTTACTTGAGTGTCTCAATTTGTCTGTGAAATATGTCTACTCTTGCCAAAAACTCATCAAATAAAATGGTATAACAGTTGAAATAAAAGACATTTATGTATTTACCAAGTAGGTCCTTATCTTCAATAATTGCCATCTCAACATCTTTTCCAGTAACTATTGTGTATGTGAAAGGAACTTGAAGAACACTATTCTCACCAAAAGACTCCTTCTCCTTAAGTTGACCCATATACACAAGTTTCGTATTTTTTTCTGTAAGAGATATAGTAAATGATGTTTAATGAAATCACTTTCATATAATGGATAAATAATTTTGGTATATGGTATTTAAAATAAATTAGCAGTTTCATGCAAATCAGAGAACATTTATTTATATATGTATTTAAATTATATTAGAAAAATAATAGATTGGTGAGAACTTCAGCATATCTAAGACAGTTGAAGACACTGTAGTTTAGTGATCTAGAAATTAAATGTATTAATACACCAAGATGTTTATGAAATCTTGAACTCATTCCATTTTTTAAGGTCCTAGTATACTGTTTTGTAAGCATAATTTAGTATGCTTTGTGAACCACCACCATTTGTTACCTCAATTCCAGCTGCAAGGCACAGTTGTTGAACCAGCAGAGAATAATGAAAATAAGCAGAGAGTGACAGGAATGGAACTGATGAGATGATTAACTGCAAAAGATGAGATTCTACCCTAACTTTTTCGTATAAATAAAAAAAAGAAAAATGGAAAGTGAGTTTGACTCGGATAACTAGCAGTTTAAGTCCAAATAAGGAATTTTGTGGAAAAGATCTGACAATAGTTTCAATATGCATAGTTCTGGAGAAAAAAATTGAAACTCCAAATTATCTTTTCAGGGAGAGCCCAACAGTATTAAAACAAGGATGAGCTGCTGAGCAGTAAGATAAAAATAAAAAAAAAAAAATAGAATGTAGCCCTCAGGATAGGACAGTGACAGAACTCAGAAGAGGTAAAAGCCTTTATTAAGTACCCTGGGGTCAAAAGCCAATAACTAACTAGTTGATATGCCACTTATATAAATGGAAAATCTTCACACTGCATATGACTAGTACAGCAAAATTCAATGAAGTTTGCATATTAAATTGAATTACGTTGAAGACTGCCTAACCATCCAAAATGGATTAGTTCTAACTTTTCTGTCACTGTGTATTAGTGTTTTGCCTATTCTAGAACTTCATAAAACTGGAATCATACAGAATGCACTGTTCTGAGTTTGACCTTTTTGCCCAACCTAATGCTTTGAGATTCATCCATATTCTTGTACGTATCATAAATTCTTTTTATTGAGGTATGACATTCCAATGAATGAATATACCACAATTTTTCTATCCATTCAACTGTCAAAGGATATTTGGATTACCTACAGTTTCTGGCTTATGAAGATTCATGTAAGTCTTTTTGTAAGCATATATTTTATTTCTCTTGAGTAAATATCTAGAGTGGAATTTCGGGGTCATATATTAAGTGCATTTTAACCAATCTGATATGCTTATAGAAGTACTTTGTTGTAGTTTTAATTTGCATTTATCTGATAAATAATGATGTCAAGCATCTTTTAATGTGCTTCTAGGTTGTTCCTAAGTCTTACAATTCAATATATATTACAACTTATTTTACATTCCTGCATCTTACAACTCAGTAAAAAGAAGAAAATAAATGCAACAAAAATTAGTCAAAAATTGAACAGCTATTTCACAAAAGAAGACAAGTAATAAATGACCAATAAACACAAGAAAACATGTTCAATATCTCCTATTCATTAAGATAGGCTAATTGATTAAAAAGAATACATAAATTTAAAACTTACCACTTTTCTTGATTGTGGTTTTGAAAGTCCTACAATACTTCTGCAAATCTTACAATATCCAGAATTAATATAAGCCACAAAAGAGATTATATTTCCACTTTACACTATCACTGAAAACAAAAGAGAATTCATTATTTCACACATTTTTATAAGAAATTATTTTAGATATTTTGACAATAAAAGTTGACATTTAATTCAACAACTATTGAGTAAATTTCTTAATGAATGACAGTTTATAGGCAGTCCTCTGTATACGATAAAAATTTACATCTGATATTTATATCAGCAACTAATACAGAAGTAAATATTGACAAGAATTTGGCAGTAAAATCAATGGTGTGCTAGTAAACTGTATGGTGGAAGAGAGGAAGATGAGTGTGGGGCAAGCCCCAAGCCATAGCATTTGCTGATTTTCATGGTGTAGGTATTTTTACCATGGCTAATTTGAAACTGCCAATGGTTTAACAACTGGCTCAAAAAATCTCTGAATATTTAACATTTGGATCTTCAGAGCTCAAAGTGTATAATAAAAAAAATAAATAAGAGGTTATTTAATTGTCACCAGTCATTTATTTTGTTTAAATAAAAATTTATGGTAACTCTTCTACTGTCTTATATTTTGTTTCTTACAGCCAAACAATAATATTATAAAGTTATCTTCCAATATCAAAGTATAATATAGCTGTAGAATTATGTGTAAATTGTATAGACATGGGAATTTTTTCATAGATCCTACTCTTAAAAGTAAAGAGTAGTGTTTTGCCAAGATGTTATATGATTGTAGAGACTGTTTTACTTCTTTTAGTCAATCAGCAGGACATAAAGGAAGGTATAGAGTCTCCTGGCAATTGTTACAGGTAAGAGAAGCATGCACTTAGATAGTAAAGAAACCCATTATTTTTAACTGTTAGAGCTGCACTACTGTAAATCTTTTCTTGAAAGTCAAGCCTTACATAGATCATAGAGAAGCATACATAATATCAAAGTGAATAAAGATCATGGGAATTTGTATTAAAGGCAAGTTAACAATGAAAAAGCTGAATCACTGCAGCAAAATGTATGAGGCAGTCTTACTCCTTATAGGGGACATTTACTGCCTCAGTAATTGTCTATGGTCTCTGTACTAATCATAGAAAATGTTTATCTTAATGAAGACAACACAGAAAAACTGTTTTCATCTAGGTAAGCAGTCTGAATTTAATGACATTTAAAAAAGTCTCATCACACTTAAGAAATTTTAAATATTACTTTTTGACTAGAAAAACAATCATACCAATGCCTGTAAAAACTTAACACCTTTCTCTTTTGTTTCTTAATTTTAATTATTTAGCCTCTAAACCTGTTTCCCATTACAAAGAACTTATGCCAGTGATGTCAAGATAAATGTTGTCATCTCTATACCCTTTCCTCTTGGGTTACATAGAAAGCTATGAACAACATAGAAAGATCCAAAGGATTATAATACAATTTTAAATGAAAATATTTAGTCATGGACTATATAAATGACATTTTATTCATTATTATTTAAAGGTAATATTCAGGAAATAAAGTTGATTTATATTTAAAAACAGAGTTTCAGTTTAGGAAGGTGAAAAATTTGGGAGATGGATGATGGTGAGAGTTGCACAACAATGTGAATGTACTTAGTGTCACTGAACTGTACAATTAAATATGGTTAAAATGGTATGTTTTATATTATGTGACTTTTACCAAAATAAAAAAAAATTAAATAAGGTTTTAAAGAGCCTCATCAAAACTCAAACTCATATTCTAAAACCTGAAAGCATTAGACCTTTATGAAAAGAAAAAACTTGACTTTATCTTAAAAGCAAATTAGAAAGAGAAGAAAACCAGAAGGATTCATAGAAAGTGAATATCATGTATTGTTCTTTTCCTTCCTGTTGTTTTTCATGTGCCAGGAAATAGTCACAAGTCTAATAAAACTATTTTATTCCAATTTTCAGATCAGTTAGAAGAAGTCATGATAAGAAGGATAATTCCCAACTGGCTATTAACATCAACACTGGGACAGTTAAGGTCTCAGTTTAAATGGAAACTAGTGATTAGAAAGATTGTTAAAGGACATCTTCTTAATTAAGATAAACTCAAGTCCATTAGCCTAACAGACCAAAACACAGTTTTGGAGAAGTGTGTCTGAGTATCAGCAAGACTGATGCAGCTTCAAGCAGAACATGCATTAGCTTAATGGATACCATTTCTCCTTGTAAAACTCGAGTACTAGAAAAAGAACAATATAAAAAAAGTAGTGCTAATGAATGCTATTTTTGAACTTTAATGTCAATTTGGGGAAACATTTTTGAACATGTTTTCCTTATGAATATATTTTTTGCTTTCCTAAAGTGTTAAGAAAGATCTTGGTTAAAAAGGACCTTGCATTTACTGAGTATTTCTATAAGGGTCCATACTAATGAAACTTTAACCAATATTAAACACTACTTATTTTAAAATGCATATTTATATGAAGATAAATAGCATTTATGGATAAATGGAAGCAAATCCTGAACAGAAATGCATATCAGAAAAATTGAACACTGATTAATTATCTAATTTCCATTTATACTACACATTCTGAATTCATGGCACATTAAGATAAGTCATTCTTCTAAAGTATGAGTACTATATGTAAAATACTGTCATGCATATTAAATACCTGCCACTTTGCATAAGAAATTAAAAATAAGTGAGCATTTCTCTAATCACACAAACATGAGATTTGGAAAAAAGTTGTACTAATTATTGATAGAGGAAATCCAGAGAAATATGGGTGAAAGAAATTTAAATTTTAAACACACCTCAGAAACTATTCCAAGAAAAGAATTTACTAATATAATACATTTATAGAATTTCACAGAAAATAACAGAGTATGACTTGTTACTTATTGAAAATTAGGGCAGATGAAGAAGGTCCAGACTTGGTGTTAAATTCCCTCCACCCCTCTCTCCTTCCCCTTCTTCCCCCATTATCCCCTTTCCTCTATCCCACGCTCCAAGATAGGACAAATACTGGGGCTTAGAGCCTTTTACAAGTCAGGGCAGAAGGGATTATGGAGATTTGATGCCCAGCCTGATAGCCAAGAAAGCCATACCCTTACCTCAACTCTCTCACCAGATTCAAATCTTCATTCAAATCTCACCCTCTCATGACTCTGCTAGTTTATCCTACAGTTTAACCTGCTATTACCAGCTCCCTTACCCGACTCTGCTTTTTTTCCTCATGGTTTTAACATCTAACATACTATCTAATTTACTGATTTATTTCTTGTGCTTACTGTATATTACATCCTCTAGCCACTAGGATGCAAGCTCCATCAAGACAAGGATTTTTATTTTTATCTTTCTTTCATTCATGTATTTGCAAAGTAGCCATTCAATAAATATTTGATGAACAAATGCAAGGTCTCAATATTAAATTGCAACTTCCTCAAAAGGTTAACTGAGCACGAGAGGAAGCTCAGAATATGGTAGCT
Organism: Phocoena sinus; assembly: GCF_008692025.1. NCBI lineage: Eukaryota > Metazoa > Chordata > Mammalia > Artiodactyla > Phocoenidae > Phocoena > Phocoena sinus. The sequence continues at coordinate 30,700,323 of NC_045779.1, read as the reverse complement.
TAGGTTTTTATGGAACCAAGTTGCACAACTAAAAATTTTGGATGAAATATTTTTAAATATATGAGGTGGTAAAAGGAAAAAAAAAAACCCTCAAAAGCCAGAAATAAAAAGAAAGTGCAGTCACAGAGGTAAGATAGCCCTAGAGACAGTGGCAAAGTCTGTCTGAGAGATCAGATGTGGACATCCTCCTTCATAAATCCTTCAAGAACAATATTCTTGGGGGGTGAACTTGAAAAAGCCCACCTTACAAAGAGAATTCCTGAAGATATTTTCCTCTCTTACTGGTGGTGCTAAAAGGAATGGAAAAAGAGAAGAGAAAGTCTCTCTGAAAATTCCTAACCATAGCTCATGATATTGGGGCTAGAATCTACACCACGTGTGAGGCATCAAAGATTTATTTTGTAATTTTGTTGATTTGCAACTCTAAATGCCTGGAAAAAAATTCTTTCTGGATATATTAATGTTTATCCAGGCTTCAAAGAAGTCTAACAGATATGAAGATACTATTTTAGGGAAAATGAGCCCTTAATAAAATATGTATTACCAAATATATTAGGAAACCAGCACCATTAATTATAGTCACCATACTGTTATAAACATAACTATACATACACTCACATTGCTATAGGTTTTTTGTTTGTTTGTTTGTTTGCGGTATGCGGGCCTTTCACTGTTGTGGCCTCTCCCCTTGCGAAGCACAGGCTCCGGACGCGCAGGCTCAGCGGCCATTGCTCACGGGCCCAGCCGCTATGTGGCATGTGGGATCTTCCCGGACCGGGGCACGAATCCGTGTCCCCTGCATTAGCAGGTGGACTCTCAACCACTGCACCACCAGGGAAGCCCCTCACGGGCTTCTTTTACAACAGCAGTGGGGAAAAATCAATCTTCTCCAAACTTTAATGTTCTCCAAACATAACTGTTTCTTTTCGAATTATGGTTTTCTCTGGGTATACGCCTAGGAGTGGGATTGCTGGGTCATCTGGTAGTTCTATTTTTCTTTTTTTTTAGGAAGCTCCACACTGTTCTCCATAGTGACTGTACCAATTTACATTCCCACCAACAGTGCAAGAGGGTTCCCTTTTCTCCACACCCTCTCCAGCATTTATTGTTTCTAGATTTTTTGATGATGGCCATTCTGACCAGTGTGAGATGATATCTCATTGTAGGTTTTTTGGGTTTTTTTTTTTTCTGCGGTAAGTGGGCCTCTCACTGTTGGGGCCTCTCCCATTGCGGAGCACAGGCTCCGGACGCCCAGGCTCAGCGGCCATGGCTCACAGGCCCAGCCGCTCCACGGCATGTGGGATCTTCCCAGTCCGGGGCACAAACCCATGTCCCTTGCATCGGCAGGCAGACTCTCAACCACTGCGCCACCAGGGAAGCCCTACTATAGATATTTTTATGTATTTATGTACACATGATATATACACATTTATAACAATGTCAGAATTAGGAAATATAAAATAAAATTATATTTATAGAAAAGCAAGAGAAGAATTATTCAATTTGATTACCAAAATTAACCAGTGCTTACAGAAAAAACTATAATCAATCCAAACAAAAATATTAAATTAATTAAATATTAAACTAAAAAACTAATGCTATATCCTAAAATTTTTTTATTAAAATTTAGCATTACATCGTGATTTTTTTTTGCATTATAATTAATGTCACGTTTCAAATGGCCATGAATTTAAATATTAGTTTATTTGAATCAAAATTTAAAAATTAAAACAGTCACTTCTTCAGGCAATGTACCAATAGTCCTTAACTACTCTTTATCTTCAGTAGTCAACAGATTTAATTAAGCTCTCCTGTTCTTGACACACTTTTCTGCTCTTCTCATAAGAACTTCCTTTTCTTAGTGCTGAGGATACCCTCAGACTATCCTCTATGTACTGTACAGAAAGAGTCAGTTTTTTTCCTCCCTAAAAACTGTCTCTTCCATTTTCCCAAAAAATGGACAAACTGGTATTTTTCTGGTATTAAACATCAATTCACCTCCATTAAAAAGTTGGATTAAATCTTAGACTTATTTAATTAAACTGGTGTTAGTGTCCAACTTTGAATTCTCTTTATTTTTCCATTCTCTCTCAGTAGATGATACCGATCGATCGATAGATAGATAGATAGATAGGTAGATAGATGATAGATAGATTTTCTATAGACATATTTATGAACACAGAGATTCAAAACTAAAGGTATGAATATATGGATATGGGTATATAGGTGTAGAGGTTGTGTATATACAATATTTCATAGAATTCCATATTTCTCTATTTCTTCTTTACATATACTCTGTCTTTTCATGGTATTTTGCACGATATTCAAAGATCTGCTATACAGATTAAGGTTAATATTACTACTCTTGTTACATAGGTTTTAGTGAGCCTGCTGTTTTCAGAATCACACATTCAGTTTTCTCTTTTTATTTGAATTTGGAGCACTAAGTTGTAATACTGAATTTAATTTCCATCATGCTTGATGATTACTTTAGTAAATGTAAGAAATGTATTTAACTGTGTCTACCATAAAGTAAATTCTGTATACAAGTTTGCTGCTTTCACACTAAATTTTGACCCTCAGGCTTTCCAGATATTCCACCCATATCTGGGCTCTTAATAAAAAATCACTAAAGGAATGAAAGAACCATGAGCAAGAGTCAGCATAAACTCAAAACTATAAATACAGACCTCCAAATACCTCAAACACTAGAATTACCAGAATGTAAAATGCTTATATATGAAATGCTAAATAATACAAAGGTAATTTCTGGAAGGACTTGTGTAAAATAGAAATTTTTCTTATAAGTTTGGGAAAATTCATTAGATCAACTGATGGAGTGTGTTTTTGGGTTTTTTTTTTTTTTAATGATTATTACAATTATTCCTTTTGGTACTTTCTAGTTTTCTAATTCATACTTCTCTTTCATTTGACATTTTATATTTTCTAGAAATATATTCTTTCCATCTAGTTTTTCAATAAGTTAGAATAGACTAGTTTACGACACATACTTCTGAAATCTTTACTGTGTCTTTATTATATTTCATGTGCTTATAAGGCTTTTTCAAAAATGAATTTTTCTAAACAGCATTTTATTTCACAAATAGCTTGTTTCTGTGTAAACATTGCTTCTTAGTTCATTGATCTGTCTTTATTTCATTATTTTTTTAAATTCTTTTTTCTTGTTTTCTAATAAATGTATTTAACACTACACATTTTTTCTCTCTACTGGCCTAACTATACCTCATATATTCTGAAATATAGTGATTTTATTATGATTTGGTTGAGAGTTATTTCTTAATTTCCTTCTTTAATCAGTGGGGTACAGCAACATGTATTTATTTCATTTCCAACATTTGGGACTGTACTTTTTCTATTCTTTTAAGTCAATTTTAAGTTTTCTTGTTTTGTTTTGTTTTACATTTGACTCTGTGTGACCATTATATACAATATATTTTTGTAATTATTCCTTATTTTTTACATGCTGGGGAAAAAGTTCTATTGATGTGGAGTTCTTCATATATATAAAAGTTTGACTTTTTAAAATTGTAATGTTCAGTTTACAGTTAATCTATTTGGTCTCTCAGTTCCTGAGAAAGTTGTGTAACCAAACTACAATGATTATGATTCTTTCTCTTTTTTTTTATCACAATAGTTTTACATTGCATTCTAATCTGCTGTATATTAAGATTCTTTCATCAGCTTAACTCACATAATTTAAATAAATGCATCATGCCATTAATATTTTTCTGTGGCAAGATCTTCTATTTTAATTTTTCCTCTTTTACACTTGTCAGTATTTCCTAGTCAGCTTTCCATTTTAGTATGTATAAATAAATGTCATTATTTTTGAAAGACTCCATAGTATGGAGGTATCATAATTTAGGTCATCATTTTTCTAAAGTTGAGGTTTTAAAAGGTTCCAAGTCTTGCTATTTAAAAATATGCTACAATAAATTTCCTTCCTGGACATCTGCAGATAAGTGCACAGTTTTCTATAAATTAAATTCCTTATAAAACATGTAATAATAAATTCTGATAAATTTTGCTAAATCAGAAAATGAAATCTAAATATTGTTTTAATTGGCATGCCTTTGATATTTACTGAGGATTAAAGTTCATTTATTTATGTATTTACCACTTCCATACTTTTATGAATTTTCATTCATACATACTGCCCATTTTCAATTTTTGTCTTTTTTATCTGTAGTAACTCTTTATATATTATGGTTCTTTAATCTTCATCATTATATACATTGCAAATATTTACTTCTGGTTTCCTAAGAATGATTTTACTTGTTTACAATTTACCACATAATTTTTATGATTTTGTTTGTGGTCAAATCTGTTAAGAGTTTCTTCATAATATCCATAATATCCATAATTATTGAGAAGATTATTACTAATAAAATGATTATATATTGTTTCAAAAGATTTATAGGATTTTGCATTTTAATATTTCCTATAATTTACAATTTGAATAATGTATGAGCTAAGAATTTTCATCTCAAATTGATAGAAGTCCCAAAAACAATTGTTGAAAATTCTATCTTATCCTCATTGATTTGAAATGTCCTTGATTTCATATATAAATTGATATAAAGTTATGAAGGTTTCTCTGAACTTTATTGCAATCCACTTTTTAAATTATTTTACTATTAGAATATGTTTTGATAACTGTGAGATAAATTTTCCAACTGAAATTTTACCAGATTTTCTTGGAACATATTAAATGTTTGCTCTTCCAGACAAAATTATGATGCTGAATATTTATGTTTGTCCCCTTCAGATTCCCTTTCTAACTTTCTCTACTCTGTTGGCTTTTTGTTAAATTTGGCCAATGAGAGGCAAAGGGAGGAGATAATAAATGAGAGAATTTGAGGTAGTTATTTCCCCCATCTGCCATTTTGATGGACTACTGTATAGCAGAGGCTGAATACCTGTACCAAAGACCCCAATTGCCACAGGAAAAACCTGTAGGTACAATGTGTAGTCAGATCCTGATAATTCCTCCCTCCCCTTTCCCCTTCAGACAGACTTTGTAATGATTTCCTACTATTGGAAGTCCCTGGATGCTTCACCATCTTTCGTTAGTTTCCCAAAATCTTACCCTCACTTTTGTAAGTAGTGCATTCCTTAGACTCTCTTTCATCATTCCCATCTATTTACTGCCAGAAGCCCAACTGATACCTACAATTTTCTTTTCAAGTCCCATAGAGTATTCTGACAACATTTTCATTTCCATTCTATTCAATTCATATATTAATTTAGGTAGAAATATATGTTTATCATATTCCAGTCTAGCTTCTATTGTCCCAGTCTTTTTAATACCATCCCCCCAAATTATATAGTTTGTCTCATAAAGGGTTTGCATTTTTCTCTTACATCATTTCTGGACATTTAAAATTCTGTTGATATTTTAAGTGATGTGTCCCATTATTTTGCATAGTTTTTGTTTCTTATATAAATTATGAATTGTTGACTTAAGAAATGGAAATTGATTTTTCTTGGTGTAGTAAAAGAGAAAGTTTTGAAGAAAGGATTGACATTTAACCCAAAGTCAATTACATTTATGGTGCCAGAGTCAGAATAAATCAAGCTCCATAATTGCCATACTTAAGATTTTTATTCCACAAAAGTAGTAGTGAACAAATTTGGGTCAGGTGCCAGATCCACAGAGGATTCCTTTCTATGCAGTAGGGGTTGATCACCAAAGAAGAATTTAGATGGCATTACCAGTGATTGACTATATATATGCTAAGTAAACAGAAACATTTAAAAGAAAACAGTTCAAATAACATAAGAAATGTAAGACTATAATCTTCCAAAAATATTTCTGATTCACTGATATCATTCTTTCTCTTACCTAGCACCATGATGTTAGGAAAAAGATGCATATATATATGTGTGTGTGTGTGTGTGTGTGTGTGTCTGTGTGTGTGTGTGTTTAGCTTGACTTTATCTCACAGGGATCTTTAGAGGACCAAAGAGATAATCTTTATAAATAGAAATAAATTAATAGAAGAAAATTATTTTCATATTTGTGTAGAAAAAGCTTCTTCATTTTCACCTGACAGTCATATATTTTAGCCATAAATTATAGTTAACCATGGTAATTGTCCATTTAACAAGGATACACTGATTAATGACTTCATTCTGATACCACCTAAATATCTACATTGATTTCAGTTCAATTACTTAAGCAATATTATTTTAGAGATGAATAATCATATACTAAATGGACTGGCCAACAAAGTACATGAATAGTATGATGCATTTATCATTTGTACATAGTACAGATTATAATTAAATTTATTCATTATTTGAAATACTGATTTACCTCATTAATTTCACAATAACTAATTTTGATTCAAGATAATATTCCACTTGGTATATCTTAATGTAATTTGGACAGTGTAGGTAAATGGTTTGAGAAAAGAAATTTATTTTATTACATACATTCAGAACACTGGTTATTTATGCTCAAATTAGTTCAATCACTCTATAAGATATTTATGCAAAAGTACATTTCAGTACACCTACTGGTGATCCAGCTTCATTTTTGTACACACTATTCTGACAAGAAAAATGTGTGAAGTTATTTTTTAATATTTTTCAAAACAACTTTAAAAAGATGTGATAAATCCTATTTTCATTTTTTTAAATGGAATATTAATGTTTGATAATTAGATTTTGTGAACTCTTTATATTAATGCTCTTTTATAATATCATTTGTTGATTTTTCTGAAACTATTGTTTTCCTCTTAATCTCATTACTTTCACATGTTAGACAACTCAATATAAATTGCATACCCATAGTTTCTTCTTATTGTTATCTCTATCTTTAACTTAATAATTAATTCATCTTAGATAATTTTTGTTACATGATGTCAAGTTAAATAGCTGACTAAAGTTTTCCCCCATGTGTACAGATTATTTTCTAACACTTTTTTTTTCAGAATTTCTTTTTTTATTTTGTCAGATATATTCAACATACTCAAAACCTAACTTTTATCCTATGCCATATTTGAATTTTAGAATTAGTAGGGTCTGATTTATATATTCTACATAATAAGTTATCAAATCTGTTTTTCTAATAATACTTTTTATTTAAAAAATTACTAGCCTTTCCCCGCTGATGTGTGATACTTCTTCCATTGTATACTATACACTATTCTCCTATACACTGGGCTCTTTTATAAGCTAACAGGCTAAATGGAATGAAATGAAAAAGTTTTAGAGCTTTTAAAAGAAATAAATTTACAGCATGTGTCAAAAATGATGTAATCTTTTAGACACATTGATGAAACATACCTAATTCTAAGAATATTTCTTAAGGAAATAATCAGGTAAGTATTTAAATATATAAGTATTCAAAACTCTGTGTGTAAGGTATTTTATGCAACTTAAATGACAATCAATAGGGAAATGTTTAAATAAAGTACGATAATCCATTGGATATATTATGCTTCCACTAAAATTCATAACTTTTAAAAACTGTTACTTACATTGAATATGGTAATTTTATAACGGCCAGTGGAAATGAGTTCCATTAACTCTATAGTATTCAACTTTGGTTAAAAATATACAAAAGCCATTTGCTTCTGAATTAAAAATTTGGAAAAATATAGGAAAAGTTGATGTCTGTAACAGTCAATGTTTTAAGAGTATAATTATAAGTAACTTATGCTTTGTAATCTTCTGTATACAATAAATGTACATATTGTTTATATATTATTTTCATAATTACATTAAATAAAACATTTTATAAAAGAATTTTAGAACAACTGATTCATAATGTGGTCTCTGGTAGAGGTATGCCATAATTATAGAATAAAAATAAATTGCTTTTGAGCAATATGGTATAATAGGAAGCCTGACCCCCCTCCTTTCTCCCACAGAGACACTGATTCTACAGCAGTCCATGGACCAATTCTACTTGTGAGAAATCCAGAAACTAAATAAGAGGCTCTTGTACTCCAGGTGAGCACAAAACCAGCCACATCAAAGCTGGTAAAGAACTTCATGGCACCCTCGAGCCATAGTCTCTCCCCACCAGTACAGCTCCGTACAATCAGGAGAAAACTCCCAGCTTCTGATTTCTCCCTAGGAAGGGAAAGAAAAGTCTGGACTGTATGTACAAAGTTCTGACCTTTCAGGGGAACTGCCTGAGGGATTGGATTTTGCCTTGTCTCTCTGAGATCATTGACAGAACTCAGCATACTCTAGAAGCCTCGTGGCCTCTGAGAACAAATAAGAACTGGGTAGCATGCTGCTTCTTCAGAACACACATGGTACAGCAGACAAAGTTCAGAACGGCTTGATGGCCTCTCCTTCAGGAGAAAGAGAAGAGTGGTGCATGCACACAAAGTTCTGGCTTTTCAGTGGGTTGCCTGATTTACATCTTGTCTGAATCTAAGCACTAACAGGAATAGGGTGCCAGGTTGAGGTCCACTGAGAACAAAATTTTTCAGTGTGTACCAGAATCTACAGTACCATATATAGACACTATGTGGCACTCCTGATTAGAACTTGGCAAACCTCTTCAACAAGGAGATTATACACACAAGCCTAGACAGAACACATTCCCAGAAAAGGCTTGAAAAATCTTTAGAATATCCAGCTGGGCTGACTGAAGAAGTTCCTCCCTGTACAGAACCATGCCACAGAGACTGGGAGAAATAGTTGATTTTTCAAATTCCAAAGTTCCAGCAGAAGATAACAAGACATACAAAAAGCAGGGAGATATGGGATATTCAAAGGAACAAATTAAATCCCAAGAAAATGACCCTAAAGAAATGGAGAAATATGAATTAGCAGACAAAACATTTAAAATAGCCATCATAAAGGTTTTTTTTAATAAATTAAAAGAGAGCACAAATAACTAACAGAAATCAGGAAAATGATGTATGAACAAAATGAGAATATCAACAGAGATAGAAACTATGAAGAAGAACTAAATAGAAATTCTAGAATTGAAGAATAAAATAACTGAATTGAAAAATTCACTACAGGGCCTTAACAGCTCTTGACTAGATAGAAGAAAGAAAGAATCAACAAACTTGAAGACAGGACTTTTGAAATTACTGAAGCTTAGGAGCAAGAATAAAAAGAAGAAAAAAATGAAGAGAGCTTAATGGACTTGTGGGACATCATCAAATAGAATAACGTATACACTATAGAAATCCCAGAGGAGAAGAGAAAGTGGCAGAGAACCTAGTTGAAGAAATGATGGCTAAAAACTTTTCAAATTTAAGAAAAAGTGGACATACAAATTCAAGAAGCTCAATTCACTCCAACCAGGATAAATCTAAGAAGACCTACACAAAGACACATTATAATAAAACTGTTAAAAGTCATAGACAAAGAGATAGTTTTGAAAGCAGCAATTAAAAGCTACTCATCACATACAAGGAAGTTCTAGAGATCTGTTGTACAACATTATACTTATAATTAACAATAAACTACTTAAAATTGTTGTGGAGGTCTCATGGTTTGTGTTTCTTACACAATAAAAATATAGCGTTGTTAAGATTTAGCCTCTGAGTTACTAACAGTTTTATTACTTCTCCATCAAAATATACCCTGAGTAATATGCACACACACACACACACAAAAAATCTCCTATGAACAAAAATGTCTCAATTGAGATCTTGTTAATCAATCATTGACCTAAGGTAGAGGGCATATAATTTTAACTTTTGACAAAATATTTTTCTCTGTTGAAACTCCAAAATTATGATTACATAAGATGTGTTTACAGAGACAACTGAAAATAGTATCAGAAATATTTTAGTCAAATTCCTAGAGTTATTGAAAATATGTTTTTTCTGAGTTTGAAGACTCATTCTTCTATCTAAAAATGCAACTGTAGAAACAAAACTAACCAGTTAAATTATTTAATTTAATTAAATGATTAGCTTGGACCTCCTTTCTTGAACAAACACTTAAGTTTTTTAAAAAGTCTGAAATACAGTTGACAAGGCAAAAAATGAAAAGTAAAGCAAGTATAAGAGAGTTAAATGTTACTGGATTCTTATTCAAAATATTTCATTTATGTCTTTAGGAGTTAAAAGAACATCTACACAGTGTCACATATGTAAAAAGCAATCAAAATTTTTGTTCATTTCATGTGAAACTTGAACTTGATTTAGAAGGTGTCATTATTCTAAGAAACCTTCAAGCTAGTAGACATATTTTTTTTAATTTTATTCAGATCATTTTTAATTTTATTCAGATCATTTTGAGAGTAGAACTACTACTCAAAAAGAAAAAAGACATAAAAACCTGAAAGGACATCAAAATGAATTATTCAGATTCATACACATTACCCTTATTACCTATTTCAGTGTAATACAAACATTTATAAGCTACATAGAATCTGTTTTTCATGATTGGTTGATTCAGTCTCTATTATTTTCAAACTCTACAATTTGTACTGTTAATTTCTTTCTCACAGAGCAATGTTATTTTGCATCAGGTAGAATATGCAGAAGTTTTGCCTCAGTAGTGGGGAAAAATTAGACCCAAGCTAAATCTAAGAAAGATTAAAAGCAAGATATAAAAATATTGAACTGCTGTCAAGTACTAAACTTGGGCCCTGAGCAAAGTTCAAGAAAATTTGGAGAAATAGAAACAAATATTCATCACTGAAAAAGTAAAATTTAGAATACTTGAAATTCAATGCAGAATTACAGAACATGCATGCAGAAAAAAAATGAGTATATAACTCATAATGAAGAGAAAAATAAGTTAATTCAAAGCATACCAGAAGTGTTATGTGATAGAATAAGAAGACAAAGACATTAAAACCCTTATTATATATGCATCCCATAAACTAGTGGAAATAATGAGCATTTTAAGTAGAAACATGGACAATATATAAATGATGCAAATCAAATTTCTAGAGATGAGAACTAAAATGTCTGATATGAAAAATATAATAGATATAATTTATAGGTTAGACACTGCAGACAAAAAGTTTAGTAACCTTAAAGACATGACAAAAGAAATTATCCAAAATGGAGCAGAGAAGAAAAAATAGAGAATCAAGCGCACACATACATACACACACAAACACACACACACAGAACAGAGCATATTGAGACATGTGATAGGTTTAATTCATCTAATATACATGTTATTTGCATACCCAAAAAAGAATGAGTGAGCACTTGTCTAAAATATTACACATTTAATTAAAACTAATATTCCACCTCATAATAGCAAAATTAAAAAAAAAATTTAAAGTGTACATGGAACATGTACTACATAGACCATATTCTGAGCCATAAAAAAAAAGTCTCAATAAACTTAGAGATTCAAATCATACAAAATATGTTCTTTGACCAAAACAAATTAAATTTAAAATCATTAGCTGGCAAAATCTATAATATTTTGAAACTTAATAACATATTTCCAAATAAACAATGGGTGAAGGAGAAATAAAAAAGGAAAGTTAAAAAGAATTTTGAATAGGATGAAAACAAAAAGAGTAACATTCGAAAATTTGCATATACATCTAAAGCAGTACTTAGAGAGAATAGTAATAAATGGCTATATTAAAAAAGAAGAAAGATCTCAAAACATAAACTTCAGCTTCTGGCTTAAGATACTGAAAGAATGAATTAACCACAAAATACACAGAACAAAGGAACTAATAAATATAGGAGTAGAAATCAATGAAAGAGAAAACAGAAAAACAATAGAGAAAATCAATGAAAACCAAAGCTGGTTCTTTGAGAAGATTAATAACGTTGAGATATGTCTAGCCAAACAGAGCACGAAAGAATTATCATAACAACCCTCAGGTAAGTACTATTATTACCCCCATTTTACAAACGAGAAAAATAACACACAGAGAAGTTACATGGTTTGCTCAATGCCTCACAATTAGAAAGTAGTACAGCCAGAATTCAAGCCCAAATTATCTCCCTCCTCCAGCCATGATTTTAAATATATTTTATTTTATAATGTATATTTATATAATTACAAATTATATCAATTAATATTTGTATAGCTATATTGTATATGGATATGATATAGTAAATAATTATATACAAATAAAATAAATCTCTTTCCACTTTCTGGCACTTTTTCACTTTTCAGTATATCTTGGATATCTTTATGCCTTTGCACATATGGTATGCCTCATTCTTTATATTGGTGGCAGACTCCCACCATAATTTATTAATGTTCCATAATTTATTAACCAGCCCCTTATTGATGGATATTTGCTTCCCAGAGCAAAAAAGTACAATAAAAATTATTGCACATATATCTTTGAATAGACAAGAACACATTTACTGGTAGTATAAATTTTTAGAAATAAAATTTGTTGCATAAAGATTGTTATTTTTTATAGATTTTGCCATATTTGTCTTGAAGCATGTTGCACCAACTGATATGCCTATCTAAGGTGCGTAAGGTTCTTGCTTACCAATGCTAGAAAATCTTCTCTATTAGTGAAATTTTGAATGTTTACAAATGTGACAAGTGGAAAATGTTAATTAAATAAAAATGAATATTTGAAATGATTAGCAAAGGTAAGTTATGCAAGATTTTTCATTCCCTTATTGAGAACTGTCTTTTCATTCTCTTTTCTTCATTTTCCCTCTCTTTCTCTCTCCCTCTCTTTGACCACTTGAGATTTTACAATTGATTGGTAAGAGTCATTTTATATTAAAAATAACTTATGTATAAGATGTACAGCAACTTTATCAACTCTCTGTATATTTATACTTTATGGATCATATTCATGCAGAATACTGAATTTTTATTACTCTGAAATTAATATTTCAGTATAATATTTGAAATTTCAGTTTCAAAAAGGTATTTTACCTTTTTCTTTAGTCATGTTTAAAAGAGCTTCCCCCACCAAAGATTAGGAAATACATTTGCCAATGTTTTCTTATAGCAGTGTTATTATATCCTAGATTACACAGAGGCTTTTAATCCACCTGAATGTATCTGCCTCTGTTTACTACTTGTCCAACAATCAAGCATTTAATAAACTATCTTTTCTCTACTCTTTTGCAATAACTCTTCTATATTATACTAAATTGCCATATTTTTTCTACTTCCTTAGTCTTTTGATTAATCTGCTAACCTAATAAAATATTTGATTTATATTACATTCAGTATTTTAAATGTATCTAAGTTTTTACACGTTTAATATTTTGTAGACATTAGTATCAACATAATCAGCTTTCAAAAAGTCCTACTGCTATTTTTTATTAAGTTCACATTGGGCTAATAAATTTACTGTGATTTGCAATGATGTGTTTTCCTATTCAAGTACAGGTTATGACTCAACTATACTTATTTTATGTAACACAGTTGAGATTTATTATTTTTTAAAATACTTTCATATTTCTTGTCTATTTCTATACATTTGATATTTTGGCTATTATATATGTAACTTCATTTAAAATTTATAAATAATATGAAATAAATTTTAAATATTAATCTTGCAACTAATTATCTCATTAATTCCATGTTTTCTAACGATTTTCTCATTGACTCTCCACAAATATTCAACTATATAATAATATAAATAAGTAATAGTGATTTCACCTTCTTTTTCAAGTTCATGCTATTATTCATTTTACTTAAAAATGTTAGTAAACTCATCAATTTAATGAGAATGTTTCTGGTATTTACTATCAAAAATATACCTAACTTCTTTTTTGAGACAGATAATTTTATCATGTTATGGAAATATTCATATATTTTTATCTTGTTAAGAATGTGTGTCAGAATTTCCTCAAATGCTTTTTAACTGCCATGAAGATATTATGGTTTTTCTACTTTGATCTATATTTTAGTGAAATACACTAATATCATTTTTAAAAATATTGAGCTAGTTCTCACTGAATTCCTAGAATGAACCAATTTTTTTGATGTATTATTCTTTAAAGTACTGCTAGATTATGTTTTCCAATTTAACTTTTAAGGTTTTTATATTGATATTCACATTTGAGATCCCTACATAGTCATTTTTTAAAATTATCTTTGTCAGTTTTAGCTTCCATGTTATACTGAATTTGAAAGAGAGCATTGATATCATCTGCTCCTTGAAAATTTAATCAAATTAACCAACTTTAGGCATATTAAAATATTCATAATATTATTACAGTGTGCTTCTGGTACTCAGCAAGGATCTCTCCAATATTCTAGAAGAGGTTACTATGATCAGTCTTCTTAAAAAAAAACAAAAAAGACAAAGCAAAACCAAGAGGTTATACTAGACAATGCAAAAACCAAAATGGAAGTTAAGACTTTTTTTGTCGATGTATATTACTCAAATTATTTCTATTGCTGACATATCTTTTCTAATGCCATTATATGGGAAGAGTGACTAAACTGTTAAATTTATATAACTAATCTATTTTTCTATCTCTTTCCATTTAAAAAAATAATTTTTAAAAGCTGCATGTAACTTTTTAAAATCTGGTAAAGAGAACATCAGAACAAAATATAAGGTATCAGAACTCCCTGTGATAAACAAAAATGTCACTTTCTTCATAAAGATATCCCAGGTTATACATGACACTGAATGAGTAGTTTAGGTAGTTTTTAAAGTGATACTCTTGTGGTTCACATACATTAAAAACTATTGATAGCATCTTCATGATTGAAAGATTTGTTCAATCATTGTATATTATATTTCTACCCTTTAAAACTGTCTTAAGGGCTTCCCTGGTGGCGCAGTGGTTGAGAGTCCGCCTGCCGATGCAGGGGACACGGGTTCGTACCCCGGTCCGGGAAGATCCCACATGCCGCGGAGTGGCTGCACCCAACAGCCATGGCCGCTGAGCCTGCGCGTCCGGAGCCTGTGCTCCACAACGGGAGAGAGAGGCCCGAGTACCGCAAAAAAAAAAAAAAAAAAAAAAAAAACTGTCTTAAATATTTGCATGAATTAAATTCAATTAAATATTTACATTAATTAAATTAAATATGCATGAATTAAATAAGGGGCCAAAGTACTTCTTGAGAATAACTGCTTATGCACATAAAATTGTTCTGTGTAAAATGCCTGAATAATTATTGTCATATTATTCAAACATATGTCATTCATTATTGAATAGCAACCCAAATTTGATTTATATTTTATATTCTCTGGCAAATATTATCTCCAGATAAGTTTCAGCAATATTTTATAAAATGATATTTGTCAAGCAAACATAAGTGGATTAATATTAATATAGTATGTCCGAAAGGAAGCAAGCCTCTCAAGTTCAATAACACTTAGTCCTGTCTAAAATAGAATTTAGGTACATGGTATTTTAATATAAAGCCTATCCAAACTTTCTGAGTGAAGAATTGACTATATGTTAAAATAAACATTGGAAGATGGCACTTTCCTCATAAACATGGTGAAAATTTAAATAATAAAAATATTTTTTTTTAAAAAGTATGCCATTTGAGAAGTTTAAGTAGAACTGTTGTAGCATTTAAGCCTAAATTTATATTTTTCTCAGAGCAAATATTACTCTCATAGCTCTAGCTATCTCCTAAAAGCTCCTGTAAAATTTGGGAACCTAAAGAGATCAGACGAGAAATACAGGTCTTTGACATGGCTGCCCTCTACTGATCCAAGATTTGTCTTGGTTCAACAAAGGACTTTTATGGAGTATTATTTGAAACTTCTAAGTGTTCTAAAATTTTAGATTTAATAAAAACATATAAATAACACTTTTTAATTAAAGTTTGTAAATCAACATATGGACTTAAAGAGTAATTAATTACCCACGTGGCTGTCATTGGCTGTAGAAATGCCAAAAATTTAAAATAGGAAATAAGAATACTGTAGTCACAGGTAGATTGCCCTTAGCAGTCTTAATTTTCTTTCTTTTTACAAACAATGTAAATATCCACTATATTTCATAGGAGTTGAAGATCTGATCATTTTGTCATTAACTAGTAGTTAGGGAAACCTTGAATAAACATTTGTTTGGGATCCAAAATATATAGCAATACCACAGATATAAATTCAGTATTGTCAATATTTAAAGATATAAAGCTAATCACGTGGTTATTATCGTAAAAGAATAAAGAAGGTTGTGCGTGTGTAACTCACACACAGGCATGAGAAATAGTTAAAGCAAAAAGACTGCAACCTTGGAGTAAGGTATCAATTTGTGAAAAATAGATTATCTCAAAGCCCTCATATGGCACTTTGAGGAGATAGAACGTACAGGAGAGTAATTGCTTTTAAAAAATGGGGAAAGTCTTCCAGTTATCGCTCACTCCAAGAAATTATATAGATGATAGATGTAGATTTTTCCCTTGTTGAAAGTATGGACGCTTACAAAGCTTTTATAATAAACATGAGCAAGAGTCATTCTAGAGATTCCAGAAAATTCATTCAGGGGATTACATTTCGTGAAGTCATATGAAGGCAGTTGCAAATATAAATACATGAAGCATGTCACTAGAAACATGGCCTCTGATAAATTTGGAGGAAAGTTTGTAATTTAAAGACCAAACCTAATAGCAAGATAATTCTTTTTTTGGTACCAGGAAATGACAGGTCTTATGGGGGTTACAGGGGGATGAAGAAGCAGAAATGATTTGGGATCATGAAGAAATAGAATCACAAAGAAGACAAAGAATAGCTGGGCCCAAAATGAGGCAGTTCTCACTAATTCTGCCTAAGTGCTGCATAAATACTTTAAAGAAAGTTATGTAATACCACACTCCCACTTGGATGAAGCATGTGCTTTTGTTGTCTCAGCAGCTCTGTAGAAACACACTTATCCTCTTTCACAGTCCAAGTGGTTCAAGGAGGATTTTACCATTTTCCAGGGGCAGGGCTGTGATCCAACCCCAGCTGAACAATAAATTCCATCCCCTATCCAGAGTGACTTGTTCAGAGTGTACATGCAACACAAGCCCAGCCAGTGAGTCATACCAGATTTTTCCTGGAACAATCAGGAAAAGAAACTTTTTCACAGGGATTGTTGGCTGTAACAAAAATGTATCCTGTAACTATTTCTGCCATAACATGAAAAACTTGCTAGGGAAAAAAACAAACAGAAAGCAAAACAGAATGAGGGACTAAAACAAATAATCACAGTGAAATTAGTTCAGATCTTGGATCCAGGTATTTCTGAAGGATAAATTCCTGACTTCCCAGTTATAAGTATCAATAAATTATTTTTTGTTCATTATTATTTTTTACTCTTGATTCATTGAGTTTGATTTCTGTAATTAAAATGCAAAAATACCTAATAAAATATATTAAAGTTAGAATCCATAATGTCTTCCTGGGCACTGATCTTCCTTGCTAGGCTCTGATCACTTAAATTTTTAACCAAAGTTCTCTTAACCAGACTCCATTTAACATGTGTGCCAAGCTAAATGACTCTGTAAACATGACACATGCCCTTGTCTAATTGAATATCTGTGGCTAGTAAGTAGCACTTTAATAGCCTCATGTGCTTCAATTACCATCAAATGAGTTGTATTCTTGACAACAGTCAATTGTGTTTGTTAACAAATGCTGTTCATATTATTTGCATTTTTCATTGAAATTAAAATTTTATCAAATATTAAATCAATAAATATTCTATGTGTGAAAGAGTTCATGTTTGTATGAAATCTAAAGATGAATCTATCTATCTAAAGATGAATCTATCAGAAAGACTAACAGTTGTGAATTGCAAAATAAAATATCCTAAGTAGATATAGGTAAGAGCCTGAGTAAAGCAAAACAAAATTTACTCTTCACAAAAGATTTTACTTCTTGTTCCTCTTTAAATGAATTAATACTAGAATTCATGGGTGTACAAAAAACATACACATCTCTAATGTAGATCCATATTAATACAAAGAGGCCTTCTCCCTCCATCAAAACATGAGAAATAGGGACTATGTAGTAAAAATTTAAAATGAAATAAAAGGCTTAAACTGCTGATAAGTCATTTTATATGATTCTCTAATTTTGTTTCATTTAGATTACCACTTACTGGTCCTAACATACCAGTACATCTATAAAGTTTCAGCCTCTTAGAAGTTAATGTGCCTAGCTTTCAACTCAACAATTTACTGTATAACTTTTTTTTCAGTTCTTCAATATGGATTCTAAGCTCAGTGAGGTCAGGTACTACTTCTAATAACTCTAAAGAGTTCTGGGTTTTATATATTGTAAATACTTACTGATTCAGATATGAATCATTTTCATTATAACATTTTTTATGTCTAGTCTCTTTGCACACAGAAATAATTTTTTGTAAAAATAAGCTTCCTTTCTTGAGAATATTAATAAAATTAATCCATAAATATTTTTAAATATTTTATGACAGAAAGTATAATTATATTGAACTTTTGGTGCATATCTATATTTTTTAAACTGCAAGTAGTGCTAACTTGTAGATGACTGATTTACATATGTTCTCTATGTGTTAACATTCACATAGTTAAATCAAGCGTCCAAAGGGCTAAGAAAATGTCTTGTTTCACTTCCACTATTTTTTTCTTCTAGTTTTATTGAGATGTAATTGACATATGGCACTGTGTAAGTTTTAGATTACAGCAAAATGATGCAATTTACATACATCATGAAATGATTATCACAAGTTTAGTGAACATTCATCATCTCATATAGATACAAAATTAAAGAAATAGAAACAAAAATATTTTTCTTGTGATGAGAATTTTAGGATTTACTCTCTTAACAACTTTCAGTGTTAATTATATTTTCATGTCATACATTACATCCCTAGCACTTATTTATCTTATAACTGGAAGTTTGTACCTTTTGATTGCCTTCATCCAATTCCCCTCCCCCTCACCCACCTCTGATAACCAGAAATCTGACCTCTTTTTCTATGAGTTTCTTTGTTTGTTTTAGAATAATTGACCTACAACACTCTGTTAGCTCCTATTACACAATATAGTGTGATTTGATATTTCTATACTTTTCAAAATGATCACCACGATAAGTCGTTGTGATATGTCACCATATAAAGATATTACATAGCTATTGACTATATTCTCCACACTGTACATTTCATAACTGTGACTCATTATTTTGCAACTGGAATTTTGTACTTCTTAATCTCCCTCACCTATTTCTTCAACTATGCTTTGTTTCTCATTTTTTCTCCATATTAACAGCCCTCGTTTTTCTGTAGTTACAATGCTAATCCAAGATCAGGTCTATGGTGCTGTGATGTTACAAGTACAAGGAGAAAAGGAGGGAGGGGTGGAAGCCCACTGCCACCTCACTGCAGGGGTTAGTGTGGCTGAAATTCATCTCATGTCTCCATCACCATGCTGTGTGCCCTGGCATGGGGCTGCATCTGCCAAGAGAAAGTTGTGCATTTTTTGGTTTACACAGTGGTGACATATGGTCTGGGGTAGTTTCCGTAGCTAATCCTCATTCTGTCTCATATTTAGACTGAGACTTCTGTCCTCATTCTGTTTGTAAACAAGCCAGGGACCCAATAATCTTTACCAAATATACAATCCAAACTCCCTTCAATCTATTGTTTTCTGGGTAAAGTATTTGAGTCTAATTCAGGCTTGTGTGTACCCAAAGACTTAATAGTTTCATTTACACTACTCTCTGTAAGGCCTAAATGAAAAAAAGAAGGGAACAGAATGTTATGAGGATCTTTTTAACCATATGTCTATTTCTCCGTATTTATTACAGCAATAAAAGTTTCTTAAAACATCAGTTTTGTGTTTCCTTCTGAAAGAGAAAACAGGGTACATTCTATAAATGGCATGTGATCTAACCAGAGCATGGGGACTAGAGAATTCTGGCCAGAAGCAGATGCAGAGTAGTAAACATTGATGAAGGGAGGTTAATCCCCAGAGCTCACAATCACAAATTTTGTGCTGCCTGGAGTCTGACACACCTAACTCTGCTATCACATAGGCAGTTGATTTTGACTTTTCTTAACATCAAAACACATCTTGGAGGGCTTCCCTGGTGGCGCAGCCGTTGAGAGTCCACCTGCCGGTGCAGGGGTTCGGGAGGATCACACATGCCGCGGAGCGCTGGGCCCGTGAGCCATGGCCGCTGAGCCTGCGCGTTCGGAGCCTGTGCTCCGCAACGGGAGAGGCCACAACAGTGAGAGGCCCGCGTACCGCAAAACAAAACAACACATCTTGGAGAAATAATGTAATATAATGGAAAGAGGATTCATTTTCTCATTAATCCATTCTGGATTTCATATATGATATTTACTAAAAGTCTAATCTTTGAAAAATACATTTTTGAACTTTAGATTTCCTTAATATCAGTTTCCCTTAATAAAGTTTTCCTTTATTTAAAAAGTATTTATAAAATTTTTTGAATATTCTTTTCTCAAATAAATTGTTATAGGATGCCTTTTAATACTAAGTTCCCTGATGCTTATAGAATACAATTTCATTTGTATAAATTCTACATTAATAATTTTAGAAATATTATAAATATCACTTTATCAGGCCATTAACATCTATGAAGGTAAAGTTTTGTGGTATCTGTTTATTAGCATAATATAGTCTTTAAAAATGAAAATACAAATATTACATGTAAATATATTTTCATTTTCCTGAGGTAATCTTACCTCCCACACACACATGCACATACACACACACTTTCACTCATCTGTAAATGTATAATTCCAGAGAAATTTAGGACATTCAAATGTCACAGTTAGGAAAACAAATTTATAATGACATGGTTTACCTTCTTAGCTATAGTCACTTTTTGGGAAGTAGTCATAATGATTTGTAAGATCTTTTAAAAAGCAGCCATATAGTTCATCTTTACTGTCAGTAGTTTTAAAAATCCAGTTCTGTAAATCTGTTACACCAAGATTTTTGCCTCTTTTCATGTTTTGCTATAGCAGGAATAGTATTTCATGTTCTGAATCTGTGCTGTCCAACATGGAGGCACTAGCCATGGGCACCTGTTGAGAATTGGAAAGCAGCGTGGCTAAGCAGAGATTTGCTGGATGTATAAAACACACAGTGGATTTTGAAGATTTCATATATACATTTACTCTTAATAAAATGATGTAAAGTATCTAATCAGTAATTTTATGTTGATTGCCGATTGAAATTAGATATATTTAGTTAAATATACAGTAGTTCACCCTTATCCATGGTTTTGCTTTCTGTGGTTTCAGTTACCTGTAATCAACAATGGCCTGAAAATATTAAGTGGAAAACTCCAGAAATACACAATTCATAAGTTTTAAATTGCAACTCCTTCTGAGTAGCATGATGAAATCTCACACCACCCTGCTCTGTCCTGCCCAGTATGGGTGTGTCCTGCCCATTAGTCACTTAGTAGTCCTCATGCATATCAGATCAGCTGTTGTGCTATCATGGTGCTTGTGTTCAAGTAACCCTTATTGTACTTAATGATGACCCCAAGGTGCAAGAGCATTGATGCTAGCAATTCAGATATACCAAAGAGAAGCCATAAGTGCTTCCTTTCGGTGAACAGGTAAAAGTTCCTGAATTAATAAGGAATGAAAAAATATACTATGCTGAGGTTGCTATGGTAAGAACGAATCTTCTGTCTGTGAAATTGTGAGGAAGGAAAAAGAAATTTGTGCTAGTTTTGCTGTCACACCTTAAACTGCAAAAGTTACAGCCACTGTGTTCGATAAGTGCTTAGTTAGGATGGAAAAGACATTAACTTTGTACAGCAAGATATTTTGAGAGAGAAAATCAACACTCACATAACTTATTATAGTATATTGCTATAATTGTTCTATTTTATTATTTGTTATTGTTGTATATCTCTTATTCTACCTAATTGTTAAGTTAAACTTTGTCATATGTATGTATGTATAGGAAAAAACATAGTATATATAGGGTTTTGTACTCTCCACAGTTTCAGGTATCTATTGTGGGTCTTCGATTGTATTCCCCCATTGATAAGGAGGGACTACTGTTTATTAAATTTAATTTCATTTGTTTCTTTTTACTTTTTTTAAAGGTCACTACTAGAAAATTTAAAATTTATGTGTCTTCTATTATATTTCTATTAGACAGTATTGTTCTAAGATTTATACTTCTTCAAAATCCTATATATATGATTCACATAATCATATATATATGAATCACATTATAATCCTTTATGAATTATATGCTCAGTTTTATGTTTTTTAAATCCTATTGCTCTTTATATAGCCATCGGGGGTACAATGGAAAAGAATTCAGTCATCATTGGTCATTACAGTCTTACCAAACTATATAGACACTTCCACTGATTTCTACTTTGAGTCATTCTTACTTCTTTATTTCACCTTGTTAGACATACTCAAGATCTCACCATACACAAAAGGAGCCCTTTGGTCTAATCCATGTTCTTTTCCTGGATAGACTTATAGAAGAATTGTGGTTTGCTTTCATACAGTAATGAGCTGGGCCTTAGAATTTGGAAGTAAATAAATAACCTCTTTTTTTCTTTTTTAATAGATCTTTATTGGAGTATAACTGTTTCACAATACCGTGTTAGTTTCTGTTGCACAACAAAGAGATCAGCCATATGCATACGCATGTCCCCATATCCCCTGCCTCTTGAGCCTCCCTCCCATCCTCCCTACCCACCCCTCTCGGTCATCATAAAGCACTGAGCCGATCTACTTGTGCTATGCTGCTTCTTCCCACCAGCCGACTATTTTGCATTGGTATTGTATATATGTCAATGCTACTCTCACTTCACCCCAGCTTCGTCCTCCCACCCCATGTCATCAAATCCATTCTCTATGTCTACCTCTTTATTCCTGCCCTACCACTAGGTTCATCAGCACCTTTTTATTTATTTTTTTTTAGATTCCATATATGTACCTTAGCATACTGTATTTGTTTTTCCCTTTCTTACTTACTTCACTCTGTATGACCAACTCTAGGTCCATCCACCTCACTACAAAAAACTCAATTTCATTTCTTTTTATGGCTGAGTAATATTCCATTGTATATATGTGCCATATCTTCTTTATCCATTCATCTGTCGATGGACATTTAAGTTGGTTCTAAGTCCTGGTTATTATAAATAGTGCTGCAATGAACATTGTGATGCATGTCTCTTTTTGAATTATGGTTTTCTAAGGGTATATCCCCAGTAGTAGGATTGCTGAGTCATATGGTAGCTCTATTTTTAGTTTTTTAAGGAACCTCCATACTGCTCTCCATAGTGGCTGTAACAATCTACATTCCCACCAACAGTGTAGGAGGGTTCCCTTTTCACCACACCCTTTCCAGCATTTATTGTTTCTAACTTTTTGAATAATGGCCATTCTGACTGGCTTGAGGTGATAATTTATTGTAGTTTTGATTTGCATTTCTCCAATAATTAGTGATGTTGTGCATCTTTTCATGTGCCTCTTAGTCATCTGTAGGTATTCCTTGGTGAAATGTTTCTTTAGGTCTTCCGCCCATTTTTTAACTGGATTTTTTGCTTTTTTGATACTGAACTCCATGAGTTGTTTGTATATTTGGAGATTAATCCTTTGTTGTTTCATTTGCAAATATTTTCTCCCTTTATGAAGGTTGTCGTTTTTTCTTGTTTATGGTTTCCTTTGCTATTCAAAAGCTTTTACTTTTAATTAAGTCCCATTTGTTTATTTTTGTTTTTGTTTCTGTTACTCTTGGAGGTGAGTCAAAAAAGAACTTTGCTGTGTTTTATGTCAAAGAGTGTGTTTCCTATGTTTTCCTCTAAATGTTCTATGGTGCCTGGTCTTACATTTAAGTATTTAATCCATTTGGAGTTTATTTTTATGTGTCATGTTAGGTAGTGTTCTAATTTCATTCTTTTACAAGTAGCTATCCAGTTTTCCCAGCACCACTTATTGAAGAGGCTGTCTTTTCTCCATTATACCTTCTTGCCTCCTTTGTCATAAATTAGGTGCCCATATGTGCATGGGTTTACCTCTGGGCTTTCTATCCTGTACCACTGATATATTTCTGGTTTTTTTGCCAGTACTATGCTGTCTTTTTTTTTTTTTTCGGTATGCAGGCCTCTCACTGTTGTGGCCTCTCCCGTTGTGGAGCACAGGCTCCAGACGTGCAGGCTCAGCGGCCATGGCTCATGGGCCCAGCCGCTCCACGGCATGTGGGATCTTCCCAGACAGGGGCACGAACCCGTGTCCCCTGCATCGGCAGGTGGACTCTCAACCACTGCACCACCAGGGAAGTCCCATGCTGTCTTGATTACTATAGCTTTGTGGTATAGTTTGAAGTCGTGGGGCCTGATTCCTCCAACTCCGTTTTTCTTTCTCAAGATTGCTTTGACTATTCAGGGTCTTTTGTGTTTCCATATGAATTGTAAAATTTTTTTGTTATAATTCTGTGAAGAATGCCATTGGTAGTTTGATAGGGGTTGCACTGAATCTGTAGATTGCTTTCGGTAGTATAGTCATTTTCACAATATTGATTCTTCCAAACCAAGATCATGGTATATTTCTCCATCTGTTTATGTCATCTTTGATTTCTTTCATCAGTGCTTTATAGTTTTCTGAGTACAAGTCTTTCTCCTCCTTAGGCTGGTTTATTCCTAGGTATTTTATTCTTTATGTTGCAATGGTAAATGGGAGTATTTCCTTAATTTCTCTTTCTGATTTTTCGCTGTTGGTGTATAGGAATGCCAGAGATTTCTGTGCATTAATTTTGTACCCTGCAACCTTAGCAAATTCATTGATTAGTTCTAGTAGTTATCTGTTGCCATCTTTAGGATTTTCTATGTATAATATCATGTCATTGACAAACAGTAACAGTTTTACTTCTTATTTTTCAATTTATATTCATTTTATTTCTTTTTCTTCTCTGATTGTTGTGCCTAGGACTTCCAAAACTATGTTGAATAAGAGCGGTGAGAGTGGACATCCTTGTCTTTTTCCTGATCCTCGTGGAAATGCTTTCATTTTTTCACCATTGACTATGATGCTTGTTGTGCATTTGTCATATACAGCCTTTATTATGTTGAGGTAGGACCCCTCTATGCCCAATTTCTGGAGAGTTTTTATCATAAGTGGTGTTGAATTTTGTCAAAAGCTTTTCTGCGTCTATTCAGATGATCATATGGTTTTTATTCCTTAATTTGTTAATGTGGTATACCACATTGATTGATTTGCATATATTGAAGAATCCTTGCATCCCTGGGATAAACCCCACTTGATAATGGTGTATGATCCTTTTAATGTGCTGTTGGATTCCGTTTGCTAGTATTTTGTTCAGGACTTTTGCATCTATGTTCATCAGTGATATTGGTCTATAATTTTCTATTTTTGTGATACCTTTTTCTGATTTTGGTATCAGGGTGATGGTGGATTCGTAGAATGCATTTGGGAGTGTTTCTCGCTCTGCAGTTTTTTGGAAGAGTTTGAAAAGAATCGGTGTTACCGCTTCTCTAAATGTTTGATAGAATTCTTTTGTGAAGCCATCTGGTCCTGGACTTTTGTTTGTTGGAAGATTTTAAATTACAGTTTTAATTTCATTACTTGTGATAGGTCTGTTTATATTTTCTAATTCTTCCTGGTTCAGTCTTGGAAAATTGTAACTTTCCAAGAATTTGTCTATTGCTTCATAATTGTCTTTTTTGGCATATAGTTGCTTGTAGTGTTCTCTTATAATCCTTTGTATTTCTGCAGTGTCAGTTGTAATTTCTTCTTTTTCATTTCTAATTTTATTGATTTGCAATGAATTTTTTACTTGATGAGTCTGGCTAAGAGTTTATCAATTTTGTTTATATTCTCAAAGACTCAGCTTTTAGTTTTATTGATCTTTGCTATTGTTTCCTTCATTTCTATTTCATTTATTTCTGCTCTGATCTTTATGATTTCTTTCCTTCTACTCATTTTGGGTTTTCTTTGTTCTTCTTTCTCTAGGTGTTTTAAGTGTAGGGTAGATTGTTTATTTGAGATTTTTTTTGTTTCTTGAGGTGAGATTGAATTGCTATAAACTTCCCTCTTAAAACCACTTTTGCTGCATCCCATAGGTTTTGGGTCATCATATTTTCATTTTTATTTGTTTCCAATATTTTTTTTAATTTCTTCTTTGAATTTTTCAGTGATCCCTTGGTTATTTAGTAGCACACTGTTTAGCCTCCATGTATTTGTGTTTTTTACAGTTTTGCTTTCCTGTAATTGATTCCCAATCTCATAGTGTTGTGGCAGAAAAGATGTTTCATACAATTTCAATTTTCTTAAATTTTCCGAGGCTTGATTTGTGACCCAAGGTGTAATCTATCCTAGAGAATGTTCCATGTGCACTTGAGAAGAAAGTGTATTCTGCCACTTTTGGGTGGAATGTTCTATAAATATCAATTAGATCTATCTGGTCTATTGTGTCATCTAAAGCTTGTGTTTCCTTATTTATTTTCAGTTTGGATGATCTGTTCATTGGTGTACATGGGGTGTTAAAGTCCCCTACTATTATTGTGTTACTGTTGATTTCTCCTTTCATGGTTGTTAGCATTTGCCTTTTTTATTGAGATGCTCCTATGTTGAGTGCATAAACACTTATAATTGTCATATATTCTTCTTGGATTAATCCTTTGATCATTATGTAGCATCCTTCCTTATCTATTGTAACAGTATTTATTTTAAAGTCTATTTTATCTGATACAAGTATTGCTACTCCTGCTTTCTTTTGCTTTCCATTTGCATGGAATATCTTTTTCCACCTCTTCATTTTCAGTCTGTATGTGTTCCTAGGTCTGAAGTGGGTCTCTTGTAGACAGCATATATATGGGTCTTGTTTTTGTATGCATTCAGCCAGTCTGTGTCTTTTGGTTGGGGCATTTAATCCATTCACATTCAAGGTTATTATCGCTATGTATATTCCTATTACCATTTTCTTAATAGTTTTGGGTTTGTTTTTGTGGATGTTTTTCTTCTCTTGTGTTTCCCACTTGGAGAAGTTTCTTTAGCATTTGTTGTAAAGCTAGTTTCATAGTACTGAATTCTCTTAGCTTTTGCTTCTCTGAAAAGCTTTTACTTCTGCATTGAATCTGAATGAGATCCTTGCTGGGTAGAGTAATCCTGGTTATAGGTTTTTCTCTTTCATCACCTTAAGTATATCCTGTCACTCCCTTCTGGCCTGCAGAGTTTCCACTGAAAAATCAGCTGATAACCATATGGAGATTATTTGTATGTTATTTTTTTTCCCTTGCTGCTTTTAATATTTTTTCTCTGAATTTAATTTTTGTTAATTTGATTAATATGTGTCTTGGTGTGTTTTTCCTAGGGTTTATCTTGTATGGGACTCTCTGTGCTTCCTGGACTTGGGTGACTATTTCCTTTCCCATGTTAGGGAAGTTTTCCACTGTAATCTCTTCAAATATTTTCTCAGACCCTTACTTTTCCTCTTCTTCTTCTAGGACCCCTATCATTCAAATGTTGGTACATTTAGTGTTGTCCCAGAGGTCTCTGAGATTGTCTTCAATTCTTTTCATTCTTTTTTCTTTATTCTGCTGCTCAGCAGGTATTTCCACCATTTTGCCTTCCAGCTCACTTATTCGTTCTTTTGCCTCAGTTATTCTGTTATTGATTCCTTCTAGTGTATTTTTTATTTCAGTTATTGTGTTGTTCATCTCTGTTTATTTGTTCTTTATTTCTTCTAGATATTTGTTAAACATTTCTTGTATTTTCTCATTCCGTACTTACATTCTATTTCTGAGATTCTGGATCTTCTTTACTATCATTACTCTGAATTCTTTTTCAGGTAGATTGCCTATTTCCTCTTCATTTATTTGGTCTTGCTGGTTTTTACCTTGCTCTTTCATCTGTTACATATGTTTTCGCCATCTCATTTTTTTTTTTTTTTATGAGTGGGATTGTGTTCCTGTCTTACTTGTTGTTTGGCCTAAGGCTTCCAACACTGGAGTTTGTCCACTGTTGGGTAGAGCTGTGTCTTGATGCTGAGATGAGGACCTCTGTGAGACCTCACACTGTTGAATATTCCTTGGGGTCTGAGGTTCCCTGTTATTCCAGTGTTTCCGACTCAGAGTTCCCACTGTAGGAGGTCCCGCAAGCCACTTGGGGTGGCAAAAAAAAAAAAGAATAACAAAGTAAAAAATAAAATTAGACTAGGAAACTAACAGATATCTTAGAAAGAACATAAAAATTAAAATATAGATGAATCAACAACCAGAAGGTACATCAGTACCACAGTAGTAAAAAAGAGGAGGAGGAAAAAGAATGAAAAGTGGGGGTGGGAGGTAAGGCCTTGGCTGTGGAGAGTGAGGTTTAAGCAAGGGTGAGATTTGAGCAGTTGTCGGGGCCAATGCTCAGGACCCACATGGCTGGAAGAGGCCCTGGGGGCTGTGGGGGGTGGGGCTTAGGCTCAAAGAACAGAAGGGACCCAGGCTTGCCCTCCACCCTGGTGGAGGTCAGGGGACATCACTTGGGAGCCCAGTAGTTTTCCTGGGCTTGATTGGACAGGGCAAATGCCTTCCTCTCCTCTATTGTTCCTCTGGTCTGGGGTGTAGGAGGGCTCCTCCCACTTGCCCCTGCTGATCTCTCTGGCCTCCCTCCTACATCCCCAAGGACCCACCCAGCCTGGAGTGGGCTTTGGAGGGCAGAGGATCGCCTGGGAGCTCAGAAGTCTCCCTGGGCTCGACTGGGTGGGATAGTTGCCCTCCAGCTCTTTTCCTGCTCCTCCCAGAGGGCCCCTCCTGTCTGCCTCTCCTAATCTCCCTGGCCTCAGGAGCACCAATCTTGTCTGACTTTCAATTCTCCTCACCCCTCAGTCTCCCTACATTTTACCCTTTCGCTCTGGGGTTCCTTCCATCTCCTTAGGCTTCAGAGTTCCCCACCAGTGGCCAGCAGATGCTCTAGTTGTGGGGAGATGCTAACTCTGCATATTCCCACACTGCCATCTTGACTCCTCCTCAATAACCTCTTTTTTATTTTCACTTCTCTTCTCCCTTAAAATCTATAACACATCACACACTAATACCTAACTAACTACTTCCATTACTCTGGTGTCTTGTCTATGTTCTTCATATCTCTCCAAATGTGAAAGAATCTTCCAAACAGAAGTCATTCCATTAAGCATATATTTTCAAATATAATGAAAACTGTCAAGGGCTTATATTAATGCACTTCCTCAGGTGGGGTGATTGGATGGTACATCACAACATTTAATATAGATTTTTTTTTTATTCATTAGATTGCTTTTGGTTTTTAGAAAATAAATTATAATTATTTTTATTTATAAAAATAGGTATCATAGAATATGTTTGATATACTGAAAAGTACAAAAAAACAATACTTTGAAGCATTGGTTATAAATAATATTTATATTACAGTACAAGAGTTAATGTTTAAAGAAATTCTGCTCTGAAATTTTTGGAGATAATTTTGATTAAAACAAATGGTATTATAATTCTGCATTTCTATAGATTTAAGTGTCCACATATTTGGTTTGCTTAGAGGAAAAAAAAATTATTTTCATATATTTGATTTGCTTAAAATGTGAGAAAATGGAATTAGGTCATTTATTTTTTACGTGGAGCAAAGTAGAGCTTTACTACTAAATGTCATGATCTAGAATGCCAAAAATTAATTTTTCATGGGAAAGATTATAATTTTATAATGGCAAAATAAAAAAGGCAATGCTCATATATAGGAAGTAGAAAGAGATAAAGTATTCCATAAAGAGCTCCAGCATTGCCTGGGTTGTTCATGAAGACTTTTATTTACTTACTGGGAATGTGAATAGAATTGGAATGTTTTATTATTAACTGATGTTTAATTGAATCTTATCTATTTTCAAGGATTTGAATTAATTAAATAAATGCTTGATTTATTTTTATTACTACCTAGTAGCTGGATAATTATTTAAATAAGCACTAATTGTTTTTTTAATTTACATAATTGTTTAACATATTGTTCATCTTTATCTTACCATAATTAAATTAATTCTGAGTAAAAATTTAAACTACATCCTTCCTACAAAGTTTGTTTGGATTTATTCTTTGGGTATTAATATACCTTTTTCAAACTGCAAAATGAATTAAGAACAAAATCAATGGTTTTATAGTGTATAGTTGTACTAGTTTCCTGTGGCTGCTATAACAAATTGTCACTCACTAGGTGGTTTAAAACAATATAAATTTACTCTCTGGTAGTTCTGGAGGCCAGATGTCTGAAATCAAGGTGTCAACATGGCTGTGCTCCCTCTGGAGTTTCCCTTTGAGGACACTCCATTCCTTCCCTTTCCTAGCTGGTAGTTGTTGGCATGCATTAGCATTTAGTGCCTTCTGGACATATCACTCCAATCTATCTGCATCACCTTCTTCTCTGTTTATGTCTCTGTCAAATCTCCTTCTGCGTCCTTCCATCCTTTGCCATATAAGATAATATTCACAGGTTCCACAATTAGGAAGTGAATATATCTTTGGGGAGTCATTTTTATTCCTGTCATAATAATAAAAGAAATAATCTAACTGCAACATTTAAATTTGTATTGATCAAGCTGTTCAAAATGTGTGCAATATTTTAAGCATGAGTGTTATGTCAAACAAATAAGAACTTCTCCGAAACCATTTTTTCAAGCAACAAATATCTTCAGATTTTAATAGCAGTGTGTTTTATTTTCTATTGGCAAAATTTTCAGAATATTGCATCTGGAATCTAATAAACTTAAAGCTTAATTTCAAAGATCTCATCTACATGGAATTAAATTCACATATATTTTATATGGGTAAATAGTTATGAAATAAAAAAAATTCACAATAAAATATTAATAAAAATTATATTTAATGATATGCTAGCCATAATATATATATATATTTTTTTTTCTTTCTGGTATGCAGGCCTTTCACTGTTGTGGCCTCTCCTGTTGTGGAGCACAGGCTCCGGACATGCAGGCTCAGCGGCCATGGCTCATGAGCCTAGCCACTCTGTGGCATGCGGGATCTTCCCACACCGGGGCATGAACCTGCATCCCCTGTATCAGCAGGAGGACTCTCAACCTCTGCACCATAAGGGAAGCCTGCTAGCCATAATATTTTTGAGGTAAATTATTAAAGCTTCTATGATAAAAACAGTAAAAGTTTTTTTTCATAGAATGTTAATAAAATTAATAAATTTTATACAGTCATTACACATTTCCATTATTAATTATTACTCTAGCAAACAAGTGTATTATCACACCATGAGGAAACAATTAAAAAAAAAAAAACAACAGCGGCAGCAGCTTCGTGGAAAAAAAGTTTCTTGAATTGTGAAAGAAATTATAACATAAAAATGTTGGATTATACTTGTGATCTTGACAAATGAATTTATATAATAAAATAATAAAAATGCACATGTTCTGAATTTGTATCTTTAGATGATCATATCAGTTTAAATCCTTTAGTAGAAATATAAATTAATAATGAAGCTTAAAATTCAAGTGGTAAGCAGATCCTTCAGCAGCTTTAGGGACATTTGCAGATGGCAACATCCTATAAGCTTGGACTTTAAT
Source organism: Phocoena sinus (assembly GCF_008692025.1). Taxonomy (NCBI): domain Eukaryota; kingdom Metazoa; phylum Chordata; class Mammalia; order Artiodactyla; family Phocoenidae; genus Phocoena; species Phocoena sinus. The sequence continues at coordinate 30,668,898 of NC_045779.1, read as the reverse complement.
GATCAAACTTAAAGGGAAGGAAAATTTTGTGCTTCTACAAAGTAGGGAGTAAGAACAAACACCCTACATAATACCAAGATTCTCAATGATAACATGAATTACAACTATCTGTCCAAAGATGCAGCAAGTCATGTAGAAAGTTATGATTAGCTTGGGTTCTGGGTAGGAAAAGAAAGCAACTGTCCCATGAACATTTAAAATAATGGCCTATTTACATTCACAAATGTCTTGGGAGTGAGGATGGGGTGGTCTGCATTTAAATACCTCTGGGAAATACTAGAAGAACTTTGTTCTAACTGTGAGGTGTTGGGTGAGAGCACAGGTTTATTTAAATCCATGCTTTAGAATACTGCCTGGTGACTGGAGTAAGAACGTAGGCTGACATCCACAGATATACACATGCAGCAACAAAGTATTCTGGTTGAAATTAAAAAAAAAAAAACACAAAACAAAGCATGGTGTAGAATTCTAGCAGTGCTAGAGAGTACTGAAAATGTACTTGAAAGGTTATATTCTATTCCATACCTAGAAAAATTAAAATGTCTCTCACATAAATTCCTTCCATTAATAGTGTCACTACTGCCTTTTGTCTCTTTCCCTCTGTACTACCAAAATAGACTCCTACTTGTTTTCCTGGCTTTCTAGTGCCTCTCTCCTTTTAACCATCATTCATATTTCTCTGCCTGATTCACTCCTCTAAATTTTTTACTTCTTCAGACATCTTCTATTCAAAACCTTTAATGATACAACATTAACAATAAAATTAGGTACATGCACATGAATATGGCATTTAAAATGCCTTGGATTCTCTATAGTTTTGACTGAGTGCCCAATGCTGATGAATAAACGCCTTATTAACTTGAATTGGGCTATTTGAACTGCTCTCCTGAATCAAGATGTGCAAACCCTGTATTGATTCATGTTATTTTTCCTGCCTGCAACTATCACTCCCAGCCACTGTTCAACCACGTTCAAAAAATCCTCTCCCTCATTTAGTTTCTATTGCATCTGTTGGAAAATAGTAATTTAAGAATATTTTCATAGGTAATATATATGTCCATGAGACATTGAAATTTATTGTAATGTGTGATATTTAGGATGCATCTTATTAATTTTTTGGGGGTAAATCATATAAATTTATTTGTGGGTGATACACTTTGTATATTATAAATACACTAAGGGAGACATATCCATAATCATATAAAATAATTATTTTATATCATCTTATTAATTAAAAAATACACTTTTAAGGGGAGACCTTCAAGACGGTGGAGGAGTAAGACATGGAGATCACCTTCTTCCCACAAATACATCTACATGTGGAACAACTCCTACAGAATACCTAATGAATGCTGGCAGAAGACGTCGGACTTCCCAAAAGTCAAGAAACACCCTATGTACCTGGTAGGGCAAAATAAAAAAGAACAAACAGAAACAAAAGAATGGGGATGGGACCTGCACTTCTGAGAGGGAGCTGTGAAGGAGGAAAAGTTTCCACATACTACAAAGCCTCTTCACTGGCAGAGATGGGGTGGGGAGGTTGGCAGCAGGTGGGAAGCTTCAGAGCCGTGGAGGAGAGCACAGCTACAGGGGTGCAGAAGGTAAAGTGGAGCAATTCTTGTACAGAGGTTCGGTGCTGACCAGCACTCACCAGACTGAGAGGCTTCTCCCCTCACCCACCCGGGCAGGTGGAAGCTGAGAGCTGAGGCTTCGGCTTTGGAGGTCAGATCCCAGGGAGAGGACTGGGGTTGGATGCATGAACACAGTGTGAAGGGGACTAATGCACCACAGCTAGCCAGGAGGAAGTCCAGGAAAAAGTCCAGAACTGTCTAAGAAGCAAGAGACCATTGTTTCAGGGTGCACGAGGAGAGGGTATTTAGAGCACCATCTAAATGAAATCCAGAGATGGATGTGAACCACAGTTTTCAGAGCAGACACCAGAGATGGACATGAAATGCTAAGGCTGCTGCTACAGCCACCAAGAAAGTTGTGTGAAAACACAGGTCATTATCCACACCTCCACTCCCACGATCCTTTTCAACCTACCTCTGCCAGGGTCCCATATTCCAGGAACAACTTCTCTGGGAGAACACACAGTATGCCTCAGGCTGGTGCAACCTCACGCCAGCCTTTGCTGCTGCGGGCTCACCCTACATTCCACACCACTCCCTCTCCCTGGCCTGAGTGAGCCAGAGCCACCTAATCAGCTGCTACTTTAACCCCATCCTGCCTGGGCAGGAAAGAGACACCCTCAGTTGACCTACACACAGAGGCGGGCCAAGTCCAAAGTTGAACCACAGGAGCTATGCAAACAAAGAAGAGAAAGGGAAATTTCTCCCAGCAGCCTATGGAGCAGTGAATTAAATCTCCACAATCAACTTGATGTAACCTACATCTGTGGAATAGCTGAATAGACAACAAATCAACCCAAAACTGAGATGGTGGGCTTTGGGAGCAACTAGAGACTTGGGATTTCCTTTCTGCACCTAATTTCTTTCTGGTTTATGCTTATCATACTTTAGTATTTAGAGCTTGTTATCATTGGTAGATTTGTTTACTGATTTGAGTGTTCTCTTTCATTTTTTTTATATGTATATATATTTTTTTCTTTTTCTGTGTGTGTGTCTCTGTATGCTTCTCTCTGTGGTTTTGTCTGTATAGCTTTGCTTTTACCATTTGTCCTAGGGTTCTCTTTGTCGGGTTTTCTTTTGTTTATTTTAGTAAGTTTTAGCACTTGCTACCATGGGTGGATTTGTTTTTTGGTGGGGTTGCCCTCTTTTTTCTTTCTCTCTTTCTTTTCTTCATATTAGTATTTTTTTATTTTTAATAAGTTTTTTCTATTTTAATAACATTATCTTATTTTGTTATTACTTTTTCTCCTTTCTTTCTTTCTTTCTATCTTTCCTTCTCTCTCTCTTTTCTCACTTTTCTTCTGAGCCATGTGGCTGACAGGGTCTTGGTGCTCTGGCCAGGAGTCAGGCCTGAGCTTCTGAGGTGGGAGAGCTGAGTTCAGGACATTGGTGCACAGAGACCATCCAGACCCAAGTAATATCAAACAGTGAAAGCTCTCTCAGAGATCTCCATCTCAACACTAAGACCCAGCTCCACTCAACAACCAGCAAGCTAAAACGCTGTACACCCCATACTAAACAACTAGCAAGACAGGAACACAAACACACCCATTAGCACACAGGCTGCCTAAAATCATAATTAGTTCACAGACACCACAAAAATCATCAAAGGACATGGTCCTGTCCATCAGAAAGACAAGATGCAGTCTCATCCACCAGAACACAGGCACCAGTACCCTCCAGTACCAGGAAGCCTACACAACCCACTGAACAAACTTTACCCAATGGGAGCAGACACTAAAAACAATGGGAACTATGAACATGGAGCCTGTGAAATGGAGACCCCAAACACAGTAAGTGAAGCAAAAGAGAAGACAGAGAAATACACAGCAGATGAAGGAGCAAAGAAAAAACCCACCAGACCAAACAAATGAAGAGGAAATAGGCAGTCTACCTGAAAAAGAATTCAGAGCAATGACAGTAAAATTGATCCAAAATCTTGGAAATAGAATGGAGAAAATACAAGAAATATTTAACAAAGACCTAGAAGAACTAAACAGCAAACAAACAATGATGAACAACACAATAAATGAAATTAAAAATTCTCTAGAAGGAATCAATAGCAGAAAAAGTGAGGGAGAATGGATAAGTGACCTGGAAGATAAAATATTGGAAATAAATACCACAGAGCAGAATAAAGAATGAAAAGAATTGACGAGAGTCTCAGAGAACTCTGTGACAACATTAAACACACCAACATTCGAATTATAGGGGTCCCAGAAGAAGAAGAGAAAAAGAAAGGCACTGAGAAAACATTTGAAGGGATTATAGTTGAAAACTTCCCTAACATAAGAAAGGAAAGAGTTAATCAAGTCCAGGAAGTTCAGAGAGTCCCATACAGGATAAATCCAAGGAGAAAAACACCAAGACACATATTAATCAAGCTATCAAAAATTGAATAAAAATAAAACATATTTAAAGCAGCAGGGAAAAGCAACAAATAACATACAAAGGAATCCCCATAAGGTTAACAGCTGATCTTTCAGCAGAAACTCTGAAAGCCAGAAGGAAGTGAAAGGACATATTTAAAGTGATGAAAAGCAAAAACCTACAACCAAGCTTACTCTACCCAGCAAGGATCACATTCAGATTTGAAGGAAATATTAAAACCTTTACAGACAAGCAAAAGCTGCAAGGATTCAGCACAACCAAACCAGCTTTACAACAAAGGCTAAAGGAACTTCCTTAAGCAGGAAATACAAGAGAAGAGAAAGACCTAGAATAACAAACCCAAAACAATTAAGAAAATGGTAATAGGGACATGGATATTGATTACTACATTAAAGGTAAATGGACTAAATGTTCCAAACAAAAGACATAGACTGGATGAATGGATACAATAACAAGACCCATATATCTGCTGTCTACAAGAGACCAACTTCAGACCCAGGGACACATACAAGCTGAAAGTGAGGGGATGAAAAAAGATACTCCATGCAAATGAAAACCAAAAGAGAGCTGGGGGAGCATTCTCATAACAGACAAAATAGATTTTAAAATAAAGACTATTACAAGAGACAAAGAAGGACACTACATAATGATCAAGGGATCAAACCAAGAAAAAGAGATAACAATTGTAAATATTTATGCACCCAACATAGGAGCACCTCAATACATAAGGCAAATGCTAGGAGCCATAAAAGGAGAAATTGACTGTAACACAATCATAGTATGGAATTTTTTTTTTTTTTCTGTACTTGGGCTTCTCACTATTGTGGCATCTCCTGTTGTGGAGCACAGGCTCCAGACGCACAGGCTCAGTGGCCATGGCTCACAGGCCCAGCTGCTCTGTGACATGTGGGATCTTCCCAGACCAGGACATGAACCCATGTCCCCTGCATCAGCAGGTGGACTCTCAACCACTGTGCCACCAGGGAAGCCCCATAGTAGGGGATTTTAACACTCCAATTTCACCAATGGACAGATCAACCAAAATATATACAAATAAGGAAATACAAACTTTAAATAATACATTAAACAAGATGGACTTAATTGATATTTATAGGACATTCCATCCAAAAGCAGAAGAATACAATTTCTTCTCAAGTGCTCATGAAACATTCTCCAGGATAGATCATATCTTGTGTCACAAATCAAGTCTTGGTAAATTTAAGAAAATTGAAATCGTATCAAGTATCTTTTCTGACCACAGCACTATGAGACTAGATATCAATTACAGGAAAAAATCTGTAAAAATTACAAACACATGGAGACTAAACAATACACAATTAAATAACCATGAGATCACTGAAGAAATCAAAGAGGCAATTTAAAAAATGCCTAGAAAAAAATGACAATGAAAACATTATTATGACCCAAAACTCATGAATTGCGACAAAACCAGTTCTAAGATGGAAGATTATAGCAATACAGTCCTACCCCAAGAGACAATAAACATCTCAAACAACCTAACGTTACACTTAAAGCAATTAGAGAAACAAGAAGAACAAAAACAATAAAAAAAAAACACACATTTAGCAGAAGGAAAGAAGCAAATCAGAAATCAAATCAGAAATAAATGAAAAAGAAGAAACAATAGCAAAGATCAATAAAATTAAAAGCTGGTTCTTTGAAAAGATAAACAAATTTGAAAAAGAATTAGCCAGATTCATCAAGAAAAAAGGGAGAAGACTCAAATCAATAGAATTAGAAATGAAAATGGAGAAGTAAAAACTGACACTGCAGAAATACAAAGGATCATGAGAGAACACTACAAGTAAATATATGCCATTAAAATGGACAACCTGGAATAAATGGACAAATTCTTAGAAAAGAGCAGCCTTCCGAGACTGAGCCAGGAAGATATACAAAATATAAACAGACCAAACACAAGCACTGAAATTGAAACTGATTAAAACCCTTCGAACAAACAAAAGCCCAGGACCAGATGGATTCACAGGTGAATTCTATCAAACATTTAGAGAAGAGCTAACACCTATCTTTCTCAAATTCTTCCTATATATAGAAGAGGAAGGAGCACTCCCAAACTAATTCTACAAGGCCACCATCACCCTGATACGAAAACCAAACAAAGATGTCAAAAACTACAGGCCAATATCACTGATGAACATAGATGCAAAAATCCTCAACAAAATACTAGCAAACAGAATCCAACAGTACATTAAAAGGATCATACACTGTGATAAAGTGGGGTTTATCCCAGAGTTGCAAGGATGCTTCAATATATGCAAATCAATCAATGTGATAAAATATATTAAGAAATTGAATGAGAAAACACATATGATCATCTAAATCAAAAGCTTCTGACAAAATTCAACACCCATTTATGATAGAAACCCTCCAGAAAGTAGGCAGAGAAGGGACTAAACTCAACATAGTACAGGCCATATATACAAATCCACAGCCAACATTGTTCTCCATGGTGAAAAACTGAAACCATTTCCACTAAGATCAGGAACAAGACAAGGTTGCTCACTCTCACCACTATTATTCAACCTAATTTTGGAAGTTTTAGCCACAGCAATCAAAGAAGAATAAGAAATAAAAGGAATAAAAATCAGAAGAGAAGTAAAACTGTCACTGTTTGCAGATGACATGATACTATACATAAAGAATCTTAACGATATTGTGAGAAAACTACTAGAGCTGATCAATAAATTTAGTAAAGTAGTAGAATGCAAAATTAATGTACAGAAACCTCTTGCATTCCTATACACTAATGATGAAAAATCTGAAAGAGAAATTAATGAAACACTTCCATTTACCATTGCAAAATAAAGAATAAAATACTTAGGAATAAACCTACTAAGAAGACAAATTATCTGTATGCAGAAAACTATAAGACACTGATGAAAGTAATTATAGATGATACAAACAGATGGAGAGATATACCATGTTCTTGTTTTGGAAGAATCAATATTGCGAAAATGACTATACTACTCAAAGGTATCCACAGATTCAATGCAATCTCTGTCAAACTTCCCATGACATTATTCACAGAACTAGGAAGAAGCATTTCACAATTTGGATTGAAACACCATAGACCCTAAATAGCAAAAGTAATCTTGAGAAAGAAAAATGGAGCTGGAGGAATCAGATTCCCTGACTTCAGACTATACTACAAAGCTACAGTAATCAAGACAGTATGGTACTGGCACAAAAACAGAAATATAGATCAATGGAACAGGATAGAAAGCCCAGAGATAAACCCATGCACACATGGTCACCTTATCTTTGATAAAGGAGGCAAGAATATATAATGGAGAAAAGATAGCCTCTTCAGTAAGTGGTGCTGGGAAAACTGGACAGCTACATGTAAAAGAATGAAATTAGAACACTCCCTAACACCATACACAAAAATAAACTCAAAATCAATTAAAGAGGGCTTCCCTGGTGGCACAGTGGTTGAGAGTCTGCCTGCCGATGCAGGGGACACGGGTTCGTGCCCTGGTCCGGGAAGATCCCACATGCCACATAGCAGCTGGGCCCGAGAGCCACGGCCGCTGGGCCTGCGTGTCCGGAGCCTGTGCTCCGCAATGGAAGAGGCCACAACAGTGAGAGGCCCGCGTACCACAAAAAAAAAAAAAAAAAAAAACAATTAAAGAACTAAATGTAAGGCCAGACACTATCAAACTCTTAGAGGAAAACAGGCAGAACACTCTATGACATAAATCTCCGCAAGACCCTTTTTGACCCACCTCTTAGATAAAGGGAAATAAAGAGAAAAATAAACAAATGTGACCTAATGAACCTTAAAAGCTTCTGCACAGGCAAGGAAACCATGACAAGATGAAGAGAAAACCTTCAGAATGGGAGGAAGTATTTGCAAATGAAGCAACTGACAAGGGATTAATCTCTAAATTACACAAACAGCTCATGCAGCTCAATATCAAAAAAACAAACAACCCGGGCTTCCTTGGTGGCGCAGTGGTTCAGAATCCACCTGCCAATGCAGGGGACATGGGTTCGAGCCCTGGTCTGGGAAGATCCCACATGCTGCGGAGCAACTGGGCCCATGAGCCACAATTAACTGAGCCTGCGCGTCTGGAGCCTGTGCTCTGCAACAACAGAGGCCGCGATAGTGAGAGGCCTGCGCACCGCGATGAAGAGTGGGCCCCGCTTGCCACACTAGAGAAAGCCCATGCACAGAAACGAAGACCCAACACAGCCATAAATAAATAAATAAACAAATTTAAAAAAAAAAAAAAAAAAAAAAAAAAAAAAAACAACCCAATCCAAAAACGGGCAAAAAACATGAATGGACATTTTTCCAAAGAAGATATACAGATTGCCAACAAACACATGAAAGGATGCTCAACATCACTAATCATTAGAGAAATGCAAATCAAAACTACAATGAGGTATCACCTCACACAAGTCAGGATGGCCATCAACAAAAGATCTACAAACAACAAATGCTGAATAGGGTGTGGAGAAAAGGGGACCCTTTTTCACTGTTGGTGGGAAAGTAAATTGATACAGTCACTATGGAGAACAGTATGGAGGTTCCTTATAAAACTAAATATAGAATTCCCATACTACCCAGCAATCTCACTACTGGGCATATACCCTAAGAAAACCATAATTCTAAAAGAGTCACATACCACAATGTTCATTGCAGGTCTATTTACAATAGCCAGGACATGGAAGCCACCTAAGTGTCCATCAACAGATGAATGGTTAAAGAAGATGTGGCACATATATACAATGGAATATTACTCAGCCATAACAAGAAATGAAATTGAGTTATTTGTAATGAGTTGGATGGACCTCAAGACTTTGTACAGATTGAATTATGTCCAAAAGAGAAAAACGAATACCATAGGTTAACACATATATATGGAATCTAAGAAAAAAAAAATAACACAGGGAGATAAGCTCCGTGCTTTGTGTCCACCTAGAGGGGTGGAATAGGGAAGGTGGGAGGGAGATGCAAGAGGTAGGAGATATGGGGATATATGTATATGTATAGCTGATTCACTTTGTTATACAGCAGAAACTAACACACCATTGTAAAGGAATTATACTCCAACAAAGATGTTAAATAAAAAGACCACACCTTTATATATATTTTTCTAATTGTTAATTCTTTGAGATCAAACCCAAACCTTACATTTAGCTCCTCAAACACTTGAGTTTATTTGATTTTAAATCCATTTCTTTTAAGCTCCACAAAGCAACTAATTTAGTGTTTTGCACATAATAAATATTTAGTAAAAATATTAATTGACTAAATGCCAAGAAGGAATTCTGTAAAAGCACTTATTTACAAAAAAGATCATCTTTGATATAATGCACAACCAGGGCATTTATCTTGGTTTCTGAGTACAGGCAATAAACTCTTTTTATCTAAATTTAAACAGAAAAAAGTTTTATTAGAGGTGTTAAAAGGCTATAGAAGAGCCATGGAACATGATTTCAAAACTATAGAGTAAAAAAAAAAATCAGCCAGTGAATAAGTCCACCTACAGCATGGAGCTCTTAGAGGAAACCTGTCTCTTGCCAATCATCAGTAGTAATGCTAAGGGTGAAATCAGAACCACCATGCTTATAAGAGGAGCTTCTCCTTGACTACTTCCAATGTTGTATAAGCATATCTGCAAAGCAAAGATCAGGCCATAATCAAAATTAAAGTGCTTATGTTGGATCCAGGACATGTAGTCTTTAGCTTTTCTTAGCCTTCACAGTAGAGGAAGGCAAATTAGAAGTGTCTGGAAGAGGCACTGAGGAATATAATCTGCTGAATCTACCATACTCAGAAATTATTTCTCACAGAAATATTTATAACAACAATGTGTATTATGACAAATTTTAAAAGTAAGGAGATTACACTTATATTTTTCAGTCATTATCCCATTTCCACCGCCTTATATTATAGAAAGTTGGTTGCATATATAGTGAGAGTTGAACATAATGACTGAAAATAAAAATGATTAGTTGACAGATTCAAAAATTTTTACTCCTGGTGATTTCTTGAAAAGAACAGACTTCCAAACTGCCTTTAACTAGTGTTGTTCATAGTACCATGCTAATGTTTGTCTTATTTAATGGCATATCAAATTTAAACTGGCTTTTATTTTACCTGGATTATGAATTGAAAACACAGTGTCCTCCCATAATTCTTAGTGGTTGACTGATTGCAATGATATAATTTCCTTAAATTACTACTCAATGATAGTGAAGCAAAAAATTTTGTTTTAATCAAAATTTAACAATGAAAGTAAGTTTAAATATACTAAGTTTAATCAGGAAATACTATTTCTCTCAAAGAAAATATATGCTAAGTGTTAATGCAAACCATTTTTACTGAGCAGTAAAGAGTTAAATTATTTACTTCTGGAAGTAATATGTAATAACTTTGGTCTAAAGGCACACACCAACATCAAAACATCCATTCATTTTTTTCATTTAACATATATATCAAGCACCTAAAAATTCTAAGCACTCTTTTGGACACTGAAAAATAAGATGAACACATTCCAGAGGAATTTTATTTCTATTGGGAAAACTGAGTCTTAAGCTATTAATTGTGATATAGCATGATTAGTGTTAAGATAAAACAGAGGTTAGTAAATTTTGGCCCATGGGCTAAATCTCACTCAAGGCTTATTTTAGTACAGGTCTCCAGTTAAGAACATATTTTATATATTTAAGGGGAGGAGGAGGAGGAGAAGAAGCAGATGAAGGAGAAGGAGAAGAAGTAGAAGATGAAGCAGAAGCAACAGCAACAGAGACTGTACATGACCAGCAAAACATATACTTACTAACTGGTCTTTTACAGAAAAAAGTTTGCTGAATCCTCAGATGTGGGATAAACAGAGATCTCTAGAAGCAGAGACAGAAGTATAACTTAATTTGTCTTGAAAAAATTGTCTTCACAATAAATAAATTTAGTGAGATGAAGGTTAAGGAACTTCTCCAGGAAGTGGGAACAGCATGTGTAAAGGCCGAGAGGAGGGGAGAGTACCACTAGAACTGATGAAAGTATAGAATGTCTGAAACATGAACAGAAAAGAGAAGAAAGATTCAATGTAAACTTGGAGACTCAGACCTGGCCCAGATGCAAACGGACTTTTAAACGATATTAAGGATTTTATATTTTAATCTATTAATGATGGGAAGAAAAAATATTGGTAAGGAGATGAATGATAAGATAAACTTTACTTTAGTACCAGTTAATATAGCTGAATGTATAGGGTATAGTATAACTGAGGAAAAAGAGAGTGGGAAGAGAGGAGAGGAGAAAAGGAATTTAAAGTGGTGACAGAAACCTGGTTCTGTGTAAGATGGAATAAGCACATAGACATATCATTGTACAAATCCTAAAAGCCAAAGACAAGGAGAATATATTGAAGCAGAAAGAGAAAAATAACTCATCACTGACAAGTGAACCATAATAAGATTAACAGTCAACTTCTCATCAGAAACTATTTGAAGCCAGAAGACAATGGGATAATATATTCAAAATGTGTCAAAAATGAAATAAAACCATTTCAACAAAGAATTCTATATCTAACAAAAATATCTTTCAAAACTAAAGAAAAGCATTCCTAGTTAAATAAAACCTGAGCTTATCCATTGCTAGCACATACTCCCTTAAAGAAATGCTAAAGGAAGTTCTTCAGACTGAAAGCAAAGAACGGCCAAACAATTCAAATCTGCTTGAAAAATCAAAAAGTGACACTAAAGGTAAATATGTAGTTACAGAAGGTGACATAAACATATATTTATTATCCTTCTTCTCTTACTTTTCTTAAACAATGATTTGTGAAATAATAAGTGCATAATTCTGATTTGGACCTATAATATAAAAATGTAATATACTTGCTAATAACAGCATGAGGTGGCAGATAGGAGAAACTTATAATGGACTAAGGAAATGACATCAGGTGGTAACTCGAATTTACAGGAATAAATGAAGATAACTTGATAGAGTAAATAAAGGGTTTAATATAGGAAACACTATAAATACATACTTGCGCTCTCTTTTTCTCATAGTTTCTTTAAAATACATTAAAACTACATAAAATAATTATGATAATTTATTGTTCAGTTTGTAACATATATGAATGCAATATATACAATAATAGTGCACAAAGAGGGAAAAGAAAATAGAGCTATATATTGTAGCATTTCTATATCTAACTGGAAATAAGTTAGCAAAAATTTGAAGTAAGTTCTGATAAATTGAGATGTATATGGTTAGCCCTAGAGCAAATATTAGAGAAATAACAAATATAGTAAAAAAAAAAAAAAAAAAATCAGTTTTTCTAGTCCAGCAAGTAAGGAGCTTAGGAGACACAACTGTATCCTAACAACATGTAGAAAGCTAAAAAAACTGAAAAATCAAGAATTCTTAACTCATAAGAGATATGAGGTCATAGGTCAAACTTCTGCTCACAAAATTGAAGAGACTAACAAGCAAATACAGAGAATCACAATTTACTAGAGCAGAAACCTCAATAAAAACCAGGATTGAGGTAGAAAGACCAGAACTGTAATTGACAAAATGCTGAAGGTTCACTGCAGACAAATCTGAGAATTAAAAACTCTAAGAGGACCCAGACAACAGAGAATCCTCATTCTTTTATGACTTTTACCTCCTGGATCTCTACCAGGTTCCTACAGTAAATATATAGAAAAATTCCCTCATGCTTCTGGCATGAAATAGAACAGCACACTTTGTTCTTAGCAAGGCCTGCTTTTAGGAGAAACCTAGTTAGGTCGAGCTTAACCTAACAGGGTTTTATAAAAGGTTAACTGAACCGAAGAAAGGGAAATTCCTAAGTCCAGCCCACTCCGGCCAACCTGCCCTATCTAATGGGGGCAGGGGGAAGGGAGGACTGAGAAGTATGTATGAAGTTCACATTCCAGAGGCAAAGGCCTGCTATAAGACTGAGACTTCCTCCCCCTACACCTTATGACCATATTACTAAAATCTATAATAGCAATCTAGTACCCAGTATATCATGCCTAGATATCAAGAAAAAAATTTAAAAACATACTAAAAAGCAAAAGTCACAGATGGAAGAGACAGGGTAAGCATCAGAATGAAACATGCCAGGGATGTTGAAATTATCAGATTGGGAATTTATATGCTAAGGGTTCTAATGAATAAAGTAGACAGCAAGCAAGAACAAATAAGCAAAGGAAGCAGAGAGAGGGAAGCAGAGAGAGGGAAGTCCTATTTAAAAAATAATAAAAATAAATGCTTGAATTAAAAAACAATATAACAGAAATAAAGAACACCTTTGATAGGGTTATCAGCAGACTGCACACAGCTGAGAAAGAATCTGTGAGTTCTAGGATATCTAATCAGAAACCTCAAAAAGTGAAAGGCAAAGAGAAGAAAGACTTAAAAATAAATAGAATAGTCAAGAACTGTGGGAAAACTACAAAAGGTACAACATGCCTATTGGGACTACCAGAAGAAAAAAAAAAAAAGAGAGAGAGAAAGGAACAGGAGAAATATTTGAAACAGTAATGACTGAGAATTTCTTTAAATTAATAATAGACACCAAGCCATATATCCATCCAGAAGCTGAGAGAACACATAGCAGGATAAATGCAGAATAGATGTCCCCAGAAAAAAAAACAAAACAAACAAAAAAACAAACAACTACATCTCAGCCTTTTATTTTCAATTTATAGAAAAGCAGAGATAAAGAAAAAATCCTGAAAGAAGCCAGAGGATAAAGCATCTTACATGTAGAGGTTCAATGATAAAAATTACAACCAACTCCTCAGAAATTTTGCAAACCAGAAGAATAGTGGAGTGAAATATTGAAAATATTAAGAGAGAAAATCCATCAATGGAGAATTCTTGACTCTGAGAAATTGTCCTTCAAAAGTGGTGGAGAAATAAAGACTTTCCCAGGCAAAGAATAATTAAAGGAATTTGTTGCCTCTATACCTGCCTTGTAAGAAATGTTAAAATAAATTCTTTAGAGAGAAAGATAATTATATAGTCCAGAAACTCAGCTCTATATAAAGAAAGGGTAAGTCTCAGAGAAGGAATAACATGAAGGTAACATAAAAACTTTTATTTTTCTTCTTCTTAATTGATCTAACAGATAGCAGTTTGTTCAAAATAACAATAGCAACACTGTATTTGACTATGCATGCTTAGGAAAATATATATATGCCTAGCTATGTTACATATGAGTAGAGTCACTGACAGCAATGCTACAAAAGATAGGAGGGAGGAACGAGGATTATTTTATTATAAGGTAGTCACACTACCTGTGAATCAGTAAGTGTTATTTGTAAGTGGACTTGGATTAGTTATAAGTGTACATCCTAAACTCTAGGGCAACCACTAATAACAGTAAAAAACTTTTACTAAAAACAGTATAACTGACATGCTAAGAGAGAAAATGGAATCATATGAAATGTTCAGTTAAAACCACAAAAGGCAGAAAATGAGTAGAAGCTGAAAACAAAGAACAAGGGTAACAAATAGAAAACAGTAACAAATATGGCAAATATTATCCAAATATATCAATAATCACTTTGAATGTCAATGGTTTAAATGTACCAATTAAAAGACAGAGATTGTCAGAGTGGATAAAAAGAAAAGGGACCCAACAATATGTTGTCTACAAGAAACCCACTTTAAATATAAAGATACATATAGATTAAAAATAAATGTATGAGAAAATATACCATACTAACACTAATCAAAAGAAAGTGCAGGGGGACCTTGAAGATGGCGGAAGAGTAAGACGCGGAGATCGCCTTCCTCCCCATGGATACACCAGAAATACATCTACACGTGGAACAACTCCTACAGAACACCTACTGAAGGCTGGCAGAAGACCTCAGACCTCCCAAAAGTCAAGAAACTCCCCACGTACCTGGGTAGGGCAAAAGAAAAAAAGAAAAAACAGAGACAAAAGAATAAGGACGGCACCTGCACCAGTGGGAGGGAGCTGTGAAGGAGGAAAAGTTTCCACACACTAGGAAGCCCCTCCGCGGGCAGAGACTGCGGGAGGCTGAGGGGGGAGCTTCGGTACCGCGGGGTGGTGCACAGAGACGGGTGCGGAGGGCAAAGCGGGGAGATTACTGCACAGACGATCGGTGCCGACCGTCACTCACCAACCCAACAGGCTTGTCTGCTCACCCGCCGGGGCGGGCGGGGCTGCGAGCTGAGGCTCGGGTTTCGGTTTTGGACGGAACGCAGGGAGAGGACTGGGGTTGGCGGCTTGAACATAGCCTGAAGGGGTTAGTGCACCACGACTAGCCCGGAGGGAGTTCAGGGAAAATCCTGCACCTGCCGAAGAGGCAAGAGACTTTTTCTTCCCTCTTTGTTTCCTGGTGCGCGAGGAGAGGGGTTTAAGAGCGCTGCTTAAAGGAACTCCAGAGACGGGCGCAAGCCGCGGCTAAAAGCGCGAACCCCAGAGACGGGCGCGAGCCGCGGCTAAAACCACGGACCACAGAGACGGGCGGGAGACGCTAAGGCTGCTGCTGACGCCACCAAGGGGCCTGTGTGCGAGCACAGGTCACTCTCCACACCCCTCTTCCGCGGAGCCTGTGCAGCCCGCCACTGCCAGGTTCCCGGGATCCAGGGACAACTTCCCCGGGAGTACGCACGGCGGGCCTGAGGCTGGTGCAACATCACGCCGGGCTCTGCCGCAACGTCACGCCGCCTCTGCCGCCGCAGGCCCGCCCCGCACGCAGTGCCCCTCCTTCCCCCATCCCCCAACCCCCGGCCTGAGTGAGCCGGAGCCCCCGAATCGGCAGCTCCTTTAACCCTGTCCTGTCTGAGCAAAAAACAGACGCCCTCCAGCGACCTACACACAGAGGCAGGGCCAAATCCAAAGCTGAGCTCCTGTGAGCTGTGAGAACAAAGAAGAGAAAGGGAAATCTCTCCCAGCAGCCACAGAAGCAGCGGATTAAAGCTCCACAATCAACTTGATATACCCTGCATCTGTGGAATACCTGAATAGACAAGGAATGATCCCAAATTGAAGAGGTGGAATTTAGGAGCGAGATCTATGATTTTTTTCCCTTTTCCTCTTTTTGTGAATGTGTACCTGTATGCTTCTGTGTGAGATCTTGTCTGTATACTCTTGCTTCCACCATTTGTCCTAGGGCTCTATCCGTCCATGGTTTATAAAAAAAATTTTTTTTAATAATTAATTTTCATTGTAATAACTTTATTATACTTTACCTTCGTTCTTTCTTTCTTTCCTTCCTTCCTTCCTTCCCTCCTTTAGACAACGAATCACCCCAAATTGAGGAGGTGGTCTCTGAGAGCAAGATTTATGATTTTTCCCCCTTTACCTCTTTTTGTGAACGTGTACGTGTATGCTTCTGTGTAAGATTTTCTCTGTATAGCTTTGCTTCCAACATTTGTCCTAAGGTTCTAACCGTCCCTTTTTTTTTTTTTCTAAATATTTTTTAATTCAATAACTATATTATACTTTATTTTATTTTTACTGTATCTTCTTTCTTTCTGTCTTCTTTCCTTCTTTCCCTCCTTCCTTCCTTCCTTCCTCCCTCCCTCCCTCCCTCCATTCTTTCCTTCTTTGCTTCTTTCTTCCTTCCTTCCTTTCCTCCTTTCCTTCTTTCTTTCCTCATACTTCTACTAATTCTCTCTACTTTTTCTCCCTTTTATTCTGAGCCATGTGGATGAAAGGCTCTTGGTGCTCCAGCCCAGTAGTCAGGGCTCTGCCTCTGAGGTAGGAGAGCCAACTTCAGGACACTGGTCAACAAGAGACCTCCCAGCTCCACATAATATTAAACGGTGGAAATCTCCCAGAGACCTCCATCTTAACACCAGCACCCAGCTTCACTCAACGACCAGCAAGCCACAGTGCTGGACAACCTATGCCAAACAACTAGCAAAACAGGAACACAACCCCACCCATTAGCAGAGAGGCTGCTTAAAATCATAATAAGGCCACAGACACCCCAAAACACACCACCAGACGTGAACCTGCCCACTAGAGAGACAAGATCCAGCCTCATCCAGCACAACACAGGCACTAGTCCCCTCCACCAGGAAGCCTACACAACCCACTGAAACAAACTTAGCCACTGGAGATAGACATCAAAAACAACGGGAACTACGAATGTGCAGCCTGCAAAAAGGAGACCCCAAACACAGTAAGATAAGCAAAATGAGAAGACAGAAAAACACACAGCAGATGAAGGAGCAAGATAAAAACCCACCAGACCTAACAAATGAAGAGGAAATAGGCAATCTACCTGAAAAAGAATTCAGAATAATGATAGTAAGGATGATCCGAAATCTTGGAAGTAGAATGGACAAAATGCAAGAAACAGTTAACAAGGATCTAGAAGACATAAAGATGAAACAAGCAACGATGAACAACACAATAAATGAAATTAAAAGTACTCTAGATAGGATCAATAGCAGAATAACTGAGGCAGAAGAACGGATAAGTGACCTGGAAGATAAAGTAGTGGAAATAACTACTGCAGAGCAGAATAAAGAAAAAGGAATGAAAAGAACTGAGGACAGTCTCAGAGACCTCTGGGACAACACTAAACGCACCAACATTCGAATTATAGGGGTTCCAGAAGAAGAAGAGAAAAAGAAAGGGACTGAGAAAATATTTGAAGAGATTATAGTTGAAAACTTCCCTAATATGGGAAAGGAAATAGTTAATCAAGTCCAGGAAGCACAGAGAGTCCCATACAGGATAAATACAAGGAGAAATACGCCAAGACACATATTAATCAAACTATCAAAAATTAAATACAAAGAAAGCATATTAAAAGCAGCAAGGGAAAAATAACACACAAGGGAATCCCCATAAGGTTAACAGCTGATCTCTCAGCAGAAACCCTACAAGCCAGAAGGGAGTGGCAGGACATACTGAAAGTGATGAAGGAGAAAAGCCTGCAACCAAGACTACTCTACCCAGCAAGGATCTCATTCAGATTTGATGGAGAAATTAAAACCTTTACAGACAAGCAAAAGCTGAGAGAGTTCAGCACCACCAAACTAGCTTTACAACAAATGCTAAAGGAACTTCTCTAGATAAGAAACACAAGAGAAGGAAACAACCTATAATAACGAACCCAAAACAATATAGAAAATGGGAATAGGAACATACATATCGATAATTACCTTAAATGTAAATGGACTAAATGCTCCCACCAAAAGACACAGATTGGCTGAATGGATACAAAAACAAGACCCTTATATATGCTGTCTACAAGAAACCCACTTCAGACCTAGAGACACAGACTGAAAGTAAGGGGATGGAAAAAGATATTCCATGCAAATGGAAACCAAAAGAAAGCTGGAGTAGCAATTCTCATATCAGAGAAAATAGACTTTAAATAAGGACTATTAAAAGGGATAAAGAAGGACACTACATAATGATCAAGGGATCGATCCAAGAAGAAGATATAACAATTGTAAATATTTATGCACCCAACATAGGAGCACCTCAATACATAAGGCAAATACTAACAACCATAAAAGGGGAGATCAACAGTAACACATTCATAGTAGCGGACTTTAACACCCCACTTTCACCCATGGACAGATCATCCAAAATGAAAATAAATAAGGAAACACAAGCTTTAAATGATACATTAAACAAGATGGACTTAATTGATATTTATAGGACACTCCATCCAAAAACAACAGAATACACATTTTTCTCAAGTGCTCATGGAACATTCTCCAGGATAGATCATATCTTGGGTCACAAATCAAGCCTTGGTAAATTTAAGAAAATTGAAATTGTATCAAGTATCTTTTCTGACCACAACGCCATGAGACTAGATATCAATAACAGGAAAAGATCTGTAAAATATACAAACACATGGAGGCTAAACAATACACTACTTAATAATGATCACTGAAGAAATCAAAGAGGAAATAAAAAAATGCCTAGAAACAAATGACAATGGAGACACAACGACCCAAAACTTATGGGATGCAGCAAAAGCAGTTCTAAGGGGGAAGTTTATAGCAATACAAGCCCACCTTAAGAAGCAGGAAACATCTCGAATAAACAACCTAACCTTGCACCTCAAGCAATTAGAGAAAGAAGAACAAAAAAGCCCCTAAGCTAGCAGAAGGAAAGAAATCATAAAAATCATATCAGAAATAAATGAAAAAGAAATGAAGGAAACGATAGCAAAGATCAATAAAACTAAAAGCTGGTTCTTTGAGAAGATAAACAAAATAGATAAACCACTAGCCAGACTCATCAAGAAAAAAAGGGAGAAGACTCAAATCAATAGAATTAGAAATGAGAAAGGAGAAGTAACAACTGACACTGCAGAAATAAAAAAAGTTATGAGAGATTACTACAAGCAACTCTATGCCAATAAAATGGACAATCTGGAAGAAATGGACAAATTCTTAGAAATGCACAACCTGCCAAGACTGAATCAGGAAGAAATAGAAAATATGAACAGACCAATCACAAGCACTGAAATTGAAACTGTGATTAAAAATCTTCCAACAAACAAAAGCCCAGGACCAGATGGCTTCACAGGTGAATTCTATCAAACGTTTAGAGAAGAGCTAACACCTATCCTTCTCGAACTCTTCCAAAATATAGCAGAGGGAGGAACACTCCCAAATTCCTTCTACGAGGCCACCATCACCTTGATACCAAAACCAGACAAGGGTGTCACAAAGAAAGAAAACTACAGGCCAATATCACTGATGAACATAGATGCAAAAATCCTCAACAAAATACTAGCAAACAGAATCCAACAGCACATTAAAAGGATCATACACCATGATCAAGTGGGGTTTATTCCAGGAATGCAAGGATTCTTCAATATACGCAAATCTATCAATGTGATAAACCATATTAACAAATTGAAGGAGAAAAACCATATGATCATCTCAATAGATGCAGAGAAAGCTTTCGACAAAATTCAACACCCATTTATGATAAAAACCCTCCAGAAAGTAGGCATAGAGGGAACTTTCCTAAACATAATAAAAGCCATATATGACAAGCCCACAGCAAACATCATCCTCAATGGTGAAAAACTGAAAGCATTTCCACTAAGATCAGGAACAAGACAAGGTTGCCCACTCTCACCACTCTTATTCAACATAGTTTTGGAACTTTTAGCCACAGCAATCAGAGAAGAAAAGGAAATAAAAGGAATCCAAATCGGAAAAGAAGAAGTAAAGCTGTCACTGTTTGCAGATGACATGATACTATACATAGAGAATCCTAAAGATGCTACCAGGAAACTACTAGAGCTAATCAATGAATTTGGTAAAGTAGCAGGATACAAAATTAATGCACAGAAATCTCTGGCATTCCTATATACTAATGATGAAAAATCTGAAAGTGAAATCAAGAAAACACTCCCATTTACCATTGCAACAAAAAGAATAAAATATCTAGGAATAAACCTACCTAAGGAGATGAAAGACCTGTATGCAGAAAATTATAAGACACTGATGAAAGAAATTACAGATGATACAAATAGATGGAGAGATATACCATGTTCTTGGATGGGAAGAATCAACATTGTGAAAATGACTCTACTACCCAAAGCAATCTACAGATTCAATGCAATCCCTATCAAACTACCACTGGCATTTTTCACAGAACTAGAACAAAAAATTTCGCAATTTGTTTGGAAACACAAAAGACCCCGAATAGCCAAAGCAATCTTGAGAACGAAAAAAGGAGCTGGAGGAATCAGGCTCCCTGACTTCAGACTATACTACAAAGCAACAGTAATCAAGACAGTATGGTACTGGCACAAAAACAGAAAGATAGATCAGTGGAACAGGATAGAAAGCCCAGAGATAAACCCACGCACATATGGACACCTTACCTTTGATAAAGGAGGCAGTAATGTACAGTGGAGAAAGGACAGCCTCTTCAATAAGTGGTGCTGGGAAAACTGGACAGGTACATGTAAAAGTATGAGATTAGATCACTCCCTAACACCATACACAAAAATAAGCTCAAAATGGATTAAAGACCTAAATGTAAGGCCAGAAACTATCAAAGTCTTAGAGGAAAACATAGGAAGAACACTCTATGACATAAATCACAGCAAGATCCTTTCTGACCCACCTCCTAGAGTAATGGAAATAAAAACAAAAATAAACAAATGGGACCTAATGAAACTTCAAAGCTTTTGCACAGCAAAGGAAACCATAATCAAGACCAAAAGACAACCCTCAGAATGGGAGAAAACATTTGCAAATGAAGCAACTGACAAAGGATTAATCTCCAAAATTTACAAGCAGCTCATGCAGCTCAATAACAAAAAAACCCATCCAAAAATGGGCAGAAGACCTAAACAGACATTTCTCCAAAGAAGATATACAGAATGCCAACAAACACATGAAAGAATGCTCAACATCATTAATCATTAGAGAAATGCAAGTTAAAACTACAATGAGATAACATCTCACACCAGTCAGAATGGCCATCATCAAAAAATCTAGAAACAATAAATGCTGGAGAGGGTGTGGAGAAAAGGGGACACTCTTGCACTGCTGGTGGGAATGTGAATTGGTTCAGCCACTATGGAGAACAGTATGGAGGTTCCTTAAAAAACTACAAATAGAATTACCATATGACCAAGCAATCCCACTACTGGGCATATTCCCTGAGAAAACCAAAATTCAAAAAGAGTCACGTACCAAAATGTTCATTGCAGCTCTATTTACAATAGCTCAGAGATGGAAACAACCTAAGCGCCCATCATCGGATGAATGGATAAAGAAGATGTGGCACATATACACAATGGAATATTACTCAGCCTTAAAAAGAAATGAAATTGAGCTATTTGTAATGAGATGGATAGACCTAGAGTCTGTCATACAGAGTGAAGTAAGTCAGAAAGAAAAAGACAAATACCGTATGCTAACACATATATATGGAATTTAAGGAAAAAAAATGTCATGAAGAACCTAGGGGTAAGACAGGAATAAAGACGCAGACCTACTGGAGAACGGACTTGAGAATATGGGGAGGGGGAAGGGTGAGTTTTGACAGGGCGAGAGAGAGTCATGGACATATACACACTAACAAATGTAGTAAGGTAGATAGCTGGGGGAAGCAGCCGCAAGGCACAGGGATATTAGCTCGGGGCTTTGTGACAGCCTGGAGGGGTGGGATGGGGAGAGTGGGAGGGAGGGAGACGCAAGAGGGAAGACATATGGGAACATATGTATATGTATAGCTGATTCACTTTGTTATAAAGCAGAAACTAACACACCATTGTATAGCAATTATACCCCAATAAAGATGTTTAAAAAAATTTAAAAAAATAAATTAAAAAAAAAAAAAAAAAAAGAAAGTGCAAAGGGCTTCCCTGGTAGCGCAGTGGTTGAGAGTCCGCCTGCTGATGCAAGGGACACGGGTTCGTGCCGCAGTCGGGAAAGATCCCACATGCCACGGAGCGGCTGGGCCCGTGAGGCATGGCCGCTGAGCCTGCGCGTCCGGAGCCTGTGCTCCGCAACGGGAGAGACCACAACAGTGAGAGGCCCGCGTACCTCGAAAAAGAATAATAAAGAAAGAAAAAGAAAGTGCAAATAGCTATATTAACTTCAGACAGAGCAGACTTCAAAGTAAAGAATGTTATGAGAGATAAAGAGGGCCTTACATAATGATAAAAAGGTCAATTGTTCAGGAAGACATAATGATCCTTAACATATATGTGTTAACAACAGAGCGTCAAAATATGTGAAGGAAACATGATAGAACTTCAAGGATAAATAGATAAATCCACTATTATATTTGGAGACTTCAACTACTCTCTCTCAAAAAGGGAAAGATCCAAAAGGAGTTGAATTCAATACCACCATCAGTGAACTGAATAGAGGATATCTATAGATGACAACAACAGCAGATGACTCATTCTCCTCAAGGTCACATGGAATATTCACCGAGAGAGACCACATTCTGCACTATAAAACACGAATTAAATTTAGAAGGATAAAAATCATACGTGTGCTCTTAGACCACAATGGAATTAACTAGAAATCAATAATAGAAAGATAATTGGAAAATTTCAAAATATGTGGAGATTAAGCAACACACTTCCAAATAATACATGGGTCAAAGAAGAACTCTGAAGAGAAATTTAGTAATATTTTGAATTAAATGTAAATGAAAACACAATTTATTGAAATTTGTGGGATGCAGTGAGAGCAGTGTTTCGAGGGAAATTTATAGCATTGAATGCATTTAATAGGAAAGAAGTAGCTAACATAATAAAATCTAAGCTTCCAACTTAGGAAATTAGAAAAAGAAAAGCAAATTAAATCTTAAGTAAGAAAATGGAATAAAATAATAACAATTAGGGCAGAAATCAATGAAATTGAAAAAAAATCAATAGAGAAAATCAACAAAACCAAAAGCTGGTTCTATAAACAACAATGAACAAGTGGAATTTGAAATTTAGAATGCAATACTATTTACCTTAGCATCCCCCAAAATGAAATATTTAGGTATAAATCTAATAAATATGTATACAATCTATACAAGAAAAACCATAAATCTCTGATGAAAGAAATTAAAGAGCTAACTTAAAGGAGGGATATTCTATGCTCAGGATAGGAAGATGTTATTGTCAAAACGTCATTTCTTCTCAACTGGATCTATAGATTCAATTCAATCCAAATTAAATTCCCAAGTTTTTTTGTGAACATTGATTAACTGATTCTAAAGTTTATATGGAGAGACAAAAGAGCCACCACAATATTGAAGGTGAAGAACAAAGTTGGAGGACTGGTACATCTAAGGTCAAGACTTGTTATAAAGCAACGGTAATCAAGACAGTGTTTTATCGACTCAATGATAGACAAATACATCAATGAAACTGAATAGAGTGCCAAGAAATGTACCCCATAAACATATTTAACAGATCTTTGACAAAGGAAGAAAAGTAATATAATGGAGCAAAGGTAGTCTCTTCAACAGATGGTGCTGGAACATCCACATGCAAAACAATGAATCCAAACACAGACCTTACACCTTTCACAAAATTAACTCAAAATGCATCATAGACATAAATGTAAAAATGCAAAACTATAAAACTTCCAGAAGGTAACATAAGAAAAAAAAATCTAAGTGACCTTGAGTATAGTGAAGTCTTCATTAAAATTAAAGACTTCTCTTCAAAATACATATTAAGAGTATGAGAAGACATGGAACACATTGGGAGAAAGTATTTGCAAAAGATACATCTGAAGAACACTGTTATCCAAAATATACAAAGAACTCTTAAAACGCAACAATAAGAGAAAAAAAAAAATCTGGTAAAAAATGGGCCAAAGACTTTAACAGACACTTCCTCAAAGAAGATATATAGATCATAAGCACATGAAAATGTGCTCCAGTCACATGCCATCAGGGAAATTAAAATCAAAACAACAAAATACCATTGCAAATCTATGTGAGTGGCCAAAACCTAAAACACTGACAACACTAAATATTAGCAAAAATATGGAGCAACAGGAATTCCCATTGCTGGTGAAAGTACAAATGGTACAGCCCCTTTGTAGTAGATTATTTTGCAACATTTTTAAAAATTTTTATTTATTTACTTTTTGGCTGCGTTGGGTCTTCGTTGTGGCATGCAGGCTTCTCATTGCAGTGACTTTTCTTGTTGTGGAGCACGGATCTAAGCACGCAGGCTTCAGTATCTGTGGCTCGCAGGCTCTAGAGAACAGGCTCAGTAGTTGTTGGGCACAGGCTTGGTTGGCCCGCAGCATGTGGGATCTTCCCAAACCAGGGATTGAACTCATGTCCCCTGCATTGGCAGGTGGATTCTTAACCACTGAACCACCAGGGAAGTCCTGGTACAGCCACTTCGAGAGACAGTTTGACCGTTTCTCACAAAACTAAACATACTTCTATCATACTATCCATCAATTTCATTCCCTGATATTTACCCAAAGGAGTTGAAAACTTATGTCCACACAAAACCTGCATGCAAATGTTTTTAGCAGCTTCATTCATAATGCTAAAACCTGAATGCAACAAAGATGCCTTTCAGTAGGTGAATAGCTAAATACACTGTAGTACATCCAGACAATGGTATATTATCCAGTGTTAAGAAGAAATGAGCTATCAAACAACGAAAAGATTTGGAAGAAACTTAAATATTAAAGTGAAAGAAACCAATCTGAAAAGGCTATATATATATTGTATGATTCCAATTCTGTGACAATCTGGAGAAGGTAAAATCAAAAGAAAGCAGTAAAAAGATCAGTGTTTGCCAGGGGTTTAAGGAGGAGGGAGAGATGAAAATGTGGAGCACAGAGAATTTTTAAGGCAGTAACTATTGTGTACAATACTATAATGGTGGATAAATATCGTTATACATTTGTCCAACCCACAGAATGTCTAATACCAAAAGTGAGCCCTAATGTAAGCTATGGGCTTTGGTTGTTGATGTTTCCATGTAGGTTCATTAATTGTAACAAATGAACCACTCTAATGGAGTATGTTAAGAGCAGGGGATAGTGTGCCAGACTGGGGGCAGGGGGTATATGGGAAATCTCTGTACCTTCTGCTCAGTTTTGCTGTGAACTGAAAACTTCTCATAATAAAGCCTATTAAAAATAATTAAATGAATTAATATGGTATATTACAAAATATTCACTTATGCAAAAGAAGAAAAGAGGAAGAAAAATGCATCACTATCAATGGCACCCCTAGACACAAACCTGTTTCTGGGATGCTCAAGAGTGTCCTTAGGGCTAAAAGTTTAGATACCCTGAAGAGTTAATTGATCTAGAAGGAATGATGTCAAAAAGTTGGGATTTAGAGCCTAGAGCTTCAAATTTCCATTTGGTATAAATTCTGTGACTGAAATTCTCCATTTTTGGCTTTTGAAGACTAGAGAATTTTTTATAATTGCTATATTTGCATACTTTATCTTTTAAAACTAAATTTTTACTACATTTTTAGTATCTCTAATTATTATGTTTGCTATATTATATCCAACCTGGAAAAGATGGAGCATACTGACATAAGCAGGATAACAATAAAATGTATACAAATGGTTCATTAATGTCAAGTTAATTTACCATTTTTTCTTATACACATGATACACATAGAAACAGGTTGATTAATGAGATCAGCTGGTTTCCATTTTCTATCCAGTCACACCTGGAAAAAATATCACCTGGGAAGACTTTAGCTGGTGTGATACAAACCAGACAGACCCAAACAACAAACAACATTGTACACATCCATTAAACTCAATCTCCCTTTGCATATGAAGCAAAAGTAAGAAGACTTAAGAAGTTAACAGAGGAATAGTGCCAGAAATAAGCTTTATTTATTTCATAGATTTCCAGGTATTAATTCTAAATTCTAGCAATCTTTTGAATAATTTCCTAGATGTCTCTGAAACTTCATCCAATATATTTTTCTAAAATAATATCAAAACACAAGTAATTATGCTTTGGAAATCATACTACTGCTAATTTTAAGCCTATCAGTAGATATTGAAAGTATAATTTGAGCTATGCTCTACATTTTCTGATAAAAATTCAAAATAAATCATGAGTAAAGTAGAGAAGTATTATATCTAATGTTTCTCTTTGATATATCAAGTTTGTCACCACGATAAAAGAAAATTAGTTTAGGTTGAAAGAACTTATTCTTCACCTAGGAATGTTTATTTATAAGAACCATAGTATTTCAGAGCTGAAAGAAGCCTTGAGAATCATCTAGTGAAATTGCCATTCTTCCCTAGGGAGGATAAATGTTTTTTTAAACTGTGTAAGTGTAAGGACCAAATATTTTAACAACAGGGAATCAGTGGAAGAATTATGTTACTTTTGACTTATACGATATAATCACAGATTGTTCAATGTGATAGTTTCCACCATTACTTTAAAAGCATTTACCAAATAAGAACTTGAACCCAGCATGTCTAAGAAACTATGTGTCCACATCTTAACTTTTTGATGCTAAATTTAAATATTTTAGATTGATATTTCAGACTGAAACACATATTATTCATCATTAGTAATCAAATACATTAAAACACATAATTATTCCCCTTTTCCAAATGCCATATTCTTTTGGTTCACGTAGTTGAAAAAAATCTTTGATTATGGTGTCTTTCTTCCTCTAAAACCATCTCAAAAATATTAATGTCCTGATAAATTGGCAAGTTTAAGATTTTTTTTTAATAAAATAGCCCTGGAACTGAGGCATGGACCAAGAGTTAATATTTCGAATACAGAAGGGAGACCCATGGTAAATCCAAACACCCAATTAAAAAAAAATTCTATACAATAAATATACTGAATCTAGAAATGCTAATTACCAGTTTTTTACACGTCAGTTTACTTCTTGTCTTCTAAGTGTACTTTTGGCCAAAAATGAATACAGCATTAGGAAAAATGTTTCATGAACAAAACTACAACATGACATTCAATTTTTAAAAGTAAGAAGAAAATATATATTTGGCTAAATATGGGCTAAACACTGTATTTCAAAAAATGATAAATAAAATATAAAAACAAGCACACAGGAAAGAAATTTGGAACAAATTCAGGAAAGGGTGCATAGTCTCACTAAATTGAACAGGTTTATTAGGGAGTCTCAGCTTTTGAAGCATAGGTATTTACTTTTTCCAATAAATGAATCTTCTGTATGGTGCTATATTAACCTCACTTTTCTATTATATAGTGGCTCCCTCAAAGGATAGCTTAGCCAGATTCTGTAATTTCTTCACCATATTTTTATTGTTAGAATAGTCACATTTTGGAACTTATAACTTAGACTCATTCTTTTTATAACTTTAATTTCAAATTTAATTCAGAAATGTTCTCCTCCTCCTGGCACCACATGTCCCACCGCAATTATGGATCTGCAGGTTTGAGGTAGGGCACTATAGTGATTCCTGACTGAATATTCTGACACGTCTACTGTAGCTCCTCTTATGTTGGTGTCTTAGTTTTGGCTACTATAACAAATAGCATCAGCTGGGTTGGCTTAAACAACGAACATTCTTCACAATTTTGAAGGTTGGGAAGTCCAAGATCAAGGTGCGAATAGATTCAATGTCTGATGAGAGCCCTCTTTCTGATTTGCAGATATGTGCTTTCTTGCAGTATCTTCACATAGCCAAGAAAGTGAGATCAACTCTTTATCTCTCATCTCTTCTTTTAAGGGCACTAATGTCATTCACGAGCGCTCCACTCTCATGACTTAATTGCCTGCCAAATGTCCCACATCCAAATAACATAACCTTAGCGAATAAAGCTTCAACATATGAATTTTGTGGGACACAAACATCAGTACATAGCAGTTGGCATCTCTTATTTAGTATGCTTCTCATAAATGGAAATATTGTACAAAATGACTCAATGCCACCTACACATTTTGTGTATACATAACCCAGGAAATGCATGCGTCATTGCCATGCTGAATATTGGAAATGTAGGCAGGTTCACTGCTGCTACTCCTTATCTCAGTCTTATCTATTCTCTATAATGATATTTTTCCCTGATAATGTGTACAGATAAGCAAACATGCAGCTAAAGTAGGTGCCCTACCAGGAAAAAAGAAAAAAAAAATGACTGTAACTTCTCACAGCCTTTATCCTTTATAGTTTGGTCTTTACATTGACTGCTAGGGTGGGGCAAGAAGGGTAGGGACTGTGGGGAGAAATAGGAGGATGTGGAAGTAAGTCTACTTCTGAGATCACTCTTCAAGTCAATACAGAATGATTTTTAATTTAAAAAGCAACAATCTAAATGTCCAATTGAAAGGTAACATTTAATATATTAGAGAAACACATGTGAAGAAATATTATATAAAATATTAAATCTATGAAAAATTACAAATTCCAATAATGTAATGTAATATAAAGGAAATAATCCAAAATTACTTTAAACTCACCATGACCTGGAGGAAATTTTTTCCATTAAGTGAGTGTAACTAGCTCATATATGGATAAAGTAGGCCACTCCATATAATATGGACACTTATGGATTAATTTCACCATATTTTTATTTTTCAGTTTTGTTTTTTCCTGAAGAAAAGTCATTATCAAAATTTATGTTACATAATTTTTTAAAAAGAGGTAAAAATATAGAAGATAGATAAATGGCAGTAAAAGAAAAATAAAGGTTATATGGATGTAACTTAGTATAAAATGTATTTGAATTTTATAGGAGCATGACCACATAACCATACTGAAATTTTAATCTTCAGATCTGCTACTAAAATATTTTCCCACTTTTCAAAATATTTTTAGTCTCCTATAAATGTTTTAGCATTAAAATAAAGAAAACCTTATCATAGTCAAGACTACACTCAAAAGTTGTATTTGATAATACCAAATAAATGATACAGACATTTTGAAAATAAAAGCAAACATATGAAACTTTTTTTTTAAGCCAGCCACTCTGAAGCCAGAGATTTGGAAGGAAATTGAATCCTAGGAAAGTCTTCTGTATCACCAACACTGAGACCACTCTATCTAAAGAAATCTCAACTATTAAAGACCTAAATCAAGAAGATGGATGTCTCTTCATCTCCCTCCAGCATGAGCACCTCACTGTGGCTGATGCCAGTGCTCTGTAGCACCTGCACCATTGTTAAACCCTATCAAGAGGAGCTGACAGAGCATGACCATGGTGGGCTCCCAATCCATCATTTATACAAACTTCCTCTTCCATCCAGGGGAGAAGAAATAGAAGAGAGGGGAATTTGGGGATTTGACTAAAAGAGAATAAATTTTTAAAATTGAAGAAAATAAGTTATCCTAATGCAGCAGAATTAGGGGCTCAGAATTAAGTTGTGATCACCTACTCATGCAGCTCTCGGTCTCGATGTACGTTATATATATAAAATAGTGTTCAGATAATGCTCAAGTATTTGTTCTTCCTAAGGTAGACTGTAGAGGTTTAGAGATCTCTGATCATTCTGGTATCCCTCATACATGACATGCTGTTGACACCCAAAACATATAGTTGTTGAATGAATGAATAAGTGAATGAGTGAATGAACAGATGAATTTTAAATTCATGGAAAACCAAATGCACTCAAACATATAACAAATTTTATCCATAGAGACCTTTCCACTTCAACTACTCATCAAAGGCTTAAGTGATATTCATCAAATATATCATATTTTTATGGTCTCCAGTTCAAGACAAATTAAAATATAAAAGAGGTATGGACATCTTCTGCCTAGAGAGGCAAAACTTAGTGTTAATTTATACCCATATTGTGTTAATACATAGATTAGATACAGTCATACCGATTTTAACTTTGCATAATTCTTTGCAGGGATTATAAGAATTTCACAATCTTCTTCTGCCACCACTGAGAACACCTTTGTTTCTGATTCAGTCTGAGCTGTAACTTCCAGGGTTCCAAAGGTACTCCATTGTCCAAGCTGTAAAAACACCAAAAGCTACTTAAACTTCATTATCATTCGTCAACATAAAAATACCAATGATAGTGAAAGGATCAATCTAGGAGAGCCAGCAAAAGGGTAAATGGTAGATCACGCTCCTGCTCTTTGAAAGAAGGTAATCTAAACATATTTGCATGGATGTCATACTTCTTTTGTCCAATGTCACTTTCCCAAAGCAAGAAATTTTTGTTTTAATTTTTTTTCATTAGCATGAAACAAATAAGTTATAAGAATAGATCTTCTGTTTTATTCACTGATTCATTTTAAGTGCCTGAAATTGTGCTGGGTACATAGTAGCCATTCAATAAATATTTGTTATAAGAATGAGGAAAATAGTGTACTTATATCCATGGTCTTCTGTTTATTTCATTATACTCATATGTTGGTAAGTAATAATGGAAATGAATACAGTGTTAGGCAGGTATAAATCACTGACATATATATGCATTCATGTATGGTCTCCTAATTTACTATGCTAAGAATAAATATTAAGCATGGCAAAAATGTTACCACTAGAATACATATTGTAAGTTATTAGGCTGTAGTGAGAATGTGTACAGTTACAAAGAGGTTTTGTATTCACGTTTGCCTGGGAAAATTGAAGGACATCTAGAAAAACAAGGGAAGATTCTCAGAGAAAACATCAGGTCAATATGGCTATCTAATGATGATATGGGAAAACTTCCATCTTCCACTTCATATCCATAGAAAGGCTGAATATTTTTCTTTTTAGTTGAATGAATAGCTGAGATTGAATCTGGAAGTTTGGAAATAAAGGAGGACTTGAAACAATTACTGCTGAAACCAAAGTTGTCCACAGTGAAATCAAACTAGGAGGAAGGCCTAAGGGATTGAGTTCTGGGGTTGTCAACCATATTGGAATAGGAAACTCAGGACTATACAGGTGAGGAATTGGAGTTGAACACTTTTGCTTAAAGCCTAGGACCTTGAAGGATTGTCCCATATATTAAATGGAAACAACAAAAGCTTTACCCATTAATCTAGCTGTGGAACTGGGTAGAATTGTCATAAAATCAGGATCCTAGGTCTGCAACTTGTGTGGGTGCAGAGTATACATTCACACATAGTACAGGACCCAAAGCTAATGTAAAGCCTGGTACACAACTGAAAAAAACCCTAGGATCCAGGAAGGTTCAATTTTAAACTCTATGTATGAATTCAGAAGACAAGGAACTCCCACGGAATGCAATCCCTCATAATAACAAAATCACTATAGAAAATTGCAAGTCACATAAGTGGACAAACCCTTATGAGGAAAGTCAACAAAAAAAGAACCAGAAAAAAAAATGAAGAACTTAAAAGAAGCAGTACACGTTTAATATATGAAGACCATAAAACCAGAGCATGACATTATGGAGGCAAAAAGAGGCATTTTGTGAAAGAAGAAAATTAAATTTCTATAAGTAAAAATTAAAGTTATTGAAAGAAAAACACAATGAATGTGTTAATTAGTAAATTAAAACTAAAGAAAGAATTCAGGACATGGGCAAAATATGAGAAAAACATCAAGAATAAACTATGAAAAATATAGAAGGAATGGAAATAAGTGGGAGATTTTAAAAGATATAGAAGATAAATGAAGACCGTTCAGTCTATATCTACTAGTATTTCCAGAAGAAAGCTAAAAAATATGAGAGTGAAGTGATACATAAGTGACAATGGCTGCAAACTTCCAGAACTGACAGAAGAGTTGAGTCCTGAAAATGAAGGAGGACAAAAAATTTAGATACATATTTGTATTTTATATCACTGATCAAAATTTGTTATACTTCCTTAACCTTTTTCCTCCAAATCCCTCTTCATCATCGTATTAGTTATCAATAATTTCAAGCAGATGTTTTCTACATATTTTTCCAGATTTTCTAATTTTTTTAAAGTATAAGACTTAGTCTGACTTACCTGATAAATTATTATGAAAGCATAAGTCCTCCATGATTTTGAATAACCTTCTTAAGACTTTCTTTCTTCATTCATTAACCAATATCATCAGACAACCCAGCAATGTTAGGAAAGTATTCAACTTCCTTGCTCTTTACATACCCACTTATTTTAGTTGAATTAATTTTAAAATTAACATTTATAACATTTCCATTCTGTTCTATGATATGGTCACCTTCAAAATGCTAGAAAAAAGAACTTTCGAAGAACTAGAATTGTGTATTTACTTAAAATAACAATAATATAGAGTGAGAGTAAAACAAACAACAAGATGATAACTTTAGGCAGCATGTGAAATAAAATACTAAAAGATGAATTTTAGCTGGAAAAGCATTGAATCCAAAGAAAAAGGATGCAAAGAAGTTGATAAAAATTGGTAAATGTAAATAACATTTACTGATATATAATAAATTTTAAATGACTAATACAGAATGCCTTTAAAATGAGAGAAATTTAAAATAATTTTACAACAGAAAACTCCAAAGAAAGGATCAGGAAGATAGAATTAAAATGTCTATGCTCTGGAATTAGGAAAGAAAAAAAGATTTATGCAACTTTTCTAAGTTCAAATAACAAATTTAATATAGGAATTAGAACTTTTTAAATGGAAAAAAAGAAAATAAATACAATGATTAAAAAATAAAGAAATGATAAAAAAATTTTATGTACCTAAAGTGTCTAATAAACACCAACAATTTGACTTAAGAAATAAAAACAACAACAAAAGCAAATGATTATAAAGATGACAAAAATATTTGTAAAATTTCCAGAAGAGAACAGCCAAATGAACTGCACACGAAAGAAACATGCTCAACCTCACTAGAAAACAGAGATGTACATGGTACACACATATATTCATCCATCAGAATGAAAATATTAAATTACTCTAACCTATGAGACTGGGGAGGTACTTTAATACATAACTCTAGAAACTGTAAAAAGCTTCAAAAATGGGAAATAAATAATAAAATAAACAAAGAATGCTTAAAATACTTTATCCAGTAACCCATTCCCTAGGAATACCTTAAATAAATAAATATTTTCTTAAGGATACATTTAAAGATGTTAAGGCAGTACTTTTTGGCAACCCCTGACTGGAATATTCCTTAGTGGTCACCTACTTAGATCAATATGTGTGTGTGTTTGTGCATATGTATGTAGCGTGTGTGTCTATGTATGCATGTATCTATGTGTATATATATATATATATATATATATATTTGTGAGTAAATTATACATATATTCAAACAACTCTAAGTTTTAACATACTGTTAATGATTTGTAACATCTATACATCTTAACCTAAGATTCCTTATAATGAAAAAAAGTAATAGGTGCAAATTTATGTTAAAAATCTATTTTTATAAAGTGAACATTTACAGAAACAGTAATTTGTGTAAGTGTATACAATTGTTTATATCCTAATGTCAGTTCAGGGAAACATATACAAGTGTAAAAGGCTATTCAGAGGAAAGATGGAGTGAAAATGACAAATGTTTTATTAAATTTTTCTTCAAACTTCCTTGTATTTTTTTCAATGATAATAGGGAGTATGGATTAAATTTTAGATATTTTTGAAGACGTTTAAAATGCAGGTTCAAAACAACATTTTCTGTCTCCTAAGACAATAGAAATAAAAGCAAAAATAAATAAATGGGACCTAATCAAACATGAGCCTTTGCACAGCAAAGGAAACCTTAAACAAAACAAAAAGACAACTCTCAGAATGAGAGAAAATATTTGCAAATGATGTGACTGAAAAGGACTTAATTTTCCGAATATACAAACAGCTCATACAACTTAACAATGAAAAAACAAGCAACCCAATTAAAGAATGGACAGAAGACCTAAATAGACATTTCTCAAAAGAAGACATACAGATGGCCAAGAGGCACGTGTAAAGATGCTCAACATAGCTAATTATTAAAGAAATGCAAATCAAAACTACAATGAGGTATCACCTCACACCAGTCAGAATGGTCATTATTAAAAAGTCTACAAGTAATAAATGTTGGAGAAGGTGTGGAGGAAAAGGAACCCTCCTACACTGCTGGTGGGAATCTAAACTGGTACAGTCACTATAGAGAACAGTATGGAATTTCCTCACAAAACTAAAAAATAGAGTTGTTATATAACCCAGCAATCCCACTCCTGGACGTATATCCAGAAAAGACAAAAGCTTTCATTTGAAAAGATACATGTACCCCAACGTTCATAGAGGAACTATTTACAGTAGCCAAGACATGGAAACAACCTAAGTGTCCATCGACAGATGGGTGGATAAAGAAGTTGTGGTGTATATATACAATGGAATATTACTCAGTCATAAAAAAAGAATACAAATGCCAAGATTATCATACTAAGTGAAATAAATCACAGACGTATGTGGAATCTAAAAAATTGTACAAGTGAATTTATTCACAAAGACTAACAGACATAGAAATCACACTTATGGTTACCAAAAGGGGAAGGGGGAGGTGCATAGGGATAAATTGGGAATATGGATTAAAAGATACACACTACCATATATAAAATAGATAAACAACAAGGATCTACTGTATAGCACAGGGAACTACATTCCCTATCTTGTAATAAACTACAATGAAAGAGAATTTTAAAAATAGATATACATATATGTATATGTTGAATCACTTTGCTGTACACCTGAAGCTACACAATATTATATAACAAGTATATTTCAATTTTAAAAATTCTGTTATTTTTCATGCTTGTATTATCTCTTTTAATATCTTTATATTGATACATAATATATCTTAACTTATATAAATCAAATGTTTATAGCTGTTATCTCTAGGTGATGGAATTGCAGATAATGCCCATTATTGTGTACCTCTCTTCATTTTCTAAATTTTTCAATAAATATAATTTAAAATTAGACAACATTATGAAGTTATTTTAATGACCTACAACTCAATCTTAATTTTTTTGAAAACACTTATCAAGGTTAGGTTAATAATCCTATTTTGGTGGGGATAGTTAGTAGAGTTGCACAAAAGGAAAACAGTTTCTCTCACTTCTAAACTCTCATGTTATTTTGCTGAAAAATAAATTGATAGATAACTTTATTGGGAAATAATATATCCCCATGATTTAAGAATTAACTTCTCTAAAAATGCATAACCCAAACAACTTGTCTCTGAATATTATGAGTTGGTAAACCAATTACAATTTCTTTTGAATAAAAACATCATGTTGAGCTTTGTGCAAAACTGCATTTTGCAAAAATAAACTCTTCTGAAAAACAGAAGACTTTTATAAGTATAATTTTTGTTCTTGTATTATTTTTCCATTGCTTCTAGCTTCCAGACACATTAAACAAGATCAGTGACTAAAATTACAGCTGCTATTTTTAAGCCAATGAAGGGTCTTGTTCTTAATGCTATAAAACATTTTCTTTTTTCTAAGGGGCTGAAGAAGCAGACAGAGAAAATACAAAGCCTCTATAGATCAGGGGTTCAAGGCTGATGTCTAAGGATCGACTTTCAAAGACTCTTAAACTCCTAATATGTTATGCCACCGTATGTGATTATTTGTAAATTTCAATTTTTCTTGAGTTTCTATCACTTTCATTAGATTTTCAAAGTTGTCTGTGTCCCCAAAGAAGGTTAAAAAGAACTGCTCTACATAGAAAAATATTACTTTTCCCCTATGATTTTAAAAGGCTTATGTAGGAACTACTTTCTTATAACCAATGTTATACAATAAGAGAGGGATACTAAGATGTTACATTTTATAATCTTTCAGAGGATTTTGGCCATATTTGGGTTGTATTGTGATATTTAGAAGGTAGAAGCAGACACAAACATAAGGTGAGGATAATTTGCTTGGAATCTCATCTCACTGGCTGAGAGATTGGACTGTGTGATTCTGTAGGAATTCTCTGGGTACATTTGTTCCAAAGTTGTATGCTGAGTCAAAAAAGATGTTTCCTATTATACGAAAAGAATTGATCATTTGAGGTTATATTAATAGTATTGCAGTCTCTAAGTGAAATCTACAAACCAAGTCGATTTTTAGATATAGTCAATAAATTCCTCTTTAAATTTGGCTAAACAAGACGTCCTTTTATGTCCCCTCACACATTTTAGCCAAAAGAGTCTAGACATCATAATGAATAAGAGAAGTAGAAGTTCTTTTTATTTCCTCTAAAACACAATGGTTCTTTCAAACATCCTCAGGGTACTTCCACCTCTTCAACTGTTCACATGAAACACTTGTCTGAAATATCTAGCACACTGACTGCTTGTCAATACTACGCAGCTTCAAGGTCCAGTTTAAATCTCATCTTTTTCACAATGTCACCTGGTTCATCACAGACACCCCTCTGATTTATAATAAAGTATGAACTCTATTGTTTTTTTATATAACATGCTATGCTTTCCTAAGTAAGGGCACTCTAAAAATTAATGATACTATTATATTACTATATTAAAACTGTGAGGATAAAGAAATTTGTTTCCTTCCCCCTAATATAGGGAGATTTTCAGCAGCAAATGAGCCTGAGTTGCATAATCATCATGTGCTGCCATTTTAAGACCAGTAGTATTCTAATCAAATGTCCTTAATTTTAAAAAGTCCAGTTGTAAAAAATTAATTGCTCTATAGGTAAATCTTGAACTTGGTAAAAATTTATCTGATGCCTTCCTTACTTAATTTCACTGTGGTTATAGGAGATTTCCAATTTAAATCATTTGAATCAATCATTTGAAATCTGTTGAGACTCAACCTGTGACTTAGCACTAAATCAATTTTTAAAAATGTTCCATGACCACTTAAAAGGCATGTGCATTCTGCAATTGTTGTTTGTATTGTTGAATACAAGTCTATTAGATCAAGTTTGTTGTGTTGTTCAGAATTTCTCTATCTTTGCTGATATATTTTTTTGTCTAGTTCTTTATCAGATTCTATTAAAAAAAAACTCTCACTATAGTTGTGAATTTGTTTATTTCTTCTTTATGCCCCATCAATTTTCACTTTATATATTTTGAGATCATAACTTTAGGGCACATAAACTTCACACTCATCATGAAATATTCCTCTATCTTAAATGATGCCCTTGCAATAAAATCAACTTTACTTACTATTAGCACAGCTACCCCAGCATTCTTTTGGTTAGTGAGATCTTATTTATTATCTTCCATTATTTTTCTTTGAAAATTCCTGTATATTTTTAATGAGGTGTGTCAGCATACACGGTTTTATTTACCTAAGCTGACAATCTTTGTTTATTAATTGAAGTATTTAGTCTGTTTATATATGATGTAATTATTGATATATTTGTGTTTAAATATGACATCTTAATACTTGTTTTCTATTTTGCTATCTACTTTTGTGTCATTTTCTCTCATTCATTGCTTCATTTTAAATTAATCAAACATTTCTCTATTATTTTATTATGTCATTTTTTAGCTTAGAGTACTTTTTTATTCTTTTGGCAATTATTATAGTAGTAATAAAATGCATCTTGGTCTTACTAGAGTATACTTTAAATTATTAATTTTTTTCACTTTCCAGAAAGGCAAGGACTCAAAAAATCTGTAACTCCATTTACCCTATCCTCTTTTTTGGTTTTATCACTTTTGATATATTTTATTTCTATATACATGTAGACCTCCACAGGTAACACTGTTTTGTACAGTCAAGGAACATTTAAATCAATCACATATTCACCAGGTTTCTTTGTTCTTCAATCCCTTCTACATTCTTGTAGTTATTTGGAATAATATTTTTTTTCTGCCTGAAGATCTTTGCCTTGGGTTTCCTTTTTGCACAGGTCTCCCGGCAATATCTCTTTATTATTTGTCTGAACACATCTTTATTCTGCCTTTATTTAAAGATATTTTATCTGGTTATAGAAGTCTAGATTGACAGCTATTTTTATCTCAATACTTAAAGAATTATCATTCCATGTTTTCTGACATAATTATTTATTTAGAGAGCATTAAAATTTACTTTTGAACATATTGTGTCCTTTCCATCTATTTCAATTTTAAGATTTTCTTGGACTGGTTTTCATTACTTTCTAATGTGTCTAGGTGTGATTACCTAGTTTGTAATTCATGCAGAAACTTGAATCTGTTGCTTGATGTTCTTCCACAGTTGGGAAAAAAATTCAAACAGTACTACTTCAGGCAATGCCAAATATTGTTTCTGTCCCATGCTTATGCTTCTTTTTCTTAAACTTTTTATTACAAACTTGTCAGAATTTTTCATCACCTCATATATATCTTATGCTCTTTTCTGTATCATTTATCTTTTTTATCTTCATATTTATCTGTAATATTTTCTACTAATCTATTTTCCAATTCAGTAACTCTCCTGTTTTATCTAATCTGCTGATAAACACGTCTATTGAGTTATTATTTTGTTATTATATTGTTAAGTTTCAAAGTTACAATTTGTTTTTTTATTACAATTTCAGTTTTGTAATGAAATTCTCCCCTCATCTATTTTCTTCAGAATACAATCAGTTATTATTATTAATTTTTTTTGCGGTATGCGGGCCTCTCACTATCGTGGCCTCTCCCACTGCGGAGCACAGGCTCCGGATGCTCAGGCTCAGTGGTCATGGCTCACAGGCCCAGCCACTCCACAGCATGTGGGATCTTCCCGGACCGGGGCACAAAGCCGTGTAGACTGCATCAGCAGGTGGACTCTCAACCACTGCGCCACCAGGGAACTTTAACTTTAACTTCAATAGCTGTATCACCTGTGTGTTAGTTTTATTGCTTTTTTCTATTGATTTTTTGGTATTTTGTCCTATATATGGATATTCTTGGCAATTGTTCATTCAATGCTGGACATTGAGTACAAAAAACTGTCATGGCTCTAGATGATATCATCTTTCTCTTAGATGCTTTACTTTTGTGCTGACAGTCAATTAGTATAGAGCAGATTAACATAATCCAATCAAGAATTGAGGTATTTTGAGGCTCATTTTAGTTCCGGTTTTCTACTGATAGATTAATATGTTTATGAGAACCTCTTTTTCTTTGCAGATACATAACTCTTAATTTCTATCTGTCAAATGTTATGAGACTGATGACAATTCTTCTTGTTAGAGTTGTAGCTGCATAATTTTACTTGGGTTCTGTGATGGTTAATTTTATGTGTCAACTTGATTGGGTCATGGAGTGCCCAGATATTTGATCAAGTATTATTTTGGATGTTTCTATAAGGGTGTTTTTGGATGAGACGTTCATTTAAATTAGTAGACTGAGTAAAGCAGATTGCCTTCCTTAATGTAGTGGACGCATCTATTCAATTGAAGACCTGAGTAGAACAAAAGACTGGCCTACCACAAAACAAGGGAGAATTTTCCTGCTCTTTGGCCTTCAAACTGATCTTCCTGAATATCAGCAACATTAGCCCCTTATGTCTTGACTGCCTAAGTAAACTGAACTCAAAATGTTGTCACTTTGGTACTCTAAGACTCCTGAAAGTCCTGATTCATTATTTTCTTCTTAGTTGTTCATCCTTATTATGCTTACAAATTGCCAGATGACTCAAAGAATAAGCAACAGGAAATGTCTGGATCAAAACAAAGTATTTCTCTTCTTGCTTGAATCATGGCCCTTCAAATCCTGGTTCGTTTGATTGCTCTCAAATACCTTCAAAACAGTTGTTTGCTTGGTTGGTTTTATCCAGATTTTGTAATTGTTCTCAGCAAGGAGATTTGTTTGATGCAAGCTACTCTTCATGGTCAAAAGCAGACAGAGGTTCAGCAGACTAAAATGATTGAGTTTTTTTAAAAGGCAAAATCTACTTCACTTTCTATTGTCTGGATTTTTTTTTTTTTTTTTTTGGTCCTTATCATCCCTCTATGAAGGGAGTGACAAAATCACTCAGAATAATCAATTAGACAATGATATCCAAAACTTTTTAGAAGACAGAGGAGTGGACACTCTGGCAAGAAAATCCAGAAACTGGCACATAAAAATTAGAATCTGTAATAGGAAAAGTATTAAGAAGAGCTTGATCCTGATTTTGACTTTCATTTCCCCAAATAAAACAACAGAGAGAAATATCAGATGAGAGCTTTTTAAAAGAAGAAAGGAATTAGTAACATCCAAGCAATATATCTATATATCCATATATGGTAGTTGATAAGCAAGTCAATGAATAGTGATGTATTTATTAACAACAGAGAATCTCCAATGCCTGAACTATTCATCTATTCATACACATCAGACACTAATGAGAGTGAGTACTTAGTATCTATTGTACTTTGCAGGTTATATTTCATATGTGTGTGTGTCCTGTTCACTCCTCTCTTTGAGTTAACTTTCTTTTCAAAGTCTTAGCTACACATTTTCTTGTTCGTAGCAGATACATCTAAGAGTGCAGAAAGGGAGTAGATCAGCAAAGAAAGCAAGTGCCTGGAGAACTCATAGGAAATGTGTTCCTTATATGTGTCACACCACTCATAATGTTCTCCTGAACAGCACAGACTGCATTCCTTAAGCACATGGGCACAGCTCAGCTGATAACCATAAACTGTATCTCAAGTGGATCTCAGTTATTTCCTTGTACATTAATTTTCTTATGTTTCCAAGAGACCAACTCATACAATATCTTCAGCACTGACAAGAACAACAGCCTCCTTTTTCTGTGTTGTTAGATTTGGACTTCTGACTTTATGCTTAGCAGATATGACTTTTTTTTTTTTCTATGTCCTCAGAAGGTCCTAGTTGACTAAACTGAATTCCGAAGGATTCACCCAGTATGATTCTGCAATTTCACAAACCTAATTTGGAAATACTGAGTTCATTTCAATCAGGAGTATTTTTCAAAAATTAAACCAATTAATTAAAAAATAACATTTGGACAA
The DNA here is from genome assembly GCF_008692025.1 of Phocoena sinus. Lineage (NCBI taxonomy): Eukaryota > Metazoa > Chordata > Mammalia > Artiodactyla > Phocoenidae > Phocoena > Phocoena sinus. Next base: position 30,627,618 of record NC_045779.1, on the reverse strand, counting down.
ATAAATATACTTTGTAATTTTCTAAACACTTTTGATGCATAATTAATACTGCTGACTAGTTATAAATGAGAAAAATTTTATACCTCTATTTTTTCAGATTTTTAAATTTTCTTATCACAAGATAGAACTTAATCTATCTGATACATAAGACTGCACCATTCAACCACTAGAAATAATCATTTCAACATGTTATTTAGTAAAAATTGCTTTTCTATACTGAGATATTACACTGCAAAAAAATATGAGTGGCATAGTCATAATAATTTGAGTAAGCACTAAGAACTAAAAATATTTCTGTATTCTACCATGAAATTCAATGTCAATTAAAGAAAATGTTAACTTCTACTTTAAATAGTCATAAACTTCTGAAAAGTAGCATGTAAAGTTCAGAAAAAAACTAATAGAGCATATGTTAAAATAAATATTTTATAAGTATCATACATAAATTCTCATCACATGTCCAGTAGCTATTGCAGGTATAAAATCTAGAGTGCCTTAATGAGTTAATATCATTCATGTGTTATATGGTTTATCAATTTTTAAATTAATTGCTTTGATGTGACTTGAATTTTATATAAAATATGATATATTTTGATAGCTTTGTATAGTAGACTATTTTTTTAATAAGCCAGAAACTCTGCTTCCTGATTTTATATTAAAAATAGGACACTTCCTCCACATAACGCTGAATTCAATTGTTCAAATATCCATTTATTCTGAGTTTAATATGTTCTTACAAAGGAGATTCAGTTGAATAAGGTTAGATTTGAAGTGAAATAACTGTGTCAGCTTAATCTGAAAATGAAAATGATTTAACATCTATATTTTTCCTTATAGTAAAAATAAGTACTTTGAATTGCATTTGGGGTTTTTCCATATTCACCATTAAAGAAATATGTTTCTTAAGTATACTCTCTACTTTTATAACTGTATAGCCTATTTTTTAAACTTTTCAATGTACTGTTGACCCTTGAACAACACAGATTTGAACTTCATGGGTCCATATAAATGTAGATTTGTTTCAGTAAATATATTGGAAAATTTGGGGGAGATTTGTGACAATTTGAAAAACTCACAAACCGCATAACCTAGAAATATCAAATAATTAAGATAAAATTAGGTATGTCATAAATGAATAAAATATATGTAGATACTTGTCTATCACATAGGTATAAGGTGAGTGGTATTTAATATAAAATTAATAATGTGTTAGGGTTTTTTTTTTTTTACTGTTTTATAACTTTGTTTTCAAAGAATTACATTACCATACAATATGCCTCTCTCGTAATTGGAGAAACTGATACATCAGCCTATATCACAGGCAAGTCATTTTATAAAAAATGTAACGATGTTTCCAATCCCCTATCATTAATATGAATTTTATACTGCATGCCATAAAAAATTTATAGTAATTCATTCATTAATGTATAGGTTAGGCTACTGTGAAGCAATTGTATAGATTAACTAGGCCACCCTAAAGCAACCATATTGCTGCTTCTTCATTATCAGTGCATGAATTTTTGTACCTGTAAATAAATATGAATGTTTTTTTCACATTATACTTTTATTTTTGAGGTTTAGTATTAATAATGTATATAACATCTACAGTGATGTAGGTATTGACAGATGATACATCTTGTAAGATGATTTAAACTTATGGTATAGATAAATACAGTAGAATAGGGAAACGTATTTTTGCTTTCTTATGATTTTCCTAATAATATTTTATTCTCTCTGGCTTATGTTATTAAAAGAATACAGTATATAATATATATAACCTACAAAATATGTGTTAGTTGGCTGCTTATATTATTAGTAAGGTTTCCAGTCAACAGTAGGCTATTAGTACTTAGGTTTTAGGGGAATCAAAAGTTATACACGGATTTTCGACTGCACGGGGGTCAATGCCACTAAGACCCGCATTGTTCAAGGGTCAACTGTATAGTAATTATATAAAAATTGTGATAAAATGTTTATTCCCATGTATTTTATTCTTTTTGATGAAATTTTAATTGGGATTGTTTCTTTGTTTGGTGTTTCTGATAGCTCATTATTAGTGTATAGAAAATAACAGATTTCTGTATGTGAATCTTGTATCCTACAACTTTACTGAACTCATTTATTAGTTCTAATAGTGTTTTGGTGGAGACTTTAGAGTTTTCTATATACAGTACCAAGGTATCTGCAAATGGTGACAGTTTTACTTCTTCCCTTCCATTTTGGATGCCTTTTAGTTGTTTTTTATCTTATCTGACTGTTGTGGCTAAGTCTTCTAATACTACGTTAAATAGAAGTGGTGATAACGGACATCCCTGTTTTGCTCCTGATTTAGAAGAAAGTCTTTCAACTTTTCACTGTTGAATACGATGTTGGCTGTGGGTTTGTCACAAACGGTTTTAACTATGTTGAGATATGCTCCCTCTATACCGACTTTGATAAGTTTTTATCATGAATGGATGTTGAATTTTGTCAAATACTTTTTCTACATCATGTCATTTTATCTTCCCTTTGTTAATGTGGTGTGTCACATTGATTGATTTATGAATACAGAAATGTCCTTGCATCTCATATGAATGAGTAAAGAAGATGTGGTGTATATGTGTATGTATATATATATATGTATATTACTCAGCCATAAAAATAGCATAAAATTCTGCCATTTGCAACAATGTGGATGGACCTAGAGAGTATTACACTTAATAAAATAATCCAGACAAAGACAAATACTCTTATGTTATCACTTATATGTGGAATCTAAAAATAAAACAAACTAATGTATATAATAAAACAGAAACAGACACAGAGCTATAGAGAACAAACTAATGGATACCAGTGGAGCAAGACAGGGGTGTGGAATTAAGAGATACAAACTACTATGTATAAAATAGATAAGCAACAGGGATATATTGTACAACACAGGAAAATATAGCTATTGCTTTGAAATAACTTGAAATGATCTATAAAAAATATTGAATAACTATGCTGCACACTTGAAACTAGTATAAAATTGTAAATCAACTATATTTCAATAAAAATTAAATTAAATTAACGATAAAATGAATTTTCGTGTTCCAATAGAAAGTCAGTCATTTATACTAATTATCAGGATATTAATTTCTAAACTTTATCTTGGTACAATTGTATATAACCCTAAAAATAAATGATTTTATCTATTTCTTCACATTATTTAAAATAATATTAGAGTAAACAGTATTCTGTGTTTTTGCCAAACATTATGTTTTTGAAATGTAACCATGTTAACGCAGATCATTTCTTTTTTCACTGCTGCATGACTATACTCAATTTATTCATTCTTTTGCTGATGAACATTTGTGTTGTTATCAGTCTTTGGCTATAAAACAATGATGATTATTATTGTTCATAAGTCTGCATTTCAAATATAACTATTTCTCTAAGATATATACCTAAGGATGCAATTTTTGTGCTATAGGATGTGTTAGCATTTTAACATCTAATATCAAGCTCTTCTAAAGTGCAAGTTCTATCTTACCTACAGCATAAATGCATGCAATGTCTGTTTCTGCACACCTTCTCCAACATTTCATATTGTCTATTTTTTTAATATTTTCCAATTTGGTAGTAAGTAATAATATTGATTGAACTTTTTGTTATTTAGTTGCATTTATTTTTAAATGTAAAAATTATTTGCTGTGTATTTCCTACATTGTTAAAATGGTCAAGCATCCTTGCATTTGCTTAATCTTTAATTCATAGTTTCTCTTCTGTAAAAGATCGATTTATATGTTTTGCATTTATATGTTTTGCAAAAAAATATATGTTTTTTTTCCTTTTAGACCTGTGGATCATTATATATTCCAGATATTAATCTTTTGCCTTTTATGTAGGTTGAAAATATCTTCTCCCAATGTATGCCTTGTCTTTCCACTTACTTAGGGTATCAAGATATTAATAAAAATTTCTTGACTAAAAAGATATATATTATTATAGTTTACTTTGATCAGTATCTTATTTAAAAAGATAATTAAGTTTTTGTTATCATGACATCATGAAGAAATTCTGTCACACCATCTTCTAAAATATTTGAGCTTATTCCTTTCACAAATAAGCTTGTGATCTCAAATTACTTTTTATGTATGATGGGAAATAAACATGTAGTTTTATCCTTTCTATCCATGTAGATAATTATTTACCTTAGCTCAGATTCATGAATCATCACACCACTTTCCCCACTGCTCTTCATGACACAGTTTCACATGAGTGCTAATATATGTGCACCTAAGTTTTGGACTCTGGCTGTCAGTATGTCATCTATGAGCCACTTTATGGTTATAAAAGCACTATATTGATTATATAGCTTTATTTTAAGTCTTGATATCTGGTATGACAATTATCCGTTTTCCAAGCATCTTCTTCAGGATTATCTACCCTAGGCTTAGCATTTTGCTCTTTTGTATAATTTTTAGAATCACCTTGTCTAGTTCCACAAACAAACTGGATTTTTTCATTGGAATTGCATGAAAGTTATAGATAATTTTGGGAGACCTGTCATCTTAAAATATTGAATGTTCCTGTTTGTGAACATAATATAACTACATCTAAGATTTCTCTACCATTTATGATAAAAACCCTCCAGAAAGTAAGCATAGAGGGAAATTATCTCAACATAATGAAGGCCATATATGACAAAACCACAGCCAACATAGTTCTCAATGGTGAAAATGTGAAAACATTTCCTCTATGATCAGGAAAAGGACAAGGTTGCCCACTCTCACCACTATTATTCAACATCATTTTGGAAGTTTTAGCCACAGCAATCAGAGAAGAAAAGGAAATAAAAGGAATCCAAATCAGAAGAGAAGAAGTAAAGCTGTCACTGCTTGCAGATGACATGATACTATACATAGAGAATCCTAAAGATGCTACCAGAAAACTACAAGAGCTGATCAATGAATTTGGTAGAGTAGAAGGATACAAAATTAATGCATGGAAATCTCTTGCATTCCTATACACTAATGATGAAAAATCTGAAAGAGAAATTAAGGAAACACTCCCATTTACCATTGCAAAAAATAGAATAAAATACCTAGGAATAAATCTACCTAGGGAGAAGAAAGCACTGCATGCAGAAAGCTCTAAGACACTGATGAAGGAAATTAAAGATGATACAAACAGATGGAGAGATATACCATGCCCTTGGATTGGAAAAATCAACATTCTGAAAATGACTCTACTACCCAAATCAATCTACAGATTCAATGCCGTCCCTATCAAACTACCAATGGCATTTTTTCAGAGAACTAGAACAAAACATTTCACAATTTGTATGGAAACACAAAAGATCCCAAATAGCTAAAGCACTCTTGAGAAAGAAAAACAGAGCTGGAGGAATCAGGGTCCCTGACTTCAGACTATACTACGAAGCTACAGTAATCAAGACAGTATGGTACTGGCACAAAAACAGAAATATAGATCAATGGAACAGGAAGAAAGCACAGAGATAAACCCACGGACATATGGTCAGCTTATCTTTGATAAAGGAGGCAAGAATGTACAATACAGAAAAGACAGCCTCTTCAACAAGTGGTGCTGGGAAAACTGGACAGCTACATGTAAAAGAATGAAATTAGGACACTCCCTAATACTACACACAAAAATAAACTCAAAATAGATTAAAGACATAAATGTAATGCCAGACACTATAAAACTCTTAGAGGAAAACATAGGCAGAACACTCTATGACATAAATCACAGCAAGACCCTTTTTGACCCACCTCTTAGAGAAAGAGAAATAAAAACAAAAATAAACAAATGGGACCTAATGAAACTTAAACGCTTTTGCACAGAAAGGAAACCATGAACAAAAGACAACCCTCAGAATGGGAGAAAATATTTGCCATCGAAGCAACTGACAAGGGATTAATCTCCAAAATACATAAACAGCTCATGCAGCTCTATATCAAAAAAACATACCACCCAATCAAAAATGGGCAGAATATTTAAATAGACATTCCTCCAAAGAAGACATATCCATACAAAAAGCACATTGAAAGATCCTCAACATCACTGATCATTAGAGAAATGCAAATCAGAGCTACAATGAGGTATCACCTCCACCAGTCAGAATGACCATCATCAAAAAATCAACAAACAATAAATGCTGGAGAGGGACTCTCTTGCACTGTTGGTGGGAATGTAAATTAATAGAGCCACTATGGAGAACAGTATGGAGGTTCCTTAAAAAACTAAAAATAGAGCTACCCTATGACCCAGCAACCCCACTACTGGGCATATACCCTGAGAAAACCATAATTCATAAAGAGTGATATGCCACAATGTTCATTGCAGGTCTATTTACAATAACCAGGACATGGAAGAAATCTAAGTGTCCATTGACAGATGAATGGATAAAGAAGATGTAGCACATATATACAATGGAATATTGCTCAGCCATAAAAGGAAAAGAAATTAAATTATTTGTAATGAGGTGGATAGACCTAGAGTCTGTCATACAGAGTGAAGTAAGACAGAAAGAGAAAACAATTACCATATGCTAACATATATATATATATATGGAATCTAAAAAAAAAAAGTTCTGAAGAACCTATGGTCAGGACAGGAATAAAGATGCAGACATTGAGAATGGACTTGAGGGGGAAGTATAAGCTGGGATGAAGTGAAAGAATGGCATGGACATACATACTCTACCAAATGTAAAATAGATAGTTAATGGGAAGCAGCCTCACAGCACAGGGAGATCAGCTCAGTGCTTTGTGTCCACCTAGAGGGGTGGGATAAGGAGTGTGAGAGGGAGACGCAAGAGGGAGGAGATATGGGGATATACGTATATGTAGAGCTAATTCTCTTTGTTATACAGCAGAAACTAACACACCATTGTAAAGCAATTATACTCCAATAAAGATATTTTAAAAAAGACTTCTCCAATATCTTTTAATGAAAACGTATACTGTTCTCTAAAAAGTACTGCCACAAAATTTTTGCTATTTTTCAAGTTTTTTCATTAATGATATTTTCTGATTATTATCTATAATTCTGTGAATTTTTAATTTTATTTTCAAATCAACAATGTGTTTAAATAACGTTTTATTATATTTTAATCTGTTCTTTAGTATTTTCCATTTAGAGAAGGGACTGACCAACCTTTTCTATAATTGACTAGAAAGCAAATATTTTCAGTTTTGTCGGTCATTTAGTGTCTGTCACAACTGCTCGACTCTGCCATTGTAGAGGAAAGTAGTCACAAAGTGGTATATAACAAATGGGTGTGATTGATTGTGTCTTAATAAAACTTTATTCACAAAAAAAGGCTGTAGTACAGATTTTGCCTAAGAGCTTGAGTTTGCCAACCTCAAAAATAGAGCTTCATTCATATTATAAAGTCCCTATATTTTTTATTATTTTTAATTTTAAAAATGTACTATATAATTATGCTGTAATATTGTGAAAATGATCTTTAATATATAACATATAATAACAGTAAGATTTTATATGATATGCTATATAATATAAATGAGTATTACTAAGATATGACATTTGTGTAATTTTAAATTTAAAAAATTACAGTATCTATTTTCTCACTCACTTCACCAACTTCAGATTGTCACTTGGCTCCTTGGGTCACAACTTTTATGCCCCAAGTACCTTTTCTGAGGCTTTTTATTAGAACCATTTTAGGTTTACAGTACAACTGAGAAGAAGGTACAGATTTACCATGTACCCTCTGCCCCCATACATGCATACCCTCCCCCATTATCAACATCACTCACAAAAATGGTATATTTCTTAGCAAAGATGAATCTGAATTGACACATAATAATCACACAAAGTCCAAAATTTACATTATGGTTCACTCTTGGTGTTGTACATTCTAAGGGTTTGGTCAAATGTATAAGGACATCGTTATATATTATTATTATATCATAGAGTATTTTTACTGACTTAAAAATTCTCTTTGCTCTTCCTATTCATCTTTTCCCCTCTCACCAATACCGCTGGCAACCACTAATTGTTTTAAGGTCTCCATCATTTTATCTTTTACAGAATGTTATATCACTGGAATTATACGGTATGTAGCAATCTCACATTGACTTCTTTCACTTAGTAATATGAATTTAAGCTCCTTCCATGTGTGATCATGGCTTAATAGCTCATTTCTTTTTGTCACTGAATAATATTCCATTGTCTGGATAAACCACAGTTTGTTTAACCATTTACCTACTAAAGAACATCTTATTCCTTCCAAGTTTTGGCAATTATGAATAAAGCTACTATAAACATTTGTGTAGGGTTTTGTGTAGACACAAGTTTCCAGTTCCTTTGGGTAAATACCAAGGAGCACAATTGCTGGATCATATGGTAAGGCTATATTTAGTTGTGTTAGAAACTGCCAGTCTTCCAAATTGGCTGTACCATTTTGCATTCCCACCAGCAATGAATGAGAGTTCCTGTTACTCCACATCCTCGCCAAAATTTGGTGGTGTCAGCATTCCAGATTCTGGCTATTTGAATAGACGTGTAATGCTATCTCATTATTGTTTTAATTTTTGTTTCCTTGATGACATATGATGTGGAGTATCTATTCATATGCTTATTTGCCATCTGTATGTCTTCTTTAGTGAGGTGTCTGTGAAGGACTTTGTCCTATTTTTTAATCAGGTTGTTTCCTTATTGAGTTTTAAGAGTTCTTTGTATATTTTGAAATAGACATTTATCAGATGCATCTCTTCCATATATTTTCTATCAGTGGCTTGTCTTCTCATTCTTTTGATATTATCTTTTGCAGAGAAGATATTTTTCATTTTAATAAAGAACAGCCTATCAATTATTTCTTTCATGGATTATGTCTTTAGTGCTTTATCTAAAAAGGCATCATCATACCCAAAGTCATCTGGGTTTTCTCCTATCATCATCTAGGAGTTTTATCGTTTGTATTTTACAATTAGGTTTGTGATCTATTTCGAGTTAATTTTTTGAAGAATGTAATGTCTATGTCTACATTCATGTTTTTGACAGTGGTCATCCAGTGGTTCCAGCACCATTTGTTGAAGAAACTATCTTTGCTCCTTTGTACTGACTTTGCGCCATTGTCAAAGACCAGATGACTATATTTATGGGGCTCTATTTTTGGCCTATTTTCTTCCACTATTTGTCTAAAAGATCTATTTGTCTTTTCACTAATACCACACTGTCTTTATTACTGTAGCTTTATAGTAAATCTTGAAGTTGGGTAGCATCAATTCTCCAACTTTGTTCTTCTCCTTCAATATTGTGTTGGCTATTCTGGGTCTTTTGCCTCTCTATATAAACTTTAGAATCATTTTGTTTATATCTATACAATAACTTCCTGGCAATTTGATTGGGATTGCATTGAGTTTACAGCTCAAGTGAGAAGAACTGACATCTTGACAATATTGAGACTTCCTACCCTAAACATGGATTATCTCTCCATTTATTTAGTTCTTCTTTGATTTTACTCATTAGAGTTTTATTGTTTTGCTTATACAGATCTCATATATATTTTGTTAGATTTATACCTAAATATTTCATTTTTGAAGATGCTAACATAAATGGTTTTGTGTTTTTAATTTCAATTTCCAGTTGTTCACTTTTGGTATATAGGAAAGCAATTGACTTTTTAAATTAACCTTGTATTCTATAACCTTGCTGTATTATTAGTTCTTGGAGGTATTCTCATCAATTATTTCAGATTTTGTACATAGATAATCATATCATTTGTAATAAACACTTTTTTTATTTCTCCATCTCAATCTATATACCTTTTATCCTTTTGTTCTTGCCTTATTGAATTAGCAAGGACTATCAATACATGGTTTAAAAGTTGTGAAAGAGGATATTTATGCCTTATATCTGATCTTAGTGGGAAAGCTTTGAGTGTCTCATCACCAAGTATGATGTCAGCTTTAAGTTTTGTAGGTAGTTTTTATCAAATTGAGAATGTTCCTCTCTATTCCTAGTTTACTGAGAGTTTTTATCATACAGAGGTGTTGGGTTTTGTCAAATTTATTTTCTGCATCTATTGATATGATCATGTAATTTTTCTTTTTTAGTTTGTTGATGTGATGGATTACATTAACAGATTTTGAATGTTGAACCAGCCTTCCACACCTAGGACAAATATTACTTGATTGTGGTATGTAACTCTTTTTATCTTATTTTGGATTTGGATAGTGTGAGCAACTTATGACACCAAAATGACCCTAATTCCTTCCTCTCATCCATTTTATTATTGTTGTCATCCTCTTCGCTTGTGCCTAGACATAGCTAAGTAGATATATACTCATAAACATACATAGTCAAATACAATCTCGCTATTATTACTTCAAACAAACTGTTATTTGTTAGGTCACTTAAAAAGAAGAAGAAAAAAAGTTTTCATTTTACCTTTACTTATTACTTCTCTGCTGCTATTCCTTTCCTCTATGTAGATCCAAGTTTCTGACCTATATTATTTCCTTTCTCTCTAAAGAATTTCTTTTAAGATTTATTACAAAGTAGGTATACCAGCAACAAATTCCCTCCATTTTTAATTTGTCTTAGAAAGTCTTTATTTCTCCTTCATTTTTGAAGGATAATTTTCCAGGGTACAGAAACCTAGGTTGGTGGGTTTTTTTCTCTCAACACTTTCAACATTTCACTCCACTCCTTTCTTGCTTTCATGGCTTCTGAAAAGTCAGATTAAATCATTTATTCCTCTATATACATAAGGCTCCCCCCGACCCTGGCTTCTTTCAGAATTATTTTTCTTTGTCTTTGATTTTCTGTAATCTGAAACTAAAATGTCAATGTGTACGGTTTTTTGTTTTGTTTTGTTTTGTTTTTGTGGGAGAGCATTTATATTGCTTGGTATTTTCTGAGCTTCTGGATCTGTGATTTAATGTCTGACCTTAATTTGGAGAGATTCTCAGTCATTATTACTTCAAATATTCCTTCTGTTCCTTTCTCTCTTTTTTCTCCTTCTGTTATTTCCATTGTGCATATATTATATATTTTGTAGTTGTCCCACAGTCCTTGAATATTCCCTTCTGTTTTTCTTTTTAAGTCTTTGTTCTCTTTGCTTTTCAGTTTTGTAGATTTCTAATGAGACATCATCAAGCTCAGAGATTCTGTCCTCAGCCATGTCCAGTCTGCTAAGCCCATCAAAGGCATTGTTGATTTCTTTTTTTTTTAAATAAATTTATTTATTTATTTTTGGCTGCATTGGGTCTTCATTGCTGTGCACTGGCTTTCTCTAGTTGTGGTGAGCGGGGGCACTTCATTGTGGTGAGCAGACTTCTTGTTGCCATGGTTTCTCTTTGTTACATATCAGGCACTTCAGTAGTTGTAACACATGGGAGCAGTAGTTGTGGCTTACAGGCTCTAGAGCACAGGCTCATTAGTTGTGGCACATGGGCTTAGTTGCTCTGTGGCATGTGGGTTCTTCCCAGACCAGGGCTGGAACCCATGTCCCCTGCATTGGCAGGTGGATTCTTAACCACTGAGCCACCAGGGAAGTCCAGAATTGTTGATTTCTGTTGCAGTGTTTTTGACCTTTAACATTTCTTTCTTATGATTTCAACCTCTCTGTTTACATTGTCCATGCATTCTTACCAGCTGTCTATCCATTAGAACCCTTAAAATATTAATCATAGTTGTTTTAAATTTCTGGTCTGATAATTTCAACATCCCTCCCATGTCTGGTTCTGATGCTTGCTTTGTCTCTTTAAATTGTATTTTTACCTTTAGGTATGCCTTGTAATTTTTTTTTTTTCTCAGTGGTTAGACATGATGAATTGAGTAAAAGGAACTGCTGTAAATAGATCCTTAGTAATGTAGTGGTGAGGTTTGGGAGAGATGAAGCATTCTACAATCTATAGTCTATAATTAACTGTCATTCTTTTAGTGAACCTCTGCCTCTGGGTTGTGAATTTCACAAGTGTTTCTCTGTGCTTTTCTTCCCACAGGATGGCTAGAGGGTGCTAGATTGGGTATTTCCCTTTCCCCAGTTTAGTTATATTCTGATAATACTCCAGCAGGTTAGGATCTGGTTAACTAGTTTCCCCTGAGGTCAGGCGTTGTTAAGATCAGAATGCTGTGGTGTATTTCAAAATGGTTTCTCCCCTGACCAGAAGCCCAAGGAGAGTTTTCTCTGATATTTCCTATGGAAACCTGAGTAAGATCCTGTAGGTAAATCTCACGATGCTATGGAGGTCCCCACAAGACTAGTTCCCCCTGAAGAGTTGTCTGCACTGGGCTTCCAATAATTTGTCAGATTTCAGCTTTTTGTACCCTGGCACTGGTTACCAAGGAGGCTCCCACTCCTGAGCCTCTGTTCTGGTAAACCCTGACTCCCTGTATTTGCTCGTCTCCAATCTTGCAGGCTATTGTTTGTCCTTTGCCCTTTCTTCTGTCATGGATACAAGAATAGATATTATAGTTTGTTCACCTTTTTACTTGCTAGCAAAGAGTGCCTTCCACACTCCTCACATGCAGAACTGCCTCTGCTTACTTATTACTACTCTGTGAAGTAGATGACATAATCTAACTACAGCTCCAAGGGTTTCAAGAGACTTCTCCCCAGAGCCCTGTAGTTTACACTAATTCTTTCCATTTTAACATATTTTTTCTCTTCTATAGATTTAAAAATATGTTTGTGACTATCAATCCTTGATTGAATGAAGAAAAGTAAAATCAGTACTAACCTATGTAGAGAGACTTGTCCTCTGCAGAATACGATTGCATCATTATGATCTATAATCCAACACCTGCTCAGACTGAAGCTGCCTAGGCCATACTGAACATATATAAGATCAGGTAGTAAACATCTTGTCTTAGTCAATGCAGCAGAGATTTTTTTTTTAATTGGTCACTGAAATGTGACCAGAAAGAAAAAAGTAGTTTATTTTTATTTCCTCTAAGAAAAAAAAAAATCATGTAATAATTTTATTATAGTGTAAGTTACTATCGATTATAACAGAAAGTAATTTGATTAGACAATATGGATAAGCTAGATAGTGCTGAAATAGGCTTTTTGTTAAATTTCAGTCTCTGGGTCATTTTCCAACTATCTCTCTGGAATCTTTTTCTCTGTTTCTTTGTCTCCTTCTGCTCACACTGGGTGGGTAGGAGCTTTTTCTAAGGATTAGTTTTCAGGTCTCCACTCTACACATTAGGTAACTCTACTATCTGAGAATTCAACACTAATGGCATGGTATCATCACTATATGGAATATTTCTACAGTGCTCTCCATTTCTGACCTATATCTATAATGCTAATCACATCTCAAAGTGCCTATTGGACATTTCTCCATAAATATAATACATGTAAAACTCATAATCTAAACTCATAATCTAAATGCCTACTCTAATTTAGAGATTCTTATTCTTTTCTGTTTTGTGTATGATAAAATATTTTTACCGATGATTCAAACAAAACCCTTCATTTGTTAACATCCCTGTTGAGCTAAATTCTTACTCCCTTCTAATTCCCATATGTTTGCAATCCTCATGACTATTCAATTCATATTTAATATTTTGTTTTCATCTTTATTGTCCATAACTTTCTATCATTACTCCTTTTATAGTAGTATGTATATTTATTACCTGAATTTGTTCATTAATTCTCTCCACAGTTCTAGTTTGCCAATCTATTTCTGATTCCTTGCCATAATATTAATCTCTCTAAAACAATTAATTCAATATTTAGCTCTTTATCAGTCAGGGGAGAGATACCATATGCCACTTGGGTAATATGAAAATAATGTAATGAAGGAACTATTTATTAAGGATATAGGCACCTAAAAGTTGCCTAAACAGAAGTGGTCAATTCAATTTCTAAGAAAGAATCTCATATTACAAAAGGATCAGCCATGTTCAACACTCAAAATATTAGGAAGAAAATACCACAAAACTAAAAAACTGAAATTACATTAATGGTCTAGAGGGTCTTGTTTTTATGGAGAGCTTTGCCTATCTGCAGAATTATGAAATTATCTTACATAATGTCAAACTAACTCCTGAGAATTCTGTGTCAGAAACATATTCATCTACTCAACAGCACTTCCTCACTTCTGCCTTACTTGCTAACAGAGCCTGATTTTAAGGCAAGAAGCTGCAAAGTACCCCGAGATCAAGGATTAAGCCCTTGGTGCTGAATGCTGATTGTTCAAAACTAATAATGGTGATCACATTCACCTCTATCAATTTTGAGTTGAAAGGAGGACTGTCTTAGTCCATTCAGACTGTTGTAACAAAGTACCATAGACCGTGTGGCTTATAAAGAACAGATAGGTATTGCCCCAGTTCTGGAAGCTGGAAGTTCAAGATCAGGGTGGGAGTGAAAACCCTCTTCTGTATTGCAGACTTCTCCATGTATCCTCGCATGGTGGAAGAAGAGTGAGAGATCTCTCTGGAGCCTCTTTTATAATAGCGCCAATATCATTCAAAGGGCTTTGCCCTTATAACCTAAAGACCCTACTTCCTAATACCATCACTTTGGGAGTTAGTCTTGATATTTCAACATATACATTTTGAGGGCATACAAACACTCAGACCACGGGCCTATGACCCAGTTTGGCCAATGAGAGAGAAGTGGAAGATTGTGCCTTCTGTGGATTTTGTGGAAATGTCTTCTTCACTGATAAAAAGACACATGATACCCCATCCCAAGTCTGGAATAGTGACAACAACTGAGGTGAAAATCTGAGGAAGATAGGCAGCATTCTAAGAATAGCAGGATGGAAATATGGGGAAGGCCCTGAGTCAGGTAACATTGTTGAGGCCCTCAATTAATGAATCCATGAGCCATCTATTTCCAGACTTCCTTCATGTGACATAATAAATACACTTATTTCTTAAGCCGTTATTGATAAGGGTTTAGATTACACACATTCAAAGCTCTCTTGAATGATACAGAGATTAAGACCAAATTCTCTAACCAAGTTTTTTGAAATAGATTTCAACTGTAAGAAAAATAATTTATACATTCAAATGTTACAGACCATATTCAAACTTTATGTTAGTGTCAAAAACTCTGAGAGTTATTGGCATCATTTAGTTTGTTAATAGGTAAACCCAAAAGCTTCCCATTCCCAGTATGATCAATGACAAAAAGAAATCAGAGAAATTATAACTTGGAAAATGGAAAAGTGTAAATAAGCTCCTTCCAGAAGTAATGGAAAAATTACACATCAGGCTTGCCAGTGTGTTTGCCATCATTATTTCACCATTTTGTGTCTGTTAGAAAACTTTAAGAATCAAAATAGTGAAAAATCTCACTGTAATTACAAAAAAAAAAAAAGAATAAATTGCAATCTTAAGGTAGTAGTTCTAGAAAACTTTCTAGAGATGAAATAGGCACTAAATTAAAGCAAACCTATAGGAATCTGCTGGACTTTTAAAAAATGAACATTCTGATTTTTTTAATTACCTTGGTTTATTCTACTATAAAATAGGATAAAAATAGTAATACCTACTTAACAGTTGTATTTTCTATTAATATGATCAAAATATTTAATTACTTAAACCCTATCAAGATTTTTAAATAAACACTTGGCACAATGGTAAGCATTCAATATTTAATAGCACCCTTATAATCATAAATAATATTAATAATCGGAAAGTAAATATTATCAAAATAAATATAAATAGTAATTCTTCCAAAAGTACTTGGGAGAAAAGAAAAAAATTTTAATGTGTTATTTAAGAGTGTATAATGTAAGACAAAATCCCTTAAAACTATGAGCACAGTTTCATTAACTCATAATGTAATTTGGATAATTCTAATAAAAATATTCGAGAATTTGGCAAATCAAGCAGACAAAAAGGCGTAATAATAGCAAGGAATATAATGATGCAACTGACATTTTAAAATGATTTTTAAAATATTTCCAATTCAATTATGGAAGCCAAAGCAGAAATTACAATTATTTCAAAATTTAGTAGTAGTGTTGGGTCAGTAGGACTCCCAACTGAAAAACCATAAAGCTATTTTGCAAACTACATGAAAAATATATTTCAGATGTTTAAAATCTTCTAATGTAAAAATAAATTAATAAAGGTATGGATTTTTTAAACATTTTTATAAAGTAATGGTTTCAGAGAAACTTAGGGGTCTTTAAGGTAGAAACAAAAGACATTTGACTACATAAAAAATTATATATCTATAATGATAAAAGAGCTATAAATTAAAGCATAAACAACGTAATATATTGAAAGATCATATTTGCAACGCATGTAATAGAAAAAAGTTTAATGTCTACAATACTATACTCAAAGATCTCATAAGTTAATAAGCAAAAGCACAAAGAAAACCTGCTAGTAAAACAAGCACAATGTGAAACAGGCATTTCACAGAAAATGGGCAAACACCCATAAATCAGAAACTACACTTATTTCTCTACCTCCAAATAAGTGTTATAAGATTAACACCTATTTTAAATCATATATCAACTTGAAATTCTTTATCATTTAAGCTTTTTAAACCCAGTATTTGAAAAGGTGAGAAAGACAATAGCATACCTGAATATATTTTGGTGTTTTCAAATAAATAATGTAGTCAAATAAGAAACAGTCCTTTTAAAAAACTGATTAGGAGAATGTAAAACAAATTGATTGAAAGCTTTAATTCTCTTAAGTGTCTGTTTTGGAAATAAAATATATCTGTAATGCTTATACATGAAGTCCTTTTATTTTTAGATACTATTAAAAGAGCATTGATAAACAGTCAATTTGTACCAAAACATTTCTTCTTTACTGCTTTTATATTAAAAGAGCCATAAGAACATCTCATAGACAGCATAATTTTTACTCTTTTTCTATTTATTTTACTCTTCAATCAATTTATTTTCAAATAATAGTAAATTTTCTATGACCTAAGGTTTATTTTTAGTTACATCACACATTTTAACTCTGTGAAAATAAAAGGTCACTACATGTAGTAGTGATAAGAAATATCTTCATGTTTTAAACCCATCACAGCTATTTGTATTGAATTTTTAAATGACTGGAGAAAAAATTTGATGCTAAGTTCCAATTCTATTATTCATAGCAAAAATATTTCTTGAGTGACTTTCTGGGTTTTAACTTTTAAATATTCTAATATTTTCATTTCATTAAACAGGTTTTTTTAAAATTTTATATTGGGTTATAGTTGATACATTTTATTTTTAAGAACAAAATATTGCACATATTTTAAACATACCAATTTAGATAAAATAAATGCAGTACATAAAAACAGCAGCAGTAAACACAAATTATATTTATTCTTATCAAACACCTTAAAATTCCTGGAATACTAGGCATCAGAGAAAAATAAGCTCCCCAACCTCAGGAAGTCACCTTCACATTGGGAGTTGAGATAGGCATTCAGAGAGACCAACATCTAAGATAACAGCAGAAAGTCATCTAAGACAGTCTATAGATAAATGAAATAAGATGTGGAGGGGATCAGTAGAAGTATGGACAAGGAATGAATCCTTGAGGTGTGCTTTGATATGAAGAGGCCAGAAAAATAAAGAGGACAACTAGCTTAGAAAACAGCATACCCAGAAAATCAGGTAACTTTCCTTCTCAGAAATCTGAAGGCCTAGGAATTAGATATCCTAAAGATAAATTCCTTATGTTTATCAAACATGACATTGTCTTTACTCTTCAGGATATCCCAATATCTTCTTGATCATAGTTTAAAATTAATTAGAATAAGTTCCCATTTGAAATTATTGGTTAAGTTTTGATCTAGAGATGAAATTGCTATTCAACTATTATACTTAAAAGATGTATTATTTCTCCAGTGGGAACAACCATTTATCAATGCTTCTGAAGTCTCCCCAAATTTATCCAAATACCTGATAAAACCTGAAATGTATTGGGCAGTATGAGTAAGATGCTCATGGTTCAATTACCCTCAGATACAAGAAAGATACAATCTATGTTGATAACACAGATTAGAAGTACTTAGGAGTTGGGAGACTGAAAAATTGGGATTCAGCGATCAAGTGATTAACTTGCTCAAAATATTTTCACTCTAACTTAAGGATGCATACATACTGGCAGCAAATTTTTATCAATTTTTTATCAATTCCTACCTCCACCCCATCCCTACCACCTCATCCTCACTCACATAGTTTGTTATTGACTGACTAGCTAGCGACTGATACAAGCCAAGAAAGATCTTTGAGAAGGGATCTATTCCCATAAAACCTAGGAATTAATGTAAATATCAACAATTAAATTTATGCAGCAAGCAAATAAATTATGCACATGTGTTTATTATCTCTGGTTACCCAATTTATTCCATGACAAAGGGAGGTAGACCCATTGCCTTCTCCTATTTTAACAAGAGTATAAATGGTATAATTATAGCTCCTAAAATGATTGCAAATAAATATCATTTTTTTCCTTTATGCACTGGTAATGGTATCATATTATTTAAAGTGTTTGATTTATACAGGCACAAACTAAGAAATTAACCACTGTGTATTTCAGCTGTTATAATAACTACTGGACCACAGTAGTGATCATTTAATTATTCTTCTTTCTTCATCTACTAGATACCATGCTAGATACTTCTATTGTTATTTTTTCAAAAATATACCACATATAAATTGTTGTGTTAAATGCTGTTGTGCATATAAGCCAATGTACATGATTTCAAGCAGTGTCCAAATAAATACAAACTCCTTAAACCTCAAATTCAAAATCTTCTACTCTCCTACCTATTTTCAGCACTATTTCCAAAATATGCCCTTAGATGAATTTATCATTTTAGTCACATAGTTTATTCATTGACACCAAAAATATTTTGTGAATTTTGACTATGTTTTCTTAGCAGCCCTTTATTACCACAGAGAATGCCTTCCTTAATTTGTTCTATCCATTTAAAATTTAACATTTTCAATCTATCTTCTTTACCTATTGCCTTCAGAAAACGACTATTTCCTTTAAGCTTAAATATTAATTGCTCGCTTACAAAGCTTATTTGGCAATTCATATCTATTACTGATGCATAATAATCAAAAAAGAAATGTTTTGAGCCCTTGTTTTGTGTTAAGCACTTTCATAAATCATTTTATTTATCCTCAAAACTTTGCTATGAGGAGGATATTATTAGTACTATTACTACCACTAAATCTATTTCACAGATACAGAAACAGAGCTTTAGAAAAATTAAGGAACATATCCAAGGTTAAATGACTAGTAAATATCAGAGCCAGGATTCAAGCCTAGGATTGTCTCATACCAAGTTATATGCTCTTTTATAATTATTTTTATTATTTCAAACTGCAACTAGTAATTCACTTGTTTTTTACCTTCTCTCTTTAACTGGATATATATGAGTGTCCTATACATTCTGGTAAGCATACAAGTTTCTACAACATAGAGATATATACTTCTATACGGTAAGTAGTGAAATGAAATTTTGGAGATTGTAACAAATCTAGATAGCTATAGCAAAACTAAATTGTGGACAGAAAACACATGTTAATTAGCAATGATGGTTACACAGAATAACCATATAAAACAAGATCCAAAGGTGAATTTCAAGATCATGGGTTAGCCAGATACCCCCATTGGAAAACTGACAAGCTTTCATATAGTCTAACCAATACACTAAGAGTAAATAATTTCTAATGAATTAACTGGTAAAGTGAGATAGTACATGCTATGTACCTGACTCAATAAATATGGGAGCATAGGAAGGAAGATCTGTGACATGATTTGGAGGCAAGAAAGGAGAGGAGAGGAAAAAACAGACTTTTTACATACTGTATATATGCTTCTCCTCCTATGCTTATAGCTCCTGAAAATGTTACTCAAGAGGCAGAGATTCTCAAGTGGGAATGAAAATGAAAATACCTAATTCTTGACACACTGAGTAAACTCACTGCTGAGGAAGACAGGCTGCATGTAACATATCTGAGAAATGATCTTCCTAGTAGAATCTGATTTGGTAGAAATGTTTTAGGAATGTTTAGCATACTGACTGACTCCAGCCTAATAGCCATGGTAAAAGTTGGAAAAGAGTTAATTATCCTGAATTATGCATCAATATTCTTTATATTGTTTTCTTAATTTGATTCAATTGCAATAATATAATAATACACTATTATTTATTAAACTCATATTCTATGCCAGAAGCAGGGTGGTATTTTCTCATTTACTCTTCACAAAATTTCCTGAAGTAGATATTATTATTATTCCCACTTTACAGATGAAGCAACTCAGTTTTAAGTAACTTGTCCAATGTAGCACAATTAGTAAGTGATCAAACAAGGAAAGCTTTTTTTAAAAAGCTGGTCTCAAAAAATCTATGCTACACTACTGATCTTATGATGTAGATCTGTGCTGCTATACACACCAGTGGTGGCAAAATGAAAGATAAAATTGTGGTAAATTAGCCCAGTACAACTAAGCATGGCCATTTGAATCAACATAATGGCTTGTCATTAACTTACAATCATCATATTAAAGATCTAGTATCATATAAAAATGTCTGCTAAAAGTGAATATTCATATATCAGCAAAGATATATATTTTTTCTGGTTTCTTAGCACTTAAGTGATGCAAGCTTCTGGGGCTAGTGAATTTATTTAGATGTCCAAAGGTTAATAGTCTAACTTTAGCCAAGTCCTTGATGGCAGCATTTTCAGCCACTGCAGCACAGGACAAAGAAATAGCATTTCTACTTGCTCGTATTTCATAATTCCTGTTTGTCATCATATGTGTACATATTTGTCACTCAGTGACCTGGAACTCTGATTTTAAAGTCTACTCTAAATGCTATTTCTAGCTATTTTATTTTAAAATTTCACTCAAGAAATCAATGTTTGCTTAGAAAGACAGGAAGTCTTGGTCATTAAAAGTGTGCGCTTTAAAATCAACAAGGCTGGGTTCTACTTTGGTCTAATTTAGTGTTTACCAGCTATGTGACAAATAATTAAAGTGTTACATTTCTCAGAGACAAAATTATATACCTCATAATGTTTTTGTGAAGATTATCTGAAACACTCTATAAAAGTTTTAACTTAGTCTTAACTTAGTGCAAGTACATAGCAAATACTCATTAAATAACAGCTGCTATTATTATCATCTTTCTGATCATTATCATCATCAAGCTTATGACTGTACTGTTAAGTATACTTCTTAGTCTCATCTAGCACTGTAATAAAGCCAATTCATATATTATATATTTTCAAGTTATATTTAGCAATATAAACAACAAAATATTAGGTCTTATATTTAAAAATAACATTTTAAAACCTATATTTTAATTTATTTTTTAATGTTGCACACTTTTATTAACATACAAATTATCTTAATTAAACCAGCATTTTCCATGAGTAACATTTTCACATACAGGTTTGTTCCCTTCTCCAGTAATTGTAGAGGGGGTAGAGATGTCCTGGAATTTTTTATATAAAATTCCAGACTCCCTTTTGAAATTCCAGACTCTCCTTATTCAGCCTCTCACTGTAGCTTTTCTCAGTTTCTAGGACTCAAGTGACAAATGCCAAACCCACGTTTCCTCTGAGCTCTAGGTGAGCTTGTGATCCTAGAGACGAGTCTTGTCATTTAAAAATATTTCAAATAAAAACCCATATCATCCTCAAAGGTCTAAGTTACGTCTCTATATGTTATCCATTCTTATTGCCCCCTTCATTGAACTTAGCATTATGAATAAATAACAAAATGTTAGGCCTTATATTTAACAATAACAATATTATTTGTTATACTATACTTTTTATGTTACAACTTCTTTAGACAAATATTTAGGAATTTCATAAAAAGTTAAATGTATCTTCTCTATGAACCAATAACCTCTTTCCTAGGTATTTATCCAAGAAAAATAACACTTATCACAAAAAAATGCTAACACATGAATGTTCATTGCTTTGGAAATAACTGAGATGTCTAGAAACAGAATAATGGATGAATAAGTTGTAGTATATTCATACAATTGACTACTACTGAGCAACTAAAGGTAACTACTGCAACAAAATGATACTCTTAAGATCTAGACTCATATTACAAGTTGTTAACATAACCCTTCACTTGTATACATAATTGGCATCTCAAAATCTCAAAACTAACTGACCAAATTAGTTCTTTCCCAAATCCTCTTCTACCTGTCTTCCCAATCCCAGTAAGTTGTGTTATCCTCCACCAATTCTGTCTATCCAAAATTTTAGAAATGATCATTGAATCCTCTCTTTCATTCCCCCTTCATTTCTAATCCATAAGCAAGTCCTGTCAATTCTGCATCCAGAATGTATCCCAAGGCCATCTATGTCTATAGCATCTACTAAAGCAACACTGTCCAGGCAAATAACGTTATTAATGTACTTAATTACCAGAACTTCCTCACTGATTTCTCTGTTTTGCCTCCAGAACCACATACCCAGATCCACTCCATTCTATGTATGACAGCCAAAATGACTTTTTCATATGTAGACCATATCATAGTACTCCCTTGCTTTTGGGGAAAAAAAGTCTGGTAGATATTTAAAACATAGAATTGTCCTTTTCATATTCAAGCAAAGAATTCATGGAACCTCCAAAAATGACTTGATTATTTCTTGGAAATACCAATTGTTTTTACTAAAAAATGTGTTGTGGAATAGTAGCAAAACTACTACAAAGGGGTTATTTCACCAGAAATCTTACGTTTTGTGAATATCAAGTGTATATTAGTTAGGTTGTTTATTTTTAGTGAAAAATTTATTAAGACATTCCTTGGAATAAGAGGAAAAGTTTAATTTTAAAAGTACATCCTTTGACATACAACAAAGTAGTTACATACGCGGAGAAGTCCATTGGCTTTGACATGAAAATACTAAATGTGCTCAAAAGGTTACAAAGACTAGCTTTCTGTAGGCATGCATCAAATCTCTTGAAAACAACAGTAATCAAAAGACACAAGAGTATAACACAAACTGCCGGATTCATCTTCCTAAAATTCATGAAGTTAGTGCACTCTTCAAGTGATTGGTATAGTTCCTTACTATGCTTTCATCAAAAATGAAATCTTCCAACTAGCCTAAAATCAAACCACTTA
The DNA here is from genome assembly GCF_008692025.1 of Phocoena sinus. Lineage (NCBI taxonomy): Eukaryota > Metazoa > Chordata > Mammalia > Artiodactyla > Phocoenidae > Phocoena > Phocoena sinus. The sequence continues at coordinate 30,604,568 of NC_045779.1, read as the reverse complement.
CCTGAACCTGCCTAAGTGACCAATAACTGCCTTCTCTGTCCTGTGTACCAGAGCACTTCCTCACTGTCCATACTACCTCTTCCTGTCCACATTGTTTTTCCTACTTGGGATATTTCCATTCTTTCGCTTGTCCATTCTTTTAGTCATCCTATCTAAAATGCCTTTATTTAAATGACCTATATATCATACCAATCACATATCTATGAACAGGGGGTGTGATAAGGAAGAATAAACTTCAATGAGTTTATAGTCAAATGAAAATAGAAACTAAAAACAAACAAACAAAAAAGTAAGTCACATGACAAAAACTAACAGCACAACCTAAGGGAATATACTAAATATATGAGGGCACAAGGGAGATTGAGAGACTTTAGTCAGAGGAAATGAAGCTTGATTAGTTTCTTGAGAATGCATGAGAGACTTCCAAGAATCCCCAAAGGAGCTTGTCACCTTCAGATGCAGAAAACAAGATGTGTAGAGACATGGAGACAACATAAACCTGCAGTGAACTATATGTAGTCTTGCCTGGCTAACAAAAAGCATGCACTGGAGAGATGAACTCATTCATGGAGGGCCCTGAAAACAATGCAGAGAAATTTAAATTTTATGTTGTAAGGAACTAGAAATAAGTAAAGCATTTTATGCAAGGGAGCTACATAATCACATTTGACTTTTACAAAAGTCACTGTAGTGACAATGTGGAGGATGAACTGAGGAAGTCTGTAGATTATATACAAGGATAGGAGGTGATCATAACGTACTGACCAAAAATAATAAGAACCTGAAAGTAAAAATTGGTAGAAGGGATAGAATGAAAAACAAAAACATCATCAACAATTATAACAGTAGGTAAAAATTGAGCTCTCACAATATGTTACGCATTGTTCTGTTTTATATAATCTGTCTCATTTAATACAAACAATGATGAATGAGGTGGGTACTGCTACTAGCTCAGTTTTTACAGATAAGGGACCTGCAGCTTAGAGTCTTAGTAAGTTGCTCATGTTTCTATAGCTATAAAGTGTATGCTCTGACTCCATCACTTGTGCTCTTAAAAATGGGGCTATTGGGCTTCCCTGGTGGCACAGTGGTTGGGAGTCCGCCTGCCAATGCAGGGGACACGGGCTCGTGCCCTGGTCCGGGAGGATCCCACATGTCGCGGAGCGGCTGGGCCCGTGAACCATGGCCACTGAGCCTGCGCGTCTGGAGCCTGTGCTCCGCAACGGGAGAGGCCACAACAGTGAGAGGCCAGCGTACCGCAAAAAAACAAAAGAAAAGAAAAGAAAAGAAAAATGGGGCTATCATGGGCTTCCCTGGTGGTGCAGTGGTTGAGTCCGCCTGCCGATGCAGGGGACACGGGTTCGTGCCCCAGTCTGGGAAAATCCTGCAAGCCGCGGAGTGGTTGGGCCCGTGGGCCATGGCCACTGAGCCTGCGCGTCCGGAGTCTGTGCTCTGCAACGGGAGAGGCCACAACAGTGAGAGGCCCGCGTACCGCAAAAAAAAAAAAAAATGGGGCTATCATGATCACACAGTGTGGACAGGGCACAAACATAGCTCACCACTCCTTCAGTGTATGCTATAGTCTATAGAATTCTATAAAATAAGGGGACAGTGCCTTCTCTTAACTCCATGGCCATTCTAACCCACAATGAACTTGCTCTTCTCCAAATGTTATAGTTCACCTTGTCAGGACCAGCTCCCACCTAATCATCTAATTCTGGACTGTCTTCCCCATTTTTGTAACAAGAGTTAGTTCTGGTCCCCTATTAAGGACAAGGAGCATTTTTTACGTTTTATTTCAGTGACGTCCTGCCTCCATCGAAATGTTGTCAAATTATATAGTGTGTGTGTGTGTGTGTGTGTGTGTGTGTGTGTTGATTTTTTATGCCTGTTTGGAGATGTGCTTACCAAAATTCAAAAACAAAAGGCCAAATCTGTAAGAGACATAAATAGCATATAATTGTCTCAATATTTACAAGAGCAGGAGGATGGGAAAGAATACATATTTTATGTTTCATTATTTTTATTATTGTGAAATACTAATTTTGTAAGAAACATCAAGGCAACAAAGGATCCAATCTGCTAAAGGATAACGAGCAATTAGTTAAGTCAATCGTGTTTTATTTTTAGAGTTAACGAGCTTACTTGATAAAGTAAAATACAAAAAATTCTCAGGTTAAAGGTTTTAACTTTATATTATATTGCTCAAAGGAAACATATTTTCTCCAGTCTAGGATGTTATCAAGTCATATAACACATACTCACAATGGTTCACAAGATACAACCAGGCAAAAAAAGGGTTTCATGCAAAACTCTCATTGTAAAAGGAAGGGCCCCAAAATATCAGTAACTATTTAATCACCTCACCTTTGGGGAAATTTTCTTCTTGCGGTTGCTATTCTAGTTCCTCTCCTTTGCTCTTGGGTGACTACTTTCCTTTTTCCCAAATGTGGAATTTACTCAAGATTTGCTCCTTGAGTTCAGCTTTCTTTTTAATACTGTTTTTCTCAGACTTTATTTATAGTTTTATGGATTTAATATCACATTTCTATGTAGACAATTTCAAAATTGATATCTCTAGTCATTTCAAGATTATATTGTATACCCACCACAGCACTTAACACACACACAAAAAAATTCTTACATAGTAAGTACTTTATAAAACTAGTCAATTTAACTGATTCTGTAGCATCACACACACACACACACACACACTAAAAAGAAAACAATTATTTCTAAAGGTAGCTTGTTGAAACTTATTGTTTGTGTGGCAAAACCCAATTTAAAGAGGTATATTTCAATATCACAATTTTTCCCAAATTAGGGGGTTTCAAAAATAAATAAATAAAATTATATGTAAGATTTAGCATGGAAACAAATAATATATATAATCTATTACATTCTATGTGTTATGTGTATTCTATATGTATACAAACAATATCCTATTACATACATATAGATGTATTACATATATAAGCTATATCATAGGATACATACATTACATGGGATGTGTTATACCCATAACACATAGAATATTAAGTGCAATTTTTCCAATTACTCCAAGATGTTAAACTTACACTTATATAAATTTAAATGATATAAAATAGAATATATATACATATATGTATATATATATATATATATATATATATATATATATATATATATATAAAGATTAGGTAGATTGATATATAGATATTTATGTAACAGAGTGCTCTGTGTAGTTTTCCTACTGTAAAAGTGACTTTTCCTGTTGCTTCAGAGTTTTAGAAATTAAAATTTCCAGGGCTTGCTTGCATAGAGATTTAGAGATTATAAAATTGGTTTTGCAAACTTTAGCTCATTTTCCATCTCAAGAGACTATAAGCTGAGGTCAGGCAATTGATGGAAAAGATTGAGAGAGATCTGTTTAGTGAGGGTTGCCAGCGTCCTGCAGTCATTTTCCTTCCTCTTCTTCCCCTTTCCCCAAAGCTCAAAGTGAGGATTGAAAGAATCTCTTTTCCCCATTTCCTGTCTGCCTACATTTTTCCCCTCTGACTTTAAAAGAACTTAATTATAGGAATGAGATCACTAGGTAATTTAACCTAACTCCTGACCAATGCTCCACTGAATGCACAGGATGCCTTGCTAACCTGTAGATTCTTTTCCTAGATTGAAAGAAGTAAGGATGTAGAATTAAGTAGTTAAAGAATGACTAGCTCTCTACTCCCAGAAGCCCGCTTCACAATCCTGCAGTCAGACAACGAGGGCAAGATAAGATCTGAAGAAAGATCATGAGGAGTCAGCCAGTCTGCATAAATGGAAAATGATGCAGAACACAACCTCCTGCCTTGATGAGTCACTGAGATACTTTAAAAACAATCATGGCTAAGCAGACTCTTCGGAGTCGGTCTGGGACACGGAACTACCTTGCCCCAGGTTGCTGGAACTCTGAATAAAGCAACCTTTAATTTCTACCAAAACCTGTCTCTTGAGTATTGGTTTTTTGATTGGTGAGCAGCCAAACCTGAGTTCGTAACAAGGAGACAGAAAATTGATAGAGTGTTTGGCTCTCCCTCTCCCATCAGGCAGGTGGACTGACAAAAGTTAACTAGTGTGGAACTGTCTGGAAAGGGGGTAAACCTGGAGATCTGCCAGAAGGGGTGAGCTGATCCAAAAGAAAGACTTCCATGGTATCCACTGCATGAAACCAGGGACAAAAGGTGTATTAAATAACACACTACAGGAGACAATACCATTCAAGGAAGTTATGGAAGGAAGGACAATATTAATGACTGCATTTAGAGTCAAATCACAGAAGGTAAGAATAAAATTTTACCTCTAATATCCACCCTCCCTTCCTTCCTGATCCTCTGAGAAGAGCAAGAAAGAACAGCTAGTGAACAGAAGAGGATGCAGAGTAAGAAAAGGGTAATAAACTGATGTGAACTCCTTTTCCCACTGCAGAATTATGACACAATAAGGCACAAGCTGTGCTGTCAAGCATGAGAATTTGAAATTTTGATATGAAGACAGGACTGGAATTTTTTTTTGACTGAAATTTTTAATACCTAAAAAGATTAAGCTACTTGTTAATAAGTAGGATCTGACTGAGATTTCATCCAGGGAACATGGAAGAATAATACTACATAGCTTGTTTAAAAGCTTTGGTATTAAAAAAAAAATGATAAAGATTTTATAAATTCACCCTACTGAGTCCAAATTGTTCAATATAAATTTATCAAATAATTTTCTTTCCACATGGCTTCAAATGTTTATTTTCAAAGAAAACTTCTACTAATAAGCTATAAAGTTATCTTAATAATTATCGAAGAACTTCCATTTAAAATTGCTTGTATAATGTTGCTAAATGTTATCATGTGAAAAATACATTTTAATAAAAGATAGCAGCATAGTAAAATATATAATACATCAAATATAGGAGTATATAAAGTACAAAATACAGTATAAAGTACAAAATACAGTGTGTGTGTATATGTGTTTGTGTGTGTTATCATATACCATACCATACTGAGCTGACTCTAAAGAAATTTGATTTTCTTTATGATTGGTTCTTTGAAAAATTGTGAGGCTAATTAAAAAATGAATTAAAGATTTTAAGACTCATTAGAATCATTGTTCATGATCTTGTAAAGGAATGAATAATTTTTCTCTCTTTTCCTTATATAAAACACTGTAATAAAAACATTTTGCTTTAATATATAAATCAATATCAAGAAAAGCAAAAACAAAACTTCTTGCTATTTGTACTGCACCAAGTTTTTTAGTCCAGTTTGCATCTGTAGCAGGGAGTAAATATAGCAGATATTTGCATCTCATGAAAAATGTATTTGATCCTTAGACTGTATGTTTTTCACTTTATTTTCATTATGTTCAGATAATACCCACATATTTACAAAATTTATTAGAGGGTTAAATTGAAGAATGAAGATGGTATTACTTTTTTTTTCTTCTGTGTAGTTTGATTCTCTGATACAACACAATAAAAAAGCAAATAATGGCAAAGAAGCCAAATAGATGGTGGAAAAATAAAACATAATCCTTTGTGAAAAACCACAAAAACTCTCCTAAGCGTTAATAATATTTAATGTTTTATTTTTTAAATAAATACACAGAAAAGTCAGGTAATAAAATTAGACAAAGAGCAGCATGTCTTAAAATATAACACATTTCCTATAGGGGACAGATTCAACAAGGATAATTTATGTTTTTAGCAATCTAAAATAAATTGTAGGCAATAATCACATACTTGTCCTTCAGTAGACTTAAGAACAAAAGCCCTAGAGTTGCTGACAGTTAACAAGATTGTCTGCTTTTATTTCTATTATTTTTTCAAAATATTCTATCAGAACTAGGGAAGAGAATGACTTAGAGCTGTGAACTTGTTATCATCCAGCTTGCAATAAAAATACATCACTGCAGCACTGATAGTTCCTGGCATGCTGTGGCAGTGATAAAACTTTTAATGGTGTTGAACAGGCATGGGATATTGTCAGAAGACAATGCTCAGAAAGCTACAGTATCTCAGACCTTTGAGGTAAGTGTTGGAGAATGAGTATTAAGAACTATAAAAAAGAATAACAATATACAATCTTGTTATACAATAACAATATCAATACAATGGGGAGAAACAATGAAAGTTTAAGGAAAATCAGTCATCAGCTTAAAGTGATGTAATTCAAAAACTCCATGGCAGCATATAAAGAAAATTTCCTATAGTTGGAAGTCAGAAAAGTTGAGGATTGGACTCAGTAATTATAAGGATACCATAGCTCCAAACAACTTTGCACTTACAACCACAGCAAATATTCTACTGAACCCTGAAATTTGGGATAGAGACTTTAAAACCTAGGACATAAAGTATAATTGCCACTTTGCAGTGAGAAAATATATGAATGCATTAAAAAAAATTGAGTTTGTCCCATATCTGGTTCACAGTAGCTCCACTGGGTTCATAGACTCACCTCATGGCAATTTCCATGGATTTTAAACATGTAATTTGAATGGATACTTGATGGAGACCCCACACTGGTTTCTAGGCCTTTGTGGTAAAAACAATCAGAAAGGAAGATCAAGTGGAGACCTCTGAAATTGCTCTCTCCCTACCCTCCTCCACCTTAGCCAAGATAGTAAACCAAAACAATATCACAGACATCAGCAAGATGGAAGATTAGAAGTTCTGACCCAGCCCTCATCCCTCACAAAAGTAACAGTTTAATAAGTATCCACAAATAAAAATAGAGTGTTGGAATACAATTTTTAAAAGCCCACAATAAATGTCATAATTGATGTGGTAATACCTAAAAGCTTTTCCTCTAAGATCCAGCACAAGGCAGGGATGCCCACTCTTTCCAATTCTCTTCAAAATAGTACTGAAATTCTAGACAGAGCAAGTGTACAAAAAGAAGGAGGAAAAGAAGCAGAAGAAGGAAAGAAAGAAAGAAAAGATATCCAAATCAGAAGGAAGAAGTAAAATTACCTGTTTGCACATGACATGATCTTATGTGTAAAAAACCCCAAAAACTCCACAAAGAAACTGTTAGAAATAACAAATAAATCCAGTAAAGTTGCAGAATATAAAATCAACATGCAAACTCAGTGGTTTTTCTATACACAAGAACAAACTACACAAAAAAGAAATTGAGAAAAGAATCCCATTTACAAGTACAACAAAAATAATAAAATACTTAGGAATAAACTTAACCAAATAGGTGAAAGACATATATTCTGAAAACTATAAAACAGTAATGAATAAATTAAACACAGATAAATGGAGACCTTCTGTGTTCATAGATAGGAAAAATTAATATAGTTAAAATGTACATGCTACCAACTCAAATTCAACAACATATTAAAAGAATTATATACCATGACCATGTGGAATTTATCCCTGGGATGCAAGGATGGTTCAACATATGCAATCAATAAATGTGATACACCACATTCACAGAATGAAAGAATAAAAATCACATAATCATCTCAATATATACAAAAAAAAATAACATCTGATAAAATATAACAGCCTTTCTTGATAAAACCTTCAACAAATTGGGTATAGAAGGAACATGCCTCAACATAAGAAAGGCCATATACCACAAAGACATAACTGTCATCCTACTCAACAGTGAAAGATCAAAAGCTTTTTTCTAAGATCAGCAAAAAGACAAGGGTGCAACTCTCACCATTATTTTTCAACATAGTACTGGAAGTCCTAGTTAGATATAGTCAAGACAAATCAGAAAGGACACAGTAAAATTTTTATTATTTGCAGGTGATGTGATCTTATATGCAGAAAATCCAAAAAGCTATTGGGAATAATCAATGAATTAAATAAATAAAGTTTCAGGATATAAAATCAACATACAGAAATCAGTGGCATTTCTGTGTACCAACAAAACTTCTGCAAAAGAAATAAACTATCCCATTCACAATAGCATCAAAAATATAAAATAGAAATAATTAAATATTTCAACCAAGTAATTGAAATATCTGTATCATGAAAACTGCAAGATTTTTATGAAAGAAACTGAAGAAGATACAAATGAATAGAAAGATATCCCATGTTCATGGATTGGAGCAATTAATATTATTAATATGTCTGTACTATCCAAAGCCATATAATCCAAACCCAATGTAATCCCTATCAAAACTCCAATGGCATTTTTCACAGAAATAAAGCAATCCTAAAATTTGTATGGAACCACAAAAGATCCTGAATAGCCAAAGCAAACCTGAGAATAAAGAACAAAGGTAGAGGTATCACAGGTCTTGATTTCAAACTATACTACAAAGATATAGTAATCAAAACAGTATGGTGTTAGCATAAAAATAGACATACTAATGGAACAGAAAAGAGAGCTCAGAAATAAACGTCATCACATACAGTCAACATATATTTGACAAAGGTGCCAAGAAAACTCAATAGGGAAGAATAATCTCTTCAATAAATAGTGCTTGGAAATCCAGATAACCACATGCAGAAATTGCACAAATAACCCAATTTTAAAAATGGGAAAAGGACCTAAATAGACATTTCTCAAAGGAAGACATAAAACTGACCAACAGGTGCATGAAAAGGTGCTCAACATCACTAATCATCAAGGAAATGAAAATCAAAGCCACAATGAGATATCACCTTACACCTCTTATAATGGTTATTATCGAAAAGAAAAGATAAATGTTGGAGAAGATGTGGTGGAAAGGTGATCCTTGTACACTGTTGGTGGACATGTAAATTGGTACAGCCATTATGAAAACAGTATGGAGCTACCCTCCCCAAAAAAATTAAAAACAGAACTAACTACCATATGATTCAGCAATACCACTTCTGTGTAGTCATCTAAAGAAATGAAAACAGGATATTGAAGAGATATCTACATTTCCATGTTTATTGCATCATTATTCACAATAACCAAGATATGGAAACAACCTAAGTGTTTATCCACGGATAAATGGAGATAGAAGATATGATATACATACAAACAATGGGATATTATTCAGTCTGAAAGAGAAGGAAATCCTACCATTTGTGACAACACAAATGAACCTGGAGGACATTATGCTAAGTGAAATAAGCCTAACATACAAAGACAAATAATGTATGATCTCACTTATATGTGTAATCTAAAATAGTCAAACTCATTGAAGAATAGGGTAGAATGTTGGTGACAAGGGGTCAGGTGTGGGGAAAATGGAGAGATATCGGTCAAAGGGTACAAAGTTTCCAGTATGCAAGACGAGTAAGTCTTAGAGATCTAATGTGTAGCATGGTGACTATAGTCAACAACACTGTGTTGTATACTTGAACTTTGCTAGGAGAATACATTTTAAGTGTTCTCACCACAAACATACAAAAATCTAACTATGTGATATGAAGGATATGTTAATTAGATTGTGGTGATCATTTCACAATGTATACATATATCAAAATATCAAGATGTATAACTTAAATATATGCAAATTTTATTTGTAAATTATACATCAGTAAAGCTGGAACAAAAATAATACTACATCACAGGTAGAATGACAGAGATTAGTGCTGCCCTCATAAACCTAATTCAGATTCAGAGGTGGTAGTCCCATTTTATTCTCATTTAATTCATGAGTTTTGTCCTTAAAAGCAAACAACTAGACCCTAAAAGATTGGAGTGGATTACTATAAAGTCAACAGAGAAATAGCCCTAATTATAGCTGCTCTGCCAGAGGTGGTATTTTTTTTCTAAAGAAGATTGAAAATGTATTGGGTACATGGTATGTGGCCACTGAGTGGTGAGTGCGTTCTTTTCTATCCCTATCAAGATAGATTAGAAACATTACCCATTCATGTGTGATCAACAATATACTTTTATGTTCTTGACTCATTTTTTATCCTTGTTTGTTTTTATTGGCTTTATCCATAGTCATTCTTCTTGAATCTGAGAATATTCTAAGTTTTCCTGACTTCAATCCATGGTGCTAAATAATTTGGTTTTAATTGGTTTCTTTGGCTCTTTTCAGCTCTGAACATCTTGACCACCCTAAATCCAAAATTGGCTTTTTTAGCCACAATTCTAGTTGAACCAGACCTGACCCTCATGTGGGGTATCTAGACATCCAGAAAGATATTAAACTTTATTTTTTTTTACCAGCTGATAGTCTTGAAACACATATAGGCAAAGGATTTTCTTCAAGCGAGACTTTCTGATTGTAACAGAATCAGCACCTTGATTACCTTAGCATTGTCCTTGAGATAAACAGCACAAGCATACATTCTTAACTTGATTTAAAAGGCCCTTCATGATCTGTCCTTTGTGTTCCCTTTCTCAAATCACATGTTCCCTCTCCCTTATCTCAAAATAACCCTCCTTCTACGTTCAGTCATCCAACTACATTGGCCTTGTCTCAGTAGTCAAACATACCACAAAACACCAGCCAGTGGGCAATATGTTTTGGAAGGTATCCCTCATTAAATTGTTTTAAACACATTTCAAGTTGTGTTAACAGTATAATTCTTATTTTTAAAAGCTTTATTATCTTGAATATTTCAGGACACACTGAGGGTTATATTTAGATTTAAATATCTGGAAGAGATAAAATGTTACAATAATGATACATTGTTGCTTATTGAGAAAGCAAATATTCATTTCTTGCCATTGGGTCCATTGAAGGTATGTGCGTCTCAGCCAGTATAGTTTCTGAAGTCTTCACTGAAAACAAAGCTGTGGAAACTCTGAGGTATGAAAGAGGTTGTAGACTCATTTTCTTCAATCAGATTTTTATATATCTATGTTCGTGGTCAAGCTAGACCTTTCAGTATCACATAAAATTCATCATTTCCTATCACTGAAATAAAACAAAACCAAACAAGATATACTGTAGACTTTATTTCCCAGACACTTTTATATAAGTATGACTACAATAAAGATTACAATTCCTTCGCTTTTAGCAGATTTCTTTTAGTTTAATCAATAAGTGACTTTAATGTGGCACTTAGGCATCACAAATAATTTAGTCAAATAACAAATATAACAAAGACATGTCTACATATTTAGAATACTATTTTCTGACAGTTATTTATAGTAATAAATCCTTTTATGTAACTGATAAATTCTAGAAAAGAACCATGGTGCCATATCAAGATTAATAGATTTAAGACATCATGAGAAAAACAGGGCCAGAAAAGTCCTTGAACTTTTTAAAATTCCTCCCACCCCACAAAATTGTGCCTTTCTTCTTATTTTATATAAGTAACAATATATACCTACTATTAATCTTCATTTATCTTTGTTCTGGACAGAATGATGATCACTCATAGAACTGAGTAAAGAATATAGTATGAAAAGGGAGGGGTTCCCTTCCTGTTGGTTGTTTGGTCTGAGGCAACCCATCACTGGAGTCTACCTGGGCTCTTTGGTGCGGCTAATGACGGATGCTGGGAGGGCTTACGCCAAGGAGTACTTCCCAGAACTTCTGCTGCCAGTGTCCTTGTCCCCACCATGAGCCACAGCCACCCCTGCCTCTGCAGGAGACCCTCCAACACTAGCAGATTTTTCTCTCAAGAAGTAGTGCAGTTTTGAAGACTCCTAGAGATCATGACAAAATTTTTCTCAACTGCATCAACCAACAAGCATTGCTACCTTGAGGAAATAAGAAGCTGCTGAACTCATCCTTGATTCTGTCAAACTATCCTCAATATGTATAATTGGTCCCTGTGTGGTTGTAGGCAAAGAAAAAAAAAAAAGGACTGAACCCCAGAAACATGACAAATGTTTTAAAAATGGATTTGGACTAAAAAAGTCTCCATGTGTTTCATAATGGAACCTTTTTGCTTCTGAAAAATGCCTGTGAGGATGTCATAGAATGCTGCTGCTTGAAGATTCAAAGCTGTCTCAATGCGTCTCAGCTTTGCTTGTCTGAGTGGAAACCAAAGCTGAACCTTCGTACAGTGCCCTGCATGTGAGACTGGAGAGGCTGATCGCTCACCCACATCTTCTTTTTCTAATACACCAGAAATACATCTACACGTGGAACTCCTCCTACAGAACATCTACTGAACGCTGGCAGAAGACCTCAGACCTCCCAAAAGGCAAGAAACTCCCCCACTTACCTGGCTATGGCAAAAGAAAAAGCAGAGACAAAAGAATAGGGACGGCACCTGCACCAGTGGGAGGGAGCCGTGAAGGAGGAAAAATTTCCACACACTAGGAAGCCCCTTCACGGGCGGAGACTGCAGGAGGCGGTGGGGGGAGCTTTGGAGCCGCAAAGGAGTGCACAGCAACAGGGGTGCGGAGGGCAAAGCGGGGAGATTCCCGCACAGAGGATCGGTGCCGACCAGCACTCACCAGCCTGAGAGGCTTGTCTGCTCACCAGCCGGGGCGGGCGGGGCTGCGAGCTGAGGCTCGGGTTTTGGTTTCGGTTGGAGCGCAGGAAGAGGACTGGGGTTGGTGGCTTAAACATAGCCTTCCCCACGGCCTGAGTGAGCCAGAGTCCCAGAAGCAGCTCCTCCTTTAACCCCGTCCTGTCTGAACGAAAAACAGACGCCCTCTGACGACCTACACGCAGAGGCAGGGCCACATCCAAAGCTCATCCCCGGGAGCTGTGCGAACAAATAAGAGAAAGGGAAATCTCTCCCAGCAGCCTCAGAAGCAGCGGATTAAAGCTCCACAATCAACTTGATGTACCTGCATCTGTGGAATACATGAATAGACAACGAATCATCCCAAACTGAGGAGGTGGACTTTGAGAGCAAGATCTATTATTTTTCCCCCCTTTCCTCTTTTTGTGAGTGTGTATGTATATGCTTCTGTGTGAGATTTTGTCTGTATAGCTTTGCTTCCACCATTTGTCCTAGGGTTTTATCCGTCCATTTTTCTGCTTTTGTTTTCTTTAAAAATTTTTTTCTTAATAATTATTATTTTAATAAATTTATTTTATTTTATCACTTTCTTTCTTTCTTTCTTTCTTTCTTTCTTTCTTTCTTTCTTTCTTTCTTTCTTTCTTTCTTTTTCTCCCTTTTATTCTGAGTCGTGTGGATGAAAGGCTCTTGGTGCTACAGCCAGGAGTCAGTGCTGTGCTTCTGAGGTGGGAGAGCCAACTTCAGGACACTGGTCCACAAGAGACCTCCCAGCTCCACATAGTATCAAGCAACGAAAATCTCCCAGAGATCTCCATCTCAACACCATCACCCAGCTTCACTCAACGACTGGCAAGCTACAGTGCTAGACACCCTATGCCAAACAACTAGAAAGACAGGAACACAACCTCACCCATTAGCAGAGAGGCTGCCTAAAATCATAAAAAGTCCACAGATACCCCAAAACACACCACCAGACGTGAACCTGCCCACTAGAGAGACAAGATCCAGCCTCCTCCACCAGAACACAGGCACTAGTCCCCTCCACCAGGAAGCCTATACAACCCACTGAACCAACTTTAGCCACTGAGAACACACACCAAAAACAACGGGAACTACGAACGTGCAGCCTGCAAAAAGGAGACCCCAAACACAGTAAGATAAGCAAAATGAGAAGACAGAAAAACACACAGCAGATGAAAGAGCAAGATAAAAACCCACCAGACCTAACAAATGAAGAGGAAATAGGCAGTCTACCTGAAAAAGAATTCAAAATAATGATAGTAAACATGACCCAAATCTTGGAAATAGAATAGAGAAAATGCAAGAAACATTTAACAAGGACCTAGAAGAACTAAATTTGAAACAAACAGTGATGATCAACCCAATAAATGAAATCAAAAATACTCTGGATGGGATCAATAGCAGAATAACTGAGGCAGAAGAACGGATAAGTGACCTGGAAGATAAAATAGTGGAAATAACTACTGCAGAGCAGAATAAAGAAGAAAGAATGAAAAGAACTGAAGATAGTATCAGAGACCTCTGGGACAACACTAAACACACTAACATTCGAATTATAGGGGTTCCAGAAGAAGAAGAGAAAAAAAAGGGACTGAAAAAATATTTGAAGAGGTTATAGTTGAAAACGTCCCTAATATGGGAAAGGAAACAGTTAATCAAGTCCAGGAAGCACAGAGAGTCCCATACAGGATAAATCCAAGGAGAAATACTCCCAGACACATATTAATCAAACTGTCAAAAATTAAATACAAAGAAAGCATATTAAAAGCAGCAAGGGAAAAACAACAAATAACACACAAGGGAAACCGCATAATGTTAACAGCTGATCTTTCAGCAGAAACTCTGAAAGCCAGAAGGGGCTGGCAGGACATATTTAAAGTGATGAAGGAGAAAAACCTGCAACTAAGATTACACTACCCAACAAGGATATCATTCAGATTTGATGAAGAAATTAAAACATTTACAGACAAGCAAAAGCTGAGAGAGTTCAGCACTACCAGAACCAGCTTTACAAAAAATGCTAAAGGAATTTCTCTAGGCAAGAAACATAAGAGAAGGAAAACACCTACAATAACAAACCCAAAACAATTTCGAAAATGGGAATAGGAACATACATATCGATAATTACCTTAAATGTAAATGGACTAAATGCTCCCAACAAAAGACACAAATTGGCTGAATGGATACAAAAACAAGACACATATATATGCTGTCTAGAAGAGACCCACTTCAGACCTAAATACACAACAGACTGAAAGGGGATGGAAAAAGTTATTCCATGCAAATGGAAACCAAAAGAAAGCTGGAGTAGCAATTCTCATATCAGACAAAATAGACTTTAAGATAAAGACTATTAGAAGAGACAAAGAAGGACGCTACATAATGATCAAGGGATGGATCCAAGAAGAAGATATAACAGTTGTAAATATTTATGCACCCAACATAGGAGCACCTCTATACATAAGGCAAATACTAACAGCCATAAAAGGGAAAATCGACAGTAACACATTCATAGTAGGGGACTTTAACACCCAACTTTCACTAATGGACAGATTATCTAAAATGAAAATAAGTAAGGAAACACTAGCTTTAAATAATACATTAATCAAGATGGACTTAATTGATATTTATAGGACATTCCATCCAAAAACAACAGAATACATATTTTTCTCAAGTGCTCATGGAACATTCTCCAGGATAGATCATATCTTGGGTCACAAATCAAGCCTTGGTAAATTTAACAAAATTGAAATTGTATCAAGTATCTTTTCCATCCACAACGCTATGAGGCTAGATATCAATTAAAGGAAAAGATCTGTAAAAAATACAAACACATTGAGGCTAAACTATACACTACTTAATAATGAAGTGATAATCGAAGAAATCAAAGAGGAAATAAAAAATACCTAGAAACAAATGGCAATGGAGACATGACGCACTAAAACCTATGGGATGGAGCAAAAGCAGTTTTAAGAGGGAAGTTTATAGCAGGAAACAGGAAAAATCTCGAATAAACAACCTAACCTTGCACCTAAAGCAATTAGAGAAAGAAGAACAAAAAAACCCAAAGTTAGCAGAAGGAAACAAATCATAAAGATCAGATCAGAAAAAAATGAAAAAGAAATGAAGGAAATGATAGCAAAGATCAATAAAACTAAAAGCTGGTTTTTTGAGAAGATAAACAAAATTGATAAACCATTAGCCAGACTCATCAAGAAAATAAGGGAGAAGACTCAAGTCAATAGAATTAGAAATGAAAAAGGAGAAGTAACAACTGACACTGCAGAAATACAAAGGATCATGAGAGATTACTACAAACAAAAATATGTCAATAAAATGGACAACCTGGAAGAAATGGACAAATTCTTAGAAATGCACAACCTGCCAAGACTGAATCAGGAAAAAATAGAAAATATGAACAGACAAATCACAAGCACTGAAATTGAAACTGTGATTAAAAATCTTCCAACAAACAAAAGCCCAGGACCAGATGGCTTCAAAGGTGAATTCTATCAAACATTTAGAGAAGAGCTAACACCTATCCTTCTCAAACTCTTCCAAAATATAGCAGAGGGAGGAACACTCCCAAACTCATTCTACGAGGTCACCATCACCCTGATACCAAAACCAGACAAGGATGTCACAAAGAAAGAAAACTACAGGCCAATATCACTGATGAACATAGATGCAAAAATCCTCAACAAAATACTAGCAAACAGAATCCAACAGTACATTAAAAGGATAATACACCATGATCAAGTGGGGTTTATCCCAGGAATGCAAGGATTCTTCAATATATGCAAGTCAATCAACGTGATACACCATATTAAGAAAGTAAAAGAGAAAAACCATAAGATCATCTCAATAGATGCAGAGAAAGCTTTCGACAAAATTAAACACCCATTTATGATAAAAACACTGCATAAAGTAGGCATAGAGGGAACTTTTCTCAACATAGTAAAGGTCATATATGACAAACCCACAGCCAACATGGTCCTCAATGGTGAAAAACTGAAAGCATTTCCACTAAGATCAGGAACAAGACAAGGTTGCCCACTCTCACCACTCTTATTCAACATAGTTTTGGAACTTTTAACCACAGCAATCAGAGAAGAAAAGGAAATAAAAGGAATCCAAATTGGAAAAGAAGAAGTAAAGCTGTCACTGTTTGCAGATGACATGATACTATACATAGAGAATCTAAAAGATGCTACCAGAAAACTACTAGAGCTAATCAATGAATTTGGTAAAGTAGCAGGATACAAAGTTAATGCACAGAAATCTCTGTCATTCCTATATGCTAATGATGAGAAATCAGGGACTGAAATCAAGAAAACACTCCCATTTACCATTGCAACAAAAAGAATAAAATATCTAGGAGTAAACCTACCTAAGGAGTCAAAAGACCTGTATGCAGAAAATTTTAAGACACTGATGAAAGAAATTAAAGATGATACAAATAGATGGAGAGATATACCATGTTCTTGGATTGGAATAATCAACATTGTGAAAATGACTCTACCACCCAAAGCAATCTACAGATTCAATGCAATCCCTAACAAACTACCACTGGAAGTTTTCACAGAACTAGAACAAAAAATACACAATTTGTATGGAAACACAAAAGACCCCGAATAGCCAAAGCAATCTTGAGAATGAAAAACAGAGCTGGAGGAATGAGGTTCCCTGACTTCAGACTATATACTACAAAGCTACAGTAATCGAGACAATAAGGTACTGGCACAAAAACAGAAATATAGATCAATGGAACAGGATAGAAATCCCAGATATAAACCCACACACATATGGTCATCTTATCTTTGATAAAGGAGGCAGGAATGTACAGTGGGGAAAGGACAGCCTCTTCAATAAGTGGTGCTGGGAAAACTGGACAGGTACATGTAAAAGTATGAGATTAGATCACTCCCTAACACTATGCCCAAAAATAAGCTCAAAATAGATTAAATACCTGAATATAAGGCCGGAAACTATCAAATTCTTAGAGGAAAACATAGGCAGAACACTCTATGACATAATTCACAACAAGATCATAGAGAAATGGAAATAAAAACAAAAATAAGCAAATGGGACCTAATGAAACTTCAAAGCTTTTGCACAACAAAGGAAACCATAAACAAGATGAAAAGACAACCCTCAGAATGGGAGAAAACATTTGCAAATGAAGCAACTGACAAAGGATTAATCTCCAAAATTTACAAGCAGCTCAATAACAAAAAAAAAATCTAAAAATGGGCAGAAGACATAAATAGACATTTCTCCAAAGAAGATATACAGACTGCCAAAAAATATATGAAAGAATGCTCAACATCATTAATCATTAAAGAAATGCAAATCAAAACTACAATGAGATATCATCTCACACCAATCAGAATGGCCATCATCAAAAAATCTAGAAACAATAAATGCTGGAGAGGGTGTGGAGAAAAGGGAACACTCTTGCACTGCTGGTGGGAATGTGAATTGGTACAGCCACTATGGAGGTTCCTTAAAAAACTACAAATAGAACTACCATATGACCCAGCAATCCAACTACTGGGCATATACCCTGAGAAAACCATAAATCAAAAAGAGTCATGTACCAAAATGTTTATTGCAGCTCTATTTTCAATAGCCAGGGGATGGAAACAACCTACATATCCATCATCAGATGAATGGATAAAGAAGATGTGGCACATATATACAATGGAATATTACTCAGCTATAAATCGAAACGAAATTGAGCTATTTGTAATGAGGTGGATAGACCTAGAGTCTGTCATACAGAGTGAAGTAAGTCAGAAAGTGAAAGACAAATACTGTATGCTAACACATATATATGGAATTTAAGAAAAAAAATGTCATGAAGAACCTAGAGGTAAGACAGGAATAAAGACACAGACCTACTAGAGAAAGGACTTGAGGATATGGGGAGGGGGAAGGGTAAGCTGTGACAAAGTGATAGAGTGGCATGGACATATATATACTACCAAACGGAAAATAGATAGCTAGTGGGAAGCAGCCGCATAGCACAGGGAGATCAGCTTGGTGCTTTGTGACCACCTAGAGGGGTGGCATAGAGAGAGTGGGAGGGAGGGAGACGCAAGAGGGAAGAGATATGGGAACATATGTATATGTATAACTGATTCACTTTGTTATAAAGCAGAAACTAACACACCATTGTAAAACAATTATACTCCAATAAAGATGTAAAAAAAAATAAAAAGGAAATTGTTCATTAGTAGGAAAAAGTGTTATTTTCAGTATATATCCTCCTTCATATTGTTACTCACCACAATCTGTCATCTGATCCCATTACATAAAGTTCCACTATGTGACTGTAGATCTAGCAGATTTATTCACTTGTGAGCATTTTGAATGAAACATAAATCAGTTTTTTTTTCTTCTGAAGCCTGTCATTTTTGAGAAGAAGATCGTGGGAAATGGATGGTGTTTCTCCATTTCTCAGTCCTTTACATTTCTTCAAAGGATCAGAGCAAATTGTTCAGGTGCTGTGAGAAGAACTTTTCTTTCAATTTGCTTATTAACTTGCTGTAAATAGAAACTTTACAAATTGATTTTAATGCACAGTTGTGTTTCTTTTTTATTCCCTATGACATGCCAACTTCTTGCCTTCTCTGCTTTTTTCTAAACTGAGTACTTACTAGTGGGTTTCTTTTGGTTACCATCTATAAATCATGACTATAGGAGATTGATTTTTTATTTTTGTCTTCTCTAAAGCAAGGGTTGCGTTTGTTTGGATGCCGGGGCTTAAAATAGATTCTTCCCGGGTAGCACAATATCACTTATTAAACTTCTAATCTGTGTGTCAAGGGCACTGTGCAAACATCGCTTTTGTTTTTTAATTTTATTTTTATTTTTTGAGAAAATAATATATATTTTTTAACATCTTTATTGGAGTAAAATTGCTTTATATTGTTGTGTTAGTTGCTGCTGAATAACAAAGTGAATCAGCTATATGTATAAATATATCCCCATGTTACCTCCCTGTTGTGTCTCATTCTCACCCTCCCTATGCCAGCCCTCTAGGTGGTTACAAAGCATGGAGCTGATCTCCCTGAGCTACGCAGCTGCTTCCCACTATCTATTTTACATTTGGTAGTTTATATATGTCCATGCCACTCTCTTACTTCGTCTCAGCTTACCCTTCCCCCTCCCTGTGTCCTCAAGTCCATTTTCTACATCTACGTCTTTATTCCTGTCCTGCCCCAAGGTTCTTCAGAACCTTTTTTTTTTTTTTTTAGATTCCATATATATGTGTTAGCATACAGTATTTGTTTTTCTCATTCTGACTTACTTCACACTGTATGACAAACTCTAGGTCTCTCCACTTCACTACAAATAACTCAATTTCGTTTCCTTTATTGGCTGAGCAATATTCCTTTGTATATATGTGCCACGTCTTCTTTATCCATTAGTCTGTTGATGGAAACTTAGGTTGCTCCCATAACCTGGCTATTGCAAATAGTGCTGCAATGAATATTTTGGTACTCCAAAGAAGATGTACAGATTGCCAACAAACACATGAAAGGATGCTCAACATCACTAATCATTAGAGAAATGCAAATCAAAACTACAATGAGGTATCACCTCACACCAGTCAGAATGGCCATCATCAAAAAATCGACAAACAATAAATGCTGGAGAGGGTGTGGAGAAAGTGGTACCCTCTTGCACTGCTAGTGGGAATGTAAATTGATACATCCACTATGGAAAACAGTATAGAAGTTCCTTAAAAATCTAAAAATAGAACTAACATATGACCCAGAAATCTCACTATGGGTCATATACCCTGAGAAAACCACAATTCAAAAAAAGTCATGTACCAGAAACATTGCTTTTTAATAGCTATTGTGTGAGCTGTATGAGAACTATATTATAATAAGTACACTGTGTAGGGAAAAGATAATAATAGTTTGTAAGACTAGTAATGGTCTTGAGAAATTACATAGAGAAGAAAACAAGTTGGGGAAAGGGTGTATTCTAATATATACATTTATATTCTGTTTTTTTTTAAATAGAGTAACTGACACTTCTTAGTATAGAATAAGAGCTATGGAAAGAAATCCACTGTGGGAAATAATTTTATTGCAAGTGTTGTTAGTTACCTACCCAATATGATATCTTTCTTTTTCCTTTAGTAACAAAACCACAATTTTATGGGGTGTTGTATGTGCCAGTTTAAAAATTGAATTTCCCAGGAACTCTTACTTGTGTGGCCACGTGACATCATTCTGATTGATAAAATATTGAGAGTATCTTTGCTTTCCACATACGCACACCACCCCTTCTTCCCTGCTACCTAGAACAGTGATAGGATATTGGAGCTGAAGCAAACATCTTACAATTAAGGAAAATACAAGGAGAATTTCAGAGGCCTCACCTGAATCCATGTGACCCCTCATTATGTAACATAAACAAACCTGAAAATTTTTATAAACTAGTGTCCTCTAGTTCTCCATTACTCACAGCTGAACACAATTTCTGTGTGGATATTTTTGGAATTTCACTTAACTCTATCCATAAAATATGTTCACCTTACTGATGAATATAACTATTCAATTCCTCTAGAGAAAATCTTCCTTCAGCCTTGGCCCAGTGACAGTGAACTTGACTGAATTTCTGCTTACAATGCATTAATTTTCACATTTCCTTTATAAAAATATCTATAATATTAAGGAGGCCATTAAGGAATGTAAGTAATATAGGGAATTTGAGATCCATAGAAAAAATTTTTGGTCAGAAAATATCTCATAAATATTCAAATTACTTTTAAAAGCAGTCAAATAAAGCTATTCTGGAAGCTGCTAACTCCATTTATATAAAAGATGATGATTGTATTTGAAACGGCAAAGGGGGCTGTATTTTAAAAGAAAAACTTTTATTAATATTAGATAATATTTTCCCTTTTTTATTGAGGTATATAGTTGATGTACAATATTATATAATTTTCAGATGTACAGCGTAGTGACTCACAATTTTTAAAGGTTATATTCTATTTCTAGTTACTATAAAATATTGATTGTATTCCCTGTGTTGTACTATATATCCTTGTAGCTTATTTATTTTATACAAAGTAGTATGTACCTCTTAATCCCATATCACTATCCTATCTTACCCCTCTCCCCTTTCTTCTCCCCACTGGTAACCACTAGTTTGTTCTCTATATCTGTGATCCTTTTTCTTTTTGTTATATTTTTGTTTTATTTTTTAGATTTCACATATAAGTGATATCATATAACATTTGTCTTTCCTGCTCTGACTTATTTCACTTAGCATAGTAACCTCCAACTCCATTCATGTTGTTGCAAATGGCAAAATATTATTTTAATGGCTGAATAGTATTCCATTTTGTGTGTGTTTGTACATATATATATCTCACATCTTCTTTACTCATTCATCTATAGACGGACACTCAGGTTCCTTCCATATCTTGGCAATTATAAATAATGCTGTTAGGAACACGGTGCAGTGTTCAAATTAATGTTTTCAAATTAGTGTTTTGTTTTGTTTTGTTTTGTTTTTTGGATAAATACTCAGAAGTGGAACTACTGTGTCTTATAGTTTCTTGAGAAATAGCCATACTGTTTTACATAGTGGCTGCACCATTTTGCATTCTTACTAACAGTGTACAAAGGTTCCCTTTTCTCCACACCCTTGCCAACATTTGTTATTTCTGGTC
This sequence comes from Phocoena sinus, assembly GCF_008692025.1. Classification (NCBI taxonomy): domain Eukaryota; kingdom Metazoa; phylum Chordata; class Mammalia; order Artiodactyla; family Phocoenidae; genus Phocoena; species Phocoena sinus. The sequence continues at coordinate 30,582,513 of NC_045779.1, read as the reverse complement.
TCTTTAATGATAGCCATTGTAGTTTTAATTTGCGGTTCCTGACAGTTAATGACGTTAAGCATGTTTTCCTGTGCCTGTTGTCCATCTGTATGTCCTCTTTGGAAAAATATCTATTCGAGTCTTCTGCTCATTTTTTTAATTGGGTTGTTTCTTTTTTGATGTTGAGTTGTATGAGCTACTTAAATATTTTTTTTGTTTGTTTTTTTCTTAAATTTTTATTGGAGTATAGCTGAGTTACAATGTTGAGGTAGTTTCAGGTATACAGCAAAGTGAATCTGTTAATACATATACATATATCCGTTCTTTTTTTTTTTTTTTAGAGGTTCATTTATTTTTATTTTATTTTTTATTTTTATTTTTATTTTTTTTTAAACATCTTTATTGGGGTATAATTGCTTTACAATGGTGTGTTAGTTTCTGCTTTATAACAAAGTGAATCAGCTATACATATACATATGTTCCCATATGTCTTCCCTCTTGCGTCTCCCTCCCTCCCACTCTCCCCCTCCCACCCTTCCAGGCTGTCACAAAGCACCGAGCTAATATCCCTGTGCCTTGCGGCTGCTTCCCCCCAGCTATCTACCTTACTACGTTTGTTAGTGTGTATATGTCCATGACTCTCTCTCGCCCTGTCAAAACTCACCCCTCCCCCTCCCCATACCCTCAAGTCCGTTCTCCAGTAGGTCTGCGTCTTTATTCCTATCTTACTCCTAGGTTCTTCATGACATTTTTTTCCCTTAAATTCCATATATATGTGTTAGCATACGGTATTTGTCTTTTTCTTTCTGACTTACTTCACTCTGTATGACAGACTCTAGGTCTATCCATCTCATTACAAATAGCTCAATTTCATTTCTTTTTAAGGCTGAGTAATATTCCATTGTGTATATGTGCCACATCTTCTTTATCCATTCGTCCGATGATGGGCGCTTAGGTTGTTTCCATGTCCTGGCTATTGTAAATAGAGCTGCAATGAACATTATGGTACATGACTCTTTTTGAATTTTGGTTTTCTCAGGGTATATGCCAAGTAGTGGGATTGCTGGGTCATATGGTAATTCTATTTGTAGTTTTTTAAGGAACCTCCATACTGTTCTCCACAGTGGCTGAACCAATTCACATTCCCACCAGCAGTGCAAGAGTGTCCCCTTTTCTCCACACCCTCTCCAGCATTTATTGTTTCTAGATTTTTTGATGATGGCCATTCTGACTGGTGTGAGATGATATCTCATTGTAGTTTTGATTTGCATTTCTCTAATGATTAATGATGTTGAGCATTCTTTCATGTGTTTGTTGGCATTCTGTATATCTTCTTTGGAGAAATGTCTATTTAGGTCTTCTGCCCATTTTTGGATGGGGTTGTTTGTTTTTTTGTTATTGAGCTGCATGAGCTGCTTGTAAATTTTGGAGATTAATCCTTTGTCAGTTGCTTCATTTGCAAATGTTTTCTCCCATTCTGAGGGTTGTCTTTTGGTCTTGGTTATGGTTTCCTTTGCTGTGCAAAAGCTTTGAAGTTTCATTAGGTCCCATTTGTTTATTTTTGTTTTTATTTCCATTACTCTAGGAGGTGGGTCAGAAAGGATCTTGCTGTGATTTATGTCATAGAGTGTTCTTCCTATGTTTTCTTCTAAGAGTTTGATAGTTTCTGGCCTTACATTTAGGTCTTTAATCCATTTTGAGCTTATTTTTGGGTATGGTGTTAGGGAGTGATCTAATCTCATACTTTTACATGTACCTGTCCAGTTTTCCCAGCACCATTTATTGAAGAGGCTGTCCTTTCTCCACTGTACATTCCTGCCTCCTTTATCAAAGATAAGGTGTCCATATGTGTGTGGGTTTATCTCTGGGCTTTCTATCCTGTTCCACTGATCTATCTTTCTGTTTTTGTGCCAGTACCATACTGTCTTGATTACTGTTGCTTTGTAATATAGTCTGAAGTCAGGGACCCTGATTCCTCCAGCTCCTTTTTTCGTTCTCAAGATTGCTTTGGCTATTCGGGGTCTTTTGTGTTTCCATACAAATTGTGAAATTTTTTGTTCTAGTTCTGTGAAAAATGCCAGTGGTAGTTTGATAGGGATTGCATTGAATCTGTAGATTGCTTTGGGTAGTAGAGTCATTTTCACAATGTTGATTCTTCCCATCCAAGAACATGGTATATCTCTCCATCTATTTGTATCATCTTTAATTTCTTTCATCAGTGTCTTATAATTTTCTGCATACAGGTCTTTCGTATCCTTAGGTAGGTTTATGCCTAGATATTTTATTCTTTTTGTTGCAATGGTAAATGGGAGTGTTTTCTTGATTTCACTTTCAGATTTTTCATCATTAGTATATAGGAATGCCAGAGATTTCTGTGCATTAATTTTGTATCCTGCTACTTTACCAAATTCATTGATTAGCTCTAGTAGTTTTCTGGTAGCATCTTTAGGATTCTCTATGTATAGTATCATGTCATCTGCAAACAGTGACAGCTTTACTTCTTCTTTTCCGATTTGGATTCCTTTTATTTCCTTTTCTTCTCTGATTGCTGTGGCTAAAAGTTCCAAAACTATGTTGAATAAGAGTGGTGAGAGTGGGCAACCTTGTCTTGTTCCTGATCTTAGTGGAAATGCTTTCAGTTTTTCACCATTGAGGATGATGTTTGCTGTGGGCTTGTCATATATGGCTTTTATTATGTTTAGGAAAGTTCCCTCTATGCCTACTTTCTGGAGGGTTTTTATCATAAATGGGTGTTGAATTTTGTCGAAAGCTTTCTCTGCATCTATTGAGATGATCATATGGTTTTTCTCCTTCAATTTGTTAATATGGTTTATCACATTGATAGATTTGCGTATATTGAAGAATCCTTGCATTCCTGGAATAAACCCCACTTGATCATGGTGTATGATCTTTTTAATGTGCTGTTGGATTCTGTTTGCTAGTATTTTGTTGAGGATTTTTGCATCTATGTTCATCAGTGATATTGGCCTGTAGTTTTCTTTCTTTGTGACATCTTTGTCTGGTTTTGGTATCAAGGTGATCGTGGCTTCGTAGAAGGAATTTGGGAGTGTTCCTCCCTCTGCTATATTTTGGAAGAGTTTGAGAAGGATAGGTGTTAGCTCTTCTCTAAACGTTTGATAGAATTCACCTGTGAAGCCATCTGGTCCTGGGCTTTTGTTTGTTGGAAGGTTTTTAATCACAGTTTCAATTTCAGTGCTTGTGATTTGTCTGTTCATATTTTCTATTTCTTCCTGATTCAGTCTTGGCAGGTTGTGCATTTCTAAGAATTTGTCCATTTCTTCCAGATTGTCCATTTTATTGGCATAGAGTTGCTTGTAGTAATCTCTCATGATTTTTTTTATTTCTGCAGTGTCAGTTGTTACTTCTCCTTTTTCATTTCTAATTCTATTGATTTGAGTCTTCTCCCTTTTTTTCTTGATGAGTCTGGCTAGTGGTTTATCTATTTTGTTTATCTTCTCAAAGAACCAGCTTTTAGTTTTATTGATCTTTGCTATTGTTTCCTTCATTTCTTTTTCATTTATTTCTGATCTGATTTTTATGATTTCTTTCCTTCTGCTAGCTTTGGGGATTTTTTGTTCTTCTTTATCTAATTGCTTGAGGTGCAAGGTTAGGTTGTTTATTCGAGATGTTTCCTGCTTCTTAAGGTGGGCTTGTATTGCTATAAACTTCCCCCTTAGAACTGCTTTTGCTGCATCCCATAGGTTTTGGGTCGTTGTGTCTCCATTGTCATTTGTTTATAGGTATTTTTTTATTTCCTCTTTGATTTCTTCAGTGATCACTTCATTATTAAGTAGTGTATTGTTTAGCCTCCATGTGTTTGTATTTTTTACAGATCTTTTCCTGTAATTGATATCTAGTCTCATGGCGTTGTGGTCGGAAAAGATACTTGATACAATTTCAGTTTTCTTAAATTTACCAAGGCTTGATTTGTGACCCAAGATATGATCTATCCTGGAGAATGTTCCATGAGCACTTGAGAAAAATGTGTATTCTGTTGTTTTTGGATGGAGTGTCCTATAAATATCAATTAAGTCCATCTTGTTTAATGTATCATTTAAAGCTTGTGTTTCCTTATTTATTTTCATTTTGGATGATCTGTCCATGGGTGAAAGTGGGGTGTTAAAGTCCGCTACTATGAATGTGTTACTGTTGATCTCCCCTTTTATGGTTGTTAGTATTTGCCTTATGTATTGAGGTGCTCCTATGTTGGGTGCATAAATATTTACAATTGTTATATCTTCTTCTTGGATCGATCCCTTGATCATTATGTAGTGTCCTTCTTTGTCCCTTTTAATAGTCCTTATTTTAAAGTCTATTTTGTCTGATATGAGAATTGCTACTCCAGCTTTCTTTTGGTTTCCATTTGCATGGAATATCTTTTTCCATCCCCTTACTTTCAGTCTGTATGTGTCTCTAGTTCTGAAGTGGGTCTCTTGTAGACAGCATATATAAGGGTCTTGTTTTTGTATCCATTCAGCCAATCTGTGTCTTTTGGTGGGAGCATTTAGTCCATTTACATTTAAGGTAATTATCGATATGTATGTTCCTATTTCCATTTTATATATTGTTTTGGGTTCGCTACTATAGGTCATTTCCTTCTCTTGTGTTTCGTGTCTAGAGAAGTTCCTTTAGCATTTGTTGTAAAGCTGGTTTGGTGGTGCTGAACTCTCTCAGCTTTTGCTTGTCTGTAAAGGTTTTAATTTCTCCATCAAATGTGAATGAGATCCTTGCTGGGTAGAGTAGTCTTGGTTGCAGGCTATTCTCCTTCATCACTTTCAGTATGTCCTGCCACTCCCTTCTGGCTTGTAGGGTTTCTGCTGAGAGATCAGCTGTTAACCTTATGGGGATTCCCTTGTGTGTTATTTGTTGTTTTTCCCTTGCTGCTTTTAATATGCTTTCTTTGTATTTAATTTTTGACAGTTTGATTAATATGTGTCTTGGCGTGTTTCTCCTTGTATTTATCCTGTATGGGACCCTCTGTGCTTCCTGGACTTGATTAACTATTTCGTTTCCCATATTAGGGAAGTTTTCAACTATAATCTCTTCAAATATTTACTCAGTCCCTTTCTTTGTTTCTTCTTCTTCTGGAACCCCTATAATTCGAATGTTGGTGCGTTTCATGTTGTCCCAGAGGTCTCTGAGACTGTCCTCAGTTCTTTTCATTCTTTTTTCTTTATTCTGCTCTGCAGTAGTTATTTCCACTACTTTATCTTCCAGGTCACTTATCCGTTCTTCTGCCTCAGTTATTCTGCTATTGATCCTATCTAGAGTGATTTTAATTTCATTTATTGCATTGTTCATCGTTGCTTGTTTCGTCTTTAGTTCTTGTAGGTCCTTGTTAACTGTTTTTTGCATTTTGTCCATTCTACTTCCAAGATTTCGGATCATCCTTACTATCATTATTCTGAATTCTTTTTCAGGTAGATTGCCTATTTCCTCTTCATTTGTTAGGTCTGGTGGGTTTTTATCTTGCTCCTTCATCTGCTGTTTGTTTTTCTGTCTTCTCACTTTGCTTATCTTACTGTGTTTGGGGTCTCCTTTTTGCAGGCTGCACTTTCGTAGTTCCCGTTGTTTTTGATGTCTGTCTCCAGTGGCTAAGGTTGTTTCAGTGGGTTGTGTAGGCTTCCTGGTGGAGGGGACTAGTGCCTGTGTTGTGCTGGATGAGGCTGGATCTTGTCTCTCTAGTGGGCAGGTTCACGTCTGGTGGTGTGTTTTGGGGTGTCTGTGGCCTTATTATGATTTTAGGCAGCCTCTCTGCTAATGGGTGGGGTTGTGTTCCTGTTTTGCTAGTTATTTGGCATAGGTTGTCCAGCACTGTGGCTTGCTGGTCGTTGAGTGAAGCTGGGTGCTGGTGTTAAGATGGAGGTCTCTGGGATATTTCCACCGTTTAATATTATGTGGAGCTGGGAGGTCTCTTGTTGACCAGTGTCCTGAAGTTGGCTCTCCTACCTCAGAGGCAGAGCCCTGACTCCTGGCTGGAGCACCAAGAGCCTTTCATCCACACAGCTCAGAATAAAAGGGAGAAAAAGTAGGGAGAATTAGTAGAAGTATGAGTAAAGAAAGAAGGAAAGGAGGAAAGGAAGGAAGGAAGAAAGAAGCAAAGAAGGAAAGAAAGGAGGGAGGGAGGGAGGGAGGGAGGAAGGAAGGAAGGAGGGAAAGAAGGAAAAAAGACAGAAAGAAAGATGATACAGTAAAAATAAAATAAAGTATAATATAGTTATTGAATTAAAAAATATTTAGAAAAAAAAAAAAGGGACGGATAGAACCTTAGGACAAATGTTGGAAGCAAAGCTATACAGAGAAAATCTTACACAGAAGCATACACATACACCTTCACAAAAAGAGGTAAAGGGGGAAAAATCATAAATCCTGCTCCCTGAGACCACCTCCTCAATTTGGGGTGATTCGTTGTCTAAAGGAGGGAAGGAAGGAAGGAAAGAAAGAAAGAACGAAGGTAAAGTATAATAAAGTTATTACAATTAAACTTAATTATTAAGAAAAAGAATTTTTAAAGAAAAGTCATGGACGGATAGAGCCCTAGGACAAATGGTGGAAGCAAGAGTATACAGACAGGATCTCACACAGAAGCATACACGTACACATTCACAAAAAGAGGAAAAGGGAAAAAAATCATAGATCTCGCTCCTAAATTCCACCTCTTCAATTTGGGATCATTCCTTGTCTATTCAGGTATTCCACAGATGCAGGGTATATCAAGTTGATTGTGGAGCTTTAATCCGCTGCTTCTGTGGCTGCTGGGAGAGATTTCCCTTTCTCTTCTTTGTTCTCACAGCTCACAGGAGCTCAGCTTTGGATTTGGCCCTGCCTCTGCGTGTAGGTCGCTGGAGGGCGTCTGTTTTTTCGCTCAGACAGGACGGGGTTAAAGGAGCCGCTGATTCGGGGGCTCCGGCTCACTCAGGCCGGGGGTTGGGGGATGGGGGAAGGAGGGGCACTGCGTGCGGGGCGGGCCTGCGGCTGCAGAGGCAGCGTGACGTTGCGGCAGAGGCCGGCGTGATGTTGCACCAGCCTGAGACCCGCCGTGCGTACTCCCGGGGAAGTTGTCCCTGGATCCCGGGAACCTGGCAGTGGCGGGCTGCACAGGCTCCGCGGAAGAGGGGTGTGGAGAGTGACCTGTGCTCGCACACAGGCCCCTTGGTGGCGGCAGCAGCAGCCTTAGCGTCTCCCGCCCGTCTCTGGGGTCCGCGGTTTTAGCCGCGGCTCGCGCCCTTCTCTGGGGTTCGCGCTTTTAGCCGCGGCTCGCGCCCGTCTCTGGAGTTCCTTTAAGCAGCGCTCTTAAACCCCTCTCCTCGCGCACCAGGAAACAAAGAGGGAAGAAAAAGTCTCTTGCCTCTTCGGCCGGTGCAGGCTTTTCCCCGAACTCCCTCCCGGCTAGTCGTGGTGCACTAACCCCTTCAGGCTATGTTCAAGCCGCCAACCCCAGTCCTCTCCCTGAGCTCCGTCCAAAACCAAAACCCGAGCCTCAGCTCGCAGCCCCGCCCGCCCCGGCGGGTGAGCAGACAAGCCACTCGGGCTGGTGAGTGCCGGTCAGCACCGATCGTCTGTGCAGGAATCTCCCCGCTTTGCCCTCCGCACCCGTCGCTGTGCACTACTCCGCGGTCCCGAAACTCCCCCCTCTGCCTCCCGCAGTCTCCGCCCGCGGAGGGGCTTCCTAGTGTGTGGAAACTTTTCCTTCTTCACAGCTCCCTCCCACTGGTGCAGGTGCCGTCCTTATTCTTTTGTCTCTGTTTTTTCTTTTGCCCTACCCAGTTACGTGGGGAGTTTCTTGCCTTTTGGGAGGTCTGAGGTCTTCTGCCAGCCTTCAGTAGGAGTTCTGTAGGAGTTGTTCCACGTGTGGATGTATTTCTCAAATATTTTAGATAGTAACTCCATTTATATAACAGTCATATTATTTGCAAAATTTTCTCCCATTCAGTAGGTTGTCTTTTTGTTTTGTCAGTTGTTTCCTTTGCTGTGCAAAACTTTGAAGTTTGATAAGGCTCCATTTGTTTATATTTGCTTTTATTTCCTTTGCTTTAGGAGACAGATTCAAAAAAAAATTTCTACAATTTATATCAAAGAGTGTTCTGCTTATGTTCTCTTCTAGGAATTTTATGGTTTCCAGTCTTACATTTAGGTCTTTAGGTAGATACCATTTTAAATGGCTTACTATATTGATTACTTTTTCTTTTCAAAATAAGGTACTATACATGGATCAAGGGCTGGTTTAGGAGACCTGGATTTAGTCCAATTGTTGTGTTCATTATGTAATCTTGGGAGAGTCATATATTCCTAGGTTCAACTTCCAGTTCAAAAATTGTCATGCCAGGTCAAATTATCTACATGTATTAAATGTTTTATTTTGCTGGTTATTCAGTGAATATAATACATTTTTAGGTTGTTGGAATTACTATTAAAAAACTTAAATAAACTATAAATTTCAAAACGAATATAAATAATGAAAATTATACTAATGGAAAGATTATTTGTAAAAATTTTGGCTGACTTTAATTAATGAACTTTTAGAAATACAGATGAACAACACTTACCTAATTACCATATTTAAATTAATTAAAAATACTTAAAATCTCATATTAAATCTCCAGAAAAATGTTTTAAGTGTTTACCTATATTTTGAGGTCCCAAGTCCATTTCTACTTTCCCCTACCCAAGAGATGATTGTGAAGTTTTGAGAAAGTTAATGCAGTTTTCAAGGATGAATCTTCATGAACCATAGGGAACACCTCAGTGCAGTGAAAACATATCCACACATAGAATCAATATACACTCTTCATGGCCATGTTTGCCTTTAAGGGAACCATGGTCTTTATAGTAGGACTAAATATTTTATTACTTCTATTGTAAAAGCATGTTGTTTGGACTATGGTTAATTTATATATGGAAAAGATGCCCACTAAATTTTTCATGAGGTTTAGCTACTGTGTTTTTATATGTTATATGAAATTTAAACCATGACAGAAAATAAAGTCTATGCAGGCTAAGAAATGTTAAAGTTTTAGTAATCAAAAAATATTTTTCATCATTAAAAATAAATATAGTATTTTTTTAAATGAGGAGTTATGGTGTTTTTGAGATATAACCTCATAAAAAAGTAAGAGTAAAATGATAAAATGAAAGAAATAGGAGAGAAATAACATTGCAAGACTCAGTGGACTTCAAGTAAAGAAAACAGTAAACAAGACATATATATATTAAAAGACAAAAACCCCTATATCAGTCATTTCATAGAAATATTTCAAAGTTAATATACAGGCAGATATTAACAAATTTTTTATCTGGCATCTAATTCCTGGTTCTGATTCTTTTAGCTCTCTGAGCTTTATGTTATCAATCATAAAAATATCCTCTGCCCAGGCCACAAAATGAGATCCAGTGGAAAACTCTTGAGATAATTTGAATTAAGTAAACTATATCTATTAAGTAAACTATATCTATACATCTATATGGCATATAGAGTTTACCATATGTAATATATATTGTATAAAGTACTTTATTATAGTGATATAAGTAAGCTTTATATATAGTCATCTTATAGTAATCATGTTTTAGTACCATTTTCACTTAAACTAGAAATATGTAGGTGTGTTATGCAGTATTTGAAATCATAAAATTGTTATCCTTGTTAATATTTTATTGTTTAAGAAAATAATGCACGAGAGGCTGAGTAATGGTAAGCTTAAGATGCTGCCTTAAATAATGAAGTTCCAAAGAACTTATGGCCAGAAAAGAGACCAGAAGGTGCAAACAGCTGTGTGGAATTGCAGGAAAGAAACCAAAGCCTCAGCAGCAGATTGAAAGTCAGCAGCACAGTGATAAGGAGTTACTAGGGGGAATACTTTCAATAACAGCAGAGGGAGGGAAATGCATCCATGAATAAAGAAAAGGGAAAAAGAAAGACACCTGGTTGGACTTGTTTTTTAAGTTGGATGAACAAAGAGATTTACAAAGGTCAGATATTTAATGAATTGACTGCTGTGATAGTGAAACAGATCTGAGCTGTCAGAATTAGATGTCTTAAAACTCAAGAGAAGGGTTGCAGCACAGGTAGGTGTAAGCACAGAGAATTCCAAAATTTTTTAAAGTGTTTGAAAATATGCACTATTGAAATATGAATTGCAAAGCCTTATTTAGTATAAATGATCAAATTAAAGTTGATATTTGTCAAGGGTTGAAAGTTCATATTTTAATAGTTAATCACACATGTTTTTAAGATATCTTCAGAATATATTTTCTTTTCATTTTAGTTTCTAAGCTTTCTGAAAAAAATAAATAACTACTTACAAACACTAACACATAAATATACATTCATTGTGGAAAATTCAACACAAATATATGTAGAAGAAATAGTTAACTGTTCTCCTTCACTGTTCCTCAATTCCTCTCCTCTGAATGAAGGTAACAATTTTTTTAAATATGTATTTTTGGAGTATCCTTCTGGATCTACTTCTATGTAATTTTTACTGTGTATTTTTATATGTATATACATGCACATATAATTTCACGTTTTATATTATATTATTTATATAATTCTGCAATTGTTCTGTTTTTATTTATTATCCTTAATAAGTTTCTACATCAATGTATATAAATCTACCTCATTCTTTTTAACCCTGACTAGAATTGTAGATAATTAGTGTATCACAATATATTCTGTCTTCTATTAAAGGATACTTAGGTTGCTTACATATTTTTTATCATAAGAAGTATAATTCCAGAAACTTATGATAGGACAAATTAATTTTTTAATTACTATCCTCAAGCTAATGGCAAAACCCTGTTGAATGTTTGTTCTTTCTTCCCTTTCAGAATCATTTATCCTCTGCAAAACTCCTATGATTTAATTTTCACTGCTTGATGTTGGATTAAATGAAACTAATTATGAGAGAGGACTGTTGGGGAAACTGAAAATATGTAAGTATTTTCAATAGACACATGTTCTCCAAAATTCCAGTTTTATTTTAAATGCCATGATCCCGATGAATCACTTTATTAAAACAGTGGCATAGTAAACGGAGAATAATTTAGCATTAAGGCTAAAGTGTGATTGAAATTCAGTTCTAATCAGGACCACTCCACATGACATTTTGTGCCTTAGGGTCCTCATCTGCAGAGAATAATAATAATATCTACTTTTATTCGATACTGTGTGGAATAAATAAGGGATGTTCCTCACCCAAAGGTGTATTAAATAAATTTAGTTCCTTTTTTCTAATAGGCGCTCAATAAATGCAAAAAAATTATGTTGAAGTCTGTTGGTTTAGGTTTGTGTGTGACTCTGTGTGTTGTTTATTTATATGCCACCCCCCAAAAAATTAAAATACAAAATACTTCTATTAATGCATCCAATATATCCTTAGTAAAGGGACTAGAAATTAAAATTGGGAAACTAAACTAAAATCTATCTGAAGAGTTTTTTTCTCAGTATCTGGATCAGTCAAATAATCACTTTGACCACTTGCTGTCTTAACCGTGAAAACCAAAGCTAGATTGTTATTAAATGTGTATAACAATGAGTGGCTTTCAAAGTGTGGTGCGCAGACTAGCAGCATCCTCTGGAATGTTATTGGAAATGCAAATTAAGCTCCATCCCAAACCTACTGAACCAGAAACTTTAGGGGTTGAATACAGCAACACATTTCAGTGTGTCTTCTGGGGGATTCTGATGCATGCTCAAAGTCGAGAAACACCACTGTATATCTTTAAAACATAAATACTAAAATGTGAAATGTTATTCATTTCACTACTTATAACTTTACAAATGAAATACATCCAAACAGTACATTTTAACATGTCAAGTGAAATTATGAATATTATAATGATAGAGAACTCAAAATAGTGATACACGTTTGGTGTTGCCAAATTTCCCTCCAGATTAGTCTGTTACATGTGCTTCTTTTTATCCAGGTTTCAGAAATGACATTCTTACTAAGTATTTTCAGATGCTCATCAATTAGATGAGAGGTTAAATCTGGAATTGTTCTCAGCATCTTCCACACAGCGTTGTGTTCAAATAGCGTCCTGTGAATGGGACTTAAAAAAAAGATTGCAATGATGTGTTAGTTCCTGCTTTACAACATAGTGAATCAGTTATACATATACATATGTTCCCATATCTCTTCCCTCTTGCATCTCCCTCCCTCCCACCGTTGTTCACCAAATTGTTATCCTCTTGCTCCCTGGGCACACAGTTATATGACATATTCAAGTCTTCCTTGAACTTAGACACAGCTATATGAAACTGAGTTCTGTTCAATAGAATATGGGCAGCAGTGATGCCTGACATTTCCACGCCTATCCTTTGAAAGATCTCTCCTGTGTACAACCATCCATTCTCTTTTCCTATCCATTGGCTAAATGGGGGGACTCCAAGAACTCAGAGAAGGGAAGAGGTGAAAGAGGCAGAATGATCTAGGTCCTTGAGTTGCCATTTGGATGAGAAGTGACCAACAATGAGTTGACTATTGACTATTAAATAAACTGTAAATGTGTTAAGGTTCTGGAAAAAAAAAAAAAGATTGCACACTGAGAGACTACCACATAAATACAAAGAAACAAACAAACCAAAAAATCCTCAATTTTTGAGCTTCCAAATTTGTATTTCCATCTTTATTCAGCATTGCTAAGGATAAGTGATGATGGTCTCTTTTGTCTTAGTAATCTTTATAATTTGTTCTCCTTCCAAGATAAAGAGGTACCTCCATGAAACTTTAAACTTTAGGATATTACATAGTGCCTTTACCTTCTTTTTATATAAAACTCAGTGCTTCAATTTTAAGATTATAGCTCTCATTATTAGTCATTTTAATAATAAAAACCTCTTTTAGACAATAAAATGATTGATGTCTTATTTTATTCTTGATTTTTAGGTACTATTAAAGTTAGAGCAAATGAATATGTAATTTAACATTTGAGAATATAAATTTTAAGTGAAAAGATGCATATGTAATTTTAAATAAAACATAGTTTTATTATGATGGATGATATTTATTTACTTTTAATCATTAAATTCACTATTTAATAAATATAATATCATAATCAAGAAACAAAATTCATGTTGATTCTAAGTTTTCAAGGGACTAACCCAGCTACCATGCCATTGCTAAATGTTTAGTATTTTTAAAAAATCTATTGTGAAAAATCAGTTTAGCAGTAGATAGGGAATTCAGAGTACTCACATATATGTAGGTTTGACAGAAACAGTCCCAGTTTAGGCGTGATATTCTGTTGGTTCATCTGTTATGCATGTGTTTATGTGTGCATGTTTACTGATCACATTATAAATTGGTTTTTTTTTCTTTTGGTATTGTGTGTTGTAGCAAAAAAAAAAGTTGGAAAAGCACTAATTTAGTAGATAATTTTAAGAAATACTTTTGAGAAAACTAGCTCCCCACTTAATATCATTTAAAAGTGTGTACTTCAGATGTAATAATAAAGAATTAGTATTCAGAAATGGCATGGTATTATAACCAAATCCTAAAAAAATTGTCATTGATTTAGCAACCAAACAGGGGATGACAAGGAAATAATATCACAGATTTTTAAATGGACATACATTTTTAGTGGCAAAACATTTGAAATATCAGTTGCCTGAAATAATTTGGAAGGTAGACCAAGTGCCTAAGAAACCGGCTGCTTCACTGAAAATAGTTGGAAAAAGTTAAAAAGTTATTGGGTTTTGTTTGCTTAATGTTAGTTGTTTGTAGCAATGTATTATTAGCTGGATAAAACTGACCAATTATCAAACATAAATGAAAAGGAATAGAGAAGATCCAGAAATGTGTCGCATGATTTTAAAAGCCATATCATTAGACGAATATAATAGTCGTTTTTACCTGTATGGATGAGTAGACTAATGTTTTTCATCAAATTGAGAAGTTTTGGCTGTTCTTTCTTCAAATATTCTCTGTCCCTTTTCTCTCTTCTCTCCTTCTGGGATTCCCATTGTGTTGATTCTGGTATACTTGGTGGTGTCCCATAGGTCTCTGAAGCTCTGTCCATGTTTTTCATTTTTATTCTTTCTCTTCTCTGACTGGATAATCTTAATTGATATATCCTCTTCAAGTTTGCCAAACTTTTCTTCTGCCAGATCAAATCTGTTGTTGAACCTCTAGTGACGTTTTTACTTCAGTTATTGTACTTTTTAACTCCATAATCTCTATTTGGATCTTTTTTTGCAGTTTCTTTTTATTGATATTCTCTATGTGGTAAGACATTATTGTCATACTTTCATTTAATTCTATAAAGTCTGTATTTTCTGTGTGCAGCTACCTAAATCTCTGTATATTTCACTTAATAGTCATCTAATAATTGTTTGGAAATTTTCTTAAATACCTGAACCATTAAGTCCCCCAACTTTTGCTGATGGGCAGGCTGTGTGTTTTCATGCTCTACTTTAATTCATTAGACACTGTTTTCTTTATGTCTTTGAACCTATTCATAATAGTAAATTTAAAATCTTTGTCCTACTAAGTCTAACATTTGAATCCTCTCAGGACATTATTTGCTCTTGGCTGCTTCTTTCCCTACATATGGGACACACTTTGTTGTTTCTTTGCATGTCTCATAATTTTTGTTTAAAATTGAACATTTTAGCTAATGTGACAAATCTAGCAATAACCTTTCCCCTCCTTCCCAGGGTCAAATAACAACAATGCACAATGAATATGGTTTTTTAAGGGAGTTGCCAGACAAATCACAGTGTGGCAGTGCTTTGGGAGTGGGTTTTTTGAGGATCTCCTAACCAGTCTTCCCTTTTAGGAGCTGCAGAGCTGTTAGCTCCTAAAAACTGTTACAGAATTGGAGACAGGAGGATTAAAGTAGGTCAAAATAAAAAGCTACAAACCCTGCTAATTTTCTTGAATAAATACTCCTCATGTGGTTTCATGCATCTGATTAATTTCAGAGTTCTGAAAAAATTTATTTTGACAATCTTTGTCAGTATTTCATTGATTGTATGAAGGAGAAGATATACAGAGGTCCTCACTCTGCCATTCTAGAAGCCCTGCACTACACATTGAATCTTAAATATTCTGATCGATAGCAACACCCCTAATTTCTTCCCACAGATCAAATTCAACATAGATGACAAGCAGTAGGGAGTTCATGTGACCACTGTGAGTGGGACAATCAAAAATAGTTTGGAAATAACATTACTAGCAGAAGACATTAAAAGAAATAATGTTTAAAAGTCTGGAAGTAACTCAAAAATTATAACAATTAGTTTGAAAAAAGAATGGACCTGTAATTTACATATTCTGACTAAAAATGCAAAATATTTTTTCCTTCAACTAACTTAATCTTACTCTGAAAATCTTATTCTTGTTAAATCCCTATTTTTTAGTTTACTTCTGCCTTTCCTACATGGACACTCAAGAACCTTCAAATACTTGGATTACCATACTTGGAACAGGAAGAAAAAAGAGGAATTGTAACATACTGCTATAACCTCCTATTACCACAATTCTTACATTGCTTTTGCTGCCCCACTTGGGCACTGGTCTTAAGGGTGTCTGAGGCTCTGCCCTGACAAATGATGTGCAGTTCTGAAATTCCCCAAAATTTTTTCAGTGGAGTCTAACGTACACCCCTGTGATGGTAAACCAAAATATTCAGGTCTGAAAACATGGCCTCCACTTCCACCCTTTAAACGGAACTTCACTTTTCTTTCAATCTCTACATTTCTTGTTTGGCAGAAACTTTCATATACATCATACCCACTCCTTCTTACCACATCTTCCTGACTTACTCTTAATGCAGTGAAAGAAACTAGATTAACAAAAAGGAAAATTCATATATTGAGAAAAACTATAATGTTCAAACTATTACTAGCAAATAGTTGTTTAATAGTGTTTTTCTTATCATTATCATCATTATGAATTATCAGACCACTTATAATGGTGTGAAAAAAATGTTATTTCCCTTGTATTTTCATTTACTCACCTTTGTTTCTATTTCTAGCCCCAATTCCAGCTGATGGCAAAAAGCAACATTTTAAAATATTCCAAGTATTTCAGGCATTACACATGGAAATAAAAGAATTATAGGATTCCTTTTCTACTCCTTTCTCTCCTGGTGATCATCTCAAGCCTAGGAGCTTTTAAAGAGTCATGATAAATTGGTAACTGGCTTCTAATCACCAGCACTTATGTGCATTGACATCTGCTGAGTTCTAACTATTATGAATAGCCATTGGAATCCATGTTTTCACTGAATTCCTAAATGTTTCAAGTTGTAGGTACATGTGATCTATATTTTGTAAAGCTCTTGTAAACCTGTTGACTTTTTCACTCTCCACTAATTTATCATACTTCTTGCAAATAAGGAGAGAGCTTGATTGTTTCAGGAAATATATTTGCAGCTGTGCAAAAATGGTTAGGGCTCTCTTAAAGTCTCTATACCCTTAATATTAATAATTTACTGAGATGTGTAGATTAAATGGAGTTTCTGAAATTTTTCTTCAATTAATCTAGATTTTTTAGAATCCTTAATCTACTAGGTTGACAAGTAAAACAAAACAAAACAAAAATCCTTACACTGTCTCTTAATAATATGGCAAATCTCATAATATACTCTCTATTCAATTTAAATATTGAGACTATACAAAGTTCCAACACTGGCTGCCTCACATGGTCTTTTTCAAAGACTTAGACTCTTTAGTAAAACTGCTTAGTTTACCAGAGTTATTCCACTCACAATACTTCTCCCCAGGAAGGGATGCAAGTGTATAAGGGGATTTATTGGGTCTTTGTGGCAGTCGCTAGAGGAACAGTTGGACAGCATGTGCTGAAAATTTTGTTGAAGAAATAAAATCAACTTCTATTACAGGGCACATAAATAGAGCCATTTAACTTGCGTAGGAAGTTTCCCAATAAAACAGTGGTGAATTGGAACACTCAGGTGCAAGTAGGGAGAGAGAGAAAGTGTTGAAATATGCTATAAGAAGCAATATTTAGGGACCAGTCACCTCCACCATGAATCCAACACAAGCCACTGAACCGAACTGACCCACTGGGGGCAGACACCAAAAACAATGGGAACTACAAATGTGCAGCCTGCAAAAAGGACACCACAAACACAGTAATTTAAGCAAAATCAGAAGACAGAAAGACACAAAGCAGATGAAGGAGCAAGGTAAAAACTCAACAGACCAAACAAATGAAGAGGAAATAGGCAGTCGACTTGAAAAATAAGTCAGATTAAGGATAGTAAAGATGGTAGGGCTTCCCTGGTGGCGCAGTGGTTGAGAGTCCACCTGCCGATGCAGGGGATACGGGTTCGTGCCCCGGTCCGGGGAGATCCCACATGCCGTGAAGCGGCTGGGCCCATGAGTCATGGCCGCTGAGCCTGCATGTCCGGAGCCTGTGCTCCGCAACGGGAGAGGCCACAACAGTGAGAGGCCCATGTACCGCAAAAAAAAAAAAAAAAAAGATGGTACAAAATCTTGGAAATAGAATAGAGAAAATACAAGAAATGTTTAACAAGGACCTAGAAGAACTAAAGAAAAAACAAACAATGATGAACAACAAAATAAATGAAATTAAAAATTCTCTAGAAGGAATCAATAGCAGAATAATTTAAGCAGAAGAACGAATAAGGGCCCTGGAAGATAAAATAGTGGAAATAACTACTGCAGACCAGAATAAAGAAAAAAGAATGGAAAGAATTGAAGACAGTCTCAGAGACCACTGATACAACATTAAATGCACCAACATTCAAATTATAAGGGTCCCAAAGGAGGAAGAGAAGAAGAAACAAGCTGAGAAAATATTTGAATGGATTATAGTTGAAAACTTCCCTAATATGGGAAAGGAAACAGTCAATCAAGTCCAGGAAGCACAGAGAGTCCATACAGGATAAATCCAAGGAGAACACCCCAAGACACATATTAAGCACACTATCAAAAATTAAATACAAACAAAAAATATTAAAAGCAGTGAGGGAAAAACAGCAAATCGCATACAAGGGAATCCCCATAAGGTTAACAGCTGATGTTTCAACAGAAAAAATTCAAGCCAGAAGGGAGTGGCAGGACATACTGAAAGTGATGAAAGGGAAAAACCTGCAACCAAGATGACTCTACCCAGCCAGGATCTCATTCAGATTTGACAGAGAAATTAAAACATTTACAGACAAGCAAAATCTAAGAAAGTTCAACACCACCAAACCAGCTTTACAACAAATGCTAAAGGAACTTCTCTAGGCAGAAAACACAAGAGATGGAAAAGACCTACAAAAACAAATTACCAAAACAATTAAGAAACTGGTAATAAGAACATGGATATTGATAAATGAATATAAGTGTAAATGGATTAAATGCTCCAACCAAAAGACATAGACTAGCTGAATGGATACAAAAACAAGATCCCTATATATGCTGTCTACAAGAGACCCACTTCAGACCTAGGGAAGCATACAGACTGAAAGTGAAGGGAAGGAAAAATATATTCCACGAAGAGGGAAATCAGAAGAAAGCTAGAGGAGCAATTCTCATATCAGACAAAATAGACTTTAAAATAGACTATTACAAGAGACAAAGAAGGACAATACATAATGATCAAGGGACCGATTCAACAAGAAGATATAACAAGAGTAAATATTTATGAACCCAACATAGGTGCACCTCAATACATAAGGCAAATGCTAACACCCATAAAAGGGGAAATTGACAGTAACAAAGTCATAGTAGGGGACATTAACACCCCACTTTCACCAATGGACAGATCATCCAAAATGAAAATAAACAAGGAAACACAAGCATTAAATGATACATTAAACAAGAGGGACTTAATTGATATTTATAGGACATTCCATTCAAAAACAACAGAATACACATTCTTCTCAAGTGCTCATGGAACATTCTCCAGGATACATCATATCTTGTGTCACAAATCAATCCTTGGTATTTTTAGAAAATTGAAATCGTATCAAGGATCTTTTCCAACAACAAGGCTATGAGACCAGGTATCAATTCCTGGAAAAAATCTGTAAAAAATACAGACACATGGAGGCTAAACAATACATTACTAACTAACCAAGAGATCACTGAATAAATCAAAGAGGGAATCAAAAATACCTAGAAACAAATGACAATGAAAACACGATGACCGAAACCTGTGGGATGCAGCAAAAACACTTCTAAGAGGGAAATTCATAACAATACAATGCTACCTCAAGAAACAAGAAACATCTCAAATAAACAACCTTACTTTACACCTAAAGCAATTAGGGAAAGAAGAACAAAAACACGCCAAAGTAAGCAGAAGGAAAGAAGTCATAAATATCATATTAGAAATGAATGAAAAAGCAATGAAGGAAACAATAGCAAAGATCAATAAAGTTAAAGCTGTTTTTTTGAGAAGATAAACAAAATTGATAAACCATTAGCCATATTCATCAAGAAAAAAAGGGAGAAGACTCAAATCAACAGAATTAGAAATGAAAAAGGAGAAGAAACAACTGACACTGTAGAAATACAAAGGATAATGAGAGATTACTATAAACAACCTTATGCCAATAAAATGGACAACCTGGAAGAAATGGACAAATTCTTAGAAAAGAACAACCTCCCGAGACTGAACCAGGAAGAAATAGAAAATATGAACAGACCAATCAGAAGCACTGAA
Source organism: Phocoena sinus (assembly GCF_008692025.1). Lineage (NCBI taxonomy): Eukaryota > Metazoa > Chordata > Mammalia > Artiodactyla > Phocoenidae > Phocoena > Phocoena sinus. The sequence goes on along the minus strand of NC_045779.1, from coordinate 30,562,873 downwards.
ATTGAGGCTGTGATTAAATATCTTCCAACAAACAAAAGCCCAGGACTAGATGGCTTCACAGGCAAATTCTATCAAACATTTAGAGAAGGGCTAACACCTAACCTTCTCAAAATCTTCCAAAATATAGCAGAGGGAGGAACACCCCCAAAAGCATTCTATGAGGCCACCATCACCCTGATACCAACACCACACAAAGATGTCACAAAGAAAGAAAACTACAGGCCAATATCACTGATGAACATAGATGCAAAATCCTCAGCAAAATACTAGCAAACAGAATCCAACAGCACATTAAAAGTATCATAGACCATGATCAAGTGGGGTTTATCCCAGGAATGAAAGGATTATTCAATATACACAAATCAATCAATGTGATAAACCATATTAACAAATTGAAGGAGAAAAACCGTATGATCATATCAATAGATGCAGAAAAATCTTTCAAAAAAATTCAACACCCATTTCAGATAAAAACCCTCCAGAAAGTAGGCATAGAGGGAAATTACCTCAACATAATAAAGGCCTTATATGAGAACCCACAGCCAACATCGTTTTCTCACCACTATTATTCAACATAGTTTTGGAAGTTTTAGACACAAGAATCAGAGAAGAAAAAGAAATAAAAGGAATCTTAATCAGAAAACAAGAAGTAAAGCTGTCACTGTTTGAAGATGACATGATACTATACATAGAGAATCCTAAAGATGTTACGAGAAAGCTACTAGAGCTAATCAATGAATTTGGTAAAGTTGCAGGATACAAAATTAATGCACAGAAATCTCTTCCATTACTATATACTAATGATGAAAGATCTGAAAGAGAAATTAAGGAAACACTCCCATTTACCATTGCAAGAAAAGAATAAAATACCTAGGAGTAAACCTACCTAAGGAGACAAAAGACATGTATGCAGAAAACTATAAGACAGTGATGAGAGAAATTAAAGATGATACAAACAGATGGAGAGATATATCATGTTTTTGAATTGGAAGAATCAACATTGTGAAAATGACTATACAACCCAAAGCAATCTTCAGTGCAGTACCTATCAAATTACCAACGGCATTTTTCACTGAAGTAGAACAAAACACTTCATAATTTGTACGGAAACACAAAAGACCCCGAATTGCCAAAGCAATCTTGAGAAAGAAAAACGAAGCTGGAGGAATGAGGGTCCTGGACTTCAGGCTATACTACAAAGCTACAGTAATCAAGACAGTATGGTACCGGCACAAAAACAGAAATATAGATCAATGGAACAGGATAGAAAGCCCAGAGGTAAACCCACGCACATATGGTCACCTTATTTTTGATCAAGGAGGCAAGAATATACAACGGAGAAAAGACAGCCTCTTCAAAAAGTGGTGCTGGGAAAACTGGACAGGTACATGACATGTCAAAGTATGAGACTAGATCACTCCCTAACACCATGCACAAAAATAAGCTCAAAATGGATTAAAGACCTAAATGTAAGGCCAGAAACTATCAAACTCTTAGAGGAAAACATAGGCAGAACACTCTATGACATAAATCACAGCAAGATACTTTTTGACCCACCTCTTAGAGAAATGGGAACAAAAACAAGAATAAACAAATGAGACTGAATTAAACTTCAAAGCTTTTGCACAGCAAAGGAAACAATAAACAAGACAAAAAGACAACACTCAGAATGGGAGAAAATATTTGCAGCGAAGCAACTGACCAAGGATTAATCTCCAAAATTTACAAACAACGCATGCAGCTCAATATCAAGAAAACAACCCAATCCAAAAATGGGCAGAAGACCTAAAGAAACATTTCTCCAAAGAAGACATACAGATTGCCAACAAACATGTGAAAGGATGCTCAACATCACTAATCATTAGAGAAATGCAAATCAAAACTACAATGAGATATAGTCTCACACAAGTTGGAATGGCCATCATCAAAAATTTACAAACAATAAATTCTGGACAGGGTGTGGAGAAGTGGGAACCCTCTTGCACTGTTGGTGGGAATGTAAATTAATACAGCCACAATGGAGAACAGTATGGAGTTTCCTTAAAAAACTAAAAATAGAACTGTGATAAGATCCAGCAATCCCACTACTGGGAATATACCCTGAGAAAACCACAAATCAAAGGAGTCATGTACCACAATGTTCATTGCAGCTCTATTTACAATAGCCAGGACATGGAAGCAGCATAAATGTCCATTGACAGATGAACAGATAAAGAAGATATGGCTCATATATATAATGGAATATTACTCAGCCTTAAAAAGAAATGAAATTGAGTTATTTGTAGTGAGGTGGATGGACCTAGAGTCTGTCATGCAGAGTGAAGTAAGTCAGAAAGAAAAATAAATACCATGTGCTAACACATATGTATGGAATCTAAAAAAAAAAAAAAAAAAAGAATATTCTGAAGAACCTAGGTGTAGGATAGGAATAAAGACACAGGTATAGAGAATGGAATTGAGGACATGGGGAGCGGGAAGGGTAAGCTGGGATGATGAAGTGAGATAGTGGCATGGACTTATATATACTACTAAATGTAAAACAGATAGGTAGTCTGAAGCAGCCGTATAGCACAGGGAGATTATCTCAGTGCTTTGTGACCACCTAGAGGGGTTGATAGGGAGGGTGGAAGGGAGACACAAGAGGGAGGAGATATAGGGACATATGTATATGTATATTTGATTCACTTTGTTATAAAGCAGAAACTACCACACCATTGTAAATCAATAATACTCCAATAAAGATGTTAAAATATCAACCAATCAATCAATATATAAAGAAAGAAAGAAGCAGTATTTAACTGAGAAACAAAGAGTTTTATTTCTTCAAGGACACATAGCTAATGGTGATTAGTAAAAAAATGAAATACTGAAAATTGCTAAGTGAAGAAGAAATCATGCTAACACACAAACACACACACACACACACACACACACACACACACACACAGAAAGAGGAGGAATTCTGAATGCAAGAAAGATTTCACTCAGGAGGAGTTACCAAAAGGTCCATGATGGTCTCTAAAATTGAAAGTAAACTTCAGAGATGCTGATTAATTTCTACTTCTCAGTGACCTATAGACATTAAAGAAAGTATCTTTAGGTCCTGTCATAAAACAATCAATACTTAACTGGAATTAAATATATTTGGAGATAGAATTGATTCATATATTTTAAGAGCTGTCAAGTTAAAGAGGAATTAATATTATTGTGTCTGGTATTTTGTGTAGAAGGTATAAAGAGGTCACTTATTTCTAATTAAAAAGCACAATTAAAATATTAAAGAAAATAAAACATACCCTTAGGTATGTATATACAAAATTCAAATATTAGCTCCCTATCAAAGTCCTCCTGCTGTTTGAGTTCAAATTTTCTTTTAATAATAGTTAAAAATAACCAACCAAACAGAAAGCAACAGGGGGCTCAGTCTCATGTACTGTGGGAAACTTGATAATCCTCTAATATCCCTGAGAATTGGGGGGAAGTTTATGTTTCTTCCAATTGCTTCTTGTTGTTCTCCTATTTTCACTGAATACGTAAGCTCTGTTCTGGACAGCAGAATTTGCTGTGGTCGGTTTTATTTTTTTTACTTTCAAAAAACATCTTATCTTTCCCACATATGATATTCATATCAGATAGAGAACAGATTACCACTTGTTTTTAATTTTGAATATTTTCACTAATGTTATCAAGTGATTCTTTTACAAGGATTGGACAAGAGCAGTGGCGTTCAAACACGCACACACAGTCACAGAGCGCTTTGTTTAACTAAATTTTACATAGACTGTGTATAAATAAAAGCAGACCTACACTAGTTTAAGGAGTGGGAGGATAGGTCAGTTTCCATACCAGATCCATGTCTCCCCCTACACATCTGAAGGAGCAGTAAGAAATCCACAGAGCTGATATAGAATTATAAGAAAATCAATGTTCCTTTCAACATGGATGTTCTATTATTTTATTTAGTTGATTGCCCAGTATATTTTTAATTCTTTATATTATCATACACTTACAAGGAATTTCATTTTCAAAATCCAACCTCCTCCTTTTAAAGTAAGAAATCTGAGGCTTAGATATGTTAAGTAAATTATTCAAGGTCACACAGATAATAAATTGTAGAGCCAGGTAGTCTCACTCTGGAACCTCAGGGTTCCTAACCACTTAGCCACCACAGTTAGCCAAATCTTCATTATAGTCGTTTTCATTTTTTTGAGTTATTGGGCTAATTGAGTTAGGGCAGATTCTACTCCAGGTTTTGCTGAGTCTGACAAATAAAATAAAGAACATAAATTTATAAATTAAAAATTTGGAACAAACATGAATATTTATTTAGAAAGGGAAACAAGGACAATAGATAATCATTACAAATTTTTAAAAGCTACACAATTTCAAAACACCGCAAAATCCAGAAAAATAATATAGTATTTTTATTAATTAGTTGTATATCCATTATATTTACTTTTCTAAAATTTTTACTACATTTCTTATATATTTTTACCTCTTTGTATGACACCAATTTTATATCATTTTTATTGAAAAGAATATTCTCTGAAGCTTGGTTGGTAAAATGTTTTTAATTATTCTTAATAATTTAGAAATGCTTCCTTTTTAAACATTAGAATTCCTGTCAAATTTAGGAAAATCTAAGTCCACATTTCTTTCATGTGTGGGCTTTAAGATTTGGAAAGCTTTTCCATGGATTCAATTCTCTCATCATACATTTCGAAGTATGTGCTATTCGACTGCCAACATGTTTCTGGTACCAGGTTGCCATAGGATGGTTCTATATGGTGATGACAGTTCTGACCCATGTCGAGATGCCGTTGGATTCACTCAGTGAGTGATAGGGTTAATCCTGACAGCCATTCATACACTAGGACAGAGAGCAATAATAACTTGCATGTACAGCAATGACTTAGAACCAAAAATTAAATCCCAGTAGACCAAATGAAAAGTATCTTTAACTCAATTTTCCCTAAACTGAATCCACAAAAGTCAGAAGCCACTCCAATGCCAGGTATCATGAATGTGTAGGAAAAGGAAGTTGACAGGCTAAGAGAAAAAAATTGGTTAAAGTTAAAATGTCTTCCTTTTGCAAACGTTACAAAAATTTATGAGCACGTGAATACATTTCTAAGGCCTCTCTCAGATCCGTGGAAGGAACCTATGCAAATCAAATGACAGGCCTAAAGCTTAAGCTTCATTACCTTTAGGTTATGGTCTGAGTTAAGGTCTAGTCATTAAGCAAAAGAAAGAGTAAAAAGAAAATAGCTTTATAATCAGACTGGATTAAAAACTGAAGGCTTTGAATCTGGAGTGAAAAGAGGTAGAAATTTTATAAAGGCATGAAAGTGAGGAACACAGAGCAAAGTAAAGGTATGAGCCTGAATCAAAGGCCATGGACGAATTTGCTCAGATTTACAATTTGGGGGGAAAAATGGTGGAAATTATAGTGTGGATTATCAGCTGGGAGTAGAATACCAGGGAGTGTGTTCCATTTGTTTATATCTGTCCCTAGAGCACACACCCTGTGCACCAAGCCATGGGAGTTCCTCAAGGAACCCAAAAACTTGATGTAATTTGATGGTATCATGTGTGGGAATACAAAAACATTTTCAGAAACTTCACAGCTAAAATTCCTAGGTTTTATCAAGAATATAACATTTGATCAAATGTTCTGTGAACCACAGTTTATTGGGATAGAAAAATCCAGCTGAAAATGTTACTTTAATTAAAGGATGCCCACACACATACACTTGGACCTCCTTAATAGTTTTAAAAGCAGCATTTATGACAGTAACTACATTATTTAAAACAGTTAAAAATGTGATTTTTTCCCAAATGTCATTTATTTTTATCCATTTTCCCCTTACACTTTCAAGTAGTCCACTATAAAATTATTTTCCTGGAATCTAGTGTGTACCTGAATTTTTCTTGTATCATTAATATGTACATCACCTTCTGTCTGACTTTGACTTGCCTAATCAGTCAAGAATCAATGAACAGAATAACAATATATTTTATTTGATTATCCAAATTCAAATGACAAATGTTGATCATTATCAGTTTTTCCAGAAATTAGGTTTGGTCGTTCATGAAGAGCAGACATCAGAGTTACAGTATGATTTGGATTCTCTTTGCTATTCTTATACACAATTGAAAATTAAAAGATTAGTGACAGCAACTGTAACTCTTCTTTTCAAGTTAAAATATATATATATATATATATATATATATGTATTATGATTAGAAATGTTAAAATTAGAAATTTTAAAAAATGTCTCTCCTTGTTGTTTTAAGTGGATGAGCTGGGCTTTTCCATGGGAGAGAAATTAAAAGACATGTACTTCCAAAATAAAAGAGCAGATCTCCTTTCATTTCACAGGGACACGATTGAAGAAAATAATAATCCAGTCTGTTGATTGAAATTTTTAGGAGGAGCGATCATAAAATAATTTTCAAAGAACTTAATTTATCTACATATTTATGAATCCAACACCAAATTTGAGAATCCTCAGGAAAGGTACCTCATCAAAGAGCACTTTTTTTCACACACTCAGTTCCTGAGACCTGGGTGGTTAACAGTAGCAACACAAAAAAGGCATAAGTAAGGCCTCAAAATATTTCAAAAGTCACCTGCATTCTCACTTCCTAAACACAGAAGCAGTAAATAAGATAACCACAGATTACCAAAATAGACAGATGTTTAGAAATTCTATTTTAAGTTCTCTACATCTTTTGTCCTTACACATTTGAAAGAGCTGTTTCTAAGACACAAAACTGATGTGATGGATTTCTCTGTAAGAGAGACAGACAAGCAATTTTGTCAGGAATCTTAATTATTCTTAACCTAATCATCTTATTTCTCTTCTTGGTGCTCAGAAGAATGTAATTACTACAAGTAAGAATCAGAAGGCAAGAAATCGCTTCTACCCACATTTGGGTTTTTGAGGTCAGCTTAAAAAAGAGTCCCTATTCTCTGATCATTCATTCATTTCTTTATTTAGCAAATAATTTTGTGCAATGATTAATTTTCATGTATTATTCTAAATGTTGGCATACAACAAAGAAAAAGATAAATATGTTCCTTGCCTTACACAACATAAAATCCAGTGGGGAAATCATATATTAAAGGAAACTTATATCTGTGAAACTGCTATAAAACTGCTATAAAAGGTAGAGCACCGTGTTCTATGGAAAGTAATAGAGAGACATATCTAGTCTAGTTGGGTCAAAAATATTACCCAGAAATGATAACAATATAAACTGACACCTGAAGAATAAGTTGGGCAATGGGGAAAGGGAGGATATCAGTGTTGAAAGTATAAGGAATTGCATGTCCAAAGGTCCAGAGTCAAGTATTCAAGAAACACTGAAGGCCCAGAGGAATCATATCAGAGAGGTCAATGAAGAAATTGGACAATAAATGAGGCCCAAGTGACAGGAAAGGCAAAATCCTAGGGGGCATTGTAAACTCTGTTAAGAATTTTAGACTGTGTCATAAGAAAAGGTAAAGTCATCCAAGGGCTTTCACTAAGAGTAATAACTACAGGGATTTACATTTTTGGAAGTTCACTCTGGCTATACAGAGGAGGGTAGGTTAGAGTATTGTAAAACTAATGCACGGAGATCAGTTAGAAGGCTATTACAGCAGATTGTACAATGAACAATTCCATCTAGCAGGTCAAGTTTTTAAAATTAGTTGGGAATATATTTAGTGAGCTTAATAAGTCAAGGAAAAAGCAGTACAATTCCATGTCAAGAACACTCTTCCACGGGAATAACACTGATATCACCAGTAGTATCAATATCATAACTGGAGAGACTCCTTTTGTCAGGATGACTGACTAATAATGCCAGCTTAAAATTTTTCCAGTCCAAAATAATCTGTTATGTTTAGTGTCTTGAATTTGTAACTACATTTCAGTAACTATCAAAATGCTAGCCAGAAAAAAATAAAATATAAGAAATACTCTATCATTCCCCACTTTAGAAAATATTTTAGAATATTCTCTTAACCTCATCTAATGTTAGGAACAAGGAAATCTACAAACTTAAATTTTATTAGGTTAGTTCTAACATTTCCATAATCAGAGGGAAAGTATATGCTTAGCAAAGCCACAAATAGTTATATGTATCAAATGGATGGATGGGCAGGTAGATACACAAACAATAGACATATAGATATATAGATATATAATATTTATTTAGCTGTATTTATCTATCTATAGATATATATTTATATATCTATATATCTGAAGTAGATGTATATAGATAGATATTGATATTGAAATTTATGTCTACATATGTAATTGAAATCTCTATATTTATTTACAAAATATATACAAATATCTGTAGATAGCTGCTATATAAATGTTTTAATTTTAAAAAATAAAAATGTTTTTTGAAGACTGGTAATAAAAATGACAATATGGAGAAATCTCTTAGGTTAGGCATTGAGTAAAAGAAACTCAAATGCATGATGTTGTCAATTATGTACTTCAATATTTGCTTTTTGGCAGAAAAAATTTGACACTGGAATTGATTTTTTAAACTGATGATAATTAATGCATTTCTATTTCTTTCTAGGATGCATAAAAATGCTTGATCTAGGGCTTCCCTGGTGGCGCAGTGGTTGAGAGTCCACCTGCTTATGCAGGAGACACGGGTTCGTGCCCCGGTCCGGGAAGATCCCACATGCCACGGAGCGGCTGGGTCCGTGAGCCATGGCCACTGAGCCTGCACATCCGGAGCCTGTGCTCTGCAACAGGAGAGGCCACAACAGTGAGAGGCCTGCGTACGGCAAAAAAAAAAAAAAAATGCTTGAGCTAAATTTAATACTTAGACATGGCAAATAAGTTAGCTAAGGTTGTTATTATGTCTTCTTTCCTAAACTTTGCTTGCTTGTTTCTATCATAACATGCCTTTAGTAGAAGCCACACAAAACATTTCTGTAATATGACTTAACACTATAAATTTCAATAATAAATTTAAAATAAGAATTTATTTAAATAAATTAAAATAGGATAGGGATTCAAGACTAAATTTTAAATAGTAATCAAATTGATAGTAAATTTCAAATGAGAACATTGTATTGTCATCCTTTGACTAAAATTAGATTTAATGGACAGATTTTATTTGTTTTTTTTTTCCAGCAGTGTTATACAATGTTTTTAGAAAAATCCCTCGCTTTTTGTGGGAGATTTTTGTTTTTTAATTTTGGAGAGGATTGAAGTGGAAATGAATATAGGGTGATGGCTTGGACTATAGCATGAAATGAAGTGGATCAGGAAGTATTTTTGGCTCTTGATTAGATTGGGTAAAGAAAGAGAAAAAAATATTGTAAGACTACCAGTTTCCTGACATAAAATTATAAGTTGGAAGAATGTATTGAGATGGAGAATACTTTAGAAGATGAAAGTTTGGTAGAATGAACAAGGGTTCAGTTTTAGATTTAGAAAGTAAGATATACCAAGTGAACACATCAAGTAGGTAATAAATTATAAATAAATCCAAATCATTACAGGAAAAAAATAAGTAAATAAATGTTTGTATGCATCTGATGTACTAACAAGGACTAGATTTACTCTCCTATCTGAAACAACTAAAAGGTAAAATATATAAAGTAATGGTTTTATAGACATTGAGCATCAGACAAAGAAAAACAGTGATCCCTGGAATGAAGATACAAATGAAGGTAAGAAGAGAGGGATATCACAGGCTTGGGGATTCTCCTTGGGGAGTGAGGGTTTCAAGCTACATATTAGGTACCCCAGCCCTATGGTCTAACACTGGGAAGATGAGCCCCTCTTAGCTGGTTTAAAAACCAGTGGGCTGTAAGAAACAGACTCCACTCTTGAAGAGTTCAGGCACAAACTTGCTTACTCCCAGTATCAGCAAAGAAGCAGCATTTTGAAAACTACCTGGGGCTTTAACCAGATTGCCCAGACCACACCATCCAGCCCCCCAGCCTGCACCAGGCTCCTGCTCCAGCCTCTCTTACTCTGGTGCTGCTACCCACCAAGGCAGATGCTGCCTTTGCCAATAAGAGTGTGCATGCTTGGAGGGAACTGAGCTAGCTTAGACCTGCCTCTGACCAGGGTGGGGGAAACTACCACCCCAGGAGCACACATCCCTGCACACACTTAGAAGGGAGCAAAACCAGCTAAGTAGCATTGCACCAACCCCTCTGGCCCCAGTCCAACCTCTAATAAATACATGCACACCAAGGAGGGGGGTCCAGTGAAAACAATACAGAATTGCAACCCCAAGTCCTCAAGCCCTGACCATGACCCCAAACAAGGCAGAGACTGCCATCACACTCTAGAGGAACAGAACTCCCTCAGGGTTCTTGCTCCTGTCCCTTGCACAGTGACCCTACCACCAATAGGGTGGTGATGACCATTGAGCATACCACAAGGCCCTGCTGGAGCTTGGCTCTGGCTCTAACACCTTCAGCTCCATCCCTACCTCTTACCAAGTCAGTGACTGCCAGAACACCCCAGGAGAAGATGCTGCCCATGCTCACTTCAGATCCACCTCTCCCACTAAAGCCACTGGGCACAAACAGACTGTATAGGGATTCTCCTACACAGAACACACCTTTAAGACCAAGATAGTTAACTGATTCACCTAACGTCATAGATAGAAAGTTAAAGAAAATTAGAAGACAGAGGAATATCTTTCAACTGAAAGAACAAGAAAAAGATGCTTGAAAAAAAAAAAAACCTGAAGAAGCAATTTACAGAGATAAGTAATTTACCTGACAAAGAGTTCAAAGCAATAGTAATAAGAAACCTAATTGAACTTTGGAAAAGAACAGATAAACACAGTGAGAATTTTAACAGAGAATTGAAAAATGTAAAACTGAACTAGTCAGAGCTTAAGAATACAATAACTAAAATGAAAAGTATGCTAGATGGAATTAATAGCAGATTAGGTGACATAGAACATGTAAGTGATCTGGAAGATAGAATAAGGGTAATTACCCAATCAGAAACAGCAAAAAGAAAAACAAATTGTTAAAAATGAGAATAGTTTGAGGGGCTTCTGTTATAACATTAAGTGTACTAATATTCACATTATAGGGGATTCCAGAAGGAGAAGAGAGAGAAAAGTGTCAAAAATGTATTTGATGAAAAATCTAGAAACAATAAATGCTGGAGAGGGTGTGGAGAAAAGGGGACACTCTTGCACTGCTGGTGGGAATGTGAATTGGTTCAGCCACTGTGGAGAACAGTATGGAGGTTCCTTAAAAAACTACAGATAGAATTACCATATGACCCAGCAATCCCACTACTTGGCATATACCCTGAGAAAACCAAAATTCAAAAAGAGTCATGTACCAAAATGTTCATTGCAGCTCTATTTACAATAGCCAGGACATGGAAACAACCTAAGCGCCCATCATCGGATGAGTGGATAAAGAAGATGTGGCACATATACACAATGGAATATTACTCAGCCTTAAAAAGAAATGAAATTGAGCTATTTGTAATGAGATGGATAGACCTAGAGTCTGTCATACAGAGTGAAGTAAGTCAGAAAGAAAAAGACAAATACCGTATGCTAACACATATATATGGAATTTAAGGGAAAAAAATGTCATGAAGAACCTAGGGGTAAGATAGGAATAAAGACGCAGACCTACTGGAGAACGGACTTGAGGGTATGGGGAGGGGGAGGGGTGAGTTTTGATAGGGCGAGAGAGAGTCATGGACATATACACACTAACAAACGTAGTAAGGTAGATAGCTGGGGGGAAGCAGCCGCAAGGCACAGGGATATTAGCTCGGTGCTTTGTGACAGCCTGGAAGGGTGGGATGGGGAGAGTGGGAGGGAGGGAGACGCAAGAGGGAAGACATATGGGAACATATGTATATGTATAGCTGATTCACTTTGTTATAAAGCAGAAACTAACACACCATTGTAAAGCAATTATACCCCAATAAAGATGTTTAAAAAAAAATAAATAAATAAAAAAATAAAGAATTTGCTATCCTTATGTGTGACCAGATTCACCAGATGACAGCTCCTATGTGGAAACTCAGATAGGCTTTCATTTCTCTGCTGCCCGGAAATGTGTAAAATTGTGGAGAATTTAAAAGCAATGCCATCTAAAATCACAACAAGGAGCAGCAGAACTGTTGACAAGTAGAATAGCCCATTGAAAGCTGTTAAAATTTCACTGGAAAAAAGACAGAGAGTAAGTTCTAATTTTAATCACTTGCAAAGAAAACAGGGAAAGTTATGTGATAAAGCAGAGATATTTACATTTGCAAATATAATTCAACTTACCTTTCTTGAGCAGATAAACCGGGACTTTTTGTCTAAACAGCCTGCAGTGATTCCCTAGGTGGATCCAGCTGAAACTAATGGGTACCTGGAGTTTACTGAGTGCAGTTTCCACCTCCACCTGCCTGTGTTAATGAACAGATCAGAGGCTTCTCCCTCAGTGGCTGAGTCACACAGGGAGGAGATGGGTGGTGTAAAAGAGGGTGTCACCTTGTACAAATACCAATTCAATTAAAACAGCTCACTCATGAAAAAAAAAAAAAAAAATGTATTTGATGAAATTATGGCTGAAAACTTCCCAAACCTAAAGAAGGAAATAGATATCCAGGTACAGGAAATATAGAAAGTTCCAACAAGATAAACCCAAAGAGACCCACACCAAGACATATCATAATTAAAATGACAAAAGATAAAGAGAGAATTTAATGGCAGTAAGAGAAAAAACAAAGTCACATACAAGGGAACCCACATAAGGTTATTAGCTGACTTTTCTGGAGAAATTTTGCAAGCCAGAAGAGTGTGGCATAATTTATTTAAAGTGCTGAAAGGAAAAAAACTACAACCTAGGATCCAGCAAGGTTATCATTCAGAATTTAAGGAGAGATACAGAACTTATTAGGACAAGCAAAAACAAAAAGAGGTCAGAGGTCATCAATACTGAATAATCTTACAAGAAGTGTTCTTAACATTGGAATGTTAAGAACCCACCTTCCAATGTAGGGGACATGGGTTGGAACCCTGGTCAGGGAACTAAGATCCCACAAGCCATGGGGCAACTAAGCCAGCGTGCCACAACTACTGAGCCTGTGCACCACTACCAGAGAGGAGCCCAGGTACTGCAACTAAAGAAACCTGTGTGCCACATCAAAGAGCCCACATGCCACAATGAAAGATCCCTCATGCAGCAAAGAAGATCCTGTGTGCTGTAACTAAGACCCGATGCAGCCAAATAAATTTAAAAAAAGAAAGAAAGAAGAAAGAAAGAAAGAAAGAAAGAAAGAAAGAAAGAAAGAAAGAAAGAAAGAAAGAAAGAAAGAAAAGGCTACAATGAGAAAGAAATTATAGGAAGGGAAAAATCCACTGATAAAGGCAAATATAGTTAGAGCTATGGGTCAACCACTTAAATAAACTAGTATAAAGGTTAAAAGACAAAAATCTACTATAACTACAATAAACAGTTGATAGACATGAAAATGTAAAATATGACATTGTTAACAAAATGGGAGAGGTGCATAAGAAATGTAGAGCTTTTAGGATACATTTGAACTAAAGTGACTATCAGCTTGAAACAAGTAGATATAATTCTAGAGAAACATATATGAGCTCCATGGGAATCACAAATCAAAACCTGCAATAGATACACATAAACTGAAGAGAAAGAAGCACAAATATAACACTAAAAAAATATCAGGGCTTCCCTGGTGGCGCAGTGGTTGAGAGTCCGCCTGCCGATGCAGGGGACACGGGTTCGTGCCCGGTATGGGAGGATCCCACATGCCGCGGAGCGGCTGGGCCTGTGAGCCATGGCCGCTGAGCCTGCGTGTCCGGAGCCTGTGCTCCGCAACGGGAGAGGCCACAGCTGTGGGAGGCCCGCGTACCGCAAAAAAAAAAAAAAAAAAAAAAAAAAATATCATCAAATGACAGGGAAGTGACTAAAAGAAGAAAAGAATGTGGAAGAAATACAAAAGCAACTGGAAAACAAATAAAATGGTAGTAATTCAAACCTATCACCTATCAGTAATCACTTTAAACAGTCAATGGACTAACCGCTCCAATCAAAAGGCGTAAGGTGGCTGATTGAATTTTTTAAAATCTCCCTATATGCTGCCTCCAAGAGACTCACTTCAGAGCTAAAGACACAGACTGAAAGTGAGAGAATGAAAAAAGATAATTCATGCAAATGGAAATGAAAAGAAAGCTGGGGTAGCAATACTCATATCAGACAAAGTAGACTTTAAAACAAAGTCAATAATAAAAAAACAAAGAAGGGCACTATATAATGATAAAGGGACCAATACAAGAAGAGGATATAAGATTAATAAACATATATGTACCTAATATAGGAACACCTAATTATGTAAAGTAAATATTAACAGACATAAAGGGAGAAATTGACAATAATACAATAATAGTAGGGGACTTTAACATCCCAGTTACATTAATGGACAGGTCATCCAGACAGAAAATCAATAAGGAAACAGAGGCCTTAAATGGCACATTACATCAATTGGACGTAATTAACACCTACAGGACATTACATCAAAAAACAGCATAAAACACATTCTTTTCAAGTATACATGGAACATTCTCCAGGATAGATCACATGCTAGGCCACAAAAGAAATCTCAACAAATTTGAGAGGATAGAAATTATATCAAGAATCTTTTCTGACCATAACAGTATGAAACTAGAAATCAATTACAGGATGAAAAATGAGAAAAACACAAACACATGGAGACTAAACAGCATGCTGCAAAATCTGGACAAAGCTGTGTTCATCATTCTCCCCCCAGAATGACTCTTTAAAATAGGAATATAAAAACAATAACAAAACATCAAGGAGATAAGGGAGTATGTCATCAGTTAGCAGATAAGAGGGTCCATCACTTTTCTATGGGGGAGGGAAAAGTGTATGGAAGTGTAGAGACAAATGAAGCACAGTGGAGAAATACAAAGCCTAGATCAGTCATAGGAGAGGAAGCTGCATCAGAAGAGATGATCTGCATGCTTTGTAGAACTCAAAGAGACCCTACCTTAGAGATGTCTCTAACAAATAAAATGAAGGAAAAAAATAGAAGTGGAGTTGCAAACAGAAGGGTTAGTTGAAGGTCATTATTTGGCAAATTATTTCCTAAACTAGAATGAAAACAGGAGGATGCACGTAATTGGTAGGAAGTCATAATTGAGACATCACATAACGTAACATATTTGGTGTAATTTTTAAGAAATATTTTCAGAACTGATGCAAAGTGGTAATTCACTGATAGTTGTTAACCAAAATGTACAATATGTTTTCCAAAATACATGTTAAAAATGTATCTGTAGAATAAATTCATCATTATTTCTGAAAACAACCAACTTGTATTTAAAATACAGTAAATAAGTTGTTTTCCTTCACCCTATCTTTTCTAATATTTTTAGAAAATATTATAATCTGTGGGTTTTTTAAATTTCTACATTCATTTCCTGGCAGTTTCATGTTTGCCTTGATTTCCATTTTCAAGCAGTGACTCTGAGATGTAGGTTTTCACCTCTTCTCTCTCTCAACTATTTTATAGATTTTTCTGCTTAGCTGTCTTACTAATTAATCACAAAAAATAAATCATTCATGTCAACTCTAAATTGCTTACTTTGGAGCTATTTAAGCATGTTTTCTTTTTCTTCATATTCAGAGTAGAACTATATTTAATCTCTTCTTTAAAAGAGCAAAAATTAAATTTAGTCCATTTTAAATCTCTTCAAAATAATTCTTTCTCTTGAAAACTATAATCATAATATTTTAATAGTCTTCATACTAATATCTGATGTTTTAAAATGCAGTTTCCAAAGCAAATTCTATACATTCTTATTAACATCTTATGGTTTCAACTAACCCCAAATGTGATAAAATTATTTCTTCAATATTTAAACTCAATTATTCTATTGAAGCCCTTAATCCTTCTCCTTTATGGAATCTAATTATTCAGAGATTTAATTACTTTTCTAGAAATGTTCAAGACCTTGGTTCTAGTTATTTACTGCCATTGAACTGAATCTCCGTCTTAGGTTCTGTGAAACACTAGTGCCTTCTGGGTATATTTTGAGTGTAGTGTCTAGAGAATATGACCACTTCTTATACTTCACTGTTATGAATATGATCCAATCCTTATCTTTTTTCTGGATTAATATAATATTTTTGTAAATGTTCCCCCTATTTCACCCCTGCTCCATACTGACTGCAGACAGAAGAGTCCTTTGAAAATATGTCAAGTTTTGTCCTTGGATTCCATTAGGCTCCAAGTAAAAATCCAAGTCTTTTACAATGAGCCAAGCTATCTTTTTAACCTCACCTTCTAAAGTCCCCACTTCTTCATTACCGTTGGTCTCTTTGGTACCCTTCAAACATATCAAGTAAACTCCCACCTTAGGGTTTTTGCATTTCCTATTTCCTCTGCTTCAAAAGTTCTCTTTCAAGGTATCTATATTGTATGTTACCTCACTTCATGTTTCTCCTCAAATGTCAGCTTCTTAGTAAAACTTTCTCTGAATACTTCTAGATATGATTGAATTATCCACCCCAACTCCTACTAAGACCCATAACTCCCTAATTTTTGTTCATAATACTAATTACATTCCAACACATCACGTATTTTCTTTTTTTTTTTTTGCTGTTGGTGATCATCTCCTATTAGAAGATAAGCAAAGAAAGGCAAGGTTTGTACTAGGTTCTGTACTATGAGCAGTGCTAAAGAAGCTCAATATATATTTGTGGAATAAATGAATTTTTTCACTGTTTTCTTACGCTACTTCTGCCTGCTGATGCATTCCCCAAATTGC
Source organism: Phocoena sinus (assembly GCF_008692025.1). Classification (NCBI taxonomy): domain Eukaryota; kingdom Metazoa; phylum Chordata; class Mammalia; order Artiodactyla; family Phocoenidae; genus Phocoena; species Phocoena sinus. Next base: position 30,546,046 of record NC_045779.1, on the reverse strand, counting down.
TTTCAAGTTTCATAACTATCAATTTGCTTAACGCAAGTGAATTTTACTTTAATATCTATCATTACCACATTATATTACATATCTCTCTATAAACCTTCTACAACTACCCAAACTCATGCCCTCTAAATCCAAACCTTTTATTTATTCAAATTATCCTCAGAGCTGTCTTCTTTCTAGTATACTAGAAAACTCTGATTATATTTTATAATACATGTAATTCTACTACAATATAAGGTTTTATAACTTCATTTATTATAACATGATCAATTAATTAAGGAATATGAATTGCATTTATTTCATAATTACTAGTTACAATGTGAATAAAATAGAAAGCCAGAACTTATGGGTAGTAATAAAACTTTAAGTGTTTTGTGTTTTTATAAAAATGTGTGATAAAAATGATAACAATGAAGATTTGTTCAGCAATGTGGTAGGATTTAGAAGTATGCAATTGTACTATAAAAAGCAAAAAAACAAAAAAAACTCCAGTATTGGCATTCCTATAGGAAAATAGCACCATTATTTTGAGGATTAAATACTCTAAATCTCAATCTTTCTCTCCATTGGAACAATGATTTTGTAAAATGATTTTCAATGTTCTGAGGTTTCTTAGGAATAAAACTATTGTCATAGCAAGAGTCTATTCTTAGCAGAACTAGCCGTACTATTACAATTGGGATCATGAAAATTACTTCTTAAATATTCCCTTTTACATTATACTTCCACTTTATATCCCTTTACTGTTTCCTACTCTCTCCACAGAAAAAAGAAAGATTACATATAATAATAAAAATAATTAACGTCTGAATAGCATTTTGACATTTTCAAAGCAGTTTTACTTATATTGCCTCATTTAATGTTAACAACAATGCTGTAAATTGATATTATTTTCATTATTTAAAGAATGTGATGAGCCCCCGATTTCAAGAAAATACTGATAGTGTCAGACACAACTTAAGCCTGTTCTAGATATTATTTTTCCCTGTCCTGTCACTCTGCATAAGAATAAAGAAATAACATGTTTTTAAAATAGTTTTATCCAAATGACTGCTGTTTATGGTTATCTTTATTTTTCATAATTTATGAAGGCATCAATGATAAGGTGAATAAACAAATAATATCTGTTGTATCTTGTATTAAAAATATTAAATTAAAACTGAAAAGTCAGGAAATATTCCTAGTAAGAATTATGAAAAAGTAAGTTTTAATCTGAGTTAACAAACTGACATAATCCTTGACAGACTGCCTTCAGTGTAAGCAGGATTTAATTAAGGTTACTATTGAACTAGATATTCAAATAACTGAAGACTAAGGAAACATAATAAAGATATACAATCATATTTTCTGGATGAGTAAATCACAATATATTTATTTAGCACTGTCATGTGCAGCTATATTGGAAATGAAGCAAAAAGAAAAATATGCCCCCTGTATATATACTTACCAAAATATGCCCCCATATTTTGAGCCAAGTGGAAAATATTAATAAAAGCTCTATAACAAAAACATTAGTACATGTAAAGCCCTACATTCCACAATCTGTTCACACACCATTGTCAACCTTCATAAATCCACCTAGCAGGGACCCTACCACCCAGTGGTTCAGAAACTGTGGGAAGATGGAAAACAACAGTACTTGTCATTGAACAAAAATGCAGCATCATAAAACAAACCAAGAAAACAAGTCTGTCTAATTAAAATTTTGATATTTTATCATAGATTTTTACATTAATTTTTATTTTTCAAAATACTGCATTAAGAATATTTTATCTTGTTTACTGAGATTTTTGGTACACGCCCTTCAATCTGACACCTCATCTTAATCCCAGCCCTGTTTCCAGATACATTTATAAGTATCACTGAAAAAAGATGACTGAAAAGCTGTAACTATAGATTGAAATAATCTACCTCAACAACAAAAAGTGCATGTTCTATTACACCATAGAATATTAAGCTAATGAGTTCTTATGCCACACTTCCAAATCTAAATCTTAACTTCACAACTTAAACAATGTCACAAGGATGATTACTGCAGCATAGTTTGGAGAATATGTCTCTCAATTTAGAGATTATTGTTAGAAATACTATAGATACATTACAAAGAATTAACTCTATAACCATAAACCTGGCAACATTTCCATAATATAGTAGGTAACTGAGAACAACAATCCAAAATATATCAGTATTATGCTAATATTGTAAAATTAATGATAATAAATCATTCTGATCATACACATATCTATACAACAATGTGTGACATTTTAAAAAGTTATATTTGAAGAGATAAAAAGGAAGCAAAGGTGGAAATAAGCCAAATTTCTAAATGACATTTTAAAATAAATGTCCATACAAAGAGAGCATGCATGTTATGATTTCATTTATATAAGTGTAAATGTGTTTGAATATGGTATTGAAGAGATACTTGAAATGGTGGTCACAAAAATGTTAATTGTGATAACATCAACGTTGTGAGATTTAAGGTAAATGTTTTCCAAGTAAATGTTGAATTTTTTCACAATTAATATATATTATTTCTATGACCAAAAATTTTAAATGTTTTGTAAGATCACAGAGCAGCAACTGCATTTGAGCTTCAAAAATGAATTTGAGGTCTTTGTTCAAAATGACAGACTGAGCATGAGCTGTAATTCCCTTAGTATTAAAAAATAAACATTAAATGCCTAATTATATACTCTTGAAAAAGGAAAAACATTTTGTGTGTGTGGTGAGGATGCAGAGCTCTTGACACTGGTTGTTCATGGGAAGCTTCTCTCAGAGAAGAATATTTAATGGTAAACAGAAGTATGAGGAGGATCCAGCCATATATTTTTGTGACAAGAATAGTTGGGAAATAACTGTCCAAATAGAAAAAAGCACATGTGCAAAGATCAGAAATCCTGAGGGAGAAAAGAGAAGCTGACCAGAGATTTGGATAGCCAGAGAACAATGAGAAGGCTGAACGTTGGGAAGAATGGGCAGGGCCAGATCTCCCAAGGTACATGTGGACTTGTTAAGGAGTTTAGTTTTTTGGTCTTTTTTTTTTTTAGTTTAGATGTTATTAGAAGAGCAATGGTAAATCAGTAAGCAGATTTAACTGGAGAACCAATGAACTTCAGTTTGTGTTTTGAAAAGAGTATTCCAGCAGCTATGTAAGTACCAGACTGGAAGGCAGAGGTAGTGGACACCGAGAACCTACAAAGGAGGCTATCACAGTACCCAAGTGGGAAGTTATGGTGACTTGCTCAGAGATTGATGTCAGTGTGGAGGGAATGAAGCAGACAAAACCAAGATATATTTTGGAGTTAACCCTGAAAAGACTTACTGATATTCAGGTGTAAAAAGGATACAAAGTATTAAGTATAATGTCTACATTTGTCACTCCAATGAATCCTCGTCTGATTTATGGAGAGAGAAGGAAATGGAAAAGAAACAGCTTTAGAGTCATTGGGAATGAGGCAGGTGGGCAAAGGAAACTGAGAGTTCTATTTTGGGTATGGTAAGTAGAAGAAGCCAAAAAGATGGCTCAATACATGAATGTAGAGTTCAGAGAAAGGTCATGGTTTATTTGTTTTTGTAATCTCCCAATGGCTAAAAACTAATTTTGTTTCACAAGTTCATAACATTTTACTTGGAAATTTTACCTGTAGAAAGTTATATTTAGGAAATAAAAGTGTGGACATAAATTCATTTATAATAATTTCATCATACATGATAGCAAAGAAATTAGGTGAATGTGCATAAATAATAAACAATACTACAAAGAAAAGTCAGACAGGATTTGATGACTTGTTAGATGGCGCTAAGGGCATTGTTTTATGATAAAGTTAGTATTACAAGCTAGAGCTGAAGAAAAATGTATTATAGAAAGCTCTTTGTACTTTTCCCTTCCTTCTGTTGTTTATACCTATGATAAACAATATATTTACAAATTTTAATACCATATTTCAGAAAAATATAAAAATTTTGTATAAAATTAAAACACAAAAGAGTTTGTTCTTATAAGTAGCATTTGGAAATGAATTTTTATAATACTATTTGCATTAAAATAACTTGAAATATAGAAATACTTCAAAATGACAAAAGTTAATTATCTTATTTTTTTATCCATTCATCCACCCTATCTTTTTGTTTGTTTCTTTCTTTCTTTCTTTCTTTCTTTTTTGGCAGTACGTGGGCCTCTCACTGTTGCGGCCTCTCGCATTGTGGAGCACAGACTCTAGACGCACAGGCTCAGCGGCCATGGCTCACGGGCCCAGCCGCTCCGCGGCATGTGGGATCTTCCCGGACCGGGGCACGAACCCGTGTCTCCTGCATTGGCAGGCAGGCTCTCAACCACTGTGCCACCAGGGAAGCCCCACCCTGTCTTTTGGTTGGAGCATTTAGTCCATTTACATTTAAAGTAAATGTATAAAGTATATGTATATGTATAGCTGATTTACTTTGTTATAAAGCAGAAAATAACCATTGTAAAGACCATTGTAAAGCAATTATACCCCAATAAAGATGTTAAAAAAAATAAGAATAAATAAAAGGAGGAGACAACTGCAAAAATAATAAAAAGTTAAAAAAATAAAGTAAATGTTGATAGGTATGTAATTATTTACATTTTGTTACTTGTGTTCTGATTGTTTTTGTAGCTCTTCTCTGTTCCTTTCTGCTTCTCTTTTTATCTTCCCTTGTGATTTGATGATTTTCTTTAGTGTTATGTCTACGTTTCTTTATTTTTTGTATATCTGTTATATTTTTTGTTTTGTTTTGTGGTTACCATGAAGGTCATACATAACAACCTGTGTATATAGCTATCTATTTTAAGTTGATAGTGACTTAAATTTGAGTGCATTCTCAAAGCAGCACATTTCTACTGCCCCTCCATCATTTAATGCTTTTGATGTCATATTTTACATCTTTTTATTTTGTGTGACTCAACTATTTTAGGGATAAATGATTTTACTGTGTTTGTCTTTTAACCTTCATGCTAATTTTATAGATGTTTGATCCACTACCTTTACTGTATGTTTGCTTTTATCGTGAGATTTTTTTCTTTCATAAGTTTCTTGTTTCCAGTTATGGCCTTTTCTTTTCCATTTAAAGAAGTCCCTTTAAGGTCAATCCCCCCAGCCTCCACCACCATGACCCCTCTGCCAGCACTCCAGCACCACCTTGGGCCGGCAATCCTCTATGGGAGGGAGCAAAGCGGCCAGTGGCTGGATGGGTAGCTGATGGGGCAATGGGGACAGCAGTGGGGCAGCCTGTTGTCCTGCATACTGGAAAGTGACATTTCCATGGGGCCAGCCTGTAGTACCCATGCATTCTAAGGTGAACAGCAAATTCTGTGTTTATCAGAACACTTCCACTGCTGTACTGAGGGCACATGCATTTTCAGTGGGACTTGAAATTCCTGGAGAACTGCTTTTGGTAAAAGGCTGGCAACAATTTCTTTAATATCCATGTCTTATTTTTTTGTTTTGTTGTGTTTCAGAAAGACATCAAGAAACTATGAACAACTTTGGTAATGAACAGTTTGACTGCCATTTCCTGAATAAAGGCTTTACTGCAAGGACATTCTGGACCAAAACAAATTAATGAAATTTCTTGTTCTGATGATAAAGCTGCCTTCTATGTTGTAGGCCTGGGAGACATTCTAAAGAAATAACTGAGATGGTTAAAAGCTCTTCCTCTGGTCATCCCCTTTTATGCAGTCAAATGCAGTGATAGCAGAACCACAGTGAAGACCTTAGCTTCCATCAGAACAGGATTTGACTGTGCCTGCACGACCGAAATACAATTGGTGCAGAGTCTCAGGGTGCCTCCAGAGACATGTGAATTCTTGTAAACAAGTGTCTCAGATTAAGTATGTTGCCGATAATGGAATCCAGATGATGACTTTTGATAGTGAAGTTGAGTTGATGAAATTTGCCAGGGCACATCCAAAGGCAAAGTTGGTTCTGTGTGTTGCCACTGATGATTCCAAAGCAGTCTGTCACCTCAGTGTGAAATTTGGCACCAGAGTCAAAACTAACAGGCTTCTTTTGGAATGGGCAAAAGAGCTAAATATTGACGTCATTGGTGTCAGCTTCCACATGGAAAATGTCTGTACCGATCCTGAGACTTTCATGCAGGCCGTCTCTGATGTCTGCTATGTCTTTGACATGGTAGCTGAGGTTTATTTCCACATGTATTTGCTTGATGTTGGTGGTGGCTTTCTCGGATCTGAGAATGTTGTGTTTGAGCTGATTCCTTCAGGCATGCTGGTGGGTGGGGTTGGCTACAAAGTCCAGCCTCAACTACTGCTATTATGCTGGTGGGAGTGACTAGCCCCCAGCCAGCTGTCTACGAGGCCTCGCTGTAACTGCTGCAGCTGTACTGATAATGCAGGGCTGGCCCCTGCATGACTGGCTGCAAGACCTGATGACATCTGTCACAGGAACGCTGGTGTGGGTGGCTGGCCAGGGTGGGAGCTACTTTGGAGGGAGACCAGTGCTGGCAGAGGCTGCCCACCAGGTGGAGCAAGCCTGGCTCCCTGGAGCAAGAGCCACTTTGAAGAGGCACTAGTCCTAGGAGGGGCTGGCCAGGGTGGATTGTTTGGATGGGGGAGTCCTCAGGGGAATGCCAGGCCCGAGTACATGGTGTTAGGCTGATGAAGAGTGAGAGAAATGGTACCCACCAGCACCAGGCCAGCTAGGCAGAAGGACTGCTTCAAAAAAATGGAGCCTACCAACCTTTTTTTCCATGGAGAAAGTTCCACCAGATCCCTGCCCTTCTGGCACACTCCCTAAAATTAGCAAATGAATCTCCTTCTTATATGACCTGGATGTTTTTTCAAGCCGTTGCCTCTGTGCTGGGACTTGGAGCAAGTAAGTTTGTGTATGAGCCCTTCAAATGTAGAGTCTTGGCTTCCCACAACCCTCAGGCTCTCCCAAATATTAGCCCCATATTTTTCAAATGCAGAAGTATGGGAGCTCATCTTCCAGTGCAAGTCTCACCTGGTAGGGAGCTCAACATGGGGCTAGACTCCTTGATCTTCCGGGGACCTCTGCAGGTCCTTAATTGTAGGAAATCTGTCTTGCTAGTCTTCAGGTTGTTCTCAGAGACATATAGTTGTTCTATATGTAGTTGTAGTTTCCATGTGTCCTTGGGATGACGTGAGCTCAGGATCTTCCTACTCCACCATCTTGATCCAGACACCCTAGTATCTCATTTTTTTAATTTCTCTTTTTTATTACTAGTTAGGTTAACCTTTTTTATAATGTATTTATTAGCCCATGCATTTTTAATTGTGAATGTACTTGTGACTCAATGTTGATTTTTCTTTTTTTTTAGACTTTTGATCCCCTTCACTCATTTATACCACCCCCACCTCTTGCCTCCAGCAACCACCAATCTGTGGTCTTTATCTATGAGCTTGGATTTTTATTTTGTTTTATCTTTTTATTCCACTTATAAGATAGACCAGATAGTATTTGTCTTTCTCTGCCTGACTTATTTTACTTAGCACACTATTCTCTTGAAGCCAAAGCATGGAGAAGAGTTCCCTTGTTGTTGTTTGTGTTGGGTGTATATATGGGGTTTTTTCTGACCTATTAAAAATATAAGCACTCACTTTTATTTATAATTACTATTATGCCATTTGTTGGAATAAGGGTATCCTAGTGCAATGCCTTGATCATAGGAGGCTCCAATAGCCAGAAGTAAGTGCATAAGTAATTTGGGAAGCAAAAATACAGAACTAAGAACCAGTGGCCTTGGCACAGCCATGGTGCTTTGAAGAAATGGACCAACCTGCCTTGGGTTACTTGCAGAGGTACTCTTCAGATGTCATTAGAAACTGTTTCCAGGAGAACAACTTCCACACTATGGCAGATGAAAAAGATAGTCACCCAGCATCACAACCTCAAAAGGCATGACAGAAATTTGTCACATACCCAAGAAGAAGGCAGACATAGAAGTGAGAAGTCCTTCAACTACCATCTTACTCCTGCCTCACAAAACCACTAGGACACAAGAGCCACAGCCAAGAGCCCTGCCACCCTCTGCACCATGCTGAGTTTCATCAACTAAGACTGCTTTAATTTCACTTCCTGTAGAGACTAGAAGAATAATTTCTGAATCAGTACATTTTTTTATTTCCCAAGAAAATTTATAGAACTTATATGAGGGTTTTTTTTTTTTAATGTACAGCTTTGGGACTAAACTAAAAAATATTCTTCTGCTTCATTTAAATCAACAAAGGCCACTTGTGCTTATAAGATATAGTTTGAAAGATCATGCACTGGAAAGGATTTTGGCAAGTACGGATAAAACCTGATTCTATACTTATTTGGAATTCAGCACTAACCTTTCATAATCTAATGCAAATAAACATCTATTGAAATACAAGTAAAATGATACACTCAGTTTCTACTGTAAAACTTAGAGTTTGGCAGCTCGTTAACTACAAAGGAAAAAAGATTACTAGAAGCTTTTTAAATAATTGAAATAAGTAATGGATGCCATAAGCCTCCTCAAACTGTGTAAAAGATTTATAGTTTGATCCTGCCAAATGATAACTGGCAGTCTATTAATCTGCATGAAAAATGAGATATGTTATTTTCTGCATAATGTAACTTGCATAACAATGAAAAGTGTTTGCTAAGGAATGCTGCTGCTTTAGTTCTTGTTCACTCTAACTCCAGAAAGTGTGTTTAATGTAAACCCTTGGATTGATATTATGCTGACAATCTTCACGTAGTACTATGAACTGATTAGACTAAGCACTAGACTCAGAGTAAAAAGTATTTAAATACAGTACCAGAGTATTATTATTTTGCTGTATGACTGCAGACAGCTCTGTCTTTGGACAGACGCCCAAGTCTCCAATTTATCTTGATAATTAACATAACTTGCTATTGAGCATAAACTTCATTGGATAAAAATCAAGCTCTCATTACAGTTCCCCATGATATCTTTGACAGCACCATACAGTGATGGTAATTTTGATATATAATATAATCCATTTTACCAAAAACATTTATTGAGGGTTCCACATGCGTCTAGAGCCATTCTAAGAGCTTTACTCATTTAATCTTCTCATGAACCTAAAGACGAGATCCTACTATGAACCCCTCTTTGGAAAAGATGAAATTGAGCCAGAGAGATGTTATGTAACTTATCCAAGGTCAAAGCTGCTAAAGTGTGGAGTCTATATTTTATGCCAGGCAGTTTGACTCAAGAGAGATCAAACCTAAGGCCAAATGGATAATACTCTAGGCACACTCTGTTTATCTTTTGAGGATCAGACTTCGTCCTAAGCACTTTGCACACAATAACTCATTACATTTAGTAATGAAAATAAAAACAAAAATAAACAAATGGGACCTAATTAAACTTAAAATCTTTTGCACAGCAAAGGAAGCCATAAACAAGATGAAAAGACAACACTCAGAATGGGAGAAAATATTTGTCAGTGAAGCAACAGACAAAGGATTAATCTACAAAATATACAAACAGCTCATGGAGTCCAATATCAATAAAACAACCCAATCAAAAAATGGGCAGAAGACCTAAATAGACATCTCTCCAAGGAGGCACAAGAAAGGATGCTCAACATTACTGATTATTAGAGAAATGCAAATCAAAACTACAATGAGGTATCATCTCACACCAGTCAGAATGGCCATCATCAAAAATCTACAAACAGTAAATGCTGGAGAGGGTGTGGAGTAAAGGGAACCCTCTTGCACTGTTGCGGAGAATGTAAATTGATACAGACACTATGGAGAACAATATGGATGTTCCTTAAAAAACTAAAAATAGAACTACCACATGACCCAGCAATCCAACTACTAGGCATATACTCTGAGAAAACCATAATTCAAAGGACACATGTATCCCAATATTCATTGCAGCACTATTTACAATAGCCAGGACATGGAAACAACCTAAATGTCCATTGACAGATGAACAGATAAAGAAGATGTGGTACCTATATACAATGGAATATTACTCAGCCATAAAAAGGAACAAAATTGGGTCATTTGTAGAGATGTGGTTAGACCTAGAGTCTGTCATACAGAGTGAAGTAAGCCAGAAAGAGGAAAAACAAATATTGTGTATTAACACATATATGTGGAATCTAGAAAAATGGTACAGATGAACCTATTTGCAAGGCAGGAATAGAGACACAGAAGTAGAGAAAGGACATGTGGACAGGGTGGGGGAGGAGAGGGTTGGACAAACTGGGAGATTAAGAATGATATATATACACTACCATACGTAAAATAGGTAGCTAGTGAGAACATGCTATAAAGCACAGGAAGCTTACCTCAGTGTTCTGTGACAATCTAGATGGGTGAGGTAAGGGGGTGGGAAGGAGGTCCAAGAGGAAGGGAGTATATGTATACATATAGCTGACTCACTTCATTGTACAGCAGAAACTAACACAACATTGTAAAGCAATTATACTCCATTAAAGAAAAGTTAAAAAAAAAAACCTATTACACAGAATTAACCCAATTTCAGAATTTAAAAAACAAAAAAGTATGTGACGTTTAGTAACTTGCTTATAATCATATTATGCAATAATTAGTGAAGCCTGAATTCATCTGCCTGATTCAAAAGCCCTTGCTATTGACAAGAAGTGTATGGCCAGCTTCAGTTTACTCCAACTTTATGAGATGTATTAAATAGAGAAATCACAGCTATTTACCCAAGTCAAACTACTTTTTTTCTTTTTTTCTTTTTTTTTGATATCAAAAATCAAATAGACTGCACAGTAAAAGGAAAAATAGACAAATGTGCTAGCAATGAAAATATATCAGTTATACAGACTCCAAAATTACAGCCAAACCCTCAGGGTGTTGAAATCCCTCTGACATGCCTGAGCTTGTTTAAGAGGAATACTGGCCCTGGGAGTCCATTCAAGCCTCCAGGCAAAGCTCACTATGTATAGGCACTTCAAAAAGGAGACGGAGAAGGACAAGAGAAGAACATATATATATATATTTTATGTCAGCCAAAGCACTGTCTACTGCATGCTGCAGAATGCAAAAGAAATCAACTGTATCTCTATATGTAGTCAGTTATCAAAGATTCCAGGTAACAGTGCAGCCATAATGTGGGGTACCAATGTAGCTCTTAACTTTGGCCAAGATGGTCACCTTATCACTGTTACTTTTGGCCTGCACTCTACAATTACAGCTGACATCAAGTCACCAACGTGCTAAGGTTTTTCTTCCATGTTGTTTCCCACTAGGTAAGCTCCATATTTATTTTTCTATTTTCAGATTTTTTGGAATGTATATATATGTACACAGAAAAGAATTCTTTTTGCATAAATTATTCAAAGTCAGCCAGACAGACCAATAATAAAAAAGCTGATTAGAAAAGAAATACTATTGTTAATCAACTTTAAAGTTCAGAAATCAAATGGTGCATAACAATTGCTGATAACTCTGCAACATTAACTTGCTTTTTGGAGTGGATTGTTTTTTAAGATAATGTTCATCTGCTGATACATCTGCCATTAAAGCTCATGGATACAGAGGCTTTCTCTAAGCTTTACTATCCAAATAACTCCCCCTATGCAAGGGGTCACAAACTCATTTAGCTCTGTACCTTAGACTTCAAAGTAAGTGATTTTTATCAAATTCTAGATCTTGGACCACTTCATTGTACAGCAGAAACTAACCACTTCCTTCCCCCAAATACATGTAGAAAATAAGTATATTCTTCCTGTTTTTACTTACTTCCTGACAAGAATTCTAGCAGGGAACTGCGTTTCTGACTCATAATTGCTATAGCAGTATGCTTCTGAATTTTATCTTTAATAGAGAAACAAAAAGAGAATGACAGCACCATGATTTTCTATTCTTTATTCCCATAACAGACTGAAAAAACCCAACCCCGATTAAAATTAAATTTGTCAAAAGGCATTACACAGCAACATTCTTTGAATATATACGCCTGGAAAAAATAATTTCAATAGCAAACCACAAAGACATATCTATGTGTCTGATTTCAAGTGTATTTTATCAGATACATTTAAACTATCATGGGAATAATTATGAAGCAAACAAATTATTAGTTGCAAAACAAGTGGAAACTCTTCAGTTTCATTTGTAAAATAATGGTAATATTATTCACCTTAAAGAGCTATCATGAGGATTAAATGAGACCATGTGTGCAAAGTATTTAACATAGTGCTGGTACACACTGGGCACATAATATGTGTTAAGTATTAATACTGAGTAGGACTGTTACCCACACAATCTCCTTAAGAGTGATTGACACTATGACTTCAAGTATCACTAAATATGAACAGCTTCCATGTGTGTATTTCTAGACTATAAATGTCTCTGAACTTCAGAAAAATATGTAACAACTGTACATCTCTACTTGGATGTTTCTAAAGCTCTATTTCCAGCTCAGTGTGCTAGAAATAGAGCTTTACATTTTCATCAAACCAAACATAATTCACCTCCATTCAAAAATCTGTGAGTTGTCCTAGATTTTCTCTCTTTTACATCACACACCTAATGTTTCCTAGTTCTGTTGATTGAACTTTCTAAATATATTCCATGTCTATATCTCCTTATCCATATTACCACTGCCATTGGTGTAGTTCAAGATCTGATCATTTCTCGCCTGGATTCTTGCCATCCTTTTTAATTGGTTTTTCAGCTTCCATGTGTGCCCCCTTCAGCATATCTTCTACACTGCCACTAAAGCTGCCAAATGTAAATCTGACCATGTTACTCACTGGCAAAATACTTCAGTGACTCCCAATTACCTGCAGAAAAGAGACCAAATTTTTTCATGTCTGGATCTCTTGGAAGACAATAAATATCACCTTCTTACTTTCCAAATTGGAAAGGTAATAAGAAATAAAATAAAAGAATGAGAAATAGGTGACTAAAACACCTCCTTTATTACTGATGAAGCTACGATGAATATATAGTTTATACTTGCAGTCAAGTGTGTCTCTTAACCTTGAATCCTATAATCAGAAAACTTACCCTCCCAGCCCCAGGCAGAGCTAAACTAGAGCAAGTCTTCCCACCCTGGAGAAGGTGCTCCCTGCTGGCAGTACACTTCAAGAGGAAGAATGGTTTACCATAGGAGTTTTACAGTTTCAGGTCTTATGTTTAAGTCTTTAATCCATTTTGAGTTGATTTTTGTGTATGATTTAATGTAAGTATACAATTGCATTCTTTTGGATGTGGATATCCAGTTTTCCCAACACTATATGTTGAAGAGACTATCCTTTGAGTATTCTTGGTTCCCTTGTTGACTGGTGATGTACACCTGAGTTTATTTTGGGGCTGTCTATTCTGTTGCATTGGTCTATATGTCTGTCTTTATGCCAGATATTAGTCTTGGCAATGACTTCTTGGATATGACACCAAAAGCATAGGTAACAAAAAACAAAAAAATAGATTAGTGGGACTGCATCAAATCAAAAAGCTTCTACAAAGCAAAGAATGGTGAACACAATAAAAAGGCAACCTATGGAATGTGAGAAAATATTTGCAAACTATATATCTGAGAAAAGGTTAATGTCCAAAACACACGAGGAGCTCCTCCAACTTAACAGTAAAACAAATAAATGACACAATTTTTAAAAATGGGCAGAGGACTTGAATAGACATTTCTCAAAGAAGATATACAAATGGTCAACAGTCACATGAAAAGATACTCAACATGACTAATCATCAGAGAAATGTAAATCAAAATCACAATGAGATATCACCTCACACTTGTTAGGATGGCTGTTACCAACAAAACAAAACAAAACAAATACAACAACAAAAGAAATGACAAGTGTTGATGAGGATGTAGAGAAATTGTGCACTGTTGGTGGAAATGTAAATGGTGCAGTCACTATGGAAAACAGTATGGAGTTTCCCCAAAAGGTTAAAAATAGTAATACCATATGATCCAACAACCCTAATTATGGGTATTTATCCAAAACAAATGAAATAACTGTCTCAAAGAGATATCTGCATTCCCATGTTCCCAGCATTATTCACAGTAGCCAAGATGTGGAAGCAACCTATTATCCATCAATGGGTGAATGAATAAAGAAAATGTAGTATACATATCAAATGAAAATATGTAGTATATATATTAGCTCTGAAAAAAGGAAGAAAATACTACCATATTTGGCAGTATGGATTAATCTCGAGGACATTATGCTAAGTGAAATAAACCACTCATTGAAGGACATGATACCACTTATATGAGGTATCTAAAATAGTCAAACACATAAAAACAGAGAGTAGAATGGTGGTTTCTCAGGGCCAAGGGGAGGGGGAAATGGGGAGTTGGTTTTCAATAGGTATAAAATTTCAGTTATGCAAGATAATTAGCTGTTAGATATCTACTGTATAGCATTGATTCTATAGTTGACAATCCTGTGTTTTGCACTTAAAAGTTGTAAAGAAAATAGATCTTTACCACAGTGAAAAATCTTATGACAGTGAAAAAAAATTAAGTTTAAAAAGAGGAGGAATGGTGAAGATATGCCAATACTTCCATTTAAATATATCTAAATTTACCTCTCAAAGAGGTGGTTCCACACAACCTCCTTAGAGTAGAGTGAGTTAGTAAGCCTGGGTATGTCACCCGGTGGAGCTCCTGTCACTTGGAAGAAAAATCAGGTATGCTCTTCCCTAACAAGGAGTCTGGCAGACCAAGGCCTTTGTGATCTGACCTGTAGCAGCTACTCCTATAGCCTCATCCTCTGACACTCCCTGTCACTCAGTGTAGGTTCTGCTATCAATTTCAAAGTGTGTTTCATAGATTGTTAAAAGGTTATAAACCAGGGCTTCCCTGGTGGCACAGTGGTTGAGAGTCTGCCTTTCAATGCAGGGGACGTGGGTTCGTATCCCGGTCTGGGAAGTTCCCACATGCCGTGGAGCGGCTGGGCCTGTGCGCCATGGCCACTGAGCCTGTGTGTCTGGAGCCTGTGCTCCACAACGGGAGAGGCCACAACAGTGAGAGGCCCACGTACCACAAAAAAAAAAAAAAAAAAAAAAAAAAAAAAAAAAAAAGGTTATAAAAAAGAAGGATGGTAATAGAAGAAATTCTGTGATCTAGAAATTTTGCAAAGTGCTGGATCAAATAAAGAGCTTTCTTCACTGTAAGTACTTTCAGATCCTTTAATATGCTAATGGGTATTGTGACTTTCCAGGAAGGGGATAGACAATACATGTGTTACCAGATCATCTTACAGGATGTTTGCTGAGGCATACTTTGGAAAATGCTACTGTAGTAAAAACATTTCACTCACAGTTTTGAATATATCTTGTTCTCTCATGTCTCTAAACCACTGGACATGATGTCCCCACTGCTTCCGCTCCTTAACCAACTCCCCACAGCTCTTTAAGACTAGATCCAAGAATTACCTGTTTAACCTTTTTCAGTCCTTAGACTTTCCTCCTTATTTTCCTACTTCTGTATTTCTTTAGTGCTTCAGGCTCTTACAAGCATATGAATTTTCACTTTGTATTACTGTTGGCTTCATTTGATTTTCCATCTCACCAAATTGAAGATACTGGAGTGTAGAAAATATTTTATCTTTGTATCTTAAAATGTTAGGCATTTGGTAA
The DNA here is from genome assembly GCF_008692025.1 of Phocoena sinus. Lineage (NCBI taxonomy): Eukaryota > Metazoa > Chordata > Mammalia > Artiodactyla > Phocoenidae > Phocoena > Phocoena sinus. The sequence continues at coordinate 30,530,459 of NC_045779.1, read as the reverse complement.
TCATTGTAGAAAGAAGAATGCACTTGGACTTGGGTGTCAGTTCTAATTTAACATGATGCTCTGTGCCTGCTACCTGCTTGGCTCCCAACCCTTGTCTCAACCCCCTGCCCAGTGCCGAATTCCAGTCACCCTGAACTTAATTCCGCTCAGCCCTGTTTCTTTTCTCTCTGGCTTTCCCATATACTGTTCTCTCTTTCTGGAACCCCCTAAAGCTTCTGTCCACTGAACAACTTATTTATTTTTCATGCATTTTAGTCCTTCTAAGATCTCCCAAAATGAGATAAGATGTTTTTGTACAGGTCTCAAAGTACAGTTTATCTATCTCCAACATATGTTATTGCAATTGCTTATTATTTTATTTATTTATTTATTTTTTGCGATACACGGGCCTCTCACTGTTGTGGCCTCTCCCGTTGCGGAGCACAGGCTCCAGACGCACAGGCTCAGCGGCCGTGGCTCACGTGCCCAGGCGCTCTGTGGCATGTGGGATCTTCCCGGATCGGGGCACAATCCCGTGTCTCCTGCATTGGCAGGCGGACTCTCAACCACTGCGCCACCAGGGAAAGCCCAACAATTGCTTACTTAATTGTAATATTCTATGTAAATGCAGGGACCATGTCTATCTTGCTCACTAATCTGTCCCTATTGCCTAGCACAGTATCTGATACATTGTAGGTGAGCAACAACTAGTCATTAAGTGAATGAACTATTAGTTATGCTTCTCACCCAGGCTCCAGACAATAGTCTGAAATTTATGACATTTATTTCATCAATGTCCCACTACACTGTCTGTTTTTAGGTAAGGTGATAGGTGCATATTTTACTTTACTTTCTTTTTCTTATTCCCAATGCTTCTGTCCATAATTGTCACCTGCATGCTGGGACATGACTTACAAATCAGTTCCTACTTCTTCCATGTCATGCTGAAGTCTTTCTCTACAAATTATAGCTTAAAGTTCCTTCAGGTTAACCAGAGCATACAAAAGGCTGAGAAACTCTGCAACAGCTTGTTTCCATTGACATTAAAATAGTGGGTCACACTATATCCAGAAAATTCATGTGGAAATGGCAGTCTGATATATTTCTTCAGAGAGCAAACACAATTACAGACAAGGAATTTTCTTTCCAAGAGACTAGTAAAATGCTTTCCCCATGTCACCTTCCAATATTTTATGTTGTGGTGAGTGACTACATCTTTTCTATCCAATTAGACCTTCAACAAGCTGAATAGTAAATAGCTAACCAGTCAAGTTAGAAACATATGTGAGCATATAAACCTGAACCACTGTTTTTCAAAATTGACCACATAAAGAATGCTATGGAATACCCTCCTCAATAAATGTGAAGGAAATTCTATTAATATATTTCTTATCCTTTCATCTAGTGCTTATTGTAAATCATTTTGATATTATTTTAAATGAGGATCATGGTTAGGTTAAAAACCTTAAAGGGGGTAAAACTAATAGGGCACAATTTCCTGAAACAACAATGGTTCCCACAAAGCAAAAATATACTGCTTTAGTTAAACTTGTGACCTTATTTTTTATTATTTTCTTCTGTAACATACATTTATTAATGAAAATTTGTGAAATAAAATTCATCTGAAAACCCACTATAGAAATGTTAGAATAATGTGGGGCTGGAATTATGTGTACGTATTTGGAATATGTAGAAAATAGGTGATTTAGTATGGAGGTGGTTGAGAGTTATCAACCTGGAGCCTTCTTGACAAGGAATATAGGATTAGTTCTATACAAAATAGTGAATTAAGTGAAATTTTTATTATCCTAATTTCCAAAATGTCTCCTTAGCCTTCTTCTTTAGCTAAGCCTTAATAATTCCTTCCTTCTGTAATTACACTTATATCTCCACCCACCCATGCCATGGCCAACTCCAGATTCTCCCCACATTGATTCACCCTGCATATAACTCACAGATCTTTTTCAAAATAAATGTGATGGTGTCAGTCTTCACATTAAACACATTTAAATCCGCTATTGTCAACTCTTTGATATGCGTACTAGGTCTTTGATATTCTAACCTTGACTTCTCTAACCTAATTTTTCAGCGTTTAAATAAGACAAAGAAAATGAACACACTGAAGCTCTAGAAATAGTTATTGTAATAATAACTATTATTATAATGATGATGATGTTAGAAAATCTTTACTTTTTAAAAAAATTCCAATTATTATAGTGAAAAAATATGATCTTGGATGAAAATTTACAACGTACAAAAAGATATACAGAATATGACCCACACTCTCCCAACCAAAGTTAACCACTATTAATATGTTGTAATACAGCTTTCCGCAATCTGTTTTTCATACGTACTTATGTAGTCTAAATTAACAAAGGTATTATTTTAAAAGGGGCAGAAACACATTTATGATAATTTAAACAATGAGAGTGTATGGGGCACAGAAATATATATGAAAAGTACATGATAAACAGTAATTTGTGTATTTCCCCACTTCATAATGGTTCCCTCATACTTGGTAATTACCTAGAGAATGTATTCAATATAAGGGTCCTCCAATGTGGCTAGGGGACCATGCATTGGGCATATGTGACTGTGGTAGGTAGACACTGTATATTTCCTTTCCTTGATTTTAATTTTCTTTATGGCACTTAACACTATTACCATGGTCTCAATGTTTGTGTCCCCCCCAATTTCACATGTTGGAGTTTTAACTCCCAATGTGATGGTGTCAGAAGATGAGGCCTTTGGGAGGCGCTTAAGTCATGAGGATGGAGCCATACTACAGTTTTTTCACAGCTTTATTGAAGTATGATTAAAAATAAGAATTGCATATATTTAAGGTGTACAGTAGGATGTTTGGATATATGTATGTAGGGTGAAATGATTTCCTCAATCAAGCTAATTAAAATATCCATTACCTCACATAGTTACCATATTTTTGTGTATGTTATGAGAAAACTTGAGATCTACCTCTTAGTAAATTTCAAATATGTGATAAATTATTAACTATAATCACCATGCTATACTTTGGGCCCCCAAGAACATGTTTATCTTATAACTAAAAATTTGTACTCTCTGACCAACATCTCATTTCCAGCCCAGCCTCTGACCCCTGATAAACACCATTCTAGTCTCTGTTATGAGTTCAACTATTTTAGATTCCACACATAATGGAGATAATGCAGTATTTATCTTTCTGTGTTTGGCCATCTCACTTAGCCTAATGTTCTTTAAGTTCATCCATGTTGTCACATATGGCAGGAATTTTCTACTTTTTAAGACTGAATAATATTCTATTTGGTATATATACTACATTTTCTTTATACTCACCTGTTGATGAATGCTTTGGTTGTTTCCATATCTTGGCTATTATGAATAATGCTGCAAAGAATGTGGGAGTTTCAGATATCTAAGATACTTGTTTTATTTCCTATGGATATATACCCAGCATGGGATTGCTGGATCATACTGTAGTTCTATTTTAATTTTTGAGGAATCTCCATACTGTTTTCCATAAAGGTTGTACCAGTTTACATTCCTACCAATAGTGTCCAATGGTTCCTTTTTCTCTATGTCTTCATCAATCTTTTTGTTTTGTTTCATTTTGTTTTTAAATGAAAATCATCCTAACAGGAACGAGGTAACATCCCATTGTAGTTTTGATTTGAATTTCTCTGACGATTAGTGATGTTAAACATATTTCATATACCTGCTGCCATTTGTATCGCTTCTGTGGAAAAAATGTCAGTTCAGGTTCTTTGCACATTTCTTTTCTGGGTATTTTTTATATTGAGTTGTATGATATATGCGATATTACATACATATATATATATATATATATATATATATAATTAACCTCTTATTAGGTATATGGTTTGAAAATATTTTCTTCCATTCCATAAGTTGCCTTTTCCTTTTGTTGATTGTTTCCTTTGCTGTGCAGAAACTTTTTAGTTTGATGTAGTCCCATTTCTCTATTTTTCTTTTGTTCCTTGTGCTTTTTGGTATCATATCCAAAATATCTTTCCCAAGACCATAAAAGCAGCATCTCTACTATGTTTTTTTATAGGAGTTTTATAGTTCAGGTCTTATGTTTAAGTCTTTAATCTATTTCTAGTTCACTTTATGTATGGTGTAAGATATAGGTCCAGGTTCTGTCTTTTGCTTGTCATTATCAAGTTTTCCCTACATTGTGTATTGAAGAGATTATCCTTTCCCAATTGTATATTCTTGGCTCCCTAGTCAAGTATTAGCTTACTGTATATACACATAGATTTATTACTGGGCTGTCAATTGTGTTCCATTCGTCTAATTATTTTTATGCAAGTACCACACCATTTTGATCATTATAGATGTTAAATATAGATTGAAATCATAAAATGTGAGTGCTCCAGTTTTCTTGCTCAGGGTTACTTTTGTTATTCAGGGTCTGGTGTGGTTCCAAGCAAATTTTTTAAAAAATCTATTTCTGTGAAAAATGCTATGGAAATTTTAATAGGAATTGCATTGAATCTAAAGATCACTTTTGATAGTATGGATATTTTAACAATATTAATTAATCCCCTCCTTGATTCAATTCATTCCCAAGTATTTTATTATTTTTGATGTAATTGTAAATGGGATTGTTTTCGTTATTTCCTTTTCAGATAGTTCTTTGTTAGTGCATAGAAACACAACCAATTTAGGGGGGTTGATTTTGTATCTTACAACTTTACTGAATTTGCTCATTAGTTCTATCATTTGTGTGTTTGTGTGTGTGTGTGAAATATTTAGGATTTTCTTTGCATAAGATTATATTCAGCAGAGACTGCTTTACTTTTTCCTTTCCAACTTGAATCCCTTTTATATCTTTTTCTTGCCCAATTGCTCTGGTTAAAACATCCAGTATTGTTAATAGGAGTGGTCAGAGGGACATCCTTGTCTTGTTCCTGATCTTAGACAAAAAGCTTCCAGTTTTTTACTGTTGAGTATGGTAGTAGCTGTGAGCTTTTCTTATATAATCTCTATTATAGAAGGTATGTTCCTTCTATATGCACCTTGTAGAGAGTTTTTATGTTGAATTTTGTCAAATATTTCTTTTCATAATCTATTGAGCTAATCATATTTTAATCCTTCATTTTGTTAATGTGGGGTATCACGTTGATTGATTCTCCATCCCTGTATCACACTTGATTATGTTGCATGATTCTTTTAGTGTGCTGTCAAATTCAGTTCAGTAGTATTTTGTTAAGGATTTTTGTGTCTGTATATATCAGAAATACTGGCTTGTAGTCTTCTTGGCTTGTGGCATCCTATCTAGCTTTGTTATCAGGTAATTCTGATTTTACAAAATGAGTTTGAGAGTGTTTCATCCTCTTCCATTTTTTGAAAGAGTTTGAGAAGTATTGGTGTTAATTCTGCATTAAAGTTTTGTTGGAATTCACAAGAGAAATCATCTGGCTCTGGACTTTTCTTTTGGAGAGGTTTCTCATTACTGACTCAATCTCCTTACTCACTATTGGTCTGTACAGATTTTCTCTTTCATCCTGATTCAGCCTTGTTAGATTGTATGTTTCTAGAAATGTACACATTTCTATTAGGTTATCCAATTTTTTGGTGTATAATTGTTCACAGTAGTCACTTATGATTCACTGTATTGCAATATCAGTTGTAATGTTCCTTGTCACATTCCTGAATTTGAGACATCTATCTTTTTGTCTTAGTCTATCTAAGGGTTTGTCATTTGTTAACCTTTTCAAAAAAACAACTCTTAGTTTCATAGATTTATTGTATTTTTTTCTAGTCTCTATTTCATTTATTTCTGCTCTTTTATTTCCTTCCTTCTATTTAATTTGGGCCTAATTATTTTTCTAGTTCCTTTAGAAGTAAAATTAGGCTACTTGAGATCTTTCCTTTTTCTTACTGAAATTATTTATTATAAACTTGTGTCTTAGTACTGCTTTTGTGCATCCCGTATGTTTTGGTATGTTGTGTTTCCATTTCTGTTTGTCTCAAGATATCTTTTAAATTCCCTTTTGATTTCTTCTTTGATCCATTGGCCCTTACTAGTATGTTTTGTTTTCTTTTCTTTTCTATTTGTTATAATTAACATACAATATTATATTAGTTTCAGGTGGACAACATAGTGATTGAATATTTTTATGTATTATGAAATGATCAAAGGAATAAGACCAGTTACCATCCTGCAATATATAAAGTTATTGCAATATTATTGACTCCATTCCCTATGTGTACAGTACCTCTTCCTGACTTATTTTATAGCAGAAAGTTTATACCTCTTAATCCATTCACCTACTTTGTCTGTCCCTCTACAACCCTCCTCTCTGGCAACCACCAGTTTATTCTCTATAACTATGAGTCTGTTTCTGTTTCGTTTGGTTTGGCTGGTTAGTTTGGGATTTTAAATTCCACATATTAGTGAAATAATATGGGATTTGTTTTTCTCTGTCTGGTTTATTTCATTTAGCCTAATACCTTCTAGGTACATCCATGTTGCCGCAAATGCCTGAGTAATATTCCATTGTGTATATATATCACATTTTCTTTATTCACTGTTTTGCTTTCCATTTGCCTGGAGAATTTGGAGTATTTTTTTCCACCCCTTCACTTTAAGCCAATGTGTTCTTGAAATTTAAATGAATCTCTTGTAGGTAGCATACAGTTTTTTGTTTGTTTGTTTTAAATTCATTCGTTCGATGTCTTGTGATTGGAGAACTTAGTCCATTTACATTTAAAGAATTATTGCTAGGTAAGCATTTTCTATTGCCTTTTTGTTAATTTTTTTTTTTTTTTAGTTCGTTTCTTTCTCTCTTGCTGTTTTCCCTTGTGATTTGATGATTTTCTATAATGACATACTTTGATTCTTTTATTTTTATCTTTTGTGTGTCTGCTATAGGTTTTTGGTTTGTGGTTAATTAACATGACACTTTCATAAATGTCTTGTAGTTATATAACAGTCTATTTTAAGCTGATGATAACAACTTCAATTACATACGAAACTATGTTACTTCTGCTCTATTTTCTTTATGATGGCACAACTTAACATCTTTTAAATTGCATATTCATTAACAAGTTATTATAACTGTACTTTTTTCTTTTCAAGTTTATGCTAGTATTAAAAGTGATTTACACACCACCATTACGTTAAAAGAGTATGTTGAATTTGACTATATACTTGCCTTTACCAGTGAGTTTTGCACTTTTGTTTTCTTGTTACTAAATTAGCTTCATTTCAGTTTCATTTCTTCCTTTTGAATTTATTTTAAAGCAGGTCTAGTGATGATGAACTCCCTCAGCTCTTTTTTGTCTGAGAAAGTCTTTATATCTCCATTTCTGAAGGACAACTTTGCTGGCTAAAATATTCTTGATTGACATTTTTTTTTTCTTTCAGCACTTTAAATATATCATTCCACAGTCTCCTGGTCTACAAGGTTTCTGCTGAGAAAGCCACTGGTAGTCTTTACAGGTGTTTCCTTTTGTGTGATGTGTCTCTTTTCTCTTGCTGCTTTCAAAATTCTCTGTCTTTTGACAGTTTGATTTGTCAGTGAAATCCTCTTTGAGTTGAATATTATTTTGCACCTTTGATCTTCATGCACTTGGATGTTCATATCTGTCTCCAGATTTAGAAAATTTTCAGCCATTATTTCTTTAAATAAATTTTCTGCCCCTTTCTCCCTCTCTTCTACATCTGGAACTCCCATATGCAAACTTTAATTCACTCTATGGTATACTATAAATCTCACAGGCTTTCTTAGATTTTCTTATTCTGCTTGATCAAATCTGATGTTGACACTCTATTCTATTTTTCATTTCATTCAATGTATTCTTCATCTCTTGAATTTCTATATTTTTAATGATTTCTATTTGTCTGTTGAACTTCTCATTTTACTTATGTATTTGTTGCTGATTTCATTGAGTGGTCTATTTGTCATTTTTTGTAACTCATTGAACTTCCCTAAAACAATTATTTTGAATTCTTTGCCAGGTACTTCGTAGATTTCCTTTTTAGGGGGTGAGTTACTAAAAAATTACTGTGTCCCCTGTGTGCCTTTGGTGGTGTCATAATTCCTTGATTGTTCATGTTCCTTAAAGTCTTGCATTACTGTCATTACATTTGAAGAGGCAATCACCTCCTCCAGTCTTTACTGATTGGTTTTGGTTTTCATAGAGAAATACCTTCACTAGTCAGCCTGGCTGGAGGTTCTGAGACTTTCTCACACCTTATCTATGAAAGCATCTGCTCCACACCTCTTTTTACCTCTTGAGAGGGACTTTTTAAATTGTGTACCTTCTCTCAATCCTGCAAAGCCAGACTGGATATTGAGAGCCTCCCATTTGTTTTCCTTAGGGCAGTGCCTGAAATGCTTAAGTGTGTGTGTCTTCTCCTAATCCCACAGAGTTGGCCAGCTTTCTGTGTATGCTTGTTAACCATCTGCAAAGGCTTGTTATCATTGTCTATGGGTCACATGGAGAATCTAAAATTGGGGTAAGGGTGAGGAACACAAGTATTAAGTGTGCTCATGTGCCAGCTGGAAGAGTCACAGGTGAGGCATCCTAGGTGGCTCATGGGTGGGCTTTTTGATGGAGTCCACAAACCTTCTCCTTGCCCTTTGATGAATTCTGAGACCAGCATCTTTCTCCCTTCCTCTCATTTTTATAACCTCAGTATTCTGGGTGCAGAAAGAAAGAAGTTAGCCTCTTTAGCAGCATCCTGCACAGCTGGCAGAAAGGCACTCATTCACTAAGTTCTTACATTCCCCCATGGGAGAAATTACATGGCACTGTGCTCGGCTGCCTTAGGAAAGGGATGATGCAAATAAAGTGATCCTCTTCAATGCATCCATTCTAAAATTTTTTGCTCTAATGGTATGCTGGAACTTCTCTGCTAGGCTCCTGAACTCCCAAAAAGGTACTCTCACCTTTGGGTGGTTGACAAAATTGATATTCTGTGGAGAAATGATAATAGAAAATTACTATTCCACCATCTTGCTGATGTCACTCCTAAACATTTTGTTTACTTACTTTGGCCATTAACTGTTGCCCTTCTATGAATTTAAGTATAGAGAATTTGAATATTTTCTTCACTGATGAATAAATACCTAGTGTTTAGAAAGTGTCTGGTGCATTGTAGATTCTCAATAAATATTTATTGAATAAATGAATGAATAAATGAATATATGTGCACCTTATCTAAACTGGGTCAAAATGATGTTCTTGATAGTTTTCAACCAACTTCAAAGACACAGCCAAGAGTTGGCTGGAAGTGTATTATCTTCATAATGGTGTTTTTGGAGAACACAGATCTCTTGCTGCCAATGTTACTACAATGTTTCTGCTCCTTGCCTTCCTAAAGCTTGGCTGTCAAGATTTTAGCTCTTTGAATACTCAGGTAATTGACCAAGACGGCCTTAACAGTCCCCTCAGCTCTGACTAGATTTTAGACAGGTTTATTCCTGATGATAGACCCCTAACCTCCTTTTTTAGAGCATTCACTTCAGAAGACAGTAACTGTAAATTCTTTCACTGCTCTTTGAGATGTAAATTTCCCAATTTCTTGCCTGTTTTACAACCCAGGGATGTCTTTCTCAAGGACCGTTAAGCCATCCCTTTGAAATTTAATCAAGAAAGACAGAGCCCCTATCTCCCAGTCTCTGTGGGAAATTAGAAGTCTAACTTCAGTAAGCGGCATTTAGCAAAGACAAATGGTCTCATCAAATTGACAACCTCTTACCAATGTCCTCCAACACTTTTTCACTAGCTCACGCCAGCACTAAAAATCTCTCCTACATCTGTTTCAGAGAAGTTAAGTTTAATCTCTCTCCTCTATCGCGATGGTCTTGACCTTTATTGCAACTGAATGAAGTATTCCTTGCCTGTTTGATTCTGTCCAGTGCAATTTTGCTCTGGCATAATCTTGAAATGAATTGTGTATTTTGCTTAAGCTATTCAGACTTAGTTTTCTTACTTGAGAGAAAAGGAACATAATTCACACTTAAAGAGACAAAGAATCTTAATCAAATATGGTTGTGCCCCAAAGGAACTAGAACTGAAATCCCATTTAGAATTCAAGGGACTCTAGAAACGACAGCAGAAGTGGAAACCCATATAGATCTTCACTCTATAGCAGTCATTTTTTGACTCAGTGTTTCTCTATTCCTATTGCTATGGGCTTTGTAAACAAAATACTTTTATTTTTCTATTCTGTATAGCTGATCTCTACTCCATGATTTTTCCTTATTAAGTTACTTCTGTTCCCTCATGATTCTGGCTTATCAATGGCCCTTGATGTTCTTACTCTGTTAATTTACTGCATCATTTCAGCTTCTATTCCCATTACTGCCTGATTCACACTACCATTTTTCTAGCTTGAATTGTCAAGAGAAATACCCATTTTATCCCTTCACAAAGATCCACCTTGTGCCCTGTTGACCAATCTATGGATTGGCTGCCTTTGGATTGAGTTCTACCCCCCAATCCAATTACATATGCTCAGAGGAATCAAGGCACATGAAAATAACACATGGCTACTCAGTCAGGATAGTGTGTGGCGTATGACAATGGGAGACACTCTGATGGACATTATGTAGTACAGCTCATCCTTCAATTTCCAGTTGTACATACCTTTCCTTTTTACATGTACTGTGTCAAAGATGCTCCCTATCTTACATGATCTCTTATCATAATTCAACTATAAATGCATCCCTACTACTCTCAATCAAATAATAATGCAAAATCATACAAGTCTTCTTCAGATAAGGAAAATGCCATAAAACTACTCGAAAATGTTCTTGCCAGTAGTCTTATGATCCTAATCCAGGGGAGTCCCATTTCTCCTCTATTACTGTCATAATACCACTGATACGTTATTTTTTTCTTTATTCTGAAATCAGTGAACTCAATGTTACATGTAATTACAATCAACACATACTATATATTTATTAGCAATAACAAATAAAAAATATGTTCTACCTAAGCACAGAAAGAAAAACAACCTGCCCCTAGATTTCTAAGTAAAGGTGTTCAGGCTGTGGACAGGGCACAGAACAAGAAGAGAGTTTGTTCAACACATATAAGATATTCATGAAACAGCACCACATACTTGTAATATGGATTCTCATGACTGTGGTAACTGGGAATGGTAAGGAGACAGATTGGGGCCTCACTCTGTTTGCAGTGAAATGAATCATTTAGTCAATTAGATTGTCTTAGTTTCCCATGGAAACTGATCCCCTATGATTAGCAGCTGACTGTCACAGCACTCCACTTCAGGGTGGCATTATCTAGCTTGCAGAGACTTCTGAAAATGTGGGTTCAAATTTGTTGTTTTTATACTCAGATCTGGAAATTGTCTGAGTGACTGAAGACATATACCAATTATTATGAGTCAGATTCAGATTCCTCTTCATCAGGACTGGAGAATTTTGGCAGCACATGACTCACAAAAGCATGCTGGGATATATGTCAGTATTCTCCACAGAGATTCTGCAGTCTGTAAATTAAAGATTGCAGCATGTTAGTCTATTCATGCTTCTAGATTAGTATCCCTCCTTGGTTGCCACATAACATCCTGATTTCAAATCTAATTCTGCTTCTTCCTAGTTTATGTCTTAAAAAGTTCATTAACCTATCTGAATCTGTGTTCTGTAAACTAAACAATATTGATAAATCTATTTTACAGGATTGCAATAGGGAGTGACCAAAATTAAATGTATAATTATGTATTCATATTTATTCATCAAGTCCAACATGTAGTAATCCAAATTAATTTAATGACAAAACAAACCACCTCTAAGGCAAGGAAAGTTTTGAAAAATGTAAATGTATTTATAAAAAGCTACTACCTATCATGAAACCAGAGTGGAAGGAAGATAAAGATTAAATCCTGACATGTTTGCAAGTAAGAAATATAGCTAATTTATATAAAGTTAATTTTTAAAGGTACTATTCAGAATAATAAAATATTTTCCTACAGTATTTACACAAAAGTTAATCTGTTGGGCTTCCCTGGTGGCACAAGTGGTTGAGAGTTCGCCTGCCGATGCAGGGGACACCGGTTCGTGTCCCGGTCCAGGAAGACCCCACATGCCGCGAAGCAGCTGGGCCCGTGAGCCATGGCCACTGAGCCTGCACGTCCAGAGCCTGTGCTCCGCAACGGGAGAGGCCACAGTGGTGAGAGGCCCACGTATCGAAAAAAAAAAAAAAAAAAAAAAAAAAAGTTAATCTGTTGGCTATTCAAATATATATGAAAGTTACCTATTTGATGGTGTATTTCCTTCAATATTGTGTTAAAATTTCAAGAAAAAGCTAATTGGACATGTTAAAAGTAAAAAAAAAAGCTGGGGTGTGGGGGATTGGGATTGACATATATACACTAATATGTATAAAATAGATAATTAATAAGAACCTGCTATATAGCACAGGGAACTCCACTTTACTGTACAGTAGAAACTAACACAACATTGTAAAACAACTATGCCCCAGTTAAAAAAAAAATGTCTAGAAGTTTCAGATACCCTTTTCAGAAAAATATTCTGCATGAAATAGAGAAAATTTATACTGAAAATATAAAACAAGAAGAAGAATTGTTCCACAAATAGTAAAAAAGTGAAAACCTCAGAGGGTAATACAGCTTTAAAAAACACACTTCTATCAATCCTTCAATGCAGAGGAATTCATTTATAAATGTATCTGCCCTGACATTTTCATTTTTTTGTCTAGGGTGCTCAAAATTAAAAATTTATCATTCTAGAGGTTGTTCATATTTCCATGTACTAAAAAATAAGCCAGATTGTATCATGTTTAAATTCTGGTTGACTTGATAGAAATAAATTATTATTCATGTGCAGTTTTTAGAATTTCTCAAGGTTCAACCGATCTAATAGAAATTACTCTGAGAATTATTTCAGAAAGTTTTAAGATAATTCAAAAATTTAGTAAGACATTTACAAATGTAGTTAGAAATATACATTGAAATTCTTGGATGATAAGACCACCAGCTGTTATCAATGAACAAACATATTAACAAAATTTGTCACAGAAATAAAAAATGTAATAACTAAAAATGGCAGAAAAGCAATTTTTGTACACACAATGGATATTTAATGAGCAATATACACGGGACAGATAAACAATGAAAATTAATATAAGATTGCTACTCCCATGGATTATATCATATCCTGAAAATATTGTATTCTAGGAATGGTGGTTAGAAAAAGATAGATAGATCAATAGATAGATGATAGATAGATAGATAGATAGACAGACATGTATACAGAGAAGAAAATATCTAGTAACTCAACATGTTATGTAGACAAAACTGATTGACTTTGATAGTCAAAAGGCCTCTAAAACATGGCATTAGCCTGAGATACAAATAGTGCTAAAGTTAGTCTTATAAAGATAGGGGAAGAGAATATCAGGAAGAAGGAACAGAAAACACCAAAGGTATAATGGTGTTGGAAGAGATGGTATGGGAGAGAGCATTTTGTAGACATGCAAAAATTTTGGATTTTATTTTAACTGCCATAGTAAGCCACTAGAAGATTTAAAGGAGAGGATAAACATAAATTGATTTGCTTTTTGTTTTTATTTTTTTTTCTTTTTTTAAATTTTTGGCTGTGTTAGGTCTTCGTTTCTGTGTGAGGGCTTTCTCTAGTTGTGGCAAGCTGGAGCCACTCTTCATCACGGTGCATGGGCCTCTCACTATCGCGGCCTCTCTTGTTGTGGAGCACAGGCTCCAAATGCGCAGGCTCAGTAGTTGTGGCTCATGGGCCCAGTTGCTCCGCGGCATGTGGGATCTTCCCACACCAGGGCTCGAACCTGTGTTCCCTGCATTGGCAGGCAGATTCTCAACCACTGCGTCACCAGGGAAGCCTGATTTGCATTTTTTAAATAGACTTTTAAAAAATCACTGTAACTACTTTGGTAAAAATGGATTAAGGGAAAACAAGGGTGGAAGCAGAGAAAAAACAGTCTATTACAGTGACATGGGTGAGAGGTGATAGTGACTTTCACAATGGTAGTCATAATGGAGATGAAAAGAAATGAAAATATCGAGGACATTGTTTGAACGTATATTTCATAGGACTTCCTAATGGAGGCAAAAGTAAAGCAAAAAGAGGAATACATGAATAACTCCTATGCTTTGGCTGGAGCAAGTAAGATGATGGCACAATGCTGACTACCAAAGTGGAGAAGAAAGGAGTACAGGACTTGTAGGAGAGGGAAATTTGCTTTGGCCCTTATTTGTTTATCAGCATAAAGATAACATTTAAAGACATGGGATGCAATGAAGGCACTAAACAACATATGTGAAGTTGAAACTACAATTTGAAAACCTGAGACTAAAGACGTTGGAGAAACTACTTACAAATAGTCATTTCATTATTTCATGATACCTTTTAAGAAAAGTTTCAAAATCACATATTAGAATATTGAAAAAGTAAAAACAAAAATAAATATAAACTGATAGCCTAATTCTAGTGCAGAGAATTTGCTTAATATTTTTTAAATGATTTAATGACAGTATATAGAAATGGTGTTTACATGAAAATATATTAGGAATTTTAGAAGAGTGAGCAGTAGCAACAGAAATTTAATCTCGCTTGGAAAAAGAAAAAGTCCATTATAATAATTATAAGATGGAGAGTGGACACTGGACACTGTTATGCTTTGGCAATACATAATCTAAATTTTATTTATATTTAAACAAAATTCCAAAATATTGGGGGACAGGACTCCACTTTTCAATGTAGAGGCAAAGGGGGATTAGAAAATAACATTTCTAAATTTTCAGTTCAAGACATGAACTACTACCAGAGAATTTTCTATTTTAATGATAAGGTAGCTGAGGTAGCCAATAGTAGACAGTGAAGTAATATCCTATAATCTCTTAACTTACACTGAATACAGAGCCTCACCATTTTGATTAAATATTAATTGGGTCTTTTTGAGAAAATCTGGTACCCCATGAACTGGAATGGGAATTAAAGGAAAGATTCACAAACTTTGAGAACTGAGAAATCCCAAAACCTTCTCTATAATTTGTTCTTTCTTAATGAAGATGTAATAATCTCTATTCATTGAGTTTAATCAGTATCTTAAACCCTCACAAATAATTAAAAGGATTTTCAAACACTTTAAACCTATTCAATCTCCATCTTACATACTCTTGTTTACTTTGTTTTTATCCCTGTATATTTAGTTGAAGATTATTATTCCAATGATGATTATTATAACTTTATACAGATAATATTTTATTTACATGAATTTTATACAGATTATTTGCCTATGAGTTCTTCATCTTAAACCTGGAGTCTGGGATTATTTCACTTCCTCCTAAAATACATCCTTTAAGAGTTCCTTCAGTGACCATGTATTGAATTTGATGTGTCTGAAAATGTCTTTATTTGGCCCTGATCCATAAAAGATATTTTTGATAGGTATAAGTTCTAAAGTTGAAATTAATTTTTCCTGAAAATTTAGAGGTTTTTAGCCTACTATTCTTTGGTATCCATTATGCTTTTGAGATCTCTACCCTCAGCCCATGCTTTTTTTTTTTTTAATTGAAGTATAGTTGATTTACAACATTATATAAGTTATAGGCATACAGTATAGTGATTCATAATTGTTAAAGGTTATACTCCATTTATAGTTATTATAACATATTGGCTATATTCCTTGTGTTGTATGATATATTCTTTAGCTTATTTTATAGATAATAGTTTGTACTTCTTAATTCCCTACCCCTATATTGTGTCTCCTCCCTTCCCTCTCCCCACTGGTAACCACTAGTTTGTTCTCTGTATTTGTGAGTTTGCTTCTTTTTTGTTATATTCACTAGTATGGTGTATTTTTAGATTCCACATATAAGTGATATCATACAATATCTGTCATTCTCTGTCTGACATTTCACTAAGCATAATGCCCTCCAAATCCATCCATGTTGCTACAACTGGAATTTTTTTTCATTCTTTTATATGGCTGAGTAGTATTGTATTTGTATATATATACCACATCTTCTTTGTCCACGTACCTGTTGATGGACACTAGGTTGCTTCCATATCTTGACAATTGGTAAGTAATGTTACTATGAACAATGGGGTACATGTATCTTTTTGAATTAGTGTTGTGTTTTTCAAATATATACCCAGGAGTGGAACTTCTGGGTCATATGTTAGTTCTATTTTTAGTTTTTTGAGAAACCTCCATACTGTTTTCCACAGTGGCTGCACCAGTTTCCATTTCCACCAAAAGTGTACATTTCCTTTTCTCCATATCCTTGTCAGCATTTATTTGTATTCTTTTTTACAATAGCCATTCTGACAGGTATGAAGTGATATCTCAGTGTGTGTTTTTGTTTTTAACATCTTTATTGGCTTTACAATAGTGTGTTAGTTTCTGCTTTATAACAAAGTGAATCAGGTATACATATATATATATATATATATATATATATATATATATATCCCCATATCTCCTCCCTCTTGCATCTCCCTCCCACCCTCCCTATCCCACCCCTGTATCTGGTCACACAGCACCGAGCTGATCTCCCTGTTCTATGTGGCTGCTTCCCAGTAGGTATCTATTTTACATTTGATTTGCCTTTCCCTGATGATTAGCGATGTTGAGCATCTTTTCATGTGCTTGTTGGCCACCTGCATGTCTTCTTTGGAAAAATGTCTATTCAGGTTTTCTGCCCATTTTTTAATCAGGTTGTTTTTTTCTTCTGTCATTGAGTTCTATGAGCTGTTTATATATTTTGGATATTAACCCATTATTGGTCATCTTATTTGCAAATATTTTCTCCAATTAACTAGGTTGTCTTTCTGCTTTTGTAGATGGTTTCCTTTTGCTGTGCAAAAGCTTTTAAGCTTAATTAGATTCCATTTGTTTATTTTGCTTTTCTTTCCTTTGCTTTAGAAGAAAGATCCAAAAAAAATATTTCTCTGATTTATGTTACAAAGTGTTCTGCCTATGTTTTCCTCTAGAAATTTTACAGTTTCCGGCCTTACATTTAGGTCTTTAATACATTTTAAGTTTATTTTCATATATGGTGTTAGAGAATGTTCTAATTTTATTCTTTTACATACAGTTGCCCAGTTTTCCCAGCACCACTTATTGAAGAGGATTTTCTCTTTTGAATATTCTTGCCTCCTTTATTGTAGGTTAATTGACGATAAGTGTGTGAGGTTATTTCTAGGTTCCCTATTCTATTCCATTGATCTAAGTGTCTGTCTGCTTGTGTCTCTTTTTTTTTTTTTTTTTTTTTTTTTTTGCGGTACGTGGGCCTCTCACTGTTGTGGTCTCTCCCGTTGTGGAGCACAGGCTCCGGACGCGCAGGCTCAGCGACCATGGCTCACGGGCCCAGCTGCTCCGCGGCATGTGGGATCTTCCCGGACCGAGCCACAAACCCGTGTCCCCGGTATCGGCAGGTGGACTCTCAACCACTGTGCCACCAGGGAAGCCCTGTTTGTGTCTTTTGTGTTTCCCTAAAATTTTTTAAATTATTGCCTCCTGAAACTGAACCATATAACTTATTAATTCTCTATTAAAATTTATCTCTTACTTTTTATCCACATCGTGAGCTTTTACTTCTATAATTATTATTATTATTTTAAATTTCTAAAATATCTATTGGGATTTTTTCCAAATCTACCAAGACGTTTTTCTTCTATTCCCTGTATTTAACTAATTTATATAACTTTTTATCCTTTTAAATCTTTCAGTCAAAGAAGTTTACATCTTGAATCTGACATTACAATCTCTGAAGTCATTTCAGGAATAAATCTATGGTTATTGTTTCCTTATATCTCAATAATAGTGACTTGTTTCCTTAAATGCTTGGTGATTTTGTTTTTCAATGAAAGTCGAATTTTTAAATTTAATATGGGTTGCTTTAGGCCTGAATTGAGGAGGCTGTCTTTTTTTTTTGATGATAAGGGAATGCCAACATTTATTTTATTCTATTTTATTGTATTATTTAACATCTTTATTGGAGTGTAATTGCTTTACAATGGTGTGTTAGTTTCTGCTGTATAGCAAAGTGAATCAGTTATACATAAGCATATATCCCCATATGTCCTCCCTTCTCCATCTCCCTCCCACCCGCCCTATCCCACTCCTCTAGGTGGACACAAAGCACCAAGCTGATCTCCCTGTGCTATGTGACTCCTTCCCACTAGCTATCTATTTTACATTTGGTAGTGTATATATGTCCATGCCACTCTCTCACTTCATCCCAGCTTACCCTTCCCCCTCACCGTGTCCTCAAGTCCATTCTCTACATCTGTGTCTTTATTCCTGTCCTGCCTTTAGGTTCTTCAGAACCTTTTTTTTTTTTTTTTGAGATTCCATATATATGTGCTAGCATATGGTAGTTTTTCTCTTCTGACTTACTTCCCTCTGTATGACAGTCTCTAGGTCCATCCACCTCACTACAAATTACTCAATTTTGTTTCTATTTATGGCTGAGCAACCTAAGTGTTCATCGACAGATGAACAGATAAAGAAGATGTGGCACATATATATAATGGACTATTACTAGGATGCTGTCTTTTAAAGGTGAATTTGCATTTTCTTTTCTGAGTTCCAGGGAATATCGCCAACCTAGGAATACTTTTGTCTCTTCAGGTTTCCCAAGCTTAATGGAAAAATGTCAGTTCAGCTCCCTACATTTCTGAACTCTTTTGGACTTTTCTTTCCATCACACCATTGAATAGCCACTTTCTCTTCTTATTTCTCACAATTTTATTACTAGCTTAATCCTTAGATTTCTCTCCTCTGATATTGCTTCACTTTATTTTTTTAATAATTTTATTCTATGAGAATTAACTTATTTTAGCAAGACTTAAAGTGCATT
The DNA here is from genome assembly GCF_008692025.1 of Phocoena sinus. Lineage (NCBI taxonomy): Eukaryota > Metazoa > Chordata > Mammalia > Artiodactyla > Phocoenidae > Phocoena > Phocoena sinus. Next base: position 30,511,618 of record NC_045779.1, on the reverse strand, counting down.
ACAATTTATATTTTTTTTTGTAATTTACCCATGATACATTTTAACTTTTCAGAAGAATACTTTAGCAGTTATTTTATTGGGAGTATCTATTCTATGGCACTGCAAGAAAGTAGAACTAGATTGTTGTCTTAAAATTATGTTTTAAAAACCACAAATAGAAGTAAATTGCTTTTACTTGACTGATATAAATAGAAATGTGTGCATGTTTAATAGTAAGCACTAGAGCATATTTATGAATACTGATTTTTAAACTCCTTGATTGAGCTAAATGTGTTGATGTGGGTGCCTTTTATAGACAGCCTGTGGCTTTATGGTATGCTTGGTTAAGTAGCACAAACCTAAAACCAATACTTAGAAGAACTGAGATTCCGACGCTCCTGGGCTTATTATGGACAAAGGAGTAAGACTTGAAGTTAGGCATTAAGAGTTGGGTATATCATGGCTACAAAAGCAGGTGGAAAATATTGCAGCTGAAATGGGTTGCCTATTTCTAATGCGACTTGAGTAACCCTAGGTGAAAATGCCAAGTAACAGCTACTCCTCAAAACAACCATACCACTCATTTCTAAAGGTGACACACTGGCCTTACTTTATTAATTTGTAACCTTGTTTCTTGTCTTTGCTCTCGCCAAATAATTGGATTTCAATAAATGTTGACAAATATATTTATAAATAGACACATTGAAGTGAAAATAAAGACAACTAATGAAAGAGCAAAAAGTGAATGTTCCAATTCATTTTATGCAATTAAATCTGTTTCATGGGTAGAGATTTTGTTTTCTTTGACTTTTGCCACCAGATGAATCTATCCAATATTAAAGAAATAATTGCATTATAAATATAATTTATGCACATGACTGGTATTAAAAATATGAAATATTTAGTGTGAGCCCTGAGTACTGTAAAGTTTAAAAAGAGATTGTTTCTATTTTTCCAGAATATAAAATATAATTAGACATAAAGTCAAATTAAAAATTTTATGAGTGCTCCTATAGGACCTCTACAAATAGATCTTGTTCTTCATTTTATACATTTGGTTAATAGTACATCTGCTGCTATTCATTTATCTAATATTATGAATATTTTATATTTTCAACTTTTAGAACCATTATTATTTGAAAATATTATACACAAAGGCCAATATAGAATCAGTTACTGAAATAAGCTATACTTATGAGGACTTATAAAATGTCTAAACCCAAAGAGTACTGAAAATGTGGATTCCATGTCCTGGCTACCGTAAATAGTCTTGCAATGAACATTAGGGTGCATGTATCTTTTCAAAATACCATTTTCTCTGGGTATATGCTGAGGAGTGGGATTTATGGGTCATATGGTCATTCTATTTTTAGTTTTTGAAGGAACCTCCATACTGTTCTCTATAGTAGCTGTACCAATTTGCATTCCCACCAACTGTAGAAGGGTTCCCTTTTCTCCACTCCCTCTCCAGCATTTATTGTTTGTAGATTTTCTGATGATGGCCATTCTGACCAGTGTGAGGTGATACCTCATTGAAGTTTTGATTTGCATTTCTCTAATAATTAGTGATGTTAAACATCTTTTCATGTGCTTTTTGGTAATCTGTATGTCTTCTTTGGAGAAATGTCTTTTAAGATCTTCTGCCCATTTTTGTATTGGGTTGTTTGTTTTTTTGCTATTGAGTTGCATGAGCTGTTTGTATATTTTGAAGATTAATTCCTTGTCAGTTGCTTCATTTCCAAATATTTTCTCCCATTTTGAGGGTTGCCTTTTTGTTTTGTTTATGGTTCCTTTGCTAAAAATGTGGTACATATATACAATGGAATACTACTCAGCCATAAAAAAGAACAAAATAATGCCATTTGCAGCAACATGGATGGACCTAGAGATTGTCATACTGAGTGAAGTAAGTCAGACAGAGAAAGACAAATATTCTATGATATTGCTTACATGTGGCATCTAAAAATATGGTACAAATGAACTTATTTAGAGATAGAAGTAGAGTTACAGATGTAGAAAACACACTTATGGTTACCAGGAGATAAAGTGGGGAGGGATAAATTGGAAGATTGGGATTGACATATACACACTACTATATATAAAACAGGTAGCTAATAAGAACCTACTGTATAGCACAGGGAACTCTACTCAATACTCTGTAATGGCTTATATGGGAAAATAATCCAAAAATGAAGAGTGGATATATGTATATGTTTAACTGATTCACTTTGCTGTACACCTGAAACTAACACAACATTGTAAATCAACTACACTCCAGTAAAAAGTTAAAAAAAAAAAGAAGTCTAAAAATGGTTGGAAAGTCATCTGTCCTAAATGAAATAGACATTAATTTAATTATAGAAGAATTGACTATGTGCTCTGACTTTCTGATAATTTAGAAGATAGGTACAAAGAGTTACTGAACTAGTCTTTTAAAATATGATTAGCAGAAAGACAAGTATAGAAACATATATATTTATATAGTTCCTTCTTCAACAAACAAAGAAATCAACACCAAATACAACTCATACACTTCCATTAAGTTAGTGACTACAGCATACATTTCTGTATCATTTACATTACTTGAAGTATAGAAGGATGCTGAAATAAGCCACAGTAAGATTCTGTAATCAGAGAATCAATTTTCATGTGACAGTTATATTGTTAAATGGAAATTAGAAAGATTATTTAAAAACTAAGGTCATGGGCTTCCCTGGTGGCGCAGTGGTTGAGAGTCCGCCTGCCGATGCAGGGGACGCGGGTTTGTGCCCCGGTCCAGGAAGATCCCACATGCCACGGAGCAGCTGGGCCCATGAGCCGTGGCCGCTGAGCCTGTGCGTCCGGAGCCTGTGCTCCGCAAAGGGAGAGGCCACAACAGTGAGAGGCCCGCGTACAGCAAAAACAAAAACAAAACAAAAATAAAAACTAAGGTCACTTCCACTCAGTATATTGATTCTGAAAAGCCCAATAGTGAACACCATGTGTGAATTGTACAATGTGTAGATGTTTATAAATAAAAATAATTAGCAATGTTAACAGGATATTTTTAATGCTCAGAAAGTGAGCACTTTAGGATACATGCTCTTTTCATAGTTTTCTTAAAAAACTAAATACTTCTTAAAAATAGCAAAAGATTTAGCTGACCCAAAACGTAATTTTATATTATTTATGATAGGAAGACAAGGTCCAAGACTGATTTGGATCCTGCAGATGGAATATGATAATAGCCACCATACATACTTCCACAAGTTACACCTTCTCTTGGCTTCTTCCCATTTTATCCCATGATTTATTTTTTTCTTATTAAAGTTTCTGATTCTACATAGTATGGTATCTTGACAACTGAAATGGCTGAACCTTTGAATTTTTAATCCATCTAGCATGAATCTTAAGATATTGCTGTAATTTTAAAAATTGAATATAAAAATTTTACAAGGAAATGCCTTATTCCTCTAGATAAAAATTCTGTTGTAATCTCTTTTTCCATGTCATGACTTCAGTAAATATCAATCTTTTAGTAAACTATTATGTTTAATATTAACAGATTACCTAAACCATCAAGGCTTTTTTACATTAAATATTTTATAGGATAGTCATCTTCAAGCTCAAAGTTTTATAATCATTTACCATCAGTTAGTGATGAAAAATAAATGAGGAAGTATCAATTCTTTCAGGCCACAATAATAAATGAGAAGAACAAAATCCTTTGAAGGGAGAGAGACCTGAATTCACAATATACATACTATTTCTACTATTTATGATGTGGATTTGATAAATTTACATAACATTTTTAATTTCTTCATCAGTTAAATAGGAATGTAAGGAGTATGTGCATGTGTGAGAGAGAAAGAGAAATTTAATACAAAGTGTATGAAGTGCTGACATAAGGCGTAGTTACCATGTACCAAGCAATAAATGGGAAAAATATGTCAGCATTAATGTATTACTTTGTGTGTGAGTAATAGGTTCCTGTCTTGGAGTAGTTTCAAATTTATCTTCCTCTTTTTTTTAGAGAGCTTGATCTTTGTAAAACTAATGCAGCAAGTAAAATACTTTCACACCAAGAGCTCAGGAGTGCAAATGTAACTTTTGATTTCTCTGAAAATTATTCTCTAATTCAAGTCCTCATTCCAACCAAAAGCAGGCAACATAAAGTCTTTCTGACTAACCACAGTCAGTTGAGGTAAATATTAAAGCTGGACAGTTCCTTTGGCCTTTTTTCTCAAGGAGGGCTTTGATGCTGCTTACTAGAGAGGAGAGGCTGAGATTTTTATACAACATTGAAAGGTGGAGTCAACCATGAACTTGTAGCCTTTGTTGGCATCAGCTTTTCATTCCATCTCTTAGTCCTCAGGCTTGGTTGTGCTGTCATCTGTGTCTGCTTCACCCATCCCAACCATGAGAGATCTTGAAGCTCGCTAACTGATCTAACTTCTTCACAGATCACTGGAAACTGCAGCTACTCTCCCACACCATTCTTGACTGCAGGAATCTGTCCCTATACTGACATATGCCGAATGGTCAGTGTGTTTACCTGATGCCAAGCATTGTTCACATGGTACAGGGAAACTGGAAACCCAAGGAATGTGCTGGCTTCCTGAGTACCTGAGTTAAAGTCAGAATAATTCACATTTACATTTAAAAAAAAATTAATCGTAGAGGTCACACTGACTTACACTGTTAGTTGGCCTTTTTCAATGTATTTTCAACACTTTCAATGTTTGGCAAATACTCTAATGTTTGGTAAGTTCTATTATACTTTAACATCAAATAATGGAGGTATAAAGCAAAACGTGAAGTGCCTCACTAGGTAGAAGTTTTCGGATAGGAGTTAAAGAAAATATTTCTGAATGCTGTACCATTAGAACAGTTTGGGTAAATCTGGGTCAAGGTTAAATCATACACAACAGATAGCTTCCCCTTTCTTTTCCTGTTCTTAGTATCGGAGTGGGAGTTCAGTAAATGTTGATTGTCTGATTCTTTCTGCATATAAATCCTACTCCCATGTCTAGCTGAACTCTAAACTACCCAGGCCAAAGGCAGATACAAGCAGCCCAGATAAGACTATAAATATTTAAACAGAGCTCTCAGCTTCTGCTCACTGCAGAAAACACTGGTTTGGAGTTTCAGTCCAGCCTGCTAGAGCAAAAAAATCAATAATTTTGAGAGGAACACAACTTAATCCAGAGTCTTCACAATATTGAAGATACAGTTCAAAATTATTGACATATGAAGAACAGAAAAAAATGACTAGTACACAGATTAAAAAACAATATAGTTGACACTAAAATATCACAGATGTTGAAATTAGCAGAAAGAATTTTAAAGCAGCAAGTCAAACCATTGTCAAGAAGTATTTGAAAACATAATTGTAGTGAATAAATAAAAAAGAAATCTCAGTTGAGGAATAAAAATATAAAAATAAATGAAATTACAGAACTAAAAAACATATTCAAAATTTAAAAAAATATATCCTCATTAAGGAGTAGTAGCTAACTTAATGTGAAAAAAAAAGAGTCAGCAGAGTTGAAAATAGATTGATAAAAGTTATCAGTTTGAAGATAGCAGAGAAAAAAGATTGAGAACAACTGAACAGAACTTCAGTGATTTGTAAAATATTATGAAGTCATAACATTCATGCAGTGGAGCACTATAAAGAGAGAAGAGAGAAAATAAAGCAGAAAAAAATTTTGAATAAATAGTGGCAAGAAGCCTCCAAAATATTTTGGAAGATATAAATTTATAGTTTCAGTAAACTTAGGAAGCCCTGAACTGTATAAATTCAAAAAATATTTATTGTGAAGCTTACTAAAGTAAAACAGTTGAAACTCCAAAGTGACAAGAAAATCTTAAAAGCAATTCCCCCAAAAGGCACTACCTACAGATAAAAAAAAAAAATACAAATGTACATTTCTCTTTATAAAAAAATAAGGCCAAAATAAACTGGAGCAAATGATTAAGCTGCAAAAAGAAAAACTGACAACCCAGATTTATAAATCCAGTGAAAATATCCTGCAAGCATGGAGGGAAACAAAATGAATAAATGAATAAATCTAAGAGCATTCATCCTTAGCAGAACAACACTATAAGAAATAATAAAGGAAGTTCTAGGTGAAGGAAAATGATACCAAATGAAAACTCAAAACCTAGAGAGGAAATCAAGACATCAGAAATGGAGTTTAAGTTATTAAACACAAATGTTTTTGTCTTTACTTAATAATACCACTTATGACTAGCTAAAGCAAAACATAGCATTGTACTATGGGGTTTAAAAATACACATGTGTGTGTGTGTATGTATATATGTGTGTATGTTTTCTAATATTTAAAACAAGAACAAAAGAATTACTCTATGGATCAAAGAAAAACTCAAGAGAGAAATTTTTAAATATCTTAAATTGAATTATAGAAAATAACAAATTATGAGAAATTGCTAAAGCAACACTTACAGGTAAACAGCTTTAAATGCTTAATAAGAAAAGTAAAAGAGTGTAAGTCCAATATATATAGTAATATCACAAATAGATGTAGTATATACAACAACTGCAGCCAAAGTGGAGTGAGAGAAAATGGATCTAATATTGATTGCAAGGTTTTCACATTTTGCATGGAATAATATAACACAACTCTAAATAGAGGGTGAAAAGTCAAAAACATATATTGTACCCCTTGGAGAAACCATTAAAAATATTGCAGAGAAATAGTATTGTAAAGCCATTATATAAGTTAAATTTATTTTCAAAAATCAGTTAACCCTAAAGAAGTCAGTAAACAAAGAAGACAACAGAAACAAACAAAAAAAAAAAATGGGGAAAATAGAAAACAAGTAGTGAAATGGTAGGCAAAAATCTAAACACAAATAATTACATTAAATGCAAATGAACTGAGGATCCCAATTAAAAAATATAAACATGTTCAGAATGTATAAAAAAGCAAGATATAACTATATACTTTCTTCGAGGCATACTTTAAATGTAAAAATAAAGGTTGAAATGAAAAGAATGGAGAGGTAAACCATGTAAGTCATGTAAGAAAGCTAGAGTTGCATATTAATATTGATATTAGTTAATTAATTAAAGTATACTTTGAAGCAAGAAGAATTGTTAGAGGAAAATAAATATTTTAAAATGAGAAAATAGTAAATTTAGAAGAAAGGCAAAAAAATCATAAATACATATGGCATCTAACAACAGAGCCCAAAAACACATGAAGAAATATTTGACAAAATTGAAAGAAGAAATAGACAAATTCACAATTATATTAGCATAGTTTAACAATCCTCTCTCAAGAATTTAAAAAAAGAAAAAGAAAAAAATGAAACAAGACATGGAAAAGCTGAACAACACTATCATCCACTTTGACCTAGTTTACAATTATAAAACACATATGTCCAAAGGCCACAGAATACACATTCTTTTCAAGGGTACATGGAAAATTCACCAAGATAGACCATGCACTGAGCCATAAAACAAGTCTAAATAAATTTCAAAATATTTAAATCCTGAAAGAATGTTCTTTGTGCATAATGAAATGATTTACAAATCAATAAAAATAATGTATTCAGAATAAAGGTCAAATATGTGTCAATTAAAAAATCACACTTCTAAAAAATCCACGGGTCAAAGGAAAACTCAAGAAAGAAAATTTTAAATATTTTAAATTGAATGATAATATGAAAACATAAATTATGAAACTTTGTTAAAGCAGTGTAGGAAAAGCATTCACTCTGTCTAAATATAGTTACATAATAAATGCTGTTATCATCATTAATGTATTGATAAAACTTTAAATCTACAATTTTATGTTAAATGTCAATGTTTTCTTTCCTCTCCTTCCTTCTTTGCCTGTTTTTAATTTTCATTGTTATGAAGATACAAATCTTACGTGTTCAGCATAGTTACACCAGAGGTAAGAGTAAAATTGCGTTAAGGTAAATAATCTCCCTTTACACATTCACATATTATGACTATGCCCATTTTAAAATATTTCCTGCAAACAGGACACATACATACTCAGTCTTCTTTCAATGAAAAGCAGAACCGAAACAGAAAAATCAGATTAGTGTTATTGATTTGAATAATAGTTTAAACCTCCAACATAATCTATATTATTTGAAACCATTATACAGCTGTCAAAAGTCATTGGAGTTTCTCCATTATTATGTCTGTGTGATGTGAGAAATATTTTGACAGCATTAGTAAAATCTCATAACTTGTGAGCAGCAGAACAAATCAGAGCCATATGTGGATTAAATACAGACTCCCAAAGCAAAGAGTTTTGTTTCTTCTAAGAAACTTTGAAATATTTTATGTGTATATATAGATTTTATGTATACACAGATTTTGTATATGTATGAATGTATGTGTGTGTGTATATATATATATATATATATAGATAGATACAGATACAAATATATAAGCTTTTTCAAAAAAGCTTTATTACTATTTTTCACTCTTTAAAATATCTTCTGACTCTCTTAAACTATCTTTAAGGTAGTTTAAGATTATCTTAAAGATAGGGGTTATATAAATTCTATAAATAATGTCATTTATTTCTATGAGAATCACTTAACTCCAGGATCTATATTTTAGGATTTCTCCTATTGTGTAAACATCGTTGCCAGCCATTGGACTCATGCAACAAAGAAAGGTGAAGATTTATGCTTTGAAGGTGTTCTGTGCTCCCATGTAGACAAGAAACTTAACAGTACTTGGTATACAACAGGTGCTGAATACATTTGTTGAATGAAAAGTTCATAAACAATAGAACTATGAACAATTGTGTGAGTATAAGTGTAAATGATAAAAATGAACCTGGAAATCTGTACATGAGTATTTACTTATTTCTGTAAGTAAAACTTCGTATATATTTCTGTGAAAAGACAAGTATGAAGAAAAATATTCAGGGCCTTTGCCAGAAAGAAGTTGTAGTCAGGAAATTAGTTAAGCATACAACTATGTCCTTATCAGGTGTGTTAAATTACAAACTTGTAAAAGTGAAGGCAAAAGTGACAATAGCTATTTCTCAAGTTAAGAAGCCCAATACTGGGCAGCAGAACCACAGAAATTAGAACATATACAATGGATGTTCATTAAATACAAAATCATGCAATAGCTCCCAATTGCATGAAAGCCAAAGTAATTACACCTTACACCTATGATCTCACTCCATTCCAGCAACAACTGGTCTCCTAGCTCTTCCTAGAAATGCTAAGCCCACTCCTGCCTTAGGATTTCTGTGTCTTCTGCACCTAAGCTATGCTGTCTGCCTGGTGCACTAAACTCTCAGATATATTGGCAGAGCTCCCTTCACCTCTTTCAAAGCTATTCCCAAATAATATTTTCTCAGTGAGGTTCACCCTGACCATCCTATTAAACATGTACTACACCTCCTCAAAACCAATGACATTCTCAAATCCCCTTGCACTACTCTAAGTTTTCTTTTTCTATGGCACTTAATATATTCTAGCATATTTCATTTGTACATTATGTTTATTGCTTGCTTTCACCCTCAAAATATAAATACCATTAGGGCAGGAAGTCTTATTTTGTTCATTAACGTATAATAAATTCCTACTCCATGACAAATGTTCAATAAATATCTTTAAATAAATAAAATATACTGAAAATTTTAATTAAGTATTAATAGTCTAAATGTATTTGGAAAAAATAGGCAAACATCTGGAATATATTTTGCCTACAATTCACCAGGGTGTATCCTCTAGCTATCAATCCATGGACTATGTTAATAGTTGAGGTATTTGCCATTTATCTTATCTCTCATTTATTTGATTCCTAGCTCTTCTGTAAGAAATTATTCCTCTCTGTAATTCAGTGAAGTATGTGATGAAAGACCAATAATATCTACACACTCCAGTATTTAACTTTTTTTTTAATTAAAAAGGAGGCAGATGATTGGTTACACTTGGTCTTTGGAAATAAGGTGGCCCTAGGCTGATGATGCTCCCAGTTTCCATTGGCCATACTTTTGAGGTCAATAACTCTAAAAAGTGTCTCACAGCAGGTCCAACTCTCCTAGGTTCGTTATCTACATTTGAAGTGATCTCAGTTCTTCAAATGGTTCTTATGAATTATGTCCAGATAGTTCATTCTGCCATTTACTCAAAGCTGTTTATTTAGTGCCTTCTATGTGCCACACAAGTTGCTAGGTGATGAAGATATATATAGCCAAAAAGACAAATTCCCTGCTCTCAAGAATTCTGGTAAGAAAAGCAGAAAAAGCAAGAAAATAAGAAACACATAATAATAAACTGAAATAAGAACTGTTAAGGAGCTAGGATTCTTAAAGAGGTGAAAAATGTATGTGTGTGCATGTGTGTGTGTGTGTGTGTGTGTGTGTTGTTTTGAGGGGGAGAAGTTAAAGGGCATTATTTTCAGTAATATTAATGGAAGAATCTACTAGCATGTACAGTTGAGCTCAAAGCTGAAGGGAAATTAGGAGCTGAAAGAACAAATTCTATTCAGACAGGACTATGTGAGCAAAGTGTGTGTAATAAGTTTGATTGCTTGAGAAATTGAAAAATAGACAATTTGTTGGAGTATAGTGAGTGAAAGAGAAATGACATCAGTAAAGGTTGGAGAGGTGAGCAAAGACCAAACTTGTAAAGGCTTATAAGGCCATGGTGGAAAGCTTCCTTCTTTTTTCCATCTGTCCTGGAGGCATTGGGAAATTAGAGAAGAGATAATAGCAGGTGTGAACATTCTTGGTACTATATGCAGAGTGAATTGGAAGGCTGTATAGAGTGAAGATAAAGGTTATTGCATTGGCCTAAATAAGATTCCTGAACTGGAGAGGAGGTGGTAGAGTTAGACTGACCAGATTTGAGATACTTTCAGATATAAAAATGACTCTCTGATAGGTTGATATGGGCATGAAGAAAAGTAAATATCAAATATGACTGTTTTCTATTTTAAGCCCCCAGATTAATGTCATTTACTGAAATTGGAGGACTATATGGGAAGAATAGTGTGCATGAGAGGAAGAAAGGGACACAGATTTGGGTGGCAGGAAACAAAATTGAGCCTGTGAATTTTAGACCTGTGAGATGTTTAAGTCAACATGTCAAAAATGCAATGAGAAATATCATTTTGGTACCTCAAACTTTTAAAAGATTGTATAAGATATGGGAATGGAATAGCAAAGGAATATAGACAGAGAAGAGAAAGAGACCCAGGACAAAATTATAGTTAGTAGAGAAAGAAAAGCAAGGAAAAGAGGCTAATAAAAATGGCCAGTGAGTTAGGAAAATGTCACAGAAACAAATGGGGATACTGTTCCAAGGAAAGGGGTTCTAAATTCATCCAGAGTTGGAGTTTTGACAAGAAAAATTATCTAAGGATTGTGGTACTGGGCAATGAAAAGTGTTTGTAATGATGAGCTGGATATGGAGGGAAACAACAAGGTCATTAAGTCGCTGAAGACCTCATCCACCTTCTCAAATCCATGAAAATTATGAACAAACTGTGAGGAAAGGTTCTTCCAAACCCCATTCATGGTGACGGCCATAACCTCATACCAAGAAAAGTCTATGTTTTCTATGGCCTTGTAGATTCCAAAACTGTCACAGGTTGTGCCTGATTTATCACTCACCTTTACTGCCTGACAAAAAGTGTGACACAAATAATATTTCTTGAAAGTTGCTATAATCCTTGGTCCATAGCTTGGATGAGCAATGTAGTATTCAAAGGCAGATGCACTACTTTTACACTGGAATGAAAGTCATTCATAAATGGGGGGTGGCCCAGAGAACTGTTGAGCAGAAAAAGAATGTTGAATGGGACATCCTTCTCCAAGCAATATTTCTCTACCGCCAGGATAAAGTGATGGAAAAACAGTCCTGGAAAATGGCTTGTGTGCCCCAGGCCTTGGGGTTACTCTTCCACACAAGAGGAAGAGAGCCCTTGGCTAGGTTTTTAAGGGCTCTTGGGTTCTCTGAATGATAAATTACAAGAGGCTTCAGCTTCATATCACCAGAAGCATTGCCACCAAACAACAGAGTTAACCTATCCTCTGCTGCTTTATAGCCTGGCATCAACTTTCCTCCTTCGGTCTGGCATCCTCTTCCAGTACAGTCCTGTCTCATCCACATTAAAAACCTGCTTGAGTAAATATGCTCCTTCCAGAACACTCTTTGACATAAAGCACAGCAAGATAGTTTTTGACCCACCTCCTAGAGTAATGAAAATTAAAATAAAAAGAAACAAATGAGACCTAATTAAAAGCTTTGCACAGCAAAGGAAACCATAAACAAGATGAAAAGACAACACTCAGAATGGGGAAAATATTTGCAAACAAACAACCGACAAAGGATTAATCTCCAAAATATACAAACAGCTCATGCAGCTCAATATCAAAAAAAAAAAAAACCCAATCAAAAAATGGGTGGAAGACCTAAATAGACACTTCTCCAAAGAAGACATACAGATGGCCAACAAACTCATGAAAAGATGCTCAACATCACTACTTATTAGAGAAATGCAAATCAAAACTACAAGATTCCTTATATACAATGGGATATTGCTCAGCCATAAAAAGGAAAGAAATTGGGTCATTTGTAGAGACATGGATGGACCTAGAGACTGTCATACAGAATGAAGTAAGTCAGAAAGAGGAAAACAAATATCGTATATTAATGCATACCTGTGGAATCTAGAAAAATGGTGTAGATGTTATTATTTACAAAGCAGAAATAGAGACACAGACATAGAGAACAAACATGGATACGAAGGGGGAAAGGGGTGGAAGGAAAAGGGAGATTGGGATTGACATATATACACTATTGATACTATGTATAAAATAGATAACTAATAAGATCCTACTGCATAGCACAGGGAGCTCTACTCAATGTGCTGTGGTGACCTAAATGGGAAGGAAATCCAAAAAGAGGGGATATATGTATACGTATAGCTGATTCACTTTGCTTTACAGTAGAAACTAACACAACATTGTAAAGCAACTATACTCCAATAAAAAATAATTTCAAAAACTACACACCATCATTAATAATTTCCCAAAGCATTTCAGGAAATTCCCGGGCAGCTACCGTTGTGGCACTTGCCACCTCGCCACTTACTTTTATGTTATGAAGGTTGGCCCTAGCCTTGAACCAATGAAAGCAGCCATGGCTGGCATTAAAAGATGCACCCTCTGATTCTTCACTGTGTTTCTTCTTCAAGTCTTCATAAAGGTTTTTAGCTTTCTCTTGAATCAGCGTGAAGCTGAGCGGGACTCCGCACATGAAGTTTCTCCATCTCTTCCATTACTTTTCCACGCTTCTTTGATATTATTGTCGACATCATCGGCACAGCAGACTTCACATATTCCATGAGCTTGTCCTTTTTCTTTAGAATCGTGCTGATGGTTGAATGATTTGTGTTATAGGAGTGAGCAACATCTACCATCGTTTCGCCTCTCTCCAATCTCTGAATGATTTTCACTTTTGTTTTCGTCGTTATAGCTTGGTGATTCCTAGCAGTACCAGCTACCTCATCACGGCTTTTACTCTTGCTTCCAGACATCCTGGGCTCGAAATAAACATACTGTATCACTGTGCTCTATAGAGTACTGTAAAGTACACAAAATCACAACCACTTGTAGAGAATGCACACACATGAAAATGTATGCCAAACATGTGAACTAACTTACATGATTGAACATGTGAATGCACATTCGCATCTTTGAAAGTTTACAATTTGAAGGTTCGTATGTTAGGGGACTTATTGTACAGCACATTACAATTCTAAATGCTCTTAGAAACTGATATAAATTATGGTGCATTAACTATGCTGTGTACTGCATATATCTTATATTTTTTTATTGTTGCTATTGTCTAAAGAATTTTTACATAAAATAATGGTGTATGCCTGAGAGAGATGTGTATTTGAAAAGCCACTGTCTATATATACAGTTCCTAACCCCATTTGCTGATGGGTTCAATAGATTAGTCCTTACATGTCACCTCTTATAGAACCGGTTACATAAGTTAAATTATAATTAAGGACCAATGTCTTTCGAAAATAAATTCATGTTGCAGGTTAACTTTATGATTGCTCTGTTGCATCATATTATGCTATAACTTTAAATTAAGAGTTGGTTGCATATTTATTTCGTATTTATTTTAAATACGAAATAAATATGCTTACCTAGAGGACAGCCTCAAAGTGAAGTGGTTAACAATAAGAATTACGTTCACAGTGAATGTGAACATGTGTGTTATTATGTTGGAGGGACACAAGTGGCAGTTACAAAGAATATCCAAAAGCTCTTGGGTAAATAGGTGTCGTTCACTATATGCAAGTAATCTTATAATCAGATGAAGAAATTAAAGTACAGAGACTATTTGCAAAGGTCCTTCTACCAAAGGGAACTAGAAAATAAGAATTAGCAGATAAAAAGCAGTCTTTGAGGGCTTCCCTGGTGGCGCAGTGGTTGAGAGTCCGCCTGCCGATGCAGGGGACACGGGTCCGTGCCCCGGTCCGGGAAATCCCACATGCCGCAGAGCGGCTGGGCCCGTGAGCCATGGCCGCTGAGCCTGCGCATCTGGAGCCTGTGCTCTGCAACAGGAAAGGCCACAACAGTGAGAGGCCTGCATACCGAAAAAAAAGCAGTCTTTGAGATGAAATGAAATTGAATTAAGGAAAAGAGGTGAGGGAAAAAGAACTAAGAAACAGTCCTTGTATACATCCACTGTCTTGCAATTTAATGGATTGCTTATGTATAGCTAATGCTGGGCTAATAGCAGTAGTTGACAACGCTCAGTTATTCTATAGAAAAGATCATTTGACTGAAAACCTGAACCTAAGTTAAGGCACTCACACTAAGGTACCCAAAGAACAACTAGTGAAACAAAGTGACATCCTGAACTTTGTAGAGAAATTTATATGCACATGAGGAATTTTACATCATGCACACTTTTTCACCAATAATCTTTTCAAAAACTACTGAGTAGTGTGCTGAAAAGAAATGCTAATAGTAGCTCACTTTCTTTGAACATTAATCACATTGATTAATGTATATGTAATATCTGCTTCTTTATCTTGGCTAAATATTACACTCTTTTATTCCTACAAGTGATGTCAATGTTGCATTTGTCTGATTTTTTTTCATTTATTTTACACTGAACTAAGAGGTACAGTGCCACATTTTCTTTTTGAGGTAATTAAGAGTCAGAGATTAACTTTCTATGTTAAATAGAATTAGATAAACATACATTTTGTTCCTTGTAAAATAGCCAAGTTCTACTTGCTTAGTCAACATAACATTAATTTAGCACCTATTAGAAGCCAAGTATTCTACTGGCTACTTTACAAATTCATCTTCAGTTAATACTTTCAAATTTAAGGTGAATTATCATCCTCATTTTACAGTAGATGGAACAAAATCAGAAAGGTTAATTATCTTGCCCAAATGAATGCAGGTCTATAAAACTCAAAAGGTCAAGCTATTAATGTTACATTATCTCCCAATATTTTACCATGGGGTGTTACAGATGCTGTGGATGTTCCCACTAGACTTCCCTTATCTGGCTGCTGCACCCATCCCTAGCTACTGACAATGGCTCACACTGAAACTCTTCTTGAAGAACTGTTCTTGACAGGCATGAGTCAACTTGTCCAAAGATACACAGGTGGTCCTGTGTCTACCCTCTGCCTGGGGCAGCCCATGGCTAATGCACATCTCCTTTGCTCCTGGACAGAACAATCTCGTTAGTGCAAATTATGCATCAGAACCCCCTTTGAAATCAGGCTGAACTATATTTGAAACCATATCATTACCTAGCTTCTTCCTTTATCCTGACCTCCTTCCCTCACTCCCTTACAGGCTTTTCCTAACAGCCCTGCCTCACATAGGAATCCCTTTTCCAAGCTTCATGAGTAAAAAACCTGACCTAAGACAGTTGGTGGCAGGAGTGTCTAGAGAGTAGACTCTGATGATAGGACTTTAAAACTGAATTTCTCATTGGCCAACTATCAATGAGGGCCCCATCACTGATCACAGATGGCATTTGAAGCATGATGAAGCAGGATAATTGTTGAGACTTTCACTGTAGTGATCTAGGACAGGATACAGGTTACAGATGCACTAGCTTATTTTGTGTCTTTGGTGTTTGATAGATACAGGGGGAAAAGTAACTCTAAAATTAGTGTGCAGTTGAGTGGATATGGCTGAGAGCTTCTAATGCATTAGAGAGGAATGATAGGCTCCAATCAGTTAATCAACAAGTTAAAGCAAATTCTGGGAGTCAGAATGCATCCTTGGCATGGTTTAAAGAGACTGTATCATCCACTGCAGTTGGAAGGCTAATTAATCAGAGGAATTAATTGTAAAAGTAACAGAACATCAGCTGAATTTTCACCTAAGCAATTCTCATATGCCAAAGTTAGGACTTATTAGAAAAGACTGGAACCTTGAAATTTGAGATGTGGATACTTGTATAGCTGCAGTGAAGAAATGGGCAACTTTAGGTTGTCTTGAGTCTTATGAGCTAGAAGAAATACCCCCACTTCCCCTTGACAGAATTAAGAGCATCTCTTCTTATTTAAAATCTATGAAAAGGCCTCAAAGCAGATGTCTTATAAGACAATGCTTTCCATCTATAATGTTGCACCTCTTCTTCTGTCTGCCAGACCAATCGTGAGGGTCAAACCTCCTGAGGGTCAAATAGCCTGACAATAGATGAACTGCTGAGCCTACTAAGGGAGAAAGTAACTTTATGATGAAGGAGTTGTAAGATCTAATGAGTTTTGCAGTAGTTTTGCAGAAGCTTACCTGGAAATGTATCCTGAGAGTGCTGAGTAGAATGTTAAACGGGATAGAAGAAATTCTGTCAGAAATAGGTCATTCTCCCATGACTCAATTTAATTCCCTGGCAATGGCCCTTAGAGACATTTTAATAACTAGAAGCTCCACTAGAAGATCAGAGAAGGCAATGGCCTACATTAAATACAGAAGAGATTTCAGAACTGTGGAAGCAAGAATGAAAAGTCTCAGAGAATTGGGTGTGCTAGAGTGGATCCATTATAAAAGAGTGAAAGACTGCACCTGATGCTGTTCTCAGGAGCATCCAGAAGACATTCTATCTATCAAGGCAGTAATGAATGTTTTCTCAATATTTTTGAGAATTCTGTAGTGTAGAGATAAAGTTGTAGAACTGGTCTCCCTGCTATTAATGGGGACAATAGCTTCCCAGAATATCAGAGGACATATGACATCATTTAATTGTCAGAGAAAATGTGAGAGTAATTACTGTTGCAGACAAAATGATCTTAATGATAGACAGGGCTGGACCTGACATACAGACCTATGGAGATGGCTCAGAGAGCATGACGTTCCTAGAGGAAGTATAGATGAGCAGTCACCAAGAGTATTGCTTAATATATAATCAACAGAGATCAAGAATGAATGAACAGAAGGTTGATCAGCCTCCCCAATAGAAAATCAGTTTACTGTCCAGTTCTCAAACCTCTACCTGTTCTCAGATGAAGACTGCATTGACTGGAAGAGAGCCAGATGTCTTTGAAGAATACTCTGCGATACTTTGGCAAATGTATACAGAAGTGATCTCCCCCAGTCCATCACCAAAGATGCCCCATAACCAAGGAAGTGTTAAGGAGAATACTTATATTTTTCAAGAGCATATGGTTATAGGATTTTAGCTGATAATGATATTATGGGATCAGGAAATAAATGGAGTCCTGGCCAAGGTTTATCTCACAGTTTTTCACTGGGTCCATGGACCCACTTAGTGGTCATTTTCCAAGCTCTTGAATGTATCCTTGAAATGAACATTCACAGCAGCTGTCAGAACCTTCACATTGATTCTTTGGTTAGTGGTTTAAGGATTATTTTTGTACGAAAAGGTAAGTGGAAGTTCCTGAAATGGACCAAGTTAGTAAATAAAAAAAAATACATAGCAAATCCTGGAGTTAGTTGCAGAGCTTAATTTTACCCTCTGGGAGGCAGGGGTGGTAGTCGTCATCATATCTCATTTATTTCATAAATCTGTCCCATGCAAATGTAAAAATAAAAAAAAAATAAAGAGATAGATCATGGTGAATGAAAATGGACTGCTAAAAACTCAGCTTCATGATAGCCCTAAAACAGCTGACATAGCAGATGTGATATCTTTACTAGAATGGATTCATATTGCCCAGGTATAAGGTGTGGAGCTATTCATCCAGCAAATGCATCCTCTTCCATATCCATTAGGAAGATCAGAAAACATTACTTTCACATGTGATGTATAACATATATATTTTATTGTTGTTTTGTCCAAGGGCTAATTTTAACCTTCTGTCACAAGGTAGTGAAAGAGGACCTAATTATCTGGATACTGCACAGAACATCAGATAGGCCCATGATATTAATTGTATCATGTGAATTGTACTTGATGAGCAGGAAGTGACATGCACTCTGGATACCTGGTCAGATAAATGTTCCAGAGGACAGGGGATAGCTGTTAAATCAGTAAAGATTTCAGGAGTTCCCCAGTCTGGGACATGCTTTCCATGTAAAAAACAAGTCGTTACACCTTGTCTCACTCACCAAAAAGAAAGAAGTATTTGGTAGACCTCTTCTGATCTATTTTGTTAGGTGTTGCAGAAGGTCACTTTGAGTGGGGTAAAAAAGAGTATGGAAGCACGTCCAAGCTACCCATATATTTAAGTCATATTCCAGCAGAGTCCATATATAGAGGTATAAAAATTCTGTGTGACCTCAGATACATGGAATCAGAGACAAGATGGCAGAGCAGAAGGACTTGAGCTCACCTCCTCTCACAAAAACACCAAAATCACAACTAACTGCTGAACAACCATTGACAAAAAAGACTGGAACCTACCAAAAAATGATATTCTATATCTAAAGACAAAGAAGAAGCCACAAAAAGATGGTAGGAGGGGTGCTTTTTGATATACTCATATCCCATACCCAACAGGTGGGCAACTCACAAACTGGAAAATAATTATATCACAGAGGTTCTTTCAAGGGAGTGAGACTTATGATCCCCAAGTCAGGGTCCCTAACCTGGGGGTCTGGCAATGAAAGGAGGAACCCCCAGAGCATTTGGCTTTGAAGGCCAGCAGGTTGAAATTCAGGAGATTCACAGGACTGGGGAAAATAGAGACTCCACTCTTGGAGAATGCACATAAGGTTCCACATGCACAAGGATTCAGGGCAAAGCAGTGCCTCCATAGGAGGCTGAGCCAGACATACCTGTGGGCTTTGGAGGGTATCCTGTGGAGAAGGGTGCCAGCTATAACCCACTGCTGAGGCAAGGAAACTGGTGGCAGAGGCCCCGAGGGAATATTCCAAAGTGTGATCTCTCCTAGAGGTTGCCATCTTGCCCCTGAGACCTGGCTCCACCCAACAATCTGCAGGCTCCAGTGCTGGGATGCCTCAGGCCAAACAACCAACAGTTTGGGAACACAGCCCCACCCATCAACAGACAGGTTTCCTAAAGTCATCCTGAGCCCACAGCCAAATCTAGGCACACCCCTTGACACAGTCTTGCCCACCTGAGGGACAAGATCCTCCTCCACACACCAATAGGCAGGCACC
Organism: Phocoena sinus; assembly: GCF_008692025.1. Lineage (NCBI taxonomy): Eukaryota > Metazoa > Chordata > Mammalia > Artiodactyla > Phocoenidae > Phocoena > Phocoena sinus. The sequence goes on along the minus strand of NC_045779.1, from coordinate 30,492,062 downwards.
AGTCCCTCCCACCAGGAAGCCTGAATAAGCCCTTGGACAAACCTCACATACCAGAGGCCAGAAACCACAAGCAAGAACTACAATCCTGAAGCCTGAGGAATGGAGAACACAAACACTGAAATTTAGACAAAATGAGACAGCAGAGAAATATGTTCCAGATGAAGGAATGATATAAAACCCCAGAAGAACAACTAAATGAAGTGGAGATAGGCAATATGCCTGAAAAAGAATTCAGAACAATGATAGTAAAGATGATCCAAAATCTCAGAAAAAGAATGGAGGCACAGACTGAGAAGATACAAAAAATTAAAAAAGTTTAAAAAAGAGCTAAAAGATTTAAAAAGCAAACAAACAGAGGTGAACAATACAATAACTGAAATGAAAAATATACTAGAAGGAATCAATAACAGAATAAATGAGGCAGAAAAACAAATAAGTGAGCCAGAAGACATATTGTTGGAAATCACTGCCATGGAACAGAATAAAGAAAAAAGAATGAAAAGAAATGAGGACAGCCTCAGAGACCTCTGGGACAACATTAAGCACACCAACATTCACATTATAGGGGTCCCAGGAGAAGAGAGAAAGGGTCTGAGAATATATTTGAAGAGGTAATAACCAAAAACTTCCCTAACATGGGAAAGGAAACACTCAAGTCCAGGAAGCATAGAGTCTCATACAGGATAATTCCAAAGAGGAACACACTGAGACACATATTAATCAAATTGACAAAAGTGAAAGACAAAATATTAAAAGCAACAGGAGAAAAGCAGCAAATAAGATAGAAGGGAATCCTTATAAGGTTATCAGCTGATTTTCAGCAGAAACTCTGTAGGCCAGAAGGTAGTGGCATGATACAGTGATGAAAGGGAAAAGCCTACAACTAAGAATACTCTACCCAGCAAGGCTCTTGTTTAGATTTGTTGGAGAAATCAAAAGCTTTACACAAGGGCAAAAGCTAAGAGAATTCACCACAACCAAATCAGGTTTACAACAAATATTAAAGGAACTTCTCTAGGTGGAAAAGAAAAGCCCACAACTAGAAACAAGAAAATTATGAATGGAAAAACTCACCAGTAGAGGCAAACATACAGTAAAGGTAGGAAATCATCTACAAACAAATATGATATCAAAGCCAACAATCATGAGGAGAGTACAAATGCAGGATATTGGACATGTATTCGAAATTAAGAGACCAGCAACTTACAACAGTCCTGTATACATATAGACTGCTATATCAAAACCTTGTAGGAACCACAAAGCAAAACTCTACAATAGATGGCCACACAAAAACGAAAAAGCAATCCAAACACCACACTAAAGATAGTCATCAGGGGCTTCCCTGGTGGTGCAGTGGTTGGGAGTCTGCCTGCTGATGCAGGGGACACAGGTTTGTGCCCTGGTCTGAGAGGATACCATGTGCCATGGAGCGGCTGGGCCTGTGAGCCATGGTCACTGAGCCTGTGCGTCTGAAGCCTGTGCTTCACAATGGAAGAGGCCACAGCAGTGAGAGACCCATGTACCACAAAAAGGAAAAAAAAAAAAGATAGTCATCAAATCACAAGAGAAGAGAACAAAAGAGGAAGGGAAGAAAAAAGGACCTATGAAAACAAATCCTAAACAATTAACAAAATGGCAATAAGAACATACATATCAATAATCAGCTTAAATGTAAATGGATTAAATAGTCCAACCAAGACATAGTCTAGCTGAATGGATACAGAAACAAGACCCATATATATGATGTCTACAAGAGACCCTCTTTAGATCCAGAGACACATACAGACATAAAGTGAGGGAATGGAAAAAGATATTCCATGCAAATGGAAATCAAAAGAAAGCTGGAGTAGAAATACTCATATCAGACAAAACAGACTAAAAAATAAATATGGTTACAAGAGACAAAGAAAGACACTACATAATGATCAATCTGAGAAGAAGACATAACAATTGTAAATATACAAGCACCCAACATAAACACCTTAATATATAAGGCAGATGCTAACAGCCATAAAAGAAGAAATTGACAGTAACACAATATTAGTGGGAAAGTTTAAAACCCCACTTATATCAATGGAGAGATCATCTAGACAGAAAATCAATAAGGAAACACACGACTTAAATGACACATTAGACCAGAATGACTTAATTGGTATTTACAGAGCATTGCATCCAAAAGCAGCAGAATACACATTCTTTTCAAGTGCACATGGAACATTCTCCAGGATAGATCACATTCTTAGCCACAGAGTGAGCCTCTGAGAATTTAAGAAAATTGAAATTATATAAAGCATCTTTTCTGACCACAATGCTATGAGATTAGAATTCAACTACAAGAAAAAAAAAACCTGAAAGAAACACAAACACATAAAGTTTAAACAATATGTTACTAAACAACCAATGGATAACTGAAGAAATAAAAAAGGAAATAAAAAAATATAGAGATACAAATGGAAAAGAATATACAATGATCCATAACCTATGGGTCCAGCAAAAGCAGTTCTAAGCAGGAAACAATACAATCTTACCTCGGGAAACAAGAAAAATCTCAAATAAACAGCCTGACCATACACCTAAAGCAACTAGAAAAAGAAGAACAGCAAAACCCAAAGTTAGTAGAAGGAAAGAAATTATAAAGATCAGAGAAGAAATAAATGATATAGTGATGAACAGGACAAGAGAAAAAATCAATGAAACTAAAAGCTGGTTCTTTGAGAAGATAAACAAAACTGATAAACTTTTAGCCAGACTCATCAAGAAAAAAAGAAAGGGAGAGGACTCAAATTAACAGAATTAGAAATAAGAAGTAACAACTGACACCGAAGAAATACAAAGGATCATAAGAGACTACTACAAGCAACTATATGCCAATAAAATGGAGAACCTAGATGAAATGGACAAATTCTTAGAAAGGTTCAATCTCCCAAGACTGAACAAGGAAGAAATAGAAAATATGAACTGACCAACCACAAGTACTGAAATTGAAACTGTGGTTTTAAAACTTCCAACAAACAAAAGTCCAGGACCAGATGGCTTCACAGGAGAACTCTACCAAACATTTGGAGAAGAATTAACAGCTATTTTTCTGAAACTCTTCCAAAAAATTGCAAAGGAAGGAATACTCTCAAACTCATTCTACGAGGCCCTCATCACCCTGATATCAAAACCAGACAAAGATACCACACAAAAAAAGAGAAAATTAGAGATGAATGTCACTGATGAATATAAATGCAAAAATCCTCAACAAAATAATAGCAACACAAATACATTAAAAGGGTCATATACTATGATCAAGTGGGATTTACCACAGGGATGCAAGGATTTTTCAATATCCACAAATCAATCAGTGTGATACACCACATCAACAAACTGAAGAATAAAAACCATATCACTATCTCCACAGATGCAGAAAAAGCTTTTGACAAAGCTTTTGACAAGATGGAAGCTCTCCACAAAGTGGGCATAGAGGGAATGTACCTCATCATAATAAAGGCCATACATGACAAACCCACAACTAACAACATTCTCAAAGGTGAAAAGCTGAAAACATTTCCTCTAAGATCAGGAGCAAAACAAAGATGTCCACACTTACCACTTTTATTAAACGTAGTTTTGGAAGTGCTACCCATGGCAATCAGAGAAGAAAAAGAAATAAAAGGAATCCAAATTGGAAAAGAAAAAGTAAAACTGTCACTGTTTGCTGATGACATGATACTATACATACAAGATCCTAAATATGTTACTAAAAAACTAACAGAGCTCATCAATGAATTTGGTAAAGTTGAATTATACAAAATTAATAGACAGAAATATCTTGCATTCCCATACACTAACAATGAGAAATCAGAGAGAGAAATCAAGGAAACAATCCCGTTTACCATTGTATCAAAAAGAATAAAATACCTAGGAATAAACCTACCTAAAGAGACAAAAGACCTGTACTGTGAAAACTATAAGACACTGATGAAAAAAATCGAAGATTTCACTGACAGATGGAGAGATACACCATGTTCTTGGATTGGAAGAATCAATATTGTCAAAATGACTATATTATCCAAGGCAATCTACAGATTCAATGCAATCCCTATCAAATTACCAATGGCATTTTTCACAGAACTAGAACAAAAATTTTACAATTTGTACAGAAACACAAAAGACCCCAAATAACCAAAACAATCCTGAGAATGAAAAATGGAGCTGGAGAAATCAGGCTCCCTGGCTTCAGACTATACTAGACAACTACAGTCATCAAAACAGTATGGCACTGACACAAAATAGAAATATAGGTCAGTGGAACAGGATAGAAAGAGTAGAAGTGGGACTTCCATGGTAGTGCAGTTGTTAAGAATCCATCTGCCAATGCAGGGTACATGGGTTCGATCCCTGGTCCGGGAAGATCTGCGGAGCAACTAAGCCCATGCACCACAACTACTGAGCCTGTGCTCTAGAGTCCATGAGCCACAACTATTGAGCCGCATGCCACAACTACTGAAGCCCACACACCTAGAGCCTGTGCTCCACTACAAGAGGTGCCACTGCAATGAGAAGTCAGCACACCACAGCAAAGAGTAATCCCTGCTCACTGCAACTAGAGAAAGCCCATGCACAGCAACAAAGACCCAATGCAGCAAAAAATAAATAAAATAAATAAATTTGAAAAATGACCTGTCTAAAAATATTAAAAATAAAACACAGAAAAAAAAAAAAGAGTAGAAATAAACCCGTGCACCTGTGTTCAATTAATCCATGACAAAGCAGGCAAGAATTTAGAATGGAGAAAAGACAGTGTCTTCAATAAGTGATGCTGGGAAAATTAGACAGCTACATGTAAACAATGAATTAGAACATTCTCTAATACCATACACATAAATAAAATGGATTAAAGACCTAAATGGAAGACTGGATAGTATAAAACTCCCAAATGAAAACATAGGCAGAATATTCTCTGACATAAGTTGAAGCAAGATCTTTTTTGATCCACCTCCTAGAGTAAGGAAAATAAAAACAAATGAGACCTAATTAAATTTAAAACTTTTTGAACAGGAAACCAGAAGCAAAACGAGAAGACAACCTACAGAATGGGAAAAATATTTGCAAATGAAGCAACCCAACAAGGGTTTCATCTCCAAAATACACAAACAGCTTATGCAGCTCAATATCAAAAACAAACAAACAACCCAATAAAATAATGGGCAGAAGATGTAAAGAGACGTTTCTCCAAAGAACACATACAGATGGCCAAAAAGCACATGAAAAGATGTTCAACATTGCTAATTATTAGAGAAATGTACACCAAACTACAATGAGGTATCACCTCACAACAGTCAGAATGGCCATTATTTAAAAATCTACAAGCAATAAAGGTTGGAGAGGGTGTGGAGAAAAAGAAACCTTCCTACACTGTTGGTGGGAATATCAATTGATAGATGCACTATGGAGAACAGTATAGAGATTCCTTAAAAATCTAAAAATAGAGCTACCATATGATCCAGCAATCCAACTCCTAGGCATATATTTGGAGAAAATGATACATGCACCACAATGTTCATTGCAGTATATTTACAATATCCAAGACATGGAAGCAACCTATATGTCCATCAACAGAGGAATGGAGAAAGAAGATGTGGTACATATATATAATGGAATATTACTCAGCCATAAAAAAGAATGAAATAATGTCATTTGCAGCAACATGGACAGATCTACAGATTATCATACTAAGTGAAGTAAGTCAGACAAAGACAAGTATCATATGATATCGCTTATATGTGGAATCTAAAAAAATGAGACAAATGGGAATTCCCTGGTGGTCCAGTAGTTAGGATTCTGTGTTTTCACTGCCAGGGCTCAGGTTCAATCTCTGATCAAGGAACTAAGATCCCACAAACCACACAGCAGGGCCAAAAAATAAATAAATAAAGGAAAAAAATTTTAAATATAAAAAAATGATACAAATGAACTTATTTACAAAACAGACTCAGACTCACATACTTCAAAACAAAACTTATGGAACCAAAGGGGAAAGGTGGGGAGGAGGGATAAATTAGGAGCTTGGGATTAACATATATACACTACCTCATATAAAATAGATAATCAACAAGGACCTACTGTATAGCACAGGGAACTCTACTCAATATTCTGTAATAATCTATATAGGAAAAGAATCTGAAAAAGAATGGATATACATACTTGTATAACTGAAGCACTTTGCTGTACACCTGAAACTAACACATATTGTAAATCAACTATATTCCATTATATAATAAAACTTAAATTATAAAAAATAATAGGTGAAGGGAAGAATGCTAGATAGCATGAAAGCATAGTATTCCAACCAATAAACAGTATTTATATTCTTCTAGAAAAAATAAATCTGTGTGAAATCTCTGGCAAATCCCAGCAGGACACTCACAGGGCAGTACCTAACATTCTAAAACAAGTGCATGCCTGCCACAGAAAACTATACATCTTTTGAAAGTACTGTTACTGTACCATAGCCCCACTCAGGGGTGTCCCTGAAGACAGTGGTGAGGAGAAATCCACCCAAAGAACAGAGATTCAAACAGTGTCAGGTCAACCACTCTTTTTGTGTGGAGAGAAAAGTAGATAAGAATACAAACAGATTTATGAGCAGTGACAAATGATTTGGCTGTTTGGTCAGACAAAATTGGAATATCATGGACAAGGAGGTCTGGGGAAGAGGCATACTGTAAACAAACTGCAGGACAGTTTTTGTTCTTTTCTATTACCCGTTGTCTTCAAGCCTATTTCATTGTAAACCAAGGTAAGCTATAAAACGTCCTCATACAAACAAGAAAATTCATTATTATCATAAATACAGTAATACATTACAGATAAACAAAAGGCAAGTAGTCTTATATATATGAAGAGGGTACCAAAGCTCCAGATGTATGAAGGAGATCAAGAAAATAAAAATGATCCCAGGATCCAAATGAGAATTGCTTTAATATTCACACAGCAAAAACTCTTAACCTTTTCCTCTCCCACACTCTCCAAATCTCCTTTAATTCTTGGAAAATCTGGATAGCAAATTACCTGGAGTATTGGTTCTTAAGAAATATGTATTAGAATCATCTGCAAGCTTTTCAAAGTACACAAACACCAATAGCCATGATCCAGACTCACTAATTTATAATGTCTCAGATTGGACCTAGTCATTTGTGTAATTTAAAAGCCTTACAAGAACACTTTCACAATGTATACATCTATCAAGTCATCACATTGTACATTTTAAATATATTACAATTTTTGTCAATTGTACCTTGATAAAGCTGGGAAAAACAACAACAACAACAACAACAACACCAAAAAGAAAACACCATGACTCTGCTATATATCCCTACCTGAAAAGTACCATTTGAACAAATGTTAAATTGTTTACCCAAATTTGACCTCAGAGCCCTATTTTTCATAGAATAGAAAACATTTTAAGAAATATCTTGTTTAAAATCATAGCTTAAGATTTTACTTTAGGCATATTCAATATGCTTTAAAAACTATCTTGAAGACTAGGCAGGGAGCTTAACAACCACATATAGGATATAACATTTATGGGAAAGTATGATTGTGATGTCAATTTACCCAAAACCTCTTGGAATACAGCTGTGGAGAACTACCTATATGCAAGATTATTATGTCACTAACAGAAAGAAGAGAGTTCCTTAACCAATTTATATAAATATTGACATGATTTCACTTTTAAATGAAACAAACAAATAAATAGAGGGGTAAGTAAGTATGCTATTTAAAGAGATACACATATAGCAAAAAAAAAAAAAAAAAAGAATTGATAGCAGAGATATTAAGGGCATTCAAATTGCTCAGGTCCTGTTGGTATGTTGCAGAGTACAGGTTGGAATAAGCTGCTCTTAGGCAAGAGATGTTTGGGCTTTCCTGGGAGGTCAGCTCCAAGTCTAGACTTGTTCCATTAGGAACACATTCCAGTGACATTAACACCACAGTGCTGAAAGATGAGTAAAAGGAAATGCCCCAACAAAATAAATTCTTGAGACATAATCATTCATCATTACCTATCACTAGGTAATAGGGATACTAGGATATACATATGGATGTGATTTCTACTTTCCTGAAGCTTATATTTTTACAGATAAAACAAATAAAACAATTTCAAACTAAATAGTGCTAATAAAAAGCAAACAACCAAGATGCTGAGATAGAGAATAATGGACATGGGAGATGATAACTTTGGAGCAGTGGTTGGAAATGGGCTTTCTGAAGACAAAATACTTAATCCGAGATGTGAAAGAAGAGCATGACAGGCAAAGAGGCCAGGAGGGACAGCATTCTGCAGTGTGAAAGTGCTTTCTATACTCAAGAAATGAGTAAAAATTAATATTGCTAGAACATATGGAGCACAGGGAAGGTTGGTAGGAAATGAAGGGAGAGGTGGCAGTAGAGAGATAACACACCTTCTTGTAAGCCATGGTTAGGAGATTTACTCTAAGTACAATCAGAATTCAGATTTAGGTGATAAAACCAAGATTTTAGTTTTATATATATTACTTTTGAGATACCAGTGAAATATGCAATAAATGCATAAAAACAGGAGCATCTCAGGATACAGAACATCTATCTTCAGAGTATGGGTATAAGATAATAAAAACCAACAACGCAACCAGTGAAGTTGGAGTAAAAATCAGTTAAGTGTGGTTTGCATTCTTGTCCTGGAAGCTGGAAGACAGGAATGAGGGAACAGAAAGAGGGTAGAGAAACAAATACGTATGGAATCTGAATGAAAATGTTGCAAAGTTCAAGATGGCTCTTAAACATCAGAAAAAAATTAACAGTTTTTATTTGATTATAACCTAAACATATTTTCTATAGAAACATCTACCATTTGTCTCAAACTTTAACAGTAGAAAATCATTTACATTTAACTCTAATGTAGGGTGTGACAAGGGAACATCAGAGGAAGAACTGCTGCCACTGTAACTAATTTTATATGGCAATGAGCTGTCAAGTGATAGCTCTGTCAAAGATATACTTAGCCTCCAGTCCCAACTGGTAGATCGAATTATGTAACTATATGACAAAGTAAAGAATTTCCCCAAATGACAAAATAACAATATGTGCATTGACAATGACTCTTCTGCTATGAAGATACTGGGAGTTCCCCCGAGAGAAAGCAAAGCAAATTGGGCCTCAGCTTCATTAGGGTTAGAGCTGGCACCCAAAATATGTGACCAGAAATTTTATTGTCCATATCCAAGATCCAACCTAAAAAAGGGCTCAGCCTAAATGCAGAATCTGTAAGGATGAAGGCATAGCAGCCATACTCATTGTTGGGGAGGTAGTCATGCTTTTGTCCTGGGGGAAGACTCTCTAGACTGAAAGAGGGCATGTCCTTTAAAGAGCTGAACAAGTTGTGAAGGTCCCAGTGAAAGACTTGCATCCAGGATATTGAAGAAAGTATAGCAAGGTTCTGACATAAATATGGGATAATTCCATGTCTATGGAATCCCTGGTAACTCTATTATCATATATCCAAATTGTTTTCCATCTGTTCTTTATTGTGTACCCAATAAGATGAAAACCTGAATTTCTGATTATTTTGCTAATGTCCCTATTAATTTTAGGAGAAATTTAACTAAGGATATTCATCTATCATCAAAAAATATGTGTCCTTTTGAAAGAGAAGTTTTTCACAATTTTGATTTGGCAAAAAACCTATGCATTTTCCTTTAGATTTAAAATAATTTTTTTTTTTTGGCCATGCCCTTCAGCTTGCGGGACCTTAGTCCTCCAACTCGGATCGAACCTGGGCCCCTTACAGTGGAAGTGCAGAGTCAGAAGCACTGGACCTCCAGGGAATTCCCTGCCTTTAGATTTAAAAACAACCATTTTGTCATAATTTAAATGAACTAATATTTATTAAATACTCAATCTCACTGATATTTATCAACCAATTTTTGTGGGGACTAAAATATAAATTGCTAACCTATGGGAAATCTTAACAATTGGTATCTGATGTGACTTTTTCAAAAAGTATTTGAAAATGATTTTTTCTGAGACATTCTATTGCATAATAAAAATTGTTTTGATCTTTAAGATGAATTGAAATCTTATTTCATTGCTGTACCTCTAAAGGACAAAATAAGGTAAAATCAAGTACAAAAAAATCCATAGAATAGAATAAAAATTATTAAACTAAATCTATTAAATAACAATTTTTTCCCTGTGTAATGTCTTTAAATTGTTTTATGTATGAAATTACAAAGTTATTTAGTAAAGCATACATTCTATAACAATTTATATTTCATAAATCAAGCATAGAGTATTAGTTCTTTCCATTTCACTTGGGTGAAAATAGTCCTTCATTTTATGGCCAATAATAGTATTTACACTAATAAGAACATAAATGAAAAAGTACACAAATATAACAGAGAAAATACTAGACCAGAACACTAACTCTCTTTTCTTGAGTTCTTATTATTGACTAGATATCCAAGTTAGGAAGTGGGCTTGGCGTCCTGCTCAATTCACACTAACACTTCCATGCCATCACTTCTCCACTCTCCTGTGAAAGTACATTTTCCTTGGAAATTGGACACAGATCTTTATTCCATCTTATTGGTCTCATCAACCAATTCACTGTGTCTCCACCCCAATCTCTGAATATTTGACTCTACACACCCAGTTTTCTTCTCCATCTGAAGTTCTGCCAGCATTCTTGGCATTTCTAATCCAAGGGTGGAAGTCATTCAATAGTCTATATGCTCATATATTTGCCCTACTCATTTCTAGTTGCCTTAACCCCCACTAATTCCCATGACCATTCTTGAAACTTGTCATCATTAGGAAGTGCTCCAGTTCTGAAATACTAAACTCAAACAACCCAGCTTCAGACACTAACCTCCAAATAATTTTGGCTCTGTTGTTCACCAACTGCCATTAAACTTTTTGATCTGGCTAGGAGCCCCAGTCCTTGCATATTTATATATTGTAATTATCTACTTATCCAAAAGTGCATGGCCCAAAATGACTAAATAAATCAAGTCTTTTCAGTGGACCTTCAATTATCTTCTTTTTTCCATTCCTTTCCTTTCTCACTCTCTACATTTTCCTTGGAGACCTCAAAAACCCTGTGGCTGGCTGTAGTAAAAATCTGTATGCTGATGTTTGCTAAATCTCTACCTTTATCTCAGACCTATAAGCAGAACTGTAAACCTATCTACCTAACCATTTCCAAACCTAAACTCATCTTTTCCCAACTTTGGTCTTTCCTAAGTATTTTATCTTTGTAAATGATACCACCTTAAAGCCTATTGCCTTAAACTTCTGGGCATTTTCCTCAGTTCCTGTGAGTCCTTCTCTCCCTATATTTGTGTCTCTATCATTTGGCAAGTCCTCTTGCCTCTACATTTCAAATATCTTTCAAATGTATCATCTGTTTACATAACCACTAATTCTAAACCATTTCATGCCATCACCATCTCTTATTTGGGTTACAGCCACCTCCCAGTGGGTATAGCTACCTGCAGCCTTGCCTACAACAATACTTTATCCACACTATAATTAAAATAGCTTTATAAAACACAAATCTAGTCAGGTAACTTCTCTGTTAATAACAAAATGTGAATTTCTACAAATTCTCACCATCCCGTCTATCTGTCTTTCAGCATCTTTACATATATAAACTGCATTCCCTCATAATTCTACAAGTAGACTATGTCTACTCCTATATAAAGTCAACCCATATCCCATTCACCTACTTAAGGACCTCCCTTCTATCATCAAGTTTGCCCTCACCAACTGATTGTATCCATCAGCATAAAAAACCCTAATCTTTTGATTCCACATCCTTTTCTGGCTACATTGCAACAGCAAATTACCTCCAAAAGTACTGTCTCAATGCCTCTTCTACTATTATCTTGATTTTCTTATTTAACTCCATGTGGATAAAGAACAGATTCTGTAAGATTTTAACAGACGATTTTTTTAAATTGAGACTTCTTAATGGCGTAGCACATTACTATCTTCATGAAATTCTGTATTCACTTAAAAAGAATGTTGATTCTGGGCTTCCCTGGTGGCGCAGTGGTTGAGAGTCTGCCTGCTGATGCAGGGGACGCGGGTTCGTGCCCTGGTCCGGGAAGATTCCACATGCCACGGAGCGGCTAGGCCCATGAGCCATGGCCACTGAGCCTGCGCGTCCAGAGCCTGTGCTCCGCAACGGGAGAGGCCACAACAGTGAGAGGCCCGCGTACCGAAAAAAAAAGAAAAAGGAAAAGAATGTTGATTCTGCAGTTGTTATGTCCTATAAATGTCAAAAAGATGAAGGTGGTAGGTAGAGCCATTCGTATAGTCGATATCATCATTGACATTTTGTCAAGCTCTATCATTTGCTGAGAGATGTGTAAAGTTTTCAATTATAAATATGATTTTGTCTATTTCTCCATTTTAGTTCTGTCAGTTTTTCTTCAAGTACTTTCAAGTTGTAATATTATGTGAATAGACATTTATAATTGTACCTTCCTGAGATATTGACCCTTTTATATTTATGAAGTGCTCTTATCTCTAGTAATACTAGGTGTTTTTATTCTCGAGATTTTTAAAATTGATTTACAACAGTGTTAAAACTTTTATATATAAAATATATATTGCAACTATCTTTTCATTTTGTTTGCCTTCCTTTTTTATTTTTTAATTGAGGCAACGTTGGTTTATAACATTATGTAAATTTCATGTGTACAAAATTATAATTTGACTTCTGAATATATCATACTTCAGTATGGTCACCAGAAAAAGTATAATTTCCATGTGTCACATACAATTGACCCTCTTTACCCATTTTGTCCTTCCCCTCTGATAATGCTCAATCGGTTCTCTGTATCTATGTGTTTTTTTGTTTGTTTGTTTATTTTGTTTTTTTTAATGTATTCTACATAAGAGTGAAATCATATGGTATTTGTTTTAGTCTGACTTATTTCACTTAACATAATACCCTCATGGTCCATCAATGTTGTTGTAAATGGTAAGATTTCATCTTTTTTATGGCTTAGTAGTATTCCATTGTGCTTGTGTGTGTGTGTGTGTGTGTGTGTGTGTGTGTGTGTGTGTCTAAGTGTGTGTGTAAGTATATGAATACCATATTTTCTTTATCCACTTATTCATTGATTGGCTCTTAAGTTGTTTCCATATTTTGGCCATTGTAAACAATGCTGTGATGAACATAGGGAATCATATACATTTTGAAATAGTTTTTTTGTGTTCTTCGGATAAATACTCAGAAGTGGGATAACTGAGTCAAATGGTAGTTCTATTCTTTTTTTTTTTTTGCTGTATGCGGGCCTCTCACTGTTGTGGCCTCTCCCATTGCGGAGCACAGGCTCCAGACATGCAGGCTCCATGGCCATGGCTCATAGGCCTAGCTGCTCCACGGCATGTGGGATCTTCCCAGACCAGGACACGAACCCGTGTCCTCTGCATTGGCAGGCAGACTCTCAAACACTGTGCCACCAGGGAAGCCCTATTCTTAATTTTTTGAGGGATCTCCATACTGTTTTTCATAGTGGCTACACCAATTTACATTCCTACCAACAGTGTATAAGCATTCCCTTTTCTCCTTGTCCTCTCCAACATTTGTTATTTATTGTCTTTTCAGTAATAGCTATTCTAACAGGTGTGAGGTGATATCTCATTGTATTTTTTATTTTCCTTTCCCTGATAGCTCGTGATGTAAATCATCTTTTCATGTACCTGTTGGCCACCTGTATGTCTTCTTTGGAAAAATATCTATGCAGATTTTCTGCCCTTTTTTTTTTTTTTGCTGTACGTAGACCTCTCACTGTTGTGGCCTCTCCCATTGTGGAGCACAGGCTCTAGTGGCACAGGCTCAGCGGCCATGGCTCACAGGCCTAGCCACTCTGTGGCATGTGCAATCTTCCTGGACCGGGACATGAACTCGCGTCTCCTGCATCGGCAGGCGGACTCAACCACTGCGCCACCAGGGAAGCCCTCTGCCCATTTTTTATTTGGGTTTTTTTTATTTCTTTGTGGTTGAGTTGTATGAGTTTTTTTAATATTTTGGATATTAACCCATTATCAGATATGTGGTTTGCAAATATCTTCTCCCATTTGGTATGTTGTGTTTTATTTTGATCATGATTTCCTTTACTGTGCAGAAGCTTTTCTGTTTTATGTAGACCCATTTGTTTCTCTTTTATTTCCCTTGCCTTTGGACTAACTCCACAAAAACTTTGCTAAGACCAATGTCAATGAGGTTACTGCCTATGTTTTCTTCTAGGAATTTTATGGTTTGAAGTCTTACATTCAAATCGTAAGTCCACTTTAATTTTTGTGTATGATGTAAGACAGTGGTCCAGTTTCATTCTTTTGCATGTCACTGTCCACTTTTCCCAACACTTTTGAAGATACTTTCCTTTCTCAATTGTATGTTCTTTGTTCCTTTGTTGTAAATTAATTGCCCATATATATGTGGGTTTATTTCTGGACTCTCAATTCTGTTACATTGATCTGTGTGTCTGTTTTCTGCCAATACTATGCTCTTTTGATTACTATAGCTTTGTAGTATAATTTCAAATCATGAAGTGTGATACCTACAGCTTTGTTCTTTTTTCTCAAGATTCCTTTTGTTATTTGGGAGTCTTTTATGGTTCCATAATTATTTTAGGACTTTTTGTTCTGTTTCTGTGAAAATGTCATTGGCATTTTGTCAAGGATTGCATTGAATCTGCAGATTGCTTTAGGTAACATGGACATTTTTACAATGTTAATTCTTCTAATCCATGAGCACAAAATATCTTTCCATTTTTTGTGCTTTCAATTTCTTTTGACATCTTATACTTTTCCTTGGTTAAATTTATTCCTTGGTATTTTATTCTTTTTATTGAGATTGCAAATGTGATTGCTTTCTTGATTTCTCTTTTTGCTAGTTTGTTTTTAGTGTATAGAAATGCAACAGATTTTGTATATTGATTTTGCTTCCTTCAACTTTACTGTATTCATTTATTATTTCTAATAGTATTTTTGGTGGAGTCTTTAGAGTTTCCCATGTCATGAGCAAGTAGTGGCTATTTTTTTCTTTTCCAATTTGGATGGCTTTTATTTGTTTTTCTTGTCTAGTTGCTCTAGCTAGGACTTCCAATACTATGTTAAATAAGAGTTGCAAGAGTGGGCATCCTTGTCTTCTTCCTGCTTTTAGAGGAATACTGTTCAGTTTTTCACCACTGAATATGTTTTCAGCTGTGAGTTTGTAATATATGGTGTTTATTATGTTGAGGTACATTTCTTCTATACACATTTTATTGAGAGTTTTTATCATACATAGGTGTAGAGTCTTGTCAAATGCTTTTTCTGCATCTATTGAGATAATGATATGATTTTTATCTGTCTATTTGTCAATGTGCTGTATCATATTGATTGATTTGTGGATGTTGTACCATCCTTGTATCTCTGGAATAAATCCCACTTGATCATGATGTATGATTTTTGAAATGTATTGTTGTTTTCAGTTAGCTGATATTTAGTTGAGGATTTTTGCATTTATATTCATCAGAGATATTAGTCTATAATTTTATTTTTCATATTTTCTTTGTCTCATTTTTGTATCAGGATAATGTTGGCCTTGTAAAATGAGTTAGGAAACATTTCTTCATCTTCAACATTTTGGAAGAGTTTGAAAACAACAGATACTAAATCTTCTTTGAATGTTTGGTAGAATTCACCTGTGAAGCCAATTACTCCTGGACTTTTGTTATTTGGGAAGTTTTTGATTACTGGTTTAAATTCCCTACTAGATTTTCTGTTTCTTCATGATTTAGTCTTAGAAGGTTGTATGACTCTAAGAATTTATACGTTTCTACTAGGTTGTCCAATTTGTTGACCTTTGGCTGTTCACAGTATTCTCTTATATTTCTTTGCATTTCTGTGGTATTCGTTGTTATTTCTTCTCTTTCACTTCTGATTTTATTTATCTGAGCCTTCTTTCTTTTTTTATTAGTGAATTTAGCTAAAGGTTTGTCAATTTTGTTTATATTTTCAAAGAACCAGCTCTTAGTGCCATTGATTTTTTTCTATTGTCCTTTAAGTCTCTATTTCATTTATTTACACTCTTATTTTTTCTCTCATTCTACTGACTTTGAGCTTTGTTTGTTCTTTTTTCTAGTTCCTTCAGGTGTAGGTCAGATTGCTTATGTGAGACTTTTCTTGTTTCTTGAGGTAGGCCTGTATGGATTTTGGTATACTGTATTTTTATTTTCATTTGTCTTCAAATATTTTTTGATTTCTCCTTTGATTTATTCATTGACCCAGTAGTTATTTGGTATGTTGTTTAGTCTCCACATATCTGTGACTTTTCCAACTTTTTTCTTGTGTTGATTTCTAGTTTTATATCATTGTGGTCAGAAAAGAACTTGATATGATTTTAATCTACTTAAATTTATTGAGATGTGGTTTGTGTCCCAACATATGGTCTATCCTTTAGAATGTTCCATGTGCACTTGAGAAGAATGTGTACTCTGCTGCATTTGTATGAGAATGTTCTGCATAAGTCTATCAAGTCAATCTAGTCTAATGTTTCATTTAAGGTCAATGATTCTTTGTTGATTTTCTGTCTATACAATCTGTCCATTGATGTACACAAGGCTTTAAAGTACCCTACTCTTACTGTGTTGCTGTCAATTTCACCCTATAGGTCTGATGATAATTGCATTATGTATTTTGATGCTCCTATGTTAGGTGCATATATATTAATGTGTTTTGTCTTCTTGATGGATTGTCCCCTTTATCATTGTATAATGTCCATCTTTGTCTTTTTTTTTTTTTTTTTTTGGCTTAAATTCTCTTTTGTCTGATATAAATATGGCTACCCCTGCTTTCTTTTGGCTGCAATTTGCTTTAAGTGTCATCTTCCATCTCTTAGTCTATTTTGTCTTTAGGGCTCAAATGGGTCTCCTGGAAGCAGCATATAGTCAGGTCTTGTCTGTGTCTTTTGTTTAGTGAATTCAATCCATTTACATAAGGTGATTATTGATAGATGAAGGCTTAGTCCTGCTATTTTATCTTTTGTTTCCTTGTTTCTCTATACCTCCATTGTTTCTTTTTCCTTGTGTTTCTGCCATTTTAGTTTGATAGTTATCTATGATGTTTTTCTCAGTTTCCTCTTTTTTAATGTTTCATGTCTCTGCTCTTCATTTATGTTTTGTAGTTACCATAAGATTGGATAAGATGTCTCATAGGTAATATAGTCCTTTTCTGCTGATAGCTTTTTTCTTCATTTGCCTATATAGGTTCTGTCCTTTTCTTCTTCTCTGTTTATGTTTTTGTTGTCTCAAATTACTATTTTTTTTTTATTTTGTGAGTTCGTTATCAGATTGAAGGTGTTATTTTTGCTCTTATTTTTCTCTTTAGCCTTTATGCTATAATTAAGTGTTTAACAACCGCTTTTGATATAAATATGTAATTTATATTGCTGGATAGAGTATTCTTGGGTGACAGCTTTTATCTTTCAGTATTTTAAAATGTCATTCCACTTCTTCCTGGCCTATAGAATTTCTGCTGAGAAATTTGATAGCCTCACGGGGGTTCCTTTGTAGGTTATTATGCTTTTTTCCCTGCTACCTTTAAAATTCTTTATCATTGATTTTGACAGTTTTAATATAATGTGCCTTGGAGAAGGTCTTTTTGCTTTGAGATAATTAGGTGTTCTTTTAGTTTCATAGACTTAAATATCCAGTTCCTTCCCCAAGTTTGGAAAGTTCTGAGCTATTAATTCTTTAAATAAACTCTCTGCTCCCTTCTGTCTTCTCTTCTTTTTCTGGGATACTCATTATGCTTATGTTACCTTACCTGATGGAGTTGAATAATTCTTGTATAATTTCTTCATTTCTTAAAAATCGTAGTTCTCTTTCCTCCTCTACCTGAATCTTTTCTAGATTTCTACCTTCAAGCTTGCTGATTCTCTCTTTCTTATGGTCTGCTGTAATTCAGTGCTTTCTATTACATTTTTTATCTTATTTATTGAGTTTTTCAGTTCTAGAACTTCTGTTTGTTTAGTTTCAATCTCTTTGGTAAAGTATTCCTTCTGTTTCTGAGCTCATTGAATTGCCTTTTTGAACATTCTTTTTAAGTTTTTTAAATTGAATTACAGTTGATGTACCTTTTTTGAGTTTTCTTGTAGCTCATTGAGTTTCTTCATGACAGCTATTTTGATTTGTCTATCAGTTAGATTGCAAACATCCATAACTCTAAGTTTGGTTCCTGGAGAATGATCTCTGGTGTGTGTGTGTGTGTGTGTGTGTGTGTGTGTGTGTTACCATGTTCCCACGTTTTCTTCATGGTGCTTGATGAGTTGTGTTCCACTGCTGGCACATTTGAAGTAGTGAACACCTTTCTTATTTAGGTAAAATTTTTTCACTTGATTCTAACACTTGATTGTAAAACTTCAACAGGTTTGTAATTAGAGGCCCTTCTTTTCCTCTTCAGTATGTGTCACTATAGCACAAAGTTTTGGTTTCTCTCTACCTGAGCTTGCCTCTGGCTATACTTGAGAGTTTGCACTTTCACTTCTCCACCACCTCTGCCAGATATATTGCTGGTGCTTTTGTTGGAACTGCTTGTGCCTCTGGGGTCACTGGTGCCTTGCTGCTGGCAGTGTCACTGTTGTCACTGGTGCTGCTGCTGGAGGCACCAGGATGGCAAGCACCTCGGCTACATCCAGAGTTGCCTGGGTCCAGGCACTGCCATTGCATTTTGGAGAGGGGGCAGGGGTTAGGGGAAGTAGGCTGGGTTGTGGGCACCTCTGCCATCCTGGAGTTGTCAGATTTTCAGGTGCTACTACCGAGAGCTAATGTCATGGGCCTGCCAAGCCTGGAAGGACCTTGGTCACAGATCCCACTGCCATTGCTTCCCAGTTCCCTGTGGCTGCAGGCACAACTGCAGCCAGGTGGCTGGGTGCTGCTACTGGGTTCTCTGGGGCTGTGAACTCAGCCACCATAACCAGGGGTCTGAGATAATGGTAACTACCATTACCATTCCCCCATTCCTCCTCCTCTGTGTGTTCCAGTCCACCAACCTTCAGATGTGCAGGCATTTAGATCTATCCAGCATACTGGTGTTTTTTGGAGAGGAACCTTTTTTGAGTTATGGATATTTTACTAGTTGTAGGTTAAAGGGGAGAGAGGAAGAGAGCTTCTTATGCTGCCATGATGCTAATGTTGCAATATTACTTGTTTTTAATCCTAGAATTTTAATTTGGTTCTTTTTCATAGTTCCCCTGTTTGGATTTCCCATCTGTTAATTCATTATGATTCTGCTTTTCTTTCAGTTCTTGAACATATTAATAATAATTGCTTGAAAGACCTTGTCTATTATTTCCAACATCTGTATCATCTTAGAGTTTCTATTGACTGATATTTTTACTGAGTAACTTTTTCCTGCTACTTTTTGCATAGTAATATTTTATTCTGTGTTTGGCATTGTGTTGTATACATTGTAGATATTCTGTATTTACTTCCCTCTGAAAGGTTTTGAGGTTTTGCTCTAATAGGCAGTCAGATTCAAATTGCAAAATCTATCTCCTGCAATAAGCAGAAGCTGAAATTTCTGTTCATTTCTTTCTTACAGCTTCTGATTTTAGTAGAATTGGAAACTTCCCTACATGCATAGTTCAGTGGGAAAACAAAGATTTTGGTAGAGTTACTACATAGACTTTGAGGCTCACCCACTCTACTTTTCCACTTAAATTTTCCAGGTACTTTGCCAACTCTGCACTCTAGCTGCTGACAACTTAAGCCTTTAAGACTTGGATTTCTTCTATCCTGACCTCAGATTGAGAATTCTACCAGGACAAAAAAAAAAGTTGCAAATACACAAATCTCATCTGATATTGTTTTCATTTTTAAAGTCAAATTCCCTCCAGTTTCTGCCTGTTTTATGGTTTTTCCTCCAGTCCTTCAAACAGACGGTTTCTATTAAAACATCTTAAAATACTTTATCCAGATATGATTATTGTTATCTGTGTATTGGTTAGAATGACAAAGCTTATCTAGTACCAAAAGCCATAGCCCCAACTCTACAGAAACTACTTTTGTTAGCACCACAAATAGCCCCACATTACTAGGTCTAATGGTTAATTCTCAGTCTTCAACTTAACCCAAACTTCAAGCAGAATTTGACATGTCCTCCTCCTAGAATCACTTTTCTTACTCTCCTGTCTTCCATCTACCTAACTGACCTTTTCTTCTTAGGCTCTTTTCCTGATTCTTCACCTTCTTCCAGACATCTTAGCTTTAAAAATATGCCACGAATCAATTTTGCAACATCTATTTTATATCTACAAGCATTTCCTTGGCAATGTCATCCAATCTAGTGGCTTTAAAAATAACCAAATGTATAGCTATTCTCCCTGAATTCCAGACATACATATCTAACTCCCTGCTTAACATCTCCACATGAAACATCTTCCTTGGATGTTCTATTTTCTCATATTCATATTCAGAATATCAGAAAATATTAAGTGCTCAACCCTCAAAACATAGTAGACAAAGAATATGTGTACTAATTGCCTCTGAAATTGATCAAATCCACCCTGGTCATTATTGCTTGTTTTGATATTGCAACTTACTCCTTATTGATTTATCAACTTCTACCATTGCTCTTCCACTATTTTTCTCAAGTCAGTAGCTAAGTCATTCCTTTAAAATATAAAATAGGTAATATTACTTCTCTGCCAAAAATTATTTTTGAAAATATAAAATAGAAATATTATTTCTCTGTTCAAAGCTTTCCATTTCATTTATAGTAAAAACCAAAGTCTTACAATGACCTAAAGAGTCCCATATGGTCTTGTCCTTCTCTCTTGGCTTCGACTATTCTCCTATCTGTATAGTATGTGGTTGTCATTCTGGATAATTTTTTCTAAAAATGCACTCCTTAACTTTGTGCCATATTTTAAATCTGTTTTTCCACAACAGCACTGATATTCTTACTTCAAATACAATCTATTTGTTTATTATTTTTAGTTTGTCTTCTCCCACTACAGTGTAAGCATGAGGGTAATAATTTTTGCTCTTGCAGCTTGTTTGTTTACTGTTATATTCTTAGAATAGTGCCTAACACAAGTTTGGTAATGAATAGTTGTTGAATGAATAACTAAATAAATGAAGCAAATCCTACCTGACTTCTCTCTGATCTTTGGAAATAGTCCAAAATCCTAATATGTTGTATAATCTTCAGCATACTATTGTTTCTATATACCTCCAAAGAGCTTCATGTCTCTAAAGTAGTCTTTCTCCTCACATGCATGTTTTAAGTTTCATCTTTCAAAAAGTTTTCTCTTACTTTTTTAGGATCATCTTACCCCAGTCTAGATTAGTTTTATCTTGTTCCCAGAATACCTGTTACTCACTGTAGTATTTGTTTATTCAACCAAAGTTTAAAACTGTAAGTAATTTATAGCAAGATCACTTCTCTTTTATGCACTATTTTATTCCAAATAGTTGGTCAAATACATTATTTGTCAAAAATAAAACTTGAAATGTGTTGTTATTGTTAACCTGAAGTTTTAAAAGTGAGTAAACTAAGATTGGCTTATGGCTATAAAACCATGATGTGAATAAACTAGTATCTGAACCCAAGTCTTTCTAACACCATATTCTTTCCACATGAAATATTCATGAGTTATATAATTTTCTTATAAGACTAAATTAATAAAAATGTATCATAATATATTACTCCTTTTTTCCAGTATAGGTTATTGATCATCCTTGGGAATTTTTCATTGACAAAATGAGTTTTTTCCCTATAGTAATATGCAAAGGGTGGCATAACTATGTTATATTCATCTTTAGATACATATTTATGTATCATCAATCTTCAAACCATTTAAAATACTTTTTAAGGGTTGTGTGTCACAGCACAGTCAGAATTATGATGACTCCAGTGGAACTTGACAGACCATGAAGTTAATTTACCTGTTAAGGTGTCGAGTGCAAATCTCCTTAGTTGCTGATCCTTGCAGGAAACTAAAAATCACCTGAGGCAGGAAGGAGGAAAGTTTGAGGCAAAGCACAATCAAACGCCAGTAAACCTAATCAAATTTGTAGTGGCATGCATTGTACTAAAATTCTTCACAAAAAGACAAAAAGCTCAACATCATGTAAACTACTGAAGAACAAAGTCAAAAATCATAGTTAAGATGTTACTCTTCCCTACAAGACATACATCAAAGCAGAACACTGCTTCCTGACCCATTGTGAAGACTATAATTATTTCTAATGGTCTCTAGAGACAGGGCCTATGCTTGTCAAGTAAAGAAACATAAATGCTTTTCTAGGTATACATTGAAGTATTTTACATGAAAAGACAACAGTCTTTGGAGGCAGACACTCTTGGATATGAATCAACTTTACCAAGTGAGAAGTATGTGATCTCATACATGTTGCATAAACTGTGAGCCTCAGTTTCTTCTTTTGCAAATTACAGAAAAAATTTTTACTCCCCACACTCTTTTTTAGGTCCAGCTAATAAATCAAAAATTACTTTTAAACAATATAAGTACAGGATTAAAAGAAAAAATTACATGATATCAAAATCAGAATAGAAATGGAAAAGCAAAATGAAGTTTATATGCACAAGTTTCATTGCATAAGGAAATAAAAGAAAACCCAGCCCTTTCCTTTACCCCCAAAAGTTCAAAATAGCCTATAAATTTTTTCCCTCACTAAAAGTGAACTGTTGATGCTCAGGAAGTGCTCTGGAAAGGATAATGTCTAATGAGGAGAAAGTCATGTGATTAAGGGAGCTATATCTGCTTCCTGGTATACCTTGAACTCCCTCTTCTTCTTGCATTAATTTCCACATCATCTAGTGCTTCATGAACTACTCTTTGGTACTTAAATTTACCTTCTCTCAAATTTCATTTTAATATGTTATCACAACTATGCACATCTTTGTAAACTGAAGACTTAAAGAAAACAAAATCAGAATCAAAAGAAACAAAGTTCCCTCATCTTGGTCTGCTCTGTGAATTTTTCTACCACACTGACTCCATTTTCTGGCCTGTGATCTGTAACTCAGCAGCTAATTGATTGTGCTGGAAGTAAGATGCATGGTTTTCCTGTTCTCTTTCCATCTGGAGGGCAGAGAACTTGTAGAAGGGAAGTGCCTTGTTGCACATTTGTAGCTTTGCTAAGTTCTCTCTCAGATTCCTCATATTTAATTATGCTTTTCAGCATTAAAAATAAACCTTTACATTAAAAATTATTCAATGTCCCTGCAATGGACAGAATTGTGCGCTCCCAAAATTCCTATGTTGAAACCTAACTCCAATGTGACCATATTTGGAGTTAGTAATTAAGACTAAATGAGGTCATAGAGTGGGGCTCTAATTTGATAAATGAGCATCCCTATAAAAAGAGACACCAGAGTGCCGCCCAACATGAGGACACAGCAAGAATATGACCATATGCAAGATAGGAAGAGAGCTCTCACTAGCAGTTGAGTTAGCCAGCACTTTGATCTTGGACTTCCCAGCCTTCATAACTGTCAGAATATAAGTTTCTGCAGTTTAAGAGACCCAGTCTATATAGTTTTTGTTATAGCAGACTGAGTGACTAATATAGCCCCTGTTTGACTTCCCACAAAACAGTTCCTTTCTGTGATATTTAAAAACACCTGAAAGGACTAATTGCCTCAGAGTATAAGGGTGAATCTAGAAGCAGAAAAAGACAAATTGCTTAATACTTGTTACCTAAGAAACTCTGAAGTTCCATTCAATAACACAAAAAAGCAAGGGATGTTTCAAAGACAAAAGCAAATACATAACCGTTCATTCATTCACTCAGAAGGTAATAATTGGGCAGTTGTCATAAGCCTAGTAAAAAGCACAATAAGATTACCACTTACCAACAGGAAATTTAGTAGAGAACATAGACATATCTAGTAATTATGAGGAAAAATCACAAATTAAAAATAAAACTTATTTGTTGATTGTTATAATAGCAGAGAAGAAAACATCTAATATAGTTAGAGTAAAGGAAAATAAGAAAAACGATGATATTCAAATAGGAAGGTATCAGAAAAGTACAGGCTTGTCTTCTAATCAGTTTAATATGTTCAATATAGGCCATCAAGTGTATCTTAAGCAAGCTTAATATATTCTTGGTTTTCCAAGAGTCCAAATTTAAACTAAACAATCTCTTAACCCCCAAAAGAGAGTGAAAGGTAATTCTAATTTGCAGCTTCTAGGTTATTTTGTTTTGCATTTTTCACTTTGTAAAAACAAACATAGTAGGAAACAAAATTAACCTTCATTTAATATGAAGCTTTCACTATTTAGGTGAAGAGGGTATACTACTGTGAATATGATATTCTAGTAGGTTATAGACATCTAATCACAATGCATAAATTATTTTCATGGATATAACACAACTGGACAGGGCAAAATTCACTAATAAGCTGACTTCTGGAATAACTCTTAGGTTCCAGCAGTCTCTGTTCACACAAGGCTTACAGGATCAAACAATTAATAGTCATAACAACGGGACTAGGTCATCCATCATTTCAGAGAGCTAGACATAATTTGAAAATTTTAAAAATTAGCGTTCTCACTATGACATGAATAAATGCATAAATATGACATTTATTTCTCTTTTTTGATGGTTATTTAACCATCAAAAAAATAATTATTTAAATTTTATTTTATTTGCTTTTCTATTTTTAAAATCTTTATTGGAGTATAATTGCTTTACATTGTTGTGTTAGTTTCTGCTGTACAACAAAATGAATAAGCTGTATGTATACATATATCCCCATAGTCCCTTCCTTTTGCATCTCCCTCCCACACAACATATCCCACACCTCTAGGTGGTCACAAAGCACTGAGCTCATCTCCCTGTGCTGTGCAGCTGCTTCCCACTAGCTATCTATTTTACATTTGGTAGTGTATATATGTCCATGCCACTCTCTCACTTTGTCCCAGCTTACCCTTCTCCCTCCCTGTGTCCTTAAGTCCATTCTCTATGTCTACGTCGTTATTACTGTCCTTCCCCTAGGTTCTTCAGAACCACTTATTTTTATGTTTTAGATTCTATATATATGGGTTAGCATACAGTATTTGTTTTCCTTTTTCTGACTTATTTCACTCTGTATGGGAGATTCTAGGTCCATCCACCTCACTACAAATAACGCAATTTCGATTCTTTTTATGGCTGAGTAAATTTCCATTGTAGATATGGGCCACTTCTTCTTTATCCATTCATCTGTCAATGGACACTGAGGTTGCTTCCTTGTGGTTGTTATTGTAAATAGTGCTGCAATGACTATTGTGGCACATGACTCTTTCTGAGTTATGGTTTTCTCAGGGTGTATGTCCAGTAGTGGAATTGCTGCATCACACGATAGTTCTGTTATTAGTTTTTTAAGGAACCTCCATAGTGTTCTCCATAGAGTCCGTATGAATTTACATTCCAACCAACAGTGCAAGAGGGTTCTCTTTCCTCCACACCCTCTCCAGCATTTATTGTTTGTCGATTTTTTTTTTTTTTTTGCATTACACGGGCCTCTTACTGTTGTGGCCTCTCCCGTTGCGGAGCATGGGCTCCAGACACGCAGGCTCAGCAGTCATGGCTCACAGGCCCAGCCACTCCACAGCATGTGGGATCTTCATGGACTGGGGCATGAACCCGCATCCCCTGCATCGACAGGTGGACACTCAACCACTGCGCCACCAGGGAAGCCCTGTTTGTCGATTTATTGATGATGGCCATTCTGACCAGTGTGGGGTGATACCTCACTGTAGACTTGATTTTCATTTCTCTAATGATTAGTGATGTTGAGCATCCTTTCATGTGTTTGTTGGTAATCTTTATATCTTCTTTGAAGAAATGTCTTTAGGCCTTTTGCCCATTTTTGCATTGAGTTCTTTGCTTTTCTGATATTGAGCTGCATGAGCTGCTTGTATATCCTGGAGATTAAACCTGTGTCAGTTGCTTCAGTGGCAAATATTTTCTCCCATTCTGAGGGTTGTCCTTTCATCTTGTGTATGGTTACCTTTGCTGTGCAAAAGCTTTTAAGTTTTATTAGGTCCCATTTGTTTATTTTTGTTTTTATTTCCATTACTCTAGGAGGTGGGTCAGAAAAGATCTTGCTGTGATTTATGTCATAGAGTGTTCTGCCTATGTTTTCCTCTAAGAGTTTGATAGTTTCTGGCCTTACATTTAGGTCTTTAATCCATTTTGAGCTTATTTTTGTGTATGGTGTTAGGGAGTGATCTAATCTCATACTTTTACATGTACCTGTCCAGTTTTCCCAGCACCATTTATTGAAGAGGCTGTCCTTTCTCCACTGTACATTCTTGCCACCTTTATCAAAGATAAGGTGTCCATATGTGTGTGGGTTTATCTCTGGGCTTTCTATCCTGTTCCATT
Source organism: Phocoena sinus (assembly GCF_008692025.1). Lineage (NCBI taxonomy): Eukaryota > Metazoa > Chordata > Mammalia > Artiodactyla > Phocoenidae > Phocoena > Phocoena sinus. Next base: position 30,465,633 of record NC_045779.1, on the reverse strand, counting down.
ACCATATGACCCAGCAATCTCACTACTGGGCATATACCCTGAGAAAACCAAAATTCAAAAAGAGTCATGTACCAAAATGTTCATTGCAGCTCTATTTACAATAGCCCGGAGATGGAAACAACCTAAGCGCCCATCATTGGATGAATGGATAAAGAAGATGTGGCACATATATACAATGGAATATTACTCAGCCTTAAAAAGAAATGAAATTGAGCTATTTGTAATGAGATGGATAGACCTAGAGTCTGTCATTCAGAGTGAAGTAAGTCAGAAAGAAAAAGACAAATACCGTATGCTAACACATATATATGGAATTTAAGAAAAAAAAATGTCATGAAGAACCTAGGGGTAAGACAGGAATAAAGATGCAGACCTACTGGAGAACGGACTTGAGGATATGAGGAGGGGGAAGTGTGAGCTTTGACAGGGTGAGAGAGAGTCATGGACATATACACACTAACAAACGTAGTAAGGTAGATAGCTAGGGGGAAGCAGCCACAAGGCACAGGATATTAGCTCGGTGTTTTGTGACAGCCTGGAGGGGTGGGATAGGGAGAGTGGGAGGGAGGGAGACGCAAGAGGGAAGAGATATGGGAACATATGTATATGTATAACTGATTCACTTTGTTATAAAGCAGAAACTAACACACCATTGTAAAGCAATTATACCCCAATAAAGATGTTTAAAAAAAAAAAAAAAACTTTACATTCCTTGAAAGTGTGTACCAGAAGAACCATGTGACTAAAAATTAAAATATCATAAAGGAGTATTCACTTTACATTTGTATTTCTGAAAATAACAAAATAAAAGAATGGGACAAATAAAATTAAAAACAAAGAAATATGTCCAACCAGAATTTCCTATTTATATCTGTAAATTAAGACTATCTGAATATCCAATCTGAGGAACTGGTTAGCTATATTATCAAAATATACACATTACTAAACGTTACTAAGAAAAGACATTTGTATGAACAAGTGACATTTTCAATACTATCAAAGTCTAATACTATAAAAATATTTTTAAATAGAAGGAAAAAGCAAGAGTAAAAAAAAAAAAAAAGCTTTTTTGGGAAAAAGCAAGAGTAAATTGTAACTCCAAACTCATTTTCTCACCCCTCATCTATCCTCAACTTTTTCAATATTATCTCAGCCCTATGACTCTATAAAACTGATCTTTACAGAAAGATGGATCTTCAGTTACCAAATTCAATAGCTGCTTTCAGTCTTCATTCTTCCAACTTTCCATAAATTAACTGACACTTTTTATTTTTCTCAAATATATTCCTTAATCCTTGACAAATTCAGACATACCTTCAGTAAATCACTATGTCCTGTCAATTTCTATATGCCAATTTTACTTACCCTTTTCTTTCCATTGCCCACAGCCAGAACTGAACTTAATGTCTCTCATTAGGAATATGCAATAATATCATTAGATTTCTTTCCATGTCCCCCTGTCCCATCTCTTCATACACATACACACACACACACATATGCACATGCACACACATTTGAGTCTATCCAATATGGTGGGAAAATAATATTTTTTATTTATACTTAGATACTTTGACCATGTGACTCTCAAGATCATACTTTTAGTGACAGTCACTGACTGTAGAATCAAGTCTATAGTCTGCCCAATACTATTCACAGCACTATTAGATCTAGTTCCACCTGCTTTTTCATCTGTGGTTCCATTTACTTCACTTCATAGATCCATCTTTCCCATAATGAAGACCCCCTGCCATTCCCTGAAAATTCTATGATCCTTCCTGATTTCATGCTTTGGTGTTTTTTCTGTCCAATTTATACTAAGCCTTTTAAAAACCTAACTCAACTACTTTCTTCTATATGGAGTCTTCCCTAAATCTCTTCCATCAAAGTCATATCTTCTCCTGTGTTCACTAGTTACTATATGTTACTCATGTAGCCCACATCACATTTAGCTATATATATTTACTTATTTCATGCCATATTTCTTTTACAAGATTGTCAGCTTTGTTAAAATAGAAATTCATTTTTGGTCATATTTTTGTCCACCAAAATACTGAGAACAATATATGTGCTTAATTATTTTTGTTATATTACATTAAAATTTTCAAATTATTTTCAAGAGTACTTGGTTTATAGACTTATCTTTTTTAAAAAATACACTTTACTTTTAATATAAAGAGATATAGGGTTGACGAAGGCATTTTATAACAAAATGTTAGTAAAACCAGTGTCAAATTTACTCCTCCTCAATAAATTCTTTTAATATTTATTTTATTTATTTATTTTTTATTTCTTTGGCTGCCTTGGGTCTTAGTTGCAGCACGCATGATCTTCGTTGAGGCATGCTGGATTTTTCATTGCTGGGCACAAGCTCTTCATTGTGGCACGTGGGCTTCTCTCTAGTTGTGGCATGCAGATTTTCTCTTCTCTAGTTGTGCTGTGAGGGCTGCAGAGTGCATGGGCTTTGTAGTTTGTGGCACATGGGCTCTCTAGTTGAGGTGTGTGAGCTCGGTAGTTGTGGCACTTAGGCTTAGTTACCCCTTGGCATGTGGGATCTTAGTTCCCTGACCAGGGATTAAACCCACATCCCTGGATTAGAAGGTGGATTCTTTACTACTGGACCACCAGGGAAGTATCCTCCTTAATAAATTTAATCATACTACTACTGCTATTTTTAACATATAAATTATTCCCTTCAAGTGTGATTTAAATTTTTCTCAATTAAATACTATTAAAAGTTAATTTCGCTTGATTTTTAAAATCAAGCACTACTAAAAAGAGTCATAAGTATGAGTGGCACAGTACAGAAAAAGTGATAAATTCAACAATAATTTATAAAATGATTTATAAAAATCACAAGTGCTCTTTTCAGATTATCATGACAGACATAGGCCATATGAATATACAAAACATCCTATTGTCCTCAGTCAAGCACAGTATAACTAAGACTACTTAGTTTTGCTATAAAAAGAGCATTTTATTGGGCATTTCATGCCAAAGGGGCCAACTGAGTTACCACAACCTATCATTAGCAGTGCATTAACCTCTAACATTACTTAATATTCATAAATGTTACTAGGTAGTGGTGTCAAAGGTGAAACATTTGAAAAATGTCTTTGAAACAGAGGGGGAAAAACTAATATGCTTTTTAATCTGAAAGTTACATCCATAAGCAGGGATACATACAACCTGGACTTTGGAAAGGAGGATAGAACTGTTGCAATCAATTTATCACTTGAAAAAAACCATTATTTAATGACAAATGATTTTATGTGCATATAATGTGATCACAAATATTTTCTGTTTCAGAATAAACATGAGGTAATGAAAAGAGCTCAAAGCTAAAGCAATTGTATTCTCTTCCAGGCTTCACCACCTGCTGCCTACAGGACCTCTGTCAAATCATTTAGCATCTCTGGTCTTTGTTCCCTCATCTGTAAAATGAGAAAGGTGAACTCAATGATCTCTCACATAATTCTAAGCTCTAAAATCCTGACTCTCAGGAATATATTTCAATAGAAGAATTTCCAAAATTTGTCTCTTATGATATTCCTCAACAACATGCTTACTGATATTTTGCCATATATTGTCATATTTGCTCTATTTTTTTAATGTAGATAGTGAATTTTCTCCATGAACTCTAAATCTCCAACGTGTCCAGTTTGGTACTTTATTCCAACTGGGCACTGAAAAATTATGTAGAATGGATACTAAGAAGTGTTCTACTAGCAACCAGTTTTCTGCCTCCCAAGTATTCCTGATATTCATTCAAATAAATGCCACTTCCAGGAAAGAATTCTGTGATTTAGACAAATCCAGGAAGCATATTATATCCCCTTGGGGACACTCATTGGTTCAGGGGTAGGCATTTGACCAAGCCTGAATTGAACAGAATGACTCTTGAGCTTTTGCCTTGAATGCTGGGCCCTGTTCCTTTGGCAATGTCATATCTAAAGGTAAGGTCTGAATAGCTTGGCTGGACAAAGGATTAAGCTGACACTCAAAGGAAGGCCAAGGGGAGCTATTGCAGAGGAATGTCACTGGACACTGTTAAACATTATGAAACTTTTGTTTAATTTGTGCATAAAATGCTTACTGCCTCTGGATTTTTGGTTTTATGAGAAAGCTCATTTACTTTTCAGTTTAAGGTGGTTTAAGTTGGATTTTTTTTACTTGCAACAGAAGTATTCAAAGACAGGTAATTAATGAACTTTAAAAGGATCTGATTAGTAACATCTGGTGGAACTCTCAAATACTGACTATATGACATATGCTATTAACCTACTTTGTTTTGTTTTATGGTTTAACATCAATTCTATAATTTGTATTTTCAGCAAATATAATCCCATAATTTAAGGAGTTTTTTCATAAAACCGTTTTGAAAATAAATAATACTTTGACCTTAAAAGCAGGCTTATACTATTTGTATTGCTCAAGGGACAATATTTCAAAATAGTAATATCTGAAAATCTGAATATAATAATCACTGCTTCAGAAATATCTCCATATTCTTGTTAAAAAATATTCTATTCCCTACATTTATACCTTATTTTTCTACTTTTCAAAATCCTATTTGAATTATGCTCAGCATATATAAAGCCATAAAGAATGTCTCTCTCATGCTCTAACAATCAGAAAAAGCCAAAGAATCTATAAAAGTTTTCTAATAAATTAGAGAACTGAGGTTGCAGAAAAAAAAACACACCTAAAATCTAAGGAAAGCCAACTCTGTCAAAGGAGATAAGTGAGGCAGAGGATGAGAGAAAGAAGAGGCACTGGGTGCTATACTGATAAGAAAAATCATTTAAAATATTCTAAAAGGGTGTGAGTGAGGGTTATAGTGAGATTATAAAACCATTAAGAGCTTCAGACTCAAGAACAGTTCACATTCACTTGCCGACTCTTCATTGATCTCACCAGGACCTTGGGAAAGATTCTAGTGGCAGCACAGAATAAAGAAACTGAGGGTAACCATACAGACTAAGGGTAACCATAGCAATAAAAACTGCAAATGCAGCTTAATTTTCCATTCCAAAAACTGAACAAAGAAAAAAGTGAGCCCTACTTCCAGCATAAATACTATTTACTCTCCATCTTACATACGTGAGAGCTTACCAAGTACAAATTTTGAGAAACACAAAGTAGCAGGGAAAAGCAAAACACTGGTAGAAGACAAAGAAATCAAATGAACCATACCCATATATGATACATATGATTAATAAGGTGATGATCGAAATAAAAAGCATGGTACAGATAAGAAGAACACTTTCGACTGAGTCACTGGATACTCATAATAGCTGAGGAAATAATTAATGAACTTGATGACAGGTCAATGAAATTACTCAAACTAAAACCCAAGGAAAAAAAACGTTTTCAAAAATTCAGAATAGAATATCCAGGAGTTGTGGAATAATTCCAAAAGGTGAAGAGAAAGAGAATGGGGCAGAAAAAATACTTAAAGAGGTGATGATTGGCAAGTCTTCAAAAATAATGAAAGCCATCAAAATACAGATTTAAGAGGCTTCAGAAAACACCAGGCAGGATAATTTTTTAAAGCTACCTAATACATTGTAGTCAAACAGTGGAAAAATTTTTGAAAAGTAAAAATCTAAAAATTGGCCAGAGAAAAATAGCACATCCCATACAAGAAGTGTAATCATTTCAATTTGAAATTATGCAAACCAGAAGACAGCAGGATAACATAAATAAAATGTAAAATTAAAAAAAAGATTAACTCAGAATTCTATATCAATAAGAACATCTCTCAAAATGAAGGAGAAACAAAGGTAAAATAAGCATATTTGAGGGCAAACAAAGGCTGAAATAATTTATTACCAGCAGTCATGTGCTACCAGAAATATTAACTCAATTTCTTCCAGTAGAAATATCATAATCCCAAACAGAAATTTGGATCTACATAAACAAATGAAGGGTTCTGAAAATAACAAATATAAAGATAAATATAAAAAAATTTGTTAATTGCTTTAAAAGACACTTTTATTATCTAAAGCAAAAATAGTATCAATGTACTGTGGATTTTGAAACATATAAGATATAGTATATGAAAATAGAAGCATAAAGAATTATATGGAAATGGAAATATGCTGTTGTAATACTTTAACACCACGTGAAGTGGTAAACGTAATATTTAAAGGTAGATTGTGACAAATTAAGATTGTGCATTGTCATCCCTAGGAGACCACTAAAAAGTTTTTAAAAGATCTATGATTGATAAACCTATAGGGGAAGTAAAATGGAATCATTTAAAAAATTGAATCCAAAAGAAAATTCTAAATGTGAAAAAAAAAAAAAAACAAGAACAGATGGAACATGTAGAAAACAAGTAGAATATTGGTAGGTTTATTCTAACTACAACGATACTTAAGTGAAATATAAATGGTCTATACACCTGAATTAAAATATAGAGATTGAATTACACACACACACACACACACACACACACGTAGAATTCAGGTATATGCAGTATACAAGAAACCCATTTTAAATAAAAAGACATAAATAATTTAACAGTAAAATGAAGGGGGAAAATATACCATTCAAACATTAATCAAAAGGAAGATACAGAGACTACATTAAAGCAGACAAAGTAAATAACAAAATAAGGAATATTACCAGGGTTAAGAGGAACATTGCAGGACTATAAAGGGATCAAGATCTCATTAATATGCTAAATGTGTATTCCTCTAATAGCAAAATTTTAAAATGCATGACGAAAAAAACTGATAGAACTGAAAGGAGGAATAAACAAATCCACAATTATTGTTAGAAACTTCAGTAATCCTCTCTCAGTACTCAAAGAAGTACATGGGGAAAAAAATTAGAGAAGACATTGCATACTTGAATAACATTATCAAACTATTTGAACCAATTTACATTTATAGAATAATCCATCCAATAACAAAAGAATGCACATGGTATGTTAACTAAGATAAACTATAATTTAAGTAATAAAGCAAACCTAAATTAGAAACCAAACTGAAAACATACAAGGGAATTAGATTAGAAATAAATAACAGAAAGATATTTGGAAAATCCCAAATATTTTGAAACTAGGCAACACACTTCTAAATAACCTATGAGTCAAGAAGATCAGTAGGAAAAATGAGGAAATATTTTAAATTAAATAAAAATGATAACATAACATATCAGAAATTATAGGATGCAGTTAAAGCAGTGTTTAGAGAAAACTTTACAGCAATAAAGGCTTATTTAAAAAACAAGGATAGTTTTGAATCAATGATCTAAACATCCATCTTAAGAAACAAGATAATAAAGAGCAAAATAAGCACAAACTAAGAAGAAAGGAGTAAAAATCAGATAAAATTGATAATATAAAAATAGAGAAAATAAATGAAAGCAAAAGATAGTTATTTGAAAAAATTATGAAAATTGACAAATGTTTAACCACAACAAAGAAAATGAAAGAAGACACAAATTATAGGTATCAAGAATGAGAAAAGACAGTAGTACTTGTAGATCCTACAGACATTACAAGAATATTCAGTTAATATTATGAACAACATTATGGCAAAAACATATTGAATACTTAGTTGAAATGGAGGAATTCCTAGAAAGACACAAACTACCTCAACTTACAGAAGTTTTAGCCACAGCAATCAGAGAAAAAAAGAAACAAAAGGAATCCAAATCAGAAAAGAAGTAAAACTGTCACTGTTTGCAAATGACATGACACTATACATAGAGAATCCTAAAGATGCCACCAGAAAACTACTAGAGCTCATCAATGAACTTGGTAAAGTAGCAGGATACAAATTTAATGCACAGAAGTCTCTTGCATTCCTATATACTAATAATGAAAAATCTGAAAGAGAAATCAAAGAAGCACTCCCATTTACCACTGCAACAAAAAGAATAAAATACTTACGAATAAAACTACCTAAGGAGAAAAAAGACCTGTATGCAGAAAACTATAAGACACGGATGAAAGAAATTAAATATACTACAAACAGATGGAGAGATATACCATGTTCTTGGATTGGAAGAATCAACATTGTGAAAATGACTGTACTACCCAAAGCAATCTACAGATTCAATGCAATCCCTATCAAACTACCAATGACATTTTTACAGAACTAGAAAAAAAAATCTCACAATTTGTATGGAAACAAAAAAGACTCCAAATAGCGAAAGCAATATTGAGAAAAAAAATGGAGCTTGAGGAATCAGGCTTCCTGACTTCAGATTATACTACAAAGCTACAGTAATCAAGACAGTATGGTACTGGCACAGAAACAGAAAGATAGATCAATGGAACAGGATAGAAAGCCCAGAGATAAACCCATTCACATATGGTCACCTTATCTTTGATAAAAGAGTTAAGAATATAGAATAGAGAAAAGACAGTCTCTTCAATAAGTGGTGCTGTGAAAACTGGACAGCTACATGCAAAAGAATGAAATTAGAACACTCCCTAACACCATACACAAAAGTAAGCTCAAAATGGATTAAAGACCTAAATGTAAGACTGGACACTATCAAACACTTAGAGGAAAACATAGGCAGAACACTCTATGACATAAATCACAGCAAGATCCTTTTTGAAACACCTCCTAGAGAAATGGAAATAAAAACAAAAATAAACAAATGGGACCTAATGAAACTTAAAACCTTTTGCATAGCAAAGGAAACGATAAACAAGACAAAAAGATAACCCTCAGAATGGGAGAAAATATTTGCCAACAAAGCAACTGACAAAGGCTTAATCTCCAGAATACACAAGCAGCTCATGCAGCTCAATATAAAAAAGAACAAACAACCTAATCAAAATATGGGCAGAAAACCTAAATAGACATTTCTTCAAAGAAGATATACAGATTGCCAACAAACACATGAAAGGATGCTCAACATCACTAATAATTAGAGAAATGCATATCAAAACTACAACGAGGTATCACGTCACACCAGTCATAATGGCTGTCATCAAAAAATCTGCAAACAATGAATGCTGGAGAGGGTATGGAGAAAAGGGTACCCTCTTGCTCTGTTGGTTGGAACATAAACTGATACAGCCACTATGGAGAACAGTAAGGAGGTTCCTTAAAAAACTAAAAGTAGAATTACCATATGGCCCAGCAATCCCACTACTGGGCATATACCCTGAGAAAACCATAATTCAAAAAGAGTCATGTACCACAATGTTCACTGCAGCACTATTTACAATAGCCAGGACATGGAAGCAACCTAAGTGTCCATCAACAAATGAATGGATAAAGATGTGGCACATATATACAATGCAATATTACTCAGCCATAAAAGGAAATGAAATTGAGTTATTTGTAGTGAGTTGGATGGAACTAGAGTCTGCCATACAGAGTGAAATAAATCAGAAAGAGAAAAACAAATACCATATGCTAACACATATATATGGAATCTAAAAAAAAAAAAAAGGTTCTGTAAAACCTAGGGCCAGGACAGTAATAAAGATGCAGATGTAGAGAATGGACTTGAGGACATGGAGAGGGGGAAGGGTAAGCTGGGACAAAGTGAGAGAGTGACATTGACCTATATACACTACCAAATGTAAAATAGATAGCTAGTGGGAATCAGCCTCATAGCACAGGGAGATCAGCTCGGTGTTTTGTGACCACCTAGAGGGGTGGGATAGGGAGAGTGTGTGGTGGGTGGGATATCTAAGAGGGAGAGGATATAGTCACGTATGTATAGGTATAGCTGATTCACTTTGTTATACAGCAGAAACTAACACAAAAATGTAAAGCAATTATACTCCAATAAAGATGTTAAAAAAAAAAGATAGCTCAAGTAGTCTCATGGACTCTTCAAGACTTACTTAGAAATTCTTGCCTCAATATACTTGTCTCTCTGGGTCTATCACTTATAAAAATATTATATCCTGAATCTTGCCCAATCTTAACCAAGCTCAATCATTGAAAAAAACCTTGTTAAGCCATGTCACTCAAAGCCTCATAAATATCTTGCCTTTGCTCTCCCGGTTCTGAGTAACTACTAAGCACTATTAAGATAGATACCTCCCTTTCTGTAGTAAGCCATTTGTTTCAACAGGTTATTTGGTGGTGTTTTCAAAAAACAAGGATTTAACAGCTTTTGACATCAACAAAGTAAAGCAGCTTCAGAATGTTCAATTCCTCATTCAAATCAGGGACACTGATCAAGACAGCTTCAAAGAAACCAATTATATAATTTCTTCTTTTTTCACCATGAATGTCCCTGAATTCTCAAATAAATCTCTCAGTTACAATTTCCTGACATAAGTCACTCAGAGCTTTATTGTACTTAACTAACTAGGTTAGTAGCTGTAATTATAATTGCAATTCTAATTAATATTTCCTTACACTATCTAATATTCATTATAATTAGGATACCAAATAATTTAAGTTATACAAATCACCAATAATATCAGTCAAAAGTCCTATTTGGAGAGTGACTATATCTTTGGGACAAACTGTATCAGACCCTATTAACATACCATCCAGATGTAGGCTGTAATTATTGTTATGGAATCACCACTCTGTGTGGACTCTAGAAACCAGGGCATTTCTCAGAGGTTTAATAAGAGCTACTCCCTTCCCTGTCACTCAACCTCCTCTGTAGTTCTCACTCACTTCATGCTAGGAATATTATACCTTTTTCTACATAGGGGGTAAATCTCTGCCTTCCTCTCTCTCAGCCTAACTGCACTTTCAGAAATGTCTTGAAGTTGCTGCATGTTTAATGTATACTGATTTACGCCACTGATATATGTATTTTTCTTGAGTATGTCAGTGGAAACTTGAAAGACAGAGGTTACACCCATGGACTAAAGAAGGCTCTCTCAGAGAGCTATTTAGGTCAAAATAACAAGATAAACAGAAAAATATTCCAAAACCCTATGTACATGCAGTTCAAAAAGGAAGAAATAGCATATAGACATACTATAAGCTTTTACCTCATTAACAATTGAGATGTACAGATAAAAGCATTCTGTATTATGTGCTTTTATGTGTCAAAGAGTGTTTCTAAGAGTTTACAAATATTAATGTGTTTAATCCCCATAAAATCTCTGAGATAGTTATAATTATTATTCCCATATATACAGATAAGCAATTGAGACATACAGATGTTATGTATTTTTTCCAAAAGAATAAAGTAATTGGAAGAACCAAGATGCATGGTCCTAACTACAAGCTTATAATGGCACTCAATCTCTAGAGCTAAAAAAGAAGAGGAACCAAACTTCCATAGATGCTTCCAGAAAACAGAAAATGGGGAAACATTTCATAGTTCACTTTATGAGGCCAGTATAACATTAAAAATAAAACCTGAACAGGACTCCATACAGAAAGGAAAATTAAATAAAACTTCACTCATGAAAATGAGTCAGAAGAATCTTAAATGAAATATTGGCAAATTTATCCCAGCAATAATCAGAAAGATAATACATAAGACCAAGTTGGGTTTATAATAAGAATCAATGAGGCTTTAATATTCAAAAAACTTACCAACATAATCCACCATTGAATAAAGGAAGAAAAAAGACATATGATCACCATAATAGAAAAATAATTCAATCAAATTCAACAATCTTAACAAAAAACATTAAGAAACCAGGAATATAAGAGAATATCTTTATTATGATAAGGTAAAACATATCTATTTAAAACAGTCATCATATATAAAGCTGAAAGCCCTTCCCTCTAAGAGACACAATGGCATTTGATAGTTGTCATCATTCCCTAATGAGAGTGGATTTTAAGTCCAATATTGTAAGATAAGGAAAGAAATAAAAGTTATATAAAGAGGAAATAGAAAAAATGCTTTTCATTGGCAAATGGTACGATTTTGTATTTGTAAAAAAATACAAAATAGGGACTTCCCTGGTGGTACAGTGGTTAAGAATCAGCCTGCCAATGCAGAAGACATGGGTTCGAGCCCTGGCGCAGGAAGATCCCACATGCCGCAGAGCAACTAAGACCATGTGCCACAACTACAGAGCCTGTTGTCTAGAGCCCACGAGCCACAACTACTGAAGCCCACACCTAAAGCCCATGCTCCACAACAAGAGAAGCCACTGGAATGAGAAGCCCGCACACCATAACCAAGAGTAGCTCCCGCTCGTCACAACTAGAGAAAGCCCACATGCAGCAATGAACACCCAACACAGCCAAAATTAAATAAATTAATTAATTTAAAAAAAATACAAAATAATCTAAAGAAAATTTAATAAAATAACTGTTAACATTACTAGATACAAGGTCAATATCTGAATCAATTGTACTTCTTTACCTCAAAAAAATTTTAAAAGATACTATGTGCAATAGTATCAAAAATAACAAATAGATCTAAATAAAATTAACAAATTCAAATAGAAAAATAAAACATTATTGAGAGAAAATAGAAAAGGCCTAATAAGTGGAGAAACAAATTATTTTCATACATGGGAAGACTATATAAAGCTGCAAGTTCACCCCTGATTAATCTCCAGATTGAATGAAATCCCAAATATTTTCAGGTGGGTTGTAAATCTAAATATGAAAGACAAACCATAAGCTCTGGAAGGTAACAAAGTATGTTTTCTAAAGCTCTGGTAGAGAAAGATTTCCTAAACAAGACACAGAAATTGTTAACCAGAAAGGAAAAGATAAATACATTAGAGTATATTAAAATTTAAGATAGTGCTTATTAAGTGATAACATTAAGAGACTGAAAAGTAAAGCCTCACAGTGGAGAAGATATTTGCAACACATAACTAGCAAGGGGCTTATACTCTCAATAAGAAAAATACAATCTAATTTTTTTAAATGGGCAAAATATTTGAAGAGTTTTCATTAAAAATCAATTTCAGTTGTCAATAAACAACTGAAAAGACACTCAAACTCACTAATCATCAAAGAAAGTCATAGTAACTAAACAATGAGATATATCCACACCCAATGATATGGTTAAAATTTAAAAACTGATCTTTCTCTCTCTCTCTCTCTCTCTCGCTCTCTCTCTCTCTCTCTATATATATATATATATATATATATATATATATATTAATTATTAATCGCTGCAATTGTTATTCACTGTATTTTATGTTTATTTCTTCTCCCTCTCACCTTTTCCTCCAACAATACCAAAGGTTAGTTTTTTCCCTCCGCATGCTAGACAGAAAGAAGATTCGAAAAAGCTTTAATGCTATTCAAAAGAGAATATGCTGGATAGGACTACAGCTGTGAAAGAGAAATAAGGTAATGGAACAAAGACTGACCCAGAGAGTAGGGTGTAAACAGAGAAGAATAATCAGAGAGGCAGCAGGAGAAGACTCTTCTCTCACAAGGGTACACCATGCCCCAAATGTCCAGCAGTTTGGGACACCCCCTTATTTATTGTCTGTGAGAACCCAGCTCTCTGACACCTCCTGACAGATAGTGAAGGATTACACATTATTTGCAGATTGAGACATCAAATAAATTCCTTACCCTCCAAAAATAAATGAAACTGACAGAACCAAATGGGAGCTCTCCTAGGAGTTTAGCAGCTGTGTACACAACACCGCTCTTAGGAATGAGCAAGTGAGTTAATGAGCAGAGGAAGTTGGAACATTTGAGCACAGAAGTAAATCTCACATAAATGCCGATATGAGATTTACCTACACCTAAAATGCTAAATTTCAAAAGCACTAAAGATTAAGACACTAAAGATTAAGCACTAAAGATTAAGACAAAGTTGAAGTGAAATAAAAATGGCAACTCCAGTGGATTCCCTAGAACTTTTCATTCCAAGTTTCCACTGTTCACTATATTTGTTACTGCCTGACATAAACATCCCCAAAATTTCTTCTCTATGTTTGTAATTATTCAAAACTATTTTTTCAAAACAGTAACAACAGCAAAAACAGCCATGGTAACAACGAATAAATGATGGAATAACACCAAAATCATTTAAATAAAACAAAAGATATAAACAGATAAGTTTACAAAGCAGAGACTTTTTTATTCATTCTAAAAATCCTTCATCTTTGCACCAAATTAGCAGGTGTAGCTAATTTGAGAACAAGACCGGTCTGTTTTTCTCACTTCAACCAGGTCTATACTTGGTTCACATGTCTCAAGTAACACAGTTTTGTTGAAGATAATTTCTGCACTTGCAATATTCCTGGGCAATCCCAAAAGTGCTTACTATATTTCTTTCTGTGTGAGAAAGTCTTACATTAGGCTAAGAGATCTGGAGCTTTATCTACTTCAAGGGTACAATATTTAGATCATTCTAGTGTACTGCCTTTCTGGTCAAGAATACTTTAGGGGAAGGGAAAAAATTAAGTGAGAGGAAGTGGCTTGGCTGAGAAGGGAAGAGAAAATAGCTTTATTTTCAGATTCTTTAAGTACATTTTTAATGACGTTTTACATATGTTGAACATCAAACCCTAAACAGGTTCTGACAAATTATCTTTTTCCTCTTATTTATTAAGTTCATAGATGAGCTTATTGATCGATAAAACCCTTTGCTCTAGAAAAGATTTGAAATTAGCTCATCAAAACACAAACTAGAGTAACTATACAAGCTCAGTCTCCCATTCTGGCCTAAACACACATAAATTGAGCACATATAAACATTGGCACATTGGTAAATTATTTAATCACCTGGAACCTTGGGTTTCTTATGTTTTTTAATATGAACACAAAGGTTTGTTGTGAAGACTACAATTAAGTGAAAGTGGAAAATGAACTAATACTTCTTTCTCAGACCCCTTAACCCATTCAAAATGACAAAAAAAAAAAAGAGCTAGGATTTTTTTTCTTACCATTTTAAGAACATATTACTTAAAACATTATTACATTCATTTATTGAAAACACATTTTAAGTGCCCCCCCACATGCAAATGATTTGTAAATTAACTAAAAACTATCAGAATGTGATGGGTTAGATAGCACCCATCTACAAGTGATTCTGCTGCTCTATGAGTAACCCAATAAGTCATGCTTGCTTTTTGTTGGAGGTCAAAATCACAGATGCAATTTAAACAGCAATTAAACACTGCAAGAATAGATGATGAATTGTTCACACCTCAGCATGCTTAATGTATTATCAAAGTCTAATTTGCTAAAGCTATAGAGGAGATTATTTGTTACATCTTTTTAGAGTACTGTATAATAGTTACTCAGTATTTTTTTGGATAATTATTTCCAAGGCAAGCTCAGCTGATAACTATTCTTAGGTCAAATTAGTCTCTCCTATTTGTGAGTGATTATCTAAATTCTTTATTGGAGAGAAACATGAAAATGAAAGGATAGTCTTAGTTCTCCTCAGGTGAAAACCCTAAGTATATTAGGAGGTATGAAAAAAATTTCACAGAGAAATAACACACTGGTGGAGATCAATCACATTTTAAAGAGGCAAATTTTAAAAATACAAGGTTATGAGTTAAGTACTGAGTAAAAACAGATGGCCTTTGTTCAATAATTTTAATTTGTGATGAATGAAAAAAGAAAGGAATGCTCTGAAATCTCTAAAAGAAAGCCTATATTTACCCTGGAGAAAGGTGAGGAAAATGTTTAAATATTGTGACTAAACACAATTGGCTTTCACTTTAAAGCTCCCTTATTGGTCTTATTTTAAATTTTTCAAACATTAAAAATCTGTAAAGGAACACTGTGTGTCATTTAAAACTGCCATCAATAACATCTTCAAAAATAAAAGTAGAAATGTTAGACTTATGCACAGCAAATATTTTCTGGTAACATCAGGGGTGTTAAGATCTCAAGAGCACAGTCAAAATACCAACAGTAGAATTAGTAATGCCATAATAACTGCACAACTATTAGAGTGGACCTTTATTTTTAAGGCATACCATATATACACATTGAGAAATGCTTGTGTTTTCTCCTTGTACTTTTTACCCATTTTTCCTCAAGCTTATTCACTGGAATTAATATAGTCAAATTATCAATTTTAAAGGCTTTGTTCACATATGAGGCCAACTTGTAGACATGCTTAATATTCCATCTCTAGAGAAATGAGCTCAACTCTCAAGTGCATGATCATGTAGAAGAGATGATGCCCCGACCAATGATGGCAGCAAACAAGTGGATTGTACCTAAGTTAAAAATGCAGCCAGTAGAATCATTTTTTCCAAACCTACATGAATCACAGAGTCATGAAATTTTAGGTCTGGAAGGAACCATCAATATTATCTAATCCAAAACTTTTACCTTACAAACAAAACCTGGAAATGCAAATTCCCTAGCTTGAAGACATGAAGACATAATTATATTATAAATTGTAACACAGTTAGTAGATCATAGGAAGTAAAAATAAAATACATTTTAACAATTGTATGAAATTACACAAACATACAGATGTATGATTTAATCACTCTTTTTGAAAGAATTATTAGTTTTCAAAATATTAAATTACAATCTAATAGAGGCAGTTTCCAGAATGTGTAAAATTCTAAATACATGTGTTTATCAATAAATCAGGCAATAAAAATGTGTATAACTTCCATCTGGAATTAAGATACATAAGGCTGTACATTAAATTAAAAAAAAAACCCACCTAAAGTATCAAAGTAATAACTACTCTAGAAATAAAACAAGAATGTCTGTAATTATTCAGTTGAAAGGTTTGGGAATACCTAAAGCTCTGATCAAAGTATCTGGGATATTTCTTTAGGGAGGAAGGACTGGAATAAAAAGAGAGATGAGGTGCCCTAGCAGATAAAAAATGGAAACCCACCAAATTTATAAGGCAGCAGCACTCACTCCTCCAGGGAAGAGAATGTTCTGAACCATGGATTTCAGTTCTCTTTGTCCTGGGAGTAGGATAGCTTATGTGACTTCCAAATAACTCTTGTTCTAATTACATACAACCTTCTGATTATAGTTCATCTTTTATTTCCAGTCACTTAACAACAGTAATAAAGATCACTAATTGACTGACATAAACCTAGTTTTCATGACTGTTTTGAGTAGGTTGGCATTGTGAATTATACATCACATTCAATGAGATTGGTATTGTGACTCTGTGTCTGAGGATTTGTCACCATCATGCTGACAACACTCCATCACTAAAACTAAAATGATGAAGTCTAGCCCTGGTTGTAGTGAATTCCCAAAGGTTGTTGCAGGACTGTACTGAAGTTCATAACCTCCAGTAATCTCTACTTCCTTCATGACCTCTAGGAATCACTGTGCTTTTTTCTTTGAAACTTAGATATAGAGTTAGTAGGAAAAAGCCACATATTGGTTAGGAATATGTGCTTTAGAACTAGAGAGAAATGGATTCGAGTTTGGCATACACATTTATAGGCATGTGTCTTTTGGCAAGGACCAATTTACTCCTAAATTTGGTGGAAAATTTGGAAGACAATTTAATGCCTGGACAAAATATAAAAATATTTACACGAAGGCATCAGAGGGTTAATAATGCCACAAAGAAAGGTGCACTTAGTATTTAGAGTTGCCTTTCCCTTATAAATCTCTCAATTCCTTTAGTTATGAGAAGGAAAATGGAGAACAAGAATTGGAATCCAGGCCTGCTAAATATGTGCCTAGTAAATATGCTACAAATTGGTTGGTAGCCCAAAAGGTTAATTTTCAGAGTAAAGGTGAATTAAAATTAAGACCACAGAGGGACTACAGCTCACTGTTGAATCATCTCAATTCCTTAAATTGGATTAAGAAGTCCATATTGCTAGTGCTCCTCAAAGCTTACCAGAAGCAATGTAAATCCTGTCTGGAGAGAAGAAATATCTCTAATGCTCTCAGTGTTTCTACGATTTTTCAAATACAGTGGTTGGCACATTAAAAAAAAAAAATCAGGCCCAGTTGGAGAAAGACACCATAAACAAAACAAAACAGCAGAAAAACAGACAATAGAAATAAACCCACAACTCTAGATATTAGAATTATCAGGCATAGGCTGTAAAATAAACTTTGCTTACTATGCTTCAAAGAGACTTGGACTTCTTCAGGGAACTGGAAAATCTATAAAAAGCATATGGAAGATTTGAAATTATAAAAATGAAAAACACAACAACCAAATTAAGAACTAAATAGATGGTAGTAACAGAAGAATAAACATAGATATAGAATATATGAACCAAAAATAATCAAAAGAAAATAGCCAGAGTGAAGCATGCAGAAAAATAATGAAAAATATAGAGTAAGAGTTACAGAGGATACATTGAGAAGATCTAACATACATGTAATTGTTGCTGCAGAAGAAGAGAAGTGAGTGAAAGGAATAGAAGCAAATTTTTAATAAGTAGTGCCTATTTTACTGAGCAAGAAAAGGCAAGCCACAGATTTTAAAAGCCCATGGAAGATAAAACAGATTTAGTAATAAGAAACCTACCTACAGCACAGCAAAATCTAGAAATCTAATCCTGGAGAGAATGTCCTTTAAAAGTGAAGTAATAACATTTTCCGACAAACAAACAAACTGAGTAAATTTGTCGCTAGAAGACCTGAGCTAAAAAAAACCAAAGAACAAAACAAAACAACTAAATGGGTGTTTTTCAGACAAGTAAAATTGGATATATGAATAGAAATAAAAGGCAACAAAAAATATAATACTGACTTTTTTTAATAATAACATCTTTTGTAGTAAAAATATAGAGACTTTAAAAGACATGAAAAAATAACGTGTTTTTTAGGGTGGAGTACAGTGGATTTACAGTGTTCTAAGGCCCTTTCCTTACCTGGGAATTAACATGTCAATTAACATTACACTTTGACAAGTCAAGGATACATGTGGTGATTTCTGGAGAAACAAATAATAAAATAATAACTTTCAAGCAAATATACTGGAAAATTACATAATAAGAAATATCCAAATGAGGAAAAGGTAGGAGAAAAACAGAATATAGAAAATTTTAAGCAGAAAGTAAGTGAGATAACTGATTTAAGACTAGGTATGTTAATACTTTGGTAAATATCAAAGGTCTAACCCCTATAGTAAAGGTTACACAGAGTAAAGGTTGCACGGGGCAGAGGGGGAATCTTCAACCTTGTTTCCAAAAGTAAGATTTTGCTGAAGATAAAAGCCGGTGTAGTAATAGTGTTATGGGGGAAAGGGTATAAAGATTGGAAAGAAGGAAAGAAATTCTCAACATTCACGGTTGATAAGATTGTGTATAGTGAAAACAGAGAGAGTTACAGATGAATTATGTGAATTAACAAGTGAGTTTAACAAGTTCTACATATATTGCTATTTGGTCAATATACCAAAATCAGGCATATCCATATAGTAGCATTAAATAAACTGAATAAAAAAATTTTTTAAAGATACTATTTATAATAGCATCAAAATATGAAACTCCTACAAGTAATTCTAACAAAAGATATAAAGTCCTATTCTTTTAAAACTATAAATGTTATTGAGATAAACTTTGAAAAATTTAAATAAATGAAAGGACAAACTATTCATGAGTTGGAAGACATACTGAAAAGATGTCAGTTTTCCTCACATCAATATATTGATGATGGAATCTCAATTAATATTCCAAATATTGATTCTAAACTTTATGTGGAGATTCAAGGAATAAAAATAGCTATGATTCTATTAAAGTTAAAGAACAAGATTTGAGAACTTTTTGGATATTAAGTCTAATTATAACATTAAGTTATTAAGGTGATACAATCACAGCAGAAAGCTATGCCAATAGACTGTAAGAGAATAGAAGCCAGAACCAAGCACTCAAATATATGACACTTCACTAGAGCAAAGATAGTACTGCAGAGGATTGGAAAACCCATGGTCTTTTCAATAAATTGTCCTTCAGCAAATAGATATCTATATGGTGCCATATGGACTCTGCCATTACAATTCTTGTAACAGTGATTCAATCAACACTTCTTTTTCCAGGAACACAGTCCCTGTGTTAAGGAGGCTTGAGTGAATTTATATATTTATATTTTTGGCCACGTTGGGTCTTCATTGATGTGCATGGGCTTTCTTTATTTGCAGTGAGAAGGGGGGTACTCTTCATTGTGGTGAGTGGGTTTCTCACTGTGGTGGCCTCTCTCGTTGCACAGCACGGGCTCTAGGCACACGGGCTTCAGTAGTTGTGGCTCACAGGCTCTAGAGCTCAGGCTCAGTAGTTGTGGAGCACGGGCTTAGTCGCTCTGCGACATGTGGGATCTTCCCGGACCAGGGATCGAACCCGTGTCCCCTGCATTGGCAGGCAGATTCTTAACCACTGCACCACCAGGGAAGTCCCGGTTTGAGTGAATTTAAAGGCAGCTATCACTATTGTACCACTCTTACGTATTCTTGTCTCTAGATAAATTCCAAAGTCGCTTGAACAGTTCATCATGTGATATGGCTGCTAGGCCACTCACTATTACCGTTACCTTCATCTTAATAGGTCACACTTTTCCAGTCTCTCTTTCAAAACACTCAAGCAAAAGTGAATACATGCCTTTAGTGGATATGATGTGCACTATAATTTCTTGTGTTTCAGTTGTTATACTATTAATATAGATATATATTAATTTTCTCAACAAACACATCAGTAGATGCCTTGTACTAAAATTACAATAAACAAAAATCCTTTTTTTCTACATGTATTATATTGATATTAAGACCTTTCTTCTCCTTTATGAATTGGGGAGTTGCACAATACTTTTAACCTCATATTAAATCCTATTAAACTTAAGTGGAAAATGAGGTATAATGTATAAGGCACTTTAATGTGGTACCTGGTTTATAGCAAGCAATCAAAATACTGTTAAAAAATGTCATACTTTCCATAATAATTTAGGCACTTTCTAGGAAGAAGACAAACAAAGCTCACTTACATGCAAACACACAACACAAATACACACACAGACATAGATGTGCCCATTTTTCTCGTGCCTAAAATTACAGCGTTGAAAAATGCTGCCATTATCAAGAATTACTCACTGAAATTAACTTTGCCTTGAAAAACAAAAAAGTATAAACCTACACGGCAACGGGAAAATAATCCAAGTTTTAATTGCAGACTTCTGTGGTGGCTAATATTTTTTAACATCTTTATTAGAGTATAATTGCTTTACAATGATGTGTTAGTTTCTGCTTTATAACAAGTGAATCACTTATACATACACATATATCCCAATATCTCTTCCCTCTTGCGTCTCCCTCCCTCCCACCCTCCTATCCCAACCCTCTAGGTGGCCACAAAGCACCAAGCTCATCTCCCTGTGCTATGCGGCTGCTTCCCACTAGCTATCTATTTTACATATGGTAGTGTATATATATCCATTTCACTTTCTCACTTTCTCTCAGTTTACCCTTCCCCCTCTCCATATCCTCAAGTCCATTCTCTAGTAGGTCTGCGTCTTCATTCCCGTCATGCCCCTAGGTTCTTCATGACCATTTTTTTGTTTGTTTTTTAGATTCCATATATATGTGTTAGCATATGGTATTTGTTTTTCCCTTTCTGACTTACTTCACTCTGTATGACAGACTCTAGGTCCATCCACCTTACTACAAATAACTCAATTTCATTTCTTTTTATGGCTGAATAATATTCCATTGTATATATGTGCCACATCTTCTTTATACATTCATCTGTTGATAGACACTTAGGTCACTTCCATGTCTTGGCTATTGTAAATAGTGCTACGATGAGCATTGTGGTACATGACTCTTTTTGAATTACGGTTTTCTCAGGGTATATGCCAAGTAGTGGTATTGCTTGGTCATATGGTAGTTCTATTTCTAGTTTTTTAAGGAACCTCCATACTGTTCCCCATAGTGGCTGTATAAATTTACATTCTCACCAACAGCGCAAGAGGGTTCCCTTTTCTCCACACCCACTCCAGCACTTATTGTTTGTAGATTTTTTTATGATGGCCATTCTGACCTGTGTGAGATGATATCTCATTGTAGTTTTGATTTGCATGTCTCTAATGATTAAAGATGTTGAACATTCTTTCATGTGTTTGTTGGCAATCTGTATATCTTCTTTGGAGAAATGTCTATTTAGCTTTTCTGCCCTTTTTGGATTGGGTTTTTTTTTTTTTTTTTTTTTGATATTGAGCTGCATGAGCTGCTTGTAAAAGTTGGATATGTATACTTTGTCAGTTGCTTCATTTGCAAATATTTTCTCCCATTCTGAGGGTTGTCTTTTCATCTTGCTTATGGTTTCCTTTACTGCGCAAAAGCTTTTAAGTTTCATTAGGTCCCATTTGTTTATTTTTGTTTTATTCCATTTCTCTAGGAGGTGTTTCAAAAAGGATCTTGCTGTGATTGATGTCATAGAGTATTCTGCCAGTGTTTTGCTCTAAGAATTTAATAGTGTCTGGCCTTACATTTATGTCTTTATTCCATTTTGAGTTTATTTTTTGTGTAGGGGTGTTAGAGAGTGTTCTAATTTCATTCTTTTACATGTAGCTGTCCAGTTTTCCCAGCACCACTTATTGAAGAGGCTGTCTTTTCTCCACTGTATATTCTTGCCTCCTTTATCAAAGATAAGGTGACCATATGTGCATAGGTTTATCTCTGGCCTTTCTATCCTGTTCCATTGATCTACATTTCTGTTTTTTGTGCCAGTACCATACTGTCTTCATTACTGTAGCTTTGTAGTATAGTCTGAAGTCAGGGAGCCTGATTCCTCCAGCTCCATTTTTCTTTCTCAAGATTGCTTTGGCTATTCAGGGTCTTATATGTTTCCATACAAATTGTAAAATTTTTTTGTTTTACTACTGCGAAAAATGCCATTGGTAGATTATAGAGGTTGCAATGAATCTGTAGATTGCTGTGGTAGTAGAGTCATTTTCACAATATTGATTCTTCCAATCCAAGAACATGGTATATCTCTCCATCCCTTTTTATCATCTTTAATTTCTTTCATCAGTGTCTTAAAATTTTCTACATACAGGTCTTTTGTCTCCTTAGGTAGGTTTATTCCTAGGTATTTTATTCTTTTTGCTGCAGTGGTAAATGGGATTGTTTTCTTAATTTCACTTTCAGATTTTTCATCATTAGTGTATAGGAATGCAAGAGATTTCTGTGCATTAATTTTGTCTCCTGCTACTTTACCAAGTTCATTGATTAGCTCTAGTAGTTTTCTGGTAGCATCTTTAGGATTCTCTATGTATAGTATCATGTCATCTGCAAACAGTGACAGCTTTACTTCTTCTTTTCCAATTTGAATTCCTTTTATTTCTTTTCTTCTTTGATTGTTGTGGCTAAAACTTCCAAAACTATGTTGAATAATAGTTGTGAGAGTGGGCAACCTTGTCTTCTTCCTGATCTTAGTGGAAATGGTTTCAGTTTTTCACCATTGAGGACGATGTCAACTGTGGGTTTGTCATATATGGCCTTTATTATGTTGAGGAAAGTTCCCTCTGCCTATTTTCTGGAGAGTTTTTATCGTAAATGGGTGTTGAATTTTTTCAAAATCTTCTCTGTTTCTATTGAGATGATTGTATGTTTTTTCTCCTTCAATTTGTTAATATGGTGTATTACATTTATTGATTTGCATATATTGAAGAATCCTTGCATTCCTGGGATAAACCCCACTTGATCATGGTGTATGATTCTTTCAATGTGCTGTTGGATTCTGTTTGCTAGTATTTTGTTGAGGATTTTTGCATCTATGTTCATCAGTGATATTGCCCTGTAGTTTTCTTTCTTTGTGATATCTTTGTCTGGTGTTGGTATCAGGATGATTGTGTCCTCATAGAATGAGTTTGAGAGTGTTCCTCCCTCTGCTATATTTTGGAAGAGTTTGAGAAGATAGGTGTTTGCTCTTCGCTAAATGTTTTATAGAATTCGCCTGTGAAGCCATCTGATCCTGGACTATTATTTGTTGGAAACTTTTTAATCGTAGTTTCAATTTCAGTGCTTGTGATTGGTCTGTTCATATTTTCTATTTCTTCCTGGTTAAGTCTCAGAAGGTTGTGCATTTCTAAGAATTTGTCCATTTCTTCCAGGTTGTCCATTTTATTGGCATATAGTTGCTTGTAGGCTAATATTGTTGAATGAATATTACCACTTGTCTGGGAGTTGAGTTGCTGGCTAGCAACAATCTCAGTTCACTTTTCATTTGGCTGGTGTCATACCTTAATGTCACTAATGGCCTACTCTCACCAATAGATAATTGACTATGTGTGCTCAGCAATCATTGCTCAGTTGAAAATAGATCCTGAATAACATCAATTATTTCATTTTCTCAGTCAAACCTAGATGTGCTGACAGGACATCCCACAGGGTAGAATAACTATGAAGATGCCTGCAGAGAAGCCATTAGGAGAGTTATGTGGCCTCTGTCAGAGCTACTGTTTCTTCTGTTATATAACTATTGGGGGAAATGTGCTTGCACATTTCACTTTAAAAACATTTTCTTATGCAATTTTCATATTCTCTGAAATACACTTGCTTGGAACACACAAAACAAAGACAAATTAAGCTACTAGAAACATCATTAGCTAACTCCCACATTCCTAAACAAATCTCAGAATAGGACACACATGACATATTCAGGCCTGGTGAATTCACACTAAATAGTTCAAATTGCAAAAGAAGCTCTATTTTTTTTTTAATTAGTAAATTCAACATGAGTGTAAACAATTAAGAAGGCTATTCTGGGAGGTCAGTGAGGATGGAGAATAAGAGAATTAAATCTTTGTGATTAGAAAAGTTCAGAAGGAAAAGTGTAAACCAGTCATTTATGGGGTTTATAGAGCATATTAAAAATAAATCTGTTTTCAGTTATTATTGTGTAATCTGCTGTCAATACAGCCCTAGTCAGCCAGATCCAAATGAATTTTCCACCTGAAATGATTGATTTACCCTGATTAAGGACACTAATCTTATTTAGTGACTTCTTAACTCTCAGTGTCCTGCTTGTCTCTTGCATGGTACAAAGTTCAGACAAGGCAGCACTGAGTGGAAGTGTTGAACAGAACATTTTTTCCACTAGTACAAGAGAAGCGAGTACACTCCTTACACATTGCAAACAGCCACAGGGTCTTATCGCCAGTTTGACAATCCTGAACTTGGCATTTTGAAAAGGAATTTTCCATTGAAAGAGGAATTTGAGTTTCACTACTACTGAAATCTGGTCTTTGCAAATAATTCTTGGGTAATCCAGGGGCAAAAGATCCAGAGAGCAAAACTTTCGCAGACTCAGCCTTGTATTATACCCACTGCTCACACTCTTGTCTTTAACCAAAAGAAGAAATATCTAGTGCTGATCAGCTTCTTCCTTCATGGATAAATTTTTTTTTATATAAAGTTTACAAACTGTGCTTATCTTATGCGAATTATATTCTTTACCCATTTTCTCTTTCAGATTCTGTTAGCTCATCATGTAATAAACATAGTATCCTTTTTAATATTTGATGGAGGCTTTTTAAATTTTTATTTTAGTTTTAATATTGTTATGATCAGAAGTTTTTAAATGGCTCTGTAGATTATCTTTTTTCCTGTGATATATTTTTATCAGTCCTAAGCTCACAATAGACTAAGATCTGAAAAATATTTAGTTTTATTTTGATTTGATTTTTCTCAATACAATACACCTAATCTATCTGTTGTTTATTTCAAAGATGTGACAGTGATTCTCAAATTGAGAGAAGAGATAGGGATCAGTACATTCAGGTGTCAGTACATACTTAAATGTAATCTGAGATGTTCCTTTATAATATATTAGGTTCTTATATATAATAAGATAAAGCCAAAAGTATCTCTTCTTTTCCATTGATCTGGTTGGTTTATGCACCAATACTCTACTTTCAGTAAGTGTTGTTATAATATCAGTTTTAATATTTTCCTATGTATTCTGTATTAATTTCTATCGCTATATATGAATCATCACAAACTCAGCAGCTTAAAAAAAACATACATTTATTATGTCACCGTTTCTATGGGTCAGGAATCGGGGCTTGGCTTCACCAGATTCCCTGCTCAAGGTCTCGCAAAGCTGCAGTCAAGGTGTCTGCTGGGCTGCATTTCCATCTGGAGGCTTGACTAAGGAAGAACACACTTCCAGACTCATTCAAGGTTGGCAGAATTTATTTTCTTGCATTTGTGGGTTTGGAGGCCCCAATTCTTACTGGCCACCAGATGGAGGCTGCCCTTCGGTCTTACTGGTCACCAGCAGTTCCCCGACATGTGGTCCTCTCCATAAGCAGTCACAACATAGCAGGTTACTTCTTCAAAGTGGAGAGTCTTCCCCTCCAATCTGCTAAATTGCCTTATAAAATCTGCCATACAGAGTGAAGTAGCCAGAAAGAGAAAAACAAATACCATATATTAGCACGTACATGTGGAATCTAGAAAAATGGTACAGATGAAACTATTGTAGGGCAGGAATAGAGACATGGTCACAGAGAACGGACATGTGTACATGGGGGGAAGGGGAGGGTGGAATGAATTGGGAGATTAGGTTTGACATAAATATACTACCATGTGTAAAATAACTAGTGGGAACTTACTGTATAGCACAGGGAGTGCAGCATGGTGCTCTGTGATGACCGAGATGGGGGGAGTGAGAGGGAGTTCAAAGAGGGAGGGGATATAGGTATACATATAGCTGATTCACTTCATTGTACAGCAGAAACTAACACAACATTGTAAAGCAATTTTACTCCAATAAAATAAAATGTAATGGAATTGTGAAAGTGACATCCCATTACTTTTGCCATATTCTATTGATGAGAAGTAAGTCACAGCTTCCATTCACGCACAAACGGAGATAGATACACCCATAACAACAGGGACAGAGATCATGAAGGCCATCATAGACATCTACCTACCACAAATTTGCTTTAAAATAAGTTTTAATATTTTTTCAAATATGTGTTTGACATTTTTATGAATTTAGACTTCTAGTTGTGATGCATATCTGTTTGAATGTATCATATATTTTAATTTGGAAGAAAATGTTACCTCTAAAGTATATAATGCTCCCCATTAGAAACATTAAATACTCATAGGTATACTCAAATGCTCACGTTATCTCTTTTTTTTTCTTTTAATTTTTATTTATGTATTTATGGCTTTGTTGCGTCTTCGTTTCTGTGTGAGGGATTTCTCTAGTTGGGGCAAGCAGGGGCCACTCTTCATCGCGATGCACGAGCCTCTCACTATCGCGGCCTCTCTTGTTGCAGAGCACAGGCTCCAGACGCGCAATCTCAGTAGTTGTGGCTCACGGGCCTAGTTGCTCTGAGGCATGTGGGATCTTCCCAAACCGGGGCATGAACCCGTGTCCCCTGCATCGGCAGGCGGACTCTCAACCACTGTGCCACAAGGGAAGCCCTATCTCTTTAAAATATTATAACTATCTTCACATAGTTTATATACATTCTGGTTGAAGGATTTTTTTTTTTTTTTAATTTATTTATTTTATTATTTATTTATTTATTTAGGCTGTGTTGGGTCTTTTGTTGCTGTGCACGGGCTTTCTCTAGTTGCGGTGAGCGGGGGCTACTCTTCGTTGCAGTGCACGGGCTTCTCATTGCGATGGCTTCTCTCGTTGCAGAGCACGGGCTCTAGGCACATGGGCTTCAGTAGCTGTGGCACACGGGCTCTAGAGCACAGGCTCAGTAGTTGTTGCGTACTGGCTTAGCTGCTCCGCAGCATGTGGGATCTTCCCAGACCAGGGCTTGAACCCGTGTCTCCTGGATTGGCAGGCGGATTCTTAACCACTGCGCCACCAGGGAAGCCCTGAAGGATTTTTTGATCAAGAATATTTTTGGATGTTAATAGCCAGTGAGAGTAAGATTTTTTTACTGTTATTTTTTATTGAAGTACAGTTGATGTAAAATACTTTTTATAAGTTACAGACATGCAATATAGTGATTCAAAATTTTTAAAGGCTATACTCCATTTATAGTTATTAGAAAACATTTGGTATATTTTCCATGTTGTACAATATACCCTTGTAAATTATTTTATACATAATATTTTGTATGTCTTAATCCCCCACCCATATGAGGCCTCTCCCCCTCCCCTCTCCCCACTGGCAACAACTAGTTTGCTCTCTGTATCTGTGAGTCTGCTTCTTTTTTGTTATATTCACTAGTTTGTTGTATTTTTTAGATTCCACATATAAGTGATATCATATATGTATATACACCACATTTTCTTTATCCATCCTTCTGTTGATGGACACTTACTTTGCCATATTTTGTCAATTGTAAATAATGCTGCTATGAACATTGGGGTGCTTGTATTTTTTTGAATTAGTGGAGAAAAGGGAACCCCCATGCACTGTTGGTGGCAACGTAAATTGGTGCAACCACTGTGAAAAACAGTATGAAGTTTTCTCTAAAAACTAAAACCAGAACTACTCTATTACCCAGCAATTACACTCTAAGAGTAAGATTTTTATTTATTAAATTTTATGATTATTTATTGCTCAGGTATTGAAATACATTGATTTATAACTATTTTTATTGGATATAAACACATTTCTGAAATATTTTGTTCTTTCTAATATAATTTTTAATAAGTTCCTTGTGGATTTCTAGGCTAATATTTTTAATATGAGTGTTAATGTTCATTTTTCTTTACATTTCCTTGTACTTAAAGCTAAGGCCGCTGTGTATGGCTATATATTTCTTTGCCCAAAGGAATCAAGGCAACGATTCAGGAGAAGGCTGACGTCCATTCCTGCCCTACTGGTTTAGAGGCATGCCTGATATAGAGAGGCATAGCTGTGGAAAAGGAGGCCTCTTTTTAAAATAAAGTGTTCCCTCCCTTCAGGGAGGTGTTTTGTAATCTCTGTGCTCAGAGGTAGAGGTACTTTTTTATATACTGTCCAAGGTCTCTGTATAGGCTAATAACATTCCTGTTATCTCTCTTATTCTACATAATACTGGGCAAGTTGTTTAACCTCTCTGTGCCTAGATTTCTTCATCTGTTAAGTGGTGGTAATAATAGTACCCACTACATAAATTATAAATTTGTGTAAACTAACAGTTCCTGGCTCTTAGTAAATGTTTAATAAATTTTCATTATAGTTGCTCTCATTTGTTATTGTTTTATTCTCCTTGAGTTTTCCATTTTTTCTCAGGAATATTTAGGATTGTCAGAACAGGAGTTTAATAAAGAAGAGGAAAAGGAGAAGAAGAAGAAGGAACAAAGCAGTGAGAAAAGAGGAAGGGAAGGAGGGAGTGTGGGAGGGAAAGAAGAGAGAAAAAAGATTTGACTTAAAATATCCAAGGGCAGGGCAGGGGCAAGGAGGGGGAAATTAGATGAAGGCAGAAAAAAGGTACAAACTTCTAGTTATAAGATAAATAAGTACTAGGAATGTAATATACAATATGATAAATAATACCACTGCTGTACCTTGTATATGAAAGTTGTTAAGAGATCTCATAAATCCTAAGATATCTCATCAAAAGGAATTATTTTCTTTTTTTTTAATTTTGTATCTTTATGAGAAAATGGATGTTCACTAAACTTACTATGGTCATTTCATGATGTATGTCAGTTAAATCATTATGCTGTACACCTTATACAGTGCTGTATGTCAATTACACATCAATAAAACTGGAATAAAAAAATATCCAAGGGCATAACCAGATTTTATGGGAGTGTAAAACTTATACCATATTGGGTCCCCTTTTAATAAAAATAATACAAAAATAATTTAACTTGCAAAATTACAAAAATATATAACCATGTGAACACATTGCTAATGTTCCTCCCAGGGCCTTGGAAGGACTATATAAGTGAGTATCCTTGAAACTCAATTTTCATTAGATTCAAGGGAAGTATGTTTCCATAGACAACCAAAATTGGATTTTGAAGAAAAATAGCAATCTCAAAAGTAAAACTAGAATCCTTTTAAAATTGTTTACCCTGCCTTAACATAAAGAATAAGAATGACACAGATCATGAGATCATCTATACTGTGTGACTCTTTCTAGAAGACATCAAAAAATTGAGTTTGCTCTTCAAGAAGAAGGAGAAATCCTTTCTGACAGAGGAATGGCAGGGGGCATATCAACGAAGTCAAATACTACGTTTCTCACTGTTATCCCCCAAGAAGAGAGAAGGGGTTTTTAGAAACATCAGGAAAGATAGAAACGAAACTGATCACATTAGAGATAGCGACTCGCTTCCCAGTAGCCAGGGAAGTAGGGGAGGCTGCAGAGTTTTACAGAGGTGGTGGTGAGTTTTCTGAGGCAACACTTCTGGTTACCTATAGCCCATACATGATGAACATGTGATCCAGAGGTTCTTTCCCACACTGCCAAGGAAACAAAAGTGCTTGGAGGTCCAGGAAACTGACCTGGGTCCTAATATCAGAGCCCAAAGGCCACTGTGTATGAGACATGAGCTGACTTAGACAACAAAACTAAAATGTCAAGAATTAGGAAACATTAGAATAACATTTATAAAGGTTATAGGTAAAATATGTTGAATCAAGAGCTCTATATAGAAAAACATAAGAAGAAATTGGCAAAACCAAATTTATAATGAATTATTTTAATAAATCTCAGATTATATATAATTTCTGAGGTTATGAAGATATAAAAGTATAATGAGTATATTTATAATTCTGTCCTATTATATTTTGTGCAGTATATATTATTAAATTTATATGTTCATTGTATAATAATTTATAACACTTAATTGTTAGTGATAGTATACATCTGCCTATGTATTTCCAAATTTTTCTCTGAAAACAGATTAACATAACTTCTGTTGGCCATAAAATATTTATAAGCATTATTTCATATAAAACTCCTCAAAAGGAGTTTTGCTGGCTCATTGTTGCCCAATCTCTCTTTAATACACTTCAGTCAAGATTTCTTCTCCATCATTTAATTGTTTTGAAATCGTCAACTAAGTCATATTCCCCACAGCATCACTGGATATAGTTTATTACTTAGCTCCTTACTTTTCTCTGCTTATACTCTAAAAGAATCACTCCAGTTGATTCTATTCAGGTACATGATTTTTTTTTTTTTTTTTGCGGTACGCGGGCCTCTCACTGCTGTGGCCTCTCCCGTCGTGGAGCACAGGCTCCGGACGGGCAGGCCCAGTGGCCATGGCTCACGGGCCCAGCCGCTCCGCAGCACGTCGGATCCTCCCAGACCAGGGAACGAACCCACGTCCCCAGCATCAGCAGGCGGACTCTCAACCCCTGCGCCACCAGGGAAGGGAAGCCCCCTCAGGTACATGATTCTAAATGCTATCCATGAGTTAATGGCTCATTTTTATCTCTTTCTCTAGGCCCTCACCTGAGCTCCAGTTGCTTAGATTCCATTGTCAAATCAATTTCTCAACTGAGGTATATTTAGTAGGTTCATCAAAATTAACATACTGAAGACTGATACTTTGATTCATCTGTCAAAACTCTGCTCTTCCCCAAGCCTTCTCCTTCTCAGTAAAAGAAACCACCATAGCTCAGGCCAAAGGCTAAGAAATAACTTTAATTCATTGCTTTCCCTCAGGCCCCATAAGTCAGACAGATAAAGACAAATACTATATGATAACATTTATATGTGGAATCTAAAAAATAAAACAAAAATATTACCACTGGGGAAAGGAAAGTGGGAGAAGGGCAAGAAAGGAGTAGGAGATTAAGAGATAAAAACTACTATGTATAAAAAATAGACAAGCAGCAAGGATATATTGTACAGCACAGGCAGTTACAGACATTATTTTGTAGTACCTTTTAATGTAGTATAATCTATAAAAATACTGAATCACTACGCTGCACAACTAATATTAATATCATGTTGTAAATCTACTATACTAAATAAATAAATAAATAAAATGCTTAGCTAGAAAAAAATCAACTTACAATTATGTGGTAAATCTGACCACTTCTCACCATCTCTTGCAATAATTCAACCTTGATAAAGTCACTGTTATTGTACTCCTAGGTTCCAGGAATACCCTCATACCTGTCATCACTTCTTTCTTTACTCCTCCAGTGTGGTCTCTGGAGAAACGGTCATAACACTTGTAATACTTATGTCAGAACTTTCCCTTGCTTGTTCAACACCCTTCAACATCTTTCAAATTCAATTTTCCATGAACTATCATATAATCTGGAGCTTTCTCATCCTTCGTGACAGCTAATCTTATGTGTCAACTTGACTGGCCACAGAGTGACTATACTAAACATTATTTCTAGGGGTGTCTGTGAGGGTGTTTCCAGATGAGATTAGCATTTGAATCCATGGACTCAGTAAAGTAGATGGCTTTCTCAATGTGGGTGGCCATCACACCATCTGCTGAGTGGCCATCATACCATCTGTTGAGGACCTGAATAAATCAAAGGCTGAGGACGAAGTGATTTGCCCCTTTTTTTCTTCCTGTCTCACTGCTTAAAGTGGGACATCTCATCTTAGTCTCTTCTTCCCTCAGACTGGGATGTATAACATTGTCTCCCCTGATGGAGCCTTCCAACTCTGACCGAATTACATCATGGGTGTTCCTGGATCTCCAGCTTGCATGTGGCAGATCACAGGATTTCTCAGTCTCCTAATTTTGTGAGCCAATTCCTTGCAATAAATCTCCTTGATAGATTAGATAGATAGATATAGAGAGAGCTTATCTCGAGAACTCTGCCTAATATGCTCTTTCTCTCTCATTTAATGGCAATATCCTCCTCCCTCATGCCATTGCACTTGCACTGCTATTCTTGCTCTTCTGCAAATAACCTAATTCCTGACTCAGACTTTTACATTTGCTGTTTCCTCTCTCACATATGCTCCCACAACCCCCTACCCCCCCAAAAACATTCACATTTCTCACTCCTATATATCATTTAGTTATCTTTTCAAATGTCACCTTCCTAAAGAGGCCTTTCCTTAACACCATGTCTAAACTAGCCTTTCCCACTCCTCCTGCTAGTCCCTTTTCCTTCTTTATGGTTCTTCAAAGCACTTATCACAACTTCAGACTACACTATTTTTTTATTTGTACCTTTTACTGACTGAAACCTCCCAAAACAATATAATCTCTTTCCTATGTTTGAGTATTCTGAACTATTGCATTACTTTTATAATCTGAAACAATAAGTTATTTTAATTAGAACCATAATGATGTATCACATAGAAATTAATAATAGGAAGAATACTTTCAAATAGAACATATAATATTTTATCATATCTCACTAGAAGATTTAAAAGCTTTCTTATTTCATTATTAAATGAAAAATACTAAAAATAAATTATTAGAGGAGACCTTCAAGATGGCAGAGGAGTAAGACATGGAGATCACCTTCCTTCCCATAAATACATCATAAATACATCTACACGTGGAACAACTCTTACAGAACACTTACTGAACCCTGGCAGAAGACCTCAGATTTCCCAAATTGCAAGAAACTCTCCACATACCTGGGTAGGAGAAAAGAAAAAGAAAAAACAGAGACCAAAAAATAGGGACGGGACCTGCATCTCTGGAAGGGAGCTGTGGAGGAGGAAAAGCTTCCACACATTAGGAAGCCTGTTCACTGGCAGAGGGGGTGGGGTGGGGGGAGGGGTGGGAGAAGCTTCAAAGCCACAGAGGAGAGCACAGCAACACGGGTGCAGAGGGCAAAGTGGAGTGATTCCTGCACAGAGGATTGGTGCCGACCAGCCTGAGAGGCTTGTCTGCTTACCCACTGGGGCGGGTGGGAGCTGGGAGCTGAAGCTAAGGCTTCGGAGGTCAGATCCCAGGGAGAGGGCTGAGTTTGGCTGTGTGAACACAGCCTGAAGGGGTCTAATATTCAACAGCTAGCTGGGAGGGAGTCCAGGAAAATGTCTGGAACTGTCTAAGAGGCAAGAGACCATTGTTTCAGGGTGCTCGAGGAGAGGGGATTCAGAGCACTGTCTAAATGAGCTCCAGAGACAGGCGTGAGCTGCGGCTATCAGCTCAGACACAAGAGATGGGCATGAAAAGCTAACAGTGCTGCTGCAGCCACCAAGAATCCTGTGTGCAAGCACAGGTCACTATCCACACACACACACCCCTGGAGCCTGTGCAGCCCGCCACTGCCAGGATCCCGTGATCCAGGGTCAACCTCCCCAGGAGAACACATGGCACCTCTCAGGCTGTTGCAAAGTCATGCCAGCCTCTGCCGCCACAGGCTTACCCCACATTCAAATTATAACTACAATACCCCTCCCTCACCCTGGCCAGAGTGAGCCAGAGCCCGCTAATCAGCTGCTCCTTTAACCCCTTCCTATTTGGGTGGAAACAGATGCCTGAGGGCAATCTACATGCAGAACTGTGGCCAAAACCAAAGCTGAACCCCAGGAGCTGTGCAAAGAAGAGAAAGGGAAATTTCTCCGTGCAGCATCAGGAGCAGTGGATTAAATCCCCATAAGCAACTTGAGGTACCCTGCATCTGTGAAACACCTGAATAAACAACGAATCAACCTAAAATTGAGGTGGTGGACTTTGGGGGCAACTGTAGACTTAGGGTTTGCTGTATGCGACTGACTTGTTTCTGATTTTTATGTTTACCTTAGTATAGCTTTTAGTGCTTGTTATCATTGGTGGATTTCTTTATTGGTTTCATTGCTCTCTTCTTTTTTTATTGCTTTGAAACATTTTTTATTTAATAATTTTTAAATTTTAATTATTTTATTTCATTTTATTATTTTTTAAACTATTTTTTCTTTCTCTTTGTCTCCCTTTTCTTCTGAGCTGTGTGGCTGACATGGTCTTGGTGCTCCAACTAGGTGTCAGGCCTGAGCTTCTGAGGTGGGAGAGCTGACTTCAGGACATTGGATCACCAGAGACCTCCCAGCCCCACATAATATCAATCAGCAAGAGTTTTCCCAGAGAACTCCATCTCAATGCCAAGACCCAGCTCCACTCAATGACCACCAAGCTTTGGTGATGTACAAACAACTAGTAAGACAGGAATACAACTCCATCCATTAGAAGAGAGGGTGCCTAAAATCATACTAAGTTCATAGACATGCCAAATCACACCACCAGAAGCAGCCCTATCTACCAGAAAGACAAGATCCAGCCCCACCCACAAGAACACTGACACCAGTCCCCTCCACCAGGAAGTCTACACCAGTCACTGAACAAACCTTACTCACTGGGGGTAGACACCAAAAACAAAGGGAACTATGAACATGCAGCCTGCAAAAGTAGACCACAAACACAGTAAGTTAAGCAAAATGGGAAGGCAGAGAAATATGTAGCAGATGAAGGAGCAAGGGAAAAACTCACCAGACCAAACAAATGAAGAGGAAATAGACAGTCTACCTGAAAAAGAATTCAGAGTAATGATAGTAAAGATGATACAAAATCTTGGAAGTAGAATGGAGAAAATACAAGAAATTTTTAACAAGAACTAGAAGAACTATAGAGAAAACAAACAATGATGAGTACAAAATAAATGAAATTAAAAATTCTCTAGAAGGAATTAATAGCAGAATAACTGAGGCAGAAGAATGGATAAGTGACCTGGAAGATAAAATAGTGGAAATAACTACTGAAGAGCAAAATAAAGAAACAAGAATGAAAAGAATTGAGGACAATCTCAGAGACCTCTGGGACATTAAACACACCAACTTTCAAATTGTAAGGATTCCAGAAGAAGAAGAGAAAAAGAAAGGGTCTGAAAAAATATTAGAAGAGATTATAGTTGAAAACTTCCCTAACATGGGAAAGGAAATAGTCAGTCAAGTTGAGGAAGCGCAGAGAGTCCTAAACAGGATAAATCCAAGGAGAAACACACAAAGACACACAATAATTAAACTATCAAAAATTAAATACCAGGAAAAAATATTAAAAGCAGGAAGGGAAAAGCAACAAATAACATAAAAAGGAATCCCCATAAGGTTCACAGCTGATCTTTCAGCAGAAACTCTGCAAGCCAGAAGGGAGTGGCAGGACATACTGAAAGTGATGAAAGGGAAAAATCTACAACAAAGATTACTCTACCCAGCAAGGATCTCATTCAGCTTCGATGGAGAAATTAAACCCTTTACAGACAAGCAAATTTAAGAGAATTCCGCACACCAAACCAATTTTACAACAAATGCTAAAGGAACTTCGCTAGGCAGGACACAAGAGAAGGAAAAGACCTACAAAAACAAACCAAAAACAATTAAGAAAATGGTAACAGGAACATACATATCAATAATTACCTTAAATGTAAATGGATTAAATGCTCCAACCAAAAGATACAGACTGGCTGAATGTATACAAAAAGAAGATCCGGGCTTCCCTGGTGGCACAGTGGTTGAGAGTCTGCCTGCCGAGGCAGGGGACACACGTTCGTGCCCCAGTCCGGGAAGATCCCACATGCCACAGAGTGGTTGGGTCCGTGACCCATGGCTGCTGAGCATGCGCATCCAGAGCCTGTGCTCCACAACAGGACAGGCCACAACAGTGAGAGGCCCGCGTATTGCAAAAAAAAAAAAAGAAAAGAAAAGAAAATAGAAAGCCCATATATATGTTGTCTACAAGAGACCCACTTCAGACCTAGGGACACATGTAGACTGAAAGTGAGGGGATGGAAAAAGATATTCCATGCAAATGGAAATCAATAGCAAGCTGGAATAGCAATTCTCATATAAGAAAAAAATAGACTTTAAAATAAAGACTATTACAAGAGACAAAGAAGGACACTACATAATGATCAAGGGATCAATCCAAGAAGAAGATATAACAATTGTAAATATTTATGCACCCAGCATAGGAGCACCTCAATACATAAGGCAAATGCTAACAGCCATAAAATGGGAAATTGACAATAACACAATAGTAGGGGAATTAACACCCCACTTTCACCAATGGAAAGATCATACAAAATGAAAATAAATAAGGAAACACAAGCTTTAAATGAAATATTAAACAAGATAGACTTAATAGATATTTATAGGACATTCCATGCAAAATAAAACAGAATACACTTTCTTCTCAAGTGCTCACAGAACATTCTCCAGGATAGATCATATCTTGGGTCACAAATGAAGCCTCGGAAAATAAGAAAATTGAAATCCTATCAAGTATCTTTTCCAACGACAATACTATGAGACTAGATATCAATTATAGGGAAAAATCTGCAAAAAATACAAACACATGGAGGCTAAACAATACACTACTAAATAAACAAGTGGTCACTGAATAAATCAAAGGAGAAATCACAGAATACCTAGAAAAAAATGACAATGAAAACATGAAGATCCAAAACCTATGGGATGAAGCAAAAGCAGTTCTAAAAGGGAAGTTTATAGCAATCCAATCCTACCTCAAGAAACAAGAAACATCTCAAATAAACAACCTAAACTTACACATACAGCAGTTAGAGAAAAAGAAGAAAACAACCGTAAAGTTAGCAGAAGGAAAGAAATCATAAAGATAAGATCAGAAATAAATGAAAAAGAAAGGAAAAAAACAAGAGCAAACATCAATAAAACTAAAAGCTGGTTCTTTGAAGAGATAAACAAAATTGATAAATCACTAGCCAGACTCAAAAAGAAAAAAAGGGAGGAGACTCAAATCAACAGACTTAGAAATAAAAAGGAAAAGTAACAACTGACACTGCAGAAATACAAAGGATCATGAGAGATTACTACAAGCAACTATGTGCCAATAAAATGCACAACCTAGAAGAAATGGATAAATTGTTAGAAAAGCACAACCTTCCGAGACTGAACCAGGAAAAAATAGAAAATATAAACAGACCAATCACAACATTGAAATTGACACTGTGATTAAAAATCTTCCAACAAACAAAAGCCCAGGACCAGGTAGTTTCACAGGTGAATTCTATGAAATATTTACAGAAGAGCTAACACTGATCCTTCTCAAACACTTCCAAAATATAACAAGGGAAGAAACCCTCCCATACTCATTCTATGAGCCACCATCATGCTGATACCAAAACCAGACAAAGATGGCACAAAAAAGGAAAACTAGAACTATGTTCATCAATGATGAACATAGAGGTAAAAATCCACAAGAAAATACTAACAAACAGAATCCAACAGCACATTAAAAGGATCATACACCATAATCAGGTGGGGTTTATCCCAGGATTGCAAGGATTCTTCAATATACACAAATCAATCAATGTAATACACCATATTAACAAACTGAAGGATAAAAACCATATGACAATCTCAATATATGCAGAAAAAGCTTTTGACAAAATTCAACACCCATTTATGATAAAAACCCTCCAGAAAGTAGGCATAGAGGGAACTTAAATAGAGCTTATCTCAACGTAATAAAGGCCATATGTGACAAACCCACAGCCACCATCATTCTCAATGGTGAAAAACTGAAACCATTTCATCTAAAATCAGGAACAAGACTAGGATGCCCACTGTCACTA
This sequence comes from Phocoena sinus, assembly GCF_008692025.1. Taxonomy (NCBI): domain Eukaryota; kingdom Metazoa; phylum Chordata; class Mammalia; order Artiodactyla; family Phocoenidae; genus Phocoena; species Phocoena sinus. Next base: position 30,427,397 of record NC_045779.1, on the reverse strand, counting down.
CTATTATTCAACATAGTTTTGGAAGTTTTAACCGCAGCAATCTGAGAAGAAAAAGAAATAACAGGAATCCAAATCGGAAAAGAATAATTAAAGCTGTCACTGTATGAAGATGACATGATACTATACACAGAGAATACTAAAGATGCTACCAGAAAACTACTTGAGCTAATCAATGAATTTGGTAAAGTAGCAGGATACAAAATTAATGCCCAGAAATGACTTGCATTCCTATACACCAATGATGAAAAATCTGAAAGAGAAATTAATAAAACACTCCCATTTACCATTGCAATAAAAAGAATAAAATACTTAGGAATAAACCTACCTAAGGAGACAAAAGATCTGTATGCAGAAAACTATAAGACACTGATGAAAGAAATTAAAGATGATACAAACAGATGGAGATATATACCACGTTCTTGGATTGGAAGAATCCACATTGTGAAAATGACTCTACTACCCAAAGCAATTTACAGATTCAATGCAATCCTTATCAAACTACCACTGACATTTTTCACAGAACTAGAACAAAAACTTTCACAATTTTTATGGAAACACGAAAGACCCCAAATAGCCAAAGCAATTCTGAGAAAGAAATACAGAGCTGGAGGATTAAGGCTCCCTGATTTCAGACAATACTACAAACTACAGTAATCAAGACAGTATGGCACTGGCACATAAAACAGAAATATAGATCAATGGAACAGGATAGAAAGCCCAGAGTTAAACCCATACACATATGGTTGCCTTATCTTTGATAAAGGAGGCAAGAATATACAATGGAGAAAAGACAGCCTCTTCAATAAGTGGTGCTGGGAAAACTGGACAGCTGCATGTAAAAGAATGAAATTAGAACACTTCTTAACACCATACACAAAAATAAACTCAAAATGTACTAAGGACCTAAATGCAAGGCCAGACACTATAAAACTCTTAGAGAAAAGCATAGGCAGAAAACTATATGACATCAATCACAGAAAGATCCTCTTTGACCCACCTCCTAGGGGAGGGAAAAGAAAAACAAAAATAAATAAATGGGACCTAATGAAACTTAAAAGATTTTGCATATCAAAGGAAACCATAAACAAGATGAAAAGACAACCCTCAGAATGGGAGAAAATATTTGCAAATGAAGAAACTGACAAAGGATTAATCTCCAAAATATACAAGCAGCTCATGCAGCTTGGTATCAAAAAATGCAAGCAACCCCAATCCAAAAATTGGCAGATCTAAATAGACATTTCTCCAAAGAAGATATACAGATTGTCAACAAACACATGAACGTATGCGCAACATCACTAATTATTAGAGAAATGAAAATCAAATCTACAGTGAGGTATTTCTTCACACTGGTCAGAATGGCTGTCATCAAAAAATCGGCAAAAATAAATGCTGGGGAGGGTGTGAAGAAAAGGGAACCGTCTTGCACTGTTGGTGGGAATGTAAATTGATACAGCCACTATTGAGAACAATATGGTGGTGCCTTAAAAAACTAAAAATAGAACTACCATATGACCCAGCAATCCCACTACTGGGCATGTATCCTGAGAAAACTATAGTTCAAAAAGAGTCATGTACCACAATGTTCATTGTAGAACCATTTACAATAGCGAAGACATGGAAGCGACCTAAGTGTCCATCGACAGATGAATGGATAAAGAAGATGTGGCACATATATTCAGTGGAATATTACTCAGCCATAAAAAGAAACGAAATTGAGTTGTTTGTATTGAGGTGGATGGACCTAGAGTTTGTCATATAGAGTGAAAAAGGTCAGAAAGAGAAAAACCAATACCGTATGCTAACACATATATATGGAACCTAAAAAAAAAAAAAAAAAGAAAGGAAAAAATGGTTCTGATGAAGCTAGGGGGGGCAGGACAGGAATAAAAACGTAGATGTAAGGAATGGACTTGAGGACACAGGGCGGGGGAAGGGTAAGCTGGGATGAAGAGAGAGTAGCACTGATATATATACACTACTAATTGTAAAACAGATAGCTAGTGGGATGCAGCTGTATCGCACAGGGAGATCAGCTCGATGCTTTGTGACCACCTAGAGGTGTCAGAAAGAGAATGTAGGAGGGAAACTCAACATGGAGGAGGTATGTGGATATATGTATACATATAGTTGATTCACTTTGTTATACAGCATAAACTAACACAACATTTTAAAGCAATTATACTCCAATAAAGATGTTAAAAAGAAAAAAAAGTTAAACATTCAACTCAATAATCAAAGATAAGAACCACAAAATAGTATTAAGAAAATTACTTGTTAAGAACTAAATAAGACAAAGTAATCCATTATAATCCTGTTTTTAAGAAAGAAACAGTAGAAGTGAGAAATAAAACCAAGAGTAGTGTCTTAGAAAAGGAAAATAAAATGGATAAGTCTCTGATAAATCTGACCCCCCAAATGGGAGGACACTGAATATTCAGAAATGATAATGAGAAAAGGGCTAAGGAAAAAAATTGAAACCTGTAAGTACAAACATATTTAAGGAATTTGTGATCCACTAACTGAAATATTAAGGCAAATTTGGGAAGAGGTAGAAAACTTTCATAGAAAAGTCTGTTTTGAATTTCAAGGACATACACCCATAAAAATCATTAGAGATTATTAAAGCATGCATATGCAATAGATAATCAACTTCCAATTAAACATAACAAGTTGAAGATATCATCACTCCTCCTGAACTATTACTAAAATACAAGTGAAAGAATCTAAGAAGATATATAAATCCAAACTTACACCAGCAGATGAGAGAGGAAAATAAAATTTTAGAAAATGAAAAGACAATAGTAATTTAGTTAAGTTTCAACTTTCTCTGCTCTGCTAAATGTTTATACTTGGAGGAAGCCCACAAAAGTAAAAGATTTACTACAGAAACTCCAGGAAAATCTCAGGAATCAGAGGCAACTTGTCTCACTAAGGGTATTCATGGGAATTGGAGGTGGGACTGCTACAAAAAGGGATACTGACTGAAAATGAGCCTATGCTAGACATTAGATCACTAGATTCCCTCCTTCCTGCCATACAAGTGACACCAGAATGTTTACCATTTGTTCAGTCTCTGGGCAGCAGAAGACAGAGTGAGTCATGTTACTGAAAACAGGGAGATACAAGTGTAAGTCCATATACTGAACTGTGAGACCCCCTCGGTTCACCTCCCCATCATCAGGAACACTGGCTGCGAGGCTCTGACCCACAGTACCAACAGACCAGAAATTAAAAGATTATACTTGGGAGAAACTAACCAGTTTACGGGAGGAAGTCATCGAGAAGACATGACCATCAGTTGACCCTCAAGCTGGACCAGGGCAATTGGAAACTCCTTACTGCCTCCCCTGTCCTTGGAATGTCCCATGGTGGGAGCCATTTTCAAAGAACACAGCTTTGAGAAAGTGATGTGTTGCTGAGACCATCTGGACAGTATACGTGACTGACCACAGTTAAGGCCCCTATAAAAATATTTAAGACTCTAGCGAGACTGTGCAGATATCTATTCATCTTGAGGCTGCCCAAGACAAGCTTTGTATGCAAATTCTGGCTTGTTAAACCTGCCACGTATTAATCTGCAGTGGTCTGACTCTTTCTTCAGTCTCCCTTTGTCTTCTTGTACAGGGGCCAGTTTGCAAAGCAACACAGCCCTAGAAAATGACACAGAGAGACTGAAATCCCCAGCAACAAGCTATTTCATCCTATGTGAGGCCTACAAATACAATTCTGAATCAGCATTTTAATGCCTCACTCTTAAATATGGGCAACAGGTAATAACCAGACAACTGAGAAAAGTTTCCAACGTGAAATGCAATGACAAAAAAACCAAACTTTTAGAATAATCAAAAAGTATTCTACAAAGGATTTGGAAATACATTTTTCAAAAACTAGTAACCCAAGAAAGACAAGAGAATACTAAATCCTTAAAATAAAAGGATGCCATGAAAAAGAAATGTTTGAAAAACAAACAATAAATTTGGAAAAGAAAAAGCAGATATATAAATTCAATAGAAGGGTTGGGAGATAAAGTTGAAATATTTTTATCTTCCATACAAATGATAAAGTGGAAAAAGTGAGGCAGTTATTATAGAAATAATATAAGAAATTTTTGTATTGTACAAGGTTATGACTTAGAGACTGAAAATGTCAATCAAGTGGCCAGCAAAATGAATGAAAAAAATGCCCACAAGAGTTACATCATTGTGAATTTTCAGAACTCCAGAAATAAAGATCCTAAAAGCTTCCAGGAAGAAAATTTTTTTGAAAAAAAGGTATTTTCAAAGAATTGTTGATCACAATATCACCAAACTCCTCACAAAAGCAACCTGGAAGCTGAAAGACAAGGCAACAAAATTATGAGGTAAAATTATTTTGAACTGTACAATTCTACATCCAGTCAAGCTAGTAATTAAAGTGAGAGTAGGATAAAAAGCATATTTTTATATTCAACGTCCCCAAAAATGTACATATTCTTAGAAGTTCACAGAGGAACGGCCGCCCTTCAAAGGAGGGAGTAAATAAAGAGGGAAGACACAGCATTTGACAGATTTATGTGAACAAGTAAAAGTTAAAGGGACTTGACAGGATGAAGGGGAAGAAAGTCCCAGGATGCCAGATGAGCATCAGGCTTGGGCAGCATTTATTATAAATGAAGTAGGACAGAGGTCTCCAGGAAGCTTGCCTCAAACACAAAAAAATTTTAGATAGATAGATGATAGATAGATACATAGATACATACATAGATATATAGACTTGATATATTTGACCTTAATAAGAGAACTTTACACTTTTTTGAACAGTTTGGAAGTAAATTAATGATAGATATAAAAACAAGTGAGTAAATAAAAAACTCAAGGACTTTATTAACTCCAGAAAAAGCAAAATGTTGTATGAGAAAGGAAACGTGATACTATATGGAACAGCTGTGACTAATATTTACTCTGTAAAAATAATGGAAAAGGCTCTGTGGGGAAGATGGCAGAACAGAAAGACGCGGAGATCACCTTTCTCCCCACAGATACATCAGAAAAACATCTACACGTGGAACATTTCCTACAGAACACCTACTGAACACTGGCAGAAGACCTCAGAACTCCCAAAAGGCAAGAAACTCCCCCACGTACATGGGTAGGGCAAAAGAAAAAGAATAAACAGAGACAAAAGGATAGGGATGGGACCTACACCAGTGGAAGGGAGCCGTGAAGCAGGAAACGCTTCCACACACTAGGAGCCCCTTCGTGGGTGGAGACTGCGAGGGGCGGAGGGGGGCGAGCTTCGGAGCCACGGAGGAGAGCACAGCAACAGGGGTGCGGAGGGCAAAGCGGAGAGATTTCTGCACAGAGGATCGGTGCCGACCGGCACTCACGAACTCACCAGCCGGAGAAGCTTGTCTGCTCACCCGCCAGGGCGGGCGGGGATGGGAGATGAGGCTCGGGCTTCAGCCCGGAGTGCAGGGAAAAGTTGGCAGCGTGAACACAGCCTGAAGGGGGTTAGTGCACCACAGCTAACCGTGAGGGAGTCCGGGGAAAAGTCTGGACCTGCTGAAGAGTCAAAAGACTTTTTCTTCCCTCTTTGTACCCTGGTGTGCAAGGAGAGGGGATCAAGAGCGCTGCTTAAAGAAGCTCCAGAGACGGGCGTGAGCCGTGGCTAAAAGTGTGGGCCACAGAGACGGGCATTAGACGCTAAGGCTGCTGTTGCCACCATCAAGAAGCCTGTGTGCGAGCACAGGTCACTATCCACACACCCCTATCGGGGAGCCTGTGCAGCCCGCCATGGCCAGCATCCCGGGATCCATGGACAACTTCCCCGGGAGAAAGCACAGCTCGTCTCAACCTGGTACAACGTCATGCCGGCCTCTGCCGCCGCAGGCACGCCCCGCACTCCATGCCCCTCTCTCCCCCGGGCCTGAGGCAG